>NC_083327.1:64120929-65340929 GCF_963455315.2 Globicephala melas | reverse complement strand
TATCTCTTCCCCCTTATCCCCAGTAACCATAAGTTTGTTTTCTGTATCTGTGACTCTATTTCTGTTTTGTAAATAAATTCATTTGTACCCTTTTTTTAGATTCCACGTATAAGTGATATCATATGATATGTCTTTCTGTGTCTTACTTCACTCAGTATGACAATCTCTAGGTCCATCCATGTTGCTACAAATGGCATTAATTAATTTGTTCTTTTTATGGTTGAGTAATATTCCACTGTATATATGTACCGCATCTTCTTTATCCATTCCTTTGTTGATGGACATTTAGGTTACTTCCATGTCCTGGCTATTGTAAATAGTGCTGCAATGAACATTGGGGTGCATGTATCTTTTTGAATTGTGTTTTTCTCTGGGTATATGCCTAGGAGTGGGATAGCTGGGTCATATGGTAGTTCTATTTTTAGATTTTAAGGAACCTCCATGCCGCCAACATCCATTTATTTAATTTTATCAATTCCATATACATGTACAGCAGTTTCAAAATTGCTAACTCATACCCCCATGAGAAATGACTTTATGTACTAGACTACAGTACTTATATACAGTTCCTTTTGTCATTAGACTTACAGCTTCCAGTCATTTTTTTTTTCCAGTCATTTTTAAAGTTACTGAGGTCAACACTCCTGTTTTCACCACCTTCAATGTGGTTCTGTAATATATTTGTAGAACAGATATTTTTTCCACAGTCTGAAATCAATCTAGAAATCCCCCACCCTCCTAGTGGATTTTATTTTTAATTTAGTAATTTAAGTTTCACTTTTGCTATAAAGCAACATGAGTTTTGAGAAACAAATGATCTTGTGTATCATGCAGTATCATGCAGAATAGTTTCACCATCCTAAAAATCCCTTGTGCTTCCCCAAGGCAACTATTGACCTGTTTTCCATCTCTTACAGTTCTACCTCTTTCAAACTGTCATGTCAATGGAATTATACAAGTTATAGCAATCTCAGCCTTGATTCTATGCTTAGAAATATGCCTTTAAGATGCATCTATTTTGCTGTGTGGAATTATAGCTTGTTCCTTTTGATTGTTGAATAGTATTCCGTACTATTGATGTACCACAGTTTATTCATTCAATCACCAATTGAAGAACAAATTGGTTGGTTCCAGTTTTTGGTGATTATGAGCAAAGATGATATAAAATCTATGTGCAAGTTTTTCCATGGAAATATGTTTTAAATCAGTCAGGTTAATACCTAAGATTATGACTGTTGGGTCATATGTTAATTGAGGCTTAGCTTTATGAGACTGATGAACTATCTTCTAAAGATGATGATATTTGTGTGGGTCTATTCTGGGCACTCAGTTTTGCTCCATTGATTTATGTGTCTATTCTTTCAATACTTCCAGATGCCTTGATTAATGTATTGATAGTTTTATAGTAATTCTTAAAGTCAGATACTGTGAGTCTTCCACCTTTGTTCTTCTTCAGTATTGTGTGGGCTATGATAGATCTTTTGTATTTCCATATAAATTTTAGAATCAGTTGTTTAATATCTATAAAATTATCTAGGATTTTGTTCAGGATTTCACTGAATCTATAGGTCAAATTGGGAAGAATTGATATTGTAAAAATATGGAGTCTTTCATCCTATGAACACAGATTATCTCAATTTTTTTTTTTAGATTTTCTTTCTTTCCTTCATTAGTCTTTCATAGTTTCCCACATGCAGATCCTATATATTTGTGAGATTTACTCTTAAGTACTGACTATATTCTTTTTCTCCAATACCAAGATCTTTCCCTCTGCTGATACTTCTCTTTCCTCAGCTATTTGAATGACTGATATATTCCATCCTTATTACTCATTTGTCCTTCTATTGACAGTCTGTTCCTGGTTACCCTGGGTAAAATAGCACCAGTCAGCCCATTTATATTTTATTCCCACATCCTGATTATGTGTTTCATAGTACTTATTACAATCTATATCATTTGTTCACTTATTAGTTTATGTTTTTATTTTGGCACCCCTGAATACAATGTAAGTTCCATAGGACATGTTGGGGCTCCAGTTGCATGTAGACTAAGACATAATAGACACATGATAGCCAACATACACTCCAGTATCCATGTTCTTATGTAGCCCACTCTCTACTCTTATGTAGCCCATTGCATGGACTAACCTATATAACTAAGAGGAAATAAGACTGTATTTTGGACCATAAAGTAAGTCTCAAGAAATCTGAAAAGATTCCAATAGTACAAACTATGTTCTTTGACTACAGTGTGATTAAATTAGAAATTAATACCAGAAAGATCTCTAGAAATTTACAAAATTGGAAGCTAAATAATACTTTTATAACTAATCCATGGATCATAAAGTTAATCAAAAAGGGAATTATAAAAAGTTTGAACTGAATGTAAGTGAAAAAGCAAATTTTCAAAAGCAAAAGTTAGAGGGACTATTTATTTATAGCAATAACCATCTATATTAGAAATTAAGAAAGGTACCAAATCAATTACCTCAGCAGTAACCTTAAGAAATGTGAAAAAGAGGTCATTAAACCCAAAGTAAGAAGAAGAAAGAAAATAGAAAGGAAATCAATGACATGGAAAACTGACTAAAAATGGAAAAAAAGTAAAACCAAAATGATTCTTTAATAAGATCAATATAATTTACAATGCTCTAGTCAGAGGGAGGAATAAGAAAAAAAAAGACAGAGAGAAGATTGAATTATCAATGGCAAGAATTAGAGAAGTGAAATAACTACAGATTCTGCAGATATTAAAAGTTAATAGAGGGACTTCCCTGGTGGCGCAGTGGTTGAGAATCTGCCTGCTGATGCAGGGGACACAGGTTCGTGCCCCGATCCGGGAAGATCCCACATGCCGTGGAGCGGCTGGGTCCGTGAGCCATGGCCGCTGAGCCTGTGCGTCCGGAGCCTGTGCTCCGCAACGGGAGAGGCCACAACAGTGAGAGGCCCGCGTACCACAAAAATAAATAAATAAAGTTAATAGAGAAGGACTGTAATAATTTTATGACAATAAATATGACAACGTAGATTAAATGGACAAATTTCTTGAAACACACCACCAAAGCAATCTCAATAAGAAATAGATATTCTGAGTAATTAATATCTGTAAAGTAATTGAAACTGTAATTTAAAATGTTCCAAAGGGAAAAACCCATTGTAAATTAACAATACTTCAATTAAAAAAAATGGTTAAATAAAAAGAAAAAAAACTGAAAACCAGGACAAAATTGTTTTACTGGAGAATTCAATCAAACATTAAAAGAAGAAATAATATCAATTCTAAACAAACTCTTCCAGAAATGTGAAGAGGATATTGTTTAGAATATCAATTCTAAACAAACTCTTCCAGAAATATGAAGCCAGCATTATTCTGTTACTAAAAGCAGACAAATATCAAAAGAAAACTACAGATCAATACTCCTCATGAACGTTGATGCAAATAATTTTAACCAAATGTTAACAAATCCTTCCAACAATAATAAAAATGATAACAAATTGTGATCAAGTGAAGAGAAGTATGGTTGGCTTAACATTCAAAAAGCAATTAATAGGGCTTCCCTGGTGGCACGGTGGTTGAGGGTCCGCCTGCCGGTGCGGACGCGGGTTCGTGCCCCGGTCTGGGAGGATCCCGCGTGCCGTGGAGCGGCTGGGCCCGTGAGCCATGGGCGCTGGGCCTGCGTGTCCAGGGCCTGTGCTCCACGACGGGAGAGGCCACAGCAGTGAGAGGCCCGTGTACCGCAAAAAAAAAAGCAATTAATAATTCTCCATATTAACAAATTACATGTAAAATATTTTCATCTCAATAGAAGTAGAAAAAGCATGTTACAAAATTCAACATCTACTACTGTAAAAACTCTCAGTGAACTAGAGATAGAATAAGGGAGCTTAGTGTGTTGCAATATAAGATTAATATACAAAAGTAAATTGAATTTCTATTTACTATCAAAGAACAATCAGAAATTGAAATTTAAAACAATTCTACTTAAATAATATAGAAACCTGAAATAATTAGGTATAAATCTGACATAGGATGTGTGCAATCTATATACTGAAAACTAAAAATCAGTTTAAAGAAGGCCTAAATATGAGCATTGGCTAGAAATCTCAATATTCTTAAGATGTCAGTTCTCTAACTGATCTATACGTGTATTAAAGGCAATACTAATCAAAACCTCAGCAGAGTAAATAATCATTATCTATTGATATATCTCAAAATAATTAGGTGATATGTAAGAATCCAGACCAAAAAAACAGATATGGTATGAATCTATTTGCATGAAAATTCTATAAAATACAAACTAATTGATAATGACAGAAAGATGAGTAATAATCTTGGGATGGAAATGGGTGGAAGAAAACAGAGGGAGGCATTATAAGAGTCCAGAGGGAGCTTTGAGAAGTAATGGATATGTTCACTATCTTGTTTGTGGTGATGATTTCATGGCTGTATACATGTGTCAAAACTTTCCTAGCTGTACAATTTAAATATATTCAGTATACTCTATGTCAATTATATGACAAGTAGTTTTTAAAAGGACTGAAAGTAAATGTACCCCTTTACTCTCTTCCTCAGCCATACAAAATCTTCCCAAAGATAATCATGGTTGTTTTTGTCATGTTCTCTCGTATATTTTAATAAATCTATATATACATAATTTTGTATCTACAGATTTATAGTATTTTACATAAATTACACAATACCTCATATTATTTCCTGACTTTCAGAAAAAGTAATCAACAGGAAAGAGAAGAAAATTTCCAAGACCTGGAAATGCATATGAATTTTTATATGGTAAGGAGCCACCAACTGTCAGGCAGAATGTATACAAACAGACCCACACTGAGATCATCCTCCCTGAATTTCAGAACGACAAATATACACAGAAGAGCCTTAAAATCTTGGGAAAGATTTTTGGATGAGCAGGAAAAAGGTTACTTAACAAGGAATGAGACACAGATTGTTGTCAAGCGGCATTATTTGTACTGGATTCTAGATGACAAAGAAGCAACATCTTGGAAGCCCTATGGGATAGGTATTTTGAATACAAAAATACAAATTCATCCAAGCAAGTTTTCAAGTGTGCCCTCTCTCTTAGCACCAACAAGTATTTGATGATTCAAATGAGAGCAACCTCAGTAGTTGGTGAAAAGAAAACTAAGTTTTCAGCAAAGGCAAATTTATCATGAAGCCACTGAAGCTTGAACTTCAAAGTCTTAAACTTGCTTATAAGTTTCAGACCGTGTGTGTGTGTGTGTGTGTGTGTGTGTGTGTGTGTGTGTAAAAAGATATTTATTTAAGAAATTCACCCACACAATTATGGAGGCTGAGAAGTCCCACCATCTGCTGTGTGCAATCTGGAGACCCAGCAAAGCTTCATGATGTAATTAAGTTGGAGTCCAAAGGTGGGAGCCTACGAGGTAGCTTCCATTCCAAGTCTGAGGCCTGAGACCCAGGAGCCCCAAAAACCGGAGAAGACAGATATCCCAGCTCAAGCAAGAAAGGCTGAATTCTTCCTTCTTCCACCTTTTTGTTCTGTTCTCGTCCTTGATAGATTGGATGATGCCTATCCACACCTGGGAAGGCAAACCACTCTACTGTGTTCACTAATTTAAATGCTAATTTAATTTGGAAACACCCTTACCAACTCACCCAGAAATAACGTTTTGCCAAATATTTGGGCATTCCATGATCCAGTCATGCTACCACAGAAAGTTAATAATCACACCGTGCAAAACCTAGATATGTGCCTAAATGCAGCAAGTTAAGCAGTAGGTATCAAATTAGGGAAAAGAAAAGTAAATAGAGATGGCTTTTTCAAAAAAGGGGCAAGAGAGGGAAAGATGATGCTAGCAATAGGAAACCATAGAGTCAAGAAGTTTCTTTAGAAGACTGACCTAAATATGTCCATAAGAAATGTGGTAATGGGGATGGAGAAGGTGAAAATTCAGTCGAAAGTGGGACTAATTTATGGAGAAAAGTATCAGAGAAACAGAAAAGATTTTGGTTAAAAATTCAGATTGAAAAATCAGTCTTGAAATAATATAAGGATTGTTTTCCCCTCACCTTAGTATTATTATGGGAAAGAGTGCTGATGTTCATTTTTTGAGGGAGTATGGTTAAGGCTGGTCATGACTGATGGCTTTATCTTTCCTTATGAGATGGTTATGAGATGGGAAAAATGCTGTCTGCTCACATGGAGGCATTTTTCTGAAGGTGTTTCCCCTTGTGTATAATTTATTTACAATATTTTCCAGAATGAACAATTATGTTGCAGAATCAATATGACATACATATTTTGATCGGTCCTGAAATACAAAATTCTCTAGACAGCCTCTTTACATTCTGCTGATTTTACAGATAAATAGATTGAGATGTTTTTAGCATGGTCTGCCAATCAGCTCCTCATCATGGGCAATCACAGGAAGAACAGTCACCCAAGAATCAAAAGATTTCAGTTCTTCCCACTGTGTTTCTCTGGGCTTCAGCCTCTTCCTCCACAAAACACATATACTGGACTAAGGTCTCTCTTGTTTCTTAAATTGCATGAGGCTATTTTAAATTTATTTACTATCTAAACAGAAAAATTGGAGTGTGGGAAAGGAAGGAATAATTGTAAAATGAGGTGATCAGAACATCTCTAAAAAAGAATAAATGATTACACTGAATCTTAAAGAATAAATAGAATCTACATAGTAAAATCTAATATTTGTATTGTTTTATAAGTTAAATGCTTTCTAATTTATATAACATTTTATTTATTCCTCCTGTCATGGCCATATAATTTATTAAAAATGTTATTTCCATCCTAAAGACAAGACACTGAAGCTCAGCAAGAAAACAGGGTTCTAATTATTGCATACCTGCAATGTTCCAGGTACTGTAATAGATAATGCAATTCCAATGTAAATAAGATGTGGCCCATATTCTGGGCTCACTAATTAATGGAATCAGATGAAGAGATTAGAAAATAAAGAGAGCATAATAGAGTCTCTTGAAAGCCAATCAGACACTTGTAGACAACTTCCAATTACTCAGATATTTCATGGCAAATCAAGATAAGGAAAAAGTTACTAATGTTTTCTTTACATCACTCTATTATTCTGCTTCATTATTTCACTAGGAGAAATGTATTTATTATACCATAAAGGTGATAATCTAAAAAAAGTGAAAAGATATATATATATATTCCTACTCAATTTATATTATACGTATTTAATTAACTAGGAATCTGTAATATACCTGAAATTATTAAATGCACTTTATGAATAGTCAATAATAGCCAGTTACAAATAACAATATAAAAAAAAAGCTGAGAGAAAATCATTCAGCCCATTACGAGGAATAATATCACAAGAAGAAATAGAATGGTGACCTATTTCTTAAATAATTAAACCAAATTTCCTATAACAAAGAAGTCACTTTGTAATTTTAATGACTGCCTTCTAAGTAACTCAAATTCTCATTTGTAGTTCTTCAGTGTAGTCTATTTCTGCATTTTAAGCATAAATGTGTTGACTTTCATTAATTATAAAAAACTATCAATGTGTCTTCATTTTTGTTCACACCTTATATATGAATGTTAGACAATGAATTATTCCTTTACACAAATGTGATGTACATGAAATAATTACTTTAAAATGTTTTAAATTCTGGATGATGATAATATATTATATTAAACTATTTTTCAATGCATACATGAAAATATTGAATCATATTGTCTTAATGGTAAGGTGTTCAATAGCTAAACAATATGCTGGTAAATATTCCTAGATAAAATTGAAGTTATCCCCAGATCCAAAACAGTTCATTTGAAGCTAACTTACATGTCCTTTGAGTTCATCATTCCCATCTACACGGTTTTACAGTACTAGGCTTTGAGTATATACAGATTTGGGTGATGTCATTATTATCAACAGTAGAGTTCTCTAATAATCTCAGTTCAAAAAACAGGTGTGTATGACACATAACTTGCTTTCACATTGCAAAACCTAACTTAATTTCTTTTATGAATTTAATTTCACTGGGTTTTGGAAACTTTTCATCAGCCAATTAAGGGTATCCCTGTCTTTACTGAGAATTTCCTATGAAAATAAATAGTAGAAGGAATGGATAGATAGACACATGGCCCAAGGTCCTCTTCTGTCCACATTGTCATCATCTGCAGTATCCATTCAATGTGCTGATCCTGGGTGGTGAGGTTATGATGTATTCAAATTTTTTGATCCCCAAATCCTTTCTAATGTGTCTAAATCCCTTGGAAACATTTGTTACTTCCCCAAAGTGCTGAGCAATAGGAAACACAGTTTACACCTTTAAACCAGGACTCTCATTAGGGCAATCCAGAAAGGAGTAAGTGCTTCAACATATGTTACATCCTCACCCTCCTGCCCCTCCTGCCTGAATAAGCAAAACAAAAGGAATCAATGAGGAGAAGAGTAAAGTCTAAAAGTTTGCTTAATGTTTTCAACTGTTAGTATTCCTAGAAACTATTATTGTTGTGGTTGAACTCAGTGTATACAACATGAGTTCTGACCTCATAATTGAATATGTTTTAACATTTTGAATGATATCTGTTTTCCACCCTTATTTAGAACCCTGGTAGAAGGTCTACAGCAGCCCATGGAAGCATATCTACACTCCCAAGGCATCTTAAAATGATAAAAGATATGGGCTAAGTCCCCTCTGTCAGCTTAAAGAAAACCACACAACATGAGAGTTGTGAGTTTCATTTTTATTCAAGGACTTACTGAGGACTATAGCCTGGGAGATAGCCACTCAGTAGCTCTGGGCAAAATACTCCAACAAGGTAGAGGAGAAGCCAGTTTATATGTGATTTTTGGTGAGGGAATATGTGCAGTTAAGCATACATTCTTGGTAAAAGATTACTGCTATTGCCAAAGAACAAATATCTCAAGTTAATGATTTTAGTGTTTTTCTATAAATGGGAAGACGCAAGAATCAGGGTTTCACTGAAATTCTTCCTGAGATACATCAATACATCTAACTATCCAAGGAGGCTGCCTGTCCAAAGCACAGAGTGCTTCAACTTATTTTTCATCCTGAATTCCTCTCAGAGTGCCCTGTCAGTCAGCATCTGCAGTGGCTAATGACTTCATCCTTGTAGAACTGTGTGGTGACCAATGCTCTTGGTTTTTCTTTATTTACACCTTCACCCCATGAAACTGGGAGTCCCTGATGATGAAGGAGACAGAGAGACCAAGATCAAGTTTTGAATTGGATACCCAGGGAAGTAGAGGTGGAATCCTGAGCAAGGAAGTCTTCTCAAAGTCTATGTTTGCAAGTTGGAGTGTGTCTTGCAGCTATAGGCATAGCCTGCCAGACTAGAACTCCAGAGACCCAGGTCTCCCCAAAAGAGCAGACCAAAACATGTAGAAGAATGGCAAGGGGAGGATAATATTGAGAAACAAATTTCCTACTTTAGGACCTACCTTGAAGAGCAACATGGCTGGCAGGGCTTGTTAGGAAAAAACCATGAAGGAACATGGGGTCTGAGTTCAAATCGATCCAGAGAACAAGGACTTTCATCCTTATTCAAAAATCCACTCCAAAAGCCTCCTTGAAGGGCTTCTCTTCTGCTACAACTCAAACTTAACCAGAAGGATTACCCAAAGTTTCCAGCACTGCCTGCCATGGACTTGTACCTGCAAAGGGAGGCGTGACTAGTACTTGAATCATTGTACTTGTACTCCAGTGACTCTTTTGCTGGTGGTTTCCTGTCTGCATCAAATGACACTGGTGTTCACCCAAATCTTTATACACCACTGTGGGCCCTCGATCAGAGAGTGGGTTTGAATCATTTGGGAAATTTTCACAACGAATATGACTGCCAGGCCCATGAAAGGAGCTAGGAGATTCTCATTCATGTGTAAGAAGTTTCAGGGCACTCTCTGAGAGTTCTAACATGAAGCTCCTTTCTCATCTTTAAACACTCCCTCATGAAACATAACCATGCAGATCAGTATAATGACAGACTCTGAATTCAGACCAGCCTACTCCACTGGGTAAGAGCTAGGGATCTTCTGGAATGTTACCTAACATTTAAGCCTCAAGCCTCCTCCTATACTAAAATATAGATAGATAGATAGGTAAACAGAGTATATATATGTAGTATACAAAATTTAAATATATATTATATATACATAATACCTAATAATTACTTGTGAATGAAGAATGTTGCCTGCTATATCAGTAAACAGAGGATGCCCCGAAGGTGAGCCCTGAGGAAAGCCAGGATGGGCAAACACAGAATACTGGAACCAGAGAGCTGAGGTACATATCAAAGGAATGATTTCGATGAGCCCAGACTTTTGCATCTTCCCACACATAGAAAAGCACTAAATTCATTAACTTCAGATGTCTGGTTTTCTTTAATAAACAGTAATCTTTCGATATTCTGACTACCTGGGTTTTGTTACAAAAATATCATATATCCTGGCTCCACGCTTAATTCTTTGGAGCAGACCCTTAGAGCTATCTGAGAGGCTGTCTCTGGGCTTGAAGTCCTCAGAAAGTCCGCCGAATAAAACACAATGCTTAACTTTTAGGTTGTGCATTTTTTTCAACAGACATACCTGAGAGCTTTGCTTTCGTTGTTGTAATGTTTTAATGAGATTATCTAAGGCAATGAGTCCACTGCCTGAACATAGTAAAATGCTGAACAAATTCTGAGTGTAACTTTTGGTTGCTATTACCATTGGCCCTCTTTCTCCTTGAGGAAGTTCCAACAGAGTTCATGTAACCCCAGTCTTTCACAAAATCTTCATTTGTACCTTCACTTGACACTAGTTTATCATGTTAACTGACTAAATTGTCATGTTAATGGCACTGGTTTTTGAGATTAAAGTTTAGGCCCTGGGAAGCCAAATAAAGCAGCAGGACCCTGGTTACCTGGAAGGGAAGGGTTTGAGCACAGAATTGGGAGAGGAGGTGGTGTCAAAGATATATTTGCCGCTTAATCATTTGGCCTAGAACTAACCTTTAGAAAACCTGGTGGCTCAGTCCAATTAACAGCACTATCAGGCTGTCTTTCCTCTAATTCACACTTTGAACTGTCCTAAAACAAGTGGAGTTTTATGACAAGATGAATCCACAGGAAGAGGTGACTCAGAAATTTGGTTAAAGTTGACTTTCTCTTTGCCATTTCCTGTTTTCCTTACAAGTAATGTATTTTTGGCACAGAGTCTTGTTATAAACCGTCTGGGGCAGTTGTTTCATGATACTGTATTAAGTTGCTAAAAAGAGAGAATTCTGAGTTAGTGAATGACTAAACTGTATTTTCATCCTGAATAATGATAGACCAACTAGACAATTGTAACAGGATTTTCCATTTCTTTCCTGACAATGGCATCAAGCTATGGGGTTGGAAGTCCTTAAATAGACAGATGTATAAACTATAAATGCTTGAATCTTGCTTATTTTCTTCCCAGTTCTAATTTCTAGACAATGATTCCATCTTTGGTCAGCTAGTTATTTTCGTAGGAAACTTTAGCTATGGAATTTCTTAGCATGGAAGTTTGTCTCCTTTATATTCTTTTTTGAACATTACAGATTTTTGTGATTAAAATAAATCTAATTTGCTGTTTTGAAACTTTGCTCTATATGAGATGCTTTCTCAAAAGAGAAACACATTCTGTCTCAGTTTGACACAAAGTGATTTTATTGCTGACAAGAAAGAGACTTCAAAATGAGTTCATATGACAGAGCAAAATGAAGTTTAAGACAATAGAAAATCCTCTTTGTTTCGCTCTATGTAAAATAAGTGATTCTAGCTATTGAGCTGAGACCTAAAGTGCCTATTGCCATCCTAACAAAGTACCAAGAAAGTACATTTCCAGTAAGTCTGAGAGCCTAATAAAAGTATTTGATTATCACAGTGTAAAATGATTTCACTATATATTATCACCCTGTGTATGTGAATATACCTTCTTACAAATTCACATTTGCTAATAAAACCAAAGAGATAATTAAAATAGGTCTTTCCACAATATTCTTGACTATGTGTATTAACTACTTAAAATGTTGTAAGGACATTTCATCAAGTTCTACATGCTCCAGGAAAATATTTTAGAAATTTGTCATAGGGAACTGAATGACAGCTCAAAAACAAATGGTGTTTCGCTGCATAGACTTAAATCAAATTTGTGATTTTCAGATTGGCATGAGCTGGGTGGAATTTGAAATATGAGCTTAAAATCTGTAATTATTTACCCTTCTTTTCAATCTATATTTTATTAGTTTCCAAATATAGCAGAAAGGTATTTCAAATACCTCTCTGACCATAATAAAGCAATAATCCTGTGTTCTTCACTAAGGTTTATGGCTTCAGCCTTGGCAGCCTTTTATTGTTATTGATAATAATTGCAAATGATATTCTATTTAGAAGTGTATGTTTTGTAAAGCCTATCCCTGAGATTTTATCAAAAGTTTTCTACTGTCTACATAAAATCTCCAAATTGGAAAATAAAGGGTAGACAAAATTTCCTATATAATTTGGTCTTGTGGGGTTCTTGGTAGTGGAGTTAATTCTAAATGTTGAGTTTGTTTTCTTGGAAAACATTAATTCATGTCACCTAAATTATTTTTTTCTGAAAAGTTTAAAAACAAAACATAGACAGGAGATAAAATAAAAAAATTTTCTACATGTTGATTCTCATGTAGTAAGATCATGACCTGGTTTCAAATTCCAGCTTTGCCATAAACTAAATATGTTAACTTGGGAAAATTATTTAATCTTTTTTTGAGCTTCTGTTTTCTCATTTGTAAAATGGATGCAGTAATTTACATTTAGAATTGTGTGAGCAATAAGTGAGAAATTGAATATGTGCCAGAGACTTCAGTTTCATCACACTAGGTTTCCCTTTCCTCTGAGTGTGCAGGTGGGCTGTTTTTCCCTGCCTCCTTTGCAACTGGATGTGGCCAATGTGGTGTGAATGGAGGTGATATTTGCCTCTCCCAGAACTGACCCTTAAAATCCTGTTCCATGATCCACCAATGTCTCTCCTTTTCCATCTGCTAAATGGAAAGGACTTTTAGGACCTAGAGGATTAGAGCTATGAGATGCAATTTGCCTGGGTTCCTGAATATCCTTGCTGCACAGACCATTTACTGAAGAGGAACATCCATATTTGACTTTGTATAAAGATATAAACTTTTACTTGAAAACCAACAAGATTTGGGGACAAAGCTGCTGCTAGCATTACTAACCCTAATGTGTACAAAATATCAGCTCCCAACTAGACGGAGAGCTCCAGGAAATCAGTGATCTCTCTCTCTGTTATCCACTGTGCTTCCCACCAAGTGAATGATTGCAGTGCCTCACACAAGGTACTCAAAATGTGAATGAAAATATAAACTGAAAAACCACTTGCCAAGAAGCATTTACCTATGTGCTTTAAAAATCACAGCTATTTTCATTATGTTATTATTTTATACTATTATTTATTTTATTTCATATTATTATTTATTATGTTGTTATTTTATTTATAGTTAAAGAATTTTCCTTCCTTCTGTGTCCATGATTTTCCTTACTCAGGCCCCTATTCTTCTTCGGTAAGATTACAGCTGCCGTTTTGCAGATCTTCTGATCTCTGGATTCCATACATAGCAAGATCACTTCTAGTCTTTTGTAGAACATGACTATTTTTATAAAAGTATGAATATACTCCAAGACTATTCATTTTAATGAGTTACTTTTTCAAATGAGTTATTATTCAAATCAGTTAGCATTTATAAGTTCTTAGAATCATGCCTGGCACAGAGAAACTACTACATAAATATCTTTAAAAACAAAACAAAACTGTGTCATCTTTATATGATGTTTGCATTTCTCCTTCCAGTCCAAAATAAATTCTTTTTTTAACAGATTTTCAGTTTCCATTTGAGATCATTTTACATTGTACTTGATGTTATTGTGTGTCCTATTAAACTTATGTTTGACTTTTGGCACAAATATACTTCTGTTGGTGTTCAAGTCTTATCATGAACATAAAAACTGCTCTCTTTCAAATTGCCACATAACATCACTAACAAGTTTTATATTCAAAGGCGTACTGTAACCATCTCAAGTGACTGCATTTCTTTCCAACTTTGTGTTCAGTGATTTCATACTGGTAATTTGAAATCAGCTACTGTAGGATTATCTACACATGGAAACTGGTAGATTCTACAAAACAGGACTCCCCAAAATCCTCTCTCTCCTGTGCGTTTTCTCTTGTTCTCCCTCTCTTTCTGGAGAGCCAGTTGTTAAACATTTCCCAACACATCTCTGGGACATTGTTATTTATAAACCCTAAAAAAGGTTACTCCAAAAGAAAGTTAAGATAAACAGAAATCAGGGTACTGCTGGATATGCAACAACTCAATATCGAAGAAAAGAAAGTGGTTCTGAGTCTCTTCTGTGGATCCGGAAATTTGCATGATGCCTGAAAAATAATAGGCATGAAATGTTTGTTGAATAAATGATACAATTTGGAAACAATAATTTATTTAGAATAATAACTGCTGACTTTTACTGATCACTTAGTAGATGCCAAACACTATTTCTGCTGATTGACAGAATCCTCAGAAAAACGCCATGAGTTAAAACATTAATGTCTTTATTCTACAAACGTAAAAATGAGGAACAAAAACATCAGTTAGGGCTATGAGCTAAATTGGTAATTATATTGTTGAATAAATGCTTAATTTATAATTCACTACACTTCAGGTACAACTCAGATTTCTGACTTTTCTTGAAAAATGGGAATATCAGGCTGTAGCGCATACATTCTAGTATGACACATTAATGGAAGCATAGATGATTTACAGGAAGCGTTTCTATTTTGATGAAGTATCAAGTATTTAGTCTATCACTTTCTTCTACTCCTGGATGTGATTTTATAGTTGGTTAATTTACCTTATTTTTGTGAGATTTCTGGTCTTTAGAAGCAGTTGAGGCTGTAGTGCCTGAAGTAATACTTGAACCCAGTTTCAAAGTTTTTACTCTTAACTCATATGATGTTATGATGAAAGATAAATGTTTGATACAAATAGAGATATTTCAACCTAACTTTGTTGCTATTATTGTTTTTAAAATCAAGCTACTATTGCATATAATTTTGCATAATATAATATGTACATGTGTATTTGGCTTTGTACATGTATGTCCATCTATACATAGATAAAATCCACAATTGGTATACACATATAAAATCCACAATTTTATAACCATCAAAAAAAATAACTAATAATACTTTCAAAACAATTCAGAAGGCATTGACCTGATTGAACGTATTTCCATTTCAGTGCTTGCCTCCTAATTGAGCAATTGGCTTCTATTAAAATTCAGATTCCCAATCTATTCACTAGTCCAGGCTTCTTATGTTTGATGTTGGTATTCTATTTCCTGAATGAACTTAATGGCTCTAGCATGAATCCAGTCCAATTCATATATCTATTATACACATGCATATCAGATAGAAAATACTACTATAATGATATTGATGTTATTTTAGATGAAGTTTTCCAACTACTTGATTGTTATGAAGCAAATGTTATAAAGACAGCTGGCTACATCCTCATTTCCAGCAAACACAGGACGGAAGGTAGAGTAATATAATCAAGATGGAAATCTTCCGCAAGTGTTTCCAGTGAGTAGGGGTGGTTTCCTGGATGGAAATCTTCTTCAAATGTTTCCAGTGAGTAGGGGTGGTGTCCTGGAAACAAGACAACTCCTACACATTGGACACTATATCTCTGGGCTGAAATGCGTTACATTTGCTTTTGACCATTAGAGATTTCTGTTTGCCTATCACCCATCGAGACAGATTGTGGGCTGGGTATTTTGGAGAAGAATAACATGCTTTCTATCCACGATAGTTTTCCAAGCAAGCTCATCAAATTCATTATGTTATGCGAGGAAAGGAGAATCAGAAAATGAGTTAAGAGGAGAGTTTATATGTACTTGCAGTTCACAAAGAAGGGCTCTGCTTTACAGCCAGGCACAAAGAAATTTTTTGTATAACTAAGATTAAGCATAAAATACTACAGGGAGAAGAAATTAAGAGGCTTTTCTTATTCTAAGGCATTTGTATCATTTTATAATACAGCACACAGACTTCATCAATGTCAAGCATCACTAAACTATTGTGATGCCACTACCCAGAGGAGTCAATTCCTTGTCCTCGGGACCTAAGTCTCAGACTCTAACAGCATTTCTGAACACACCCAGGGGTAAAGGCAGAAGTTTGTTGTCATGCATGAGAAACAGGAATTGCTCAAGTCTGCTGTGACTTGAGAGATAAAGGACCTCATCCTCAGAGACCCTGTAACTCATGGACATTAAAATTAAGTTCCAAAGCTAGGTTCAGAGAGTTTTTAAACGAGGCATTCTAAAATATATACACTGAAATATCTTTTTTTTTCTTCCCTAGTGTTCTCTATATGTTTGAAAGCTTGACTTGGATTCAGTAGTGAGTATTATTTACAGACATGACTCATCAGTGCCCTGAAATGGTTAACATGCAAGCAACTAACTCACCCAAGTGAGGAAGCCACTGGGGAGAATCTGGTTCCCAGAGAATAATGACTCATTCTAATACGCTTTTATAAATATATTAGCGAACAACACGTTATAACAAGTGATGTCTTCTTTGTTCACTCACACACACACACACACACAGAGCAGCTAGTGATAAAATAAGTGATACCACTTTTATCTGCTTATTGTCTTAATATTTACCAGAACATCCAGACGTCATAAAGATCCCGAGCATATGAATATCTATTTGCTTATGTGGCTACATTAAAGTTGATAGAAATACAAGGGAGGTCACAAAATTCAGCAATATTAGCCTCCAGCAGAAGACAAACAGAGCGACTGAAGGGCAAGTTCTGTTTTGCTTATAAAGTAATATGATACACTTTACTCCCACCTGCTTCTGGATACTCCAAATTATTCACTCCTTTCACGCCCACCCACGTGGACTCTACTTAGTAACTGAAGTGCGTCACTTGACTGTCCTTTATTCTACAAAATGCCATTTCATAATATTTTATGTCATTAGATCAATACTTATATGATAAGTTAAATAGTTCTTCCAAGCCCCACTGAAAAGTAAAAGAATAAATATTAAGGTAGCATTAATTATTAGTAAAATCCAGTCCTAATGAAATTTAAATTTGAATGAGTTTCTTATTTGGTAGTAAGATTACAAACGGACCATCAACAATTATTAGAAAGTCAATAACGTACATATGGTATTGAGTGATTGTTGACTATTATGCCTTTTGCTTTTAAAGGGCTGGTGTGACAGTGGCCTGTTCAGCATCCCACTAGTATTAATGATGGGCTTGGATGGCAGAGCCAGCTTGCTCTTGTCTCATTCCCAACAACAGGATGGAAGACAGAGTGACCCAAATAAAGCTAAGGTCCTAGGCAAATGTTTCCCTGAGGATCAAGAATAAAATAAAATGGAAAATATCACTCAATATCATTCTGTCAAAGGCAAGGAGAGAAGTGCCTGCATTTAATCGCAGGAGGGACGAAAAAAATGCAATGCATTAAGTTTCACTTTTGCATTTGCTATCAGGAAACAAGACCAAAAAGGGGTTTCAAATTACAATCAGCTCACTGTAGACTCACTAACTTATCTTCTTCACCTCAGTCAGAGAAGTCTGTGCTCATTTTTGCTTCTCTGTCATTTCTTCTCTTCCATGGCCTTTTGATCACTGTGTCAACTCAAAGTATTTAAAGTGGTCAGGATATAAATAGAGTGTATTCATTGACATCAACATCAATAGATGTATGTTACATGCTAAATGTATCAATGACTATAAAAATAGCAAATACTAATTGAACATATATTATATATACCAGGCATTATTTTATAGCACTAACATGTTAACTCAGTCAATCCTTATAAAAATTCTATGTAATACATACTGATGCTGCCTCTGTTTTACAGATGAAGTAAGAGAGTTCTACCCAGCTTGTAGGTACTAAGACTGGGATGTCCAGAGTCTAACTGCAGATTCCGCTCTCCTAATCTGTCTACTATGCAAAGAGAGTTTATAAAGTTATTCAATTTTTATATCTTCAACAAAATTAGAAGTTTTTTACGTATGCAAATAGCTGTATCAAAAAATCAGTACAATAATGACTAAATAAATTAAATAAATGATAAATTTTCCTTGAGCTGGATAGTTGTTAATTTCGTAAATTTTTTTTTTTTTTTTTTTTTTTTTTGCGGTATGCGGGCCTCTCACTGTTGTGGCCTCTCCCGTTGCAGAGCACAGGCTCCGGACGCACAGGCTCAGCGGCCATGGCTCACGGGCCCAGCCGCTCCGCGGCATGTGGGATCTTCCTGGACCGGGGCACGAACCTGTGTACCCTGCATCGGCAGGCAGACTTTCAACCACTGCGCCACCAGGGAAGCCCTGGTAGATAACTTTAACAGTGCTATATCAAGTTCTATTTTGTTCTGAAATGAGTGAACATGAATAGAAATAACATAGAAATGAAGAATTACGACATGGGAGGAAACTTGATACACATATTTTGCTTTTGTAAATTTCTTCAGTACTAGTATAATTTTTGGTCATATTGGGCACATAATATTTTTCTAATTAAAACATGAACAAAAGAATATTAGCTAAAGCATAATATGATTACAAGTGCCACCCTTAAATACTTGGGTCAGCTACAGAACATGTGGACTCATCCACTTCTGAGGAAAGAGTATCAGCATGCCCCCAGCACCTCCCCAGAATCCTTAGGATTGTCATAAGCTGGAGTCTTTGTTGCTTTATTAATGAGGCAAGTCACAACCGCTAAGATGAGTACAATTAGGATGATAGGATTAAGGAGGATAATTAAAGTACGTATAAAAATCAATACCATATGTACAGTGCTGTATGGAAAAGGTCAGTATTAAACTACAATTAAGAACTGAGGACACAGGGCATTGAAAAACAAGGGATAGGGCAGAGAATCAACTGAGGAAAGAAACTAGAAAAAGATGGAGAAAGGGAAGAAACTGTAAAAATTATATTTCTGATTAGACTAAATCTATTTCAGAGAGCAAAAATAAAATATTGCTTAATCCCATGGGTACACTCAGCCTTTAACTATGAAGTCATAAGTTTTTTAAAATTTTGTTTTTCATTTTTATTTTACAGCTCTCATTTGGATTCTCACGTGAATTAGTCATGCATATTATTCCATATAAATTTACATGAATTTCTTTTTTTTCTCTCCACATGTAAGGCAAACTTATTAGTATTTAAAAAGACCATGTAGAACAATGTGACAATTAAAAAGTTTATGTTACAGGTTATTAATAATAGCCCTTTAGCTAAAGGCATAAACACAATATTAATGGCAAGAAAACTATAATGCAATATGATGTATCACTAATATGATAGAAAATTGTATTTTAAGATTTTTATATATTATTAATAGGATTTAATATAATGGGATTTTCATGTAAGATCAGGCATTGTCCACAATGCCTCTGGATAAAAACCAGTCCTATATTTCATGCTCATAAATAGCATTGTAGATACATCACACATGCTCCCTGCATATGAAGGTTTATAACCTAAACAGAAACAGTTGCAGGTTCATGATATTTCATGTCTTTATACTTTCCATTATGCTCTTTATTGATTAAACTGTGTTTCAGATTAAAAATTCCCTGTAAGATTGGAGTAGAAATATACATCTATTATTATTCCATATTAACCTGTGTATAATTTAATACATTTACATGTGCTTTATAAATAAAGCTTTCTGAAATCTTAATATTAAAGATGCAACTGATTTGTGAGTCTGTTTTTGTTTCATAGGTATGAAATAGTTCGTATTTGTGTGCAAACTATTACATATAGGATAGATAAACAGCAAGGTCCCACTGTACAGCCCAGGGAATAATATTCAATATCCTGTGATAAACCATAATGGAAAAGAAGTGAG
Organism: Globicephala melas; assembly: GCF_963455315.2. NCBI lineage: Eukaryota > Metazoa > Chordata > Mammalia > Artiodactyla > Delphinidae > Globicephala > Globicephala melas. The sequence goes on along the minus strand of NC_083327.1, from coordinate 65,320,957 downwards.
AAAACATATTTATGTATAACTGAGTCACTTTGCTGTACAGCAGAAATTAAACACAACATTGCAAATCAGCTATACTTCAGTAAAAATTTTTTTAAAAGATTCAACTGATGAATGCATTTCAAGCATGAGAATACACAGTATTGACTCTAAAAGTAAAATTAAGGCGTTTAAGTGACTTAATAAAAATAGTTTGAAAATACAATAAGCGCTTCACATGAAGAGTAAATTAAATACACTAATTTATTTCTGGGATGAACTGAAACATTCTTTTTAAATGTAGATCGATAATGTTGCTTCTTTCTAAGATTACTTACTTTATTTCTCTTAAATTCAGCGATGTTCTTTGTTTTTCTCTCAGTGACACCACAAAGTTTTCCAAGTTACACTTTTCATCTTATGTGTAATCTTTCAGTGTCTTCTTCAAAGAGAGAAATATACATAATCAGAGAAAATCATTAGTTTCTGGGACAAATGAAATCCCTTTTTCTTAGTACTGCCCATCTAGCTGGAGCTCTGGATGCCAGACTCACAGGAACCCACTTCAACCCTTTAATTTGCAAAAGAGTGGTCTATGCAAATCTGAGTTTTATGGATCCTGAGAGACCTCTGACAATTTTGCAAATATCCCAGGTAAACTATCAAACTCTCTGGACATCCATAGGAACACCAATAAATTTCTTGTGGGTCTCTTGAGGTTCCTTCTGAATCCTGAATCCTGTAAGGATTGCTTGGTTTAGCCATTTAAGAGCTGATGAGGTTGTTGTATAAAAAAATATCACAGGTTTTATGGCACCTACGAGGCTTCACACTATTTTCTGCAATTAGCACAGATGTTGAATTAACAGAAGAATTAATGGAAAAATTCATCTGGAATGCTCTCAAGTTAGAGTTTATCTCTTCCAGGGGTTGTTCTATACCCGTGGTACCCAATTATTTAGTGTTGAAGGAGTCAGTGTATTTCTCAATAGTTTTCACATCCATAAGGGGAAATGTGTGAAAATGTTGGGATTAGAAATAAAAGAGAAAAGTACTAGCACTGGATCTATTTGGTAAAAGCATGCAGAGACTTCCAGTATTTCAAAAACAGAAGTTCCTTTCATCAACCTTTGTTCTGGTCTTTCCCTGGCCATACACAATAATATGTCTGCAGACCACAGGGATTTGTGATCTTTAAGAAAGAAGGCATAGTCAGACATTATGACTATACATCTCTGTTTTACATCCATCATTGAAAATTAGGGATCCCTACTCTAGATCCACCCTTGCATTTGGGGGTCATGTGGCAAACCTATAAAACTCTGTATTTATGTGCACCTTAACTCTAACCTGGAGAGGCTGGGAAGGGAGTGCTTGATCTCACAAGAAGTAACATGTTACATGGCAGTGGTTGTACAGTAAAAGGTAATTACAGATATAAGCCAGAGATCATTTTGATAATCACTTCAGCTAATATCTAAATTTTGGCAATCCTGTTGAAATCCAAAATGTATTCCAAGTTGGTCATAATAAAAATTTATTGTCATAAATTTTATTTATTTTATCATTTCATTAGCAACAGCTAGTGATGATAATATGAATAACAGTAAGACAATGATAAAAAATATTTATTGAACAATTTATATATGGTAGGCACCATGCTAAACATGTTATATGCATTATTTCACCTTAATCTTATTATAACCTATTTTAACTCCATTTCAGAAATGAGAAGGTCAAGTCTTAGACACACATGTGGATAATAATTAAGGTAGAATTTGAAGCCACGTAATCTTATTTTAAAATTTGAACTCTTAACCATTCATTCTATACCACACTGCTTCTCAGCTGTTTCCTTACACCCCTAATATAATATATCCATATATATATATATATAAAACTTTATCATTCTTTGCTTTTTCTTTCACTTTTTTTCTTTAATAAGATGGAATGAGAACTCTTCATGGCTTATCACAGCATCTTAGCCCTTCTGTGCAAAGGACTGTTTACAGTCACAAAATGTGTGGCCTTTCCAGAATGTGTTCCAAGACAAGGGAGTAATTGACAAAGTTCTGGTAAATCTTTCATTCACTCTAACTCATGACCATTTCTCTTCTTTGATGTCTATAACTCCCTTATATAAAGAATATCAGGCCTCAGAACCCCTCTTGTTTCCAGCTCCAATGTCACAAACATTCATCTGAAAATTGCCTTTAAAAATTTCCTATTTTTAAAATGTTTTTGAGTGTATATTCTATGCCACAGCAAAGGGATGGTTATTCTTCTATTTTTATGTTTGAAGTTGTTTTTCTTTTTCTTTTTTTTAATGTAGAGAGGTACATTTTGTTTTTCCAAAGGCTTTGGCCTTATAAATTGATTCTCAGTGAGTTTAGTACACAACAAACCTCATTTATATTGCCTTTCTCAGGCTTGAAAGATCAACAGTTTTTATGAGAAAATAGCTAAGATTTGTGGGAAAAAAAAGTTACAGAATTCTCTGTAGGAATTCTCCAAATGGCAAGATATCACATATAAATTCTTCTTTAATATATATTTTTTAATGTTGGCTCCTACCAAAATAAAATAATGCTATTGATAACTTAAAAAAAAAACAAAATAGAGTTACACTTTATGTCTGTGTACACTTGGCTACTCCGGGTAGTGGCAGAAGCCAGGAAGCTAAGGCCTGCGGATAACTTGACCACTTCATACCTTGCCTAGGGCATGGCTATGAAACCTGAACCTGAACCTGACATCCTCCATCCCTCACACCCTTCCTTTATTCTGGACTATTCTCATCTCTGTGATTCTTACATTCACTAATTTCAAATTCCTGGTAACCAATATCTTCTCACTTCTTTTCTTTTTCCACAAATTACTCTTTTCTAAGATTTGATGGCTTCTTATTTCCCTTTCTCCATTTTTTAAAATTTTAAAATATTTCCTGTGAAAACATGACTTAATTGTATTAAAATAATATTTGGATAACAGCAGTTAAGTGGTAAATCGTTAATGAGTATTTCATATAAATATGTGTCCATGTTTGAGTTCTAATAGGTCAAATCTCTCTCTCTCACACACACACACACACACATACACACACATACTGAAAATCTCAACTGATTTGAAATGAAACGAAAAAATGCAAGCTGGGATGCTAGAAATATAGTTCCAACACTTGCTGGTCCATTTAGAGATGCTGAAGAAACAGAATTTGAAACTCTATTCTAAAATTGGAAAAAAAAGATTGACTTAGCTTTTGCTTCTTTTGAAAAAACTGAGTTAACACCACCTAACTGCCTGTATTGTTGGGTGGATTTAATGTAATATCACTAAAAGCATGTTAAAAACTTTTAAGTTGTAAAACTTTATGCAACTGAGACATAATTTTTATTCCTCTCTTCAGGTAAAGAAAATAGTTTGTTATAAAGACATAATTTTCATATCTACACATCAGTTGTTTTCTAACTACTTTATTCATTATGAAAATTTCAAATATATTGAAATTTAAAAAATAGCATAATGAAACTCTATGTGGTCATCATTCAATATCTGCAATTATCACTTTGTGGTCATTACTACGATCAGAAAATCCCAACCATCAGAACATGGTATCTGTAGATATTTTAGTAGGTATTTTTTTTAACATCTTTATTGGAGTATAATTGCTTTACAATGGTGTGTTAGTATCTGCTTTATAACAAAGTGAATCAGCTATACATATACATATATCCCCATATCTCCTCCCTCTTGCGTCTCCCTCCCACCCTTCCTATCCCACCCCTCTAGGTGGTCACAAAGTACCGAGCTGATCTCCCTGTGCTATGTGGCTGCTTCCTACTAGCTATCTATTTTCCATTTGGTAGTGTATATATGTCCATGCCACTCTCTCACTTCGTCCCGGTTTACCCTACCCCCTCTCAGTGTCCTCAATTCCATTCTCTACGTCTATGTCTTTATTCCTGTCCTGCCCCTGGGTTCTTCATAATCATTTTTTTTAATTTCCATATGTATGTGTTATCATACAGTATTTGTTTTTCTCTTTATGACTTACTTCACTCGGTATAACAGACTCTAGATCCATCCACCTCACTACAAACAACTCAATTTCGTTTCTTTTTATGGCTGAATAACATTCCATTGTATATATGTGCCACATCTGCTTTATCCATTCATCTGTGATGGACACTTAGGTTGCTTCCGTGTCCTGGTTATTGTAAATAGAGCTGCAATGAACATTGTGGTACATGACTCTTTTTGAATTATGGTTTTCTCAGGGTATAGGCCCAGTAGTGGGATTGCTGGGCCGTATAGTAGTACTATTCTTACTTTTTTAAGGAACCTACATACTGTTCTCCATAGAGGCTGTATCAATTTACATTCCCACCAACAGTGCAAGAGGGTTCCCTTTTCTCCACACCCTCTCCAGCATTTATTGTTTGTAGATATTTTGATGATGGTCATTCTGACTGGTGTGAGGTGATACCTCATTGTAATTTTGATTTGATTTTCTCTAATGATTAGTGATGTTGAGCATCCTCTCATGTGTCTCTTAGCAATCTGTATATCGTCTTTGGAGAAATGTCTATTTAGGTCTTCTGCCCATTTTTGGATTGGGTTGTTTGTTTTTTTGATATTGAGCTACATGAGTTGCTTGTAAATTTTGGAGATTAATCCTTTGTCAGTTGCTTCATTTGCAAATATTCTCTCCCATTCTGAGGGTTGTCTTTTGGTCTTGTTTATGGTTTCCTTTGCTGTGCAAAAGATTTTAAATTTCATTATATCACATTTGTGTATTTTTGTTTCTATTTCCATTTCTCTAGGAAGTGGGTCAAAAAGAATCTTGCTGTGATTGATATCATAGAGTGTTCTGCCTATGTTTTCCTCTAAGAGTTTTATAGTGTCTGACCTTACATTTAGGTCTTTAATCCATTTTGAGTTTATTTTTGTGTATGGTGTTAGGGAGTGTTCTAATTTCATTCTTTTACATGTAGCTGTCCAGTTTTCCCAGCACCACTTATTGAAGAGGCTGTCTTTTCTCCATTGGATATTCTAACATCCTTTACCAAAGATAAAGTGACCATATGTGTGTGGGATTATCTCTGAGCTTTCTATCCTGTTCCATTGATCTATCTGTCTGTTTTTGTGCCAGTACCACACGGTCTTGATGACTGTAACTTTGTAGTATAGTCTGAAGTCCGGGAGCCAGATTCCTCCAGCTCCGATTGTCTTTCACAAGATTGCTTTGGCTATTTGGGGTCTTTTGTGTTTCCATACGAATTATGAAATTTTTGGTTCTAGTTCTGTGAAAAAGGCCATTGGTAGTTTGATAGGGATTGTATTGAATCTGTAGATTGCTTTGGGTAGTATAGTCATTTTCATAATGTTCGTTCTTCCAATCAAAGAACGTGTTATTTCCCTCCATCTGTTTGTATCATCTTTCATTTTATTCATCAGTGTCTTATAGTTTTCTATATATAGATCTTTTATCTCCTTAGGTAGGTTTATTTCTAGGTATTTTATTCTTTTTGTTGCAGTGGTAAATGAGAGTGTTTCCTTAATTTCTCTTTCAGATTTTTCATCACTAGTGTATAGGAATGCAAGATTTCTGTGTATTTATTTTGTATCCTGCTACTTTATCAAATTCATTGATTAGTTCTGGTTGTTTGCTGGTAGCATCCTTAGGATTCTCTATGTATAGTATCATGTCATCTGCAAACAGTGACAGCTTTACTTCCTCTTTTCTGATTTCGATTCATTTTATTTATTTTTCTTCTCTGGTTGCTGTGGGTAAAACTTCCAAAACTATGTTGAATAATAGTGGTGAGAGTGGACAACCTTATCTTGCTCCTCATCTTAGAGGAAATGGTCTCTGTTTTCACCATTGAGAATGATGTTGGCTGTGGATTTGTCATATATGATCTTTATTATGTTGAGGTAATTTCTCTCTATGCCTAACTTCTGGAGGGTTTTTGTCATAAATGGGTGTTGAATTTTATTGAAAGCTTTTTCTGCATCTATTGAGATGATCAAATGCGTTTTATTCTTCAATATGTTAATATGGTGTATCATATTGACTGATTTGCGTATATTGAAGAATCCTGCATTCTCGTGATAAACCCCACTTGATCATGGTGCATGATCCGTTTAATGTGCTGTTGGATTCTTTTTGATAGTATTTTGTTGAGGATATTTGCATCTGTGTTCATCAGTGATATTGGCCTGCAGTTTTCATTTTTTGTGACATCTTTTTCTGCTTTTGGTATCACGGTGATGGTGGCCTTGTAGAATGATTTAGGAGTATTCCTCCCTCTGCTGTATTTTGGAAGAGTTTGAGAAGGATAGGTTTTAGCTCTTCTCGAAATGTTTGATAGAATTTGCCTGTGAAGCCATCTGGTCCTGGACTTTTGTTTGTTGGAAGATTTTTAATCACAGTCTCAATTTCAGTGCCTGTTATTGGTCTGTTTATATTTTCTATTTCTTCCTGGTTCAGTCTCGGAAGGTTGTGCTTTTCTAAGAATATGTCCATTTCTTCCAAGTTGACCATTTTATTGGCATATAGTTGCTTGTAGTAATCTCTCTTGTTACTTTGTATTTCTGCAGGGTCAGTTTTTACTTCTCCTTTTTCATTTCTAAATGTATTGATTGGAGTCTTCTCCCTTTTTTTCTTGATGAGTCTGGCTAATGGTTTATCAATTTTTTTTATCTTCTCAAAGAACCTGCTTTTAGTTTTATTAATCTTTGTTATTGTTTCCTTCATTTCTTTTTCATTTATTTCTGATCTGATCTTTATGATTTCTTTCCTTCTGCTAAATTTGGGGGGGGGGGTTTCTTCTTCTTCTTTCTCTAATTGCTTTAGGTTTAAGGTTAGGTTGTTTACTTGAGATGTTTCTTGTTTCTTGAGGTAGGATTGCATTACTATAAACTTCCCTCTTAGAACTGCTTTTGCTGCATCCCATGGGTTTTGGGTCATCATGTTTTCATTGTCATTTGTTTCTAGGTATTTTTTTATTTCCTCTTTGATTTCTTCAGTCATCTCTTGCTTATTTAGTAGCATATTGTTTAGCTTCCATGTGTTTGTATTTTTTACAGATTTTTTTCCTCTGATTGATATCTAGTCTCAATGTGTTGTGGTCGGAAAAGATACTTGATATGATTTCAATTTTCTTAAATATACCAAGGCTTGATTTGTGACCCAAGATGTGGTCTATCCTGCAGAATGTTCCATGAGTACTTGAGAAGAAAGTGTATTCTGTTGTTTTTGGATGGAATGTCCTATAAATATCAGTTAAGTCCATCTTGTTTAATGTATCATTTAAAGCTTGTTTTTCCTTTGTTATTTTCATTTTGGATGATCTGTCCGTTGGTGAAAGTGGGATGTTAAAGTCCCCTACTATGATTGTGTTACTGTCGATTTCCCCTTTTATGGCTGTTAGTATTTGCCTTATGTATTGACGTGCTCCTATGTTGGTTGCATAAATATTTACAATTGTTATGTCTTCTTCTTGGATTGATCCCTTGATCATTATGTAGTGTCCTTCTTTTTCTCTTGTAATAGTCTCTATTTTAAAGTCTATTTTGTCTGATATGAGAATTGCTACTCCAGCTTTCTATTGCTTTCCCTTTGCATGGAGTAACTTCTTCCATCCTCTCACTTTCAGTCTGTATGTGTCCCTAGGTCTGAAGTGGGTCTCTTGTAGACAGCATATATACAGGTCTTGTTTTTGGATCCATTAAGCCAGTGCATGCCTTTTGGTTGGAGCATTTAATCCATTTACATTTAAGATAATTATCGATATGTATGTTCCCATTACTATTTGCTTAATTGTTTTGGGTTTGTTACTGTAGGTCTTTTCCTTCTCTTGTGTTTCCTGCCTAAAGAAGTTCCTTTAGTATTTGTTGTAAAGCTGGTTTGGTGGTGCTGAATTCTCTTATCTTTTCCTTGTCTGTAAAGGTTTTAATTACTCAGCCAAATCTGAATAAGATCCTTGCTGGGTAGAGTAATCTTGGTTGTAGGTTTTTCTCTTTCATCACTTTAAGTATGTCCTGCCATTCCCTTCTGGCTTGCAGAGTTTCTGCTGAAAGTTTAGTTGTTAATCTTATGGGTATTCTCTTGTATGTTATTTGTTGTTTTTTCCTTGCTGTTTTTAATATGTTTTCTTTGTATTTAATTTTTGATTGTTTGATTACTATGTGTCTTGGTGTGTTTCTCCTTGGATTTATCCTGTATGGGACTCTCTGCGCTTCCTGCACTTCATTGACTATTTCCTTTCCCATATTAGTGAAGTTTTCATCTATAATCTGTTCAAACATTTTCTCATTCCCTTTCTTTTTCTCTTCTTGTTTTAGGACCCCTGTAATTCGAATGTTGGTGCACTTAATGTTGTCCCAGAAGTCCCTGAGACTGTCCTCAATTCTTTTCATTCTTTTTTCTTTATTCTTCTCTGTGGTAGTTATTTCCAATATTTCATCTTCCAGTTCACTTATCTGTTCTTCTGCCTCAGTTATTCTGCTCTTGATTCCTTCTAGAGAATTTTTAATTTCATTTATTGTGTTGTTCATGATTGTTTGTTTGCTCTTTAATTCTTGTAGGTCCTTGTTAATAGTTTCTTGTATTTTCACCATTCTCTTTTCAAGATTTTGGATCATCTTTACTATCATTACTCTGAATTCTTTAGCAGGTGGACTGCCTATTTCCTCTTCATTTGTTTGGTCTGGTGAGTTTTTGCCTTGCTACTTCATCTGCTGTGTGTTTCTCTGTCTTCTCATTTTGCTTAATTTACTGTGTTTGGGGTCTCCTTTTCACAGGCTGCAGGCTCATAGTTCCTGTTGTTTTTGGTGTCTGCCCCCAGTGGCTAAGGTTGGTTCAGTGGCTTGTGTAGGCTTCCTGATGGAGGGGACTAGTGCCTGTGTTCTGGTGGATGAGGCTGGATCTTGTCCTTCTGATGGGTAGTACCGCATCCAGTGGTGTGTTTTGGGGTGTCTGTGATCTTATTATTATTTTAGGCTGCCTATGTGCTAATGGGTGGGGTTGTGTTCCTGTCTTGCTAGTTGTTTGACATAGGGTGTCCAGCATTGTAGTTTGCTGGTCATTGAGTAGACCTGGGTCTTAGTGTTGAGATGGAGATCTCTGGGAGAGCTTTCGCAGTCTGATATTGTGTGGAGCCGGGAGGTCTCTGGTGGACCAATGTCTTGAACTCATCTCTCCCACCTCAGAGGCATAGGCCTGACACCCAGCCTGAGCACCAAGACTCTGTCAGCCACATGGCTCAGAAGAAATGGGAGAAAAAGAAAAGAATAAATAAAAAATAAGAACATAAAATAAAATTACTAAAATAAACATTTTTAATTGTTAAAAATTAAAAAGTAATAGAATAAATTTTAAAAAAGAAAGGAAGAAGAGAACAACCAAACCAAAAAACAAATCCATCAATGATAACAAGCAATAAAAACTATACTAAAAAAATAGAAAATAAGGACAGACAGAACCCTAGGACAAATGGTAAAAGCAAAGCGACACAGACAAAATCACACAAAGAAGCATATCCATACACACTCACAAAAGAGAAAAAGGAAAAATATATATATATATAAGAAAAAAAGAGCGCAACCAAATCAATAAACAACTCTACCAATGATAATAAACTCTAAATATTAAACTAAGATAAACATGAAACCAGAAACAAATTAGAGACAGAAAGCAAACCCCAAATCTATAGTTGCTCCCAACATCCACCACCTCAATTTTGGGATGATTCATTGTCTATTCAGGTATTCCACAGATGCAGGGTACATCAAGTTGATTGTGGAGATTTAACCCGCTGCTCCTGAGGCTGCTGGGAGAAATTTCCCTTTCTCTTCTTTGTTTGCACATCTCCTAGGGTTCAGCTTTGAATTTGGCCCCGCCTATGCATGTAGGTTGTCTGAGCACATCTGTTCTTTGCTCAGACGGGATGGGGTTAAAGTAGCAGCTGATTCGGGGACTCTGGCTCACTCAGGCCAGGGGGAGGAAGGGGTACGGATGTGAGGTTAGCCTGTGGCAGCAGAGGCCAGCGTGACGTTGCACCAGCCTGAAGTGCACCATGTGTTCTCCTGGGAAAGTTGTCCCTGGATCACGGGACCCTGGCAGTGGCAGGCTGCACAGGCTCCCAGGAGGGGAGGTGTGGTTAGTGATCTGTGCTTGCACACAGGCATCTTGGTGGCTGCAGCAGCAGCCTTAGCGTCTCATGCCTGTCTCTGGGGTCCGTGCTGATAGCCGCAGCTTGAGCCTGTCTCTGGAGCTCGTTTTAGGTGGTGCCCTGTATCCCCTCTCCTCGTACACCCCCAAAACAATGGTCTCTTGCCTCTTAGGCAGTTCCAGACTTTTTCCAAGACTCCCTCCTGGCTAGCTGTTGTGCACTAGTCCCCTTCAGGCTGTGTTCATGCCGCCAACTCCAGTCCTCTCCCTGGAATCCAACTTCCGAAGCCTGAGCCTCAGCTCCCAGCCCCCGCTCGCCCCAGCTGGGGAGCAGACAAGCCTCTCAGGCTGGTGAGAGCTGGTCTGGTCAGCACCGATCCTTTGTGCGGGAATCTCTCTGCTTTGCCCTCTGCACCCCTATTGCTATGCTCTCATCCGTGCCTCTGAAGCTTCCCCATTGCCACCCCATTTCCACCAGTGAAGGGGCTTCCTAGTTTGTGGAAACTTTTCTTCCTTCACAGCTCCCTACCAGAGGTGCAGGTCCCAGCCCTATTCTTTTGTCTCTGTTTTTTCTTTTTTCTTTTGCCCTACCCAGGTACATGGGGAGTTTCTTGCCTTTTGGGAAGTCTGAGGTTTTCTGTCAGCTTTCAGTAGGTGTTATGTAGGAGTTGTTCCACATCAGGTATATTTCTGATGTATTTGTGGGGAGGAAGGTGATCTCCACGTCTTACTCCTCTGCCTTCTTGAAGGTCTTTTCTTTAGTAGGTATTTCTAAGAGATAAGAAAACTTTTTATGAAGATAACCTTTTAGTGTTATCACATCTAAATCAAATTAATGATAATTACTTTAATATCACCAAATATAAATTAATGTTCAATTTCCTCAGTTGAATCATAATTTTCTTTAGAGTTTGTTTTTTTGATCAGGATCCAAATAGTGTCCCTACAAAGAAACAGATGGATCTATCTCTTAGTCTCATCTCATCTTTAAATTCTCACTTCAACTCTATTTTTTATTTCAAGATTTGTGTTCTTGTTATTATTGGGGGGAAAAGGCCATTTGATCTATTTCTCTACTTTCGTTTTATTTATTTTAGATTTATTTATAATATTTTATAGGAAGCTTTATTGGTTTAACAAATGTTAGATATATAAAGAATAGTTCTTGAAGGAGTTTAATATATTGCCTGTCACATGGTAATGCCTCCATAATCATAAACAACTGTATATCCCTTATGACAAGTAAGCATGAATCTTGCTACTCTTATTCCAAAGGCAGATCCACAGATGATATCCTTGTCTGAAGTAGTTCCAGTCTTGTGGGTGGAATTGTTTCCCCCAAAATGATATGTTGAAGTACTAACCTCTGGTACCTACGGATGTGACCTTTTTTGGAAACAGCATCTTTGAAGATATAATCAAGTTTAGTTGAGGTCATATTCAATTAGGATGAGCTCTAATGAGATTCTGAAATTTCTACCCATATATAAAGTTTAAAATTGGAAACATTTTTAATTGATGCAGGAAATAAAAGAGTTTAGTTAAGTTTTAGAAAATCCCTTTATTCTTCTTGTCTGATTAATGAGCTAAGAATAGTAGTGTAAAAACAAGTGAAACTTTTATTATTATCTCATGAAGAAGTCTGAAGGTAAGCAAACCAAAGTTGAGATGAGGCATCAACAGTGTTCAGAGTTGTGCTACTTCTGTCCTTCCCTTTCACGATTTTAACTTACAGTTATACCTTCTCATCACCTCAAGGGCTGTAATGGCTCAACATCAGCCATTACACTACAAATCAAGCTTAAAGAAAGAAAACTGGAAATGTATAAAAGAACTTTCCACCTGAGTTACCAGTTATAAAGGCTTGCATTTTCAAATACATCTCATTGGACAGAATTTAGTCACTTGGTTACATCTAGCTAAACACTCATAAAATATGGAGAAAAAAACATCCAGAACTTCTTACTGATGTAGTGTCCCACAGGACAAACTTATTTCTGAAGATAAATATTTGTAACCAAATTAAATTACTCAACAGGTTGCTTAAAATCTAGTACTCAGGAGAACATTTGAAACTGTCCTATGACCAACTGGGTCAATTTGACTATGTCAGTTCTTTTTTCAAGTGTTCCTTGAACTATCCATTCTCCTCTCCTCAGCTCATTTTTGTATTAGCTTGAACATGATTTACTTAGCATTTTTATAAATACACTTCTTTTTTCTCTTCCCATCCCTCCCTTCCCTCTCCTACCAGTCCAACCACTCCCACACACACCCCATCCCCCCTCTGTCTCTCTTTCTCCCTCCCTCCCTTAGTATTTTGAAGATTTATTATTTCTTGCCCAAGATCTGGATTAGTTTGGTTCATAGTGTGAATTCAATAAATATTTGCTTAGTTAATGAGTTAATAATTTTAAAGGAAATATAAATATGCCCACGTTCAAAGGGGAGCATATATTACAGAGTCATCCCTCAGTTTCTGAGGGGAATTTGTTGCAGGACATGCAGCGGTAGCAAATTCCACAGATGCTGAAGTCTCATATAAAATGGCTAGTATTTACATATAACCTACACACATCCTCCCTACTTTAAATCATCTCTAGATTCCTTATAATACCTAATACAGTGTAAATGCTATGTAATATCTAATACAGTGTAAATGCTATGTAAATAGTTGCAAGTTTTTCTTTTTGAAACTTTATGGATTTTTTTTCTGACATTTTCCAATAGTTGTTGGTTGAATCTGTTTCCATGATGCAGAACCCATGGATAGGAAGTGCCAGTTGTACTTCCACTTACAAAAATTTTGATATTATAAACACAATAATTCTTTCTGGTTCCATACTTACTTGACATGCTTGGAGTTAAATTCTCTAAGAGGAAGCTTTTTTGTTCATTTGACTGTAAAACAAAAAATAGACTTAATTGCTCTACACTTAAAGCAGAGCACTATAAATCTCAGTTAGGTAGTCCCTGAAGGGCTACAAAAAATCCTCTCACAATGAAAATGTCTACAATTAAATAGGGACTTCCTTCATCAAAGCTTAAGTTAATTGTAAAAGTGAATGTAAAATATAAAATAGAATAGTACTTTGCAAAACACACATATTGAATATAAATGGAAAAAGGATGGTTCCTCCCACTCCCTTGTGAATTTATCTCTAAGGCTTATGCAAATCAATTCAACAACTTGAAAATATTTCAGCAAACTATTATGCTATTTTCTTCACTGAATTAGAAAGTGTGGTTAGTTCTAATTGTAGTCAGTTTTTCAAACAGAGTGTCCTCATTCTAGAAATATCAGCTAAGGTTATAGCAGAATAAGATTTTATTGGTAAACTGTTTGGTCTATTAACTAACATACCGAATAACAGAAATGAGTATTATGTGAAATTAAAGATACTTGAGGTACACGGATTGGATAATATATTTTCAAGGCACTGCTAAAATTTAGATAAATAAGGTGTAAATCAAGAATCCATTCAGGCCTACAAGTTTTACTCTTAGGAATGGTGACCAAATTTGTATTGCTAACAGTTCTATGTCCAAATATTAGGCAGGGGAATTTCTTCTTGCCTTATGTTGCCTAACAGGATAATCTAAGCCAGTTTGTAGGATTTTGTCTTATCTGACTCAAGTGAAACTTTTGTGTAAATTGTTGTCAGAGCACAGGTAATTACAGAGAGCTGGATGTATCAAGATTAAAGAACAGGTCTCTTTTGCTGTGTTTCGTTAACATGTGATTATTAAATGATTATATCTGTGGTTGAAATAAGTCTGAGATTTGCTTATACTGGTAGTGAGATGAGTCTTAAGCGGTATAGCTAATCTTCACCCCATCTTAGTGTATTATAATGTACTAAAAATAAACAATCAAACACTTAAGCATTGCGCATAATCAAATTTTCTTGAGTCAGTTTGCAGTGCCAGTGCCCTTTTCTCTATATTATATAATCTTAAAGTGTAGCTTTTATATCTTTTTGACATATGGTTCCAAGAAACTTGAATATTATTTAGACATGTGAAAAATCTATATATTTTCATTGTTTTGGCATTATTTAGCAATAGATATTTTTAAATAAGGTATGTACATTTTTTTTAGACAGAATGCTATTGTACACTTAATAGACTACAATATAGTATAAACATAACTTCTGTATGCACTGGGAAAGAAAAAATTAGTGTGACTCATTTTATGACAATATTTGCTTTATTGTGGTGGTCTGGAACTGAACATACAATACCTCAGAGGTATACCTGTATACGATATTCACTGAAACTTAGTCTCCTCATTTGAAAAGTGAACAGGCCAATATTTCATTTCAACATGATAAGAAGAACCACAAATTAGACTTCCTTCTCAACTGGTATACTCCATGCTTGAGGAACAAATTTGGGTAGAATTACTCAACTTCATTAGTAGTTGCTGTAGATTAAGCACAAGTACCTATACACCAGAGCAACTATGAAATGATGAGTAAGTCTTCTGAAACAAAGCCATCCCTTTGTTCAAATGTGTTCAGATATAAAGTTGAACTTGTTCACTTTCATTTCTATAGCACATTTTGATGGAAATGAGTCTCTCTATTCACTGTGGTATCATGAAAATTTAAAAGAGACTCAACAATATTGATGTCACCCTTTATTTAAGTCTACTTTTTCTTTATGTGCATTCTGCCCACTAATATTACTCATCAAGCCTTAGAGTAAGGGAAAAATTAGTAAATTTTGAGAATCTAATAATGGCTTTTGGAAGAAAATCATTTCATTTGAAAAATAAGAGTAATAAGTACAATTTTCAATATTTCATGTCTTTTATAAAAAGGGCAGTTGTACCAGCAAATAGAAAGAACATTCACCTGTTCACATTCAGCAAATACATAGCATGTGCCTGGGACTGTGTCTAGGGTCTGGAAAAGAATACAATGGGTAGACACAGACCTTGACTTTCCACTGCTTATGATATTGTGATTAATATGTATAAATAATCAGGCAATACAACAAAAACAAGTGATAATTGATTACCCTATGGGTTCTACAGAAACCTATGGCAGAATAGATAATGCAGCCTTTAAGGCAGGGTTCCCCAGCCCCCAGGGCCATGGGCCGGTACAGGTTAGGAACCAGGCCACACAGCAGGAGGTGAGCAGCAGGTGAAGAGCGAAGCTTCATCCGCGGCTCCCAGTGGCTTCCCATCACTTGCACTGCTGAACCACTGAACCACCAACCCCCCCCATCCCTGGAAAAATTGTCTTCCACGAAACCAGTCCCTGGTGCCAAAAAGGTTGGGAACCGCTGCTTTAAGGGTCAAGGAAGGCTACTTAGAAAAAGTAACTTCTACATTGAATCATAGTGGTAGTAAAGGAGTTAGCCAGTTAAGGTGACATAATGGCTGGGAGAAGATGGATTAATTTAGATGGAGAGTAATGCATTTGTGAAAGTCCAGGCAAAAGAAGGAACAGTGTTCATTTTAGGAACTAAAATAAGGTCAGTATGACAGGAGTGTGAAGCATAATGAGGGAAATGAAAAGAGATAACACTGGACAGAGAAGCAGACCTGGGCCTGTTGAGGGTCTTAAAACTTATGTTAAGGAGATTTGCCTTTGTTCTGAGAGCAATGAGGAATTACTTAAGATTAGAAGCAAGTATATGATATCATCATATTTTTATTTATAAATATCATTCTTGCAGCACATACAAAATAGCATGGTATGTGATTAATAGCATTAAATAAAAGTACATACATAAATCATAATATTGCTATAATTTTTATTTTCTCTGAGACAAAGGCTAAGGCAATTTTCTCAATGTTGTAATTTATTTCTATTGCTTTTGATTTCTTTTCAGCCAAGTTGTTTTCCTGTTTGAATAGCTTTATCTTATAAGTAAAATACTATTCCAAGGTCAAATAAATGGCTTCTTAACTAGTTGGTTAATATTTGATGCGAATTTCCATTGTTTGTACTTCAGGTTATAGTAAATATCAAGTAATTAGAAAGTTATTGGACTTCTCCTATGACTTAGGATGTAGAAAGACACAAGAGACACCATTAAAATGAAAGGGATAGCCTGCAAAAACATAATTTATTTTAAACCTTTCAGAGAGCTGAGGTCAAAAGACCACCATGATAACTGAATTCCAAATGGTAACAAGTCTTTCCAAAGATGAATGAGATATGTTATCTCTTTTACTTTGGGCAAACATGGAAAAGGGAAAGAAAAAAAAAAAGATGGCCTTCATAAAAATGGGTAAAATGAAATCAACTAAAATTAAAGCTAAACCTTAAAGGCTGAGTGTGGGCTAATATAATTAGAATAATTAGGAGCCCTGTACAAAAAGACATTTTGCATGCACATTCAAGCTTCTTTCAATGGGTTTCTTCTGCATGTGATGAGAAAGATCTGAGGCAGGGCTGCAGACTTGAAGGAGCCCCTATTAGGGGCATAGGTATAAAGAAAGTGATTGTCTACCAGTAGGGTTCAGTTATAACACATTACCTGCTTTTTGGACCATTTGACATATAAAGCAGGATCCTCAAACCACAAGGTGAGAGGTAGCAAAACTTCCTTGTTCTAGGCCTCAAACAAAGATATACTGCTTCTGGAGGGGATGTGGAAGCAAAATCCATCTGCCACTGTGGATGGATAGGAAGAACTGCTGGACCCATTATCCTTCCCCAGTGCAAAACAGTGGTCTGCTATCACTGGGCAATAGTCAGAAAACTCTATCTTCTACAAAGCCCACTGGACATAGAAGTGATGTTTGGATGCCATAGTGGGAAAAGGCATTAATGCTCAGAAGGCCCACACTGAAGCTGGGACAGGATAACTGCCTCTTTCATAAACCTAGCAATTCATAGCAAGCAACAGCAGGCTACTGATAAATAGGGTAAGAGTGTGGAGAAAGATCCTGTCTGTGGCACAAAAGGTGGAGAAACTGCTGACAGCTGAGATTGGAACACAAACAGTAAGAGAAACCCAGCCAGAAGTAATTTGAAGCCTATAGTATACCAACGACAAAAATTGCCACCACAAATCACAAACCTATCTGAACCACATATTAGATTACCAACTCCCCACACTAGTGGCTGTGCAGAAAAAATGAGGTGCCCATTATTGGGTATAAATACTCTTTCTTTTTTTGGTATAAATACTCTTGATCTCAGTTTCTGTTGTCCTTCTACATTTGATGTCTAGCATGCAATACAGTTATGAGATACACACACACACACACACACACACACACACTACACATGCACACACACACACAAGACTTAATCAATCAAGAAATAATGCAATCCATAGAACCAAACTCAGAGAAAACCCAAATATAGTATCTATTAGACTGAGTCTTGAAAATAACAATGATTAGTATGTTAAAAGATTTAATGGAAAAAGCAAAAAGCATGTATAAACAGATTTAAAATTATAGAAATAGAATTATAGTGCTTTGTGGCCATTGATTAATATTAATTAATGTAGCTCATAGAACTACATGCAGGATAAATACAAAGAGAAAAAAAGAAGAAAAAAGACAAACAAAAGTCACTTAGACATAACAGCAAAATGGAAACCAAAGATAAAGTCTTGAAGGCAACCAAGAAAATAATAAAAATAGAGCAGAATTCTCTACAGAAATGAAGACATCCAGAAGACAATGAGCAGTATTTTTCAAATACTAAATGAAAAAGTAAACTGTCATGTATTGATACCAAAGGGGAAAGGGGGGGGGGTGGGTGGGATGAATTGGGAGATTTGGGATTGACATATATACACTACTATGTATAAAATAGATAAGTAATGAGAACCTAATATATAGCACAGGAACTCTACTCAGTGCTCTGTGGTGACTTAAATGAGAAGGAAATCCAAAAAAGAGGGGATATATGTATACGTAGAGCTGATTCACTTTGCTGTACAGTAGAAACTAGCACAATATTGTAAAGCAACTATATTCCAATAAAAAAACCAAATGTCAACTGAAAATTCTATACCCAGTAATAATATCTTTCAAAAAACAAATCTTAAAATGTGAAATAAAGACTTTTTTTCAGATATTTTTAAAAAGCAGAGGGAATTCATTGCCAACAGACTTATAGTATAAGTAATATTTAAGTTAGATATTCAAGGGTAAGGAATATAATATCAAATGGAAATTTGTGTCTATAAGAATGAATAAATAAAGAATGAATAAAGAGCACTAGAAATGGCAAACATAAGAATAAACATACATTTTTTTCTCTTATTTTAAATCACATTAAAATATAATCAACTGTCTCTATTAGTTTTCTAGCACTGCTATAACAAAATACTACAAACTGAGTGACTTATTATAAAGTACCAGAAATCTACTCTTTCACATTTCTGGGGTCAACAAGTCCAAAATCAAAGTGTAGGCAGGGCCATGCTTTCTCTGAAACTTCTAGCAGAGGACCCTTCCTTGACTCTTTTAGATTCTGATGGTGGTTGGCACTTCTCAGTGTTCTTGGCTTATACATGCATCACTCCAACCGCTACCTCCATCTTCACATAGACTTCTTTCCTACATGTTATAATCAATTCAGAAAGTACCAAATCTAATGTTCTAAATCATCAAAATCAGGTATGGGTGAGACTTTGTGTCTGGTCCACTCTGGGACAAAATTTCTCCCCATCTGTGTATCTATGAAACCTAAGAAAGATGTTATCAGCTTCAAAAATGCAATGGTGGGGCAAGCATAAGGTAGGCATTCTCATTCTAAATGTGTTAAATTGGAAGGAAAATATGTCACAAGCAAGTCTAAAACGCAGAAAAGAAAACTCCATTAGATTTCAATGCCTGAGAATAATCTCTGTGATTATATGCTCTGTCTTCTGAGCCTAATATGGAAGTGGCTCCACTCTCTCATCCCATGGGGTCAGGGACCTCACCCTGTGAGCCCCCAGAGTAGTGGTCTCATTGGCTTTCATACCAAAGACTGGAGGAAGGGAAATGGGGAGTAACTGTTGATGGATACATCGTTTCTTTTTGAGGTGATGAAAATTTTCTAGAATTAGGTAGTGGTGATGATTGCACAAAATTATGAATTGAATTATATCACTTTAAAATTGAGATTTTCATGATATGTGAATTATATTTCAATTGAAAGAAAA
The DNA here is from genome assembly GCF_963455315.2 of Globicephala melas. Classification (NCBI taxonomy): domain Eukaryota; kingdom Metazoa; phylum Chordata; class Mammalia; order Artiodactyla; family Delphinidae; genus Globicephala; species Globicephala melas. The sequence continues at coordinate 65,301,672 of NC_083327.1, read as the reverse complement.
GGAAAGCTTGAGAACTCATGCTAGCTTATTTTAAAACTTAAAGTTACACTAATTAAAACAGTGGGGATTTTGTGTAACAATAAACATATAGAACAATAGAACAGAATGTGTTTCTGGAAAGGGACCCACAAATATGTGATTGATTGATTTTCAACAAACTTGCCAAAGTAATTTAATGGAAAAATGCAATTTTTTCAACAAGTGTTACTGGAACATTTGAATACCCAAAATCAAAAATAAATTAAAAAATGAAGAAACATTACCCTTAATCCAAACCATATTAAAATTAGTTGAAATTGATTCAAGATCACAATATAATTCTAAAAATTCTAGTAGAAAGCATAAAAGAAAATCTTTGGCAATTTTTTAGACAGGACACAGGAACAAAAAACATAAAAGACAAATTTTGATAAATTTGACTTCATCAAAATTAAAATATTTTCCTCTTTGAAGAACACAATAAAAGAAATTTAAAATAACCATAACTTGGAAATATATTCACAAAAGGTATATATGATAAATGATTGAGTACAGAAAGTAAAAAGAACTCTTACAACTCAATAAGAGGACAAACAGCACAATAAAAAATGAGTGAAAAATTTGCAAAGACACTTCTTTGCAACAGAGAAAATACAACTGACAAATAAACACATGAAATAATGTCCAACATTATTAGTCATTGGGGAAATTTAAATTAGAGCCATAGTAAGACACCAGAACAAACCTACTAATGTGGCAAAAATAATCAAATAAACAAAACACAGACTACATAAATTGCTGGTGAAAGTGCAAAACAATTAACACCTTCATATTTGCTGTTGAGTATGCCAAGTGGCAGAACAATTTTAGAAAACAGTATGGTGGTTTCTTATAAAATGATATATACACTTACCATATAACTGAGGGACCTGACCCAAAAAGATTAATAAAACTGAACATTTCCACATAATGACCTATATAAAAATATTTAGAAAGCTTTATTTAGAATATCCAAAAACCTGGAAACAATCAAAACGTCCACTAATAAATGAATGGATAAACAAATTGTGGTACATCTGTGCAATAGAATGCTGATTAGCAATAGAAATGAATGATCTACTGATTCATGCAACTATATGGATGATTCCCCAAAACGTTATGCTTAGTGAAAGAAGCTAGGTACTAATGACTATATATGTATAATTTTATTTTCATGACAAAAGCATAGGATGGAAAACAAATCAGTGGTTGCCAGGCACTGGCATTATAGGAAGGGTTGACTACCAAAACTGTCACAAAAATATTTTGGAGTGATGAAACTATTTTATATCTTTATTGTGGTGGTGAATATATTTGCACATACCTAAAAAGATTTCATTTCACTTTATGTAAATTATACCTCAGGAAATTGGTTATGGGTTGAATTGTGTCCCCCAAAAAATCATATGTTGAAGTCTGAATCCCTGGTATCTCATATTGTGACCTTATTTGAAGATAAGGTTTTTACAAGAAGCTGTCAAGTTAAAATGAGATCATTAAGTTGGAACCTAATCCAGTATGACTGGTGTTCTTATAAAAAGGGGAAATTTGTCCACAAGGACACACATATAAGGAAGATAACGTGAAGAGACATAGGGAGGAGGTGGCCTTCTATAAGCCAAGGAGAGAGGCATAGAACAGATCCTTCCTTCACAACCCTCAGAAGGGACCAACACTGCCAACACCTTGATTTTGGATTTCTCGTCTCCAGAACTGTGAGACAATACATTTCTCTTGTTTATGTGATACTTTGTGATGGCAGCCCAAGAAAACTGACACACTTGACTCTCAAAAAATAAATTTATTTGTATTCCCGCAATTCAAAAATTAAAATAATGACCATAATAATACTATCATTTCAATGAGGGTACAGAACTTAGGCTATTTGTTTAAATATTTTTTATATCTGCTTCACCAGTTTCAATCATTTGAATACACTGTTTCTATAGTACCATAAAAATTTCCTTTAGTAATATGTTCTCCAGGTCTACCTTTGTTGTTTTGTTCAAAGTTCTATATTTACGTATTACCTAAATTATTAAATTTTACTTTTACAGTTAATGCTCTGAGTCTATTATGCAAATATCCAAATATATCTCATCTTACATTTTGTCTATGAAGAGATCAGCTATACCACATGTGTAGTATTCCACAAAGGTTTCAAATCCTCTTACAAGAAAGATTCTGGAAATGTATAGGAAGGAGATTGTGACAGTAAGGGTCATGAATCATATGCATGTACATACTTGCAAGGTAGGCTCTTTGATATGCAGTTTCCTAGTGAAGAGAAGGGTCTCCTCAAACCTAGTGTGTGAATGAACTTTAAATGAAAAGATGGCACACCACATTCTTAACTTGGCAATTGGCCATTATACATGGTGGTGACTCTCAAAAAGAATGTTGATTACTTGATGTGGTGAAATATATGTTGCACAAATATGGAAGTCAAAACTCACTGTAATTTTAAAAAGCACTAAATCATGCCCTGGTCCTCGTATAGCTTTATAGTTCCAAAGCCAGTTAGGATACACTGAGGAAAAAAAAATTTCTTCCTCTCACAATTGAGAAGTTCAAACACATCAGTCATGAATCTACATCTTGGAGTCAGGCCCAGGGGAGGAAGTTGGTGAATAGTGAAGCTTAGTTATCCATCAATAGAGCAACCTTTAAATGAATGTCTGCAGACATGTTAAAGAAGTTTGTTGTGTGTCCAGTGCTTATAATAATAACTGCACCAGAGGTTTTTATTTATTTATACTAATGTAACCTTATTCAACTATAATCCTCTACATTGCTGTTGCCGTCTAATCTCTTTAATGAATGGTATTTCATTAAGTACCTTCTTTATCAATTTTATATTAAGTATATCTGAAGGTTAGGTGCTATAACATTTAATATTTAACTTCATTTTTGAAAGTATATTACATCAATAATCTAAATAAAACTGATTTTCACATATCCTAATACAATTTCATAAATAAGCATATAAAGAAACTTGGATGGCTTAGCAGATTGGTACTACAGTATACAGGTTTCTGCTGTTAGGTCTCAAGCTCAAAACCAACCTCATATTATGAATTAAGAAAAAGAGATAAATAGATGTGGTAATGAAATTTCATGTTGTGAATCAATGGTTTTGTTTGCATGGGTCTTCTAAAAGAATTAAACACAGTAGAAAGAAGTACAAATCCTCTTCAAATCTTAGAAATATTTCCCCCAAAGCAGTATTTTAGTTTGCAATCCCGGGTGAAAGAGGAGGAAGAGGAAGGAGGCGAGGGAGAGGGAAATTTACATCCACTTCCATGTAGAAATGCTCTTATATTAATAAGGTTGCATATGTTTGCTCTTTGGGGTAATACAAACGTGAAAGCAGAAAAAAACCTCAATATTTCCTTTTTTTTCCTATATATCCCTCCTAAGCTTATTTAACATTCCTTCTGATGTGTCTCCTTTGCACACACCAAACATACTTCCTTACAATTATTTGTGACCCCCAGACTCCACTCCTACATTTGTATAGAATGAGTTATGGGGGTAACAGAGGACTGTCTTCTCTTTAGGCACATTTTTAAATTAAAACCAGGGTATCAGTCAAAAGGTATATATTCTCCTTTATTTCCAGGAAAATCTGATGCTAAATTCCCCTTAGCTATTTACAAAATAGGTACTCACTATGTGCCAATCCTGGGCTCACATAAGTCTTGTGTTTATGAAGTTTATATTCTAGGAAAATTAGGAAAGGATTTAAGTTAAACAATTGGTGTCGCCAATGCCAATAATTCAGATAGGCTCTCAATGCTGTTTTGGTCACATGATGAGCCCAGAAAACAGTTAAGTACTAAAAAAAGTTGCCATATGACAACGTGGAATAGGGAAAATAATCCTATCAAATGTTGGAAGAAGAAAGCCTTCTGGGAGACACTAGAGTGAGCTTGAATCAATATTAATACCTGGGAAATGACAGCGGCAGATGAGCTACTCTAGTGTGAAACAATTAAGGTTGACAGGGCTCAGTTCGAACAATGTGTTTCACCAGTCGTAAAGCTAAGAGACAGCTCTGCAAACAATGACAAGCCCTGTATACAGTAACTGCCATCATCATTGACTCAGTGGTCAGGACGTTTAATTGATGACCTTAGAATCACTAATTGGGCATTAATCTTTCAATCAACTATGTTTGCTTAAAGAAATAACTCTTTGGTAAGTTTCTTTTTTTTTTCCAGAAAGCTAGGTCAGATTTGACTTTTACATTAGAAGACAAGCCTACTTAAACAGCTGATTGGGCTTTCCAGGGGACAAAGCCACTGATTCCACAATTAGAAAGATGGCTTAAAATGTCAAGAACCCTGGTAAAGTAATATCTTTCCATAAATTGACAGTGAAGGAGGAACAAGTGAGACGGAACTCTTTGTTGAGAACAGATTTAATTGGCAGGGGTCAGGGAATTTCACAAAGATGGAATTCCTTAAGGATGCAAAGAAAAGTACCATGAAGAGGAGGGGAAAGCTGCCTAAAGTAGGTCTGGTGATGTCAAGGCCAATCTTTTCCTTCACAATCTTGCCTGGGGCTTGTTCTGCCAAGACTAAAGAAATGATGACATCTGCATGGCATATTCGTAGTACTGTAGCATTTCATTTTACACCTTGGTAAAAAAATAAATTTTGGGAAAGTGAGGGAAGAACTAAATTATGTGTTAGTTTTTCTAATATGCATATTACTCTATATTCAGTAGGTACAAATAAATGCTCATTAACTGAAATCCATTCTGAATTTTATTACTAATTCTCATCTGTTGAAAAATAAGTGTGGTTTCAGACCCAGTGGGCAGAGTTCCAATAGTTCTTTAAACAGACTGAATTATTTTTGCTCTTAATAGCAGATAGTGCTAAGTTTTAGTAAACAGGTTTACTTGGATGAAAAAAGATTTCAATTCCTGTGTCAGGGAGGGATGTGTTGATTTATATGCATATTTCAAGTTCTCTCATTAACAAATATTTCTAAATTTCTACTCTGTATTATGAACTGTGTCATGTGTGAATTGTTTTAAGAATGCTTGAAAATGCATTTAAAATAAAATGTTCTAATCTGGGCAAAATAAATGCCTTGAAACCGACTCCAGTCTACAATATTATACATGTAGCTAGTAAACATGATGATTGATATAATCATTTTTCCACATTGATCTGAATCAGCTGCAATGATCTTAATAGACTCAATATTGGAAAAAATGGGAAGATTCCAATTTAAAGTACTTTGTTATTCGGCAAAGACATTTAGTTCTTTCATATCACCTATACTAAAAATCCCATGGTGTACTATTATCAAATACAATTTTCAATGTTCTATTCCAACTGATAAGTCGATTAGCAATTATCGATATTTCACTTATAATGAAAGCCAGGAATTTGAAACCAAAGACATGTGCACAGATTTGTTTTTCAGGCTTTTTTGTCTTTTGGCTATCCAGTCTTTTGTGTCATTTGTTTACTTAATTTCTGTAAAGCAGTTCAAAAAAAGTTTTATTGAGAGTTTGTTTGTTGCTAAGATTCATTCACGCTATGGCACATTGTTATAGTTTATTTATTTTGACTACTGTAGTATATGTCAATGTGTGAATAACACATGGTTTATTCATCCAGTCTGCCATGGTGGGTGTTTGGATTATTTCCATTCTTTTTGCTGTTATGATATTCTCACACAGGTCTCTGGCATTCCTGGGCAAGGTTGTCTCTTGGGAGCATACCTAGGAATAAAATTCTGAAACATAGGGCATATGAATGTTCAAATTTAGAAGGACATAGACAATGCCAAAATTCTTCTTAGGTGATTTCACCATGTTAAATCCCTACTTTCCTAAACATATCAAATCACCATTTAATTAAGCCTATTATTCTTTTGCCTTATAAATACTTTGATTTACCTAAGATTCTCAGAACTGGTTGATTGGGAACACAAATACTATAACATCTTTAATGATGCAATCTGATGAAATATTTTTATTTTTTCATGTGCTTTAAACTTTTTGTTTGTTTGTTTTGCCAAACTTAGGAGTTTCCAGATTTAGTTCATTTCAGGGACTTGTCTTTGATATCATAACTTTAGAAATAATGTTTGTTCTTACTGGCATACCGATTAGTCAAACCAGACACTTCATATGAGAAAAAGTTTCACTTTATATTTTCCAACTCAAATGCATCTGTTAATATACATTTGAGGAATATCAAAAAAAGAGAGAGAGAAACAAAGTCCAGAGAGTATCTTGTAAGATAAATGATAAAAATGGTTAAATAAAATTAAAATATGAATTTAATATAAGTAATTTAAGTTGGATAAATTTTATGCTATATCTCATTACTTAACTTACAATAATTTAGTGTAATGAAAAGCAAAAATTATAGATTATTTAAGCAACAGTGGATGAAATAAATACATTATGAAATACATTATACATGTATACAAAATACATTATGATATAAATACATTATGTTCCTTCAGAAAATATGTTCATTCATGGGTTCAACTCTGACATTCAGCTTCTGGGAAAAATTAACTGAGAATAACTGCATTATTTTAATTAGGCATCACAATCAAAATTTTTCTTTGTATTTAATGGAGGAAACAGAATATGCTACTGAAGAGTAATCATTCCAACATTAGCATTATAATTTCATTTGTTAGTAGAAAGTAGAAAATATTTTAACATGAAATAACTAAAATGAGGTAAGATGATTTATTATAATTAATAAATATTTCATGATAGTATTTGATAAGATTTAACTACATTATTGAATAAGGCAAATCACACCCAAAATAAAAAATTCTTTATCTGCAAAGTGTACCCATTAAAATTGAAAAATTAAGGTGTACTCCACGGCACTCTAGTTACATTTAAAGATATTAGAGTGAGTAATCTGTATTACATTGGATATTTCTAGATTCTTTTCTTTCCACCTAATGATGCATTTTAGGAATAGGGATTACAAATAACTTTTAAAATTTGCTTACATTAAATATGTGAATGAAAGCTATTTTAAAGAGTTTATTATTTCCTACTGAAGCTCACTGCTTTACTCTAACCATGTATTTTCTCAAGAGTAATAACTTCTTTGAAGACAGTAGGGGTTTGGCAGAGATGAGGCCATTAAATGAAAATGGTCATCAATCGCACCACCAATAATCTACCATATATCTGATTTAAGAACATTCTACAAGGACAGAAATGTACCATTTTGATTCCCTATTTCTGTCTTAACAGAAATATGCATAAGACGGGGAAAAACAAAAGCTTACATAATGGGATCAAGGTGCCTTAATGAAGGCATCCATGACAGCAATAGTAATTTACAATATCTGAAGGGATCAATGAGTGCAAAAATTTCTCTTTTTCTGTGTATAGTTTTTAAATTAAGAAAAGGAATTTAAAAAAATAAAAACCTATGCCATGCTAGGAAAGAGTAGGTGAAGAGCTACTTCATTAAAAGTGTATGCTGGGCTTCCCTGGTGGCGCAGTGGTTGAGAGTCCGCCTGCCGATGCAGGGGACACGGGTTCGTGCCCCGGTCCGGGAAGATCCCACATGCCGTGGAGCGGCTGGGCCCGTGAGCCATGGCCGCTGAGCCTGCGCGTCCGGAGCCTGTGCTCCGCAACAGGAGAGGCCACAACAGTGTGGGGCCCGCGTAACGCAAAAAAAAAAAAAAAAAAAAAAAAACTGTATGCATGATTATTCTTGGAAAGAATCCCAATTTGAAGACACTATTCAATGATATCTTGGGGAGAGGTGGGAGGGGGAAATAATCTTAACTTCTTCTATTAAAAGAGAAATGAGCACTCAACACTTCCAGTCAAGCTCTAATCAAGGCTTTATATAAACATTAGAAAGCCAAAAGTTGGGAAACCAACTAGGAATCAACTGAGAGGAAGGCAGAGTTGTTCACTGGATCATTTCTTCGCTCCAGGGTGGCCTGATGCTTTGCTTTGGTTTCTTGATGGAAGTTTGTTATGCCTATGGTCCCAGCATCCTGCCCAGTTTTCCTTCCTTCCTTCCTTCCTTCCTTCTTTCCTTCCTTCCTACCTTCTTTTCTCTTTCTTTCTTTCTCTCTTTTTCTCTCCTTCTCCTCCTCCTCCTCCCCCATCCTCCTCCTCCTTCTTCCTCTTCTCCTTCTTCTTCTTCTTCTTCTTCTTCTTCTTCTTCTTCTTCTTCTTCTTCTTCTTCTTCTTCTTCTTCTTCTTCTTCTTCTTCTTCTTCTTCTTCTTCTTCTTCTTCTTCTCCTTCTTCTTCTTCTTCTTCTTCTTCTTCTTCTTCTTCTTCTTCTTCTTCTTCTTCTTCTTCTTCTCCTTCTCCTTCTTCTTCTTCTTCCTCCTTCTCTTCTGTCCCCTTCCCCTTCTGTTTCCCCTACTCCCCTTTCCTCCTCCTCCTTTTTATTTTGTTGTAGATAAAATGGTCCAAATCTAGATGATAAATTTTATAATCACTCTACTGCTACCCTAACTCCCTCTAGCTCATATGACTGTTTCAGAAAATGTAGGTAAAGGTCAAACAAAAGTTATGTGGAAGTGCCCAGAGTCACATAGTTCTAATGTAAGGGGAGGGTGTTCTCACCACTAATATCAAACACCCAGAGGCTGAAGTGGTCTGCTTTTTATGCCCAGGTCTAAATAATGAGATATAAAATAACCAACCTGGGACTATTTTTCAATGAGGAAAAACATGGGGAAATTTCATAAAACTGGATGTTGAATTTGCAACATTAAAGCTGATGATTAGCTTCATAGAAAGATGAGCTGTGTATTGAATTCTTACACTGTTGCTTCTTGAGGGCATAAGACAGAGTGGAAATGTCTGAGCAATTTATGTCTCAGTTTAACACAGAGTATATGAGTTTGTTACACTTATTTTCATTCAATATTCATGCTACAATCATTTATTAATTGTTTACAGGTGCTCTGATGCCTGTCTTCAAGGAGTTCTAAGTTAAGTAAGACTATCAGACAAGCAAAGAAAGAAATGCAGTGTAAGATGGTAGGTGCTGCCAAGTGGGAAAACTAAAGGAAAATTCTGGCCATGTCAAAATATTTTAGGAAAAATGTTTGATCATTTTTGACTTTAGAGCAGTAAATAAAGGTCTATACTTTTGGTTCATGAATGGAACTTTCTTAATTCTAATAAAAGGAAGGCATGAGTCCCCGTTCTCCTCCCCCCAAAGTTTGAATCTTAAAGCTAAATGTAATTGGCATCTACTTTTTATCTTTTATAAACTATTTGTGGAGAAAAGTTTTGCTTCTTGATGTAAAGCCATGGGCAACTGCAATTCAACTGCTCTCCCTGTTGCCTGAATTCTTTTAATAAGGCATTGTGTGAAATTCCAACCTCATTAAATCTGCTGTTTAGCTGTGCTCTGTACAGCCACTGCAAATCTGCTCTGGGTCAACCCTCCTGCTTGTGAAACCATTTAAGGCAAACAAGATGCCTGAACCGTGAGGTGTAACATAATACCAAAGTCAGACAGCCACATTCTTTACTACTTAAGTAAATTTCTACATTCTTTGCTGATCAAACTAAATTCTTTTTCCATTTTTATTTGGTAGAATCATTCAAACATAATGTTGCTTCCTTCAAATAATAAACAGCATTAAAGGACCATACAGTAAAAGAACAAAGAAACTTACTTCAGTTCACTATAGCCTACAAAGTGGTAAAAATCAGAGTTTAGATTTCCCCCGGTCAAGTGCACCACTTTAATTCTGGAAGAGAAAATTCCTGATGACACTGTTTGGACAAATTAAGCACAATATTTTCAATTCTGCCTTACAATTTCAGAGCGGAAGAATCACCCCAGAATAATTTTATAATTTTATTCTGCTCTGAAGCATGAAGAGTCTCTGTGTGTGTATGTGTGTGTGTGTTGAGCCTTGCATATATGAATGTATGTTAGATAGGTAAATGGAAAATAATGTCTACTAGAATTGAGACAGTATTCTTATTTCACATTATTCGACATTTCTTAAATGGCAGCAATCATTGTTTTTCTGCCTACCTTCGTGACAGTCTCAATTCAATCAGTGACCTAGATGGAAAAGATTTTATAGCCCATTACCCAAGCCTTCAGTCATGCCACTTGTGTTGTGACCGAACTAGTTTTTAACTCCAAAAATAGACTCTGTTACTGAAGGTATGAGATTTTCCAAACAGAGACAAGAGTATGGTCATTTTGTATCTGATCTGCAGATTTTTCACAGTTATTTATAAATTTATTTATTCATAATGCTTCAAATATGTACACATTTTAAGTTTAAAGTTATATATCTGAACTATGTTACTAGGATGTATTTATAAACCACATGAAAATAAATCAAGATTTCTCAGAAAATACATTTTTAAATACCTTAAATTACATAGTTTTTTTTTTAGTATTAGATTTTTTTAATTTTTAATTTATTTTTTTATACAGCAGGTTCTTACTAGTCATCAATTTTATACACATCAGTGTATACATGTCAATCCCAATTGCCAAATTCATCACACCACCATCCCCATCCCCACCCCCGCAGCTTTCCCCCCTTGGTGTCCATATGTTTGTTCTCTACAGCTGTGTCTCAACTTCTGCCCTGCAAACCAGTTCATCTGTACCATTTTTCTAGGTTCCACATACATGTGTTAATATACGATATTTGTTTTTCTCTTTCTGACTTACTTCACTCTGTATGACTGTCTCTAGATCCATCCACGTCTCAACAAATGACCCAATTTCGTTCATTTTTATGTCTGAGTAATATTCCATTGTATATATGTACCACATCTTCTTTATCCATTTGTCTGTCGATGGGCATTTAGGTTGCTTCCATGACCTGGCTATTGTAAATAGTGCTGCAATGAATATTGGGGTGCATGCGTCTTTTTGAATTATGGTTTTCTTTGGGTATATGCCCAGTAGTGGGATTGCTGGGTCATATGGTAACTCTATGTTTACTTTTTTAAGGAACATCCATACTGTTCTCCATAGTGGCTGTATCAATTTACATTCCCACCAACAGTGCAAGAGGGCTCCCTTTTCTCCCCACCCTCTCCAGCATTTGTTATTTGTAGATTTTCTGATGATGCCCATTCTACCTGGTGTGAGGTGATACCTCACTGTAGTTTTGATTTGCATTTCTCTGATAGTTAGTGATGTTGAGCAGCTTTTCATGTGCTTCTTGGCCATCTGTATGTCTTCTTTGGATAAATGTCTATTTAGGTCTTCTGCTCATTTTTGGATTGGGTTGTTTCTTTCTTTAATATTGAGCTGCATGAGCTGTTTATATATTTTGGAGATTAATCCTTTGTCCATTGATTCATTTGCAAATATTTTCTTCCATTCTGACGGTTGTCTTTTTGTCTTGTTTATGGTTTCCTTTGCTGTGCAAAAGCTTTTAAGTTTCATTAGGTCCCATTTGTTTATTTTTGTTTTTATTTCCATTACTCTAAGAGGTGGATCAAAAAAGATCTTTCTGTGATTTGTGTCAAACAGTGTTCTTCATATGTTTCCTCTAAGAGTTTTATAGTGTCCAGTCTTACATTTAGGTCTCTAATACATTTTGAGTTTATTTTTGTGTATGGTGTTAGGGAGTGTTCTAATTTCATTCTTTTACATGTAGCTGTCCAGTTTTCCCAGCACAACTTATTGAAGAGACTGTCCTTTCTCCATTGTATATCCTTGCCTCCTTTGTCATAGATTAGTTTACCATAGGTGCATGGATTTATCTCAGTGCTTTCTATCTTGTTCCATTGACCTATGCTTCTGTTTTTGTGCCAGTACCATATTGTCTTGATAACTGTAGCTTTTTAGTATAGTCTGAAGTCAGGGAGTCTGATTCCTCCAGCTCGTTTTTTTCTCTCAAGGCTATTAGGGGTCTTTTGTGTCTCCATACAAATTTTAAGATTTTTTGTTCTAGCTCTCTAAAAAATGCCATTGGTAATTTGATAGGGATTGCATTGAATCTGTAGATTGCTTTGAGTAATATAGACATTTTCAAAATATTGATTCTTCCAGTCCAAGAACATGGTATATCTCTCCATCTGTTTGTATCAACTTTAATTTCTTTCATCATTGTCTTATAGTTTTCTGCATACAGGTCTTTTTTCTCCCCAGGTAGGTTTATTCCTAAGTATCTTATTCTTTCTGTTACAGTGGTAAATGGGAGTGTATCCTTAATTTCTCTTTCATATTTTTAATCATTAGTGTATAGGAATGCAAGAGATTTCTGTGCATTAATTTTGTATCCTCCAACGTTACCAATTTCATTGATTAGCTCTAGGAGCTTTCTGGTGGCATTTTTAGGATTCTCTATGTATAGTATCATGTTATCTGCAAACAGTGACAGTTTTACTTCTTCTTTTCCAAGTTGTATTCTTTTATTTCTTTTTCTTCTCTGATTGCTGTGGCTAGGACTTCCAAAACTATGTTGGATAATAGTGGTGAGAGTGGACATCCTTGTCTTGTTCCTGATTTTAGAGGAAATGGTTTCACTTTTTCACCATTAAGAATGATGTTTGCTGTGGGTTTGTCATATATGGCCTTTATTTTGTTGAGGTAGGTTCCCTCTATGCCCACATTCTGGAGAGTTTTTATCATAAATGGGTGTTGAATTTTGTCAAAAGCTTTTTCTCCATCTATTGAGATGATCATATGGTTTTTATTCTTCAGTTTGTTAATATGGTGTATCACATTCACTGATTTGCATATATTGAAGAATCCTTGCATCCCTGGGATAAATCCCACTTGATCATAGCGTATGATCCTTTTAATGTGTTGTTGGATTCTGTTTGCTAGTATTTTTGCATCTATATCCATCAGTGATATTGGTCTGTTTGTAGTATCTTTATCTGGTTTTGGTATCAGGGTGATGGTGGTCTCATAGAATGAGTTTGGGAGTGTTTCTTCCTCCACAATTTTTTGGAAGAGTTTGAGAAGGATGGGTGTGAGCTCTTCTCTAAATGTTTGATAGAATTCACCTGTGAAGCCATCTGGTCCTGGACTTTTGTTTGTTGGAAGATTTTTAATCATAGTTTCAATATCATTACTTGTGATTGGTCTGTTCATATTTTCTATTTCTTCCTGGTTCAGTCTTGGAAGGTTATGCCTTTCTAAGAATTTGTCCATTTCTTCCAGGTTGTCCATTTTATTGGCATAGAGTTGCTTGTGGTAGTCTCTTAGGATGCTTTGTATTTCTGCCGTGTCATAACTTCTCCTTTTTCATTTCTAATTTTATTGAGCTGAGTCCTCTCCCTCTTTTTCTTGATGAGTCTGGATTATGGTTTAGTAATTTTGTTTATCTTCTCAAAGAACCAGCTTTTAGTTTTATAGATCTTTGCTACTGTTTTCTTTCTTTCTATTTCATTTATTTCTGCTCTGATATTTATGATCTCTTTCCTTCTACTAACTTTGGGTTTTGTTTGCTCTCTTTCTCTAATTGCTTTAGGTGTAAGGTTATGTTGTTTATTTGAGATTTTTCTTGTTTCTTGAGGTAGGCTTATATAGATATAAACTTCCCTGTTAGAACTGCTTTTGTTGCATCCCATATGTTTTGGATCATCGTGTTTCCATTGTCATTTGTCTCTAGGTATTTTTTGATTTCCTCTTTTATTTCTCAGTGATCTCTTGGTTATTTAGTAACGTATTGTTTATCCTCCATGTGTTCATGTTTTTTACGTTTTTTTGCCTATAATTCATTTCTAATCTCAGTGTTGTGGTCAGAAAAGATGCTTGATATGATTTCAATATTCTTAAATTTACTGAGGCTTGATTTGTGACCCAAGATGTGGTCTATCCTGGAGAATGTTCCGTGCACACTTGAGAAGAAAGTGTAATCTGCTGTTTTTGGATAGAATGTCCTATAAATATCAATTAAATCTATCTGGTCTATTGTCATTTAAAGATTCTGTTTCCTTATTTATTTTCATTTTGGATGATCTGTCCATTGGTGAAAGTGGGGTGTTAATGTCCCTTACTATGATTGTGTTACTGTTGATTTCCCGTTATATGGCTATTAGCATTTTCCTTATGTATTGGGGTGCTCCTATGTTGGGTACATAAATATTTACAATTGTTATATCTTCTTCCTGGATTGATCCCCTGATCATTATGTAGTGTCCTTCCTTGTCTCTTCAAATAGTCTTTATTTTAAAATCTATTTTGTCTGATATGAGAATTGCTACTCCAGCTTTCCTTTGATTTCCATTTGCATGGAATATCTTTTTCCATCCCCTCACTTTCAGTCTGTATGTGTCCCTAGGTCTGAAGTGGGTCTCTTGTAGACAGCATATATATAGGTCTTGTTTTTGTATCCGTTCAGCAAGCCTGTATCTTTTGATTGGAGCATTTAATCCATTCACGTTTAAGGTAATTATCAATATGTATGTTCCTATGACCATTTTCTTAATTGTTTTGGGTTTGTTTTTGTAGGTCCTTTTCTTCTCTTGTGTTTCCCACTTAGAGAAGTTCCTTTAGCATTTGTTGTAGAGCTGGTTTGGTGGTGCTGAATTCTCTTAGCTTTTTCTTGTCTGTAAAGCTTTTGATTTCTCCATCAAATGTGAATAAGATCCTTGCTGGGTAGAGTAATCTTGGTAGTCGGTTCTTCCCTTTCATCATTTTAAGTATACCATGCCACTCCTTTCTGGCTTGTAGAGTTTCTGCTGAGAAATCAGCTGTTACCCTTATGGGAGTTCCCTTGTATGTTATTTGTCATTTTTCCCTTGCTGCTTTCAATAATTTTTCTTTGTCTTTAATTTTTTCCAATTTGATTACTATGTGTCTCAGCATGTTTCTCCTTGGGTTTATCCTATATGGCACTCACTGCACTTCCTGGACTTGGGTGGCTATTTCCTTTCCCATGTTAGAGAAGTTTTCGACTATAATCTCTTGAAATATTTTCTCGGGTCCTTTCTCTCTCTCTTCTCCTTCTGGTACCCCTATAATGTGAATGTTGTTGTGTTTAATGTTGTCTCAGAAGTCTCTTAGGCTGTTTTCATTTCTTTTCATTCTTTTTTCTTTATTCTGTTCCACAGCAGTGAATTCCATCATTCTGTCTTCCAGGTCACTTATCCATTCTTCTGCCTCAGTTATTCTGCTACTGATTCCTTCTAGTGTAGTTTTTATTTCAGTTATTGGTTTGTTCATCTCTGTTTGTTCTTTAATTCTTCTAGGTCTTTGTTAAACATTTCTTGCATCTTCTAGATATTTGCCTTCATTCTTTTTCTGAGGTCTTGGGTCATCTTCACTATCATTATTCTGAATTCTTTTTCTGGACGGTTGCCTATCTCCACTTCATTTACTTGTTTCTCTGGGGTTTTATCTTTTTCCTTCATCTGGTACATATCCCTCTGCCTTTTCGTCTTGTCTGTCTTTCTGTGAATGTGTTTTTTGTTCCACAGGCTGCAGGGTTGTAGTTCTTCTTGCTTCTGCATACATAGATTTTTAAAAAGCTAATATTGACAATATTTGAGATGGCTTAGTGGAATAACTGAACAACAGCTATGTATGTTTTTGCTTATTTATATTTTCACATAAAAGCTGTGGTAAATTAGAATGTGTCAAATGAAGAAAGGAGCAAATAAATTCAATATGTCCATGCACACACCCATTTGAATGCATTATAAAATATGTCATTTAATAAGACATTATAAAATATACAAGATATGTTAATTTGAAAAAACAGAAGAAACATGATTAGAAATTTAATAAAAATTGAAAGGTTACTTAATTTTATCTAGATTCAAAATGTGAATTTGGTTTTCTGAGTGTTGAAGATATCTTCATACAACTTAGAATGCATGAACTGAGATAGATATTAATGAACTTCGGATAATCGTAGAAGTACAAATAACACCCTTATGAATAGATATCAATTACTGAGAAGATATTTGCAAAATGTTATATTTTGGTTCATGTTGAATGAGGTCTACATGGCATTGTTTTAATTATATGATGAATTTTTCTACGTTCAAATTATACCTTTGCATTAAGAAGTTTCAAGGAATTGCATTGTCTTTCTTTATCATTTCATGAAAATATGAACACTAGCCAGCCAATGTCTTATTTAAAACACCAAGTAGAAAAGATTTGGATTTTTTAAATTACTTTTGTCTTACCGTTAAAACCAGATAGACTAATCATACAGGCAGAAACAATATTCAACAAACATTGATTTAGTGTCTATTCCACCTGTACCACTATTCCAGGTACTAGAGTTAATAGATCATTAACTCTGTCATTGTCTACCAGTAGGTCATGATCCAGTTTTGGGTTTTTATAAACAAACCAGTAATCATTATTCAAATGAGTAACTGCAAAACAGATTTCTACTGGGTATAATGGTTGTAAATAAAATAAAGCGATCGACTTTGTGCAGCAGAAACAAAAAATGACCTAAAAAAGAGGTTCCCGAGAAAATAAAATTCTAAACCCTTCAGAAAAGGCCGTATAGAAATGTCAAAACTGGTATTTTAGCATAAGTAGGGATGAGAGTTAGATAATTATTTTATTCCATTTTTTTCCTGTTCAAACCCATAAATATCAACTATCAACTTCATAATACCTAAGGTGACAAGATTCAAAGATACAATTCTAACTTCTAGATACAATTCTAACATCTTTAAAGATACAATTCTAACATCTTTAAAATAAATCACAGATTGTAGACATCTTCATAAAACTTGTAAAACATGCATTAATAATAGCTTTGGTTTACTTCCAGAAGTTATGATATCTCAGAAAAAAAGTGGATAGATAACAGATTGATAGATCAATGGATGGATCAATAGGTATATACATGCATGAAACATGGATAGGTAGCTTCCATTGCAGCTCTGAGTTCATAAGTTTTAAGCAGCCTCTAGGGGTTAAGGTAAAAACCACGGTGACCACATTCTATAAACAAAGAGAGCTAATAAAGGGTTGGCTTTAGCATGAAGGTTCTCCTGTCATTGAGTAATTTTCCTATGCCATATACTTAGCCGTTGTTATGATCTAATTATGCATAATTATTTTGGAATAGAATCATTACAACTATGCTTATTACAAGCTCAACAACCATTTAAATATTTGGCCAAAGACATACATGGGGCAAAGCAGGAACATGGAGTCTGCATCCAATTTGATATCCACAGAGAAAAATCAGAATGGAAACATCTTTTGAAAACAATATTTTTTTGTTTACCTTAGGCTGAACCAAGATTGATACAAACACTGCATTTTTCAGATATTTAAAGAAAAACAATTAGTTGATTTTAAAGGCATGATGCCCAGACATTATAAGAGCTAATACAACACAGAGAATCATTCAAGAGAGAGTCACAGTTTTATTGGATCCTTAGCTCTATCAAATATACCTCAAGAAATGGAAGGGACAAAGAGCCTCCCCCACATGGGTCTGGAGGACTATCTGGCAACTCAGCAGTGAAAGAATCCTATTATGAGAGTTTGCAACACATTTGAAAAGTAAGCACATATTGAAGATTGCCTATTCTAGTATCTTTGTTTCTAGTATACTTTGTTATACTATGATAGCGTAACTAGGTCAATATGTAGGTAAAAAAGCTGAATAGAAGGGGAAAACTATTCAACAACTACAGCATATGAACTTTAATCCCACTCAGCCATTTAACATGTGAGGGCAGTTGAACATTAGTGGGACATCTCATTAAATGCCATAAGTTTAGTTTGCCCATCACTAAAGATTGATGAGTGAATGAGTGAATGATGCTTTCATTATTTATTTTATTTTACAGATAAGACCCTCATATACAAGTGTCTAACCTGTCATCAAATATATTAATTTCTATCAATGCAAGGCCATTGGCACTTGTAAAAAGATATGTTTTTTTTCTGTATTGTTCTTGTTAATTTCATTTATTTTGTTTCCATTTCTGATTTAATTTTGGCAATTGTAATGAATGGTAGAGGTTAATGTTAACAGCTGAAGATTGTGGACTAAGACTTAAGACACCGTAATGTTTGAGAAATCTACACATTTGATTCCCTTGACTCATGAATGTATATTAAAATGTTATAAAAGAAAAATAAATGTGTGTTATAATTAAGAGTGCAACTGAGCACTAGGATAATTTTCCACATCATTAGATTCAAACAAGTTTTTGCACAGACTCCACAACTTAGTAGTTAAAAAAAAAAAATTGGCAGAGGGAAACAATATTTTCTGTCTCTATATTTCTTTCAGGTGTACCTGGAATTTGGGTTTCTTTTAACGTTGTAGTCAACTCGGATAACCCAAATACATATTTCTGGAAATATAATGCTCAATTATTTCTCCAACATTCCTTATATTGTAGGATATTCCATTTTTTGTATCATAGATTACCTCTCTTAAATATTATATAACCTTGCTTGTCAATGTATTTCTTATATAATAGTTCACTAAAGAGATATTGCAGATGAGTACTAATCAGTGAAAATTCTAGAAACTAGATTAGTTTCTATGGAAATTAAATTAATTAATTAAACTAAATTAGCTTATTTGGAAAGTTTTAGCCAACAAAATTATATTTTCTATTTCTATTGAGTTTACTGTCAACTAGAAACTGGTAGGCTTTCTCAGAAACTCACTGATCAGTCATATTCAGAGAAACTGATAAGTTTCAATAAAGATAACCTCAAGAAACTATAGAATTTTATAATAGATATTTTCTTTTAAAAATAATAAAGTTGTCCTCATCTGATCCTCTCCAACTCAACCGTACTTCAGTAACAGCATGCTTTTACAGGATGATTCCCTTAGTGGTAGTGATTCCATCTGTCCATGGAATAGAATGGAGTTAACTCATTTTGTAGGCAACACAAACAAAGCAATAAAACTGCTTTTTATTTAATGCTATTGATAAACTTCAACAGAGCTATTGTTTGAAAAACTTAATCCAATACTTTCTGATACTCATTTTCTATGGTAAAGCTTGCAAATATATGCCTTTGTACCAAATGACTTTCAAAAGAAATATGTGTAAATTTGATCAGCAGAGTAAGATGGATTATATTACAAACTGACCAACAGCTTTACAATAAAAACAACTGAATGAAAACACAAGTCACAAAGAATAAAACACTTACATTAAAATTATATCAAAAAAATTAAAGTTCAACCAAACTTTTGATAGTCTTTTGTAAATTTAATTATCATCTGATAGGAATGATATACAAATGGGTTAAAAAAGATTTTGCTTTCCTTTTTAACAAAGAGAAGAAAGTGCATTAAAGAATTTGAAATATTTCTTAAATTTTGAAATTTGTTACTGTTCAAATTGAGTCAAAAAGAACTTGCACTGTATTCGACATACTGTAAAAATGTTTGCCACCCCCAATTTCTTTTAAGTGGAAACAATTGGATCAATGTCTACATCTTCAAATGACATTAATGCTTGTTGTTATGGGTGGAATTGTGTCCATGCAAAAGGATACATTGAAGTCCTAACCCCCCAGTACCACAAATTGTGACCTTATTTGGAAATCGGATCTTTACAGACAGAGCTAATCAACTTAAAATAAGGATAATATAGTGAACCCTAATCCAATGTAACTGGCATCCTTATAAAAAGGGGAATTTTTTAATAAAATAAGTAAGTCATGGGGTTGTAATGTACAAATTCTGTAACTATGTATGTTGTTAACTATACATAGGATGTTAACTAGACTTTTTGGGGTGAACATTTCAAAATATGTACAAATATCAAATCATTATGTTGTACACCTGAAACTAATATAATGTTGTATGTCAATTATACCTCAATTTTTTTAAAAAAGGGTAGGGAAATTTGGATATAGAGACAGACATACACAGACAGCAGCCAAGTGAAGACACACAGGGAGAAGGCCCTGTGAAGACAGAGGGACAGCTGTAAACCAAGTAATGCTAAGCATTGCCCATGACCACCAGAAACTAGGAAGAAGCAAGGACAGTTCTACCCAGAGGGAGCATGGCTCTGCCCTATGGATACCAGAACTTCTAGCCTCTAGAACTGTGAGATAGTAAACTTCTATCATTTTAAGCCAACTAGTTTGTGGTACTTTGTTTCAGAAGCCCTAGAAAACCAATACACCTATATTATAAAATAACATTTAGCAATGAGTGAAGTTATAGTATGCCTTCCATCTCTAAAATTGAATCATACAATACTACAATTAATTCTATCAGTAACAGAAATGAAAATTAACCACTGGGCAAAATATATTGATAATTAATTGTAGCATGTGGTGTAAAAAAAATATTGTCCAAAACATAATCTTTTGTCCTAGGAGAGTACTAATAAATATTGGTCGTTTGGGAACATTTTTAATAAAAACGAATTTTATCCAGTCAGTAATACAAATCCACGTGGCATTAAACTTACTCATTTTATTTATTTTATTTGGTAGAGTAAATATCATTTTACTGCAAATTGGAAGCTGAATGAAAATTAACCAGTACTTTTTTGGAGATGAAACCACAATATTATGTTTAAATAGGACTTGTGGTGCAATGGTTTATATAATTCATAACCAATATTTTTGGAATTAAAGATTCTTAATGTATGCTGTGCTAAAAGGGTCTACAGATCATTACCAAAAGAATAGAAAGGCCCCTTTTAAGAGTTCTTTGATGTAGATAATATCAGACTCCCTGTTTTTTGGAGAAAATTGTTTGCTTGCATATAATACTTCCCAACTAATTTGCACTCTTTAGGATGACCCCAAGGCTATGATAAAAGCTGCATATTTCAAAGTTTTCAGAGATATTGGCCCCTTTTAATCTTTCATCTTAAAATAGAGCCATTTCAACCTTAGAACTCTATGATTTATTATTCTCACTCATATTTACCAGCAATCAATGGCACCTGAGCTTTGTAACAAAGTTCATCACCACCATGGCAGGGAATATAAGAGGAGATGGGAGAGGCATTGTGGAATAAGTCGTATCCATTCCAGCTTGTCAGTCACACACAAACTCCTGTACACATGATCACAATGACAATAAGAAGAGATTCATATTAATTTAAGGTTCATTGTTCATTTCTCACTGAGATCATTTTAACACTGAAGCAAAATTTATTATCTAATTCTTGCTCATTTCAATATAGCATCCACTTGCACACACAAATACATGTCAAGTGCTTTTTATCCTTCTTTAAAGTTGTTTCCATAATAGCAAAAAGATAATTCTCTAGCTATACCATACAAAAAGTAATAGTTAACATTTACTTAAACTTTATTATGTGTCAGGCACAGTTCTAAGCTCTTCACATGTATTAAATCAGTTAATCTTCATAATAATCCTGAGGGCATACCAAATACAGAGCAGGAAAAAAACAGCCATCTCATCTCTCATTTGTGTGCTTCTTTATATCTAAGCATATTTCATATTCATGCGCTGATCAAGCAATTCAGACAAAAACACAGACACATAGAAAATGTGTAATTCCTTATCTATGGGGAAATCTGCAGCTGGAGATATTTTCTACCGTTGTCAACGAAAAGCTGCATCAAGGTTGAAATGAAGTGAATGTCTCAATATGATCAAATGCTCTGTATTGCTTTCTACAAAAATGTTGAAGATGAACAGGCAATGGGTTGGGTCCTGCATATCTGAATTTTGATACTGAGTCTCTCTAGTTATATGACTGCCTAATGGAAAAGTCACAACACCTAGGACAGACCTCCGTTTCCCCACTTTACAAATGAGGAGAAAAGTTAAAATTTCTTTAATTTCTAAAATGTAATAAATTCACACATTTCACATTGTGTATGAACTGTGATAAATGTTTCAGATACAAAGATGAATGAAATATTTTCATGATGCTCATATTCTAATTTTCAACTCAATATCATAAGTGCTATGAGAGAGTGAGGTCATGTTACTATAAGAGGCAAAAAAGAACTTTTAAGAAAGACTAAGTGAATTATGATAGTCTTTCTGAAGGAGATGACAACAATTTGAGTCTTGAAATCACCTAGGGCTTAACTATGTTATTGATAGAAAGATATTTCAGACAGAAGAATCATTTGTATCATAAGGTATGGAGGAAAGAGATAACTGAGTTGATTTGAAGAACACATGTAATCAAATGTGGTTTACATAAGAGGAATAACCCAGAAATAGAGAAAACAGAGATTGAGAAAATTAGTACTAATGAGAGCATAAAGAGGTCGATAAGCCATGCCAAATAATTTTGCACATAAATGAGTATTTCCAAATATGCAGTTTCTAGAAGCAACTTGAGAAAATGGTACATAATATGCTACATTTTTAGAGAGAAAATATAAATTACTATATTAAAGGCTTACAAAAATTCTGAAACATATTAAATTTTGACACATTTCTCAAAAGTAATTCTCAAATACATTTAATGATGAAAATAGTCTGAATAAATTTTTATTGCAAAATATCATGCCCACAAAGAAGTTCACAATTGAAAATCGAATACCTTGATGAATTGCATAACCCAATAAAGGTAAAAGAAGAAAAAACAGGCAAGAAAAAGGTCAAAAACACCTTCTGCCCCCTCCTAATGACAACCCTACCAAACTCCCAAAAGATTACTCCTATTCTGAGTTCAAATGTCATATTAGTTTTTCCAGTTTTAAAACTTTATACAAATGAAGTTTTGCAATTGATTTGTTTGTGGCCAGTTTCCTTTGGTTCAAAATTATATTTAGCATTTCATTCATTCTGTTATGTATAAAGATAATTCATTTTTATTACTGTATAGTATTCATTTTATAAAACTATCAGAATTCATCTGTTCAACTCTTGCTGTCAGTCTGGGGCTATTAGAAATAATTATATTCATATTTTTCCAAATGTGTTGTGTTGGACACGTGTACAAAATTTTGTTTGGTATAAACTTTGGAGTCTAATTGCTACATCAAATAGTATGACATGTCCAATATTAGTAGGTACCAGATAATTTTGCCAAGTAGTTTTCCAATTTATGCTCCCACCAGGAATAGGTTAAAGGGGATATTGCTGCACATTTCTGCCAACAATTGATATTGTCCATCTTTTTAATATAAACCATTGTTGTCATTGTTTTGTGGTAACTCAAAGTGTTTAATTTTCATTTCCCTGACTTGAGAATCATTTTATATAATTTGGCCGTTTTGATATTTTCCTTGGCAAATGCACATTTATATCTCTTGTCCATTTTATTATTGGGTTGGAGATTTGTTTGGTTGGTAGGGTGATTGTTTATTTCTTCACCTTTCTTATTGATTCGTAGGAGTTCTTTAAATATTCTGAAGACTTGTACTTTGTCATATTAATAATATTTTTTGCCCAGTATATGATTTAGCACTATATATATTTTCTTAATGTTATCATTTTATAACTAGAAATCTCCATGTTAATAGAGGATGAGGTAGGAGTCAAGATATTTCTAAATAGATAAATTCAACAAATGCAACATTATTTTATTGAAAAGGTTATTTTCTTTCTTTGCTGTAGTACATTTTTGTTGGAAATCGACAGTCCATGTATGTATGTCTCTGTTCTATTAGTCGATTTTTCCATCTCTATGCCAATACCACACTGTTTTAATCTCTGTATTAAAAACAAAATGCTAGGTATATTAAATTTGTATTTATTTATAAAGCCAATAAAATTAAGGTGAAGATAATTTTGAAATTGGTTCAAATTTATTTGATTTCTTATGGGAAACTACAAAGTTACATTTTAGAGAATTATTTGAATGGTAATAATCTTCTACAAAAGTAGTTAAACCCTCTAGTAGGCCAGAGCATCAAAGTTCTGTCACTAATGCAAATTTGAGTTACACAAAGCAACACATTTTCTATGTGAATGCCTCAGTGAGGTGCCATTTTGAGATAAGACCACAGGCAGAAGAAGTCTAAAATAACTCCTGATATCCATAAAAATAAATCTTTCCACTCTGCTCTTTTTCAAGATCAGCTAGACTATGTGTGGCCCTTTGCATTATGCATACACAAACACACACACGTGCACATCCTGCATAAAATCTTGCTGGAATCTGATTAAGATGGTAATTAATGTAGAAAATAGTTTGAGAAAAATGTACACCTTTACAATATCAGGTCCTCAAATTCATAACTATACCGTATTCTTTCATTCTTTTCTATTGATTACATTTATAGATTCGTTTGTAGAGGTCTTGCATCTCTTTTGTTAGATGTATCCTATGTATTTGAGATACTTGATACAATTTTAATTTATATATTGTAAATATCTCTTTTTATTAACTTTTGTTGCTGGTATATAGAGCCATAATTGCTTTTGCATATTGACCTTGTAGCCAGTGAATTTGCTAAATGCATTAACTAATTTTTATAATGTATATGTTGGTTCTTTGGGGTTTTCTACATCAGAATCATATAATCTGTGAACAAGAATATTTTTATGTATTCTTTTTAATTCTTATACATTTTTTCTATCACCTTAAAGAATTAGATAAGGCCTTTTATAAAGTTTTTTTTTGTATTCCTTAGGGTTAACTCTTGGTGTTGCACATTACATGGGTTTCGATAAATGTATAATGACATATATCCATTATGACAGTCCCACACAGGGTACTTTCACAGCCCTAAAAGTTCTCTGTGCCCCGCCTATTCATCCTTCCTCCCACGCCTCAACCTCTGGAAACCACTATTGGTTTTCTATAGTCCTGGCCTTTCCAGAATGTCATACAGTTGGAATTATATAGTACATAACATTTTCAGATTGACTTCTTTCACTTATTATGTTATTAATACTAATACTTATTAATATTTAAGCTTCCTCCATGTCTTTTCATGGTCTGCTAGCTTATTTCTTTTCAGTGCTGAATAACATCCCATTGTCTGAACGTACCACAAAAATATATTTTGGTTTATTGTTCAATAACTTATATGGATAAATATATTTGGAATAACATTATTTTATGCCTTATGTAGCCTATAAGAACTAATAATGATAATTTAATTCACATTCTAAATGAAAATGAGCTCTAACAGAAAAATGTGAATATAACCTTAAATTCTTATTCCTCAAGAATAAAAATTTTGATATCCTAAAGACTCTAACTCACTAAAATAATAAATACCTGGAATTGGATTATAATTAGTTAAAACTAAAAAGAATGAAATATAACTGAGAACTTATAACTAACCATTTTAGCCATTACATATTTTTGCTTATCTGCAATTTTATTCACTTGGTGTTTAAGTTTTGTGTTAAGTAAGTAGCAGATCACATCAAAAGACAGAAAAAAAAGAATGTTTAACAAAAATGTCTACTTCTTTTTGTATACTTGAGATCATTATTTCGCTATGACCTGTGTTTTTGTAACAATTTAGGGAGTATTTTTTATACTAAAATATATGAAAGATGCATGCTAATTTTAAAGCTAAGAATAGAAATTGAAGATGTCTTTTCCTAATGGCTGAAAATTGCATAAAATTAATTTGACTGATGTGAGTATACCCTAATAATACTTCATCAATTCATGTGACTAATGCTTCTAAATAATTTACATTAACTTTATTCTTATCTACAAATAATTGATCCCACTTACCAAATCTATTATTTTCATTAGCACAATATATGTTACACATTTGTTGCAGATAAGTTTGCTTGATGATGTAGGACTGAAGACATTTAAGAAAAATATCACGTCCTCAAGAAATTATGGTAATATATAATTATCATATAAGTTGTAAGGAAACAAAGTGGATAGAGGGGAAACCTGTAAATTAAAAGACATTTCACATTAAAAAAGTGAAGGGAACAACTAAATTACCAAGTCTAGGGATGCTCATTTGCCTAATAAACCTATAAAGAAATGCATGTTAGTGCTTTAAATACATAAATACAGAATCTAATATTTTTCTGCACCACGAGAGATGATCAAAAGCACATTCTGATCGTGAACACCCCACACAAATATTCTTGGTGAGTTCCCCTTAGTGCCAACAGCCATATCCAGGAAATCTTCATCTCTTAATGGGACACAATGCACAGAATTTACAACCTGCCAACTCTCTTCTCTTAAAATTTATTATTGACATATTCTCATCTTACACTACACACAAACTGTGTTTATCCAAAAAGTCCCTAAGGACTCAGAAGAATTGTCATAGGACTTGGTTCAGATACTTAGAAAGACCCTGAACATGTCTGCCTGTCCTGCCATCTTGAAATAGCTGGCATACCATTTGTCATCTGATTCTGGGGTGATCCCACTGAATATCTTATTCAGAATGTGACATTCTCATTTTTCCCTCATTCTCAATCGAACACACAAGAATGGTTTAATTATTTTAGTGATTTAACTTAAAGGTATATCTAAGTTTAAAAAAGTAATGAATTTATTTTGAGCAAGACATTTAAAATAATTCATAGCTGGGACCCATTCTACCATCCCAGCCTCCAGTGTCATTCTCCTCTTATCCCATGGAGCCAGAACTGTAGTCACATTTGGTCTGTCAACAGTTCTTAAATATTCCATATATTTTTATATCTCCACATCTTAAAATGTATGTATTCATTACACAAAATGTTTTTTTCTCACCCTCAAATCTCTGCCAGGCAAATGTCTCTTCAAACAAAGCCAACACAAATATCATCGCTACTCTAGAGCTACTATCTGAGATCCATTTCTTTCCACCTACCCAACAGAACTTATTACATTTATATCCACTGTCTTATGGCACTTTGTATCCTTTTGTCTTTGAGATGATGCTTTAACACATTGAGTAAGAGCACTGGCTCCAGAGTCAGATGCCCTTGTGTTTGAGTCATGACTTCATCATTGATGAGCTGTGCAACCTTGAGCAATTTCCTCAAATCTCCATGTCTCAGTTTCCTAATTTTTAAAATGGATATGAGAATATGTTATGGACTGTTGTAAGCATTATACAAGGTAACATGCATGAAACTTAGAATTGTGCCTAGCACATCCTCAGTAATTTACCTGTTATCTTAGTTATTTTTAAATATGCTTGACTTCTCTTTCTAAAAACTTCTGGGAAAAGGAATGTTTTAAATTTTTCTATCACAAATGATTATTGCCTAGGTGAGAGAAGAACATCAGTACAGGGTGATTTTAATTGTTCTGTGTATCAGTCTGTGTTCTGTCAGAAAGATAGAAGCCACTTCAGGTATCAAAAGCACAAGCCAATTTAATGTAGTGAGTTGAATCATAAACCCAGTGGGATGGCCAGAGGAGCTGAAGTCAGAGCAGGCTTCTCTTAGGTTTCAGATCTACTACTGTAGATATGGCCCAGGTAGTCAGGAGCATGGTGCTGCTGCCCAGGTCAGAAGCTTCCAGGAATGGTCAAGCTGCCATACAGGATCAAGGTGAGAGGCTTTCAGGAGTATGCCCATGGAAGTACCTGTCTCTTCTGTCTCTTCCGTCAATATGTTCCAAAATGCATATGAGTGCAATGCAGGGGAGACGAGGGGTCTTGGTGAGTGTTAATTGCCTATTTACATCTGTTATTTTAAATTATAGAATTTTACCTTTTAAATACATAAAAAATGGTTGAATATCAACAATTTCATACAGTTCAACCATCAACATATGCCCAAATAAGTAGTGACAGTAAAATTTTTTAAATTATTAATTATGGTAATAACTGCTAGGCCCTTTTTGCTCCATTGCCACCAAAATGGTAACAATCATCAACCAAATTTAAGACTGGCCCTGACTATTTTTAAATCCTATAAGAACACAATTTCCCAAAGTCAGTGGCTAAGTGTCAAAAGGAGATGGGAGATGTAGGTACGTCATATTTTCCTCATCATGGTCTTAATTTATTTAGTGGGGTCCTCACTCTAGAGTCTTGATATCAGAATTCATTGTCCATCCCTCCCCACTATGGGATCATCAGCTGACAACCTGCAGTTCTACCTTCACACAATTTTCAGGTCTCTATTTTGCCTGAGGTTGGAACTCACTTCAGATATCAGCTTTGGATCTGTTGGTTAGTACAACCATAAAACCTACTATAAAATCTGAAGTCAAGCAGAATTCTTGAGGTTTCTGACTTTCCTTCCCATTGGACCTCTAGGATATTGACAGTTGCTTATATATGTTTTCTGCTCTTTATCTCAAATGCTTGTACTTGTTAATGTAAAAAAGATAAAAACTATTATCAGTATGTGAGAATTTGCACACCACTTTGTTAGAGTAAATTGAGTTATAAGTGAAGACGAGAATAGAAAGCATATTAGAAAGTCTAGACTAATTTACCTCAAAAGACAGAGGGAGAGCTATAAAAATAAACACAAGAAAAGGGAAAATGACCAATGTGGGTAAGACAGTTTAAGAATAGAAAAGGAGAAAAGAGACTGAATGCCAAGAACAGAAGCCATGCTGTGCTGTGTAAGACTGAGGACGTGCCTATCTAGAGGAGTTTTCATATAGAGGTTGTAAGTATCATGGCATCCCATCTCACCCTTTCAGAAGTTTCATTAATGATTTTAATTGATTTTCAGTTTTTTCAGTGTTAATCTTCACTTGAATGTGGAATGTTGCTGAGACAGTATAAAATGGCTTACTTTTATAACATTTACATTAGATTTTTGTCTGATATACCTATCAACATCACCAGATCAGGCCAGTAAATCTGCCTCTTTTAGTTTCCCTCAGTCCTCATTTCTCTGGGAATGGTTTGCTGCCTGTCATGCCACTGAAGTTCCCTAGGCTATGGAGCCAAATCTGTATCATTTATATCAGTGATTGGCTGCTCAAATTGTAATTGTAACACAGTCTTTTCATGGATATTTTATGCAGAATGTTGATCAATACAGGCATTTTGAGCATTTTCTCAACTTCAAGCAAGTATTACTATGTATATATTAGATTATGCATGATAATCATCCATCTATCTCTGTATATCTGTTCATCTATCTATCTATCATCTATTATCTATCTAAGATATAAAGATCTATTTAAGTCTATATAGAGATACAAGTTGTGTTGCTTACAACCACAGAAGAGACAGAGTTTGGTCTAAAGAAAGTGAAAGGATGCTTTCTATAACCTTTCATGAACTCCTTCATGAATGAAGGCAAAACTCCTCAAATTCCTGGAACCATTATTTGGCATCATAACATGCAAAGCATAATTTGCAGTCATTCCCAGCAGGATACATGCTTGAAACATATTCTCAAGAGAAAATATCTTTAGTTAAGTGTGTTTTCTATAACTATTAAAGATTATGTGGTGAAAATAAAGGGAAAGCATTCAGCAGCTATCTAGACAAGAAGGATTTACATTTATAGAATTGAAAGGGATGAAAATAGGTTCTTTATAATAAACTTATAGAATCTGAGGCTTAGAAAGTTTGTCATCTTCTCTAGATCATGAATAGATTTGGAGACTAGAAACCAGGACAAGTGAACTCCTATTTAGTGACCTTTCACTACTTAATATGTGGTCTAAAGTAGTGATATATGTTCAGTCAAAAATATCAAAATATTAAAAATATTGGTTTTTTTGTTCTAAATGATGTAGTTTAATATCTAGATTCTCTATTTTTCAAGTATAGACTTATGTTTAATTTGACAGTCTTTGGAGAAGGGTTACTAAAACAGCAAATAGCATGATTAATTTCATCAGTATTATAAGAACATACTTAATTTGATTTAATTTAATTTAGCATGTCTTTAAATTCTTAATCTAAAAGAACCTTTAAAAATAAGCTGAAAGTGTATTAGTTGTATCTTAAGTTCAAAATGTTCAACATGGACCTTCATTAATTTATTTAGGTTTTTTTTTTTTCAAAAAATGGGAAATCCTACTGCAATTGCAGGCAATCTCCACTCACAGAAAATCATTGTATAATATACAATATGACTTTTTAAGTTGTCATAATCCCAAAAATAAAGGATTTATACTTATGAGCCATTAATATGTTTAAAGAAAAATTAATACCCATAATTTTGGAACTACATGCAAACGAATTATTAATGTAGATGGTTAATTATGAACATTTTACCCAGACTTTCTTTTGTCATAGTCACAGGATGTCAAAGCTCTTAAGTAAAATATTTCATATTTGACATTTTGATGAACACTTTGGTTAAGATCGTTATGTATAATCCAATATTGAATGATAGAGTTTACTGAGCTCTCACAAAAATGTTGTTTCTTATTAAAGGGGTCAACTGTATCAATAAAGAGCTCAAAACTCAAACAGCTCTATGAAGAAATTTCATATACTGGAAGTCATTGACTTTTTTTTCTAGTTGGGGCAGATGCTAGGTTAATTCTGTGTTTACATTTATGACTCCATTTCCCCTTTTGTATCCCATACTGTCCTACCAAGATCACCACATCAGCCACCCCATCTCTTTCTGTTTACCCTGTTTCCACTAAAAACCTGAGAATGTCTTCCCTCCTCTGTGACTTGCTGCTGTCTTAAGCTATATGCGTGCTCGATAAGGATTTGTTCAGTATGAAAAGGAATATGAAAAGAAATGAAGGCTCAATTATTTCTACTTTTCAACAATCCCCCTGTACCTGACCTGTATCATGCCACATTTTTTTGAATTTTATTTTATTTATTTTTTTATATAACAGGTTCTTATTAGTTACCTATTTTATACATATTAGTGTATATACATCAATCCCAGTCTCCCATTTTTATCAGTAAATAGTCTTCAATCAAAATGATATGAGAAAACACAATGCTGATAAAAGTGGAACAGCTGGTGTTAATATAGGTAAGAGGTCTAAGGTTAGCAGTTGATCTCTCCCTTGCCCACAATGTCCCTGTGCTACCTCAAGAGCTCTGTAGAATATGGTTTGAAAAATCACTCAACTATAAAATTTCAAAAATAATGCACAATTGGAAGTAAATTTTAAATGCCCTGCTCTCAAGCCACAAAAGGGCTATAATAGTAACCTTCTAGAAAAATCAGCCTCATGTTTGTTGACAATCATATGTTGAAGGGTAGAAGAGGCAGACCAGAGGGAGCAACTTTGAGGATATCCTTGTAAATGACTATCTGGGAAATGCCTGTTAAACCTCTTTTCATATATAGCTATGTTCTTGCTGAATGAAAAAAAAATAAGGAGCTTTGGGTGACCTTTTCGATTCTCCTACCTAGTTATATGTCCCCCAGTCCATGAAGTATCATATTCCACTGCACCAGAAGAGAACACAGGATTTCTTTTTATCAAATTCATCCAGATAAAATCTGTTATTTTCTACTTTCCCAGCCTCAGGAAGGAAATAACATTTTCTATGACCCAGTGGCCAATGAGTACCAGTGAATACATCTAAATGCTAGCACATCTTGTCCCTTGTCCTTCCCAATACCACCTTCCATTCTAAACATAGACAAGAATAATACAAAAATAAGTTTTATTTTACAGTGAAAGGGTTGACAATCGTCTGAATAGCTCACCAAGGATTATAAGTGAATTAAGAAGGTAGTTAACTTTGTGCATTGATTTGTATTTTGGAGAAGACAACCTTGGCTGTTACTTCTTCTTGACCTGTCCAGACCCTCTCAGTTCAATGGCATTTTTCACTAATTACAGTTTACAGCAGGGGTCAGATTCCTAAAACAGTTCTGTGTACAGCATACTCTGACAAGAAAAGAAAAAATAACAGCTCTGTGTAGTTATAACTTGGGTTGTTTCTGCACATTCCCACTTATCACAGGAGTAATATCTCAGCCTTCTTTCATCCTTTTACGAACGTCAAACATGTAATCAGCTCAACACTGAGATATTGATTTAGGGGCAGAGCAGCTTCATTTCAGGTGAAATCAAAAGATTGAACACACAGATATACTTTCTTGTCTTGCAGGCTACTGTTACATTGAGGAAGAATACAGAATAAAGCTATTACCAAGAGAGCTAGCTAAAATAATACCATCCTATTTGTTTCTTTAAGTAAAATTCATTCAATATCAACAAACATTTTCTAGTCCAGAAAATGCTGAAGACTGCATTTAGGATTTGGAGACCTTGTCAGTGTTTCATTTTGAAATCATGGATTTCATGAAATCCATGAAATCATGGAAAGATGGGAATATTTTTTTTCCAGAAGAATAATGCCACATATCTGATAAAATGTCAACCTTTCCATTTCTGCTTTGCTTAAAGTTTATGCACTGTAGTTCTTTCAAATGTACAGATACAGTAAAATTCAGTGACTTTGGTTCTGGCCCCAGAGTAGGAAGAAAATATCTAAAGACAATGGTGAATAATAAACTGAGGGTCATAGAGATTGATAATGTAATTATACCATGAACATCCAACACCAAGAGTATAGCAATTAGACACCACAAAATAAACTTCTCATATTCTGTCCTAATCCAATAACAAAATATTGAAATAATTGGCTTCACCAATTTATTTAAGTGTATTTCAGTGCATTCCATATATTATTTCTTTGTGACAGTAAAATAATATGAAAATATTGCCAATATAGCTTAATGATATTGTGTTCTCTTAAGACAGCAGATTTCCAAGCCTGTTACATAATCATTCATGCAGTAGAAAATATGTTTACCCATTGACTGAAGCATATTCATGACTGTGAAAAGCATACTGATGAATAATATTATTCAGAATAACATTGACTAGAAAATAGAAAAAGAGTATGATATTCATAATGAATAGTGCAAACAGAATAGCCTTACAATGAACATAAACCATAGGTTAACATAGAATGTATTCTCAGTCATTACTGCTTCACTCAGTAATATGAAAAGAAATAAAAAATTCTGAATGAAATAAGCAACAAAAAAGTTTAACTTGTACTCATGTGAATAAATGGCTTAGACAAATAACACAAATTTCCCAGACATAGCTACATGTGTAGAATATGAAATTCATTAAATATACATTTCTGAATTTCTTTCATGTGCCTAACACATTCATTGGTGCAGTAGGGCTCAAAAGAAATATTAGTCATGGTCATGGTCACTTATCAGATGGATTTGTGAGAATAAAGTAAACACATCATGAAATAATGAGTAAATTAATGTGTATGTATGCACACATATACATTATATTCAACATTTATTGTGAACATAAGTTCCTGCTAACACAAAATATTAGGAATTAGAC
Source organism: Globicephala melas (assembly GCF_963455315.2). Lineage (NCBI taxonomy): Eukaryota > Metazoa > Chordata > Mammalia > Artiodactyla > Delphinidae > Globicephala > Globicephala melas. The sequence continues at coordinate 65,268,595 of NC_083327.1, read as the reverse complement.
TAGCATATTAAGAGGATGATTCATTAAGGTGATTCTTTTATTTCCATTCCATAGGCCTTTGTGTTTAGACTCAGAAAAAAAATTTAGAAACAATTTATAATTTTTTACCAACGTTTTGCATGATCTTCTTAAACCTTCATTTTCATAAATGTACCAAGATATAAAAATGTTATATAATATTACTTGAAAATGTTGTAGGACAGAAAGAAAGAAAATATGAAAGACACACAGAACATATGATTTCAAATATTTTCAAGGTTGACATAATGAGAAGTTAAAACAGAATTAGAGATTGGCTCAAAAATGGCTCAAAACTAACTCTAGAATATTCAGTTACTAAATCTATTACTTAGTTTTCCTCTTTGCTAACTGGAAGGATATTTTTTTAGCAAACTATAGATTTCATCATATGTATTCTTTTATCTCAGATAAGCATCAATGACAACCAAAATTATTGTAATAAATTCCATTTTGCCCTCCTACAGTCCATTCTTAATACATAGAGTGATCTTTTAAAAATACCACTCAGATTCATCCCTGCTGCTATTCAATACACCAATGTTTTCCTATTTTTTCTTAGCTTAAAAGTCAAACTCCTTTATGTATCTACAAACTGCATTTTAAGATCCTACTTTCTACTACATCATTTGTATCATCCAACTCCTTACCTATGATAGTCCACCACATTGACCTTATTTCCATTTCTGAAATATTTGAAGATTGTTTTACTTAGGAACTTTTGGGTTTGCTATTTCCTCTGCTTGGAATGCCCTTCCTCACTATCTCAACATTTAGATTTCACCTCAAAAATTGTGACTTCAGAGAGGACTTCCTTGACCATGTTGTCTAATGTTATCTGGAAATTCCCAACCCAGTCACTTGGTCACTTCCTGCATTACCCTGTTTTACGTTACCCCTGTTTTACGTTATTCATATCACTTAACATAATTTAATTTACTTTTTTATTTTAATTTTTCTAGTGATTTTATAATCTTCCTGTCTTCCACCAGTATCCTCAGAAACTAAGACAGTAATTAGCATAATAGTCACAAAATAACTATTTATTAAATGAAAAATAAAAATTATTCATTGCTTAGATTCCAGATACCAGAATTATGCCTTAATGGACCAAAAATCTTCTGGAAGATATCTATACAGATATACATCATATCTATATGTAGATATCTAGAGATGTATGTATATTCATATATATGTTCATATCTAAACAGAGCTAAGGATAATATTAGATCATTGAAACTGGAAATCTACACTTCTTTTCTTTCTTCTTGTAATCAATTTCTAATTTAAGGAAATCACAGATGTAAAGGCACTCATTAGCTCTCAAGTCCTGAGCCAAGTTTGCCCTCCTTGCCTGCATTGTACTTCATTACATATTTATTTCATCAACCAATTTGTACCTCTTGTAAAGGTGGGAAGACTGATAAATACATTAAATGCTTTCTGAAGTGATTTGCTATACAATGTTTTGATCAAGATGTCCTTCCTTGATAAAAAATACTCAATTTCAAGTACTTATATTTAGAGCATAAAACTACCATCCAGTATGTTTCAAATATATATGACCCTACATAAACGCTGAAAATTTAATTACCATGAGATGTAATAGTGTTCGAAGCTCTAGTTTTTTACCTGCATTGATTTTGTTTTATTTATATTGAAGAACAATTTATATAGTGTCAAATGCACAGATTTTAAGTGTATACCTCAATGAGTTAAAAAATGTGTAATCCATGCCACCACCACATGAAGCAGAGTATAAAACACTTCCATCAAAACAGAAAGTGTCCTCAGGGCCCCTTCCAGTCACTCCCACTCCATATCATTCTTATTTCCATCACTGAAGACTGGTCTTGCCTATTCCTAAAATTTATGTTAATTAAATTATTCAATATCTACACTTTTGGTCTCACTTCTGCTCAACATAATGTTTAGATTTTCATTCATATTGGTCTGTGTATCTGTAATTTATTCTGTTTTATTGAAAATATTATTCTATGCTAAGAATATATCTTATATATTATTTCTCTATTGATGAACATTTGCTTTGTTTCCAGCCTTTATCTAATAAAACGTTCTTACCAATTCTTTTGTGGATATTTCTCTGGAGTAAAAACACAGAAATTGAACTCCTTGGTCAGATAGATATAGATAAAGATATAGATATAAATATAGATATAGAGTAATTACAGATATATTTCTACATATAGATATATAGTAAAAATATATTTCCCGAAGTGACTGTGGTATATTACACAACCAATAGCACTGTGTAAGTGTTTACAGTGGTCTGAATCCTCTACATTTGGCGTTGTCATACATTCTAATTTTAGGCATCCAAGTGACCCAAAAGGTTATTAAATTATACTTCAAAAACAAACTTATAGAAAAAAGATCATATTTGTGATTATCAGAGGCAGAGGATGGGAAGAGGGGGGCGTTAGAAGAAGGCAGGCAGAAGGTACACACTTCCAGTTATAAGATAAATAATTTCCAACTGTTGGAAATATAAAATGGCACAACCACTTTGGGAAATAGTCTGACAGTTTTTTAATAAGTTAAATATACATTTAACATTTCTTCCAGTCATTCTGCTCCTGGGCGTTTGCTCAAGAGAAAGGGAAGCATGTATTTATACAAAGTGTTGTACTTGAAATATTTATAGCAGCCTTATTTAGTAGCCTCCAAACTGGAAACAAAACGAACAGCGATGGAAAGCTAAATGAATAAGACAATCGTGGATTATTTACACAATAGAAAACTCCTCAGAAATAAAAAGCATTGAACTGTTGATATTTGCTACTCTATCGATGATTCTCAAAATAATTTTGCTGACAAAAAGCAGACAAAATAGGAGTATCTACTACATGATTTCATTTAGAGAAAATCCTAGAAAATATCAGTATAGTAATAAAAAGCAGATCTGTGGTTGCCTATAGATGGGGTAGGCAAAGTGCTGTGGAAAGGAAAAGCAAAGTAGCATGACCAAAGTTTGGATTTTGGGAGTGATTGTTCATTATCTTGTGATGACAATTTTGTGACGATGGTTTTATGGATGCATACATATGTCAAAACTCATCAAAATGTGTACTTTAAATGTATGCTGTTTATTACATGTCGATTATCCTTCATTAACACTGTTAAATAAAATCCTAGTGTTTTAAAGCAACAATCACTTATTCTCACACATACATGGCTTTGAGAGGCTCAGCTGATTTAAGCAGGGATCAACTGGGTGGGTATGTGTCACAGGCAGTGGCTAAAACCGATACGCTTCTTACTAAAGATCTATGAGTAACACTGGGTGACTCTGATTCATAGGTCTCTCATCCACTTTTTTTTTTTTTTTTTTTTTTTGCAGTACGCGGGCCTCTCACTGTTGTCGCCTCTCCCATTGCAGAGCACAGGCTCCGGATGCGCAGGCTCAGCGGCCATGGCTCACGGGCCCAGCCGCTCCGCGGCATGTGGGATCTTCCCGGACCGGGGCACAAACCCATGTCCCCTGCATCGGCAGGCGGACTCTCAACCACTGCGCCACCAGGTAAGCCCCCTCTCATCCACTTTTGACTAGCAGTCTAATCAGCACAGGGTTCTACTTATGACAATGGCAGAAGTGAAAAACAAAAAAATGAAAAAACAAGCAAGGCATCTTAAATCCTTGATTTGGAAGGAAATGACATGCAGTCACTCCTGACTCTATTTGTTAAAGCAAGTCACGTAATCAATTCTAAAGTTAAGAGTAGGAAATACACTTGCCCTGTTATGAGGTCAGAAGTAAGGGTATGGCTGCAGGGACGGTTGAAGAATCGGGCCAGTCAGGCAATGTAACACACACAAAAGATATAAGATTTTGTTCAAAAGAAGTGATAAATTCTGAAAAATACTTCAAAGAAACAGGAAATCAGATGGCTCTTTACCTCAATAACTCAATATTGTAAGCTCTCATCTCCTAAAACTTTGTATGTCAACCCTAATCATGAGCCTTCAATACTAAATTGATAGTTAAGTATGTGAAATAAATTGTTACAAAATTAATTCCTGAGCATATTATTTAAAAATAACAAAGTCCTCAATTCTATGAAAAACAAAAATAAAAAATATACCCTCCCACTACCTCAATTAGCTCTACAATCATATTGAATTAGCCCTCAGCTATTATTGTTGAAATGTAAAACTGTTGAGACATTGAACTATATTTGTATATATATATATAGTTTATATATGTAAATTTATAGATATTTATATATATAATAAATATATAAATAAATATTATATATTTAATATATAAATAATATATAAAAATATTATAAATAAATATAATAAACTAACAGCCTTTCCAGCTTGAAATCCCCATGTAGGTCATTATATTATTATTTTTATAAATTTATTTGATTTTTGGCTGTGTCGGGTCTTCCTTGCTGTGCGTGGGCTTTCTCTGGTTGCAGCAAGCGGGGGCTTCTCTTGTTGAGGGGCACAGGCTCTAGGCACGCGGGCTTCAGTAGTTGCAGCACGTGGGCTCAGTAGCTGTGGCTTGTGGGCTCTAGAGCACAGGCTCAGGAGTTGTGGCACACAGGCTTAGTTGCTCCACGGCATGTGGGGTCTTCCCAGACTAGGGCTCGAACCCGTGTCCCCTGCATTGGGAGGCAGATTCTTAACCACTGTGCCACCAGGGAACTCCCCATTATATTATTTTTAAACTGCTTGGAACTAATTCTTGTGCTAAATATTCTTCATGTTTTCAGATTTTACCCATTTCTCTAAAAAGAAAAAAAATCTAAGAGAACTTTAAGGCAATTCGTGTGTACATAGGTTTTGGAAAATGTTAAGAGGTATCACTCATCCCCATGGATTGGTAATTCTGATGACTAACATAGCTGCCCACACAGCCTTCTAGTTAGTATAAGAGGAAGTTAGAATGTTGAACATCTCTTGGCCAGATGTATTCTAAACTACAAACAAGTAATTCTGAGGGGAGCACTTACATTTGTTAAAGTGAGTCAATAATAGTTGTATTATCTACATATAAGTATTTCTCCAAGGTGAAACCCATGGGGCCTAAGGAGAATTTCAGGTGAAATAAAATTCCTATTTTAATCTGACTGTGAAACATTGTAACAGTCTTCCTTATAAGCCATAACATTCAAACTGAAAAGACAAGACTCTCTCAGGACATTTTCTTGCTGTCAGAGCTGACATTTATAGTAAGTGTTTATTCACAGCAAGCAAAGGAGAGAGCTGAGAAACAAAAGGTTTAACTATATCCTTTTTAAAATGTGTTTGATTTTCTGTATTAACTGTTCTTTAAAACTGGCTATCTCAAGAATAATTGTTGTATACAAAACAAGTCTGTATATATACTACCAGGAACCCACTGTCAAAACAATATTTGTTTTTCTGGCCTTTAATACTGCAGAAAAGTGGAGAGGGAAGGGAGAAGGAAAGTATGAGTATTTAGGAGACATTTATTACTTGTATCACAGGCCCAACTAAAATGAAGGTAAATGTAAAATAAGAATAGATCTAACCTTGGAGACCAAACTACAGTGGAGGCGACAGGCTCTGAGTACCGAACGTCTACGCTTTTGAACTTGTTATTATGTGACACAGAAGGAGAGGGAAGCCCTGCTGCTAGGGAAAAACAGATCATGGATGGAAAGGTAAATGTCAAGGAGAAAATAAGATTAAAATATAAAACCATAACCAAGGGTAACAATGTTGGTTTGCATGGAATGCCAGCTTAAAAAAAAATTCATAGCTGGAAAACAGAATAAGAGGGAAACAGGAGGAAAGAAAATGAAAGGTTTTAAGGTCATTTCTCTAAAGTACACAGAAGTGCCAACTTAGCAGTCCCGTGACTTCTCAGTTGAAAGATGTTTTTAGGAAAATATGTATCACATGCATGGATTCATGTTTTTCATAAGAATTAAGTGGGTACTTAGGGGTTTTCTTCTTTGTTGTTTTTAATTGAATCCACTGGACTGTACTTGTATATTGACTCATTTTTCACAAGATTCTTTTTCCCATTGATATTCCCATAGAAGAGATTTTCACACAGATATTTCTGTAACTATCAATTGTTAAAATAGTGAGGTCTGAACAGGGAAGTTCAGAAATAACTGAACAGCAGAAACACAAATAAACTCCTAGTTCAGGACAACAATAGCAACATAAGTTAAACCTTTCTAACTCCTCTGCCTCCCAGAGGTGACTATATTAGAAGAAACGCTTGTTTGCAGACCACATTGTTTGTTTTTTGGGTTTTTAAATCCATTTCTATGTTTAATTAATAACAGTGACAAATCAGAATGGTTCAATTATCAAACAGTATACAGATAGAGATTATTGGCCCTGACATTTGCTGAATAATCATTGCTGGTTTTGACAGTTTAAAATGATCCTAATGGTATATGTAGTATTTTAATATTAGTCAAGCACATATTGTAGGCTGTGAAATGTAGTTTTCCTTTGTATCCTTGAAAGTAAATTCCAAACAAACTAGGAACCTGGAGAGTGAAGGCATAGCAAGGCATCTACATGTAATTCTTTATTTATCTGCATGTGTTGAAAACCTTGAGTTCATATTGATGTCCAGTTCCAATCTAATATCACAGATCTTATTCTAGTTTCCTCCCTTTCCATATTTGTAACTCTCTTCTCTGACAGTAAGAAACTTGGTCACTATAATCCCCATTATATTTACTTATTGAATCAACCACCGTAAGTACAATTATTCTTTTGTGCTGTCACCACCCCTCCATGTGGAGGTCCTTCTCACTCTACTACTGGGGCTTCAGTATGCCACCTCATCATTCTTCTGTCACTGTCTTGAATGGAAACCCTTTTTTTCCCCCATTCAGACCCAGACTCTCTGCACCAAGCACTATCGTGCTTCCCTTTTCTGTGCCAGGTATGTATGCTATTTTGCTTGTCGCTACATTAATGGTTTTTGGATTGAATCATTCAGAAAAGAAGAAGAACAAAGGAAGGAAAGAAGGAAGGAAGGAAGGAAAGATGAGAGGAAAGAAAGGATCCTTATTAACTTTTAAACATTTGTGGTATGCTAAGAATATTAACTAACAAGAAAGGTATTTTTAAACATGTCTTGGAGGAAGGGCAAATACAAATCTACTAACCCAAACCACAAAATTTCTAAAAAATTTTGACATAAAAACATACATATCAATATCTATGAACTATAATAGAATACATTTAAAGTAGTGATCAGAGGAGAATTCATATCTTTAAATATTATATCAGTAAATGTTAAGAAATAATAGTAAGTGAATTAAATTCCAACTCAATGAGAAAACAAACATAAAGTGAGCCCAAGGTAAGCACCAGGAAAAAAATAATAAAGACAAAATCAACAATTTAAGAGGCTAAACACGGAAAAAAATAGCAAAATTAATTAGTAAATAAAAATGCTTTTCTTCAAAAAAACTAAACTAGGTAACATAATTTTTTTAAAATACTGAACATAAATATGCAAATTCAGAAATACCTATAGGAGATTGTTAAAACAATACCATAATAAAAATTATAAAGAATATTTTACAAAATTTCATACATATAAATTGTAAAGCCTGGATAAAATACATGATTTTCTAGGAAAAATTTATCAAAATTGACTCCAGTAGAGATATAAACCTTAAACAGATCAGTTTCTATGGAAGTAGGGAAACATATCAAAGAACTACCCACAAAAAAGACAAGGTTCAGATAATTTTATATGGAAATTCTTTTACCCCTCAAAGATTAAATCATTTCAGTGTCATTTTTTTTTTTTTAACAATGCAAAATCTGGCTGTGGTAAGCAGAATTCTGAGACAGTCCCAAGAGTTTCACTTTCTAGTGTAAATGCACTGTAAAATTCCCTTTCCTTTGTGTGAATATAACCTGTGAATAAGATATCACTGCAGTGATCTTGTCATGTTTTATGGCAGAAGGGGATTATCCTGGGTAGGCCTGACCTAATCAAGTGAGTGTTTTAAAAAAAGAGTTTTCTCTGGCTGGTTGGTGATGGAGGAGATAGAGGAATGTGCTCTTGTGTGTCTGGGTGAGAAAGAAGCAGCTCCCATGTCCTGAATCTCCCATGGAGGTCATGTGATAAGGAGTTGTGGGCAGCCTGGAAGAACCGAGAGTGATCTCTGGCGAACAGAAAGAAAATGTGGACAGAGGTCATACAGCTGCAAGAAAATGAATTCTGCCAACAGATTGAGGGAGCTTGGAAGCAGCTCTTTCCTTAGTCAAGCCTCCAGATGCAGCTGGCTGACACCTTGATTTCAGTTTGTGAGTTCCAGCATAGAGAATCTAGCTACTGTGGGCTGGACTTAGGATCAACAGAAACTATAAGACAATAAATTTGTGTTAAGTAATCTGCTAAATTTATGGTGATTTGTTACATAGCAGTCGAAAACCAATACACTACTCAAACACAATACCAAATTGAGATAAACTGACCTTCTGTGTGTCCAAGTGTGAATCCCTGAAAAAGACAATGCAACATCACCTAAGCAGTATCCCTGGGGAAACTTTTCTAACCTGAGTCTATGTATGAGCGACTAACCAGACAAATCCAAATTGATAGACACACCCCAAAACAACTCATCTGGTTTTCTCAGAAAAGTCTCTCTCACGAAAAAAAAAAGTAGAAAAGTGTTCTATTTTAAAAGTTTAAAAGAGACTAAAGTGGCATTTCAATTATACACAATGTGCAATCCAAGCAAGGCCAAAAAAAGAAGTCTATCAAAGGCATAAATAATATCGATATAACATAACATAAATAACACAACATAAATGTTAGTGACATAAATGAGAAAATTTAAATACAGGCTTATAGTAGATAACTCTACTTTGTTAGTATTCAATTTTCTGAGCCTGACCATTGTACTATGGTTATGTAAGAGAATGCTGTCATCTTAGACAACATGTCATAAAGTTTTTAGGAGTGAATTAGTATTCTATCTGTAAAATGCCTCAAATGGTTGAGAGAGAGAGAGAGGAGAAACTAATGTAGTAAAATGTTCAAAGATGGTGAGTTCAGAAGTATGTATGAACGTTCATTGTAGTACCCTTTCAATTTTAATAATTTTTCTGTGCATCTGCATTTTAAAAAATAGTGAATAAGGAACAATATTTGCTGATAGCTTTAGGTACATGCATTTTAATTTTAAAATATTTCCATTATTCATTTGGCTCACTGTAACTTTTTTTCCAATAAGAAATGAGGACTGAATTTAATAATCTTTTGGTAACCTCAAGATAATCAATTAAGTAATTCTTTTTTAAAACACGTAATGAATGAAACACGTAAATAAATTTTCTAATTGTAAAACATCAATGTATTCTTTGAGTAAATTATTCTCGGCCATGGGAGATTAATCTGGTGGATAGATTTGCTATTGTGTTTTTTCTTTTGAGTCTTCTTCACAAATGAGATTGCCTTCTAATTTTTTTTTCCTCCTATCTTTATTCATTGTTTAAAATCAGAATATGAAAACCAGATAGAAGTTATTAAAAAGCTTTCCAGAATTTCTTTTCTTTTTGTTGCCTGTGCCCACCAATAAATCACAGCACATTAAGAACAATGACTCTTCTTCATTACTTTTTAATACTGTTAATGCCAGGTTCACATACTGTTTTTAATAAAATTATATTGGAAAAAAAAGAATGAGGACAGGTATGTGGGATGGGATATGGAGGTTGGAAGGCCTGTTATGAGATAATTTTAATAAAGGCAAATGCCTAAACTGACACAGAAAAGGGAAGGACCGGTGGCAATGTTTAGTTCCCTCTGGTGATTTGATTGATACAATGTGGAGGAGTAGTTGAGAATGATCCCAAGGTTACTTCTGATGTTCCATTTTCAGACACTAACAACAAATGTTGTACCTCTACCTAGTTATATTTTGACTTATATATTCTTTAGCTCTAAATTTATTCTAATGGACAGATTTATATTTTACTTGATAATTCATGTAAAAAATCATAATTTCCTGCGATTCCTCCAACATCCCTATGAAGTAAACAAGGCTGAAGTTGTTAGCTCCATTTTGTAGATTATAAAATTGAGACAAGGAAATTAAGGTATTTGACAAAGGCAGAGCAGTGAAGAACCAAATTTAAAGACAGGCCTCTAGATTTTTGGAATTTTTATTTCTTTCTGCCATGTTGTTATGGGTTGAACTGTGTCCCTCTCATTCCCACATTCATATATTGAAGTCCTAAGCCCCATACCTCGAAATAGGGCCTCATTTGGAAATAAGGTGATTACAGATGTAATTGATTAAGATTAATTCATACTGGAGTAAGATAAGCATCTGATATAACTGGTGTCTTTATAAAAAGGGAAAATTTGGACAGAGACACACCCACAGGGAGAGCTCATGAAAAGATGAATGTGGAGATCAGTGATTCTTCTTCAAGCCAAGACCTGCCAAAGATAGCCAGCAAGACACCAGAAGCTAAGGACATGGCACAAAACTTCCCTCACAGCCCTCAGCAGGTACCAACTCTTCCAACACCCTGATCATGGATTTCTATTCTCTAGAACTAAGAGACAATACATTTCTGTCATTTAAACCGCTCAGTTTGTGGTACTTTGTAACAGCAGCCCTAGTAAACTGATACATATATCTTGCTATACTTTCAGGTAGGAAATTATAATGATCAAAATTAAATACCTACATTTTATATTTTCTACTTCAATAAAATTTCATGTATGTTATGATTATTTAAATCTAATCCCATATGCTGGAAAGATGTAAATAGCATAGAAAAGCAATTTAATTTAAACTTTATCTCTGATCCAAATAGACAAAATTTAAATTTACTGAGGAAAAAATCATAATTAATCATGTCTTTTATGCAGCTATACTTTTGCCAAACCGACATCTTCTTCATATATAATTATAACAGATCATGAATCCTCAGTTTCCATTTATCATGCGTGTTTTTGAAATTAAAATATAGTGATAATTTTATTTCTATCCATGAAAAGGCACAATCAATATTCTGTAAATGATTCAGCCTAAGTAGGTCACATGCAATATTTGGGAAATACTTATATTAAACGACGATTCTTTGTTTATTTAAATTTAACCTTATTTCCCTTAGTTTGTTTTGTACCCCTAGAGTATCTCAGCTAATAATTTTTGGCTACAAGTGCATAAAACCAGAAGAATCAACAAAACCATAATGAACCCTCCAGAAATGCCACCGTGTTGGTACCAGATGGTAGGGACAGCTTAGTAAGTAATAAAATTGGCAAAACAATACATTTTAATGTATCAAAAGTTGCGTTGATATCAAGTTCATCCATGGTTGTGAATCAACTGATTCAGATGAAGCAATTTTGTATCTATCCAGGATAGATATGATCTGTTGACCACCTTCAACCATTATAAGATAAAAACCAATAGAGATAAATTAAGTATTCAAATTTATACTGAAAAATAGAATATTCCAATATCTCACAGTAAGCAGTAATAATCTCAGAAGAATTTATTACTTTATAAATGATAATAAGGGTCCATTTGCTTTTGATAGGTTAAACATTTACTTTCAATTTTAAGGGCATTTTTAGGACATCTCACTGCACTTAATAAAACAGAATACCTGAATTTCAAACAACACAGTTCCTTGCTTGTGTTTGTTCTTGCTATTCTTTGTGGTTAGCATAGTCTTCTCCCAGATTTTCAGATGACTAGCTCTTTTATGTTGCTCTATCACTTCACACATCACCTTCTCAAAGAAACTTTCACTGGCCAGTTTCTAAAATAGACCCAGGCATATTCACACTATCTATCATATTACCTTGTTGTATTTTCTTCTTACTGCTTAACAGTACTTGAACTTGTGTTTTCATTCTACTTTTTGTATATTTCTGATGTACTTTTATTTACTTAAAAAAATATATACTACCCTACTAGTATCTAAATTCCACAATGTCCAATGTCTTGTCTATGCAACTCACAGTGGGATTCTCTGAGCTGGGAACAATGCTTGCTAAAATTTTAATGTGGTGGCTTATGTAGACAATGACAACATTTTGGAGTTTGGCCATATCTGTAGTGTTGACCCAGAAGTGACCAGCTTAAGGGCTTCAGGGAACACAGACCATGCTTGGTCAGCCCTACCACTAAGGTATCACTATCTTGGCACTTTTGTAATTCATTCAAAGCTATCATTCAGCCAAAGAAGGGGTTTAGGAAGCACTTGGAATAGTCTCTTGAGTCCCCTGGACCTAGACTGAAATTCCTGTTTTGCTATATATAAAATGGCAGATGCTGTGCTTCAGACTCTTGGCCAGTAGAGAGGAGTGATGAGAGTACTGATAACATAGGAGGATGGTGAGGAATGAATGAAGTAAAGCATGTACCATATACCACAGAAGATTGAGGGTTTTTTTTATGATTTTAATATCTACTCTCAAATCATTGGTATTTTATAAATGGGGAATTAAGAGATTTTTCTTAAAATAGTGTGGGGAACTTAATACGAATTGACCTTAAGTGATCAAACTAGCAGAGGCTAAGAAAGCCATCAGTGAGTGTAGTTTCTATAGGAAAATATAAAATATTCACAGTATAAATATTAAGAATGAGAACATTTGCTAGAGCTTGGTATACAGGATCAGATTGTCTAGATTTTCCTATTTTAAACAATTGAAGGCAATTTCTTCATATCAAACCCTAGTGGAAAAATGAGTAATTACTTTTTATCTTTGAGAAAAAAATGTTAGAGTAGAAACTAGAAATCAAAGTTCATTTTAAGATTTTGTCTATTTTATAATTGGTATATTTAATTAAATAGGAGGGAAACTTTGGGACAAGATGGGAATCAGTTACCGATTTTCACTTAGTAAATACTAATTTTTCACCTCAAGTTTTGCCTACTATTCAAATAGTAGTTCACATTTAGTAAAATCCCCTCCTGTTGTTTGAAGATTTTTGCTATTAATGGTTTTATTAGGACATTGATAAAAAACTACTGTAAGAAAAATTTTATTATTCCTTACTAAATTCATTTTGATTATTTACATCTGTTTTGTTGAACACTCCTCTTTGACCTGCACTGCATTGCACTAATTCTTTTGCTGCAAACAACATAAGTATGCTTTTCATATTCCCTCAGCAAATGTAAAGGCTAATAGTACATCTATGTGGAAAATGTCAATATAATAAGCTCACATTAAGTACAGTGCTAAGCATCGTATGGAACACCATATTTAATTAATGAGTAATATTATCTATCTTTAATGATTTGAATATTCAACAGAAATGGAACATTTACAGTATATTTATAGACTGTGGTTACAAAAAAACAGCCAAATATCCAGTCACTAAACTTGCATGGGGGTAGAGGAAAGATAGCAAACTTATCTACTCAATCAGTATGCCAGTAACTTCTGTAGGCTATATTCTGTGCCTAAATATTTTTATAATATATATAGCTAAACTCCCTTTTTATGCATCAAAATGCCCTAGAATATTTCTTGTTTTCTTTTGTTTTACAGTTGCCTCTATATAAAGTGCTCTTCCTTCAAATTCAAGCCTGGGTCTTTCTTAATATCTCCAGATGTTCTGCGGTAGGCAGGATTCTAAGATAAACCCCAAATGAGTCAACTTCTTGTATTATTCCTTCCCCTTGACTGTGGGCAGAGCATGTGACTTGCTTCTAGCCAATAAAATATGACTAAGGTAATGGGATGTCATTCTCATGATTAGCAGCCTAGAGCAAGAGATTCTCCTGCAGGCTTTGAAGAAGTCAGCTGCCATGTTGTAAGAGAGGCTCTGTGAGAAGGCCACAAAACAAGGAATTGGGGGCCCCTAGGGGCCAAGAGCCCTAGTTGACAGTCAACAGAAAACAGAGACCTCAGTCTTACAACTGAAAGTAAATGAATTCTTCCAACAACCAAGTGTGTTTGGAAGACGTCCTTGAGTTCTAGAAAGGAACACAGCCCAGTTAAGACTTGCATTGAAGCCTTGTGGGACCCTGAGCAGAGGTCTCAGCTGAATGATGCCTGTACTCCTGACCCACGGAAACTGTGGGAAAATAAATACATGTTGTTTTAAGTCACCAGTTTTTGGTAATTAGAAAACTAATGCATGCTACCTCACCTACAAAATGTCTACCTTTTTTCACATTGCTTCTTCTACTGCAATGACTCCATATCCTATCCCCTGCTTCTGCCTACTGACTTTTACTTACCCTCTGGATTCACATCATGTGTCACCTCTCAGAAGACTACTGTGACTTCCACTACAGAATAAATTAGGTTACATGCCTATCTCTTCCCATGATAATTGTATACACTTTCCTACATTTTACTTTAATGGGTTTCCATATGAGGCTCTTAAACGAAAGAATTATTCTTTATTCTTATTTCATCACAGTTCTGAGTTAACATGTTTCAACATGCTTTATACTTTGTGCCAGGATCATGTTGAAACAACTGTCTTACATTATAAGACATAAGATTGGATGGATGGAAAAAAATTTAAAAATCTGAAATAAACTCAAAATAATAAATTTTAATTATGCTTTTTGGTCAAATATTGAACCAAATCTATAAATTTTAGCTGAAAATTTCTGGAAACACCTGTAATAGTAACCTTAGTATAAATGACTTTCTTTGTCATAGGACTAGCTTCAGATCTAATGAACATTATTTTGTCATTTTTGTATTTCAGGTCATGAGATATGTCAAAGAGATGTGTGGGTAACTTGATCAATAACTTCACTGCTCTCTTTAGTGTCGTTTTATTTGATTATATTTTGGGCTTTAACTCCACATTATCATATTACAGGTAGGACATTTAAAGAAAATATGTGTTTCCCAAAATATGCATAAACACAGGATATTTAAATGTCTAATTTATTCTACTCTGATATTTATATCATACAAAACTATCTCACATTAGATACTAATTAAAGACCTTTATTGATCTTTTAGAGAGGAATTATGGATGATCATGAGCAGATGTAAAATGAACTATCTTTAATCTTATAGTGATTGCATTGGTCAGCATAAAGTACTTTGTAGCCATCAATTCAGTAGAACTGGGTCTCATAACATAGTCATTTCATTTGGCAAATTATAAGATGGTATGCTATTAATGTTGACTAGATTTCAACCAAATGACTATGTAGATGTGAAAGTCTTAATATACTATTAGCAACCCCATGATTCATCTAGTCCCCCGGGCTTGTTTCTAATCATAGCTTCTAAAGTTAAATGTAATATTGGAATGTTGGAACGAACATATAAAAAAGTTAACAAATTGAATCTTGAATGGTTGAAATATATACTAGGTAAAAGCTCTCTTGCAGATGATAATTTATTTTATTTTCATGTACCTATGAAATCCATTTATTACATTCAGCTTAAAAATATACACACCTATTTTATAGCTGGCAAATCTGCCAGTGAACAATTATGTTTGCCAGTAAAGTATGTTATCTGAGAATAAACATAAATAAGCTTGTAAAAAGTACAATCTATTAGTTAAGTGTGTCTTAAAGGATTAGTATTCATCTATATTACATCCAAATGTTGATTCTTATTACAGAGGAGATTATTTAAGTATGATAACCAAGAGGATAGGGGAGTGAAAATAAATTATAAAGGGTTTCCATCCAAGCAAAGGCATAGCTTTATGAATATAATGGTGGAAATATCTCTATTAATATTTGAATAATATGAATTAAAATTTTGAAGAATCATTCAGAATAGTCTTAAAATAAAAACAGTATTGAACAGTGGTCACATACCTTAAAAAATTCTCACTAATAGATTCAGACACTTCAAATAAAATCTGAGAACCATAATAATATAACATTCTTCTGTTCATCTGTATCCACTCACAATCAAGCTTGCTAAATGTGAAACATAATAGGGAATATACAAAGGATAATTAATATAAGCTTTTATCTTATGCTGAGAGGATAAAATACTCCAGTTTGACAGACAGTGGTGGTATAAAAGTATGTATTTTAGTAATAGACTTTGTAATTATTTCTTCCCTCAACACCTGGAAATTAAAATAATTTATTATAAATATGTCTAATTCTATGGTCTTACTATTGAGATTTACAGGAAAATATTTTTTAAAAAAGAAGAACATATAATAATTCATAAGAAACTATTTGCTAAATCATAATTGATTTATATTCCATAAAATCAGTTTATCTTAACTATTACAGATTTTATCTATGTTGTCTTCTCCCCTACAAATTTTGTTGAAATATTTATGTGGCTCATACTACCAAGTCTTTGTGTATAAAATATACTTTTGAAATTAGAGCAATCAGAAAAATGGAAATCTAGAAACTGTTACTTTAAAAAGAAGCAATGTAGTTCAATTTATTTGAGGGAAATAGTAAATAAGTTGTCAATGTGTATAGATGGGTACACTAGTATGTAGGAAGGCTCACAATTAGAAATGAGGATGACCCATGGGTTATATATTGTGGGAGAGTAGACTTTGATTTATGTAGGTTACCACTAATATCAAATAATCTCTGAGCATAAATATTTAATAGTAGTGATAAAAGGAAGTAACACAATATTTAATAGTTGTATATAGTTTCAAGAAAATCTTTTTAATAGCATCTGATTGGTTTAATCATAAAGGTTATATGGGAAAATTAAACATGGGTATGGTAAAATAAGGATTGTAAACTCCTAGATAAGTAGTATGTGATTTGCAGTACTTACTAAGGTCAAAAGTGTTATTCTAAATGGACACACTTTTGAAATTGCAGTGAATAGCATACTTACTTTAGCTAGAAGTTATTGGTTGAAAGACATATGTTCTTTAATAAAATGACCCCCATGGCCAATTTAAAATGTTCCACAGAATTAATTTCCATTACATTAGTGATTTTCAGTGATTCTAAGGAACTTGAATGTTTAAACAAGTGCAGCCTTCATATACATATGAAGCCTTCATATATATATATATATATATATAGAGAGAGAGAGAGAGAGAGAGAGAGAGAATTTTTTTCAGAATTCAAGTAATGCAAATTATTTTTGACACCCACTTTAAAAAATGGAGTTTTCTCCCCCTTATAGTGATATTACTTGATCACTAAAGTATGGTAGAAAAATGGTATCGATGATCTTATTTGCAAAGCAGAAACAGAGACACAGATGTAGAGAACAAGCATATGGATACCAAGGGGGAAAGGGGTGGGGTGGGATGAATCAGGAGATTGGGATTGACATATATACACTATTGATACTAAGTATAAAATAGATAACTAAAGAGAACTTACTGTATAGCTCAGAGAACTCTACTCAATTCTCTGTGGTGACCTAAATAGGAAGGAAATCCAAAAAAGAGGGGATATATGTATATGTATAGCTGATTCACTTTGCTGTATAGTAGAAACTAACACAACATTGCAAAGCAACTATACTCCAATAAAAATTAATTTTAAAAAACCTAAAAAAAAGTATGTTGATCAAATCATTAACTGAGTGAAAATCTATAGTATCCTAACTGCCAATTGTGAAAGAGATTTTAAAGTTTAGTTTTATTTAAGATTTTATAAATTCTACTTGTTCTATGAAGCTTCTATGGAGCCAAATAAGATTTCCATTTATAAATTACATTGTTTATTGCTTAAATCTTTTTTTTTGATCAGTTAATATAAAATGGCTCCATCGGTATACAAAACTGCTGCAGAGAAACGGAAACGCTAATGTGGGTATATAACAAGGAGAGGCAAAATTAAAGAATAACATACAGTATTTAAAGTGTAATATGTAGGAGTTATGATTCACCAGCCATCATTCTCTGTTGGTAAAGTTCTGTAGTAATGATAGCTGCAAGCATGCTTTTCTAATTGGAGTCTGATATTACTCCTAGCACTTTCCAGAAATAATGTGTTCAGTTGAAATTCTGTGTGACTTTTTGTATTTCTTCTAGTCTCTTAAACTTTCTTCGTATATTCTTTAAATTTCCTCTTTGTTTTCTGAGTATGTTTTAGATATGGATCCAGGTATAGATAAGAGAAAACCCACCTCACTGTCATGCTCCTGAAATTTTTAGCAAAGCATGTGCTTGGCATATTGCAGTTCAACAAACTAAGAATGTGTCATATCATATATTAAGCAAACTGTGAAGAATTTCTAGCAGAACTGATATGTTTATGAAAATCACCAGTGAAACCTTTAAAAAGTCAGATACTGAACAAGTCTACTGAATTGGAATTTTGTGTGAGGGGCCTGAACACTTTTATTTAAAAAAACTAAAAAGCTCTCTGAAGAAAATTATAATGTATGGACAGAATTGAGAAAGTCTACCATGACTGACAAAGCCAATATTGCTTCGTTTGTGGATTTATTACAGTCAAAACTATTGAGGAATTATAAAGAGTTTTATTTCAATAGCTCAACAGTGAGCCAGTCTTGCCATTAGTACTCTCATTAGCCACTACATCTCATTGATATCACCACTCTATTTTCTGCCAACCAGTCACTTACTAAGATAATCACTTGCCACTTAAATAATAAATCTATTCCTTTTAGGGCAAGTCAGATAGATTCAGATTATTTCTTCATATCCTAAGGACCAATTTCCTTAGAAAACCTACTGTCATAAACGATATAGATGTCATAAGATGTCATAAAATGTCACAAAATCTTTAGATCAAACAACATCATGTCAATAATGAGAGGATATTTCCAAAGGAAAAGAATGTCAGTGGCTCTTCTCCCATGATGAAGCCCCTGATTTCCAACCTGTCCCGGATATTCTACTTGGAAAACTAGTCACATCCTTCAAAGGATCTGACATATTATATGACTTATCTACCAGGAAAGGAGTCAGAAGTCCCTCTTATGATTTATGGCAGTAGAGTCTGCAAATTCCATTTCAGAGAATTTTATAAAAAGAGTTTAAATAGATATTGGCTTATTCATTTTTGTTTCTAATCCTCACAAAAAACATTACCTATGGGATTACATAAACATCAATAAAGTGGCTAAAACTGGATTTCAATTGTTATCAAAGCATGACAGAATTTTATGATAATTTACTTCTTTTATCTAATTTAATCTAGAAATAATACTGTTTATCCTAAATAATCACGAAGGTCTCACTTTGAAAGAAATAATTTCGATACCAGTCAGTGTAGGCTAGGTCATGCCATGGCAATAGTCATCACCCAAACCTCAGGAACTTAATACAGCAAAGGTTTATTTCTAGCTTACAGAAAGTCTGGTGTGGATCCAGTCTAGTCTGTAAGGCATTTGACATTTATATTTTCAGCATCTTTGTGATAAAGTCAGCTCAGGCTGATAAAGTCCCCAACATTTTAGACTTGTACCATCTAAAAAATTCAGCCTCTTGTATTTGATGTGATGCAGGAAGAGCACTTGAAAGTCTTATATTAGAAATTACATGTTCTCTGTCATGAGTGACATAGTTCTTATAGTAATTGGGCTCTTGGCAGTAGTCAAATCTCCTAAAATGAATAAGGTAAAACTCCATGGTTAACAGCTTTAGCAAATAAATATACTGCACAAGATATACCTATACTAAAAATTATTTGTTATTTTTCTGAAATTTAAATTTAGATAGCATCTTGTATTTTACCTGGAAATTCTACAGAGAGCCAAATAATATAGAATGTAGATAGCATTTTTGTTGTCTTCTTATTGTAATAATGTGAGAGGTAAAAAAACCACAGCATATTTTACTATGACCTTTACTTCTACTGTGAACTCTTCTAATTGAGTTTTGCATTTATTTTTTCAAGGCCAGACAAAATATCATGTTATTTTAATAAATTTAGAGGTAGAGAACCCAACAGTGGATAGAGTTTGTGGTACAAATAATTGTTTTGTTCAATAATGTGATTTCAGGAAAATTTCCAAATTCCAGTAAAGGAACTCTCTATATTAGCAAGTGAAATTTCCATTTTTTTCATGTGCTGTAACAGTTTTAAGTAAAATACAAGAGCAATCAGATAATTATTCAGGCTATAACGATGTAATTTTTAAGAGAAGATATTTATTCCAGTTGATTATTCTGTTAGTATCAACGTCAAATACTGCCACCACCACCACTAGTGTAATATATAAACATATGAACCCTAGAGCACAGCGACTCACAACGTGAGCTGTGGACCTGGGTCACTATATAAAGTATAACTATTTCATGGTAAGATAAATATAGAAATTAAGAGTAAATGCTTAGAAAAATATTATGAATCTTTTATAACCAAAATACATGCAATATTATTGCATCTAATATTTTTTAAATGAATCTTATATTTTTGTCTTTTTTTTCTAAAATTGTTTATTCTTTTTTTTTTTTTACATCTTTATTGGAGTATAATTACTTTGCAATGGTGTGTTAGTTTCTGCTGTATAACAAAGTGAATCAGTTATACATATGTCCCCACATCTCTTCCCTCTTGTGTCTCCCTCCCTCCCACCCTCCCTATCCCACCTCTCTAGGTGGTCACAAAGCACCGAGCTGATCTCCCTGTGCTACGCGACTGCTTCCCACTAGCTATCTATTTTACTTTTGTAGTGTATATATGTCCATGCCACTCTCTCGCTTTGTCAAAGCTTACCCTTCCCCCTCCCCATATCCTCAAGTCCCTTCTCTAGTAGGTCTGTGTCTTTATTCCTGTCTTACCCCTAGGTTCTTCAGGACATTTTTTTTCTTAAATTCCATATATATGTGTTAGCATACGGTATTTGTCTTTCCCTTTCTGACTTACTTCACTCTGTATGACAGACTCTAAGTCCATACACCTCATTACAAATAGCTCAATTTCGTTTCTTTTTATGGCTAATATTCCATTGTATATATGTGCCACATCTTTATTCATTCATCCGATGATGGACACTTAGGTTGTTTCCATCTCCGGGCTATTGTAAATAGAGCTGCAATGAACATTTTGGTACATGACTCTTTTTGAATTATGGTTTTCTCAGGGTATATGCCCAGTAGTGGGATTGCTGGGTCATATGGTAGTTCAATTTGTAGTTTTTTAAGGAACCTCCATACTGTTCTACATAGTGGCTGTACCAATTCACATTCCCACCAGCAGTGCAAGAGTGTTCCCTTTTCTCCATACCCTCTCCAGCATTTGTTTCTAGATTTTTTGATGATGACCATTCTGACTGGTGTGAGATGATATCTCATTGTAGTTTTGATTTGCTTTTCTCTAATGATTAATGATGTTGAGCATTCTTTCATGTGTTTGTTGGCAGTCTGTATATCTTCTTTGGAGAAATGTCTATTTAGGTCTTCTGCCCATTTTTGGATTGGGTTTTTGTTTTTTTTGTTATTGAGCTGCATGAGCTGCTTATAAATTTTGGAGATTAGTCCTTTGTCAGTTGCTTCATTTGCAAATATTTTCTCCCATTCTGAGGGTTGTCTTTTGGTCTTATTTATGGTTTCCTTTGCTGTACAAAAGCTATGAAGTTTCATTAGGTCCCATTTGTTTATTTTTGTTTTTATTTCCATTTCTCTAGGAGGTGGGTCAAAAAGGATATTGCTGTGACTTATGTCATAGAGTGTTCTGCCTATGTTTTCCTCTAAGAGTTTGATAGTTTCTGGTCTTACATTTAGGTCCTTAATCCATTTTGAGCTTATTTTTATGTATGGTGTTAGAGAGTGATCTAATCTCATACTTTTACATGTACCTGTCCAATTTTCCCAGCACCACTTATTGAAGAGGCTGTCCTTTCTCCACTGTACATTCCTGCCTCCTTTATCAAAGATAAGGTGACCATATGTGCATGGGTTTATCTCTGGGCTTTCTATCCAGTTCCATTGATCTATCTTTCTGTTGTTGTGCCAGTACCATACTGTCTTGATTACTGTAGATTTGTAGTATAGTCTGAAGAAGGGAACCTGATTCCTCCAGCTCCGTTTTTCTTTCTCAAGATTGCTTTGGCTATTCACGGTCTTTTGTGTTTCCATACAAATTGTGAAATTTTTTGTTCTACTTCTGTGAAAAATGCCAGTGGTAGTTTGATAAGGATTGCATTGAATCCGTAGATTGCTTTGGGTAGTAGAATCATTTTCACAATGTTGATTCTTCCAATCCAAGAACATGGTATATCTCTCCATCTATTTGTATCATCTTTAATTTCTTTCATCAGTGTCATAATTTTCTGCATACAGGTCTTTTGTCTCCTTAGGTAGGTTTATTCCTAGATATTTTATTCTTTTTGTTGCAATGGTAAATGGGAGGGTTTTCTTGATTTCACTTTCAGATTTTTCATCATTAGTGTATAGGAATGCCAGAGATTTCTGTGCATTAATTTTGTATCCTGCTACTTTACCAAATTCATTGATTAGCTCTAGTAGTTTTCTGGTAGCATCTTTAGGATTCTCTATGTATAGTATCATGTCATCTGCAAACAGTGACAGCTTTACTTCTTCTTTTCTGATTTGGATTGCTTTTATTTCCTTTTCTTCTCTGATTGCTCTGGCTAAAACTTCCAAAACTATGTTGAATAATAGTGGTGAGAGTGGGCAACCTTGTCTTGTTCCTGATCTTAGTGGAAATGCTTTCAGTTTTTCACCATTAAGGACAATGTTGGCTGTGGGTTTGTCATATATGGCCTTTATTATGTTGAGGAAAGTTCCCTCTATGCCTACTTTCTGCAGGGTTTTTATCATTAATGGGTGTTGAATTTTATCGAAAGCTTTCTCTGCATCTATTGAGATGATCATATGGTTTTTCTCCTTCAATTTTTTAATATGGTGTATCACAATGATTGATTTGCGTAAATTGAAGAATCCTTGCATTCCTGGAATAAACCCCACTTGATCATGGTGTATGATCCTTTTAATGTGCTGATGGATTCTGTTTGCTAGTATTTTGTTGAGGATTTTGCATCTATGTTCATCAGTGATATTGGCCTGTAGTTTTCTTTCTTTGTGACATCCTTGGCTGGTTTTGGTATCAGGGTGATAGTGGACTCGTAGAATGAGTTTGGGAATGTTCCTCCCTCTGCTATATTTTGGAAGAGTTTGAGAAGGATAGGTCTTAGCTCTTCTCTAAATGTTTGATAGAATTCGCCTGTTAAGCCATCTGGTCCTGGGCTTTAGTTTGTTGGAAGATTTTTAATCACAGTTTCAATTTCAGTGCTTGTGATTGGTCTGTTCATATTTTCTATTTCTTCCTGATTCAGTCTTGGCATGTTGTGCATTTCTAAGAATTTGTCCATTTCTTCCAGATTGTCCATTTTATTGTCATAGAGTTGCTTATAGTAGTCTCTCATGATCTTTTGTATTTCTGCAGTGTCAGTTGTTACTTCTCCTTTTTCATTTCTATTTCTATTGATTTGAGTCTTCTCCCTTTTTTTCTTGATGAGTCTGGCTAATGGTTTATCAATTTTGTTTATCTTCTCAAAGAACCAGCTTTTAGTTTTATTGATCTTTGCTATCATTTCCTTCAATTCTTTTTCATTTATTTCTGATCTGATTTTTATGATTTCTTTCCTTCTGCTAACTTTGGGGGTTTTTTTGTTCTTCTTTCTCTAATTGCTTTAGGTGCAAGGTTAGGCTCTTTATTCGAGATGTTTCCTGTTTCTTAAGGTAGGATTATATTGCTATAAACTTCCCTCTTAGAACTGCTTTTGCTGCATCCCATAGGTTTTGGGTCGTTGTGTCTCCATTGTCATTTGTTTCTAGGTATTTTTTGATTTCCTCCTTGATTTCTTCAGTGATCACTTCGTTATTAAGTAGTGTATTGTTTAGCCTCCATGTGTTTGTATTTTTTACAGATATTTTCCTGTAATTGATATCTAGTCTCATAGCGTTGTGGTTGGAAAAGATACTTGATAAAATTTCAATTTTCTTAAATATACCAAGGATTGATTTGTGACCCAAGGTATGATCTATCCTGGAGAATGTTCCATGAGCACTTGAGAAAAATGTGTATTCTGTTGTTTTTGGATGGAATGTCCTATAAATATCAATTAAGTCCATCTTGTTTAATGTATCATTTAAAGCTTGTGTTTCCTTATTTATCTTCATTTTGGAGGAACTGTCCATTGGTGAAAGTGGGGTGTTAAAGTCCCCTACTATGAATGTGTTACTGGCAATTTTCCCTTTTAGGGCTGTTAGTATTTGCCTTATGTATTGAGGTGCTCCTATATTGGGTGCATAAATATTTACAATTGTTATATCTTCTTCTTGGATCGATCCCTTGATCATTATGTAGTGTCCCTCTTTGTCTCTTGTAATAGTCTTTATTTTAAAGTCTATTTTGTCTGATATGAGAATTGCTACTCCAGCTTTCTTTGGTTTCCACTTGCATGGAATATCTTTTTCCATCCCCTCACTTTCAGTCTGTATGTGTCTCTAGGACTGAAGTGGGTTTCTTGTAGACAGAATATATATGGACCTTGGTTTTGTATCCATTCAGCCAATCTGTGTCTTTTGGTGGGAGCATTTAGTCCATTTACATTTAAGGTAATTATCGATATGTATGTTCCTATTCCCATTTTCTTAATTGTTTTGGGTTTGTTATCGTATGTTTTTTCCTTCTCTTGTGTTTCCTGCCTAGAGAAGTTCCTTTAGCATTTGTTGTAAAGCTGGTTTGGTGGTGCTGAACTCTCTCAGCTTTTGCCTGTCTGTAAAGTTTTAATTTCTCCATCAAATCTGAATGAGATCCTTGCTGGGTAGAGTAATCTTGGTTACAGGTTTTTCTCCTTCATCACTTTAAATATGTCCTGCCACTCCCTTCTGGCTTGCAGAGTTTCTGCTGAAACATCAGCTGTTAACCTTATGAGGATTCCCTTGTGTGTTATTTGTTGTTTTTCCCTAGCTGCTTTTAATATGTTTTCTTTGTATTTAATTTTTGACAGTTTGATTAGTATGTGTCTTGGTGTACTTTTCCTTGGATTTTTCCTGTATGGGACTCTCTGTGCTTCCTGGACTTGATTAACTATTTCCTTTCCCATGTTAGGGTGAGTTTTCAACTATAATCTCTTCAAATGTTTTCTCAGTCCCTTTCTTTTTCTCTTCTTCTTCTGGAACCCCTATAATTCGAATGTTGGTGCATTTAATGTTGTTCCAGAGGTATCTGAGACTGTCCCCATTTCTTTTCATTCTTTTTTCTTTATTCTGCTCTGCAGTAGTTATTTCCACTATTTTATCTTCCAGGTCACTTATCCATTCTTCTGCCTCAGTTATTCTGCTATTGGTCCCATCTAGAGTATTTTTAATTTCATTTATTGTGTTGTTCATCATTGCTTTTTAAAAATAATTTTATTTTTCAGTATTTTACATGGTAGTGAGCCACAATCAGTTAGACATAAAGATAAATATTAATTTTTTAAAAAGTTTCCTTCATTACATGGTTTGAGAAT
This sequence comes from Globicephala melas, assembly GCF_963455315.2. Classification (NCBI taxonomy): domain Eukaryota; kingdom Metazoa; phylum Chordata; class Mammalia; order Artiodactyla; family Delphinidae; genus Globicephala; species Globicephala melas. The sequence goes on along the minus strand of NC_083327.1, from coordinate 65,243,217 downwards.
CACTATGATATGGTCTTGGACAATGGCTTATCCACATCATTTGTTGAGTGCATGAATGAAAAATAATTCTTAAAGGATAAAATATTTAACAAGAAATGATATACTAATAGAAATTTTAGTGGTGAGTGATAACCTAAGTTTGTAGAAGTAATGTGGAGTGGTGGGGTGGGTAATAAAATGAGCACATTAAATTCTTCTTTTGGAATAAAGAATGTTGGCAAGTTATAATAGTAAAATTAAATTTGATGAGTAAAAAATGAAAATAGAAAACAATGATTAATCATTGATTATGCAAGCAAGTATATAAAATGTGGCCAGAATTATTCTCAGAAAATATATCTATTGCCTTAAATGCATTTATTAGATTACAAAAATCAAGATCTAAGAAGTACTACAACAATCATCCTTCTATCAATCAACTACAAGAAGAAATTGGACAAGATATAAAACAATTATTTTAGTACTTGGACAACAGGCAACCCATGTCTTTGTTCCTGAAAAGGGAGAAAACCTGGTAAGCCGAATGATTGCTTCAGTTTGCTAACTAGACAAAAATTTCCAGGCCACATTTCAGGAAAGGAGAAAACAAAGAGACAAAAGCTCTCACTGAGTTGAAGAAACAGAGCTTAGAGTTTGAGGAGACCACCATGGACAGGATTTGTGAAGTATACCAGAAATGAGGGAACTGTCAAGAATAAAAGAGACAGAGATTTTTCAGAAGAATTCTGTCAAATGTTTTTCCAAATACAGATCTGTGCATGCATAGGGTGAGGTGAGAAAAATCATCACCAGAAACCTGCTGGTTGAATAATTTCTAGAGTTCAGTGAATAGATTATGTTTCCTCCAGCTAAGGTGGGAAGAGTTTCTAACCCATGGAAAGTCAAGTAGAATTTTCAGAGAGAATATAATTACTAGTGAATCTAAATTACCATAGAATAAACACTGCCCTAAGAAAGCTTAAAACAAGACAAATATGCTCAAGTAATTTAACTATGATCCATAAATTATCCAAAATTATTTTCAAAATATAACAAAATCTAGAACCCAACCATGTAAAATTCTTATGTTAGGAATCCAGTGAAAAACTAATAAGAAATCTTCATGTAAAAATGGAGAAAAATCAATGACTAGAAATAGACCAAGGAATTTCAGGGATGATGACATTCACAGTCAAGTGTTAATATTACTATTATAAATATGCTCATTATTTGCTAGAAGAAATAGAAGAATCATGTTATGGAGAGAAATGGAAGATATGAAAAAGATCTTAATTAAACTTCTAGAGATGAAAATTGGAATACGTTAACTGAGAAATACACTGAATGAGATAAAGTGTAGATTGTATCTGGAGTAGAAAAATTCGATGAAGTTGAACACATCACAATAGAAATTTTCTAGAATAAAGCAAAGAGAGAGATTTTTTAAAAAAGGATTTTACAAAGTGAAAAGAACCTCAGTGACCCATGGAACAATATACAGTTGTCCAAAACTCAGGTAATTTGATTCCTAAGGGGAGAAAAGAGAGAGGAGGGGAAAAAAATATTTGAAAAATTATGGCCATAGATTTTTCAAATATGTTGAATTCTATAAACTACCAGGTTTAAAATTCATAAAGCACATTTTAACATAATTACTTAAAAAATAATAAATAGAAAAATGAGACACAATCAGAGATAAAAAGACATTATGTATGCAGGAAAAAGAAAAGAATGTCAGGAGACATCTTGTCTGAACCTTTGAATTCAAAGACAATGGAGCAGCCTCTTTATAGTCTGGGGGTGCAGTGGAATCCTTCACCTTAGAATAATATATCCAATAAAACTACATTTTAAAAATAAGAAGTAATTTTTTTCAGGATCAACCTAAGCAAATATTATTCACTATAATCATGCCTGCATTATGAAAATATTTATAGAAGTCCTTTAGGCAGAATCAAAGTGATCCCAGATGGAAAACTTAATCCACAGAAAAATATAGTAACTAACTGTGTGTATATAAAATGTATTTTTACTTATTATTTTCATTAAAATAATATTGAATATTCAATGCAAAATATGTTATTGTGGAGTTTGAAACACATGGAATTAAAATGTATAGAAACAATAAATCAAAGGATAAGAGGAGAAAATTAAACTATATTATTATGCTTCTTACATTACGTGTGAAAGTGTATGATTTTGAAGATTGCTCGAAATTTTTACATGCATGTTGAAGACTCTAGAAAACCATAAAAAGTAAAATAAACAGGCATAATTAATGAGGCTTAATGAAACTGAAACTTTAAAATAGTAAACCCAAAAGAAAGCAGAAAAAGAGGAAATTGGATCATATAACAGAATAAACGAATAGAACACAAATAGAAAAATTTAATTCCAAAAATATCAACTTAACAATTATATTAAATGTAAATGTTCTAAATACTCGAAATGATAGGTAGACATCAAACTGAATAAAATGCATGACACAACTGCCTAAACTAATTCTAATTTAAATATCATGATATAGATACATTAAAGTGAAAGGATTAAAAATATATGTTGCAAGCAATAATCAAAAGAATGCTAAAATAGCTATTCTAACACTAGACAAACTATATTTTAAGAAATGAAATATTACCAGGGAGGAAAATGAGTGAAAATTCATAATAATAAAGGAGGAAATTCATCAAGAAAACCTAACAATTCTAATGAGGTAATTAGTAAGATAATAAGAAATAATAAGGAAATGATGGATAGATAGATAGAGATTTACATTACACCTTTTCTTCTCTCAATCTTTTTAAAAGGTATAAAAATATATAAACTAATAATTATAAATGTATCATTGGGTTTATTACATGCATAGATGTATAACAATATACAAAAGGGGTGACTTTTCAACAGAAATAATGAAAACATGAAACAAAGTAATGTTATAATTAATATTCTAAAAAAAACCTGTTAATCTAGAGTATTGTAGTATGAACTTGATATCAAAACCTGATCAGTACTTTGAAAATTAAAAGAAAATAAATAATAAAATCTTTTAAAAATTAACAAATAGAACATTAACTAATTGTACATAAAATAACAAAAATAAACAAATTGTACATAAAATAAGGAAACATCATAATGACCAAGTTGGTTTTGTACCAAGAATGCAAAGACAGTTTAACATTTAAAAAAATTAATCAATGCAATTCATCACGTTTATCAGAAAAAAAGTAGAAAAATAGTAAAGTTATCTCAGATGGGTAAAACAATGTTATATAAGTTGAAACTTATTTATGATTAAAAATATATGTTAGCAAACTAGGAATGGGGGAAATTCCTTAATGTGATGTGTCTATCAAAAAATTATTATAGTCAATAGAATATTTAGCAGTGAAATATTGAAAGTTTTCCCTTTCAAATTGAGAACAAGACAAGTATTCCAGCTACCACTTTTATTCAACATTGTACTGAGGGTCATAGCTCATGTGACGTGGCAATAAAAAGAAATAAATGGTATGAGAACTGTCAAAGAAGGAAATAAAACTGTCAGCATTTGCAAACAATTGATTTCGATCATGAAGTAAGTACACAATAATATATCGGAATGTAATACAACACTCAGGTTGTTTAGAAGTGTGTTTACTAAATGCTTAAGAAATGAAATTATTGAAAATATCCCAAACCTTAAAGAAATATGGAAAAGTTCTGAATTCATTCTCCTTATTATCATAACGGCAATATTCAAATGAGATGAGGGTAGCAGCAAATGAAAGAAAATAAAGCAAAAAAAGAAGAGGGCAAGGAAATTACTGAGCTTTATATTAATCCATGAATTCAACAAACACTTAATTCTTACTTTGCTCAAAGAATATTCCAGGACCAGTGTTGCATAATTGGTAACCGTTATGATTATCTAAAATTATTTTCTTTTTAAAATCAGAGGACTGGTTGACTTGGGGGGAAGAGATCAAAGGGAGTAAGCATTTAGAGAAAAATCTGTAGACATAGTAGATTATCACTAACTGTTCTATGGGGAATTTAATGGAAATCAGTCTCTAAGTTCAGAACAGGACATGATTTAAAGGTGGTTCAGCAATATTTCACCATTGATCAACAGCAAAGCAGAATTCAGGAATGAAGAAAATGTACAGAAAGAAATCGATGTAATCCTCCCATTATACACTAACTTATTCACACCATTAACTAACAGTCTCCTCTGTGCTAACATGCATGTGTACAACCTGAATAGGGTATTCAGGAGAGCAGTGAAATTGATTAAAAGCTTTGATCACAAGGTTTATCTAAGAAAGTTTACAAAATGATTTGGGGACTTCCCTGTGGTGCAGTGGTTAAGAATCTGCCTGCAAATGCAGGGGACACGGGTTTGATCCCTGGTCTGGGATGATTCCACATGCCACGGAGCAACTAAGCCTGTGCGCCACAACTACTGAGCCTGCACCCTAGAGCCCACATGCCGCAACTACTGAGTCCATGTGCCATAACTACTGAAGCCCATGCACCTAGAGCCCGTGCTCCACAAGAGAAGCCACCACAATGAGAAGCCCATGCACTGCAATTAAGAGTAGCCCCTGCCCGCCGCAACTAGAAAAAGGCCTGCGAGCAGCAACAAAGACCCAACACAGCCAAAATAAAATTATTTTTTAATGATTTGGCCTCAGGTGAGATTTCAGAGGATGATGATAGCAGACTTTAAAGATATGTAGGAACATTATTGTTCAAGTGCTGATGGCCATTTCTGTTGAAATGAATGAACAAGGGTCAAAAGTCTAAGGGTAAGACAGAAAGAATTTAAATGTGGAATGATGACTGCTCATGAATGTATTTCTCTAAGTGATTGTCTATGTTGATACTGTCATGAAGCAAAGAGGACAGAGTTAATGATCTTCTGAGGTCACTTAAGTTCTGAAAATAATGTATTATATGTATATGTATATGTGTGTTCATAAATATATCATTCATATATTGTACACATACTATATAATATACTTATTGAAATCCTTATTTTACCTAGAGATATTGTCCTAAAATTTTAATGTAATGGATATTATAATTAAAAATTAAACTTAGTTCTTAACAGTAGGAGATCTATTCACATAATATGTTTTAAGTTGTTATTTCCCTAATGGCAAAAAGAAAGAAAAAATACCCTCATTTCTCCTAAAGAGATTATGTCCACTGTCAGTGACTGCCCAGAATAGAGTAATCATATCTAATTTTGGTTTCTTTTCCATTATATTATCTAGTTCAAATGGTGTAATATATAAATATTTTATTCTATTAAAATACTTCTGAATCATTTTGAGATCTTAATTACAGTACAATTCCTTAGTTTATTTTATACAGAATGTTTATGAATATTATATCTTCAACAGAATCATTCACAGTAAACTAGTCATGAAGGGTGCTCAAATTTGAAAAATGTTTAAAAAGAGTCATTTTCTCAAATTTTAAAAGGTGTACTCTCCCTCCCTTCCAGCCCCGAGGTGAAGGTATGGAAGACACTAATGTTACCACATTTCTGCATTCCTAGTTTTTGAGTGCCTTTCTATGTTACCTCAAAACTGAAATCTACATGTTTCAATCACTAAGTAATAAAAGTATGAAGAAATTCTTTCCATTGCTGAAGACATAATAAAATCAGTGTAATGATTTTTGAGAAAGAAGAGAGCTAGGGGTGTTTCCATCTCACTTCTGTAAAGACTGACATAACAGAGGACTTCCCTGGTAGCTGAGTGCCCTACAGGTACCACAGTGGCTATAGCACACGAGACAGGCAAGGTTCATTGCATAAAAAGAGAAATCTGTCTTCATTTGAACTTTCCCCTCAGGCTTCAAATCTATTTTAAAAAATGGACTGAAGCAATAACCAAAGGGAGTTGCACCCCAAGAAAATCACCCTTTTGAATGACAGCTTTGCTGCTTGGGGAAAATTTATCATAATTCAACTGTTTCTACAATGAGGGGAAGCAAATGTAAACTCAGCTACCTGGACCCAGCCATTGAACTTAGATAATTATTTCCCAATCCAAAAAGAACATCCTGTTTCTTCGTTGTTTTTTTTTTCCTTTGGCATGCTCTGGTGTCTCTTAGCTTTGCTTTTTATAGATTTAATTGAAATTTCATAATCACAGAGTTCAAATACAGAACAGATTTGAGTCAGTACTCTGGAACAATATCATTTCCTTAGACCTCTCCCTGGTGAAAAGGAAAATAAATATGTATATTCCCATGTTTTTATTATACTTTGTGCTTCTCCTGATTCTCTGTATAAGACTCTGTGCTCTAAGGATACATGCTATTAAAGAAAAGCCTGAGGCAAAACTCAAAGGGGAAGTGAGACAGGTGAGCTCACCTAGATTATGGGTTTAGCAAGTTTATTGGAGAATTTAAAGAGAAAAAAATAGAAGGAAAAACACTTGGGATTCAGCAGAAGCCAAAACGAATTTGGACAAAATCTGTCATGAAACGATGTGTATTTTTAAAAGAAATGAAATCTGCATTTCTGACTCATTTACAATGACCTTATCAAAATGTCATGTAATGAAAGTTATTCAGGGTCCAATAATTCTTTTAAGCTTCTAAATAGCATTTCAAAACATTTTTTTTTTGGTTGATTACAAATGAACTCAAATTCCAAAAGTTCCACCAAGGTCAATAAAATTCTCAGGAGTCATCATACTGAAACAGAATTTCAACTCTGCAATTTTTCCTTTCTAGCCTGAATCATTAAAATAGCTCTGGGATGCTTAATTCAGTTGGTGACTTTGGATTGCATAATTATAGACAATCAAACAAAAATCATGAAAAAGCTTCTAGGAATAGATTTAAAACATAAATTATTTTGCACATTTATTATCCATTGCAAAAAGAAAGAAAAAAAAAAGCTACCAAACTCACCCTCTAACATTTTTGCTCTACAGTGTAATAGTAGTTTCTTAATGTTTCCTTAGGAATTAGGAGGTTGACATAGGACACTTTAATGCTGTAGTAGACTCCTGGTGCTCACACATTTTCCATGTTCTATATCCTTTGTATTAGTTCACAGAAAAAAACAGACAGTTGGAGATGGAGGTTATTGTGATAATTTAATTCAAACCCTGAGAGTTAAAATGGGAAGTTGCATTATAGGAAGTTTAAATTTTCTGCCCAAGAGAACATTATTATTTGGTGGCAGAACTAGTCTAGAGCCCCAAATACACGTGTAAACTTTCTGTAATATGCTTACCGCTCTTTCTGAAGATTGTCAAAACCTGCTGTCTGTAGGGCCAATCATCAAAGGACATTGTCTAGCCCAAGGCATGACAATCTCTTGCTTAGACTATTACAATTGCCTCATAACTGGTTCTTACTTTAGTCTTGCCTCTCTAAAGTCTGTTGCTGACCCAGTAGTGAGACTGACCCTATAGATCTTGTAACCTCTGCTTAAAACATCCCATTAACTATTACTTGGTTTCCTCTTCCTTTTTGACTAACAGAATACTTACTCTGTCCTATAGGACCCTATGATGGTGTAGATCCTGGTACACTAACAAAGTGAAGTTCCATCACTTCTGTACCTGCTGACTGTTCTCTTATCATTCTGCCCCCCCATCTCCTCTTACTGTTCCCAGCTACCAATGACACTGCTGCCCCAGAGACTTTGAACTCAGTGCTTCATTTGCATAAATTACCCCCATCTCCTTTTACCCTCTTTGCCTAGGTTTTGCTTAGTTTACTTTCTGGAACTCGATATTAATTGACAGCATATCTATGTCTCTTTGATTATTGGTTGTAACCTGTTCCAACCACTGGAATATAAATTCCATGAGGAAAGAGACATTATTTCCCAGCACACTGAACAGTGTCTAGTAGATAGATGCACTCATAACTATGTGTGGGCCTATGGGAAAGTATGCCTCAGTGGAGACCATTAGGATATTTATATGAATGTGATTAAAATACTCATTTGCCCCTTTGAGCCAATGCATGCTTAATATTTGCCCACATAACACTCAGGCCAATGTACTGAAGTACTAGAAGATGATGGATACTTCTGCTTCTGCTTCTATACTTCAAAATCATCAGAGAATCCATCCTCCATGTGTCTATCAGTGACTCCTAGACAGAGTTTCTTTCCTAATCCCTACTCACCTATGAAGGAATTAATTCCTGGTCCTTCCACCTCTCCCATCCCTTTGTGTCAAATTTTCCTCTTCATGGGTTTGTCAATGTAAAGGCAATGATTATAGACATCTGTCACTAAACCAAAAGAAGATGCATGTTGTGTTTACTAAAATGAGAATGTGTTTTAGTAGATACTGTGCAAATGAGAAAAGTAAAGTCTCTGAGTGTTGAGAGTTCAGCCTCACCCAAAACTGATACCCACTCTTTTGTTCACACTTGCTTGCTCTACCTTCATCTATGGTTCTATCATCAGGCCTAGTGATATTGGTTCCTGCTCTCATGGTGCATGGTTCCAATCTCAGCGCCACCATCATCATGTTCCTTTGGTTTAGTTTCATAATTTTGTTGATTTTGGAATTCTGTTATACAAAATATCTTGTAGCCACTTTTTAATTAGTCATTTCCAAAGAGCTGCAATTGCTGCTCAAATCACTAGCAATCAGGGACAATGCAGTTAATCTTGAAAAACAGAGAAATTCTAGGATCTGCTTCCGTAATTGTAATGACAAAAGATTATAAAGAAAAGTGGGAGTGAAGATAGAGAGGTCACATCATCAACAAAAGACTTAGGTAATAATACATTCTTATTCTTTATTTTTTGCTCAGTTACTTGTCTAATATCTTTTTAGATTGAGAACCATGTCTAAACCTGGTTATAAATACACTACAGTATGGGCAAAAAGGCTGGGTACATTCAAAGATGAACAAGGAATAGTTGCTAGTCTTGTTGAAATGATAATGATGTAATGGTAAATGCTTGAAAGAGGTATACATGTATTATTTAATAATTTTACTAATAAGGACTGGAAGATCATGGGACACATTTCAAATTATTAGCTGAAATATATATCCACAAAAAATGAGAAAAATGATGATAGCATCATTGCTATTATGATGCTATCATCATTGCCTTATTTTAGTATTATCATTGCCTTATTTTAGTATTTTATATTCTCATCACTCTCTATCACTTATATATGAATCATCTTTGTTTTCTAGTTCGACAATGATGACAAAAAATACTGAAGTAGCTGTAAGCTATATCCTTATACTCCTCTAGGGTCCAAAGGGTTGTTTATGAGATTGGGGAAGGCTGTAGGTGATGTCCATATCATATAGACATATATAATAATGAAAAAGGGAACTCAATAGTAATTAGTTCCATTATTCATCCACATTCAGAAATTGTATAGCTGTACTCTTTACAAGGTCTTGTTTCTCCTTAGAAAGAACAATGTTTGAATTTATCTCTGCGCTGGCCATATTGAAGGCTTAAATTTTCCAATCTTCCCTTAAGCCATAAGACATGTGGAGAAAAAAACTACAAGAATGTTTCTTAACCAGTTTCAATGGCATTTACCTATGGGATATTAGCATACAAAATCACCAGCAAGGAGCAGCTGGATGTCAGCCAGCTACCAGTTTGGAAGCAATGCTGAGAGCAATTCACTTTTGTTAGTTTCGACATGTGGAATTGATGGATGATAGCAGTACACTTGAGCAGCTGTCCATGTAGGAAACTGAAACAAGTCTGGTCAAAAACAGAATATCTGCCTTAAGAACACCCAGAATCACAACTGAGCCTAACTCTGGATTTCTGGAAAGCAGAAAGAGCAAAACAAATTAATTTTTAGAACAATAATCACAAAGAAGTCTGTGCAAGTCAAGTTCTACACAGCTATTATAAATATCAAACATATGACATTATTAACTTAAAACAGAGCACAGACATACCATCCATGTCAAGCCAATGAGATCAGTGAAGACTCATCATACAGGTGGATAAATTTATTAAAGTTTTTCGAATTCTTCCTGGTAGCAGACAAGATTGATTGATTATTATGTATGGAACTGTAAAGCTAATGGCATTACTGGGAAAATATAATACCCTAATTTTTTTTGGTTTGTGTTTATTTGGGGATCAGCCTTTGTTATGTTTAACATGCTAGATTGCATTCAATAGGCTAAAGTTGTCATGTAACTGTTGGATTCCAGATTTCGAAAATAAGTGCTATTTTCTGAATTAAGCCAAGGAAGCTGTTTGAGGTATGAACCATGTTTGGAAACTATGTTCTTAATAATAATGTTTTAAAAGTGGAATATTCTTTAGAACATCTAGAGAAAAACACAATTACTTTACATGAAGTTGTAAAAATAAAATATATAGAACATATTGAAAGTTGCTTTGTAAACTGGGGATATAAGAAAGCAAAACTGAAATTTCAAATATGAATAAATCTGTATTGAACAGAACTTGAAATAGACGACACACTCAAATGAGGTAACTTAGGACATTTTATTAAAGGGGCTATTTGTGGAGAAGTTTAAGAGAAACCAATAAGAAATGGAGCTGGCAACAATGGGAAGCACTTGGCAGCCTTGTCCTGAAGGGGACAGGGAAGGAACTGTTCCTGGAAACCAGTAAAAATACCTATAAGGAAAAGTCCCTGAAGCCCAACCAACCCAAGCTGTGATATTAGGTACAGAAATACAAACACCCCACAGCAACACAGGGAGGGGATCATAGGAATAAATACCCCAACATCATTGTCCTCCTACCTTCTAATATCCTGCAAGGGCTTCTCACTGGCAAGAGAGTACATTGATTCTAGACTTATAAGGCTCACCTTCCCTTCCCAGGACAAGACGAATAGAAAGAGATGAAGGAGGAATAAAGAAGGAAAAATGGAAAAATGGATGAAGGAAGAATAGATGAAGGAAGAATCTGGAAAAGCAAACAGAAGATATGTGACAAACAGTCAACCTCAGATTAGTATCATTAGCTACTAAAAAATATAGAAATATGTCACAACAAAACACTCTGTATCATAATCTTAGTTAACATTGGAGTTTCGTGAAGATATAATAAAAAGATAAATGTAAAATACTTAGCCCAGAAGAGAATGGTTCCTTTCCTTCTCCTTCTTTGGTAAATTATTGGTGTCACTGAAGATGTTGACGTCATCTTGATTTATCCCACGTGTAGTGTTTGTTATTTTATCAACTTCATCAGTGAAGGAATATAAAGCCATATATTTGTTGCAATGTATGCTCAAGGAAGGAACAGGAAATAATTATGGAACTAGTACTTGTGAAAGGCACTCCACTCTCTAAATATGAGATCTGACAGATTAGAGTTAGAGTCAAACATTGTGAGTTTAGGTTAAACCCAGTTATAGTAGGAGAGTACAGAAAGTATTCTTCATGCTAACTTTTCCTCATAATACCTAAGTAGTATTCATCTAGTGAACTTTTCTTCTTATATTTATGATAACTTTGTGTGTAATAAGAATTATGATAAAGTGTACACAAATAAAAATTTTAAATACCTCATCTCCCTATTCTAGAATATTCATAATCATTACAATTTATTATCTTTATTTTTATAAAATAAATAACCTACAATATGAAACTTTAATAATATAATAAAATTAATTTGAAAATTTATACAAAATTAGATATTAAAGTTTTAAGAAAACAATATACCAATAAAGTATTATAGTTATTTTCCAATGAAACAATATAAAATTAGCAAGTAATACAATTGCAAATAAAAGCTTTAGTAGAAAAGTATCACTTAGACTATAAATTGATTCTACAGCAGTTCCACTCCTGGAAAGATAGAGTATAATTACTTTCCCTATTATTCCCACTAAGTAAAACTACAAACCTTGGACATTACATTTAAAACAAACATAGGCAGACTCTGAACTGTGGGAGAAGAAGGAAGACTTACTGGGGACTGCGGGACCTGAAAAAAAGCATAGTGTGAGTTCCTTGGGTTTTCTTTTAGCCCCAGATGTCCCAGAATTTGTTTCAAAAAAATGAGTGACCCCCAAAAAACAACAAGTGCAGACAAAAAGGAGTTCAACGGAAGTCACTTCTCTCAAGCAAAAAGACCAGGAAAGACCTAACAAAACAGAAAACTGTTAGACAATAAAAGTTTTACTTCAGTGAAATATCACAGAAAAAAACTATAGCTTCCAACCCCAATGCCACCTGGAAAGACTAAGTGGAAAACCTAGACTCCACCTCTAGCCAGGCTATAATAAATCATACTAACTCCCATGCTGGCTGGTATCAGAGAAGCCAAAAGAGACACTGGTATTTTTAGGGGCTCAGTTGTGTCCCTTGAAATTCGTATGTTAAAGCCCTAAGCTTCAGTACCTCAGAACGTAATTACATTTGGAAATAGACCCTTTAACACGGTAATTATGTTAAAATGGGGCCCTGGAGTGGACCCTAAATCAATAGTACTGGTGTCCTTATAAAGAGAGGAGAACAAAACACAGACAGGTACAGAGGGAAAACCATGTGAAAACACAGTTAGAAGGCAGCCATCCACAAGCAAAGGAGAGAGGCCTCAGAACAAATGACCGTGTTGACACCTTGATCTCAGACTTCTAGCCTCTGGAACTGTGAGAAAATAAATTTCTGTTGTTTGAACTACATAGTGTATGGTACTTTGCTATGGCAGCCATAGGAAACTAATACTAATAAGGGAATCACAGAGGCCACATGGAGAGCAGAAATGAGGTACTTCTCTTATCCTAGGCAGGGTGATATCAGCAGAGGCCTAGTGGAAGCTGGAACTCCCCTACCCCAACTAACAATAATTAGGAGTCAACTCAGGTGGAGTAGAGAATCTGGAGATTGGCAAAGTGAAAAAGATTGACCAAACCATATGCTGTCAAAAAGGACTTTAGTTAAAATAAAACAATGTAAGAAGGTTGAAAGTAAAAGGAAGGAAAAAGGCCACGCTATATTAATCAACAGAAAACAAAGTTGGCTATATTAACGTCAGATAAATAGACTTAAGAATGAAAATTACCAGAGACAGAAAGAGACATTGAATCCTGCAAGAAGATCCCAAAATCCTAAATGTGTATGCACCAAAAAAACATAAGTGAAAGATAGGTGAAGTAAAAACTGAAAGAAGAAATCAATTTACAATTATAATTGGAGATTTCAATATCTCTCTCTCAACAATTGACAGAACAATTATACAAAAAAGTCAGCAAGATATAGAAGTTCAAAAGTTCAACATAAACTATCAGGATCTAATCAGCATTCATAGGTATGATAATATAATACTCTACCTAACATTAGTAGAAAACATTTTTTCATGGACCTATGGAATATATACCAAGGTAAACCATATTCTGGGCTAAAAGGAAAATCTCAACTCATTCAAAGTAAATAAATCGTTCAGAGTATACTCCATTATCACAGTGCAATCAAACTAGAAATCAATAATAGAAAGCTGAAAGAAAAATCTGCAAACACTTGTAACTAAACAATTCACCTCTAAATAAGCCATGAGTCAAAATGAATCTCAAGTGAAATAAAAAATACATTGAGTTGAACAAAATGAAAACACAGCATATCAAAATGTGTTGGATGCAGCTAAAGTAGGCAGAGAGAGTAATTTATAGCACTGTTTTTTTATCGAATAAGAAATATCTCAAATCAATAGTATAAACTCCTATCACGAGAACCTAGGATATTGAGAACAACATAAACACAGAGCTAGCAGAAGGAAGAAAATAATAAAGATAGAGCAGAAATCAATGAAATTAAAAAGAGAGAAACAATGCAGAACATTAATAAAAGAAAAACTGTTTTTTTAAAAGATTAATAAAATTGATCAACCTCTAACAAATTATCAGTATCAGGAAGGGAACAAGGGATATTACTATAGACACTGTAGACGCCAAAAGAAAAGTAAGAGAATACTACAAACAGTGCTACACACACAAATTTGATAACTTAGATGAAATGGACTAGTACACCAAAAAGCACAAGCTACCACAACTCACCCAACATGTAACAGGTAATTTAAATGCCCTATAAGAATTAAGGAAATGGAATTCACAGTTTAAAAAATTCCCTAAAAAGAAATCCCAAGGGCCAAATGTTTGCACTGGAGAATTCTATCAAATATTTAAAGAAGAATTAACACCACCTCTACTCAGTCTCTTTCAGAAAACAGAAGAGGTAATATTTCTCAATCCATGTATAAAGTCAGTGTTATTCTGACACTGAAACCAGAAAGAAAAAAGAAAACTATACATCAATATTCCACATGAAATTAGATACAAATATCCAAAATGGGGTTTATTCCAAGGAGGTTAAGTAGGCTCAATATTTAAAATTCAATCTATGTAATTCATCACATTGACAAGCTAAATAATAAAAATCTTACGATCATATCAATTTGTCAGAGGAAAAAACATTTTAAAAGTTTTAACATCCATTCGTGTTAAAAACTCAATAAAGTAGGAATATGGAGCAGCTTCCTCAACTTGATAAAGAACTTAAACAAAAAACCATCAGACAACATCAGATTTAATGATTATTAAATATATTTCCTCTAGGATTATACACAAAGGAAGGATACACTATTCAACATAATGATGAGGTTCTAGTCAGTGCAATAAAGCAAGACAAGGAAATAAATGCATACAGATTGAAAAGGAAGAAACTGTCCCTATTTGCAGATGACATGATTGTCTACATAGGATATCCTAAAGAATCTACAAAGAAACTTCTAGAACTAATAAGTGAGTTCAGCATGTCAGAGGAAACAAGTGCAACATCAAAAAAAAAAATCAATTATATTTCTATACACTAACAATGAAAATGTGAAAACCAAAATTTAAAACGCAATACCATTTACATTCACTCAAAAAACGAAATACAAATAAATACAAATAAAAAAAAAATATCCATAGGACTTTTTTGCTAAAAACTATAAAACACTGATGAGGGCTTCCCTGGTGGCACAGTGGTTGAGAGTCCGCCTGCCGATGCAGGGGACATGGGTTCGTGTCCCGGTCCAGGAGGATCCCATATGCCGCAGAGCGGCTGGGCCCATGAGCCATGGCTGCTGAGCCTGCGCGTCTGGAGGCTGTGCTCTGCAACGGGAGAGGACACAGCAGTGAGAGGCCCGTGTACCTCCAAAAAAAAAACCACTGATGAAATAAATCAAAGATCTAAATAAATGAAGAAATATACTGAGATCATGGATTTAAAGACTCAGTATAGTGAGTTGTCAATTTTTGCCAAATTGATGCATTGTTTTAATTGTTCAAAATCCCAGCAATATTTTCGTATATATAGACAAGTTTATTCTAAAATGTATATGAAAAGGCAGAGTGATAAGAATGGCCAAAACAATTTAGAAAAGGAATAAAGTGGAAAGTCACTTTATCCCAATTCAAGACTTTTCATATAGCGATAGTAATCAATATCGTATGGTATTAACAGAAGGATAGACACATAGATTGATGGAACAGAAAAAAGAACACAGAAAATCTCCACCCAAGTACAGCCAACTGTTGTTTGACTAAAGTGCAAAAGCAACTCAATGGAGGAAGGATAAAATTTTCAAGAAATGGTGCTGGAGCAATTGGAAATCCAGAAGCAAATTAATGACTAGCAATTGAAGCCTCACATTTTTTGCTAAAATTAATTCAAATTGGATTATAGAGTTAAATGTAAACATAAAATTATAACATTTTTAGAAGGAAATATAGCAGAAAATTTAGGGGGATCTATGATTTGGTGAAGAGTTATTAGACATGACACCAAAAGAATGATACACAATAAAAAATAATAAAGTGAAATTCATCAAAACATAAATACATTTGATCTCTGAAGGAATATGTTTAGAGGATGAATAGAAAATCAACAGAGTGGGAGAAAATATTTGAAAGTACATATCTGACAAAGGAAGAGTATCTAGAATACATAAAAAGCACTAAAATCTCAACAGTAAAAAACAATGAAAATATAAAATGAACAAAAGACATTTTACCAAAGTGGATATACAGTTAGCAAATAAACTCATAAAAAGATGTTCAACATCACTAGCTATTAGAGAAATGCTTAAGACCACACGGACTTATCATTAATGTTGGAACAGCTAAAATTTAAAATACTGACAATAGCAAATGTTGGTTAGGATGCAGAAAAAAATGGATCTCTCATACATTGCTGGTTGGAATGTAAAATGATAGAGTCACTCTTGAAAATAGTTTGACAGTTTCTTTCTAAAAAAATTAAGTTTATTTGCTATATGAGCTAACAATTGCTTCTCTTTGTATTTATCCCAGTAAAAGTAAATTTTATGGCCAAACACCTGCACATGCCTGTTCATAGCAATTTTATTTTTAATTAACCAGAAACTAGAAATAATCTGAATGTTCCTTAATTGGTAAATGGTTCAACAAACTGTACAATACCATATGTATACCATGGACTACTAGTAAGCATTAAAGAAGAACAAATTGTTGATACATGAAACAGTTTATACAGCTCTCAAGGGCATTATGCTGAGGTCAGACAACATATGATTTCACTTATATAGCATTGCTGAAATGACAAAATTATAGAAATGGGAAATAGATTAGTGGTTGTCAGAGTTTAGGGATGGTGGAAGAAAGGATGGAAGCTATGACTATAAAGAGGTGGCATGACAAAGATCTATGCGGTGATAGAATAGTTCTGCATTTTGATTGGGGTGGTGGTTACACAAATATACACATGCGATAAAATGAATGTCAATACCAATTACCTGGTTTTGATATTTTACTATAGTTATGTAAGAAGTAACTATTAGGGGAAACTAGATAAAGTGTACACACAACCCCTCTGTATTTTTTAATTTCTTGTGAATTTATAATTATTTCAAAATAAGGTTTTTTTAAAAAGACTACAAGTCACAAATTCAGGAAAAGTTAATTTTAGAGTCTAAGCAAAAATCACAAGAATTGGCAGCCCTCATATTTCAGAAAAATATTAGAAAACAATACCAATAATGTGGTGAAGGTAGGTTATCTCAAAGGCCCCTAGGATTTAAGACATATGTAAATATAAAATATATTTAAAATGAAAGGCTCCTCCAGAGAAAGATAGATGGCAACATATATTTCTTTGTACACTCCACATTATTCAAATGATATTTTCCCAGGGAATTGAATTGTAACTTCGCATAAATTAGGTAATGTAAACTATTGATTGTGAAGTATCATTTAAATATCTGCCTTAGATCAGCACTCTAAGTACCTAAATAAAAGTCTAAATATACATTGCTTGAGCAGATGTACATTGAAAAAACACAGAAAACACTCTGAAGTTCAAATGAAACTAAAAAATAATGGTTCTTCTTAGTCAAATTCAGATACATTGAGAGAACTAGTCTCTAAATTTTCAGCTTCATAGAAAATATAACTATGTTGTGCTTAGGGATCTTGTCCAGAAAAAATGAAAAAGTAACCATCTTAGGGAAGCTTTCCCTTACCCACAACTAGATTGTTTGTCCCTGTTAAATATTTTCATAAAACTTTACACTTCTCTTAAACTTACAAAATGACATAGCTAATAGCTGTCTTTCTCAATGGGCTGTAAGTTTCTTGGGAGATGGACAAATGAATATACTCCTATATATTAACTGATCAATCAATTAAGATATATATATATATATATTTACCTCATTAGTTTCTATCCCTTAATACCTCAGTATGTGTGGAATAAATTATTTTCCCCATGTAACATATGAAAATCTCAAACTCATTAGTTAAGGAAAATCTAGCTGAAGATCAAAGTAAAGAATACAAGAAGTTTAAAAATGAAGATAAAAACCAAAGTTTAAGAGTGAGGTTAAAAAGAAAAAATAGCAAGGGTGGAGAAATTTTAATTTTTTATATTCACGTCAGTCCAGCAAATCTTTATTGAGGGTCTATTATGTGCAAGCCAATGCTTTTGCTGTCTGGTCTTTTGAATTCAGGAATATTAGAAATGTTAACAGAGGGGAACCACACTAGAACTCTTATTATGTGAAATAAGATTCCTGATCTCTTATTATGTGAAAACTTGAGCAAAAAGGATAGTATTGGAGTTGACATTTAAATAAAAACAAATGTTGTGTATTTCTCTATATATCTTCTACTTCTTTAAAGAAAAAGAAAAGTTCTGCACATGACTTTGTCTCTCTTTAATAAATTAGAGTACAATACAACATATAGAGAATAGTTTTCTAATATAATTTAAAACCTAATTAATTAAAAATTAAGTGTGCCCTAACTGGCATCTAGCAAATAAAATTCTCTTTCTACTTTTAAACTGAAGGTACATAATAGGAAGTTAAAGGGAATTTTATTAGACACTGTTATGTCCTTTAAAGAAATCAACTATGTATCCTACTTCTCTTAACATAAAACAGCCAAAAATTTCCAAGGTCTGAGTGAAAACTGAGATGCTTGAATATGAATTCAGACAATGCAACTCAGCAAAAGGAACTCTGCATGAAGAATCAGAGACCTAAATTCTCTTCTGTCATTCTCACAAAGAAACTTCCATAGCAAATGTAATTTGGCTTTTCCAGAGCTTCTAGTTTCTCAATTGCACAATGATGGAATTCTTGCTTGATCTTTCCTGTCTGAATCCATAGTGTTTAATGAGGCACAGGAGAGCTGAGGAAGTAAATTAGTTTCTATCCATCATTCATTTATTCACTCACATATTCATTCATTTGTTCACCAAACATTATTGAGCAAAGTCTATTTGCTCAAACATTAATAAGATTAATAAGATACTTTCCAGTGACACATATGCAAATAGATATATCCCATTAAAAAGCTGTACAAAGGACAGAACAAACTAACTCTGAAGCAGTTAGAGGTTTCTACTTTGAAGCTTAACCTAAGATCTGGAATATGGTATTTATTTATTATTCAATTCCATAAGTAAAGCAAGCAGCTACTGAGTGCCAAGTTTGACAGGCACTGGGCCATGTACTGGGGAGATGAAAAAGACTGCACACAGGTCTCTGTCATTAGGAGTTTATGGACTATCACTATCAATGACATGTTATATATTTGAGCATATATTGCTGTAGGGACATAAAGTTGATCGTCCAACCCAAACTAGGAGTCAGACGTCAGGAAAGTCATCACAAACATGTGCTATTTGAGTTTGACCAATCAAGTTTAGGATTAAGTGTAGAGATTTCTATTTCCACCATAATAACACTTAGACTTCCCATGAAGACCACATTTTCTGTCTTATCAAACCATGGTCCAAGTGGTACCTCCACCTAAAACTACACAGATAGATACAGTGCCTTAGGTGAAGCCAATCACTGCATGGGACCCTCCTTGCCACAGAGATTCTCCAATAGTAATCATATTATCCAGGCCTATTATTCCAGCAGCCCAGTTCACTGATTCTGGAATGAGCTAAACAAAATTAATTCCCATAGAGTGAGGAAAGTAGAATCAAGAGATGGAGTGGGCCAGGGCATAGGTGAGAGCAACACACAAGAAGCACTTAACACAGAGAAGGTGTAGATAGGTGGACAACTCAGGAGAGTGCATGAGACAATTATTTTTTTTCCATAAATATTTTAAAAAAGGACTTTGGAGGATAAAAGCAAGATTGTGGTGCAGAAGAATTTTTGGCAGGGGAGTGACAAAGTAATTTTTGAAACAGAATTGTCCTTTGACTGTGTTAATGAATGAAGTGAAAGAAGACTGAAAACAGGTAAATGAGTTAAGGCGCTGTTGATGTCATCCAGGAAAGAAAGATGAGATTCAAAACTCAAGTGGAAAGAAAGAGAAGAGAAGGGGAGAAATAGCCAATATCATTGAGACGGAAGTAGCAGGATATGGGAATTGAGAAAGATAGTAATACAGGCTGAATTCCTAATTGTCTCTTGTGAGGAAGAATGAATAATGAGATCAATCACCAAAATAGGAAGTACAAGAAAAAGAGCAAGCTTGGGTAAAAAAGTATTGAGTTCTGTTTCAATCACATTAAACTTTAAGTACTTTGACTTATGCAAGTGGAAAGACTCAATAGGTAATTTAAAAGTTGTTGCAGAAGATGAGGTTTGGAAATATTTTACAAATCAGATGTAAATAGCCATGTATATGGATGAGTTAAAATGGAGTGAGTACGTATTATAGAATGAAAGAAGTTAAGAACATGACCCTAGGAAAGAAAATAATAAAATATAGTCATAGAGATAAGAGAAACTTGAATCTTGGAAACCAAGGGGAATAGAGAATGGATCAAGGAGGGCATAATCAATACTATTAAAAACAGTAGAATTTTTTTTTAAGATAGACAAGTAACCATCATTGTATTTGCAATAAAGACATTTCTGGCTCTCTTGATGAAAGCTGTTTTAGTGAAGAGATTTTTTTTTTCACTAGATTCAGGACTACAGGTGGGATGAGGTAGATGGAGACTTTGAGGGTAGACCAATAGTTCAATAAATATGGCAGTAAAATGACAGACATGGATGGTAGTGGCTTGAGGGTACAGGATAGAAAGATTTTGGTTTAGAATTTTTGCTTTTTTGCTAGTTAATGTGGGAGATTGGTATATTTTTTTGCTGCCTGGGAAGATCCAGTGGGAAAAAATATGGCTGAACATATGGGAAAGAAAGGGTGTAGCTGAGAGTGAGGTCTCTGATGAGGCAGGAGAGAATGAACTCTAAAGTGAGAGATTAGAGAGAGGAGTTAACAATGGAAAACAGGGATAGAGTTGGGGTTAACTGAGTGAGCTGGGCCTGGGTATGGTGGTGGGGAGGGTGCTGTGATGAGATGGACATGATAAAGATGTGGGAAATGGAGAGGTATACCAACACAGGTAACTAAAGATACTTCTGGGCCAATGAATACATTTAATGAGTGAATGAATGAAAGAAGGCATGAAGTGCTATTTGAACTGGAAATTTGGGGACAACCAGTGTCCTGCAAGTGAATGAAGAACATTTTAGGCAAATATAGGAGTGTATGCAAAGATGCAGAAGAGTAACAGACTTTCCCTATTTCTACCCAGTGGTGCGAGGTACAAAGATTTGAGTGTGCTTTAGGGTAATGATGGAAAATAAGACTGAAGTAAGTTTTTAGAGATAGATTGTTTTGCATTCAGAATGAGATAGGACGTATTTTCACCTGTTCTAAAGAATCTTTATGCAGAGGAGGAACTGTGTCAGATTTCTTTTTAGCAACATAATACTAGCAGCTAGGCAAAACTGATTAGTTGGGATGGAGAAAAAGGTTAGATTCCCAAGACATTTTTGAGATAGAATCTACATTTGATAACAGAACAAATGTGAGTCATAAAGAAAGGGATCAGTAGAGCATGATTATAACAGAAGAAAGAGAACATTTTGAAGGTATGTATTAAACCAAGACTCCCTCTAAACCCATCTGGATTGTCTGTTCAAGTAAAAATATGCTTATTTTAATCAACTCATAAGGTAATACTAGTGTATATACCACATATTTAAGCACTGGAGATATGAATAAAGCTCAATTCCTCCTCCCTAACATCTTCATAGCCTTCTAGGAAAAACAGTGAATAAGTAAGAATGAAATGATGCAGTATTAGAAATATGCATATTGTGGTGTGAGAACAAGGAAAGAGAGCCTGACTGCTCTGTGCATGAGGAATGGTTTCACAAAGATGAATTTGAAGGATGGTTTGGAGGATAAACTGTCGTTTTTATAAGCAGATGAAGGGAAGGTATGCTAAGAAGAGTAGCAGGGAGAGTAGATATCTCATTAGAACAGAAAAATCTCTTCAAAGGAAAGAGAGAGTTAGCAAGCTTTCAGAGGGTTTATTTATGGAGGAATATCAGGGTGTGAATATGAATGGGCAAAAATGTATAGACACAAAAAGTCTTGAAAGCCATTCCATTGTCTTTTTCCCTATGGTGATTAAAATGATGATATTGATGATGGTGATGATAATAGGGCTACAATTAATATTTATCATGTACTTACCATGTGCCAACAGTTGTGTTACTATAGATTTATAGAAATTAGTTCATTTCTTTCTCCCAGTCAGCCTATAAGTCCAATATTAATACCATTTTGCATATTAGGAAAATAAGGATCAGAGAGATTAATTGAATTGCCCAAATCCCCCAACTAATAAGTGGAGAAGCCAGCATTCAAAGCCAAGTTGTCTACCTCTGTAACGTTAACCATGCAATCAGACTGTCCCTGACAGAGATGGGGCTGCTGTAGTGTTCCAGGCGGCCAAATAAGTATGGTTAAGGCAGTGGGGATAAAGGACAGATTTGAGACCAAAATTGGTAGAACCTGTCGATAGACTGGGGTTATTGGGATTGGGTCACAAAGGGAAATAAGGATGATATATAGGTTCCAAAGAAGGAAAAAAATAGATATGGTTTAGTAGGAGCAGATGAAGAATTTGGGACATATTTTCTGTGAGAGGTCTATAAGATACCCAAGCAAAACTCAATAGTTCATCATTATACTTACAGGGTGAATTTCTGTAGATGTAAGAGAATGGATAGGGCTTTACATGGAGATTCAGTCTTCAGCAAAGTAGAACAGATATTTAAAGATATGAGTGAGGGCATAATTTTATATGCACAGGTGAAGAATTAAAAAAAAGAGCTAAATACAGACCATTTGGGGGATAGCTGACAAAATGATGTGTGAATTAGACTTGCAAGAGAAAACAAGCATTAGAAAGAAAATCAAAGGAGAGACACGTTACAGAAACAGAACAAGAGGAGGAAAAGATTGACTGATTGTGAGGTCTAAGGTTCTAGGATTCCTGAATAGTATCCTGTAGAATTGACAATGATGGTATCGCCAACTAAGAAATCGTACTAGCTGGAGATACTTGTGGTCCTGAGCTACTGAAATGTCTTCCATGAACAGCTCAGTGCTGTTGGTGCAGAAAAGGCTGAGGGATGCACAAAGATGACAGTTATGTGGCCAAGACACCAAGGGACTCTTAGACAATGTTCCCTTCTGGCCTTGCCCCCAGATGGAGCTGTGTGCTCATCAGAAGAGCCATAAAATAGTGAGGAATGGGGTGGGGAAAAATTTTTTTCTTTAAATAAGACCATTCATAAATTTGCCATGGCAGCATTTTTCTTTAGAGGTAAAGTGTCTGTTCTCTATCATAACTTGACAAGTATTAAGTTAGTGAAAGCCTACTCTGTGCCTTCTGCTGGGAAACACCTTCCAGTGCTCAATGTAAGAAGATTCTCAGAAAGGTATTAATAACCTGCTCAATAATTTCCTGGATTTAAACTACTTCGAAAAAAAGATAGAATCTCCCATCTAATATGTAATCAATGTAAGATATATGACTTCCTGAGAATTCTACTGTTTTGAAAAGCCATTCTTTCAAATGCAATAGAAGATAGAAAGTACAATTATAAAATGACATTGGTTGCTACAAAGCAAACAAGAATTCCGTTTTCTTTGTTCAAGTTCACATATATCATTCAATTAGGTGTTCAGATTAAGGAGAGTATACCAATACACACAAGCTTGATATTTGCAGGCCCACACATGTATATTAAAAGAACTGCAGAATTCAAAAAAACATGAAGTGTATATATAAATTTTTCAGAGCTATTAATGTTTCATGTGAAATTTTGATCTTTAGCTATTTCTTTTATAATTGGTACTATCAGATCTCATATTTATGTCTTTCATTCCCTTTTCTCACTTTGAAATGGGTGATATATCTACATGAAAATGACATCTTTGTTCCTTAGAAAATCATCTGTGACTTATTGTCTGCCCAGAATTACAATAATCCTATATTTGTGACATCTTAATCACCTCCACAGCAACCAATTGTGAGGGTAGAAGCAGAGGATTAAAACTTCAAGTGGGAAATAAAAGGGTGGAATTGATGAGCTCTTAAAAATCAGGGTTTTTTTTCAAAATAAATATCCTGAGGAAAAAGAAAATATTTTCAAACAAGGACTATAAAAAATATAGAGAAAACACAGCAGAACTGTTTATCAAAGTTTCCCTTGGTATGTCAGCAGGTCTTTTAGAACTGACAGTGCTGATCTAAACGTTTTGATAATAATAGAAGTGTTAACAGTGACAGGAACAAATAATATTAAACACTGTCGACTATAACATTTCATTTTCACTGGCCTGATGTCACTGCTGCAAAGAAGAAGGAAATGAGAAGAAAGAGACTTAGCTATTGAGTCGTTGGAAATAAGCCTCTAGTAACAATATTGGCAAAGGTCATGTGGACGTTAAAAAGGAAAAAAAGAAAGGAAAGAAAAGAAGGAAAGAAAGGGGTGAAGGAAAGGAGGGAAGAAGGAATGAAGGAAGGAAAGGAGAAAAAAAGGAACCCAGTCATGATCCCTGACTGTAATAGTAACTGAAAATTTTTTTATGGGATATATAGAAACAAATGTGTAGTAGAGAAAAGAATTATGTTTTAATATTATTTAAAAAGACAATCTCTGGGCTTCCCTGGTGGTGCAGTGGTTGAGAGTCCGCCTGCCGATGCAGGAGACATGGGTTCGTGCCCCGGTCCGGGAAGATCCCACATGCCGCAGAGCGGCTAGTCCCGTGAGCCATTGCTCTGCTGAGCCTGCGCGTCCGGAGCCTGTGCTCCGCAACGGGAGAGGCCACAACAGAGAGGCCCGCCACCGAAGAAAAAAAAAAAAGAAAATCTTCTTACAAATGCATAGGAACTAGATGTTGATCTTTTAATGTCAGCCCCATCTCCATCTCATTACCATGAACAACAACAACAACAAAAAACCCAGTCTATTTACTGAAGAGAAATATGAGGCCTTGGAACTGGATTTCTCAGCCTTATCCTAGGGGAACATACGTCATTCACATAAACTTAGCATAATTGATTGTTCAAGAACAATACATTTGCTCATTAAATATTTAAGTCAATTGTGATATTACATTCCACTGTAATATCCATTATGAAAGTGTATATTGTTACAAAGCCCATAAATAGTTAAATTGTAATATTTGTCTGATGTCATCATGGTATTCCACGATTAAAGTAGGATATAAAAACATATGTAGTATCAAGAATCAAAGATATGCTCCCAAATATATGGATGTAAGATTTTCACTAATTTTTCAATGGGATAATCAAATAAATGATGCTTTGTGCCACTTTCAATATGTAAACTTTCAAGATATAGATTTAACAGTGAAATATTTTATGTATATTAACTTTATTAATTTAGGTACATGCACCTATTTGTACTCTAGTAATTCATACATACATTTACCACCCTTCAAATTTCAAACATTTTGTTTTCTTAATTTACAAAGTCACCATCATCCCACACATCTATTGAGACATCTAGCATATTATTCATATTATTTAAGATAAAATACTTGTTGAATTCAAGTATGATGTTCTCCTAGAAATTTTATCCTAAACCACAAGTACGTGATTATAAGCATTAAACAATTATTAAAATATTTGCCCTGTAGGTTTATTTTTATGATCTCATTATAATTATTTAGTTCCATTTTTATGATTTGAACACTGATTGGATATTTATTAAATTTCTAACCTTTCTCTCTCTCACTTTCTCTCTCTCTCTCTCTCTTATGTTTTTATTTTTTTGATTTTGTCAAGTCTTCTGTAGGTTCATATACAGCTACCTTTGAATTAACTTCTGCCTGGTATGTCTTCCATAAATATTAAATTATTCTTAAAGTTAAGATAGTTTTAAAATTTGAGATTAGAATCTCAGATTAAGGGCAAATATTATTTTCTGAAACAAGTCTTTGCAAAAGACAATTTCTGGCATATATATTTAGAAAAATTGAGAGTCATATAAATGGAAAAATATGAATAGAAGAATAATAAAACCATGGACAAGCTTTGCACACATAATTATGGCTCTATGCATTAATATGTCACATGGGGCAAGTCTTAGTTTCAGCTCTAAATTTTGAATCAAAAAAAATGCAGAGAGAAACACAGTCCTAGATCCATAATTCCTGATATATAAAAATGAACAGTGGTTTGAGAAAAGCACTTTTGAATTTTCATAGAGGATACAAATTCTTTGATGATTTTCTGCTATCGGGTGTACATATCTTAGAATATAGAGGCTTCATTTTAACTTTCCTTTGTATTCCAATATATCATTCCCTTTCATTGTATATATATCAGTTGAGCTCCTGCCACATTCTTAACAGTGATATAAGCTCTGAACTATAGTGAGGGTGCATTTTCTGAGATTCAGAGCTCCAGCTTTGGGGTCATGAGGACAGGAGCAAGTCACTTAACCTCAGGGAGGTAGAATGATTTCATTCTCTGCCTCCTCTCTTCTTAACTAAGCCCTTCTGTGCCTGGCAGGAGTGGTGGGTCAGATGTTGTTTCCAGAATATTTTTTTCCTTTACCTTTAAGAGTCTCTCTGAAGTTATCCACTAGCACAGAATGTGCTTTTAAGGAAAATGGCTAAGCATTACACCCTCCTCGGTTGACAACATGATGAAATTGAATTTGGTTCTGATAGAGTCTGATACTGTCTAAATTTGTTTGAACCAGGGGGTCCAGTACAAATAATACCCCAGTGTTTACTAACTCTCTCAATCTCCAACCTCCTCCAGAAACTCCAGGCTCTTCACAATTATGCCTTGTATGGATGTAGCTCTCTGCACTCAACCCCAGAGCCCTGACCCTGTCAGGGCTTATTAGAGGTCATGTACCAGATGCTCTCATCAAATGGCTGAAACATGATAGTGAATTGAGTCTCACACCACGTAGCATGTTGTTCCTCTAAACCCACAACCTCACTTGCAAGCCCTTCAACTTTTATGGCAGCCTTTGCTTTTTTCTATTTAAATGACCATGGCACCTCTGCACCTTTTTTCTTTGACATTAAAAAAATGATTCCTCTGAAGAAAATTGATAGGAAGAATATGTCACAAAAGTCAGGATATTTTCATGGATTTCTCCATCCATGTGCTGTGAAGGTGGAGATCTATCTCTTTATTGCTCCAGCAAGATCAGCGAGGCTGGAGCTAGACTCTAGATGATGCTGTAACCTATCATTATTAACAGGAGAGTATAGCTTAGCCAAAGGATGGAAGAAGTGATTTTTGCACCCTAAAGAAAGATTAAGCTATAGTCAGGCAAAGATGTTGAAGCTTTGATGAGATGGGGGAGTAGAGTGGGAGGAGGAGCAGAGGAATTAAATATTTCAGGGTATCTTTCCCACAAAGTGCTAACTATTTTTCCAAAGAGAAAATGTGCACTGGAGAAACTTTGCAGATAACA
This sequence comes from Globicephala melas, assembly GCF_963455315.2. Classification (NCBI taxonomy): domain Eukaryota; kingdom Metazoa; phylum Chordata; class Mammalia; order Artiodactyla; family Delphinidae; genus Globicephala; species Globicephala melas. The sequence goes on along the minus strand of NC_083327.1, from coordinate 65,215,976 downwards.
TTCTTAACCAAGAGATTGATGCGAACAGCAGCAAAAATAGAACAAAGAAATTGATAGGATTCACTGGAAAGGATAAAATAATAGAGGCAAATTGAGAGGCATTCCACAAAATAAGTAGACTGTACTCTTTAAACTGCCAAGATCATAAAAGACAAAGACTGAGGAACTGTTTCAGATTAAAGAAGATTAAAGAACAGGAAAGAAAATGCAGCACAGGCATGGGCTGGTCTCTGGGTGATAAAATTTGATTTAAATTTTTGGATTACATAATAATATTGTACCTGTGTACATTTACTGATAGTGATAATTGTGTTGTAGAGATATATAATGTTTTTGTTTTTAGGAAATGCATACTGAAGTATCTAGGGATACAAGGACCTCAGATCTGCAGCATATTCTCAAATAGTCCTGAAAAGTAGTAACATTTATATGAGAGTGAGGAAGAAAATTAAACCTTGTAAAATGTTAATGTTTGAGGAATGTGGGTATGTGATATGTTTTCAAAAGTTAAAAAAATATTAGTCAGAAATACAATTGATTATATTAGAAATGTTGGTTTGAACTACTCAAAGGGAATATTTTGAGGCTATAACTTACTATTTCTTATTTCTATTGACTTCCCTGATATCTTTTTTATATGAATATAATATTTTTAAATTGTGCATGTTCCATATTATTTTGGAAAAAGTAAGTTGATATAAACATCTGCACTCCCCCCAAAAAGTTCCAAGAAAAGTTAAGAAATTTAAATCTGTAGCACATCTAGAGGTTGCTCTTCTCTCTGACCATGTCCACCTCCAACAAAATTATTCTTCAAAATTGAAAGAGATATAAAGCCTTTCTCAAACAAAAACTGAGATAATCTATTACCAGTAGACCTACCATGTGAGACATATTAGAAGACATTCTCCAAGCAGAAGAAAAATAATATAGATAATAAACTTATACCTACATAAAAAAGAAAAATAAATGAAAGTAAAATAAAATCTTCTATTTTTCTTGTTGTTAATTGATCTGAAATATAACTGTTCATTTAAGACAATAACAGTGACAATGTGTTGGTTAATTTATTATCATATGGGTAGTGAAATGAATGACAGAAAGTCACAGGAGTAGGAGGGAGGAATTAGGAATACTCTGATATAAGATGCCTGTACTACAGATAAAGCAGAATAAGATTATTTGAATATAAGCTTAGATTAAAAAAAGTGGATATTAGTAAATGTCTATTGTAAACTCTAGAGAAACTATATACTATTTTTTTAAAGAGGTAAAATTAATATGTTAAGAGAGGAGATAAAATGGAATAATAAAAACTTAATTAAAATCGGAGCAGGCAGAAAAAGGAGTCTCTGGCAATGAATATAAAACAGTAAAAAATATATCAATGATCATTTTAAATGTAAATGGTCAACATACATCAGTTGAAAACCAGAGATGGGAGATGATCTGAGTAGAGTAAAAAAAAAAGCCAAAATCATATGTTATCTATAAAACACAAATTAAATATAAAGACTCTGGTAGGTTAAATGTAGAAAGGTAGAAAAAGATATGTTATGTGAGACTTCCCTGGTGGTCCAGTGGTTAAGAATCCATCCTGCAATGCAAGGGATGCCGGTTTGATCCCTGGTCAGGGAACTAAGATCCCACATGCTGCAGGACAGCTAAGCCCACGTGCCACAACTAAAGAGCCTGCACGCCACAATGAAAGATACTGCATGCTGCAACTAAGACCCAATGCAGCCAAAAAAATAAATTAATTAATTAATATTTTAAAGCAAGCTATGTTATGCTAACACAAATCAACAGAAAGCTGGAGTAACTAGACAAAGTACACTTCAGAGTAAGTAAAATCATCAATTATAACAATGCTAAATGTGTTTTCACTCACCCATCTAAACACATGAAGCAAAAATAGATAAACTTGAAAGGAAAAATATGCATATCCACTCTCTTAGTTACCGTAAGTTATCACTACCATTAGTAATTGATAGATCAAACAGGCAGAAAATAAGGATATAGTTGACCTGAACAGAACTGTCAATCAACTTTATCTAATTAATATTTATAGTAGACTGCATCCAAAAATAGCAGAAAACACATTTTTCTTAAAGTTATATGAAACATTCACCAAGAAAGACCATATTCTGGACATAAAACACACATGAACAAATTTAAAAGCATAGAAATCATGCAATCATGTTCTCATACTACAATGAAATTAAACTGGAAATCAGTAATGGAAGAAATGCTGGAACATCTCCAATATTTGAAAAATAAACAAGATACTTCTAAATCACACATGGGTCAAAAAAGTCTCAAGGGAAATTTTAAAATATTTTTAACTAAATTAAAATATAACTTATCAAGGTGCAGCAAAGCAGTATTTAGACAGAAAATTATAGCATTGAATGCATATATTAGAAAACTAGAAACATCTAAAATTAATTACCTAAGCTTCCAACTTAAGAAACTAGAGAAAGAAGAGAAATTTGAACTTAAAATAAGCAGTAATAAAGCAATAAGAATTAGAGTAGAAAACAAAAATTGTAAATAGAAAAAAAAGAGAAAGTTAGCAAAACTGTATGATTGTAAGATAAGTCTTTGCAAAGATCCATAAAATTGATAAACCTCTAGCCAAGCTAAGCAAGGAAAAAAAGAAGATACAAATTATTAACACAATAAATAAAAGAGAAGCAATACTCAATTCATAGACATTAAAAGGGAAATCAAGGCATAACATGAACAACTCCAGGTTCACAAATTTGAGAATGTAGATGAAATGGACATTCGTTGAAAGATAAATTACAAAACTTCACGCAGGGAGAAAAAGATAGTTTGAATAGATTTATACTTGTTATAGAAATTGAGTTATAACTAATTACCTTCCCCAAAAATATCACCAAGCACAAATGGTAGCACTGTAAATTCTACTATCATTTAATATGAGAAATGATACCAAATCTTCACAATCTCTTCCAGAATTAGAAGCCAGAAGAATAATTTCTAACTCATTCTAGGAGTCCAGCATTATCCTAATACCAAACCAGATAACTAGAGGTTGATATCTCTTATGATCATAGACACAAAAATTTTCAAAAAAATATCAGTAAAACAAATCCAAAAATGTATAAAACAAATTATATACCATAGTCAAAAGAGATTTATTCCAGGTATGCAAAGTTCAACATCTGAAAATAAATCAATACAATCTATTACATCAACAGACTAAAGAAGAAAAATGTGTGATCATATTAATTGATGCAAAAAATTCATTTGACAAAATCCAATACTGACTCATAATAAAAGCTTGTGGCGAACTAGGAGTAAAGAAAAACTGCCTCAATGTGATGAAGAACATCTATAAAAATATCTCCAATCAACCTCATACTTTATATGAGAAACTGATCACTTTCCTCATAAGATCAGGAACAAAGTACTCCCTTACCACTCATAGTCATACCACACTTACATTGTACTGTAAATCCTACCTAATTCAATAAGACAAGAAAGGAAATAAAACCATTCAGATTTGAAAGAAACAAATAAAACTGCTTCTATTAACAGATGACATGAAAGTTTACATAGAAAATCCCAAAGAATCCCCCCAAAATTCCTGGAACTAAGTAAGTAGAGCAAGGTCACAGAATACAAGGGTTACAATTTCAATTGCTTTTATATATACCAGCAATGAACAATTGGAATTTAAAAATATATATATATATATATAATATCTATTCAAAAAAACTATATCTTTATAATCAGTATCTATATATAAAAATCAGAATCATTTACTATAGTATCCAAAAACTGAATTAAGTAGGTATACATCTAACAAAATGTGTATACAACACACATATGGAAAACTACAAACACTGATTAAAAAAAAATCCAAAAATCCTCAAAGACCTACATAAATTGAGAGATATTCTGCATTCATTGACTGGAGGATTCAATATTGTTAAGATGTCAAATCTTCTCAACTTGATCTATATATTCAACAAATCCCAGCAAGTTATTTTTAGATATTGACATACTTAATGTACAGTTCATATGGAGAGTCAAAGGAAACAGAAATAGCCAACACAATACTGAAGAACAAAGTTGGAGAACACACAATACTTAATTTCAGAATTTAATGTAAGTCTACGTTAACCAAGAGAATGTAATATTGGCTAAGAATGGACAGATGATGGAAAGGAATAGAGAGCCCCAAAATAGCTTTACATAAATATAGTCTTCTGATCTTTGATAAAGGAACAAAGGCAAGTCACTGGATAAATGATATTCATTTCAACAAATGGTGCTCGAAAACTTGGACATTCACGTGCACAATAAACTGAATCTTGACACAAACCTTATACTTTTCAAAACAGTTGACCTGAAATCGATCATAGGCCTAAATGTAAATTTCTGAACTATAAAACTTCTTGAAACAAACAGAGGACAAAAAAATCTACATTACCTTGGATTTGGTGATTAATTTGTAAATACATAACCAAAAGCATGATCCATGAGAGGAAAATAAAATAATTTGGACTTTAGTAAAATTTAAAAATTTGCTCTGTGAAAGACACTAAGTTAAAAGAGAGACTAACCATTGAGGTTTATTTTACAAAGTACTTGACCAGTAGTCTTCAAAACTGCAATGGTCATCAAAAACAAGGAGAGTCTAAGAAGCTGTCATAACCAAGAGTAGCCTAAGGAGACATGATTCCTAAATGTATTGTGCAATTCTGGGTGGAATTCTGGAAGAGAAAAAAAATGACATTAGAGAAAAACTAAGGAAATGAATAAAGTATGAATTTACGTAAAACTAATAAATCAACATTGGGTCATTAACTGTGACAAATGTACCATACTAATATAAGACACAGTAGTACAAGAAACTGGGTATATTAGTTTTCTAGGACTGCCATAACAAATCCTCACACCCGAGGTGTCTTAAAACAGCAAAATTTATTCTCTCACGTTTCAAGAAGCCAGAAGTACAAAATCAAGGTGTCAACAAAGCCATGCTTCCTCTGAGGACTCTAGGGAAGCCTCCTTCCTTGTGTCTTCTTAGCTTCTGGTGCTTCTTACCTTCTTGGTGTTCCTTGGCTTGTAGGTGCATCACTCCAATCTCTGCCTTCATCTTCATATTATGTTCTGACCTCTGTGTCTGTATCTCTGTGTCTTCACATGGCCTTCTTATAAAGACACTGATGATCCTAAAACCAGTATGATCTCATCTTAAATTAATTATATCTACAAAGACCTTATTTCCAAATAAAGTCACACTCGTAGGTATCAATGTTAGGATTTGAACATATTTTGGGGAGAATGCGATTTAACCCACAGCACTGGATGGAGAGAATATGGGAACTCACTGTAATATCTCCATAATAATTCTTTAAATCTAAACTGTTTTAAAATAAAAAGCCATTTTAAAAAGAAATAACACTGATGAACATTACTAGAAATTCTAATATGAATACTAATTTTTCACAGAAAGACTTTCCTTAGTTTCATGGTATGAGAGTAATCCAAGAGGCTTACTTAATTCCCAGAGATAAAATACCTTAATTTCTTATGACACTGTGATTCTAATTTGAGACCAAAGAGCTTGACTTCACTACTTTATTCCATCTCTACAACCTTTGTTCATGTACCACTGAGGTACTCGAGCAGTGAAATAAATTGACTAAAGCTTTGTATATAAACATAAATGAATTTTTAACACTATACACTATGCAAAATAAAGTTGTAGAAATATTTTATTATTTATATGACATTTAAAAACGCCCTTTTCAAATATAAATATAAATCCATTTGAAAAGATAAGTGCACTTTAAATGAAGGCATAAAAATAGGGATGGAAATATTAAAGAAACTTAATTTTAACATTTACTACTATGAAATGAAGAAAGATGCAATTGGGGAGGACTAAACATGGTGCTTCAGCTGTATTCGTGATATGAAAAGCCTTGGTGCATCTGTCAAGGCTAAGAATCTGACATCAGCACATTACTAATAACTAAACTCAAGACTTTACTTTGATTTCACCAGTTTTTCCATAATGCTCTCTTTATGTTTGGGGATAGAATCTAGGGTGCTTCAAAATATTTAGTTGTCATCTCTCCTTGGTCTCCCCTGGTCTCAGTTTTCCTTGATTTTCATGAACTTGACAGTCTAGAGGAGTATGGACCAGGTAGCACTCTGCAATGCCCTACCATCTGGGTTTGTCTGATGTTTACCCTATGATTAAACCAGGGCTGTGGGGTTTGGGAAAGAATAGTGTAGAAGTGAAGTACCCTTCTCTTCACATCCTATCAGGGCTACATGATATGTGGCATCACTGATTCACCTAGTTGTTTCATCACTTGATTAGGATAGTTTTTCACAGATTTTTCCACTGTACTGTTCATTTTTTTTTCCTTTCCCTACTCTATTCTTTGGAAGTGAATAGCAAATAAATCTACCCCACCCTCCAGTGTGGTGATGGTGGCCTGCGGGGAGGAGGTTGTCCTGCCCAGGGACATTAAGTTGCAGGGAATTAAGTTCCACCTCCTGAAAAGGAGACTATCTATGCATACATAATTCATTTTGAGAGACAATTATGATTAAAGCAACACAGTTCTCATAGGGTGGGATCGAATAGTTTATTTCCATTAATTAAACTTTATTATAATCAAAAATAGTATTGAAGTATTTAGTTAATATTATTTATTCAACTTTTAGTCCTATGGAGCAATTAAAGTGGTAAAGTATTAAACATTAACTAACATAACCCTAGGTAAGAATAATTTTAGTCAGTGTAGAAGTTTTTGAATGAAAAGCATATTTAAATAAACCTATTATTGTTCCATTTACTTTTGTTGATAATGATGTGTATGTTTAATTTGGTTCTTGAAGGTTTTTTTTCCTTCCGTTTAGAGTAACCCAAGAAGCAATTCACAATTCACTGTACCTAGCTACATTTCCTGTTTATTGCATTTTTTTTCCTGATGAATGTTTCATGTAAGCTTGTGTGTATGAGAATATTGGCAAAAAATAGATGAAATACTGCTCTCTTAAAGTACAGTATTCTTTGAGGCTTAATGGAAAAAGAACTCACAAAATTGTATCCTACTTTTGTAGCAGGTATTGGAGGGCTCAGCATTCTTTAGCTGTTCTATGAATTGTTCTTATTCTATTGTCTTAACAAAGTCATTTATTTCCCGTGTGTTGTTTACATTTCCATGTATATACCCAGCAATCTGGGGGATCTGTTAGTGGAAGGAATTCAAACACTGAAGTCAGACATTCGATTTCCTTCTCTGCCAACTACTAGCTTTGGGATTTTAGGCAATTTAAGTTAATTTGAATCTTTTTCCTCATTTGTAAAATGAGGTGAATAGTTACTAACTTCAGAGCGTTGCTATAAAGATAGAAAACAATGCTTGAAAGGTACTGATCAGAGTACATGCCATAGAGGAGGCACTCAACACATTTTTTTCACTTTCTCCTTTCATCTTGAGAACCAGGCCAGTGTTCAAATTCCAGCTGACTCTTTACTTTCTCCTTGGCCTTGGGAAAAGATCCTTAACTTTGACTTTGGTCTCCTCTTTTGGAAGGGACTAATACACTATCTCTCTCTTATTGTTGGAGACAACAATCTCATTTTTGGTGACAAAATGTATAATCACCTGGCAAAACCCCTGATAATATGTCTGCTGAAGTTTTCATTTTCCCTTTACTTCCTCCTCATCTAGAACATAAACTAGTATTTGTATTCTAGTGACTATTCACAATTTTAACTTTTATTTGAAAAACTTGTCAAAGTGTTAGGTGTCAATTCACAACTACTAGTAACTCTTAAACTAATGGATAAATAAAGACAGGGTAGAACTAGTTTTATAAGTGATGCATGAAAACTATGGAATAATCTAAGACAGCTGCTCTAGAGAGCCCAGTTAAACTGGTTATTTATTTTACTAACTCATGTATGTCCTGTCTGCTTAGAAAGGAGTTAAAGTGGTCCCTGAGATTGATAGCAGGGAAATCTGTGCTTCTATCCTGTCTTGGCCACTTACAGTCTGTAAAACCTGCCATAAGGCACCAAACCACTCTGAGTCACAGTTTCCTTATCTCTAAGCAATACTGTTATAGACTTATAGGGTTGCTGTAAACATTAAATCGTATATATACATAATATAATTCATACATAACCGTATGCAATGAATAATGCATGTGTTTGGTAATTCTAAGGAGTTATATTGATTATTGGTGATATTGTCCTGGGTTCTTTATATTTTATTTGAATCTGTCTATAGAATGCAAAGCCAAAGGCTAAAGCAATTTCATAAAGGAGGTCCTTAACATTTTAGGTTTTGAGTCTTTGTTCTTTTCCAGCAAGAAACTTCAGGTGTTCCACCTCACCAAGCCCTCTGCCTGAAGCAGTGTGGGCAGCACAGACAGTGGCCTGGCTAACTACCAGCTTACCAGGAGGGGAACCTGCTTAATTGCCTGAATTCTGGCTTCACAACGCAGCTTTTACATCTAAAGCTGGAGCAGCTCACATCTGTGCCTGTCAGGCTTCTGCCTTGCAGATGAAGAAATCAGCTGTGCCTGGTCCCCACAGGATACCCAGGGGGTCCAAACCTCATGCATAAAGTCAAAACACAAAGGCTCATTTCCATATAGAATACAAATAACATATTCATTTAATAAGATAACTCCTGAAATTTACTGCACGTGTGATTTTAAGCTCCTGTGCAGGTAATTACAATCCTGCTTAGGAAAAATCGATGAAACCATTAGATCAAGACCAAATTCCCTTTATTTTATTTGCACGTGTGTCATCTCTATGTGCATTCACAGTACTTTCCTTACATACACTCACCCAGAACAGTTTTTCTCTTTAATGTTGAGGTAATTTATGTATTACTTCAGGCTATGTGCTGTGTGTGTGTGTGTGTGTGTGTGTGTGTGTGTACAAATGCAGCAGAGAAGGAGAGAGAGGACATATTAGCTTTCATAGATATAAGTGTATTATTCATTTTATAGCTATAAAATGTATATTTTTATTGCTGTGCCATCATAAGAATCACTAGCTGCTGCTAAGGTGCAGGCATCACAGGACGCTATATAATAAAGAACCATGCTTGACTTCACATCTGAGAGCCCCAACACGGTTCTAATAATGACATCTCTGAAGGTGAGACTTTAATTACTCAGCTACTGCTCAGTATAGCAACTGCGTAAATAGGAGAGAGTGCACATCACGGGCAATTCTGCACTTTCATTATTACCAGTTGTGGTGGTGGTGTACTCTTTCAGCTTAGCTCAGCTGCAACTACATTTCCCCAGAATTTCCTTCCCTGCATCATTCCTGGTTAGGGTTAGCCACCAGAAGCTTTGGCGCAAAGTACAGAATATAGAAATAGAAGTAAAGCAGCAGGTGTTATACTCTGAAGGTCTGTGAGAAGTACCTCAGCCGCTGCCTCTCACACACGGTGTCACTGATCCGAGGGTTCATTTTCTAAGTGTGGGCAGCAGTTGGGCAGCAGCTACTGCAGCTTCACCTGGATCTCCTTGGCCAGCTTCCTCAATTCCTAGGCCAGAAATGTATGCAGCTCTGTGGCTCCAATAAATATGCTCTAACTGCTTCGAATTAACATCCATTCCCAAATTCAGTTTGACCTTGGATCCTAGGATTAGTGGTCTAAATTAGAGGTTGAAATTCAAAGCCAACATATTAATTATAATTTACTGTTTCTTGAGTATAATGTTTCATAAAGTACACACAGGTGGTCCACAGTATCATCTGAAGTATGATCATAACATTTTTTATTGGCAACTAGTGCTTCTATTAATGGTTGTCAGTTCTACTGTATGTTTTTCATCTAATTGTCATTCTTGTTATGTTAAACATATTAGGAGAAGGGCAGGGGTCCCAACTAAGTAAGACACGAATCAGCAATGTTCAACGTGTAGCTACTTTAGTCAAGGCCAGCCTTACATGTAAGTATTAATTACTATGTGATATGCTTTCCAAGTGACAGCTGAGAAATCCTCCCAACCCAACTCCCAAGTGCTTAGAAAATATTTTCAGAGGAGCTATCACATCTTTACTGCCGGTCCGTAACAATGGCTTTCTCATCAGCATTAGTGATGCCTCCCTTTTTTTAAAGATCTGTAATTCCTGAAAAATCCCTAACAAAAATGCCAAATATGCTGGCAAAAGTAACACTGGAAGCTTCAACCTCCCCAGTGGAAGTAAATTATATGTATTAAGAGTTTTGATTTTGGAAAGCTGACAGCCAGGCACAGAAGAACCAAATCACAGGACAAGAGTGTTGAAGGAAGGGAAGAGAAATGGATTGAGATGGGACACTGGTCACTGCCAGGGAGTGAACACTGAGGGAGGGAACAGCTCAGACATCTACGGTTTACAGGTATTAAACTTTTCCAAATAAACTTTTGTTCCTCCTCGGTACATTATGGGGAAGCCTTGCCTTAAAGTACGAGAACGGCAGGGGGAACATTTGTCTTACTTTACATTAAATCTTTGCTTTATCGGAAACTTAAGTAATACCTTCACTGACAGCTCAAGTGGAGTGTGGCAACATGCGGTTACAGAGTTAAAGAGAAGAACGGTAATGGTGGCATTGGTTGGGAGAGAGGTAGGAGATTAAGATCGTTGCAATATTTACATAACCACAGCCAGTAAAGTAAAGTCCTGACATGAAAAGATCTTCAATAAGTTTACTGTCTCCAGCCAAGTTCCTCTCCCACATTAGATGTTTGCTTTCCAACTTACAAACATTTCATACTCCTCAGAAAGCAATGGAGCTCTCTGATGAAGCACTAAATACAGTGAATCTCCCTCCCTAAGTAGTGGAGATGCCACTTTTCTTTATTTCTGTAGCTCACAGAAATAAACCTTTTCTAATATGCTTTTGTGCCGTCTCAGTACTCATGAAGCAAGCTTGACTTAAAGATCCTTGATGGGAAGGGTGTAGTGTTTTCAAATCCAATAAACTCTTGCTTAATACCGACTTTTTTTTTTGAATCCTTGCAACTAGTTTGCTTTTCTTTCTATTCATTACTCTTAGAAGTTTTCATATACAAATAAGAGTTTTATTAGGTATGCTATTTTTTTCAAATCCATTTCAAATCTCAGACTCTTAATTTTCACTCATAGATAGATAGAATGACAGATAGATGGACTGATAGATGTGAATATATCTATAGATAATAAACATAGACATAGATATAGACACAGATAAGTATATTTATTAAAGTATGAAAGAACAAAGAGCAGATGGAAGGAGTTTCAGCCTAGAGAGTCTTCTTTCTGGCTCTGGGAGAAGTTTAAAATTTGCAAATTCCAATTATAATGGGGGACAACTGTAAAATAAGTGCTGAAAAGAGGAAGTCATTGACATCCTGATCATATAAACTCCCTTCCACAACGACTACTACCACGGGTAAAGAACATCCAGTGAAAAATCTTCCCACTGTAACATTTAGGGTTTCCTCATATAATTACCAACTTTCTGACTAATACAAAGCTAAGTCTGTCGGTGAAACAATTTCCACCCACGTAGAAAGAGATTCCTTCAGTTTTTTGCTGCCTCATTTTTTCCAATACAGACAGAAAAGCAATTTCACTGAACATTTCAGGGAATCCTGTAACAAGAAGAAAAGAGATCAAGATGAAGAAGGGGAAACATTATTCTGGAGTAAACAAAAATGATGCATATTTAGAAGAGAATCTAAATACTGTATCTTAAGAAGTATTTAAGAAGATATTGCACACACCAATCTTAAGAAGTATTTAAGAAGATATTGCACACACCAAACAAGAAAAAAATACTGTGAAAAATTAATACTAAGGGAACAAGATAATTGCTAGAAAAATAGGATAGGAAGTTAAATTCAAAGATATCCCTTTGAAAGTATGACAGGTTTGATAAAAGACAAAAATGATTAATACAAAGGGTCAACACTCAGCTAATACAACTTTCAGCAGAATAGGGTAAATTTAGTAGTGTTGAAGAATATTTTCTAAGCAAAAATAATAAAATACAATTTCCCATGAAGGACATGAGTATACATACATAAGGAACCTATAGAATGTATTGAAAAGTGAATTTTAAAAAAAACCTAGTCATACCATTGTCAAATTTTAAAAGAATAACAAGCACACTAAAAATTATTAAAAATACTTCACATTTCCTGTTTCAGTTCCAGCATGCAACAATTTAAAAATGGGCAAAAAGCTGAATAGACACCACTCCAAAAATGATATGCAAATACGTAGCATATGAAAAGATGCTCAATGTTATATTTTATTAGGGAATTTCAGATTAACACAACAATGAAATACCAATACACACCTATTAGAATGGCCAAAATCCATAAAACTGACAAATGCCAACTGCTGGAGAGAGTATGGAGCAGCAGGAACTTTCATTTATTCCCGGTAGGAATTCAAAATGGTGCGACCCACTTTGAAAGGCAGTTTGGTAGTTTCTTACAAAGCTCAACATAGTTTTAAGATATGACTGAGTCCAACAGTTAAAAGTTATGTCCATACAAAAGCCTGCACCTAAATGTTTATAGCAGCTTTATTCATAAGCTAGAAGCAACCAAGATATCCTTTAGTAACTGAATGGATAAATAAACCGTGGTATAGCCATACAATAGAATATTATTCAACAATAAAAATTAAAGGTCTGTACTTCAAACCACAAAAAGCCATGGAAGAAGCATCAATGCATAGTGCTAAGGTAAAGAAGCCAATCTGAAAAGACTATAAACTGTACCATTTCAACGGCATGACATTCTGGATATAGCAAAATCATTATGATAGTAAAAATGTAGTGATAGCCAGGGAAGTAGGGTGAGTGGAGTGGAGAAGTAGGGCTGGCACAGGGATGAATAGATAAAGAATAGGCAATTTTTAAGGTGGTAAACCTCTTCTGTATGATACTGCAATGGTGGCTACATGACCTTGTGCATTTTTCAAAACCTATGGGAAATGTGGAACACAAAATGTGAACCTCAATGTCAACTATGGACTTTAGTTAATAATAATGAATATGGGCTTCCCCAGTGGCACAGTGGTTGAGAATCTGCCTGCCAATGCAGGGGACACGGGTTTGAGCCCTGGTCTGGGAAGATCCCACATGCCGCGAAGCAATTGGGCCCGTGAGCCACAACTACTGAGCCTGCGCGTCTGGAGCCTGTGCTCCGCAACAAAGAGAGGCCGCGACAGTGAGAGGCCCGCGCACCGCGATGAAGAGTGGCCCCCGCTTGCCACAACTAGAGAAAGCCCTCGCACAGAAACAAAGACCCAACACAGCCAAAAATAAATAAATAAATAATAATAATAATAATAATAAATAAATATTGGTGCATTCCTTGTAATAAATGTCCCACACTAAAATAGAGGGAAAATAGGGGAAACTGTGCTGGGTGGTCATATGGGAACTCTCTGTACTACCTGCTTAATTTTTCTATAAATCCAAAATTGTTCTATTAAAAAAACATTATAAATTAATAAAAGAATAACAGTAAACAAAAGACATTAAAATCTTTCAGGGAGGACGAAAAAAAGGAAAACATTACTTCTTACCTATAAGGATAGAAACAAGCCTAGCCTTGGATCTGTTTTCAGTTTTTATCTTTTTTTTTTTTTTTTTTTTTTTCCGGTACGCGGGTCTCTCACGGTTGTGGCCTCTCCCGTTGCGGAGCACAGGATCCAGACGCGCAGGCTCAGCGGCCATGGTTCACAGGCCCAGCCGCTCTGTGGCATGTGGGATCCTCCCGGACCGGGGCATGAACCCGTGTCCCCCACATCGGCAGGTGGACTCTCAACCACTGCGCCACCAGGGAAACCCTACCTATCTTTTTATGATAAAAGATACTAGAAAAACCCCTTCAAAATTCTGAATAAGTGTGATTCCATATTAGAATTCTATATACAGCTGAGTGATCCTTTAGTATGAATGTAGAATAAAAACACAATTGTAATGCAAAATTCAGAATAGGTACTCCCTGCTGTGTTCTAGGAAGATACATAAGAAGATGTAAGAGTTAGTCAAAATAAAGCAGGGTACAAAATACGACAGATCCAAATTTGGGAAAAGAGAGGAGGGAGGTCCTAGGATGTTTCTAGGAAAGAGGTCCTCGTAGTAAAACTGAGTCCACAAAGGAGCAGAAGGCAGAGGACTATGGGTGGTAATCAAGGAACAAAGTACCCAATTGGACAGAGATCTGAAAAAAATGAATAAAGGATAAAGACAAGTAGAGTAGGAAAATAGGAAACGCAATTTTATTCTTCAGAGAAACCAAATATGTATAAAAGGAAGAAAATGATAAACTATGGTACTCAGTTATAAAATTAATAATAATGTATAATCAGTAACATCTGCACTGATTTGTGATTTTTTTTTTTTTTTTAGTTTTCAAATTCAACCTGAAACCAAGCATTAAAGACTCAGTTATGCTTATAGTAACTGATAGATGTAGTGTGAAAGTAAAAATAAGTTGAGTCTTCTTAGTCAGTTTGTGCTGTTATAACAAAGTATCATAGACTGAGTAGCTTAGAAACAACAGAAAGTTAGTTCTCACAGTTCTGGAAGGTGGAAGTCTGAGATCAGGGTTCCAGCATGGTCAGGTTCTAGTAATGGCCCTCTTCTGGGAGGCAGACTGCCAACTTCTCATTGTACCCTTACATGGCAGAGAAGAGAATTTACCCTCTTGATTTCATCTAACCCTAATTATCTCCCAAATTCCCCACCCCGTAATACCATCATATTGGGGAGTAGAGTTTTAACATATGAATTTTGAGGGGACACAAACATTCAGTCTTTAACAGTCATATGCAGAAAGGAGAACTATGTGGAAGGTTAGGACTTCTAAAAACTGGATATTTTCTATAAGAATTCAACCATCTTCCAAGTTCCATTTGAAAAGAAAAAATGCTCTTCCTTGACTGCATCACCATACACAGACACCCACCATCCCATTTCCCTTCTTTGCTTTACAACAAATTCTTCCTGAAAGAGAGATTTTAAATCCCTATTTCCATTTCCCACCTCACGTCATTGTAGTCATTGTTTATTTTTCAAGCCTCTTCAATCAGGCTTTTTTTTTTACCAGACTTGACTGAGCCTGATCTTGAAAAGATAAACCATAATGTCCCTAACACACACCAGTGTCTATTCTGCTGCTTGAACACTCTGCTTACTGAAAGGCTTTTATTCCCTGGTACTCTATTGGTTTTGCTCTTACTCCTATAGTCCTTTTTCTAGTCTCCTTTGCAGTCATGTGATCTTATGAGGAACACAGTATTCCATCCTAATCACCCTTTTCTTTTCCATATACACTTCTGCCAAGTGATCTCATTTGGACCCATGACTTATAAATATCTTCTGTGTACCAGTAATTCTCAAAGCTGGATCTCCAGTACCAACTTCTCTGAGTTCCAGATGCATCTTGCAATATCTATTTGGCTGAATACTTGGCATACTCTTAACATAGGCAAAAATTCTTTGTTTTACCTACAAACTTGCTCCCCTTCCAGTTTTTTCTGTCCTGTTTAAACAGCAGCAATATCCAAAAAGCTAAAATCTAAAAGTTATCTTTGATTTCTCCCTTTCCTTCACACTATTGTTCCATTCAAGCCTTAAATCTTGTTAACTTGCTCTCAAGACTTATGAATTCATTATGTTTTCTTCCTCTGTATGAATTAAGGGAGTTCAATATACCCTCAAATTTGGCCTAGACTACTGGAATATTTTTCTAGCCAGTCTCACTGCTTCCTCTCAACTCAATTTCTTAAGAAGAAGCTAACATGACATTTTAAATTAAAAAGTAACTCAGAATTATGATATTTCCTTGCTAAGGAGTCTCCCATTGCTTCCTAACAAACTTAGAATAAAATCCAAGTTTTTAGATTTAATTCTTCTTAGATTGGGTTTCCCCAGAAACAGATCTTGAGACTTCTGAAAGATGGTGTGGAACGTGGTTCAGATAGTTTCACCACAGGGCAAGAAAGCTGGAATATATACTGCTGTGACCTAAATGTTTGCATCCTACCAAAATTCGTATGTTGAAACCCTAATCCAAATGTGATGATATTTGGAGGTCAGACCTTTGGGAGGTAATTAGGTTATAAGGGTGGAGTCCTCATGATGGGTTAGTGTCCTTATAAGAAGAGACACAAGAGAGATGATCCCTCTTTCTGACAAGAGAAGATAGAGCAAGAAGCAGGATTCTGCAAAGCATGAAGAGGGCTCTCACCAAACAGTGAATCTGCCACCATCTTGATCTTGGACTTCCTTCCCTCCGGAACTGTGAGAAATAAATGTCTATTGTCTAAGCATCCTGTCTATGGTGTTTTGTTATAGCATCCCTAACGAACTAAGACATTCCCATCACTCATTGGCCAAAGGCTGCACTCAGGTGCTTCCAGACTGCCCAGCTCTTCAGAGAGGAAAACCTCTCAGCAAAGAAGATTCTTAGTTGGGCACTGTGCACCTATATAGAGATGGTGAGTGTAAAAGAGCCATGACATTTAATGTTGTCTGCTACACCTGGCTTGCAAAGAACAGCATGACCTGCCTCTGACTGTGATCTCAACTTTTCTTTCATATTTTTTCTTTCCCTGCCACTCAGACCTCTCTCTGTTCATAAACACATAAGCTGATTTCTGCTTTCCAGCCTAAGCAAAAGCTTGTCTCTCTGCCTAAAAGATTTTCTCTTCTCTCCCTATAGATCTTTGTCTAGTTCTGAAACAGGCATTTTGCTCCACGGCATGTGGGATCTTCCCGGACCAGGGCATGAACCCATGTCCCCTGCATCGGCAGGCGGACTCTCAACCACTGCACCACCAGGGAAGGGAAGCCCCTGAGACAGGCCTTCTTATAGTAGCTGCTGACTTACTTTCTATCATAAGTCCCTTAATACTCTGGGTCTTTTGTTTATTTATAATTATTTCTATACTGGAATAAAAATTCCTGATTGTAAGGGCTTTGACCACTGTATTTCAGAGCAATGATAGGCAAAAGTTAAACTTGGAGATGAATATTTATAGAATGAATGAAAATTCTCATCTTACATGGTTAGAAGTTAAGAGATGTTATGGATTAAGAGATGACAAGAAGAAGAGAGAGCTGTAGTACTAAATATCTCTGACCCACAATCTGTTGGCTGTTGATAATCGGCAGATCATTAACCTCTCTGCACCTCAGTCACTTCAATGCGATAATAACAACCCTTGCCTCATGGGACTGTTATGTAAAATTGATATGTGTACAGTACTTAGAATAACTTTGTTCATCACAAAAACTCTAGAAAGAGACAGAAGCATCTATATCTGATAATTTGGTTGAGGGTAGAGAATGTTATATTCTCAAGTGTCAAAATAAGAAATACAGGTAATTTCAAAATTGAAATTTTGTGATATAAACTTATTATTTTAGAAATATAGAGGTAACTAGCAAAAGATACCAGTCAGTTAAAATCTTCCAAGGAATAGAACTGGGTATGAGAAGACATGGAGGAGAAATGAGTTGATTCATTCAACATTTTACAAGTATTATTTAGAGTACTGTAATTTTTTTAAAACGAAATATTTTAAAATAAACTTAGTATTGGGTTGGCCAAAAAGTTCATTCGGATTTTCCATGCTCCCTTATGAAAACCCGAACGAACATTTCGGCCAACCCAATACAATGAAGAAACAATAATCTTTTCAACAAATGATGCTTGAACAACTGGACATCTACATGCAAAAGAAAAAAAATGAATCTAGACATAGACCTTAAACCCTTCACAAAAAATAACTCAAAATGGATCACAGAACTAGATATAAAACACAAAACTATAAAACTCCAAGAAGATAACAGGAGACAATCTAGATGACTTTGAGTTTGGCAATGACCTTTTAGATACAGCACCAAACTCACAATTCATGAAAGAAATAATTAATAAGCTGAGTTTCATCAAAATTAGAAGAAAATTGCTCTGCAAAAAGCAATATCATAGCAATTAGAAGAAAAGGTACAGACTGTGAGGAAGTCTTTGCAAAAGACACATCTGACAGAAGCCTGCTATCCCAACTATGCAAACAGCTCTTAAAACTCAACAATAAAATAAACAACTTAATTAAAAGACAAAATAAGCCAAAGGCCTTAACAGACATCTTACCAAAGAAGATAAACAGATGGCAAATAAGCATATGAAAAGATGTCCCAAATCTTATGTCATCAGAGAAGGTCAAATAAAAAAACGGGGCGGGGGGGGCTTCCCTGGTGGCGCCGTGCTTAAGACTCCGCGTTCCCAATGCAGGGGGCCTGGGTTCGATCCCTGGTCAGGGAACTAGATCCCACATGTATGCCACAACTAAGAGTTCACATGCCACAACTAAAGAGGCTGTGAGCCACAACTAAGACCCAGTAAAACTAAAAAAAAAAAAAAAAAAAAAGTGTAATCCTGGACTAGATCCTGGATCAAAAAAAAAAAAAACCAAAAACAGTGAAATATCACTATACACCTATTAGAATAGCCAAAATCCAAAACATGAAATCCAAAACATGAAATCCAAAATATGAAATCCAAAACATGAAATCCAAACTATGAAATCCAAAACATGAAATCCAAAATATGAAATCCAGAGCATGAAATCCAAAATATGAAAATACTGAATGTTGGCAAAGATGTGGAGCAACAGGAACTCTCATTCATTGCTGTTGGAAATGCAAAATAGGATACCCATTTTGAAAGACAATTTGGTGATTTCTTACAAACCTAAATATATTCTTACCACACAATCCATCATCAACTGTGCTCCTTGGTATTTACCCAAAGGAGTTGAAGAGTATGTCCACACAAAAACCTGCACATGGATGTTTATAGTAGCTTTATTCATAATTGCCGAATTAGGAAGGAACCAAGATGCCAATGGCAGGTGAATGGATAAATAAACTGTGGTACATCTAGACAATGGAATATTATTCAGCAATAAAAAGAAATGAACTATCAAATCATGAGAAGACATGGAGGGAGGGAACTTAAATGCATATTACTAAGTGAAAAAAGCCAATCTGAAAAGGTTATATATTGTATGATTCCAACTACGTGACATTCTGGAAAAGGCAAAACTATGGAGACAATAAAAAGATCAGTAGTTGCCACAGGTTAGAGATAAGGGGAGGATGAATTGGAGGAGGTCAGAGAATTTTTAGGGCAATGAAAGTACTCTGTATAATACTGTAATGATGGATACATGTCATCACGCATTTGCCCAAACCAATAGAACGCACAGAACCAAGAGTGAACCCTACTGTAAACTATGGACTGTGGATGATCATGATGCGTCAGTGTGAATTCATTAATCACAACAAATGTGCCACTCTGGTAGGAGATGGTAATAATGGGGAAGATTATGCACATGTGGGGGCAGAAGGTACAAGGGAACTCTGTACTTTCTGCTCAATTTTGCTGTGAACTTAAAACTACTCTAAAAAATAAAATCTATTAGTAGATAGATAAAAAAACTGTATTACAAATATTATCTTTTGTGTAAATAGATACATAAAGAGCATAAAAACGATAGTAGACAAAAGCAGAAATTTTTTTTGTAATTTACTAAATAATAGGCTCATTTCTTGATCTTGAAGCTTTAAATCCTCATTTGCATTAAATAAAGCCGATGAATAAAGCATCAGCTCAACTCCTGGATTTACTTTATTTAACTGTACTATTCAAAGATGAATATTCTAGAAATTTTATTAGATTAAAATTCTTATGGATTTCATCCTCTTCTGACATGATTATTCCATACTATTACAGTTTATTTTTTGATAAGGATTCTATGTTTGAACAAAATGAAACTTCAGTCACAGGCAACGTTTTTTTCATCATGAATTAACAAAATATTGGTCAGGGTAAACATTTCTGAATAATAAAATAGTTTATTACAAAACGTAAGTACATGCACATTGAAATTTTACAGTGATGAAATGCATAGTGTAGGAAAAAAGAGCAACTAGTAAAATCACCATATTAATATAATGATGTTAATATGTACTCATTTAATTTTTTTCCTTGTATATACTTCATTCATTTAGGAAATTTTGAACTTTTATCTCCGCCCCCCCCCACACTGTGCTAGACTCTTGACACGTAACAATGACAAATGATAGACATTTCTCCTACTCACATGGACATCCAGTGCAATAAGGAAGTTGTATTATCCAACAATGATTTTCACAAAGCTGAAATGCAGTTTGATATTTGTTAGGAAGGAAAGATATCACACTACAAGGTAAATAATGTGAGATATTTGCCATAATTTGGTGGGATCCAAGAAAGCTGAGCTATTATTACTATTCAAAATTATGATTAGATACTATTCAACAAATGGACATTTTTCATGTAATAAAATAATTTGGATATGGGTACTATAAGTACCATGAATCTACTTCATTTTGTTTCAATTCTGTTACTACTACTTTTCTTATCCTTTGTAAGTACAAATTTTGGATATTAACACACTGTTTCAAAATATGATCTTTGATTACACCATTATTATAGGAATACAACTCATTTGATATCCACTACCTGTATACTTCATGACTCCTGCCTTTTCCTTGACTTTGGTAATCTGCCTTATTATGCTTGACCCCGAGTTGTGCTTAACCACTGTCTAATTGGACTTTCCCATGAGGCACTCTTGTGCCTAACACTTATTTTGTTTTTTTTGTTTTGTTTTTTAACAATCTTGTTTTGTCTTTTAATGTCCTGTTTTTCAGTTGACCGTTAATCAAAGTTCAAGTTTCACACAAGTGCAAAAAGCTAAAAGAAGAGGAATTCTGGAGGAAAAATAATCTTCCCATTTAGTATGAAAAAGCTGTCCCCCGCCATTCCAATAAGAAAACAATAGTCCCCTGCCTCTGATGTCCTTGGACCAGGGTATGGGCCACCTTCCTTTGTGACTGCTCAGTCTGATTTCTCCTCTAGTTCCTCCATACAACTTGCCAAAAGAGGCCTGCAATTAATTTTAATTGCTTTTTAAAAGTTAATATTTATTGAGATCCTTGTCCCTGTAGCCACTAGAATCACAAAGTCCAACATAAACACTTTATAGACATAGTACAATTGCTGAAATAACAGGGTACACCTCTGTGTGACATGTTAAATCTTATCAAGGTTTTCTCTAAAACTTTCAGTGAGCAGAGATCTTGAAATTGATTAATAAATTCCTGAATCATTTCTCAACAATTCAGTCTTTTAACAAAACATGTAAGTGCCTACTATGAGTCATATACTGTGCTTGGCTCTAGTTTTGCAAAGACAAACATAAAACAAACGCAATCCTGGAGGTAAAGTTTTACTAGAGAAATAAATACATACAACACCGTATGACAGGGAACCCTCTTGCACTGCTGGTGGGTATGTAAATTGATACAGCCACTATGGAGAACAGTATGGAGGTTCCTTAAAAAACTAAAAATAGAACTACCATATGATCCAGCAATCCCACTACTGGGAATATACCCTGAGAAAACTATAATTCAAAAAGAGTCATTTACCACAAAGTTCATTGCAGCACTATTTACAATAGCCAGGACATGGAAGCCACCTAAGTGTCCATCGACAGATGAATGGATAAAGAAGATGTGGCCCATATATACAATGAAATATTACTTGGCCATAAAAATAAATGAGTTATTTGTAGTGAGGTGGGTGGACCTAGAGTCTGTCATACTGAGTGAAGTAAGTCAGAAAGAGAAAGACAAATACCATATGCTAACACACGTATATGGAATCTAAAAAAAAAAAAAAAAAAATGGTTCTGATGAACCCAGGGGCAGGACAGGAATAAAGACGCAGATGTAGAGAATGGACTTGAGGACACGGAGAGGGGGAAGTGTAAGCTGGGACGACGTGAAAGAGTAGTATTGACATATATATACTAGCAAATGTAAAATAGCTAGTGGGAAGCAGCTGCATAGCACAGGGAGATCAGTTCGGTGCTTTGTGACCATCTAGAGGGGTGGGATATGGAGGGTGGGAGGGAGACACGAGAGGGAGGGGATATGGGGATGTGTGTATATATATGGCTGATTCACTTTGTTATAAAGCAGAAACTAACACACCATTGTAGAGCAATTATACTTTAATAAAGATGTTAAAAAAAACACAACTGTATGACACATTTAATAATACAAAGGAAGCAATAATTAGTTTTTTTAAACCAAGATCAGGGAAAGCTCAGTATAACAGCAACCCTCACATTTCACAGTCCCATAACACTCAACAGTACACACTGTTTCAACTCAAATCACTATCTTGTTGCTTCTTCCCCCTGGAATATTTAATCTTCCTTGACTTTTCTGGAAAATGACTCTTCACTTTCCAAAGCCATAAATACGTTTGACCTATCCTGTGAGGAGACTGGAGAGGGAAAGGAATAGAGAGGAAGAGGTGAGGGGTATTATAAACAGCACAGGAGCCAGATTATGGAGGGCTTCCTGTGCCGTGTTCGACAGAGATCTTGAGTTTTTCAGAGAATGGTAGAGACTGTTGAATATTTGTAGCCAGATGGTGATAGTTTCCAATGGTAAGTCTGCACATCAATTTAGACAATAGTTTAAAGGATAAAAAGACTAGAGACAGTCTCCTTGTAGTGTTTTAGCAGTAGCAAGGAAAAGAGTTGACAAATTTAGTAGAATTAAAGCAATAAAAGGTGAAAGATTAGAAGGAATAATCAAGAGACATTCTAGAGTAGTATGTTCATGTCTTGAATTGTTTGGATGTGTATTATGTGGTTGAGGGAGGCTTCAAATAAGTGAGGTATAAGAAACTACAGTTAACAAATAATGTGGCTTTTGAGTGTCAAATATATTGTTTTCTATGTTCCCTGTTTGGGGGATATGAACACAAATAACTCAAATTCAGGACAGAAAGGACTTCTGAGGTAGAGTTCTTCAAGAGAAATTAAAATATTATGACAAAAGAGGAGTTAGAAAGCATTTCCACTTGGGGGCATCAAATATCATTTTGTTAACCACAAAGATAACTTTTGTTGGATCTTCAAGTATAATTGAGATTTCAGGGTCAATGGAAGATAGTCAAGAACCAGGACACGTGTCTGAGTAATGAAGAATCATTCTCAAAAATTAGTGAAATAATATTCATAGAGCAGACTCGTTAAGGTTAAGGGGCATGAGAATTGGAGTAAGATAGCCTGAGCACAAATTAAGATTCTCATTTCCTAAATTTTTTAATGTAAACAATATTCTTAAAGTCTTAAAATCTGTTTCCTAATACATTCACAGGATAATAATGCACAGTTTATACGTGGTACCTAGTAAGCACTGAAAAAAATAAAATAATTCTATAAAAGCACTGTAAACTGGAAAGCTCTAAACAAGTAAAAGTATTATTGTTATTAACACGTTAAAAATATTTGGCTCTACAGAAACAGGCCTACGGTTATAGAGAACAAATTAGTGATTACCAGTGGGGAGAGGA
This sequence comes from Globicephala melas, assembly GCF_963455315.2. Lineage (NCBI taxonomy): Eukaryota > Metazoa > Chordata > Mammalia > Artiodactyla > Delphinidae > Globicephala > Globicephala melas. Next base: position 65,192,459 of record NC_083327.1, on the reverse strand, counting down.
AAGAGGGGGGAACATAAGGGTAGGGGATTAAGAGGTACAAACTACTCTGTATAAAATAAATAAACTACCAGGATATATTGAACACCACAGGGAATATAGCCAATATTTTATAATAACTTTAAATAGAGTATAATCTATAAAAATATAGAATCACTATGTTGTACAGTGAACCTAATGTTGTAATAATGTTATAAATCAACTATATTTCAATAAAAAATATTTGGTTCTAATAAAAGACTATAGATTTTAAAAATGTGTTGCTCTCTAATTTCAAGAAATACCAGAATTGATCATTCTAATCGACTAAAATGGCTATATATTAAATGGAATTGCTTTCCAAACTTTTTCTTTCTTCTGTAAATACTACACAATCAAATGATATAAAAGGCTTTTAAACTGTTGTTGAGACATAAGTAAAAATATTTTAATCTCTCATTCAGCCTATTTCAAGATATATTAAAAATATTTCAAGTCAGTAAAAGTATACCTCACCTAAAAGAATAACTGTCTCTACCTTTTCTGAAAGGATTTTTTGGTTAAAATAAATGAACGTTTCTTTATGAAATAATATAGGTGGACTATGTAACATGTTTTTCCTCCCTACAAATTCAACCTGAACTTGACAGCAGCAGAGTTATTGATTAGATATCATCAGAGCTGACATATACAGAGAGAACATAATTTCATTTTATGGGCTGCCATGCTGTTAGATAGAATTCATTTTATGAAATGGTTATTGCTAGCCCTTTCATTATAACCACTTTGAAGAATTTTGTTTTACATTGGAATAATATTTTCTTACACCATATTGGTTTTCTAATAGCTTATCATTTGTAAATAATTTAACAATGACCTTTTTTATGTACTGTATAGTATGGGAAACTCGGTAAAATATATCAGATCTGTTCAGGTGTATATTTAATCTCTATATTTGAAAGACAGCTTGCCATGTATCTTTATACATATATATATATATAGGTTTACCAAGAGTTACTACTTTAGGACTTCATATCATTTGCTATCATTTTCAATTGAGCTCAACATACAGTATGTGTTTTATTTTATTTATTTATACCCCACCTGTTCTCACTAAGTTTTTTGGGTTTTTTTTTTTTGCGGTACGCGGGCCTCTCACTGCTGTGGCCTCTCCCGCTGCGGGGCACAGGCTCCAGACGCACAGGCTCAGCGGCCATGGCTCACGGGCCCAGCCGCTCCGCGGCATGTGGGATCTTCCCAGACCGGGGCACGAACCCGTGTGCCCTGCATTGGCAGGCGGACGCTCAACCACTGCGCCACCAGAGAAGCCCCTCACTAAGTTTTTGAAGTAGAAGATTTGCTTAGTATGTAGCAGGCACTTTCACATTTATTATCATATTTATACAAAGATGAAAAAGACCTTGTCCCAAAGTTCCTAGTCTCAAAGTTTCAGAAACTCATAAACTATGGGCCAGGCACAATCATGGTGCTATTTGAAACAAAAAAGTATATTTTGCTGTTTTAACACCAAGGAAATACTTATTCAGAACATCTTTGAAAGAATACCAACACTTCCTAGAGGCTAAATGAACATCTCTGCCTTAAGTGATAATGGGGGCATTGAAAGAACTATTCTTGGAGTGACTCCCTTATTCACTCAATAAGGGAGGTGACTGAGTGGCAACAATCAACATGCCAATACTTGGAATGACTTATTCTACCCTGTAAGTTTTAAATTTATTTTGGAGCAATCTATACCCCAAATCCAGTGACATGCTCAGCTGAGTAGCTTGCCAAATAAAGGCTCACACTTTCTCTGGTTTGTTCCACTCCCTGTGTGGGAGAAAAATTCCATTATTTTTTTACCTTTATTGAAGTATAATTGACACACACAAAATTACACATGCTTAATATTTACATCTTGATGAGTTTGGATATATGCATACACCCATGAGACCATCACCACAACCAAGGTACTAAACATATCTATCTCCTCCAAAAGTTTTCTTGTGTGTGTGCGTTTTTTTTCCTTCTTTTGCCAGGGTCGGAGGAATTGTTTTTGCTTTTTTGGTAAGAATATTCAACATTAACAAATCTATACTCTTAACATATTTCAAAATATATGTCCCTGATCCTAAACATTCACCTTCTCTCCTTTCCATTTCCCTCCCCTCCCCTCCCCTCTCTACCTCCCCTTCTGTCTCTTTTTTTCTTCTCATCCCCTAACCCTCCCTCTGATAAGCTCACATGAAGACACAAGTTTTCCTGTTTATTGTTAGGACATTTTTGAGACTAACATGATGATTACTGACATAGCCACCATTTAATTATCTTAACGTAAATACTCTAAAATATATTTTTGTGTATGCTGAAAAAGAGTAAGATATAAAGTATCAAAAAGGTGGATTATTTAGCTGATAAGAAAGGTATTAACTTTATATGTGAAAATGCATTTAATAGTGTCTACACACACACACATGCACACACATTCACACATTTTTTTTTCAAGTATTCTTCCTCTCTAAAGTCTATGCACTCCAATTTTGCATGCATGGGAAATAAAACACACATTCTAGAATTTCTTTCTTCTGTTTATGTTGAGTTCTCCATGGAAAAACTAAGCCAAGAACATAATGTTCTCTGTTTTTGATGAATAGCTGATTCCATTTTAAAAGGAAAATCCTTCCTTTCAAAAAAGCAGTAAAATAGAATTATTTTAAAAATAACTCCATCTGGCTCATTGTGGAATATCATTTAAAAATGTATGCTGAGTCTAAAGTATTTTCCTTGGTCATGAAATAAATATGTGTACATAGATTACATATCTCATTAATTTAACTCTGTCTGCTATTGAGCTTGAGAATCAATGGTTACATAAATATTGATATTGACAATGTTCTCAAGGACCACCAGTATTAGAAATGCATTATCTGTGTAGAGCCAGAAAATAATGAGCAGTCAAAGGTAGACTTGTTCTGAATATCACAAATTAAGCCCTGATTATGTAATAAATTAATATTTTCTACTAATTTACTCTTTATGCATCAACTTAGCCCTGTTTGCTACAGCCTTGCAGACTTGTCCTTTCATTTGAAGCCATAGTCTAGTAGAGAATTAACCTTGAAGAACAATACTAGAGCCTTCTGGTGATGTTCCCCTGCCTCTCACTCACTGGTACTTGTCTATATGGTACCATTACCAGGAATGTCCAATCAAGTAGCTTGCAAGTACATCCTTAACCCTGGGGCTCTTGTAATTGATGAAAGTCTGGGATCAAATAGTACATTCTTTGACATGGTTATCTGTTGGAGATAATAAACCAATAAAACTATACTGTGATTCCTCTGTCTAGAATCCTATTTGGTCTGAGCACAGGCTATTAAGAACTCAGTTTTCCATCTCTTTATTTCTCATTACTTGACATAATAAAGAAAATAAGAAGATAAAATATATTGAGTGGATGCCCGTCTGTCTCTCCTGCCCTCTTTCTTTTTCAATTTTTTTCTATAAGAGGGGGAACAAATGAGAACCTAATAAATAGAGCTGAGGGAATGAAACCTGTGTTGTTGCTACACTGTACATATTCTTATAGCCTTCTAAATCATAAAACGTTAACAGCAAAACTAAATCTTGACATGTTGATAGCTAAAACCATACTGCAATATGGCATAGCAGTTGCCTGTTATGTTTTTGAGAACCAAAAAATATTCTCTTCTGTACCATTAACATAAATCATACTGATTAAAACACTTTAATACTCCAGGTGTATTTCTTGTTGTTTTGTTTGTTTGTTTTTTGGGTTTTTTTATTTTCAGATGGCACATTTGTTGATGCCACTGTGGGACAGGGAGGGGAGGGAGATCAGATAAACTGTAAATTTGCTGTGAGGTTATGCACACAAATCAGACTCAATAAGTTTGTCAGGTGAACATTTCACATTAACCAATATAAGAACCTGTCATATGACTTTAAACAGTTTCTCCTCTTCCCGTGTTTCACAAGAACAATATAGTACTGTAGGTACCACAGCTACATTTAATTTTATTTTTTTTAAGAATAGCTATTTTTAAAAGACCTCCATTATCCTATAGTTCTTCAGATGTGAGGTCTAGACTGTTGTGAGCAAGGAAAACTACTAAGTATAACAGAACTTAAGTAATAGTCCATTGTTGATAATTTTTTGAAACATAGAATGACTGGAAAAATACTGGAAGTAATATCTGGTCCCGGGAGGCACATATCAATGAATTTTTTAAACATACATATAATTGACATTTTTCCTGTTTTTAATATTTGGAAGGCTGAATGAACATGGTACCCTAAGCAAACAAGGCCAACACCTCTGTATCCTCTCTGCTAACCACAAGTGGTTGATTTTGTTCAAAGCTGCTCTATCCTCTCACTGGGATGAATATTTTAATCCCTAAAGGTGGCAGAAGCCTATGTTTGGAACGCTTTCACTTTGAAAATGAACGGAGCTCTAAAAAACCTCATGAGTTCAAACAGGGTAATAATACTTCGAATCTGTTTCTCATGAGATCATTTTCATATGCTGTACCAGTTCACTAAATCACATGTTTATTTTCCTATTGCCCATCTGGCCCCCCAGGACTCATTTGTTCCCACAGTTGTCTCCTTCTACATGCTCTGTTTTCTCTTGTATTGAAACATTTTTTTGCTGGATATTGATATAGCACAAGGTGTTAATGCATAATTAAATTCAAGAATTACATGTAATATCACTCAAAGTTCATTATTCCCTTTTATTGCTGATAATATCCCACTGTGTGAATAGACAGTATTTTATTTACCTGTTCATCAGTTTACAGAGATGTGAGTCATTTCCACTTCTGGCTATTTTAAGTAACGCAGGCCTTCTTGTTGTCTTGGGCCATGTTGCGCACCAGCTCCAGGATCTCAGCCGTCAGGTACTCCAGCACTTTGCCAGGTACACCGGTGCTCAAGCTCCAACCCCCTTAGCATAACTGCCTTTGCAAAGCAGGCAGTACACTGGGCCCTGGGGGAACTGGAGCTAGGCCTGCGAAGGCCTTAGCGTCAGCCTTGCTGCCTTGTTTTCCGCAACCGGACGTGGTAAAATACTGAAAACAGAATAAGAACAAAAGAAATTGAACCTCTCCAACAATTATTGTTAAATTGTCTCCTTTCCCCTACCATTCTTTCAGTTCTTGCTTTATGTGTTTTGGGGTTCTGTTGTTAGTTAAAAATATGTGTAGCACTGATATATCTTCTTGATGAAATTGACCAGTCTTATAATAAAATATGTTTTATTTTCTCAAGCTGTATATGTATGTTTTGGCAGTGCCCTGTGGCATGTGGGGGTCTTAGTTCCCTGACCAGGGATGGAACCTGTCCCCTGCACTGGAAGCGTGGAGTCTTAACAACTGGACCACCAGGGAAGTCCCTCAAGCTGTATATTTTTGTTTTAAGCTGTATTTTATCTGATATTAGTGTAGCCGCTCCAACTTTCTTATGGGTGCTGTTTGCATGATATGGTTTTTTTCACATCCTTTTACTTTCAAATTGTTTGTATATTTGTATATAAAATGTGTCCACTTTATACAGAATATAGTTGGATAATTTTTTGTTTGTTCATTTTTACTCAGTCCGACAAACTCTGTCTTTTGACCGGATTGTGATAGACCTAGATTTATGTAAGCCATTTTACTTTTGTTTTCCATATCTCTTGTCTCTTGTTTCTCTATTCCTCCTTTATACTTTTCTTTTGCATTAAATATATATTTCCATTTGGCCATGCTAATTTTTAATAATTCATTCACTCTATTTTTGAATTGTTTTCTTAGTAGTTTTTCTAGGACTTACTATATACATTTTAACTTTTCAGAATCTACTTCAGATTTATACTATCTTAATTCAGTAAGACAGAAAAATTATGCTTTATAGTTCTGTCCTTTCGTCATTTTTGTGCTATTAATGTTATGCATATTCTCTCTTCTTTCTCTCTCTCTCTATATTTATATACGTATATAGCATATATTACTTAGTATAATTTTACATCCTTTAAAGAAGCTGAGGGGGACTTCCCTGGGGGTACAGTGGTAAAGAATCTGACTTCCAAGGCAGGGGATGTAGGTTCGATTCCTGGTTGGGGAACTAAGATCCCACAAGCTACGAGGCAACTAAGCCCATGCACCGCAACTACTGAGCTTGAACACCTCAACTAGAGAGCCCATGTGCCACAAACTACAGAGCACATGTGCTCTGGAGCCTGTGTGCCACAACTAGACAGAGAAAACCTGCACACCACCCCACAACTAGAGAGAAGCCCTCATGCCACAACGAAAGATCCTGCATGTGGCAACTAAGACCTGACACAGCCAAAAATATTAATAAAATAAATAAATATTACAAAAAAATTAAGCAGCTGAGGGAAGAAAGAAGAACAGGTGTGTATTTATAGTGTTTGCCATATCAGCCTTCCTATTTGCGGTACCTGGATTTGAGTTACCATCTAGTATCATTTCCTTAATCCAGTACGGCTTTACTCCCACCCACCTTATTTGCCATTTTATTGTCAAATATGTATTTCTGTACTGTTGTAAGCCCAACAATACAGTTATATAAATATTGTTTATAGAATTTCTTTTTAGATAAGTGAAAGGAAAAAAGAACAAATATGCATTGATATTGTCTTTTATAATTATATAATTACCATTACCAGTGTTCTTTGTTTTTTTCCTATGAATTTGAAATATTGTCTGGGATTCCTTAATTTAAGTCTAAAGAATTTACTTTAACACTATTTTAAGGCAGGAAGGCAGGTCTGCTATTAACCTATCCCTACTCTCTCTCTCTCTCTCTCTTTTTTTTTTTTTAAATCTGGCAATGCCTTATTTAAGTTCCATTTTTGAAAGGTATCTTTCCTGGACATAAACATTTTGCCTGACATTTCTTTTTTATTTTATCATTTAAATATGACATCCCACTGCTTTTTGGTTTCCATTGATTCTAATCAGAAGTCAACTGATAATCTTACTGGAATTCCTTATATATATTGAATAATTGTACCATGCTGCTTTCAAGATATTTTCTTTGTTTTTGTCTTTAAACATTTTTTACTATAATGAGTCTTGGTGTGGATTTTTTGCATTTACTCTTCTTGGAGTAAGGTGAGATTGTTGGGTATGTAGATGAAATTTTCATCAAATTTGGGAAGGTTCATCCATTTGTTCTTCAATATTATTTTTGCTGTTTTCTTTATCTCCTTTCTCCTGGTATTCCCATTGCATTTAGCAGTGTCCCACATTTCTCTGAAGTTAGTTCATTTCTCTTCATTCTGTCTTCTCTCTGTTCTTCATATTTCTTAACCTCCATCAATCTATGGTAAAGTTTTCTGATTCTTCTTCTAGTTCAAATATACTCTTTTGCCCTTCTAATGAATTTTTATATTTATTATCATTGTACTTTTAAACTCTTAAATTTAATTTTGGCTAAAGTAAATTCTATCATTTTATTCATATTCTTTATTTGATGAGGTATTGTCATCATACCTTTATTTCATTGAACTTGTTTTCCTTTTGTTTTTACATATATTTATAATGGTTGCTTTGAAGTCTATATGGTAAGTCCATCATTTAGGCCCTCTTACAGGCAGTTTCTGTTACCTGCTTTTGATCCTGTGCTTGAGTCAGACTTTCCCCCTTCTTCAGGACTTGTTGTTGTTTGCTTATGATTTACTCAGTGATTTAGCTGGACTATTTTAAAGCAGTCCATTTCCCCTGAAATGTGAAACCTCTAATGTTATTTCTCAGAAAGTATAGCCTAGAGCATGGGCATTGTCACCCTGGGATGACAGTAGTTTTAGCCGGGCTCTCTTTGTCTCATTCTCTTCTTTCTATGTTAATCTGCCTGCCTTTTTTGGTCTGTCTGCCTTTTTTGGTCTTACACCTAGCTTTAGTCTCAACTAACTGCCAGGTATTTCCCTATTGTTTTTGACAATGTCCTAGGACATAAATTGCAGAGTATATTTTGATGCCAGTCTTCGAGGTTTGTTATGACTCCAGGAGGACTCCTCTTTACTGTATTTTCGCCTTGTTCTCTCTGTTAAACTAACTAGCCTAAAGTTTAACCTACTGCTCATAGAAAAATTGGCCTTTTCTTAATTGCTTATCACCAAAACTCCTTTCTTTTAGTGAGCAACCTTAGGTTTGAACTTCTCCACATACTGTTAAAAAAATCAATTACTTTGAGGAGAGCTCCATAGTCTTCTGTTCTTATATCCTTCCTCTCCCATTAGACAAAATCTCTGAGCCACTGTTCAGAACTGGGAGTGGGAATAGTGGCCAACTTCTCTTGGGGTGGCATCCCTACTTTAAGAGAAGCCTTCTGGGCTGGGACAGTGTTTCTGGTATTCTGAAGTTGCATATACCAGCATCAAACTTAGTCTATAAATGAAAACTGGGACAAAGGTGATTGGGCCCTCACTGTTCTTGGTCTGCTATCCATGAGGTAGAATCTGAGGGTTGAAAGGAGGAAGAGGAATCCATATATTTGCTCAGAATTTAGCTTCAGCAATATAGTGCTGGGAAAGATAAGAAATGCTTGTGGCCTGCCCCACCTGGGGAGTTACCATAGCCCTTGACTGGAGCTGGGGGAAGAAGGAGCCGCATCTTCTTGGTTTTATGCTCTCAGAGTATAGCCTCCATCATGATGAGCTGGGTATTCAGAAAGAGAGGGAATAGATTGCAGCTCTAGTGCCACAGACTCTTGCTCTTCTTACAGATTTATTTGATTTTCTTGAATAAATAATTCAAGAAAATTCATTTGCAGCATACCTTTAAGATAATTTCCAAAGACTTCAAGTGGTGGAGGCTTTTTAAAGAAATAATTATCATCATTTTTGGCTATTTTTCTGGAGAGTATGCCTGCAGAACTCCTTATGCCACTATTTTGGAAATTTTCCTCTTTATGGGGAGTTTTTGAAAAGATTTTATTTCTGATTTTATCATCGCTTTCCCTTCCTTCTTCATCTTGCTTAAAATGTGAATGTAAGATACAGATGGAACAGCCATCTTGTGACCATTGGGTGACCAGAATGAGATTAAAAAAAAAGATAATGAAAGAAACGTGGGTCCTAGTGTTATTGGGCAGCAGAGCAATGTCAGCACCTTTGGATTTACTGTTATATAAGAAAAATAAACCACTGTGTGGTTAAGCCACAGAGTGTGAGTTTTCTATGAAACGAAGACAAATAGGATGTTAACTTATACAGACCCATATTTCTTATTTTCTTCAGAATATAGTTTATTGCCTTAAAGGCATCCCAAATTTAGCATAATTTAAACCTAAACTCTTCTTCCTCCTTCAATTCTGTTCTTTTTTTTCTCTTTTAACTTTTGCTTCCTTATAGGCATCAACTTCCACAGACTCTTCTTAATTTACAACCAGCATATTGTCTTATACTCCTCCATCTTCTACACCTAATGAGTCACTAAATCCTATTTTTACCTCTTAAAAAACCCCTTAGATCCACCTATTCTCTCCTTTCCTATCACCACTGACTTAATGTGAACCGTCATCAAACTTCACTTGAATTATTGCAGGAGTCTCTTAGCTGCCTTTCATTTCTTCAGTTTCCATTCCATACTACAGACTAGGTAACTATTTTAGAAGGCACATTTGATGTGTTCCTTCCTTATCAACATGTTTTAAATGATTCCCTTTTTTTTGGTAAACCTTATCAAGCTCTAGCCCTACTTAGTATAGCAGCAAGTCTTTATAAACTCACCCATGACCAGCTCTTCTTCCTATGTTCTACCACTTCCCAGCACAAGCTCTGTACTTCGGACAAGCTTAAGGTAGCATTCTCTTACATTGAGCCTTTGTATCTACTCCTTCCTTTACCAGAAATGCTTTCTTCCTTTTCTTCTGCTTGATGAATTACATTTGTCTTAAAAATCCTGCAAAAGTATCATCACAAAAAAAAAGACCTCTGCATATTTTTCTGGTATTGTAATACTTACCATATTGCAATAAATGTTTCTTTATTCTTTTCCCCTTCTTAGAATATAAACCCCAGAAGTTCAGGCCCTGTGTGTGTGTGTGTGTGTGTGTGTGTGTGTGTGTGTGTTTATGCTTGATTATCAGGTTCCTAATACAGTGAGTGGCAGATATATTGCTTAATAAATGTTTAAAGGGAAAATAAGAAAGAAAGAATGCAGGAAGATAGTTGGAGTCTAGGGTAATGAGAAAGAGCATGTGAGACATTAATTTTATTGTAAAATTAACATGTATCATTGTTTTTATAAGTATGTTGTAGTAGCCAAGGAAACATTAGATCTCTTACTATATTAGCAGCTAATAAAGGAATTTCAAAAATTTCATATGAAAAAAATGTTCCCTTTTCTTAACCTGTGCTAGGACAACCCCAAATTTATCCCAGACAACACCAGATTACTGAGAAAAACAAAGTAGGTAACTAATTCTTCAAATCATCAGATACACATCTCCAGGTACATTTCAACCAGTACTTTCTGATATTAAAATCAGAAACTATTTTCTCTATACATATAAAAAGTGCAGTCAATAAAATATCTATAAATTCAGGTGCCTTCAAAGGCTGTTTATGAATTAAAGAGCAGTTTACCTTTACAAAGGCAATTCTCATGAATTTTAATGTAAATGTCAAACATGTCAGCTCTAATGCTCAAAGAGTTGAGAATAAAAATAAAACTGGAATAAATGCATTTATAGGCACACATAAGTACATATATAGCCATGAAATGAAATAGGTGCTGTGATTTAAGTACAGGGCAGTGGGCACAACAAAGTGATCAATTCTACTTTGAAGAGGTAATGTGGAGTGAGGAAAGAAGCCAGAATGCCCCTTGAGTAGAATGATGCTTAAGATAACTATAAAGGGATATAGTTCACTAAGATTCACCATAGGAAGCAGAGTAGCCCAGAGAGTGAAAGTAACTTGAACAAAATTCCAAGATTTACCCTCTCTTGTGTCTTCAGAAAAATGTAAATTAGTGAATATGGGGAAAGGATGTCAAGGTGATCAAGTCAGGAGCTAAGACTGTGGTGAGAATTGAGTCTAGAAAGAGAGGCAGAGGGAAGACTAATTATGAGTGGTCTTGAATAGCATGCTAAGGATTTAGGTGGAACTATTAAATTATTTTAGATAGGGTAGTGTCATCATTAGTTTTCTGTTTGGAAGAGATCTCCCCAGATGCATTGAAAACGAGATACTGGAGGTCAGCAACACTAAGGAAGCAGATAAAAAAGCAGGTAAGGGACCTTCCAGTACTGCAGGCAAGAGATGAAGGTTTATACCAATTAACTGGGAACCAAAAGACAATTACATGTAGGAAATCACTAAAGGGAGACAAGTCAGTAGATCATGGTGATATATTGAATTTGACATCTAGAATGAGTCCCAGATTCCTGAGTTTGATGCCTGGAAATCTGACCTAGGTGATAAAAGATGGCTTGATTTTATATATAATGCATCATTTAGTGCAGCCTCTTCATTTTATAAGTGATAAAAGTACATAGATGTTAAGTGATTTGCCCAAGGTCTTGCAGCTGTTTGTCTAGTCCTGGAAGGACTAGAACATAACTCTCCTAATTTTCATTTCAGGGCTCTTTCCAACCTACAGAACTGTATTCAGAGATTCAATGCTCTTTCAATTTTCATGCCAGGAGAGATGACATAATGGAAAAAAAATAGATGGAGTTCCAGCTTCCTAATTGTTCCATAAAAGGATTTGGGGGCTATGTGTCTGACAATGACAGATTTGCCATTTGAGGATATTATCTAAAATTTATGAGACAATTATTATAATTGAATCATTTTATTTTTAGGAATAAAAGTTCAAATTTCATCCAATTTTGTAACTGTAAAAAAAATCATGACACTTCCCTTCAGTGATATATCATTTATCATCAGATGTAAAGAAACAATGAAGTTTTATGTTTAATAATAAGGCAGCTCTCCTTGTGAAATGTCAGATAAGAAAATTTAAAAATCAAATTGGTTTTAGTTAATTGCATGGGTAACTCTGCATATATCAAAATGAGGATAGGTCAAAGTTTAAAATAGAAAGAAGGGTTTGGTGTAGGCATTTTGGAGAATATCCACATAGATTTGTGTGTGTGTGCATGCACTTTTCTTTGTCTCAAGATAATTCTACAGACCACAAAACTAAAGATAAGAAAATTTGCATATGTCACTAATGTATCAGAACCAGTAAGGAAATATGGCACTGTGCATCAAAATAATGCAATCCACATAAAGTTGTGATCACTATCTGCAGCTATCTTACCTGATGGATTTGGGGGGTAAGTAACAAGTTCTTGACTATCAAGATGCTTCACCAGGTCTGCTGATGGAGCAAAATGAAAGTGGTGGAAGACAACATTTTCTAAATCTTTAGATTTAGAAGTTAAGCCTATCTTTGTAATAAAAATCTCATCCAAAGTGTTCACTCTCTGTCATAAACCTTCCACGCATTATTCCTTTTTCTACTTCTCAGACAAAACTGCTTAGTCCTCCTATGCTTACTCTTCCTATGATTGCAAAAGTGTTGTGTTCATTCATCTGAACTTAACCACAGGCCTTGCACTCTGGCAATATTTGTCTTTACAAGCTACTTTTCCTTGCTCCAAACAAGTAGCTCCTTTTTTTAAGTCTGTCTCTTTCACAAGCTTCTGTCAGCAAATATATCTTCCCGGCTTGAAGTTAGTCCCACTTTTTTTTTTTTCCCTTCTTCTTTTTTCTTTTAAATTAACCACCAGACAGACACCAGCTGACTATAAAACACTCAAGGTCTGAAGGTACCTTGTGTATCTTGATTCCTCCATCTTGTGACTCCTTGACTCACTAAACATTGAATAAGCAAAGACATTAATTTCAAATGAGACAAAATTTACTTCTTAAGGTAATGAATTCTCTTTATTTTGTTTCTCATTCTATTTTAATTATTTCTGTGACCAGGGTCCCATCCTTCTACCTCTGGCATTTTCCAAGTATAAAGTTTAAGGGGAAAGTACACTGTATTGCAAATTCAGTGTCAGACCCTGCAGGCCCCCAAAGTCAGGGAAACTTGGATCAGTTTCGTGCTCTACAGATGGAGTGATTTGGCTGAAAGATTGGCTCTTTACTTGGATAGAGATTATGAGAGAAATAATTAACAATCTTAATACAATATAAATGTACAACATAGAAATAAGTACAATAATATGACTTACGACCAAATTTCAAACATAACAGGAGCCCCTCGAGAGATAAACTAGCATATATAGAACTAGATGTTTCTGAAATGCCCCCTCTCCTTCATTATTGAGATTAACTGGCCTACAATTATTTCTAAACAAACTTTAGCTCTATCATCATATGATTCTATACAGAACATCTTACATTTAAGTGTATTCCATTTATACTCACCATAATACAGCTACTAATAAATAACATTGAAAATCCTTTCATATGTAGAACCATTAATTAATTAATTAATCCATTAATTCACTCCACAAATATGTACCACATGTCTTGAATGTGGCAGGCTTATGCAGAATAGTTTCCAGGAGGTTTTAGAAATTAAACAAAAACAAAGCTCCAAAAGTTAAATAACTTGCCCAAGGTCACATAGCCAGTAGTTAAACACATGGTCAACTCATACCAAAGTCCATCTGTTTTTCATTCCATTCCACTGACCTCAAGGAGCTCCTGGTTTAGTGGAGGAAATGTACAACCAAATAAATAATTTAAAATACAGCACAAGAAGGTGTTTTGCTATAAAGTCCCTCAAAATATCCTCTTTCTCTGAGACCCTTACGAATCCAAGAAATATCATTTAATAAAATAATTTCCTTTAATCATTAGAACGTCTTTTAATGTGCATGTAGTCAGAGTTGCTCAAGAAACTCACTTTTAATACTATAGTTTGGAGATGGATTTCCTTACTGATGGTTTAAAATGTAAATGTGTCTTGGCTTTCATTTTAACTTTTAAAAGAAATGGTATTTTTACTTGGAGAGACTCAACATGTAAATTTCTGGGCACCCTTCTGGCCACCCTTGAAGCAAGCAGGTGGCCTGGTCTCTGCCAGTTTGATCACTTTCAATAAGAGTCGGACTCTATGAGGAGAGGAAGGTTAGTTAAGGCCTCTTTCCAGGGCAGCCTGAAAAAACAGGTCTCATCCTTGGCCGTGTTACTGCTATTGTGCATTCTGAACCATACAGATAGAAGTTTCCCGGGCTTCTATCACTTAATAAAAAGATCCCATCTTTCTCCAGAACAATCGCTGTCAGGACAGCACACTCTGCCCCTTCTCAGCTGGTCTTGTTCCCCTACTGTGCATACATAAAGTGGTCAGGAATTGAAATCTTAACTCTCCGGCTTGAAAGTTTCCTATTTTCATCCCACTGGTCTACAGAGGAAAAACGAAAGGGTATTAAGATTTCTCTGTTTTTATTTCATTCCATATGTGTCTCTGCTTCTGTATAAAGTTCACTCACTGAGAAGAAAAATAGCCTGCACAAGTTTTACTTCTTAAACTAAAAAAAAAAAAAAATCACCATTCTCCAGACATACCTAAAGGCTATAACTTAGCTAAATATAAAAGGCAAAGAAGCATGGAAAAAGAGAGAAATGCGTCATGGTTAAGAGGACAAAATTCTTGAAGATGTCACAGAGAAGCCGACATTGCGTGAAGGATCAGAAGTAGAAAGAAAAGGAATTTTCAAGCTAAAATGGGCAGGAAAGGCAATTCCAAGCCCATGAAATGGTATGTGTCTGGGTACGGGGTTTTAAGAGCCTCTGTTAGAATTTGATCTCTGGGAACTCCAGGCAGGAGGGAGGGAAGCAGTTGGAGATTGAGTAGGTTGAGGCCAAATTATAACTACCATCCTAAGGAGACTAAAACTTCACAACAAGGGTAATTTTCATAGATTTCCTTTTCTAATTTTGATCAGTCAGGAAAAAAACATGAACGAAGTCTAAACAGTAACAGAAGAGTGTTGCCGGTTTTATGACTAAAAGCACTGATCTTTATTTATTCATTCAAACAGAGCTTTGCTTGCCTCTCCTCTTAAATATTTGCTTTATGAAAAAAAAATTTAATTATTTATACGCTAGATAGTTTATCCCAAAGATATTTTGGTGCATAGCCTTACACTGTCACATTTTTTTTTCCATGTGACTTTCTCATAAAGTTAGAGACATACTACAAAACAGCAAAACATCCAAAAGAGAAAACAGGAAATTCTTCTTAAGCCAGTGTATCATTAACTCATGAAATTCACCACTGCCTAAGAACACTGAAGTGGCTTAGAATATTTTTAAATGAGGTCATAAATTCATATAGAGTAAACTGGATTTTAAAGTTATAACTTTATAATAACTCAAACAAAACATAAATCCTGAGGCAGCAATACCAACTTGATCAGCAAATACATCAGGCACTAAACTGTCTTCTGAAATTATACTATAATTTAATAGCTTTTGCATAAAAATTGAAGAACACTTTGAAAGTTGCTTATTTATGATTCCTGATTATCTTCCTATTACTTTATTAAAATAACTGGCATTTATACTGTAAGATTTATAGTCTGCCATATGATTTGTTTACATACATTGTAAGATGTGACCTTTATGATAAAGCCGATTTTTACAATAGCTCTGAAATATTATCACTTCTATTTTACAAATGATAAAACTAGGACTAAACATGTTAATGATTTACTCAGATTTATGTGCTAGTATAATAAGCAAAACTTTGGGAAACAACCTTAAAATCTAAATTTTTATTTAAAAAAATTGTGGAAAATTTTATGAGTAGAATGTAAAACCTATATAAAGGTTACATATTTTTAATTAAGACTGGAAATCTAGATTATATATGAGAAGCAAATTTTTTAAATATTATACTAAAAGTTACCTCAACTAATGTCAATAGATAACATTTGAATTCAAAAAACATTCTTAATTCAGATGATAGATTAAGGATTTTTATCTGTAATATAAATATAAACTAAAAAGGAAAAGTGTAGCACCCACTTTAATTTTACCTATTAAAGTGGCGAGATTTAAAAACAAGAGCAATAACACCTATTGCTGGTTGGGATGGAAGATGATTTAGGATATGACATGTTTAAGTCTCTATCAGAGTCCAATAAAAATAATTAATACATATGCCTTCAACCAAGAAATTGAGCAACTATGGGTCCATCCTGTAATAATAAAACCACAGTATGTAAAAATGTGTATACAGAGATACCTGTTACAGTATTATTTAAGGGGGAAAGTGCAAAATGAATGTCCAATCAATGGAGAATCATTGAATAAATGGCAGAACATTCATAATATTGATTATGCAGCCAATAAAATACATTAATTAGAGCTATATATATCAGATGATTCAGCATCTCTACATAGTATGGTTGAGTACGAAAACCAAGATTCATAAAATTGTGTTTAATATTATTCTATTTTTTTAAAATAAAGAAAACACTGCATTTGTATATATGAAAGTATATTTACATACATCTGTATATTATGAAGATAGTGAAAATAGAGGGACATAGTGATGTGGGTTATAGGGAGGAAGTGAGGGATTTGGGTAGAAAGGGAAGGTGGAAGTGTCCAAGTACGATGGGAAAATGTAAAACATTCTATGCTTCAAAGAAATAGAGTATTTATATACAAAAAATGTTTAAATTATGAACAAAAATTAATAGTGTGATAATTATTGCTACTGTCTCTGGTATTGTTAACAACAATTTAGTTCTCTTCAGTCACCTGGATCTGATCCCTGTCTTGCCTCATGGGAATAGATAACTTTTTTCTTCCAGTTTTTAGCACACACTTAAGTTTCACTTATACTCACTTATGGCAGGACCTTTTGAGACAGATCCTTAACTTCTGAAACTATTTTTTCATCCATTTTGTTAATTTTCATACCTCCTCTTTTCCTAAAGCTATTTTTTATCATTTGATCAATAGAAGTTCACTATTTGCAAGATTCAAACCAGGTAGTTTATCTGATTTAGTCAGTGTTTTTTGTTTGCTTGTTTTTTGTTTTTATTTCTTCTGCTTCAGTCATATTTTCTCAAGGGACTTTAAGAATTCGAGAGATGAAAATGTTTGGTTTGATTTGGGGAGGATAGAGGTTTCTTAGGGTTTGTGCCTTAAGTTCTGACTTGAAAGGATACAACAGTATTACTTTCATGCCTTTAAATTTTAGTAACATAATAAAAGTGATTCATAAGAATTTAGAAAGAGTAAATTTTAAAAGCTCTTACTAAAGAAATGGACCCTAAGGTATCTGTATATGACTAAGAACAACAGTATATATTTCAAAATATATAAACTAAAATGCATTTGATTGTACCTCCAGAATAATAAATAACATCACCCTTACTCACATTTTATATGTTTATCTGAATAAAGGATAATTGGGATGGATTTATAAGAACAAAAACAAATTTTATCCATGCCATAGCCCACTGTATTAGCAGCTCAGATTATCAATGATTAAGATGTTGAGTCTTTAGATAACTAATGAGAATCTACTGTACAGGGAACTCTACTCAATGCTCTGAGGTGACCTAAATGGGAAGGAAATCCAAAAAAGAGGGGGTATATGTATACATATAGCTAATTCACTTTGCTGTACAGTGGAAACTAATACAACATTGTAAAACAACTACACTCCAATAAAAATTTTTTAAAAGTTATGAGTTTTAATTTTGTTCTTACATTCATTTTATAGAATGGTTACTATAGACAATATGTAAAAAAAAAAAAAGAAGAAAATAATAGATGTATTTCCCCAAATTTATAGGTTGAAACCTAATCCCCAATGTGATGGTATCTGGAGGTGGGCCTTTCGGAGGTGATTAAGTCATGAGGGCAGAGCCCTCAGGAAGGGATTAGTGCCCTTTGTGAAAGAGTCCTCTCTTATGCCTTCTGCCATGTGTGGACACAGAGAAGATTGCCAGCTATGAACCAGGAAGCATGCTCTTATCAGATACCAAATCTACCATTGCCTTAATCTTGGACTCCTCAGCCACCAGTACTGTGAGAAATAAATTTCTCTTGTTTATAAGCCACCCAGTCTATAGTGCTTTGATATGGCAGCTCGAAGTGACCAAAGCACCACCCACCTTGCTTCCTGGAATTCAAAGGCAAGGCTATGTTAAATCAGGCCATGTTTTCTTCTGCACTATTCAATCTGCTTATCTATGTACTTATTCTACACAATTCAGCCATAAAAGCAGACTGCTTACAAATAAAATCTGCAAAGTTCACCCAGAATGTACATTGACGACTTTGCTGTTATATTTTGACAAGCTAGAAAAAAAAAATCTGACCTGAAGAATGTGGGTGTATTGAAGTGAGTCAAATATTCTGGTAATAGAAATAAGATTTTCTTCATGAGATTCTCAAACTCCAAGACATATCCCACTGCAACTCAAACATGATTATATTGCCATTGTGAATGAAAAGAAAAATATTTTGATTAAAGTGAATGAAGTCGCTACACTGAAGAACTTCTAGTCATAAAATAAATTAGTGGAGGTCCCCAGGGTAAAGGACTTTGAAGTCTTTCTATATATGATCAGATTGACTAGCACTCAGTTAATTTGTATATTGCACTAAAATGTCTGCATGAGTCAATATAGAAAAACAAAAGTGACGAACAGGTCCATTACACTTTTCAAGTCAATGATTAATGTTTAGAATGAAAAGAATAATTTATATCATAGTGATTGCTTTCCATTTCTGTTCCTTCTCTTTACAAAATATGCAGCTATATGCAGTCTTGTTTTATGCTCTACAGTGAATCTATGAAAACCATGGCAGAATAGAAAAAGCTATCACCTTAATTCCTCTAGAATGACAATGTCTAATAGATACTTAAGAACCATAAATCTTAAAATGTCTAGTCAGAAAATCTACCAAGTAATTTTCTTATAAAATATAAAAATAACTGTTTCAGCAAACATTTGTATGTGCAGGGGTAGGGATGTGAGTGGGAGGTATATGGTAATTTTGACAATTGACTATTTGCTAGGGTGCTGATTGGACAGTGGATGTAGGTGTTACATAAAATTTGAACTCATCATTTGAACATATACAGGGGTAGATAGATGGGTGACAGAACTTCTGGTTCTCTCTTCTCCCACAAGAAGTTTTGTGCTATTATCAGTTGACAAAGTTTCAAGTAATAGCTATCACTCATATTGGAATTGTGTATGTCCATGTCACAGATTGAAAACTCAGAACAAGGAATAACCTAGAATAAAATGTGTCTTCTTTTTTCTCAACTTGATCACCTCCTTCATTTCCAGCCAGACACCCATTCTAATGAAGTCATCATCTTCTTACCTATGACAAGCAAAAACTACTTGATTTTCAGAGGTTAAAAGATCATACCAGATGGATAAAGCTAAATTCCCCAAATACATGATTTTTTAGAAATAGCTTCAGTTCCCTTCATAAGAACAATTGTCTTTTAAGAGGAAAATGCATGACATAGTTGATATCTTTTAGTTTGTCTCAAAGCCACAGTGACTGCAACTTTTGGAAAAATGAAAAATTGATCTGATTCATTTGCTAAAATGTCTTTTCTTTCCTACACATATCCTTAACTTATTCCTATATTTTCTGTAATATACTATAAATAACAAGGAATTGTTATGATAATGCAGAAGTACTTTTAAACAACATTAAAAAGAGTTTTAGAAAATCCCATGACTTCACAATGGAGATATTGATTGTATGAAAGAAAAACTCACTCATATAAGATCAAATGGTTTACTTAGCTTAGGTCACTTTACTGTGAAGCTAAAAACTTTCCTGAAGCATAGTAAAATCCCACATACGTGACTAAGCTCTCTCCTAAAAATAGAAGTGGCTTCAATTAAATTATCAGTGAGGCAATAAGTCAGAACATTCTTAGAGTTCACGAACATCATATGATCTATGTGAAGAAAGATTTTAAAAATAGAAATTTGGCTCAAGAGAGACAAACTATTCCCAGAGCATTTGTTTATGAACATAGTGTTGAGGGGCAAAAATTTACTTACTCTCCCCCGACCCCAATTTTTTGTTTTGAGTATATATGCACACATGCATGCCTGCAAGTTTGTGTGTGTGATTTTTATCTTGTTGGTTTTAGCTCAGTTCTCACAGATCAGAGATAAACAGTTACTGATAAATTGAATAGAGATATTTTCTTTATGAGAGCTGCAAAATTACATTGAAAAGCAATGACCATCTTTTTTATCCTGTTGACTGCAGCAGAACCCTTTTCAAACAACCTAAACATCCATGGCTCTTCTGATGAAGCATCTGAAAGTATTCCTATTTTTGAGCACGGTATTTTACTGTAACATTTGCAGTATTGCAGTACATTAACTATTACATAAGTTATCATGACCTTGTTTTCAGATATATTGATGGAATCCATTTTATGTGTAGAAATAGAATGAGATTAATTCATTTTAAAATGAATTCCATACTTTGCTGGAATTAATAAAACTATAATCCAGGTAGGAGTTTTGATCAGTAGATATTATATGTACATTAAAAACAGGAAAGAAGATTCTTCTGAATAATGGTAGTAGATATTACATAACTCATAGACAAATCCATTAAGTTAAAAAAATCAGTTAACCATTTTCACTGTTCAGTTTCCCATGTGTGTTTATTTTCATAATTAATTTGATTCACTCAAGTGCACATTCAGTGTGACTTGTTGGGAATTAGTGCCACACATTTTTGTTTCTGACAGTGTAAGTCCTGGGAAACTACATCATTGTAATTATATCGAACGCCATTCAGAAAGGAATGTCTTGGGAAAATGTTGTTTTCTGGGAGGAATAGAATGCTAAGAGCACTGCAAATTTTCCTGTGAATTTAGAAGAACATGAAAATATGTTGCAGGCTTACAGCAAAACCATTAATACAGCATTTGGAAACAGAACACATGCTCAGCAACATTTTCACCTCAGGTAGTAAGGAGGACTACCTTGGAGATTCTTTCTGAGACAGTCTTAGAGTCAGTACTGCTAGAGGGCCATTTATTTTCAATACTTCCCAGGAGCATTATCGGCAAAGGAGCATATTAAGCTGCTATAATGTATTTGTAAAGCCCCTAAAATAGAATTGGCAGAGACTGAATTTCTAAATGAGAAATGATAGTTCTGCAAGACTGGATTTCAGTGTAACTATATTAGAAAGTAACTCATCAAGTTTCACTCTTCTTCATCATAGTATGTGCCAATTCCAAAGAAAGGCATTTATAAGACTGTTGCTTTAGAAAATTGTATGAAGTTCCGAAGAGCCATAGGTAGTTTCTACACACTGAAGTTAGCATTTTATATAGGTAGCAAACCAACATTTTTCTTTTTATTTGTTTTTAGACATGAGAAACTAGTTAAGGCAACCAATATCTCCACATATTATCCTACATATCTCTATGAAATTAATATTAAGGATACTTCTATGAGGTTATAATTACATATTAATCACTGTTATCCTGTATGAGATTATATGAGGCTATCTCTATGAGATTAACATTAAATTAAATGTGCCTTCATTTTCTGTACCTTGACTTATTCTATCTTTGAAGCGTTCTTCCTATTAACTTTGGACCATACTTTGCTGGAATTAATAAAACTACTAAATTAAGCTTCTACTTCTTTGGTATTATGCAGCTCCCTTCCTTTGAGATTTATGATATTTTGAAAGTTTAAAGGAAACAACAAATATTTTACTGCTTTATACCTCAATGTATTAATAAATCTCGCTGAAAATCTTTTAGAACTGATTTTGTTAACTCTCGTAATTTAAATATTTAAACAGAGCAATCACCTTATAAATGCTGGTGGTAGGTTGTTTTTATATAATAAAGAATTTCGCTGGTCTTTGTCTCTAGTTCTTGGGAGGACTTCTATACTCTTGGCATTTTCAGAGCGATAGCAGTGTTTTTGTTATTCATGAACCCCTTAGAGCACAACTGAGTTCATGCTAATAAGGTGACTCAAGATGGGCTTCTAGATAGCTTCAGAGTAGGACCAGCCACCAGAAAGGCCAATCATGTAAGAAGGTTGGGATTTTGAGCCAGCCCAAACTCCAGGGAGGGAAGGGGGGTTAAAGACTTAATTCTATCAAATAGTCAATGATTTAATGTTCCTAATTTGAATCCGTATGATAAAAATGTAGTCACGAGTTTTGCATCTTTCAGAGTTCTGAGAATCATACTACAAATTATCAAATCTGGGGGGTGGTCTAGGGAACCCCTAGAATTCGTAGCCTGTTGTTCAAAAGTGTGGATGGGGTCCCCAGTTGTGTCTGGCATCTAAAGTTAGGGCAGTCTTGTTGGGTAACATGACCTTTAACTTCTGGAGTCTGCACTACCTACCACCAGTTAGTGCCAAAACTGAGTTGCAGTATACCAGTTGGTGTCAAAATGAGTGTAATGCATAGGGACTGTTAAATAAATAAACTGTAAAATTCTGGTGAGGCAGGGTTTATTTTATTTTGCAGGGACATATTTTAATTACACTGAAAGGACAAATGATAGTGCAGGATAGGAAATAATAACTAAAGAAAAATTTTTTTAAGTGCTAAGGAGCCATTTTCCAGGTAGTACTCAAATGAGAACTATGAAAGAATTTAGATTTCTCTCTGAGTGATGCAAAAGATAGTTAGAGGTAGACTTTTCATCAAGACGGTGGAACAATTGGACACTCATAGGCAAATAAATGGACCATCTTCATAGCAATGCAAAAATTAACTCATAATTGACCTTAGACCGAAATGTAAAATCTAAAACTATGCAATTTATAGACAGAAACAAAGGAGAAAACTTTTGTGACCAGGATTTAAGCAATACTGAGATACAACCTCAGAAGTATGGTTTACACAAGAACAAATTGATTAGTTGATGTTTGTGAAAATTAAGTACTTCTGCAGTTTGAAAGATATTGGTAAATAAGAGAATTAACAGACAAGCTACAAATGGCAAGAATATTTACAAATGAGACTGGTAAAGGTCCTATATCCAGACTCTCTATAAAAACATTCTCAAAACTCAAAGATAAAAAACAAACAACCCAATCAAAAAATGAGCAAAAATTTAAACAGACACATCACCAATGAACATAGATATATAGATATATAAAACGGCAGATATGTACATGAAAAGTACTCAGAATAATGCAAATTAAAACCAAAATTAAATACCACCACACAATTGAAATCAAAGAAAGTGTTGATAATAAATGCTGAGTAGGATTAGGAACAACTGGAAATCTCAGACATTGCTGGTGGGAATGCAAAATGATAGTCAGTTTGGAAAATAGTTTGGCTGTTTCTCATGAAATTAAACAAATGCTAACCATACAATTCAGCAATCTGACTTAAGGATCACCCAAGTGAAATGAAATGTCATGTGCACTCAAAAACCTGTATGCAAATGTTTCAAGTGGCTTTATTTGTAATCACCACAGCTAAAAACAACCTAAATATCCTTTAACTGGTAAGTGAATAAACTGTGGTATATCCAAACAATAGAATTGAAAATTCCAGTGAACAACTGAAAAGGAATGAACAAGTGATTCAAACACCACGAACAAGGATAAATCTCAAATGCATCATTCTAAGTGAAAGAAACCAGTCTCAGAAAGATACATATTCTATGATTCCTTTCATTGTTTGCTTTTAAAATTTATATTTGAGAGCAGTGTTATGTTCACAGCAAAATTGAGAGGAAGGTGCAGAGATTTCCTACGTACTCCCTGCCCCCAAACATGTGTAGCCTCCTCAACTATTCATATCCTTTACCAGGATGGTACATTTTTTATAACTGATGAACCTACATTGACACATCACAATCCCCCAAAGTCCGTAGTTTGCATTATGGTTCACTCTTGATGTTGTACATTCTGTTGATTTTGAAAAATGTATATTACATTTATCCATCGTTACGGTATCATAGAGGGCTTTCACTTTCCTAAAACTTATCTGTGCTCTGCCTATTTATCCCTACACCCTCCCTATGATTCCTTTTGTGTGACATTTTGGAAAAGGCAAATGGAATATTAACTAGAGTTTTGGAGACATCATTTTATAAAGATATATCAAAATCATAATCATAAAAACAATAATATCAAGGATAATAATACCACCTTAGATTTGTGTAATATATAATATTAAAAGTCATTTTATTTTTGTGATCCCATTTACTCCTCACACCTCTAGAAATTTGTGTGTATATCTGAATCGTTTGTGCCTTAACAGAATTCTACTATAAGTCAACAAGTTGCCTCTTCTGCTTTATTTCCATTGCATAGTCCTACAATCTATCACCTAGTAGAATCTCATGTCATTAACAATGACTTATAGTACCATCAGCAATAAGGATGGAACTAATTGATATCATCAATATGTCCTATACTCCCACTGCATGACAACTAAGGGAAAAGTACCTAAGCACTAAGAACAAAAGTTATCTTTGTACTTTGACTAAAACATAGAATATTACACACACAAATTTAGTAATGCTGTCCTAAGCAAGTATTAAAACTTGGGAAATAATGTCATAACTAAGGCTAGGTGGAAACTAAAGAACCATATGTTTTTTAAAGTCATATATATGAACTAACCTCTGAGTGACCTATTCCCTGAAGCCATACGCATTGTAATATATTTTCACAATGTCAGATTTTCAATATCATATGGGTTACTAGAATTTGTGTCACAGCAACCCAAACATTTGAGAACATACTAAAGAAAGTAACTTGAGGAGAGAGTGAAGAGAGGTTTTTATCATTTATACTTGTAACCAGTCCAGTTTTTAGCTAGTCTCAGTTATTCGGGTTATAAGATTTTAGCCTTGCCTCTGATTTTTTTAAATTTGTCTATACTTTGGGAATATAGTTGTCACACACACAAAAATTGAGATAGAATATATATGCATATGTTTTGCATTTCTTCAAATAGATTTCACAAAGGGATTTCTAGCAAAAGCTAGAAAAGTGCATGAATATTTACATATACATGAACACAAATACATGTATTTGTATTCGTACATTTATATTGCATGTGTTTGCATCGATTTTTCCCATAAGCATCTATAAAATTTCCATAATGATGCTGTTTTAAAGACAATAGGAAGCAAACACTTTCTAGCAATGCAATTAAATCACCTATCATGACGATACCTGAACATAACATGTGACAACACAGCATCGTTATGAGGGAACTATTCCAACATCTGCAGCTCTGAAGTTAATCATGACTCCAGAAAGACCATCCTTCTAACGTGCTGCATGAGAGAGACACTAATTAATCATTAAGTGGTCTGATATCATACAGGGCCTCCACTTCTGTTTCACGTCAACTGGGGTGGTGTGGAGCAGCAATGGCAGTAGCAACAGCAGCGCTGAACGTGATGGGGGAAGTATGGATCGCCAAAACTCTGAGAGGACTACAATTTGGAACTGGTACTTAAATTGTTTAATAAATGAGAGCCCATCCTCACTTTACTGATGGATGGGCTGTATTGGCCACTTGCCAGAAGTGTTTTCTAATTTTCACTAATGGAACGTAAATTTCCCTTGATTGTGGAGGTGCGAGCTTTTGACACTCCTCCTTGAGTCATGGTGGAATAGGATATGCTAACATCAGTACTTTCCAGCAGCTTCACCTTTATAATAACTGCCATAATCCAGTATAAGAGAGGTTACTTTCAATCATGCCACACAATATCCACCCTCAGGAATACTTAACTAGGTGAATCAGACTATCATGATGATAATATACTGCCCTGAAAATATTGTCACTCACTCCTATATGTATATGCCTATGATTAGACAGTTGGAAAAGACAGAAGAGTTCCCGATGAAAATTAAAAATTTCAATAACTACCAACCAAAGAAACACAATGCTAAAATCTTGGAAAATATATTTTTATTGTTTTTTTTCATCTTCAGAAATATCTAAGCTTTACTGAGGGCTTGCAGTGTGCCAGCCACTCTTCTAAGCATTTAATATGTATTATCTTACTTAGATCTCACAACAACCCTATAAAATAGGTGCTATTATGATTATTTTATTATTTTGCATATGGGTGAACTAGAGCATGGAGAAACTTGGTAATTTCCCATGGATACATGAAACTTGGATGGAACTTGGATTTGAATTCCCAGAGGGAGATCTTGATAAAGAATCTCTCCTACAAATATATGTCTACGTGTAACTAACAACTCCCCCAGCAGTGTCAAGGCCAACATGAAAAGAAATCTAACCTTTCCAAGGGTTCTTCTATCCAAGTATTTTCAGGATTCCTGTGACTGCCTACAGTGGTCTATTGAATCAGTCCTCCTTGGTGCTTGCTGCTTCTACATGCTAGGTGGAAGCAAGAGCTCAGGCTCATTTCCTGCCACTGCTGGACAACTCTATACTTTTGGTTTTTTTCAGCAATACCTGTGGTTACTCTTTAAGTAGACCCATTGTTTTGCCCTTGGACATTCTGAGATCAGCCATAACACTCCAATACCTAAAAGAATTGGTAAGAAGCCTGAGGAAATCAGAGCCACCTCATAGCTTTGTATAAAACCCTCCTCAATGAGGCTACACGTGATGCAGTCATCCCTCAGGAAGTGAGAGAAGATAAGCATTTCCAGTCCCACCTTCCTTTCCTCTAAGATTGGGTTGCACTTGGAGACCATCACTGTCTTTTCCAGAAGTTCCTCAATCTGGGTTGCCTCAGTACATCAGACATTTATAATACCTTTGAACGTCAAGAAGGAAGAGGTCAGGATCCTGCCCTGTCCCTTCCTTGAAAAGATCCTTGTGCCTTAAGAAAATAGTGATACAAATGAATGCGTGGGGTCACTAATTTTATGTACCCAATAGGGCTTAATCCAGGTATCATTTTGTCCATGAAGTCTTCTAGGCAGCTTTTAAGGACACTGTGAGCATTTCTTAATAGTGTTCCATGTGACCTCCATGTTGCCCAAGTCACTCATATTAGTTTGTTTCTGTGTTTGTCTGCACTCTTCTTTTAGCATATTACTAAAGGCAGTCTTCTTCTGAGGCAACTACAGCTCTTGTGGTATAAGTAGTAGCCTTCATGAATGCAGAAATACTTGCAAATGAAATCTGATACAGAGCCTATAACCAGAATATAGAAAGAACTCAAAAAGCTCAACAACAACCCAAAGTCCAATTAAAACTAGGCAAAGATTTGAACAGACATTTCATCATAAAGGTATATGGATGTCAAATAACTACTTGAAAAGGAGCTTAATATTGTCTGTCATTAAGGAAATGCAAATTAAGACCACAATGAGATACCACTACACCCTATTAGAACAGCTAAAATTAGAAAGGCTGAGAATACAAAGTGTTGGCATGAATTTGGACCATGTAGAATTCTCATACATCATCTCTGGGAATGCTTAAAAGGATATAGTCCCTTTGGAAAACAGTTTGGAAATTTCTTAAACCGTTAAACAGCCATCAACAATCGGTCCCAGTCATTCCATTACTATGTATTTACATAAGAGAAATGAAAGCGTATATCCATTCCTGGCTGCTCAGCTGCCCCTCTGAACATTCTCATGAACCAGTAAGGAAGATCCCACCCCCTCCCAGTGTGGTAGGGACTGAATCTTCTATTTGCTGGTCTGAACTAGTTAATCTATCAGTAAAGGAAGATTAACTTACTTTAGTTAAAGTAACTTTTTTAAAGTAAATTTTTATTTACTTTACATATATAGATACGAGTACACAAATCATATACAGCTCAATTAATTTTCAAAAGGTGAATAGACCTACATAACCAAATCAGGAAATAAAATGTATTCTGCACCTGAAAAATTCACCTCACTTTCCCTGACATGCTCAAGGCAACTCTCTTTATATCAAGAGAGACAGACATAAAGGCAGGAAGGTAGGAGAATAGATTTGACCTGAGAATTATGGCTAGGAAAGCATGGTAGTGTTGTTACTAGCACTTGGAATGGACTGGAATCATAAAAATAAGAAAATTATAATATATTTGAGATAACTGACCTGCCAAACAAAACACAAATGTCTGAACTAAAAAGTTCTGTAACTGCTCAAAACTTAACCTTCATACAACAGGCAGAGGGTTGAGAAAGCTGCTCAGCAACCAACTAGCTCATTTTCCCCACTGCTCTTTTTAAATGAAGCCCAGGAAACAAAGCAATATCCCTGCAGTAGAGCCAGAGACCATTAAGAAGAGTGGACACGTAAATAAAATTAGGTCTCCTTTAAGGAATATTTCTCACTCTCAGAGTAGGGAGTCCTCACAGTATCTGTTCAATGGGACTTTGGAAATACATGTACCAGTGACTACTTTGTGGTACTCATTCTTCCTCTTCCCACATAATAATGTTTATTGTGGGTCTTGTCCTTGTATTACCACTTTGTAGTATCCACTATACTATAATGGGAAAATAACTTGTCTTTAGAGTTCATCAGTCTCTAGACCTAGAGACACTATTTCCAAACCGGATGTAGAAAACAATGCACAACATAACACCCAGAGATCCTGGGCTTTGAGCTCAGAATGTTGACTGGATTGACTTTGGATTGACTGGGTTCCTTTGGAGAGGGCTGAGTGTGCTATAAGTGCAGAAAGAAAGAAAAGGAATATTTGGTGGCCAGGGGAGTGTACTGTGGCAGAGACAGTGGTTCTCACCAAATTTTCCATCTGACATCCCAGTTTCTTTACTCTTTTTGAAGGGGCCATACACCTAGGTTTGGCTAATGGCAGGTAGGTGGGGGATGACGTATGTCACCCCTAAGCCAAAAAATAGAAGAGTCAGTCATAACTTTCCCCTTGTTGAGGTGACTGAGTAAATTCTGTTTCACATGGTGTAGTTACTTAATGATGGAATCTCTATCAGCCTGGGTCCCTGAGGAACTAAGTAAAGTACAACTTTTGATTTTGTTAAGACGCTGGGATTTGGGGGTTAGGTGTCACCACAGTACTACTTAGCCTATTATTTCTAACACAAATGCAGTACAGAATGTGGCTCCCACGGCACTTAGAATTCTGCCTGGCTGTTTTTCAGAACTTTCCAAGAAAGCATTTTTCCAAGATGTTTGCAGCCCAATTCTCTCCCTGACTTAGGGGTGCCTGGATGAAATGAAGGTGAGTGTGGATTTATCATAGATGTCCTTTAAAGAAAAATGAGAAGGGAACTGCCCTTATTCCCAAAGTTTACGCATCCTGAGAAACTGGCAATACAATATGATATAAATCAGAAGGATTGATAAACGCACCTATCCCGAGGTAGCCAGAACTACCCCTTTTAAAGGTCTGCAGAGAACCACCTCATCAAATCACTGCAAGCATCCTGAGACACCTGGTTTGTCTTCCTGTGCTGTATGAGACAATCCTTCAAGTTTTCTTTGCCAAATGGTCATCCCTCTTGCTGGTTCTAATGATTTTCAAAGTTGGTAACATTGTAAAGGATCAGAATTAGTATCATTTTCCTTCAAATATTTATTTTTCTTTTTCACTTATCTTCTTATATATGGTTGTCGCCACACTAGAATATAAGCCCCATTGTGCTCACACTGAGACCTAGCATGGTATAGTAAAGAGCATAGACAATCTATCAGGGTTTGAATCCAGGTTCACCACTTCTGCAGCCCTGGGGTACAACAGTAAGTAACCATTTGCTGCCTTCATTTCCTCATCTGTAAAATAAGTCTAATATTAATACCTACCTCATAGGGCTGTGCTAAGAATTGCATGAGTTAATACATTTAAGACATTTAGATCAACGTTAGGCACATGTTAAGTCTTCTATAAATGTACCTACTCCACCGAGCTTGGATCTTATCTATATTTTTCACTAAGTTATCCCAAGTGACTGGTGCATGGCCTTGTGCATGGCATCAGAGGATGGTCCAGAGACAAAAATGGATACTTGTACTTATCACTGTAAGTGTAACTATCTTTGTCCACATACTTGAAAATGTCTTCAGATATGTGTGAAGAGTCCTGCAAAACATAAATTTATTCACAGAGTCTTTACAGTAACTGCCTCTGTAGTCTTTAATAACATACTATAAATCAGCTATTTCGGGATAATTTTCCTGGATCATCTTTGCAAATGTTCTGTTATTAAGACAGAGAAATCAATCCAATATACCACCTATTGCCTTAGGATGTAAATAGTGCAGGATAAATATTTGTTTGCAAGGCTATGAATGAGGCATTAAAACAGCTCATCATCCTGCTGAGTAATAACTGGTAATGATTCTTTCTATCTATTATGGAACGGAAATGTCATTGCATTGTTTGGATAAGACTGTTGAAGCTAAGGACACAATGTTCAGTACTACTTTGTGTTCTACCCTCTTTTTTCTCTGACGAGACAAAATACCGAAATCAAATCATGCACACACACACACACACATGCACACACATCAGTGTTATTGATCAGTGGACTAGACCATAGTATAAAAGAGAAAACACTTGTTTTATGCTGATGTAAATTAACTAAGGAAATCTCCGTTATCCATTGTAGGAAACAACTTTACCCTGTTGCATCCACTCCTCATTTCCACTTTGTTTTGACTTCCAACTCAATAAGAGGATGATGAAAGCAAGGAAGACAGAAAAGGTCAATTCATCTGAATACTGCTGCTCATTTTAAAATGTTGAGATTTAGCTAGAGGGAGGAGAGAAAGATGAGAAAATTCGGGTTACAATCAGAAGCTAAGTCAAGCTTGTTTTTCGCCCCGCTTCAATTTATCTGGGCTATGTGAACCTCCATTACTACAGACAATTAAGAGTTTCTAAACTGAAGATTCTGTTTATTGGTGTAGCATTTAAGATTTCTTAGGCTTTAAATTCTTAGACCTAAATGTGCTACTAGTGGAGGGGAGAGAATGCAGCCTATTCTGTGGTAACAATTTGGGACTTAGCTAGAAGACAAATTCCAATGAAAGAATCATTTTCTCAATACTGCTAATGGCTTCAAGGAAAGGTATAATTACAAGAACGGGGATGAATGTAAATATTGTATAAAACTTCTTGTCTAGAAGTAAGTGCAGCCTACAGAAAGCATCATATTCTAATGGACGTTTATCCTTATTGGAAAAAGAGTTCAATGTTAATTTAAAACAATTCCTAAACCTCTAGTGTGAATTATAGGTAGAGATTTGAAGGCATCTGCTACGGCAACAACTACAAGCTTTGGAGGAACTAGGTGTCTGCCTGCCTTCCTCTTATTTACGGAAATGTTATGAGTTACATCTGGACTTCCCTGGTGGCGCAGTGGTTAAGAACCTACCTGCCAATGCAGGGGACACGGGTTCAAGCCCTGGTCCGGGAAGATCCCACATGCTGCAGAGCAACTAAGTCCGTGCGCCACAACTACTTAGCCTGCCCTCTAGAGCCCGTGAGCCACAGCTACTGGAGCCCACGTGCCACAACTACTCAAGTCTATGCCCTTAGAGCCCGTGCTCTGCAACAAGAGAAGCCACTGCTGTGAGAAGCCCGCGCACCGCAACAAAGAGTAGCCCCCGCTCGCCACAACTAGAGAAAGCCCACGCGCAGCGATGAAGACCCAACGCAGCCAAAAATAAATGAATTAATTAATTAAATTAAAAAAAAGAGAGTTACATCTAAATTGCCCTCAAGTCAGACTGTCACACACACAGAGAACATTTTGAAAAGTATTGAAATTGAATTTACAGTTCAATAAAAAGGTATCTTTTTAGTCAGAACTGGAGGAATAAGACAAGTTTCCTTCCATCCAAGGTGCTTCCACTCAAGGTGCCTCCAATGTTGAAAAAGCTCTCCTTTACTACAGACATGTTACTCCAAATAACCAGAAACCAGTAATTAATTGATGTATTTCCCCGCTCCACTTGACACCAACAATGATTATGTGGTATTTCAGAAGAAAAAGACAAATCAAATAAAAATAACCAAATATCAGGTTTTATGGAGGAAAAAAAGTACTAATTTCTAGGTTATAACCAGGAACTGTTTGGGCAAGACTCAATCATACACAGTGTCTATGTGCGCAGGTAAAATCTGATAATTAATGTTCAGATAATGAACCACCTCCCACTCCAAGGAAAACCAACCTGAGCCATGAAAATAATTTATTTAACAAAATCAAATTTATAAGATAAAAAGTGCTACTATAAACCCTTTAGTTATGGAGAAAATTCAGTTGAATGGATCATTTCTTTTTCATCAACATTTTGGTTAAAAAAGTTTGCTGTAACAGTATTCAGTCCTATTTATGGATTAATGATTTTCATTTCAATTTTCAGAAATAACTACCTTTCTGTTGCTTATTTGGCTTTAATTAAGTCACTCCTTCATTTATTCATTCACACATACATTCAACAAATAACAATCACCCAAATGAAGCAAATACTCTACAGGGAAGTAATCTAGTCTATATTCTTACTTAGTTTTTATTGTTATAATAGATGTTTTTATGCATTCTAAAAAGAGCATGCTGAATAGCACAATGAAAAATCATATAACCATAAATGAATTTCAATAGCAGTTAATATTTTGCTATATTTTCTTTATCAATTATTTTATATATGTATTATAAAGTAAATTATAGGCATATTTCCAACTCTAAATATTTTACCATAAAATATTTATTACCATAAATATTAATGCCATAAATAATAAGAACATTTTCAATCCAACCACAGTACCATTTTTACATATAAAATGTACTACCGTAAAAAATAAAAACATTTTTAATCTAACTACAATACCATTGCTACATATAACAAACTTAATAGTAATTCCTTAGTGTCACTGAATGCAAAAACTGTATTCAAATTCCCCCAATAGTAATTAAAGTGTTTTTGCAGTTCCTTTTTCAAACTAGGACTAAGTCAAGGAATACACATAGCATCCAGGTGTAATGTCTTTTAACAATGTACATTTTTTTAAATTGAAACATAACATACTTGCAGAATAATGCACTCATTTTAAGTGTAGAGTCAATGGATTGCCACTCATTGAACCCAGCTATTTAACTGCCACTAGTGTCAAGAAATAGACTAGTATCTCAGAAGTGCCAGCATCCCTGCCTGTCCTCACTCAATCAAATACCTAACCTTCCCCTTTAAATGTAACCACTATCCTATCTTCTAATACCATGTTGAGAGTTTCATTTTTGTTCTTTTTCAAAGTATCTTGGCTTTCCTTGGTCCTCTGAATAACCGTAACCATATACATTTATTTCAGAAACAGATCTTTGTCCTTCACACACACACAAAAGAAGTCTGTGGAAATATCTACTGGTGTATTGCATACAGAGATCAACCTTAAAAAAAAACCTGATACTTTAAAATTTTTTAATGTTGCCCAGCATTATTATGACCACCAGCACAATGTTGAAATTACGCAGTCATCCTGCTTTCTTCCTGATATCAGATGAAATATTTCAAAAGGTATCATTAATTGCAATATTAACTGTAAGTGTTTTGTTGTTATCCATTATCAAAGTTTTATTTCTGGTTTGCTAAGAAATATTTTAGATGTTGAGTTTTAGCAAATACTTTTTCTACAATTATTGGGATAAACATGTTTCCTTTTCTTCATTTCATTAATACAATAAATTATAATTTTTAGACATTTTCAAATATTAAAATTATTTAGACTCCTAGGATAGACTCACTTTTCTTGAAATATGTTATTCTTCATCTATGTTTCTGGGTTCAATTTTCAAATATTCTCGTTAGTAATTTTGTATTTATGCTCATGGATAGATTGACCTTTGTTATTTCTTATGGTCTCCATGCCATCTTTTGCTATCAAGATTGCACCAGACTCATAAAATAAGGTAGGAATTGTTCCCTCATTTTTCCATTCTCTGGAGCATTCATGGAAGATTGAAAATGTTTAATCCTAGTCAATAAACATCTAGACATAGAGAAGCCATCTGGATCTGGAGGTTTCTTTGTGAAAGGTTTATAGTTGCAGATTAAGTTTAATTAACAGATCGGGAACACTAATTTTTACATTTAATTTGCATAAAGTTTGGTAAGGAATTTCTCCACTTTATCTACTGGCGTAGAGTTGTTCATGATATTCTCATTGTATGTTTGTAGGCTCTGTAGTTGTATTCTCTTTTTCTCATTTCCAAAACTGATTATTAGGTATTCTTTCTCTCTTCTTTTTTTTTTTTTGACTGCACCGCACAACTTGCTGCAGGATCTTAGTTCCCCAACCAGGGAGTGAACTGGCGCCCTCGGCAGTGAAAGTGCGGAATCCTAACCACTGTACAGCCAGGGAATTCCTTCTCTTCTTTTTTCTTGATGAGTCTCACAAAGTTTTATCAACTTTATAAGTCTTATCAAAGAAATAGCATTTGGCTCTGATTGCCGTATCTATAGTCTGCTTTTTTATTTTATTAATTTCAGTTCATATAGTTGCTATTTTCTTTCTACATTGGGTTAAATTCTTTTTCTAGCTCTTTGAGATGGCTCCCTAGCTAATTGCATTTTAGTTTATCTTCTTTATTAACATTTCCATTTAAACTATATATTTTCCTCTAAGCATGACATTAGCTTTATTTGACCAATTTGATACATAGGGATTTCATTATCATAAGGTCAAATATTTTTCTAATTTTTCCTTGTGATTTATTTATTAACCCATAGGTTATTTTAAAGTATATTGTTTAATTTTCCAAAATATAGGTATTTTCTGATTATCTTTTTCTTATGGGTTTCTAATTTATTTCAATTGTGTTATGAAAATAGACTGTAATTTTCCCAATATATGACATTTAAACACCTGCTATATTGCTCAGCTTGTTGTCAATTTTGGAAGAACTTCTAAATACCCTGGAAAGAATATATACTCTACAGGTTTAGGATGCAGTAATAGATAAATCAGTTAAATTTTACTAATTATGTTGTTCAAATCTTCTATATCCTTACTGATTTTTGTCTGCTTATTCTATCAGTTACTGAAGGAAATGTATTCACATTTCCAACCTTGATTATGGTTTTCATCTGTCTCTTTTTAGTTCTATAGATTTTGCTTTACATATATTTTTCATTAAAATTTAGAATAATTTTATCTTCTGAACTTTTAGCGCAGTGAAATCCCTCTTTATCTCTAATGATGCTTTATGTTAATACAGCTCCAGCAACTTCTATTTGGTTGATACTTGCATAGTATATATATTTCCATTTGTTTTATTTCCAATCTTTTTATTTAGCCTTAAATTTAAAATGTGTCTCTTATAAGTAGCATATTAAAAAATAAGCACTTTGTATGATATTATTGTTTTGATGCATTTAGTTCATTTACACTTAATGAAAACACTGATTTATTAGGTTTAAAGATTCTATTTCTAGTCTATTCATTTCTCAATTTTCCTTTCAATTAGAGTTTTTCTTACACATTTTTACATTATTATTTTAGAGATTTATTTGACATACATTCTGGAGGTATTACATTCTAGTATAAATTATTACTTTGCATATTCACTTAGATATACAAAGACTTTAGAACATTTTAACTCCTTTTATCAGCACCCCCCCACAACTTGTGTGCTATTTTACTGCATAATTTCATTGTAGATGTACATTCTAAACCCCAGAAGACGTTGTTATTATTTTGTACAGTCAATATCCATTCAGATTTATTCACATAGACATTCTTACCTCCAATATTGATTACTTCTTTAGTCTTCAGACTTCCTTTTGGGATCATTGTCCTTCAGCCTGAAAAACTACTCTCAGTAATTCATTCAGGGCAGTCTACTGTTTGTAGCAAGTTTTCTGGGGTTTTTTTTTGTTTGTTTTTTGTTTGTTTGTTTGTTTGTTTTTACCGGTACGCGGGCCTCTCACTGTTGTGGCCTCTCCCGTTGCGGTTGCGGAGCACAGGCTCCGGACGTGCAGGCTCAGCAGCCATGGCTCACGGGCCCAGCCGCTCTGTGGCATGTGGGATCTTCCCGGACCGGGGCACGAACCCGTGTCCCCTGCATCGGCAGGCGGACTCTCAACCACTGCGCCACCAGGGAAGCCTAAGTTTTCTGTTTTGTTTGTCTGAAAATACCTTAAGTATTCCTTTATTTTCAAAAAGATATTTTCATTGAATGTAGAATCTTAGGTAGGCATTTACATTTTCTTTTCACCACTTGGAAAATATCATTCTATGTCTTTTGTTTCCATTGTTTCTATTAAGAGGTCAGTTATCTGTCTTATTATTGTTGTCCCTTGGATGATAATATGCTTTTTTATTCTCTATCTTCAATATCTTTCTTTTAATTTCATCAGCAGTCTTACTGTAGTGTACCTAAGTGTAATTTTCTTTGTATATATTCTTTATGAGATTCACACAGATTCTTAAATCAATGGCTTGATGAACAGTTATCAGTTATTATGTCTTCAAATATTGTTCCTGCCCCATTATCTATTATTTCTCCTTCATGGAGTCCAAGCATATTTTGTTTTTAGATCTTATCATGCCCTTTTCTAAGATTTCTTTAATTTTGCTGTTTTTATATGCTGCTTTTCAAATTTTCTTCTTGCCTAGGTTTCAGTTCACCAATGTTTTTCTGTTGTGTTGAATATAAATATAGATTTCAGTTTACCAATTGTTTTCTGTTGTGTTGAATATGTTTTTTTCTGTTGTGATGAATGTGTTATCATTAATATAAAATATTAATTTTATATATTGTTGTTTCAGTATAATTACCATTCAGCTCTTTTTTATTGCTTTGATGGCTCTGCTGAAAGTCTCAATCTTGTCTTTTAATACTTTGGAAACATGATCATAGTCATTAAAAGTCCTTGTATGATAACTTAATTACTTATACCCACTAAACTGTGCCCACTTTAGGTTTTGGTTGTTTACTGTTTTTTGTTTGTTTGTTTGTTTGTTTTTGTGGTACACAGGCCTCTCACTGCTGTGGTCTCTCCCTTTGCGGAGCACAGGCTCCAGACACGCAGGCTCAGTGGCCATGGCTCACGGGCCCAGCCGCTTCGCGGCATGTGGGATCTTCCCGGACCGGGGCACAAATCCATGTCCCCTGCATCGGCAGCAGGACTCTCAACCACTGCGCCACCAGGGAAGCCCTGTTTGTTTTTTTCACATGCCTTAAATTGAATGTTTTTGTGTGTATACAACCGGTTATTTTTAATTTATTATTAGAAATTATACATGAAATACTTACACAGATATTGAAGGCTCTGCATGATGTCATCTTCCTCCAGAAAGGTTATAATTTTAGTTTTACTTTCTACAAACAGGTAAATAATGACATGAGCAATCTCAGATTACATTATTCCAGTCAAGGATTAAGATGAAAAAAAATTTAACCCATCTTTAATTATTGTAAGGACTGGCCTTTATAGCTCATTCTTACTCATAGGAAGGTTGCTTCCTAAAAATCTAAGGTGTTTCCTAAGGTCTGTCCTCATTAGTGAGCCAAGAACTTTGATTTTTCATGAATGTACCAAAACCTACACTTAGCTTCTCAGCCTCTAGGCTGCCAGGTTCCTTCTTCCCCACGGCTCTGCAATTTTTCATCACATTGGTAGCTCTGTGACATCTGCAACAATCTTTTTGGTATGTTGTTCATATTTTCTAGTTGTTCTTCATGATTGGTTTAGTCTGAACTATAGGTTCCATTGATACAGGTGGAACACCTGTCCTAATTATCTTTTAGTCTAGAATAGTTACATCTTTTTCTCATGATATTGACTTACTGAAGAGACTAGTACAGTTGTCCTTTAGGATCCTCGACTTTAGATTTGTGATTGTTTCCTTCTGATGGCATCTATTTAGCTAATCTATCCAATATGTTTCACATAAAGTTATATCTAAAGACTTTATTAGGATAATATTAAGTATTTTGGCAAGAAAACTTCATAAGTAATACTATATTCCTCATAACTTATTATATTGAAAGAGAAATAATTTTGGTCACAAGTTTAAAGTAATGAAAGCTTGATAGTTTCATTGTAAAGTCGTACATTCTCCCCTTTCTACCAGCATGTAACCTGCCAATTGATATCCTGACATAATGACATATATTGCTAAGTTTCCCATCAACCTTTCATTGCATATTTTGGTATAAATTGACAGCTTTTACCTGAATCCATTTTTTTCCCTAAGATTACATTATGGAAATTTCCTGATACTATAATTTCCTCTATATTTGTCTTCTGTAAAGAAAAATGTTTCCTCATCAATTGAGGCTATTTTATTACCCTGAAATATACTTCTTAGCGGAATATCAATAAAAATGCTTAAACCTTTATGTTTATTTTCAATTTTCTTTAAAAAAATGCTGAAGAATAGGCAGTTCCAATAATGATAAACCAGGTTGTACTTCACGTATTGATTATCATTGTGGACTCAGGAGTTTTTATATATTCAGAATGTTTCAGTTCCAATATTTTAGTCTCTGCCTTTATGAAGTTATATTTCTAAGGGGAAAACAAAGACTAATATGTCAACAATAGACAAACAAAAAGATAAACTGATAATAATTACTAACAAAACAAAACAAGTACTATTTTGAATTGTGCATAATATTGGTAGGTCAACTGTAGTAAATAGACACCAAAAAGTATAATGGAAACCCCAGCAAGTATAATTTCTCGAACATAATAAAATGTGTTTCTCACTCACATAATAGTACTGTGCAGGTAAATGGTTAGGAAGGATGTACTTCTCTATGTTATTCAGAGATCGAGGTTGACTGAGGCACTCTCACCTTCAGTGTATCTTGTAAATTCACCGCAGGGTTGTTGCATTCCAGCTGACCAGAAAGTGAAAAGACTGAAGAACCCCACATGGGAATATTTAATGGGAAATGGTGCTTACCACTTCCACTCATGAGCCATTGGCCTGAAATCACGATCCTACCAAATCAAGAAAGTCTTGTGTCCAGCAAGAAGAGAACATGAATTTTGGGGAGTTAATATCACAGGTTCAGAGGAGGAAGTGACAAAGGAAATAACAGACATGTAAAGAAATGTGACATGAGAAACTCTGAGGGAAGACCTTCTCATCAAAGAGAATAGCTCTGATCTGAAAGAATCAACAAAATTGGCCTGTTCAACAAATAGTAAGAAGGCAAGTGGTGATTGAAGCATAATGAGCAGGGAGAGAGATTAAAGGTCAGAGGGATAGGCAAATGGATCCTATTTGTCTTTTATACCTTAAACATCATGTCAAGGATGTTATAATTTTTACTAAGTATAAAAGAATTCAATGAAAATTTTTGTAATCTATGTTTTGGAAAGAGATCTCTTGCTGTTGTAGTAAAAATAAAATGTAGCAATGCAGGAGTGGAATCAGGGAGACCAGGTAGAAAACTTTTTAGCATCCCTGGTAATAACTGACAGATACTTGATCTAGGATAGTTGTTGACAGTTCATGACAAGAAGACATATTAGTCATCCTTTGGTTCCACTCTTTCTCTCACACTTCCTATCCTGTGTGTCAGGAAATCCTCCTGACCCTACTTTAAAATACTTCCAGAATCTTACCACTTTTCACCACTTTGAATACTAATACCCTGGTCCAAGTCTTCTGTCTCCTCTGGAGCTCACAATGACCTCCTCCCAGCTCTCCTGCATCTCCCTTGCCTCACTAGAACTAATTCTTAAATAGCAACCAAAGCAAGCCTTTTAAAATCTAAGTTAGTACATCACCCCTTGCTTAAAACCCTCTAGTCGTTTCCCATCTCTTTCAGATCAAAGTCAGGACAATGACCTACAAGGCTGTCCATGGGCTGATTCCTTTCAGTTCATGATTTTCCTTTCTTTTCATCTCTTGTCCCTGACCCATTCCATCTAGCTGCCTTGCTATTCCTATGATAGCAAGCCAGTCATGCTTCCAACTTAGAGTTTTTACTGTTTTCTCTGCCTGCTCTGTCTTATCAATTCTATTTCGCTGACTCTTTCCTGTTTTTTCTACAATCTCACATTCTCTCTGAATCCTGTGTGAGTAAACTATTGAATGCAATACACACATGGCCCCACCTCATGTCCTCATTCACCCCCCTTACTGTATTTTTTTCATTGTGTATTTTACTTTCTGACATTCTCTATGCTTATTTAAAATATTTATGGCTTATTATTTATTTCTTCTGTACCCTCACCCAGAGTTAATCTCCATGAGCACAGGTATCTTTGTTCTGTTCACTGATGTCTTCAAGTGTCTAAATTTGAGCCCAGCACATAGAAGTTCTCAATTAATGAAAGTTACTGATTTAATGAGTGAATAAATGAATGAGTGAAGGCCAGAGCTAGCATACAGTGTAAAGAGACATAATATTTTCTTTGAGGATGTGGCATTTTATCACAGATATGAAGCCAGCAAGGAGCAGATGAGGAGGCTCCAGAAAGATCTTTCAGATCTTATTGGCCAAGGTGCTTAGATGATGTATTTAATCAAGGAACTCAGGGGCCAGGTTTATTTGGAACTTGTATAATGGTGGATAAAGAAGGCAGTCTGTCCAGGAAGATTAACTCGGGAGTAAGAAATAAATACACATTGAAGTGTCAACCTAAATAATCCATGTTCAGTTTGGTTTTGGTTTTGCAAACTGCCCAGTTTAATCTGGTGTGACTGCAAGGTCTCAATTTTCACACCTAACATAAAATAACAGAAAGTCAGATATATAGAGAGAGATTACATCTCTCATTTCTAAAAGTCCTAAGCATGTACAATTAATCTCTGGGTATGTTTTGGAAGTTGTCATAAGAGGAGTATATTCTGCATTCAAGGTAAGAATTACTCCTAGTTAAACAGAAAGCAACAATAATCAGGCCCATTGTTGATGTCTAGCTCTGCCAATGAGTATTATCAATCTATGGAAGGTAAAAGAAGTCAAAAAGATTTTTATCAAAATGGCTGAACCAGAAAGGAACTGAAAACAAAGAGAAAGGGCTCAGATTAAGTGTCACTGCATGAATCTGACTCTTTCCGTGGCTATGGGCTTTTCAGAATCAAGCCTGTTTCTGTTATTTTGTTCATTTTGTGGGCATCTTTCCTACTCTACTGCTGTCCTTTTATTTTTTTTTTTGGTTTCCCCTTTTTCATCAATAGTCCAATCCAAGTGCAAAAGTACCAAGAATGTTAGATCCTTACACTGAATACAATGGGCTATATATATTTGGAGCATTCACTGTGGAACTTTTTCTGCTCTAAAAGGCCTTAAGTTTGGCACCTTTATTTTATACCTGCAGTACATTTCAGTCAGCAAAAAAAGATTGTCTTTTTTTCCTACCTACCATTGTAATCAAACATAATGGAAAGAATGACAATGGCCACCATGACCAAAATTCACTCATATTTTATTTGAGATTTGGAAGAATATAAGTGACTGAAAACTTATATCTGTAACACAGTTTATCTCCAGCTATCCATTCCTTAATATTTATCATTGTCCAATTAGTAAAATCAATTTGCCAATAAGATATATATATATGTAAACATGTACAATTACATTCTTAGTATACAAAAATGCACAATAAACCTTTGCCTCTGCTCAAATTTCAGTTAAAAATATTCTTAATATACGTAATCCATGCCAAGTTTAATTGTCTGTTGAGAATAATTTTTTTCCAGTAGAAAAAATAATTTTTGTATAAGAATTTTCATCACCTGTCAAATA
The DNA here is from genome assembly GCF_963455315.2 of Globicephala melas. Lineage (NCBI taxonomy): Eukaryota > Metazoa > Chordata > Mammalia > Artiodactyla > Delphinidae > Globicephala > Globicephala melas. Next base: position 65,150,804 of record NC_083327.1, on the reverse strand, counting down.
TTGCTAATCACTTATGACATTTTTCTTCATATATAAAGAATAACACAGAAATAATAAATACAATGGTTATCATTTCAATTAAAAAAGAAACTTTACTGCTACTTTCTGTTATTTTGTAATAGTGTAATGTAACTCTTTATCTAAGAGAGGAGGATGAGGATAAGAAGTTCAGAGCAGTCAACTCTTAGAAACACTTTAATCAAGAGTCATATATAAGCTATGATTAAGGAAGCAAAGGAATGTTTTATATAATGATTTTAAATATACCTTTATATCAAGGCAAAGCCAGTAAAAATGAGCAGGACAAAAAAAAACAAAAAAAAAGGGAATCCAGGATACTATATAGCACACAGTTTTTTTCTTAGTAATCACCTCTGCATTTCTCACAGATGACCCCTAAAACTTGGGCACCCTTCTCACAGATGACCCCTAAAACTTGGGCACCCTTTCTACTCAAAATGAACGGTATTCTATCTGCACATGTAAGTGACAGATAGAAGCAAACCTTTTCTAGTTCCTGCTTGCTCTCTCAACATTTAACAGCACATGGAGATGTTCATCCACATCCTACCCCTGTACTGTATATAATACAAGATTTCCTGTCTGGGAAAGATTGACATTCATCACTTCTTTAAAAATTCTACACTGTCTTGAAAACCCTAATGACTTTTAGCTGTGTATTTTTTTCTAGATATTTTTTCTCACTCTTATTTCTTGAGGTTACAATGACCTAGCAATTTTAAAGACTAAAAGTATATGAATAACATAATTATATACTCCCCAATCTGGTTAATACATTTTGGAGACTGAATGACTTTTTCAAGGCCATGTATACTACAAAAGCATGACTAAAATGAGAGAAACCATTTCACAGGAGCCATTTATAAAATGCACTTTCTCAGTCAAGTACTTTTTATTTTTTCACAAACTCATTATGGAAAAAAAAGAAAGAAGAAATAAAGAGATTGCAGCCCAACCATTAGATATAACTAGTTCCCAGTGACTTTTTAGCAGAGTACAAAGCATTGTTTTTGCTAGGTTTGATTTAATTTTTACACCTATTTCTGAAAAGATACATTCTAGAGGTTGAGAAAATAGATATGCCAAGACCATATATGATAAGAGAACACTAACCCACAACCTCATCAGCAACCAGCTTGAGAAGCCAAACACAGTTTCTGTAGCAACTGGCCCAGAGTAGTGAAGAGTTGATTGATGACTGCCAGTTTCCCTATTTTTTTGCCTAGCTCCCAACTCATGACCAACCAGAGAAAGCCAGATATACTGAATATTTTCTCTCCTCTACCAGTCTTTGCACCTCTGCCAAATTCAAGTGATGGTGGCAAACTCACTTGCAGTAATGAATTCTGTATAACTAGCCTCTGCTTGTTCCCATTTGGGTGGTCTTCATTTATTTCCACAAAGTAAAACCTTGAAGAAATGACTGAGGCTCACCCACTTTCCAGGCAGCACTCTTGCAGTGGATACCATGAAGTGGGTTCAGTAATTTAACCACGTCAGAGAGGAAAACAAAGCTCAAGGATTCTAAGGCAGCCATACACCACCTCCAAGAGCATCCATGGGAAAATGGGGAGGCCTGGACAGTCCCCACCTGGCATCCTCAGGACAAAGCCTTGAAGGAGAGCCTTGAAATCTACAAGGTTTCTTGGGAGGATAAAATGAAATAATGGATGTGAGTGTGTTTTTAAAAAGCAAAATGTTATGGAGACCTTCAAGATGGCAGAGGAGTAAGACGTGGAGATTACCTTCCTCCCCACAAATACATCGGAAATACATCTACATGTGAACAACTACAGAACACACACAGAACACTGGCAGAAGAGACCTCAGACTTCCCTAAAGATATATATATTTTTTTCCTTTTTCTCTTTTTGTGAGTGTGCGTGTGTATGCTTTTTTGAGTCATTTTGTATGGATAGCTTTGCTTTTACCATTTGTCCTAGGGTTCGGTCTGTCTGGGTATTTTGGGAAGGTCTTTTTGTTTTGTATAGTTTTTAGAGCTTGTTATGACTGGTGGATTTGTTTTTGGTTAGATTGTTCCTTCTTTCTTTTTTTCTTTTTAATTTTTAATAATTAAAAAAATTTTTTTCATTTAATAACTATTTTATTTTATTTTATTTCTTCCTTTCTTTTTTTCTCCCTTTTCTTCTGAGCCATGTGGCTGACAGAATTTTGGTGTTCTGGCTGGGTGTCAGGCCTGTGCTTCTGAGGTGAGAGAGCTGAGTTGAGGACTTTGGTCCACCAAAGACCTCCTGGATGCATGTAATATCAAACAGCAAAACTTCTCTCATAGATCTCCATCTCAACACTAAGACCCAGCTCCATTCAACGACCAGCAAGCTACAGTGCTGGACACCTTATGCCAAACAACTAGCAAGACAACCCCACCCATTAGCAGAAAAGCTGTCTAAAATCATAATAAGGTCATACACACCCAAAAACACACCACTGGACGTGGTCCTGCCCATCAGAAAGACAAGATTCAGCCTCATCCACCAGAACACCTGGTTGAGAGGCACCACCTCTCAACCAGGAAGCCTACACAACCCACTGAACCAACCTTAGCCACTGGGGCAGACACCTAAAACAATAAGAACTATGAACCTGCAGCCTATGAAAAGGAGACCCCAAACATGGTAAGTTAAGCAAAATGAGAAGACAGAGAAACACACAGCAGATGAAGGAGCAAGGTAAAAACCCACCAGTCCAAACAAATGAAGAGTAAATAGGCAGTCTACCTGAAAAAAGAATTCAGAGTAATGATAGTAACCATGATCCAAAATTTTGGAAATAGAATGGAGAAAATACAAGAAACTTTTAACAAGGACGTAGAAGAACTAAAGAGCAAACAAACGATGAACAACACAAGAAATGAAATTAAAAATTCTCTAGAAGGAATCAAGAGCAGAATAACTGAGGCAGAAGAACATATAACTGACCTGGAAGATAAAATATTGGAAATAACTACTGCAGAGCAGAATAAAGAAAAAAGAATGAAAAGAATTGAGGACAGTCTCAGAAACCTATGGGACAACATTAAACACCCCAACATTCGGATTATAGGGCTCCCAGAAGAAGAAGAGAAAAAGAAAGGAACTGAGAAAATGTTTGAAGACATTATAGTTGAAAACTTCCCTATTATGGAAAGGAAATAGTCAAGTCCAGGAAAGACAGAGAGTGCCATACAGGATAAATCCAAGGAAAAATATGCCAAAACACATATTAAACAAACTATCAAAAATTAAATACAAAGAAAAAATATTAAAAGCAGCAAGGGAAAAACAACAAATAACAAACAAAGGAATTCCAATAAGGTTAACAGCTGATCTTTGAGCAGAAACTCTGCAGGCCAGAAGGGACTGGCAGGGCATATTTAAAGTGATGAAAGGGCAAAAAACTACAACCAAAAATACTCTACCCAGCAAGGATCTCATTCAGAAAAATTAAAACTTTACATACAAGAAAAGCTGAGAGAATTCAGCACCACCAAACCAGTTTTACAACAAATGCTAAAGGAACTTCTCTAGGCAGGAAACACAAGAGAAGGAAATGACCTACAATAACAAACCCCAAACAATTAAGAAAATGGTAATGGGAAAATACATATCAATAACTACCTTAAATGTAAATGGATTAAATGCCCCAACCAAAAGACATAAACTGGCTGAATGGATACAGAAACAAGACCCATATATGTGCTGTCTACAAGAGACCTACTGCAGACTTAGGGACACATACAGACTGAAAGGGAGGGGATGGGGAAAGATATTCCAAGCAAATGAAAATCAAAAGAAAGCTGGAGTAGCAATTCTCATAACAGACAATGTAGACTTTAAAATAAAGACTATTACAAGAGACAAATAAAGACACTACATAATGATCAAGGGATCAATCCAGGAAGACGATATAACAATTGTAAATATTTAGGCACCCAATATAAAAGCACCTCAATCCATAAGGCAAATGTTAACAGCCATAAAAGGGGAAATCGACAGTAACACAATCATAGTACAGGACTTTAACACCCCACTTTCACCAATGGACAAATCCTCCAAAATGAAAATAAATAAGAAAACACAAGCTTTAAATGATACATTAAACAAGATGGATTTAATTGATATTTATAGGACATTCCATTGAAAACAACACAATACAATCTCTTCTCTAGTGCTCATGGAATATGCGTCAGGATAGATCATATCTTGGGTCACAAATCAAGCCTTGGTAAATTTAAGAAAATTGAAATGGTATCAAGTATCTTTTCCGGCCACAACGCTATGAGACTAGATATGAATTACAGGAAAAAATCTGTGTTAAAAATACAAACACATGGAGGCTAAATAATACACTACAAAATAACAAAGAAGTCCTGAAGAAATCAAAGAGGAAATCAAAAAATACCTAGAAACAAATGACAATGAAAACACGACAACCCAAAACCTATGGAATGCAGCAAAAGCAGTTTTAAGAGGGAAGTTTATACCAATACAATCCTAGCTCAAGAAATAAGAAATATCTCAAATAAACAACCTAAACTTACACCTGAAGCAATTAGAGAAGGAAGAACAAAAAAAACCCAAAGTTAGCGGAAGGAAAGAAATCATAAAGATCAGATCAGAAATAAATGAAAAAGAAATGAAGGAAAAAATAGCAAAGCTCAATAAAACTAAAAGCTGGTTCTTTGAGAAGATAAACAAAATTGATAAACAATTAGCTAGACTCATCAAGAAAAGAGAAAACTCAAATCAATAGATATGAAAAAGGAGGAGTAATAACTGACACTGTAGAAATACAAAGGATCATGAGAGATACTACAAGAAACAATATGTCAATAAAATGGACAACCTGAGAGAAATGGACAAATTCTTAGAAAAGCACAACCTTCCAAGACTGAACCAGGAAGAAATAGAAAATATAAGCAGACCAATCACAAGCACTGAAATTGAGACTGTGATTACAAATCTTCCAACAAACAAAAGCCCAGGACCAAATGGCTTAACAGGCAAATTCTATCAAACATTTAGAGAAGAGCTAACACCAATCCTTCTCAAACTTTTCCAAAATATAGCAGAGGGGGAACACTCCCAAACACATTCTATGAGGCCACCATCACCTTGATACCAAAACCAGACAAAGATGTCACAAAAAAAAGAAAACTATAGGCCAATATCCCTGATGAACATAGATGCAACATCCTCAACAAAACACCAACAAACAGAATCCAACAGCACATTAAAAGGATCATACACCATGATGATCAAGTGGGGTTTACCCCAGGAATGAAGGATTCTTCAATATACACAAATCAATCAGTGTGATACACCATATTAACAAATATAAGGAAAAAAACCATATGATCACCTCAGTAGATGCAGATAAAGCTTTTGACAAAATTCAACACGCATTTATGATAAAAACCTTTCAGAAAGTAGGCACAGAGGGAACTTACCTCAACATAATAAAGGCCATATATAACAAACCCACAGCCAACATCATTCTCAATGGTGAAAAACTGAAACCATTTCCTCTAAGATCAGGAACAAGACAAGGTTGTACTCTCACCACTATTATTCAACATAGCTTTGGAAGTTTTAGCCACAGCAACCAAAGAAGAAAAAGAAATAAAAGGAATCCAAATCAGAAAAGAAGAAGTAAAGCTGTCACTCTTTGCAAATGACATGATACTATACATAGAGAATCCTAAAGATGCTAGGAGAAAACTACTAGAGCTAATCAATGAATTTGGTTAAGTAGCAGGATACAAAATTAATGCACAGAAATCTCTTGCATTCATATACACTAATGATGAAAAATCTGGAAGACAAATTAAGGAAACACTCCCATTACCATTGCAACAAAAAGAATAAAATATCTAGGAATAAACCTACCTAAGGAGGACATGGAAGCAACCTAAGTGTCCATCGACAGAAGAATGGATAAAGAGGATGTGGCACATATATACAATGGAATATTACTCAGCCATAAAAAGAAATGAAATTGAATTATTTGTAGTGAGGTGGATGGACATAGAGACTGACTGTCATACAGAGTGAAGTAAGTCATAGAGAGAAAAACATATACCATATGCTAACACATATATATGGAATCTAAAAAAAAAAAAAATGGATATGAAGAACCTAGGGACAAGACAGGAATAAAGACCCAGACATAGAGAATGGACTTGAGGACACTGGTACGGGGAAGGGTAAACTGGGACGAAGTGAGAGAGTGGCATTGAAATATATACACTACCAAATGTTAAATAGATAGCTAGTGGGAAGCAGCCACATAGCACAGGGAGATCAGCTTGGTGCTTTGTGACCACTGAGAGGGGTGGGATAACAAGTTTGGGAGGGAGCTGCAAGAGGGAGGAGATATGGGGAAATATGTATATGTATAGCTGATTCACTTTGTTATAAAGCAGAGACTAACACACCCTTGTAAAGCAATTATACTCCAATAAAGATGTTAAAAAAAAAGTAAGAAATGACTGAACTTGAGAGTCTAGGGTCAAATTTGAAAGAATAATTTTACTGAGAGAAACTTGCCCTGTTTCCAAGTCCTGATATAATCAAAACTTCAAAGGCAAATTTTTCCTAGCTGTAATTTGAATAATGCATCCAGCTAAATGTTCTCTATACATGCATGGTGTATATAAGTGGACCTTGGGATGATGAGAGACTGAGGTCAGACCAATACTAAAAGAAAAAAAAAAGATTAATAAAAAGCTCTAGAGAGTCAAATGGGCTTTTTAAAAGTACCCCAATTACAGCTAATCCAACTGGAATTGAAATGAACAAAGAATAACTTTAAGCATGGAACAAAGGCCAATAAGAAATAGATCTCAGTCACTGAAGAAATAAAGGTATCCACCTCTAATGTGGCAGAAACTGGTGAAATATTCAACTCCTGGAGCAATACAAAGCAAAGATGAAATCGTTTTTAGATAAGAGAACAAAACTAATGGATCTTCTCAGAAAGCCTAAGAGCTGTGTTACCACAATAGTGCAAAGATAATGTCTACAATTCTTTTCAATGATTGTTTTGCCAATATACAGTGTAAAGGAAAAAAAGACTAATAATTGCTTGTCAGTATTGACAAAGTATGAGTGGCATCATGATAGGGAAGAGCTGGGGGAAGGTGGATGCCACTTCACAGCTATAGCAGAGACTAACCGGCTGTGCTATGTTCACACCAAAGGAATGAGAAAGGAAGGCACATGTGAAGGTCAAGTTAAATGAGCTGTTTACATCTTTCCAGTTAACAAAACACATTTCAAAGCCCAAAGGATTTGAGTCATTGAGGAAATTTTAAAAGGTGCAAAATGATGCAAGAAATCATATTAAGATTTAGAACTCTGTGTGCCAGGTCCAGTTATAGGTGGGTGAGAGAAAGCTTCACTGTAGAATCTTATGAAGCAAAATTGTAAGCCGTAAAGTATTTCACTATAGGGGAAAAAGCCCTCCATGACTCTGAAATCCTATTCCTTAATGATACAGATATACAATACAAAACACCCAAACAGATTTGAGTAACTAAAAGGAATTTCTGAAATTCTGCAATAAGAGGAAAATATAGTATATAAAAATGAACATGTTCACTTTCAAATAAAGTAGCCTTAAGGAGCAATTATTTTTTATAGAAATCATATATGCGAGTCTATTTTATTTTATTTTTTAAAATTTTGTCTGTGCCACACGGCATGCAGGATCTCAGTTTCCCAACCAGGGATCGAACCTGCAGTGGAAGCATGGAGTCTTAACCACTAGACCGAAGAAGCAATTATTTCAAAACCCACTACCTTTAAACATGTATTGAATTCTTGCTATATATGTATCTAGAGATACAAAAGACAGCCAAGAACTGGAGGAACTTACAGTTCACGGAGAGTAAAATTAGACAATCACAAGTGTTAAATGTGTAGTTACAGGCATTTAGTGCGTGTGTACTTAGTAATAGGAATAGCATTTTGCCCAACAAAACCTCACAACACAAATGAAGAGCTGTAACAAGACGGATGAAGAGGGATAGAATACATATTAAAAGTGTAGCTTGATGTCCATATGTTTAAATGACTTCCTTAAGGATTTTAAAACAAATTTATTTTAATATCTTCCCCTGAGAAATAATGTAAGAATTCCAGTAGTACCTTGAGTTGAAAAGTTTACATATTTCTCAGCAGACATTTATCTAGGCATTTGCTTCTATTGACAAAAATACACAAATATCTCAAATATGAAAAATAATGAATAACATTTAATTATGTCATTGTCAGGCTTGTCATGTACCAACTTTGCCATTACCCACCTGCAATTCAACAGTAAAGCTGGTTCAACAGGTGTTTTTCTCCTGGCTCAGCCCAGTTGTAACTTACTCAAGGATAATGAGGCAATGAAAATGTTAGCAAACCTCATTTCTCAGTAAGCAAGCTCGATGCTCTCTAAATTCATGTTTTGTGTGTATGGCTACAGCACCCCTCCTTTTCAGCAATCATCCACATTCAAGGATTGTGGAAGTCAACTCCTGTAGGTTTTTCTGCCTGTAGAAAAATGAGATTTGATACTCCAGAAAATGGTCCTACAATGTTAACTGAATGTGCCTCTTTGCTGAAGTTTGAAATATAAACTTTTATTTTATTTGGTGGCTTCTTAAAACAGTGTCAGAAAGGAAGTCCAAAATGTGACGTCATTCACCTCATGCCAAGCCTTCACATCACCCATGTAGTTCATCACAGATGAAATACAGATTCAACCCTGCTGTAGACCAGCCAGCTTCTCTATTAAATAAGCAAAAAACAGACAAATGAAGTTTCTGTTGCCCTCCTTCCCTTTTGCTTAAATTAGTTCTCTATTTTCTTCTTTTCTTTATCATAAATTTTATTCAAAAACTTGTATCTATTTAGTATATTGTCTCAGATTACATCCACCCTGAAGAATCAAAACTTATATTTCACTCTCTGTCCTTCAACAGAAAACATCCTTCCTAGGTATGAAATGAATTACTCCTTTTTTTTTTTCTTCTGTAACCTTCGGTAGACCCCCTTCTGTAACCTCCCTCTCACCAAGGTCCTCATCATATCCTACTGGAGCTTTCACAACTGCCTACCAAACTGGTCTTCTTGCTATTGTTTCTTATACTCAAGTCCACCCCCAACACAGCTACCTGTTATTTTCCTAAAACTAACATCTGATCATGTTACTCTCTGCTCAAAAACCAATCGTTGGCTCTTTACTGCCTACAGAATAAAATCAAAATTCCTTAACTTTACAAAGAATATCCTCAAGATATCATTTTAGTCATTTTCCTTCCTTCCTGACACACAGACACAAAACTCCAATATTAATTCCTCACTACGTCTGTCATTAGATGAATTGGAGACAGGAAATACATGGTATCCTCTGCTTAAAATACCTCTCATTTCTCTTTCACATGGTAAGTCCATATTCACTTTTATGATGAAGCTCAAATTTCACCTTTTGGGAGGTTTGAATCTCTTAGGAAGGATAATTTTTTCCTTCCTCGAATTTCTGAAAGAACTCTGTCCATGTAACTTATACTATACTTGTAACTTGTACTATAACATCTAGTTCCTGTAACTTTATATGCGTATGTTCTTATTTATTTTATTGCCTATGACCTTCTTAAAGGAAAGGCTTCTTTGTTTTTGCATTTTTAAGACCTTGCTTAGAACATCCATCACAGAAGTGTTGTCAATAAGTGTCTGTTAACTTGTTGAAATGAATGAATTAATATTACTCTATGACTACACACTGTGCATTAATCTTTACAAAGTTTTTAATGATCACAGCAAAGACTATAGTTAATGTAGATGACATCCGAATATGTGTAAAGAACACATATAGAATATATAGGCATCACAGTAAGAGAAGACTAACTGTAGTCTCCTTCCATGTCCCTTGAAGGGTCTCATGCTTGTAGGCAGCTCTCCTCCATATTTATTGTCAATTTTCACAATGAAAAATCCAAAACATTTTTATTTTTTTACTTTCTCCATTGTGTCACATGGGTAGAAAGTGGCTCCCTGACTTCAAAAACTGGAGACATTCTTAAGTTGAATATATATATATATATATATATATATATATATATATATATATATATTCTCACATGAATATATTCTAGAAAGTATCTTAACTTTACAATCCTGAGTTATTTTAGGAGATTGTTAGTAGAAGATGAATGTTCTATCTATAGGTTTGACTTGTTTTTAGTTCAGAGCTGATTATTCTCATATCATATAAGGTTTTATATTATTCAATTTCTTGGCTCCCATTATTCATTTATTACTGCTCCAATTAAGTTATAATTTTTGAAGTTAGTAAAATAGAGTAGAAGAAATATTCATAACTTTTAGTATAGGCAGTTAAAAAAAATCATTTGAGGTCAGTGATTTCCCAGAAATTTACCAAAAAATAATAATTCCTCTTAACAACAACAAAAAAAATGGTATTTTTTGAATTATATATTTATTCACATGCTCTTCTAGATATCCATGATCAAACAGAATACATAGGAAATATGGATGTCACATCAAAGGAAGACTTAGAGAAAAATGGCAATCACTACTTATTTATCAGGAGTATGGAAGAGAAAGGGGAGAACAAAGAAAATGTACTAGTATTCAAGATTTTAAAATCAAACTAGAAGTTTTGCCCCAGAATCTTAGTAGGTCCCGCTGGGGAGAGTGCTTGTATGCTTTTCTATGCTTGGAACACTGAATCTGATAAAGATTGTTTGCTGAGTCTAACAAAAACTTGGCTTCAATTTTACTTGCTGGAAGTTTAAATTTGACATTTCTACTTTCATTACCTTTTATTTTTACTTCTATTCCACACTGCTGTTTCTTCTATTTCAACATCGTGGTTAAGTTCTTTGTAGGTCCTTAGAATCATTTAAAGAAGTATTCATTTAGTTTCCTACACAAACTTTTTTAGATGATGAGTTAATCTAATGATAAGAATTACAAAGAGGGGAGACATTATTTAAAAACACAAATCTAAGAATTCAAAATTGTCTTTTCTTCATGATACTGCAATATAGTTTGTACCTCTTCATTAATATTGTACCACCATCATTGTGGTATTATCTCCCAAAGGGCTTGAGAAAGTGACTACATGAACAACTTAAGGATGATAAATTCACATTATTCAGCCCTCAGTATGGAAGGCTATGCAGGAGAGACAAGCTAATGACAAATGCTTCTATAATAAAGCAAATAAAAACTCATATCCATGTTCACATATATTCTTACAGCTTCAGGATTAAGCTCCACCAACAGAGGCAAATAAGCTAATAAAAAATTAAGGCATTTCCTCTGTGAAATGCAGAAATTCTACCTACTCCCAAAATTTTTCAAATAAATGTAGCTTTAAAAAAATTGAGGAAGGGAAAGAACAGACAGGCTTGTAGGAATGGAGTGTGCAATACCAGGATTAAACCATAGGGTTAACCATGAAGAAGAGAGTCTTCAAAACTTCTGTATAAGACTTAGTATTGAGAAACCTATTAACTTTCACTGAGAGGCATAAAAAATATTTGAATAAATACAGGTAAATTATATGGAGGTGATCAATGCTGCAAAAATATCAATTCTTCAGAAATTACTATATTGATAGAATTCCAGTTATAATTGGAATGCACAAAAGGAGTGTATGAATTAAAAAGGGAGATTACAAAACTAAATGTACAGTTTGACCCCTCCTTTGGAAAACATGTATATCATAGCATACATAGAAACAAATACAGCAAAATATTAATGGTGATTATCTCTTAATGACATGATCATTGTTGATTTGTTATTTGCATCATGTAGCATATGTAAGTAAAGTGATTACCTCCTAGAGTTCTTGGAAAGTTCATTGTTATTGTGAAGCTCAAATGGAATGTAAGTGGAAGAGGTTAATAAATGTTGAAATATTATATAAGTATGAAAATTTTAAATTAGATTATATAATAAACATTAACGAGTTGGCCTTTCAATGTTACAGATTTTAATTGCCCTAATAACACTATATGTCTTTTTTCTCAACTTTTCTCCCCCTAATATTTTCTAAAGTACTTGGGAAATGTCCTGCTACTTAAAGAATATCTCACCAATCTTTCTAAGCAGATGGTTTCCCTTCTGCTTTATCTAGAGAAAGAAGCCCTCAAGTAGGTACCCCTCCACATGACAAAATGTATCCTGTGAGCCTATGTTCATGGTCACCCACTTATCCTTCCATCTTTCCTCTTTTTATATAAGGGAAATCTATCCTCATAGTTCTGAAAGTTATCCCTCCTCCTCTTTTTTAGTAAATTCTATTCTCTCCTATCTTCTCAGGAAGCTTTAAGTATTGGATATTCTTTCTCTCACTTTTGTCTCAGAAAGACATTTCTCTTTAGCTTTAAAAATACTCAATTCTTCCCATTTAAAAAAATCTTTATTCTCACTTTCTTCTACTTTCTCCTTCCATTTGTAGTTAAATTCTTGAAAGTCTTTTTTGACAATATCTCTGTTTCCTTAACTCATATTATTCAACCCACCCAACCTTAGCTTTCTTTTCCCACCCATCATGGCTCTTGTTAAGATCACCAATAACCTCCAGCTCTCGAAAATCTATGACCTTTTTTTCCCATATTACATAAAATGTTTTTGCTGATATACCCTTCCCTCAACTTCTGTAACTACCACATTTGGCTTCTTTGACCATCTCTATGCTAGATACTTTAAAATCCATATTTTCCAATTTCTCTTTTGAATATAGAGCCATACATTGTTATTTTCTCTTTTTGGATGCCCAAAAGCTGCCAAAAACTCTACATATCCAAATTAGTGGCCCCTTCACCCCACTCCATCACCACATCTTTAAACATTTCTATTTATTTATGCATTTATATACATTTTTATAGCATAGGGTTTAAGAACATGGGCTCTTAGTCAAATATCTGAGTTCGTGGAGTTCATGTGCTACTTGTAACACTTAAAAGATGAAAATTCTGGATAATTTACTTAATATCTGACTTGATCCTGTCATATGAAAAACATTCAGATTCATTTTGAGAATTAAGTGACAAAGTAAGAAGAGTTGAGAATATAACCTGGCATAGTAAATAGTTAATAAATATTTGCTATCATTATTAGGTCCTATCGAACGTTTCTCACACTTCTCAGCTAGTTTTATCTGAGAGAGAAATTTCAGTCATGCTTGAATTGTACCAGTCCCATAACCCCATAACAGTTCTACCACCAAATCTCAGTATTTAAGTTCCTAAAGAGTTCTCAAAAGTGTCCATCTCGCTCTGTTTCCATCTGTCCTACTGCAGTGCAAACAACCTTTATAAGTCACTTTATTCTCTCCTACTATTGCTAAACCAGAGTTCTCATTTTCCTTATTAGAATCTTTTTGGAGGAAATGAAACCTATTTAGTCTCTACTTCACTATAAAACCATCTGAAGAATTCAATTTCAAAACCGTATTTCAATGGTTTTATTTATTTGCAATATTTCACTTACCTATAAGGGATACAAACAAAGAAAAAAAAAGACTTCTATGGTCAAGTAATTTTGGAAAACATTGTATACTATTCCCTTTCTTACAGATTTACCATCAGTTTGTTCTAGAAAAGATGCTATCAATCTTGGTGTAACCTAGAATTTCTCCATGTATTTGGTCATCATACTTCATTGTAAAGTAATACTATTAGCACATTTTGGGAAATGACATTCTACATAATGAAGATCTATAAATGTTTTAGTAGTGAAGAGACAGGAATAGAGTTGTGTTTTAGAAATACAACTGGCAGTGACATGAAGAATGGACTTGATACTATATGAAAAAGTTATGTATCTACCTAAGGGCAGTATTCTGTAATTTTCCTTTCATAATTTCATATAAACTACTGATTCATTCTTTTCAGATGCTAACCTAAAACATTCTCTCCATTAATATTTTCTAGATTCTCCTACACTCTCCAGATCTTTCCAGTTCCACAGTTGTCATTCTCTACCAGCTCTCATTATCTTGAAAAAAAAAGTAATTAAAACAATATCCTGAATTCAACCTCTATCCATATAGCACATCTGAACTAGACTAAGCTTTATTAAAGCAGCTATTGAATAGATAATTTCTCTACAAATGGCGTTTCAAATACGACCTGTGAGAGGAAGGCAGGTGTAGGCTTTAGATAAGGAGTAAAGTCACATTTGAAAGAGGCAAAGTATAAGGGGGAATCCAGAAAACACTTAAACCAAATTCAGTGAAGGCTAGGGAAGTGTTAGAAAAGGGAGTTGTAAATATTGGCAGCCTAGAGGAAATTGTGTTAAGTGTCTATCTCCAGTAATATTTGCCCATCTTCAACACTATCACCTGTCCAAATGATAGTGCATCCAGCCCCAGGGTGTTATAATTGTACCAAGAGCAGCTTCTGAGGCTGCTCAGAAACAGATGTGTTTCATTGAGTATAAGATCAAGTAATAATCCCTTTGCCCAACAATCAAAATCTACTGCAATCTAGCCACAGTCTAACTTTTCAGTTTATATTTCTGCAATGACATAGCAGATTCTTAGTCTGTTGTATACATCTGCAGAATAGACCAGAGAGAAATATGCTAGGACACATCCACATCCAGTACTCCTTTCCTTCATGGTCTATTGGAGGGTTAAATCTTCCAGTGCTCTTGCAAATAGGCAGGTCATTGCAACAAGTTGTGGCCAATGGGCTATTGGTGTAAGTGATGTGTATTTCTGCTAGGTCAAGCATTTAATTGCCAGGGAAATACCTTCCAGTTCTCTCTCTCTCTTTTTTTTTTTTTTTTTTTTGTTTTCTGCAGAGACTGAGAAAGACAGCTATTTTATATAACCGAGCTTCAAGACGGATTCCAACCTGCATCCATGAGCATTTTTGTGGAGCAGAGTCCCCCAGCTAACCCTGTGGGACATTTAGGACTAGGAAGAAATGTGTTTGTCCTGTTTAGACACTGAAATATGGGGCTAGTTTGTTACCTCAGCAGAACCTAGCCTATCCCAACTAATAAAAGAATTTTATTAGTATCACCTCTGAATTTTTACAGGAAATGTAGCTGTAAATTATTTCATCCTTTCCCTAGTAAAAGAGGGTTATATTATGTGAGGTGAGGAGAAATAAGGTATCTTAATTCAGATGAGAAAATTTAACAAGTTGCATTAAAAGAATCCTAAGATTATCCTGGGAAGTACCTTCTAGGAAAGCTCAGTCATCAGTAGAGAAGCATGTGAGTTCTTTTTTCTCTTCTTCTTTCTTTTTTTTTTTTTGTTATCATACTATATGGCTACAGAGAAGACATCAATCTTAAAAAAAACCCAATCTTCTAAACAATCAGTTCTGTTCATTTTATTACAGTCGTTTTCGTTAAAAAAAAAAATGAGCTAGTTCTCACAATAAAAATTCCTAAAAGAAAGAATGTTCACAGGAGACACATCAGAAAAATATCAAAGAGCCAGACAAATGAAGAGAGAAGAATCCTCTCTGTGCTTATAGGAATAAACCATGCACATTCTTTTTTGAGCTTTAGGACAGTTTAAAGTCAGTATGTTATTGTTATCAAGTACAGAAGGCTTGATTGTTTCCCTCTGGTGATTTTGGTGGTGTGCTGTCTGACATGAAAGAGATTTTTTTCCCTCTTATTTGTATTTACTTTCTTAGGGATTCTCTTTTTATTTAGTTATTTGAAGTATTTGGGGGGCAGAGAGAATTGAAAAGGATTACTGCTCACTATTTCTTTTCTCTGTCCTACTTCTTGGAGTTCTTCTCTAGTAGTAAAATGGCTTTGTGCCTTTAAAGTATGGAATGGTTTTCAACTCACCTTTAAAAATTTTTTTTTCTTTGCTTTATTAGAAACACTATTTCCCAATTGTACTGTTGCTGTAACATTACATTCCACTCCTTGAGCTCCCAAGAAAGTCAGCTGGGCCATGCCCTTGATGAGACTGTTAAGGTGGAAAAGTTTTCCTTCTATTATTCTAGGTTCTTTGGCTGATCTAATAATTAACTTGACATAAGACAAATTAATAAGAGAAAAATAAATTTATTTTTGTGCACATGGGATCCTCATGTAATATGAGACCCAAAGGCAGTTAGGCAATTGAGGTTATATGCCATCTTGAGCTAAGGAATTGGTTAGGGGCCTGGGGCTTCAAAGGGGAGAAGGACTGTTCACAGGGAGATAAGAAGAGCAAATGTTTGGTAGTCATGTTTCTCCTGCCAGGCAGGTAAGTCTTTCAGACAAAAATTATCCCTGGTCATAGCTCTACTTCTGAACCAGGCCCCTATCTAAATTCTTTTAGGAAGTTAAGGAAGAGGTACAAGTTCTTCTCAAGTCAGCTGGGTCTCAATTACCCTCAACTCAAAATAATCCACCTGCCAAAGTGGTACATTTTGGAGTGGCATATTTGCTCCCCTTCAAAATAAAGAGACCACTGCATGCTTCCATGGCTTCTCCTTTAAGGATACTGGAAATAGAGAAAATAGATCAATAGCAACAACATATAGGCAGATGAGGTAGGAAAATCTCCTTTTCTGTGGCAGTAGCTCCAACTTTCTCTCCCATATCCTGATCCTATTAATTTGCAAAAATTTACAGCCTCCCTGTCCTCACTCATCCAGGGGAAAAAAATGGGGTGAATTATTTTAAAGGGTAAATTGTCCTCATATACAAATATTGCAACAAAATTGGATCATTTTCTAAATTTCTTTTTTGCCTTAATAGCCTTAGGTTAAAAATGAAAAATTTAAATATAGCCTTGGCTTGACCTTTGCTTTCTTATTTCAGATGGTCATTGTGGAACGTTTTCAATAAAAGATGATCATATTAACTGAGCCTTCTTCAAAGGTCAGCTTGTCTATTTGAATTGTTTTGTTATTTTAAGAGACAGCCATGTTTTCATTTGGGGGCCATCCATAGCATAGTTAAACACTATTCATTGTTTCAAAATTGCAGTTCCATGGTTTTGTTTAAAATACAAAACATCAGTTAGAAAACTCCAATATGCATTTCCTGCATTCCTTGCTGTTATAGGAAGGAGTCTAGGCAATGAGGAAACAGTGGCTTCCTTGAGAAACAGAGGGAAGTGCTCAAAGGATGTGTGGGGACAACACAAGAAGAGACTTTGCCTACTTCTCAGATTTTTTCTAGGAATAGTTCTCCCCAAGTTGAATGTTTCTTTATATATACTTACATATAAATAAGTTGAGAGTCACAGGTTAAAAAAATTGCTGAAACAAAGTCCAACCTGAAAATTAACTCCATATTAAAGGAAATAGGACTGTGAATGGTGCTGGAAGGAAAACAAGTGGACTTGAAAATACTTGGTTTGTGACTATTGACCAGAAATATTTATTCAATGTCCCCACGAGCATGAAGCTGTGGTAAGTTAAATATTGTGTGGGGACAGAGGTAGAGAAGAACATATTTAGCATGGTTTTCTGAAGAATTTCCTTGAAAAGAGGAACCTCACAAAATTCTGCTTTTTAACTAAAAGGAAACAAGTAAAATTATACAACTACAGTAATACTCTCTTAACTTGAGAATATTAAAATTTTGGTTTTCTATATTTACATTCCATTTAGAAAAAAACTCCCCAATGTTGTTGTTCAATGCATAGAATCGGGAGATAGAGGTATACCCAGATGGTCCCTGCCCTCAAGGAACTTAAAGTAAACAATACCAACAGCAACTGCCAGGTCAATAGTAAATGTTATTTTCAGGCATATGAGCTCATCATCTACAGGTATTGCATTACTGTGTTGTGAATTCTGGTATGCATCTTCTTTTAAAGTGTGATAACCCAATCATTCTAAACCTATCTTACTTGATTTGAAAGAGCCTGACATTGCAAGATGGAAATAAAAAAGAACTGTAATCTTATACTCTTTCAAAGTGCTTTCCGGGACTGCAAAAGTGGTCAACCTGAGAAGTTAGAATTGATGTCCAAATGACTTCATATCATACTCCTCTTGTGTTCACACAATGTTCTGGGTCATAGGAAGGGGAAAAAAATTTGTCAGAAAAATTTCAAAATATCTATCTACCAACATTTTTAAGGGTGCTTAAGTGAATTAAATTCGAATCCATTTTAAGGCAGATAGAAATGTATGGTGTGTGGTCATATCTGTAATTTAAAATGAAAGATATTTTAATATTAAAAATAAAATAATTTCTTCCACAGGATTCTCAAATTTTATATAAAGCGTTATTTTATGACTAGTAAACAGGGCTCAGGGAAAGTAATTGGAGCTTTCTTCATTATAATAGTATGTTATGAATGTTTGGTTCAAGGTTATTTCAAGCCCATTGTATATTCATGTTACATATCTGTATCCTATACACATTTATAAAATCATTCAGTGTGAGTGAATCTATAGTAAACTGCCATTCTGAAGAATAGCACTGTTAATCAGTTCAGGAAAGGTCATGCTTTGTTTGCTTGTTCTATAAATCATGCACACATTTCTTCTAAGCGGCTTAAAGATGTGCAAGGTCTCAATTCCACCAAGCAAAGTAACTGAGTATTTTTGAATGAAAATCTCCAACAGCTGTAATTGAAGAAGTGGCATAGTTCACATTCTACATAAATACAATGAATACTACCTTCAAGGGCAAAAATCAGCCTGTGAAATGAAACCAAAATGACTGGAAACAGAAGGCACACACTAAGTTAGTCATTGATTGATTTAGTTGGGAGGGTCCTAGTAAAAAGCTGACATTGATTTATCTTTTAATCTAACAGAATAACAACAAATCTTCAAGCAATCAGTTTTTTTTTTTTTTTTTTTTTTTTTGCAGTATGTGGGCCTCTCACTGTTGTGGCCTCTCCCGTTGCGGAGCACAGGTTCCGGACGCGCAGGCTCAATGGCCATGGCTCACGGGCCCAGCCGCTCCGCGGCACGTGGGATCTTCCCGGACCGGGGCACGAACCCGCGTCCCCTGCATCGGCAGGCGGACTCTCAACCACTGCGCCACCAGGGAAGCCCAAGCAATCAGTTTTAATGGTCTTAATAACTCCAAATTATTCACCTTCCCCATTAATATAGGAGGTTGGCTTCATATTTATTCTTCAGATTTGTCAAATAAATATCACTGCCAAACTAAACCCTAGTCCTACAGTTCTAATAGATTCTATTAGCATTCCATTTTATTGCCCTCCCTCATAGTTAAGGTGACCATAGGTTGTAGTTTTTCAGGCATAGTCAGTCCTGGTTTATGCTTTTTGCATTTGGCATAATTTTTAAAAGAATCTATTTTTTTAAGTGCCCTGGTTTGAAAGATAAGGCATATGGCCACCATGCTCATAACTGCTTTCATGATTCCCTGTTTTTTTAGGGCCTATTAAAGCTGAAAATCTTCTTTAGGATCAGTATGAAAAAGTATTTGAAAATATCAGGACTTAAAAATCTATCTGATATTTCCTCACCTACCCAAAGAAAGATCTTTTCCTCAGCTACATCACATATCTGAGTCCTCAAAAATAGAAGCATAGCAAGATAAAACTTTGTTGACATGCTGCTTTGTAAGCTTTTGTTTTCAAGGACTCTATTTGAAAGCTAAAAATTTTTTTGTCCTTCTCACAGTAGAAGAAACTAAGGTGGTCCTGGTGAGTGAATTTTAAAAAAGGAAAGCTGCTTGATTTTGTTTATTTGACCTGAATTTTCCTAATATAAACTTTAAAAGTCTAAGATCATGATGAAGTGAAATTATAGCACTGTTTACTAATATTGATTACATTTTGCATTTTAGGTTTTGCATTTTGCATTTAGGTTTTATGTTCTATAACTACAGGAGTTCTGTTAGTGATGAAAATGGTGAGCACACAGGTGTCTCCAGGACACTGCTGGAGTCACACTGTGGCCTTTACCACCAAAGTCATGGTTTTACATAGAGATAGGACAACCTGGGGCTGTCCAGGTGATGATAGGTGAGTAAAGTGGACAGATAGATGGGAGACTGTGCTCAATGGATACAAGGCAAGGTTGACACCAGGAAAAAGAGATCAATGCCACAGCAATGCAACTTCTACAGAGTTTCAAACCTAATGAATTTCTCATTTAGCTAGACTGTAAATTTGATCCTGTGCAACATTTACTTTCTTTATTTAGACCAGGATTAAAACGGAACACCTAAAAAGGACACATAGGATAAAGAGACTGTGAGATGCCTTCAAAGGGATGAACATTTCCCAGTGGATATAAATAGATTGTTGTTTTGATCCGTTTAAAAGGTCATTAGTCAAATGTTCTGTTTCTTTTTCTCTCTCTCATTTCTTTCCATCTCTATCTCAAACACAGAGGCATGCCTTAGCCAACCCATCCCTAACTCAAACAACAAAACATAAAGTTAAATTTTTTAGAGGTTTTAAGATTCGAGTTCCACATGCATTTCCTATTGCAGATAGAGAAAGTCTTTATTTAAGTAAAATGCACTTAAAATAATTCCAAAATTAAGAAAATAATGAATTCAAAATCCCACTTTCACCATAAGAATTTGAGAAATCATGTTCCAACTTTTGCTCTCTTGTTAAAATCATAACCAGATAATGCCATTAACTTGAAGCATTGTGCTCTTCTATTTAAATTTTATATAAGGGATCTAACAAATTACTAATAGCTGATAATCATCAGTTTTTACCAGGTTTATAAAGCCAATGTTGAGGTATTAATGGTTCCTTGTGGGGAAATCAGTCCTGAGTTAAATAAACAAATTATTAGGTTTGCAGTAGAATATTTAATTTGGAAATAGTGCAAAATGGATAGTCTCATGTATGGCTTCAAATATTGCTCAGCTGAATGCTATACAAATTATCTGACCACTGTATCAGGCATGATGAGCAATGCCAAACAAGGAGAAAATATAGTTCTCAACCTTGAGTTATTTATATTTAACTGGAAAAAGACACAAGCATAAAGCAATACAGAATGATTCCAAGCAAACCATGCAACACTTAGGTTTGATTATAAGTCCCTGGTGTGCATGACCTATGTCTTAAATAAACAACATTTAATAGTTAACAAACACTTATTAAATACTGTTTATCAGGCACCATATTGGGCACAGGGTTTATGCCAGCAATAAATATATAGTCCTTCTTATTGATAAATTTACTCTAATCTTAGGGAGGAAGATAATGAATAAAGGGACTCTTCCCTATAGGGGTCATACCCACACTGAGGCCCGAGGTGAAGAAGGGAGAGGCCAGATCATGAACGGGTGTCCATGGCAGAGCAAAAGAAGGGTATAATTTCCCAGAGGTGAGCCAGAGCATTATTAGTGTGACAGAGAATCTGACACATCTTAAAAATAGAATTGAAGGGACAAAATCTGTGCCTTTGCTTCCATTGCAGCTCAGAGTAAGGACTGTGATATAAAGTAAGTCTTCAGTGAAAATTAGTTTGAGTTAAATGGTGAGGCTTTCTATTAAAAGAAAAACAAAAAAAGCACAGTGTAAGCTGTACGAGCACTTTTAAATCATCTTCGCTCTATTCTGTCCTGGAAATTGACATTTCCAAATTCTCCCTCCTATTTGCTTGCCCTACTCTGAAGCCACTTTATTTCCTTGGATCCCTCTGCAAAGCACAGATAGCATTCTCAAGGTCCCACAGGAATCCCAAACTTGAAGGATCTGAGAACTGGGCTCAACATTTATTACTCCAAACCTGGTCCTTCCCTTGCATCCTATATACTAGTGAAGACAACTGTATTCCCCCTGAATCCTAGCAAAGAACCAGGTGATCTTCCCAGGCTCCTCGCTTTCCCTTATCTTGCCACATCACTGGATCACCAAATTGTCTCAATTCCACCGACTAAATATCTCTAATTAGGTGATATGATTAGCATGATACTATTTAGAAAAAAAATAAAAACACAAATAACTTTATTTTATTTAGAGATACATATACACACAAAATACTAAACCATAGGTAGACAAGAATTCATGCCAATATTCTGCTGCTTTGGACTCTCAGTTTCTCTCTCTCTCTCTGTGTCACTGTATCTCTTCATGTCTCTCTCTCTCTCTTTAATATACACATGTATACATAATTTTGAAGAATAAAGAGAAGATATTTGTACTACCAGATAGCAAAACTTATGATAAAGATATAGTAGTATTAGCACAAAAATACACACACATATATAGAGAAATATATACCTATATGTAGGTACCTCTCCTACAGCATACACCGATCTGTATGCACATCATATGATAATACGCCAATATGTACATATACACACATGCATGTAGGTATGCGATCATACTCTGCAACGTGTGTGTATGTTGCAGTATGGGTGTATATATAAATGTATTTGCATATATATATTTCTGTATATATATGTGTCTATATGTATCTTTGTATTAATACTACTATATCTTTTTCATAAGTTTTGCTATCTGGTAGTGCAAATATCCTCTCCTTCAAAATTATCTTCACTGTTCTTCATATGAATTTCAGGATTAAGATATCACTATCTATTTAGAAAAAGAACTCTGTTGGGAATTTTTAAAATAATTGTATTAAATATATACATTAATTTAAGGAGAACTGACATCATCATGATCTTGATACTTCCTGTCTGTAAGCATGGATTATCTTTTCATTTAATAAAGGTATTTAATAAAATACTTAATAATAAATATTTAAATAAAATACTTATTTAATAAATGTATTTTAATTTAGTTTTATAGTTTTCTCCTTCCAGATGATTTTGCATTTTGGGGTAGAAATATTCTAAAGAAACATGTTATTTGAGTAATGGGATGTCTTACTATAGCTATTATTTAAATTTTTTAAATTATTGTTGCTAGTACTAATGTTATTCATTTTTACATATTGATTTGGCTAAAGTCTGTTATTAGCTCTACCAGTTTGTGTGGATGGTTTGGATCGTTAAAAAGGCATTCATTTTTCTGTGAACGATGGCAATTTTACCTCATTCTTTCCCATCTTAAAATCAGGCCTGTATTTCCAGAGGCATCATTCATAGCATGACCCTTACAGTTATTCATTGTGGCAGTACTGATTATAACTCTTTTTCATTTCTTTGTTTGTTCTCTTTTGTTTTCTTCTGCAGTGAAAGATTAGAATCAATGATACTAAATGCTGTTGTCTTGGTTGGTCTTGACATTAAACATATTACTTCTAAGGATTCACCACTATCAGTGATAAATTGCTATATATATATATATATATATATATATATATAAGCCTTCATTTGGTTAAGGAAATTTCTGTCTTTTTCTATTTTTCTAAATATCTTTTCACATGAATGAGTGTTCTACTCTCTCAAATAAGTATTTTTAATTGAGATGATCAGGCATGACTTTTCTTTTTTAACATCTTTATTGGAGTATAATTCTTTACAATGGTGTGTTAGTTTCTGCTTTATAACAAAGTGAATCAGCTATACATATACATATGTTCCCATATCTCTTCCCTCTTGCGTCTCCCTCCCTCCCACCCTCCCTATCCCACCCCTCTATGTGGTCACAAAGCACTGAGTTGACCTCCTTTTGTATATCTTTTTGAATTCGTGTTTTTGTTTCCTTCAGAAAGATACCCCCAAGTGTAATTCCTGCATCATATGGTAGTTCTATTTTTAATTTCTTGAGGAATCTCTGTACTGTTTTGTTCTTTTTTCTCTAATTGCTTTAGGTGTAAAGTTAGGTTGTTTATTTGAAATGTTTCTTGAGGTAGGATTTTATTGCTATAAACTTTCCTCTTAGAACTGCTCTTGCTGCATCCCATAGATTTTGGGTCGTCGTGTCTCCATTGTCATTTGTTTCTAGGTATTTTTTGATTTCCTCTTTGATTTCTTCAGTGATCACTTCGTTATTAAGTAGTGTATTGTTTAGCCTCCATGTGTTTGTATTTTTTACAGATCTTTTCCTGTAATTGATATCTAGTCTCATAGCGTTGTGGTTGGAAAAGATACTTGATACAATTTCAATTTTCTTAAATTTACCAAGGCTTGATTTGTGACCCAAGATATGATCTCACCTGGAGAATGTTCCATGAGCACTAGAGAAAAATGTGTATTCTGTTCAAAGTCATTTTTCACTCTACTTCCACTTTTCTCTTCAGTTATGTATTTGTGTGTTTATTTTGGTCTCCACTGAGTGCCAATATATTGTTCCTATCTCAGCAACAAATTAAAATATGATTCAGAATCTATTTGAACTGTAGTGTAGAATGTTTTAAAAAATCTTGCTTGCTATGCTCCCCCAAATGGAAATATTCCACTGTTTCAAGCTCCTTGGGATGGGAGACTATGTTTTGATTTGTTTGATTTTTAATAGTCTTCCTGGTAAAGTAGGGCACAAAACCAATCAAACTGAGCTGAAATATATAAATTAAAAAAAATTCATAACTACATAAATTTATTTTATATTTTAACAGTTTTATTGAGGTGTAATTCACCTATAAAGACTATATGTATTTAAAGTGTACAATTTGATGTCTCGACATATGTACACATTCATGAAACCATAACCACAATCCGGATAATGAACATATTCATCACCCCTCAAAGTTTCCTTGTGCCCTTTTATAATTCCTGCCTCTCACTACTCCTACCCATCCCTAGGCAACCACTGATCTGTTTTCTATCTTTATATATCAATTCTGTATAAATTGAATCATCTGGTATATAATCTTTAAATCTTTGAAGCCTTAAAGATAACATATTCATATGGTTATCAATTAATAAACTTTTAGTGTTCATGAAAGAAACAAATGCTTCTCTCACCATCCAAATACTTTATACATAAGTGAAGCAGAATCCAGGAACAAAGCTCCTTATATGTCTAACTTACTTTAATCATGTAGCCGCTAACCTAAAGATTAGTGGTAAGCCATGGAAAGAAAATATGAGTGAACAATATATCCTGAAATCCTACTAATTAGTTTGGAAAAATAGAATTTATCTTCAAACTTAGTAACACATGTTTGTAAAAGTGACTGAGGCACACAAAGCATTCAAACACCTAATCCACGTTCCATATTGATGGGGTACATAATCACTCTGTATAAAAGAAACAAAAACATTTTGTAAAAGTCTAAATACTTAATTTCTGCTGTTCCTTCTAGAGAAAAATAATTCCCAGCATTTAGTATTTTTATACATTGCTCTGTTACAGAATAATCTTCAACTGAGAAAAAACATAAGCTCTTGGAAAATGATTAAATGCAAAGGAACATAACAACAAAGGAAGGAGGAATACTAAAGAAAAAGAAATGAAAGAACTTCACTTAATCTTTTCTTTCAAAGACTCTCAAATCAATATTCCTGAATTCTCTAACCACCAGGGTAGATAATTTAGAATCCAAAATATGATACAGTTCTCAGTGACTCAACAAAATTCTATTCCTATTCTTAAACATATTTTGGCAAAACAGAACTAGAGTCACCATGGCTGTCAAAACAGAAACAAAACCTAATTTGATGTAGTGCAATAGAAACAACTTTAAATGACTTTTCTACATGTATGTCCTAAAATACAAGAAGCATTTCATTTCTCTTGAAGCCTTTCTCATAGCTTTGATTCAACACTCCTGAACCTTTTGCTCTTATAAGCAGCTCTAATTTTACCTCCAAAGGCAGATCAAACAAGTCTCCACTTTCTAATTTACTCTCTTTCTCTTGCTGATGGATGCTTTGAAATAAAGCTTTAGGATCATGCTTTCAATTTTATTATATCCAACTTTCAAGATGTGATCTTATTTTCTGTAGTATGAGGCAAAAGACATTATCTATCAAGACCAAATGTTTCTTTTTCTCTATACTTGATTTTATTTCATGAGGAGAAAAGCTTTCAAGTTCACAATAAGTCAATGCTATTATGTAAAAAAAATTTGAAACAAGAAAGGAACATTTTACTGAACATGAAAATGTAAAGCAAGGAATGGACATTTCACTAATGATCATGCTGTGAAGAGCAGGAGAAGAGGTATCTACCAAGAACATCATCATTCATCTTAAAATTCCACTTCCCCATTGCTTCACCCCTCTTTTTTAGCTGACACCTTTTCTCTTGTTCTTCCCTCCCTGTCTGCCTCCCTTCAACCAAGGCTCTAACAAACATCAAGGGTTTCTCATCCCTATGTCTACCCCAACTGAACAAACACAACCATCAGCACCCCTTAATATCCTCCCAGACCTTTTCTCCATTCATTTTCTCTTATGGAGCAATTTTTGTTTTCTCTTCTCCAGTTTAATGGACAGAGACTCTACCTTTGGAAGGCAGGAGTATAAATGACAGTAACTATTGTTTTTTCTGGGATGTTGCAGACACCAACAACACCTTCTCATTTTAATGGATTAGTGAATAAAGTTTTAGTGCCAAGAACTTAATCTCACTGAGAAGCAAGTGGTTAAAGGTGACCCTTCCTCTCCTAATCCAGCAGGAACAACCCCTCTTCACACTGAGTCCCCTGAGTTATGTCTGAGCATTACCAAACGTATGCCTCAGAAAAGCCCACCAAGTTGGCAGTTTTTCAACATCAGTTTTCACTTGAAATTCACAGTATAATTCTAATGTTTCTTCCATGTGTGACAAACACTACCCTTGAAGCTGTTTGAAGAAGATATCAATAGCCCTGTCCACAGCAGCCATCAAGAAAGTACCAAATTTGATGCCAACCAAGGTTACTCTCTCTGGATACTCTTAAAACCAGCAACAGCCAGATGTCAGCACAGTAACTGACTCCACGTAGACTACTGTGGAATTTAGAAGAGCCAATGAGACCTTAATTTATCGTTCAGAAAACACATAATTCATAGCTTCATTTGGTTTTATAATAGCCCTCTGAGACTATAGACAGGTTGAAGAAATGTAGAAATTATTTGTATTTCAGCTAATAAGTAACAGGGTGGGGACTCAGACCCATGTTTTCTATTTCCAATGTTTGTTCTGTTTTTCACCTAAAATTTATTGATAGATTCGATAACTCTTTTTGAAATTTGCATTTTAGCACAGATGTCAAAAGAAAAATTAGTGGACATCAATCACTTGGAATAATACAAAATGATCACATTAATATAAATTTAAAATTATCAGGAAAAATTCTGATGTCAATAAATGATAAGCTATTTTGCCTATGTAACATTTCTTTTGACCTGCCAATATGCCAAAATTTTACAAATGAATTTCTAAAATCATTATAATTTATCTCATAATTCAACTAACTGAATCAGTTTAAATGTGTAAAAACCAGTTAAATACTTAAGTTAAATAATTTTGACAAGTTTAATTATTATAAATTATTTAATATGAATATAAATGATCCCTTTCTATTGTAAAGTGCATGGAAAACTCAGGAAGATTAAAAAAGAAAAACTGAAAAAGTGATTCTGCTACCCAGTGACAGAGTGTGACCTAAACTTTTTATTAAGTACTTTTACATTGAATTAAAGAGTATGTAAACATTTATACTACCTGATAAAATCAAATAGGTATGCTACCTTAGGAGATAATTTCTAAAACAAACGTACAGAAAAGACAATGAAGTATGGAGAGAAACCTTGTTTAATATCACATTTTATTAAATGGTAATTTATAGAGGGAGCAGGATATTAGATTTACTTCCAGATTATAGGTATCAGAGATAATGACTGACTGCCTATTGAACTATTTATGACACACTAAAATTGGTTGTCTAAAATCATGAGAAACTGAAAAGAAAAACCAATTTTTTTCGCAATGACATGAAGGTATTAGAGAAAAGAGGAGAAAGAAAAAAGAAAGGAACCCTGTTTATTATAAATAACTAGGTAGGCAGTTTCATCTCTGTAGCAATGGATAAAAAGTAACACTCGTCCAAAAATGAGTCCCCCATTAGCTTGTCATACGGTCTGAAATCCTACTATTAGAAATTTATGTTCCTGGGTCTTAAAGATCTTAAATGTATTTTCCTATTTAAATATAAATATCCTTGACTGTAATAATTTGGCCTTTATTAGTAAAGTGAAGGTCAACATGCTAATACTCAACTAGATGAAGAAAAACACAAGAAAATGGCATGTCTCCCTAAAGAATTTACTTTCCTGTTGGAAAAATAAGACTCATACATCTGAGGGGAAAAAAAAAAAAAACAACCCAGCAACTTGGCAATTTAGGCATTAACTGCTAAGTTACGTGGGTGTGCATGGACAGTAATGTCTTAAAAGAATTGAAAGGCACATTTTATTTGCATCCAGCTGGAATACCTCATAGGAAAAAAGGGAAACAAAAGTGATTCAGTGTGACTTCAATTAATTTAAATTGTAGTAAATGAAATTATTTAGTATGATCTAGAAAACTGTATATCTACATATGTATAGATATCAAAACATACACATGAATTTAACGTAAATATTTAGACATAAATGTAGAAAACAAACACGTGCATCTATGATAATTCCTACATAGAGATGGTAGTTCAAGGTCAGAAAGGCCGTGCTAAACCCATGGTGGCCTAGACTCACCTTTCTGGTTTGGAATCAGAATGAAATTATCTCCTATGCCCTCTTCCCCAGGGAAATGTAATTCTTGAAAAAATAGGTTAGTAGTGTGTTTCTCAGGCTTTTTAACATGTTCTGTCTTTGTCTTTCTATTGTGGTTGCTACTTTAACTCTAGTATGCTTCCCAAATGAGATCTGCTTACAGGTATCAATTGATAAATGTTATTATTACTGTTATCTTTGGATGCCTGGGTTTGGTATGCTAATGAAACTGAGAAAATAGTTGATTATATATCAAAGCAATAAAAGATGAACTGGCCCCCTAAGTAGCTCAAAATTGTACTGACACCTTCCTTCCTATTTTAGCATCTTACCGTAAGTATAAATCACTGCTGTCTAGTTTAATCAAATCCCACTCAAATATACATCCCACAGTTTGGGAGATGTGATATATCTTATGAAATTGAAGCAGTTCAGGTCTAATTTGATCACTTTAAGTGAAAAAGCAGTAATCACAAAAGTAAAGCAAAATTAATTGATCAATAGGAGGTGTTTTTGATATGGACAAAATAACTGGTCAAAATAACTGATTTCCAAAGCCAAGTTAAGCCAAAAGCTTGGCAAGCTATTCTTGCTTCTTTTTTTTTTTAATTAATCCTTCAGATGTCTTCTTCCTATACTCTCCATAACTCTTTCTAGTTGAAAATATTGAGAGTTTAGGGCAAACAAAGTTCTAACTTGGTTTTCATGGCATTTCATTCCTAGTATGAGAATGTTGGGCCTGTTATTGCTACTATAGACTTCAAGGCTAAAGGACGTGGCAGGGATTGATTCTTGGTAGAAATGCATTATCTAGGGATGAACAAGTATCTGGCTTTTTGTTATACGAAATATGGCCAAAGCAAGGTAGACCCTCGATAAGTTCACATGAAGCACTGACACATACGAGATTCATCACCACAGTTCATTTAACATGGAGAAAAAAGGGAGTTGGGCTCTAAATTCATAATTCTGAAAATTCTAGGGTTTATAAAAAAGTTACTGTAAGAAACTTTCTTCTATTTTCAACATGGCAACACAACTCAATGAAAGCATTATTTTAAACCTGTTTTATTGTTTTTATTACAAGTTTTGTATCAATAAATAACTAGAGCTTACTCTAAAAAAAATCATGCCAGATAAGGGAAAAGTAGAAGAGAAAAGAGCCGATACATTTTTAAAAATTTAGAACTCCCATATAGTATTAATATGCTGCCAAGATTGAAAACTGGACTAGAGGCTTAGGTGGTAAAAAGGACATTAGATATGGGTGGAGAGAGAGAGAGAAGAAAAGAAAAGTTTTGTTTTGTTTCACATTTTTTTTAATGTATTTTCTTTCCTTATACTAAACAGCAGAGGTTCTTGAGCATGATTTTAGCCCAAAAGGCTAAAGAAGGTATCATTGATGGAACAATATACCTGGGAAGATGAACATCAATATGAGCATCAAGAAATCCATTGGAATAATTGGTCTTGGGCAGGAGAATGAATACTCTTCCTACCAGGAGGGAAGAAAGAGTATGGATAGAAAAGTATGAATGGGGGAAAGCCATGAATTTGAAGAGGTTCAGTTTAACAGTCTCATTTTATTAAGAAGTCAAAGGCAAAATTAAATGGTAAAAGAATAGAGGTAGAAGTCATTTTAGAAGTCTTTAGATGAGTAGTGTAAACATAAAATAGCTGTTGAAAGGAATGAGAGTGGGATATGAATAAAAGATTAAAAAATCTTACAAAACAAGTCATAGAGCTATTTCCAAGGAAAAGATAATAAATGCAAAGAAATCCATTCTTGTCTAAGTAATATAATCAATGTTAATGACTGAGTAAATATTTAGGTACTGAAACTTCCATCATAATAGGAGAAGATGAAAAAACAAGTGATAAACCTATTTAAAGAAAAAATATGCTCAAAATTTTAACCAGGTATATTTGCATTTTATCTTTTTAAAGTTAATATATAACAACAAGAAGAGAATTTGTACTGTAGGAAAAACACGGAATTTGGACATAGAACACCTGGACTTTTTACATATTTTCTTATTTTCATAGTTTTATAATCTTGAGGCAGTTAACTTAAACTCCAGGGTCTTCAGGTTCTTAAGCTGTAAAATTAAGAAAATGTCTGCTCTTCAGCCACTACATAAGGTTACGATGAATGCTGCAGTGTATCCTAGTGCTTCACAAAAACAGAGAGTAAAATTTCTTGAAGACTCACTCTAGGGTCACAGCTAATTTGATATTGACCTCTGTACTCTGCTCTTTATTATTTGAAAAACCTGCTTAAATAATGTGAAAATGAATTTCATAACATATGTATTTTTTCCATATTAAGTAATTAATGTAAAATTCCAAAATTATATTCTTAGCATTAATGTCCTCCATGAGTTATTTTTTGAAAACTGTATTAAAATTTCTGTGTATCAAACTGTATATAAGACACATTATCTCTATGGCCAGAGAATGAAGCTTTGAAAAACTCTCTCTCTCTGTCTCTCTGTCTCTCTATCTCTCTCCTCTTCACTTTCAGAGCACAGAGTGGGGATCAAGTCTTTATTTCAGTCATGTGATAGGGATACATATGACTCGTTTTTATTAAGGTGTAATTTACATACACTAAAGTTACCCTTTTTACTGTATAGTTGTACATGTTTTGACAAATAAAGATACAGAATAGTTCCATGACTCCAAAACATCCCCTTTGCCCATTTGTGGTCAACCCTCCTCCCCCACTCCTTAGCATCTGCAACCACTGATTTGTTTCTATTTCTATAATTTTGACTTTGCAAGAATGTCATAAAAATGGAATCAGTCATATATAGTATTTTGAGTCTGGCTTCTTTCACTTAGAGTAATGCATTTGAAAATCACCCTTTGTTGGGTTTATCAGCTGTTCATTCCTTTTTATTTCTGAGTAATATTCCATTGTATGGATTTACTACACACTGTGTGTTGATCTATTCTCCAGTTGAGGGGCATTTGGATTGCTTCTAGGTTTTGGCAATTACAGACAAAGCTAATATGAATATTTGCATATGGTTTTTATGTGAACCTAGATTTCCTATTTATTTATGTATTCATTCATTCATTCATTCTTGAGGTTTCTTTTTTACTTGGATAAAATACTTAGAAATAGGATTCCTGGCTCATATGTTAAGCATATGTGTAACTTTATAATAAACTGTCAAAATGTTTTCCAAAGTAGTATACCATTTTATAATCCCACCAAAACGTGAGTTCCAATTGCTTTGTACCTTGTCAGCCCTTGATATTGTCAGTTTTCTTTTTTAAAGCCAATCTTATAAGTATGTCATAAAATGGCAGTCACTTGTGGTAGGTTAATTTTGAAAGCTAGTCTATAAGCTCAAACTCCCCCAGTTAATGCAGAAAAGCTACCAGGAATATTTAATGAGGTGAATACATCTGGTGGCAGAAAAAATGTTGACGGCCTCTCTTGAAAGATGACTTGATTGCCATTGAGACCCTATTTTTCTGTGGTTTGTTCCATAGTGGTTAAGGTACCACTTATGTCAAAGGACTGAAGCTGTCATACCTGAAGCATAGATTTAGTTCCTCCTTAGATCTGCTGAGTGGTTTCATATAATATACCACATAATAACAAAATATAACGAATGTGTAGAAATTAAGAAACTTTTATTACCAAAACTCAGTAAGTTCTATAAAGTAATTTCTGATTATTTATAAAATTCAACAAGCACAAACTATCACTGAACATAAACATTAATTATCACTCTTCTATCTCCTTTCCCTAGCGTGATAATCATACAACATTTTTTGGACTATTCTCTTATATAGTAAACACACTCTTTTGCTTGCTTTACATCTCAACATGAGACATGCACCTGCATAACTTTAAAAAACAGCTCCTATACATTCCTTTGTACATGCTGATAGGAAAAGGATGTTTTCTATGGAATATTAGTCTCCAAAGTCAAGTTGCAAGACTTGAGAGGGTCAAATATGGGAAGACAAAGAGGAAAATACCAAAGCAATCAGTCCTGTGTTAAGTCTCCAGGTGTTATTTCAAGAGTTTGTTGTGGCCTCAAAGGCACACTTAACACAAATATCTCTTAATCCAAGATCCACAGTACTGAATTTTCAAGTGTCTTATTTTTAACCTCATGTCCATGGATTTCAGAAGTTTCCTAAATTCCCTGAAATTGTGTGTAAGATTTATTTTTGTGTCTATTGTATGATTTGGGGGGTTTTATTTGTTTGTTCCTTGAGGGAAGATTCTTCTCTCTGCTGAAATAAGTTGAGAATTGATAGTTTAGAAGTATCAAGACATGTTCACATAGTAATCTTCCAAAGGGTTAGCATTCCATTAACAGATATCCAGGGTATGGCAAGAGCAGTATATATGGGAGGGCTGGCACAAGGGTCCTGTAGCCAATCATCCAGTGTCTAAACGCAGCCTTTCATGTCTGAGTAGCCGAGAAAAGAAATGTAATGATGGTAGGCACTGCCCCTCTCCCTCTCTCTCTCTCTCTCTCTCTCTCTCTCTCAACACACAGACACACACAATCAGTTGAGAAGTTTTTCTTCTTTTCCTTTTTTCCTTAATTGTAACTCTAATAACCATTATAACATAAAACAAAGAAATATAGCTAATAAGCCAATAGAGATGTTTCTTACCCCCTTCATTTTGCTTTCTAAGCTCCTTCTACCTGGAATGAATGTTCCTGTTGCTTTTTCTTTTCTCCACAACTTCTGTACATCTAATCGTACTTTGGAATTACCAGTCACTATATCATATGTATCATATATAAAATATTATATAATATAAAAATAATTCATATATCCTGTACCCCACCATACCTTGTACACATAATTATCATAGAGAGTACAACATTATTATTTTTTTTAATGAACTAGACACTAAATTAGGTACTGCAGATGTGGCAGTGAATGAGTTAGGAAGAATTTCTGTTCTCGCTAAGCCTATATTCTACGGCTAAAGACAAATATCAAATGTGTGATAATTATAGCTAGAGAGACTTACAATAAAATTAGTTTTTATTCATCTTTGTTTCCCTATTTCCTAGTCCATTTTGAGTCATAGAAAGTCCTCAGTAAATATTATTAAGTATTATTGACTGAATAAAGGAATGGAGTGCTGATTTAAATGTTGTTTTATGATAAGGTCTTTCTTCTCTCATTTCTCCAGGAAATATGAGCTTCCACAGCCTTTGTTTATATCACTTTTTATAACCCTTATCATCATACTGATGATAATTTATCTGCTTAAATAACCATGATCTACTTGAGGGCAAGTTCTGTACATTTTCTATGAATAATCTAAATGTCTCTAAATTAATAAATCTTTTGAAGTCACCATTTCTTTATTATTGTTCTGAATTGCTTTCATGGATTTTTCTAATAGACAAGTACCCTTGCATTACTGAAATAAAGTCCACCTGTTCATGCTGTATTATTCTTTTTATATATTATTGGAATTTATAATGTTAGGAATTTTCTTCTCTATTTTATACGCTAAAAAATGTTTGTGTAAAACTGGTGTTATTTCTTAAATATTTGGAAGAATTCACTGGAGAAAGTATCTGGGCCTGGACATTTCTTTGCATGAATGTTTTTAATAAGACTTTCAACTTCTTTAATAGATATGAGATCAATCATATTTCTTATTTCTTGTTGCATCAGTTTTGGACATTTTTGAAATTGTGGTTTTTGAAGAATTTGTCCATTTCTTTAATTGTAAGTTTTCATTGGCATAAAGTGGTTCATATTACCACCTAATCAACATTTTAATTATTATTGAAACTGTATTGATGTTGAATTTTAATTTATTTTTATTGAGGTATAATTGACATATAGTATAATATAACACTGTATTTGAAATATTTGAAATAATCACTGGGTGTCACAATGTACATTGTGAAACCCAGTGATTATTTCAGATACTTCTGGTCATTAATGGTCTTGGAAATTGCTTTTGAAAAGAATCAAACTAAATCAAGATATAAAGATTCTCTATACCTTGGATGATTGATGATATAGTTAAGTAACATCTATCTGGGATAGTGCAGTGTGCTTGGTGAAGCTTAGAAATAGTTCGATTTTCCCCAGATTTTGCTTCCAGGCCAAGGAATGCCAGACCCAATAAATAACACCCTCTGTTTTCCCAGTCTGAGTTCTAAAACACTTGTTAAATGAGAAGAAGAATTAAAGTAGGTAAAGAACAAAATAGCATTGAAGTCTTGGCTGCAAGACATAGCAAATGTGTATGTTGCACAATGATCTTCCTAATACCAAACAGCATAATTTAATAGACATTTTCCCCCACTATACTCCCAGTCATAGCTAATGCTGTAAAATTCATCCCACTTTCCTTTGTGGATAAAAGTTATTAAAATTCTGGCATGGTGGAGCAGCACAGAAGCTACATTCCTTGAACTGAAGGGAAGGAGAGAAAGACTGAGCTACCCAGGCAAAGTTTATCTCCCAAACTCATCAATGAAGTAAGTCACTCACTCTCCTCTCCCCCCATCCCCAGGAGAAGCCAGGATGGTTACAGAAATGTAGATCCCTCTACATGAAAGGAAACATATGTGTAACAAATAAATATTGTCCTCTAACAGGAAAGGGTCTTATAAGCTCTTCAGGTATTTGTTAAACCTAAACCATGAAGGCATGGGGTTCCCAACACAGCTGTAGATTCTTGCTATGTCTCCTCCCAGCCTGTAATTGAACACATATTTGTGGACACAGGAAGAGGAGGAAGCGTTCTAACCTCAGAGCAGCTGAGTTAGCTCCAATCACCAAGTATAACCACCTTTCCTGGGATTTACATGATTTGAGAGAGCAGCTGCTATGGTTATTCTAACACTGGTGTAAGAACATGGATTTAAGGGAAAATCAAGAAGGTTTTTCTCTTTTTAATTATCTAAGGAGAACTCATAGTTAGCATCTTCCTAAGCCCAAAGTGAGGAGGAGAGGGATTGTGTGCTTCAAACTGAATTAAAAATAGTAGATTCTAGATATGTCTATAAATGTCTTTCTAATATTTGAAAAGATCTCCCATTTTCCCTCCTACTGTTTAATCTGAGCATTACTTTTTATATTGGAAACTATTACTTTATTATTCTGCCTTGGTAACTATAGTGAACAAGTTTTGTTTTTCTTATCATCTCAAAAAAAAGTTTTACAGGCTTGTGGATTGCCATCATGCATTCCTGTGTACATATCTTTCCTATGCTCATATCATTCTTATGATGCTATCCTAAGAGGTCATATAAACTTTACTAAGAATGTTTGGTGAAATACTATATTTAGAAATAGAGCATTTATTTTTCCAGGCTCCATGTAGCTGTTGGATTGTTGTTGTAGTTCAGAGTCACACGTGAGTAGGTTTATATCATGCAGTGGAAATGTTGTGCAGAGTGAAATGAGTGATGAAGACCAGCTAGACTTGGAATGAATGTGAGGATCGCAGAAACCAAGAGAGACCTCTCCAAATTATTTGTTGGTTTCTGTTTTATCAAACCTGTAGGGTTATATTAAATGAACACCTCAACACCATTGCCCTAAGGAATACAAAGGCTGAAATAGAAGATAAATGTCAGATAGGAGGTGACAGATTGCAGTAAAGTTCTTAGCCAAGATTTGTGTAAAGAAGGCTGTGCCAGTACAAGCAATCATCTCCCTAAGCAAAACCAGACATCCATCCAGGAACTGTCTTGGTCTATTCCCTGAACATCTTATCAGTGTGTTCAGTGTCCAGCTACCATCCTCCATTCCCAGGCAAGTATTAGCTTTGTTCTGCCTCAGAGAACTTGAACAAATTAAGCATGGATCTCTAAGATCCTTAGTCTGATAAATGTTTCTAATCCTGGAAGGCTTAGCAAAAGGATAAACTCTGAAAATGTGCAAAGCTAAAATAATCAGTATTGGTTATATTTCAGAGGAAGAAGAACAACTTGGACATAAGCATATTTAATCTTAAGGGATACAAATAAAATATAGTATAGGTATATATTCCAACTTTTTAAATGACCCCAAAGAATCCTTCATCTATAAATTAAAATTATTTTGTAAGAATATTTGTAAGAATATAATAATTCCAGTATAATTTTTTCATGGACCAAAATACAAAGTAATTTATGAAGACTCCTTCCAACTGATGCTTTTGGATGACAAGAAACCAATAGCTTACATAATAGAAAGTTGTAATTAACCTAATTGATTTTGTTAGAATACCTAGACAGCAGTGAAATCAGGAAAGAGCTTAGCTAGTTTAAGTAGCATAAAAACAGACTATCAGAAAGACTCTTGCCAAATTGAGAAACAGCTACTTCAAGAAGGAGATGATCTGAAATCGGGATAGTCTAACGCTTTCCAATATTCAGATGACATTTGAAGCATAAGTGCCCCTCGTGTTGTGCTGGAGCTGATGTATGGATGACAACTGTTGAGTGTTCAGAATTGTGCAAGACCAATTGATGTGACTATGATAGCTAGAAATGGGCCAAGGTTATGTACATCTTGGAAAATAAATGCTACAAATCAGGGCCTTTTTTATTCTTTAATAGAACTGGTTGTTAAATATTTACCAGCATAACAATAGGACCACCCCATCCTAAGACAACTATTATATTCAGTAGGAGATAGCATAATCCCTACAATATAACAGCTACATTATATAGTTAACATATGTGTTTTGGTTAGCCAGAAAATAAATATTTGGTTCTATCCGAAATACCAGCACTAAAATTGGCCCCATTCAACCAATGAGCAGTAGTAAATCATGTAAGAATATAAGTACAAAACTAGCTAAATGTGTCAGAAAATAGTTGACTGGAGCTAAAGTAGGAAGAATGGTACCCAGTGGGAGTATAAATAACACAGTGTGGAGATGTTACAAGACTTTACTTGTGTCCCTCCCTGAGGGGTGATGAAAATGTGAAAAACAAATACACCTGCAGGTGAAACTATTTGATTTTACTGTTGTTAGAAATTAAATAATGCTGAAACTAAAGGATTGCTCTACCTGGATTTTATCTTATGTTATAGAAACAAAAGATGTTTTGTAAAGTAAAAATAGCACAAAGCTATTAATTTATAAGAATAGTGGTATAGAACAAATACGGCAGTGCTGACTCTCTTATAACTTTCGTCCGATATTGTAAAAATTATGCAGGAATATTTCGCATCCTGAAAAAAACCTAGCAAACACTAGAAGAGTTTGTAACCTGACAGATTACATATCTACTAAATAATGACTAAAAACCAAAATGTTGTGATTTTATTAATCTCAACTGAACTGCTACATAAAAGTGAAATGAAGATTATTAACAGGAATAACAAATATATCTTTCTAAATGAGAAAATATTAGAAATGAGTGCTTTTTGATTCTCTTTTAAAACATGATCTTAGGGACAAACCCATTTATTAACCGATTGAAATTTATCTCTGGAAATAAAATTATTGCAGGAGCAACATACACTTTGAATTAGTTCATAGCAGATACACTGTCAAGTATCTAGTAACAAATTATGTAAACTATTAATTGATTAGACTCTATTCCTAGTATGTTTTATTAGAGACCATTAGATTAACATTTATTTGATAATTTAATGAAATTGGCTTATGGTGATAATAAAATGAAATAAAACAAATAAAGAAGAATTAAGCAATATGGAAGAACATAAGAAAACAGTCTTTAATCTCTTCATTTTAAGATTATAGTGACCATGTTTACATCAAACATTTTTTATGCACATGGACATATACAGGTACTTTTACATAAATTATTATATATAATTCTTCCATG
This sequence comes from Globicephala melas, assembly GCF_963455315.2. NCBI lineage: Eukaryota > Metazoa > Chordata > Mammalia > Artiodactyla > Delphinidae > Globicephala > Globicephala melas. Next base: position 65,112,469 of record NC_083327.1, on the reverse strand, counting down.
TGGGAATTTAATTGTATGCAATTTTAAAAAATTAACTGAAGCCCATAGTTCACGTGAAAGCTCACTTTCTGTGCTGTACAACTCTATGACTTTTTGAAAAATGTATGTCATATATCCACCATTAGAGTATCACATAGAGCATTTTTGCCAGGCTAAAAGTCCCCTGGGTTCCAGGTTTTCATCCTCAATTCCTCCTCTGAGCCTGGAGCAACTACTGACCTTTTTAATGTGTCTGTAGTTTTGACTTTTCCAGAATGCCATATAATTGGAATCATATGGTAGGTGATGTTTCAAACCTGCTTCTTTCACTTGAGGGTGTGCGTTTAAGTTCCTTATATCTTTTCATGGTTTAGTAGCTCATTTGTTTTTGTTACTGAATAATACTGCACTGTACCAATTAACCACATTTTGGTTTTCCATTCACCTGAGTGATGTTATTGTTGCTTCCTGATTTGGGCAATTCTGAACAAAACTGTCATAAATATCTGAGGGACATAATTCAACTCCTTTTGGTAAACATCTATGAGTGCAATTGCTGGATGGTATTTAAGAATATGTGAAACTTTGCAAGAAACTACCAAATTATCTTTCAAAGTGACTGTACCATTTCTCACTCCCATCAGCAATGAATGAGAGTTCATTTTGCTACACATCCTCATCAACATTTGGTATTGTCAGTGTTCCAGACTATGGCCATTCTGATAGGTGTGTAGTAGAATCTCATTGTTGTTTTAATTTGCATTTCCCTGACTACATATGATGTAGGACATCTTTTCATATGCTTCTCTACCATCTGTAGATCATCTTTGGTGAGGCGTCTGTTAAGGTGTTTGGCTCATTTTCTAATCTAGCTGTTCATTTTCATATCGTTGAGTTTTAAGAGTTCTTTGTATACTTGGGAAATAAGCCCATTATCAGATACATCATTTGAAAATATTTTCTTCCAGTCCATGGCTTATCTTTTCATTCTATGGAGTGTCTTTCATGAAGAGAAACTTTTATTTTTAATGAAGTCCAACTTTTTTTTTCATGGAATAGTGCTTTTGACATTGTACCTGAAAAGTCACTGCCAAACACAAAGGAACTTAAATTTTCTCCTATACAGATATATCTCATTTCACTGCATTTCATTTTATTGCACTTCGCAGATACAGCATTTTTTAATGAATCAAAGGTTTGTGGCAACCCTGCATCAAGCAAGTCTGTTGGTGCTATTTGTCCAACATCATTTGTTCACTTCATGTCTGTGTCAATTTTAATATTTTAAACTTTTTAAATGGCTTTACCTGGTTTTAGTGTTCAGGTAGAATAAATTAGGAAGTGTTCCCTCTGCTTCTATTTTCTGGAAGAGATTTTAGGGAATAGGTATTATTTTCCTTAAATTTTTGGTAGAATTTACCAAACAAATGGGGTCTGGTCCTTTCTTTTCTGAAAGGTTATTAATAGTGATTAAATTCCTTTGATAGATATGGGCCTATTCAGAGTATCCTTTTATCCTTGTGTGAAGTTTGGTGGATTGTGTCTTTCAATGAATTGTTACATTTCATATTTGTTATCAAATTTGTTGGCAGAGTTGTTCATAATACTCCTTTATTACCCCTTTCATGTCCATGGTATCAGTAGTGATGGCCCCATTTTCATTTTTGATAACATTGATTTCTTCTCTCTTTTTTTATTGGTTAGCCCGGCTAAAGGTTTATCAGTTTATTAAATTTTTCAAAGAACCATTTTTTTGGTTTTGTTGATTTTCATTATTAAAGTCCTGTTTTCAATTTTATTGATTTCTGCCTTAATATTTATTGTTTTCTTTTGCTTGCTTCATGTATACATTGCTCATCTTTCTCTAGTTTACTAAAACAGAGGCTTAAATTTTTGACTTTAGATCTTCCTTCTTTTCCAATATATGCATTTAATGCTGTAAATTTCATTCTAAGGACTGCTCTTGTTGCATCCCACACATTCTGATAAGTTGTATTTACATTTAGTTCAATATATTTTAATTTCTCTTGAGACTTCTTCTTTGAACCATGTGTTATCCACAAGAATATTGTTTAGCTCCAAAAAAAGGGACTATTTTTTTCAGAAGATAAAAATTATCAAAATTTATCTATCAAAAAAATCACCATTACACGGACAAAATTGAGCAAGGTTCTCAAAGACTACATGGAGAATATCAGGCCCAGATGATTTTCTCAGTGAAATCTATCAAAACTTCAAGAAACTAATAAATTTACCATGAATTTTAATCTTCCAGAGCATACATACAGAAGAAACTATTTCAGATTATATTTATCGGACAATTTTAACATTAATACCTAAACCAGAAAAGTATAGGAATAAAAATTTAATGAATTGGAAAAAATATTTCTAAACAAAATGTTAATCATAATGTAGTAGTAGCATATTAAAAAGTAAAATGCCACCATCAAGTTTGTTGCATACTAAGGCTTTTTAGTATTAGAACATCTGTTATTGAAATTCATCATATTAATGGGGAAAAATAATACAGTAATTTTGTCAGCTCCGTGAGTTTCCAAAAAGGGATTTGAAAAAATTCCACATCCATTTCTGACAAAACTCTTAATTTTATTTTTTTAAAAAATGGTCCCTTAACATTATCAAAAGCATATGTGTATTTCAAATGAAAAGCCAGTATCATACTCAGTAGCATGATAACATAAGGCAGTTGTCAAAGTCTGGTCCCTGGACCAGCAGCTTCAGAAGCACCTGGGAACTTGTTAGAAATAGAAATTCTTGTGTTCCTTCCCACAACCTACTTCCCACAACCAAGAGACTGGGTGTGGGACCCAGAAATCTGTGTTTTCACAAACCTTCCACTAGAATAGTTTCATGCTAAAGTTTGAGAACCATTTATATGAATGAATGACATTAAAATCAGAAACAATGCAAAGAATCTTTTAGATGTTTAACATTACAATAGAAATATTAGACAATTTAACTGGAGAAGAGTATGAAATATGAATGTAAAATTGTAAAGAAAGAACATTAACTTTTAAAAAATATTATATAATTATATATCTGAAAAACATTAACAAATTTATTTTAAAAAGCCTTAGGACCCACAATACAATTTAGTAAGATGGCTAATTACAAGATTAATATATAAAAATAAACATCTTTTCTATAGAGAAACTAAAAATAGTGATGTTATTCCATTATGTTTTGTTGTTCTATTAAAAGTAAAAATATACTTTCATTAGATCTGAATAAAAATGTCAGCAACATATTTTTTGAAAGATAAGAGAAATTAACACTAAGGGTTTTGTAAAATAATTGGAAACATTTGGAAAAATGATGAGTAATGAAGGGGGACTAACTCAATTACATATCGTCACATAGAGAGTTACCGCAATTCTGATGCTGTGTTACTGGCAAAAAAATAGACAGATCACTTCAACAGAATAGAGAGAAGCATAAATATTTAAATATTTAATAAATGATAAAAATGACATTTCAAAGCAGTGGGGAAATATGTTTCATTCAGTAAGCTCTTCTGGGCCCACTGAGCTTTTTATTTGGAAAATAAAAGCTTTATTCTTAAATTACAGTATACACCAAAATAATTTTCTAATGAATAAAAGATTTAAATGTAAAATATAAAAAATGAAATGTATTAGAAAAAAGCATGAGAAATTACCAAAAACTGCCAATGATGGAAGAAGTCATACAAAGGTACACTTGACTACACAAATTTTAAAAGCCTTTGAACAACCAGATATTGTAATAGGAGTTATAATATATAAAAGAAAAAATGAGGGAAAAAATCTAAAATACAGTAGTTCTGTAGGAGTTAAAAAAAACCTCCTATATTGGGTGAAATATAAAACTGTCAAAATATATTAAGTGGACTAACAGTAAGGTTTAGGCCAGTCTCTATTAGTCCACCATAATTTGTGCTAGAAAGAAAAGAGGACGTATATATACAGGTACATGCATAGAATATGTGCGAGACTCCACCCAAGAAACTGTAAATGGCCGTTATCTCTGAAGATTAAGACTATGGGTATGAGATAAGAGAGAACCTTTCTTTTCATTGTGTATACTGTTAAAATAGAAGGACTTTAATGTATTTATATTTTAAAACAAAAACAAATTACAGTACATTCCCAAGCTGCAATGGAATACCAAACAAATGGAGGGTATATTTATTCACAGATACAGAAATTAAATGACTGTATTGGTGATTATGTGGTAAAACACACATAATCACATACTTTTGTTGAAATTTATATTGGCACAACAAATGGACAAAGGGTTAATGACAGTATTTTTAAAATGCTTAAAAGACATCCCTTCTTCCAGTAAACCAGAGAGTAATGGAATGAATTTGTTCAACAGTTATACTTATCTATGTATTCAAATACATATATACATTATTATATAATTATCACAGCACTGGTCATGATTTTTAAAAAAGGAAAGAAACAACTTAAGAATCCATGAATAGAGAGGCTAGTTAAATTTATACAAGGCTGCTAATTAAAAAGAATGAGATCTTCCTATACTCAGTGACATATAAAACTGTCAGGATGTATTAAGTGAATAACAGTAAGATACAGGCCAGTCTCTATTAAGATGCCCTAATTTGTGTTAGAAAGAAAAGGGGAAGTATTTATGTATACATGCGTAGAACATGTCTAAGGCTATGCCCAAGAAACTATCGATGGCCATTATCTTTGGACTAGGATTATGGGTATGAGATGAGCTTGAGTTTCACTTTCCATGGCATACTCTTTTGTATTATTCTTTTACCATGCATAATATATAAAAAATATATATAAAAATAAGTTTTAAAATAACAATCACACAATACTTAAAGACTAAAATACCACTGTAAATTTTAGTATGACATGGCAATAGCTAGTATTTATTGAGGTTTGCTGTAATTGACATGGTTCTAATGGTTCAGAGGTATTAATTTATTTATTGTAAAAATAATTTTAAAGTGGTTACTTATAACCAATAGTTATATATTTTACAGTTGGGAAAACAAAGCTCAGAAAAGTTAAATAATTGATCAAAGTCAAATAGCTAGTGAAGATTTCTAACCCACATTGTAAAATCCAACATTGAAGTCCTTAGCCACTAAGCTAATCATCGAGCAAAATCCTGGCATATGTAAGATTGTCCATAGACGTTTGTCTGTTTTTTCTGTCTTTATTTCATGATTGAATTGAATTGTGGATCAATGTCAGTCTAGAAAGGGAAATCTATCAGTAAACCACAGTACTGTCCAATTTAACACTTGTATTAACTACTTGGATAAGAGCACAGAGGGCAAGCAGATAATTTTACTGGAAGATATTAAAGACATAAAGTGAAAGTAAGTTTATTCAAATGAATAAAAAAAGAAATATTGCTGAGATAGCCATGTGCAATGTCATGAATGAAAGTAAATGTAGAATTCTGATAAGAAATCTTGGGTTAAATTTGAAGATATATCTATACCCAAGGTCACCAAAATCAGATTTCAACTTTACTTACATAACTTTGGCAGAAAGATTAAGTGAAATCCAGACATGGAATTTAAATAATCTCATTAATCACTCTAGACAACTTTGGTAATGGTAGCACTCGTGAAAGAAACATTTTTCCAGTTTTTATAGGCTTTACGTGATTCACAATACAGTATATAATAAAACCAGAGCTAGTTTCTGTTCTAACAATGTGACATATTGAAATTGAATTCACAGTATAAAAATATTCAGAATCAAAACTTTATGGAAAATTCAGCCAATTTGATTTGATAGGTTAAAATAATTCTGTAAGAAGCAATTATGAAATGTTGTGGATTTTTAGAAAGCCATCCTCGGATCTACATTGTTATTCTAAAGTTCTATTTTTTTTTTTTTTGCCAAGTAACCCAATGGGGTCAGCTACTAGCTCAATTTAGGTTCTTTTAGTCAAGTCACTCATCTAGAAAGTTATATTTCAAATAACTAAATTTTTATGAAATATTTCTTTTAAAATATTTTATTTTTTGATAGTGCCTATCTTCTGGTTTTTCCTTTTATACATAACAGAAGCTAAAATTAATTATTTATTATTCCTCTATGAAAGACCTTTGGAAATAATAAAAAAAAAAAGAGGTTAATGATCTCATATAGGGAAGGTTAGATGCCAGAAACTTTTTATAGCGCTATCTAAAAACAACTATATATTACATCAAAAGAGAGTCAATGAAGCCAGCCCATAAATTTGCAAGGTGCTTAGGTTCAACAGACTCAAAATCAATAAAGCCATTGAAATCAATACACCGTTCTCATGAATACAGTCTGTTAACTACTCAGGGTTTAAATGATTCTGCCTGCTGGAATATAAGTCTCGCTACTTTGGATGTAATATTTAGATCAAGCCTTTATTCATTAAACATGCCAGCTTCGTTAGAAATGACCATTGATTCCACCATCAATGAACTATATTCACAAATTCCCAGAAGGATTATTTATTAAAGTCCTCTATTATAGATAAATTCAGTGATTGCTTGCGATTTGGGTAATTGGTAAACTGAAGGTTTTCGTACTTTAAAGTCCCTATATAATGGAGAAATAATTTGTTACTAGGCTTATATGTCTTCATAACATTTTTTTCTGATTCTAAATTTAACAATTCTTGACTGCAGAATTTTTTTAATATATATGGAAAATCATAACAGAATTCAAAGTTTATTAATCACTCCATTACATTCCAAATAAACACATACTTATTATGCCTAAACACATAGATGTTTATGTGTGTATATATGTGTGTATGCATATATGTACTTTCAAACAGAAATTAATGCATACTTAAATTTAACTTTTTATTACATAAATTTACTTTAAGCATACAAAAAGGAGAAAAAAGAGTGTAAGGAAACCCCTGGTGTCCATCACTCAGCTCCAATAATCATAACATTTTTACAATATTGATTTCTCTCTCTCTCTCCTTGCTGTTTTTGGTAGTATGTCTTAAAATGGACTCTAGATATCATGTCACTCAAGATATATTTTAATGGGATCAGATTTTTTATAACTATTTTTATTATGTTAAGTACATTTTTCTATAAGTATTCTTCCATAGTGTAATTTTGAAATGGTTGCAGAGTATTTAAACTTATAACTGTAATATAATTTATGTAGCCCTTACCCTACTGTCAAATATTTCATTTGTTTATTTTTCTCTATTCTAATTTCAGTTTTGATCTATATTCTTGTCATTAGGCCTTTGAACATATTCATTATGATTTCCTTAGAGAAAATTTCCTAGAGGAAGAATTTCTGGTCAAAGGACATACTAACTCTAAGGTTTTTTTATTTTGTTTTGTTTTGTTTTGATATATGTTTGACATCAGCCTATATTTAAAATGAGAAGAATATTAATAGATTAAATGTTGAATTATTCATTAAAGAAAACATTCTGACAGATAACTTTTAGATCTAATATCATTGCTTTTTAAATATAGCAACGTCTAGTGGTTTGAAGGGATGTTTGCATTTCCTTTATGATGTGTGCATTTCTATGGGAAAAAAATCAGGCTTTTTAATAGCTTTTGTAAGTATTAATTAATTAATTAATTAGTTTTCCCAATAAACCTATTAGGTAGGCAACATTATTACTAGTCTCTCATCTTGGAATTATGTTAATGAAATAGTCAAGTTGACGATCCTGGAGCCATCTCTTATTGATCTTTTAATGTAGATGATCAGAGCACAGAGTTAGTTCACATATGAATCAGGACTTCAGAACTGGGTTTTAGATAGGCTTCCACAAAAGGGAAAAACAAAAAGAACAGCCAGAGCAAGAAATTGAATTGGAATTGGTTATCAGATCATAATGAAGCATTCATAACTAATAAATATTCAAAGTGAGTGGAGCCTATTGAAGCAATAGACCATAGGAGAACATGAGAAATGTCCTCACCAACTTTAAACGTAAGTAAATAAAAATAAATAAAATATAAATAAAACGGCATGATTTTTGGCAATATTAGCTTCAACAATTTTTTAGACAATTTATTAAAGTTTTAATAAAAATATTGTAGCATTTTAACCTCCATAATGTATATGCAAATGTAAAATTTTCAATAAATAATTTTCTTCTAGAAATTGGCACGATTTTCAAAAATCCATTTTTTCCACTTAAAATTTTAGCTTTTATTTTTTTTCATATGTACTGGTATTTGGTGACATGTTTCAGAACAATAACAGAATGCATAGTTTGTGTTACTCTCTGTTCTTTGCTAAACATTTCTACTGATTTCTTGCAATACTGCAAATACATCTCCCTAAAAAGCAGTAAAAAAAAAAACACCACAGAGATGGAGTGTTCTTTTCAAAATTTGGTGTACGAGTTAAAGGGAGCAGGTGGTTGATTCAAAGAGCTTTACACTTGAATATTAAACTATGCAGTACTGAACAAGGGTTGCCTGGGAAGAGGGGCTTCTAGAAAGCCAAAGGAAAGAATTTTCAAGGAGTCAAAGCCTTCTTGGGCAGGTGACTTTGTCAGTATCTATCACTGTCTTCTTGGTCACACCAGAATAGAAAGCAGCTATTTATGAATTGAGATTAACCCTTTAACCTGAGGAAATGTGGAAAACTGAAAGCTAGAAACTCATTCATTTTCTACAGCCTGTAGGAGAACAATGTGACAAGAGGAAAGAATCTAGTCAGTGTGAGAGGAAAGGGCCAGAGTTTGGCCATAGCTGTGATTCTTTGAGAGAGACTGGAAATTAAGTATGTTTCTTCACATAAATATAACCTATGTCAGTAGACTATTATAAATACATTTTGGAAATGAACAAATCCCTATGAAAACATTTTTTAAAGGACTGAAACTGCATCACTATAATAAAGATCTCCTAATTACTTTGATCAACCTCGTTGCCACTCAGTGTGGGTGGTGAGAATTCAAGCTTGCTGAGAATTCAGATTTCATTCAACAGACATGACTACAATCTCACTCAAAAATGCCAGTTTGAGCTTTGGGTATACCATTGTTGGGCCTTAACTTCATTTGATTTGTATAGAATTAACCTAAGTAGATCAAGAAAGAGCAATACATATAGGAACCTTGAATTACAAAATAGAACAGGATAACATTGAGTGTGTTGAATTTTCTGTGTTATAACTGGACTATAGGCATCTCAAAATATTTATTTCAAAACCATAAATAGAGATGCAATATAGTATCTACCAGTTATAGCACAAGTCAGGAACTTCTATTACATCTCACGTGAACTATTTCAATAGCTGCGAACTTTACTCTGATTCCATTGTCTACATATCAGTCAGAATGATCTACGAAAAAAATATTTTTCAGATTAGTTAAGACCCTTATTTAATGTTAGCTAGCCCACAGAGTTGCTGTTAAGATTAATTGGCGTAATACGTAAACAGTGCTGAACAAGATTCCTGGTACACGGTCATGGTTGTAGTCATAGCTGCAGGGACAGGAAAAACTACCATCGTTTTCATCACCATCATCACAATCATCATACCTGACACTGACTAGTGGCTGATCATTTTGGTTGAGATTGGGCTTCCTAGTATCAAGCAATGTGTGGGGTCTGAGGTTTTACCCTACTTGAAAGCTAAAAAGTGAGCCCATTATTGCTTCAAGGGTACTGGCAAAAGATATGAGCTACTTGGGTAAGAGACAAAAGACTTTCTTATTTTTTTTTTTTTTTGCGGTACGGGGGCCTCTCACCGCCACGGCCTCTCCCGTTGTGGGGCGCAGGCTCCGGACATGCAGGCTCAGCGGCCATGACTCACGGGCCCAGCCACTCCGCGGCATGTGGGGTCTTCCCGGACCGGGAAGTCCCCTGCATAGGCAGGCGGACTCTCAACCACTGCGCCACCAGGGAAGCCCACAAAAGACTTTATTAATCACAGCAAAAGCAGTAGTCAGAGTTTCATTTTGGCAGTTCCCCATACTTCTTCCTTTCAAATTTCACAGGGCCAACACAAAGGGCTGGTATCAATCTGTGAGACTAATACCACAGGTTGTGTGCCTTTAATATCAGAAACTTATTTTCTCATACTTTTGATGGATGGGAAGTCCAAGATCAAGGTGCCAGAACCGCCGTTGTCTGGTGAGAACTCTCTTCTTGTTTTGCAGGTGGCTGCCTTCTCCCTGTGAGAAAAGTAGGAGATCTCTCTCTTCCTTTTCTTATAAGGCCACGTTTCTATTGAATTAGGGGCCCATTCATATGACTTCATTCAACCTTAGTTATCTCCTATAGACCTGATCTCCACATACAGTCACATTGAGGCTTGGGGCTTAAGGCTTAGCATATGAATTTTGGAGGGACACAGTTCAGTAATGGATGTCTGCACATGTAGTGTGTTGCATTGTAGGAGAGAACCACTGATTATGGGGGCTCTATTGCTTTTTGGATGAGTGGAAGGGAGCCTGCTCTGTGCCTGGAGATAGATGTCACTCATCTTACAAGGTTGCAAACACAGCCTTGAGAAATTGTCCAGGAGAAGAGTGTAGTCAGGGCATGGCATTCTTGGCATACCCAGCAAGAATAAGAAGAGAAGCTCAGGGCCTATGACAGACTGCCTTTTCCAATACCGAGGTGGAATTGAGCCACAGTGCTTGTATTTCTGCCTACCTGTGACTTTCAGTATAGGCCTGGCTTTCCCTGAAACCATTCTGTCAGCAATGCCTGTCTTCGGTGTTTATAGAGGAAGGAGGAAGAGAAACATGCCCCAAAAGCTAATACTCCCTAGTGCCTGGTTGTTAACAATGGATCAGTGAACAAAGGATGACTCAGACAGAATGAGGAATAGCAGGAGAAAGAAGTGTACTCTTTAGTCAGTTTGCCCACTAAATGGAAGACTCCTCTTCAAAGAGAAACTGTTAAAAAGGAAGAGAAGAGATACCTAGCCCACAACTGCAATTTATTTGTTTGTTACGTTACATCTTTTTCTTGGGTGTTTTATGTGAGTTGTAAAGTTTCTGGTCTCAGAAACAAAAATGATCATTCCAATCAGAATCTGACAGGATCTTGAAAGTAAAATCACAGATATACTTAAACTAAATATATTGGTAGAAAGAACCAATTCTTCTGGATATTATGGGTTTATTCTTAGCAATGCATTAAAAAGCAGTAAGCTCTGCCAGTGTTATACTCCTAGTATGAATGTATTTGAAAACATTTTAAAACCTAAAAATCATTTTTTCTAAATTCAAAAACTGTTTTCAATAACAAGATCTTGTTGGTATATTTTAATAAGTATAAAACATTATTTATTACTTATTTATACACTAATCCTTATTCAGATAGGGACAGATTTTTTAGAATAGACTGTGAAAGAGTATCAGGAAGAGTGGAGTCTCTTGCCTGCTACCATCTTTTTGAAATCTGATTTTTTTTCTTGTTTTATATATTTAAACATGCTAACTTTATAATAACATTTATTTTGCTTTTTTACTAGTTAATAGGAAATATAAAAATCCATTGTATTTGTGTTATTATCTTATAAGTGATGTGGCAATAGCATTAATAAGACAATTATTCTTGAATATTTACACTTTCCTGCTATAACTTGCTTTACTTTTGATCCAGTATTCCTAGACTGTATTTACTGTTGTAATTCTCTGGCTTCATTAATTAGTATTTCATTTGGATGCTTATTATTTTTAATACATTGATCATTAACAATGTTGGTATACTTGAACTGAGAGCGTCTAGTTCTGATGGTCACTCTACGTATAAACAGGACAAAAAACCTCTCTGATTACATGTGAACTGTAGTGTTGGTTTGATGTTTTAACCAAAATATGTGTGCCTAGCATCATTTCTTTTGTTTTTATTTTATCTTGAGGTGCTTTTTGGTGTTCCTAGAACGAGTTTAAAAGAACTATACACTTGTTCAGTTGTATAACTTAATGGAATTGTAAATGTGAGAAACTACAGCCATAAAGATTCATGCCCACTGAATATAAAGTTTCCTTAAAATATATAAATCAAAGTACCTTTAAAAAGTAGCTTTTATTAAATTCACAGTAATAAAATTTTAAATAGTTTTTGTATAAATATAAGAGTAAATGAATGTAGATATGTGTTGTATTTCAACTATATCACATGTTTAGCAACTCTAAAGAAAGAAGAGGTTATCAAGTACTATTTTAGGTATATCAGATAAAAATATTATTATATAAAATAAGCTTATTTAGTTACGTATATGTTACAATATCCCAAAATTATGCTTTTTAATATCTAGAGAAACTATACACACAGACACACACACAGACACACACAGACACACACACACACACACACACACACAAAGAAATCCAGTAAGAAACAAATCAGTGAATTAAATTTGTTATTAAAATAACTCCAAAAAAAGGCAGAAAAAGAACAAAAGAGTGACAAATAGTAGAGGGACAAAGAGAAAACTAATAATAAAATGACACAAATCTAATCATATTAGGAATTGTATTAGATGTAAATTGTCTGAACACACTAGTTATGACAGATCTTTCAGATCAGATAAAAAAGAAAACCAGATCCATCAATGTGCAGTCTATAAGAAACCCACTGTAAACATAATGATGGTTAAAAATAAAAAGATGAAAAAAGATATAACATGCAAACATGATTTATTTTTTTTTTTAAAGCTGAAGACAAAGCAGACTCCAGAACCAAAATCAATCACTATAGATAAAGAAAAATATCACTTAAGGATATAAAGGTCAACTGTCAATTTTTTAAGAAGGCATATGGATTCTGAGTGTGTATGCATCCAATAACTGAGCTTTCAAATACATAAAACAAAACAGATAGATGAAAATGAAGAACTAGACAGGCAGAAATTACACTTGAAGACTCAAGGACACCTCTCTCAGTAACTGAAAAAAAGGTAGGAAAAAATCAGTAAAAAAAAAAAAAAATATATATATATATATATAAAAAATACACTGTATTGTGTATATATGCATATACATATGTATTTTATATATATTTTAAAATATACATGTATATTTACCATTAAATATAGAAAGAGGGGACAACACTACTGATCCAGTGGACATCCAAAGATAATAAAAGAATATTACAGAAAACTTAAATGAAATGGACCAATTTATTGAAAAACACAAACTATCAAAACTCATGCTAAAAGAAGTAAATAACCTAAGTAGTAAGATATATAGATAAAACACATTGAACTTGTAGTTGATAGTTTTCCTAAAAAATAAAGAAAAATCTAGTCCCAGATGGTATCATTTATGGTATCATAAATTCTGCCAAAAATTTAAAATTAAAATGACCATTGGTTCCACAAAATCTCTTCTACAAAATAAAAGAGTAAAAACTTTTTAATTTATTCTCTAAGACCAGCCTTACCCTGATAGCAAAACCAGACAGAGATTACAAGAAAATAAAACTGTATATAGAGAAAAAAAGTTCAACAAAATATTAGGAAATTAAACCCAGCAATATAGAAAAATAAATATACATCATGAGCAAGTCAGGTTTATCCCAGTAATGTAAAGGTGTTCATCACTTAAAATATCAACCAATGCAATTTACATATTAATAAACTAAACAAGAAAAACCTCATAACCAAATCAAAGCATGCAGGAAACACATTTTACAAAAGTCAACGTCTATCTTTGACTTACAAATAAACAAACAAATTCAGAAAATTAGCAATAGAAGAAAACTTCCTTCAATCTGAAAAAGAACATCTACAAAAATCTACAATCACATTAGACTTTACAGTGAAAGCTGAATAAGCATGATTAGAAACTTTGTATAGATGTTATCTATACAAATAACACCTTGTTATTTATAACAAATAATATCTTGTTACAAATAACATCACACCAATTCAATAACGTACTGAAAGCCATAGTCAGTGCAATAAAGAAAGGAAGAGAAATGAAAGACATTCACTGTGGGAAAAAAAGCAATGAAACTGCTCCTATTCTCAGATGACTTACTTGTCTTCATGGAAAATACCCAAACATCTACAAAATAACTCCTAGAACTCAGCTGGTTTAGCCTTGTCATAGGCTATAAGATCAACATGTAAAAATTTGTCATATTTTCTATGTAGTAGCATTGAACAATTGGAAACTAAACAATTTTAAACACCATATAATTTATAATACCTTCAAAAACCTGAAGTTCTAAAAAAAAAAAACCTGAAGTTCTTATTTATAATTCTAAAAAATACATTCAGGATCTGTATACTAAAAACTATAAGACAGTGATGAAAGAAATAAGATGAATTCTAAATAAATAGAAAGATATATATTATTAATGGGCTGGAAAACCTAATATAATTAAGATGTCCATTCTCCCCAAATTGATCTACAGGTTTTATACAATCTAATTAAAATCCTAGCAGAATGCTTTGGCGATATAGACAAACTGATTTAAAAATATATATGTATATATACTTTTACACACACACACACACGTGTGTGTGTGTGTGTGTGTGTGTGTAAAGATACTGGAATAGACAAAAACTTTAGAAAAAATCCAACAAATTTAGAGGACTCACAATTCCCTGTCTTAATACATACTATAAAGATATAGTACTCAAGACCTGTAGTATTGGTGAAAGAATAAACACAGATACAGTTGGAATAGAATAGAGATTCAGGATATAAAACTTCACAAATATGGTCAATTGATTTTTGACAAAGCTGCAAAGCAATTCATATGACAATTTTTGTCGAATATTGTGCTTGATCAACTGGACGTCTATATGCAAAATAACCCACACACACAAAAAAAATTTATGCTATATTATAGCGTATTAAAAATGAACTCAAACGGACTAGAGAGCACATGTAAAATGTAAACCTCTAAAACTCTTAGAAAAAAACGCAAAGACCATCATTATGACCTTGTCTAATTTTGGTACCGGATAATGTTGACTTTATCAAAATGAGGGAAGTTTTCAGTTTTTCCCTCCTCCTCCATTTTCTGCAAGAGACTTTGTGGAATTGATAATAAATTGTCCTCCAGTGTTAGGTAAAATTAGAGATATCATTTGGGATTACAATTTTTTAATTTAAATTTTTTTTAATTTTCTTAAAGAGTTTTCAACTATAAATTTAATCACACACACACACATTTTATGCTTTAGCTGTATGCCTCACATTTTGAAGAAGCAGAATATGGGAGGCCAAGAAGAAGCTAAGGCACAGCAAACACAGAAATACGTCTGGTGTTTTACAGAAACACACCCAGGGAAGTTGGCCTGGCTGGAGTGAGGAGTCACCTTGAAGAATCAATGGGAGAAAAAGGTCAGATTTGAAAGATTCTTTATCCTAATGGAAATGGAGAATCAGGACACCATTTTGAATAGCCAAATGGCATGATAAGAAAAAGTCTGAAAGAAGGGTAAATTATTAGGGTGCAAATTGGCATTTAAGGAGAGACTGCAATTAGGAAAAGAGGCTCAGAGAGTTTGGTAGATGCCGAACAAGTGATAAGGAGGTGAACTAAACTGTGGGGAGGCAGGAATAATAAAGCCAGCTTGCATTGCTGCCTAGCATCTGTGGGCGCTCTGCTGAGTGCTTTATATACATTGTCTTCCTAATCCTCCACAGAGATGTTAACGTAACTTTCTTAAAGACACATATCAATTATGCGGCTGAGCAGGGATTGGAACCAAACTCTATACACCAAGCTACTTCTCCTGGAGTGATAATGTAGGAATGCAAGTAAGCAGTTTTAAAACAGAAATGTCACGGTTTTAGAATAACTAGATTAACACAAAAGGATAGGAAAAGAAATCAAATAACTGGCAAAAAGATAAAGGAGAGGAATAGAAATCAAAAGTTTATGAATTAGCAGTTTGAGAAGATTTTTTTTTTAATATGTACATGAGGAGGAGGGGTTGTGACTGTCGGCAGAGACGAAAGAAATGAGTAGTTTGACTTTGGATATTTGAATGTGAATTAACATAAGACATACAGATGAAAATGTCTGATACATAGTTATAGTTAGAGCTAGAATTTAGGGAAAATTAATATTACATGGCTTGAATTACATGAGTGTCTGTCTCCATGGCAGAAAATAGGTGTTACTCATTTTCTTTACCTTTGTATCTCAGCATATGGCTTTGTAGCCCCTCTACCTGCCTCTTAATAGATGCTCTGTGAGGGTTTGTTGGAAAAAAGTTACTAATTTTCTAAAATTTTATATGATAGTTGATGTTTATAAATATTTAGCAGTATTTGCTTTGTGAATAACTGTACAACCCACTGGAGACATTTAACTGAAAATACCTCACACCTTCAAAGATAAAAATATGAGGGTGCTTATAGATTATTTGAAAAAAATACTCTCTACATTTAAGACAAGATTTGTAGACGAGAGCTACCACCTTCTTACCCCACTGTGACTACTAAAATCTTTGAAGATGAAAGAGCTTTTGAAACAAAACACATTTATTCCATAACATGATTATGCATAACACTTTGTTTATTCTTAAAACCTCTGACTAATTTTTTATAACACCTGCTTGGGAAAGAAGTATTAATATAAGATTTTGCTTTTAACTTTTTATGGACACCACAGAATTTTTAGTGCACCAGATTAACACTGAAGGGTTTCCTTAAATTATACTAGAGAACAAGAGTAAATTATGTTGCATAATTTTTCTTAGTATTTTACTTTTAAGGATATTGCACATTATAAAAGTGTGCTTTATTTATTCAACTTTCTTCCCTGTGGATGTTAATTGGTTTAAGCATTGTGCCAAATTATATGCAGGAGAAAATATCTGTTCCTTCCGCAGCTAAATTTATTTCATGGCATCACTTGGACTCTAGAAGAAACTGGATCATTCTATTAAGCATAATAACACCCAAAGGACAAAGCTGGTAAATTCCCATCATGCCATATTTCTAAACAGTTTTCAGGAACATCAGGAAACTGATCTTCCTTCCTCTACTTCTCCTCTCACATCCCCAAAGGAGAGCCAATTAGCTAACCAGTCACCTGGAAATTTTCCAGTATCTCTCTAAGTAAGCCCAGCCCTGGTTGTGGTTATGAGTAGGGAGGTTATGCTAAATAAAGGTTTTTCATGCACTGAGAAAACATATGATGACACTTAAATCATGTTTGTGTCCTTTTAATTGGACTTTTCTCCTTGTGAGAGACAAGCATTACTTTTATGCAGACCAAATTAAGCCTCTCCTCACCTCGCCAAAAAAAAAACGGTTAGAGTTACCATATCCCAGAAATGACCTAAAGAAAGCAATTATTAAGCATTCCTGCATCTGAATACAACTTACAGTCTTATATTTCTTTGGAGGCTTGTGGTTTTGATCTAGGCTACAAGTTTTTCTTTCTTATTTAAATTGACCTTCTCACGATGACATCCCATGATGATATATTACATAGATATATTTTTACTGAACTTAACTTGATGAAAAATAAACATGTTGATTTTTTTCATCTGGTTTAAATATTATGTATCTGTCAAATAAGTTATATTATTGGCATATCTCTTTTTTGCATGGCACTGGGCCACATCAAATCAAATTCTCCCTTTTTAAACTAGCAGATGAGAGGAATAAACCACATTTTGGATGAATCCACGAGAAAAATTGTCCAAGACAGTTTTTTGTTTTCTTGTCAATGACTTTAAAACACATAAATGATCAAGCACTTTGTTTACCAAATTATTGTTCCTAGGGTCATTTCTAATTTTGTTTTATTTTGCTTGTTTTGTTCTTTGCATATTATTCATTAAATATTTTACTATATCTAAACCCATCTATGAGTATACATCTTTTTTACAAATGATTTTGTACAGGGTAACTGAAAGTAGTTACCTTAAAGCTTAGTTTTAGCAAGCCACATTGATTATTGGCTACTGCTTAATATGATTATTTTAATTACAATTTCATCAACAGGCATATGGGAATGCTATTATTTCTGAATGCAAAATGAGATCAAGTTCTTATTTCCCCAGGACAATTTATATGGAGTTCCAAAACTGTGAGAGAGAAAAGTGGATACTAATCTAGAGTTGGAAATGTTAGAAAAACACAGAGAGAATAACATTAACTATTAACCACTCCAAAATATTGTTGTGAAATCCAGTGACAAATAAAATGCAAAACAGAAAGACTAAAAGATATGCAAGAGATGGCAGGGAAGATGAGAGAGTGAGAGAGGAAGAAAAAAATAGAAGGGGAAAAAGGGAAGGAGGAAAATAAGTAATGTTTTCATCTTAATGTTTATGTGTTCACATCCAATGTACTCACCTATAAAAGATTTCTCACTCTAAACCCAGTCCAAATTTGAAATCTTGTTATCATCCCGAATACATTTTTCCACATAACTTATTCCTGTGTTCAAGTGATAATATTTCTATCACTGAAAATTTTGTACAACTGCCCTTCTTCCACCTTTTCAACTTAGTTTGAATTCTCATGATCTATCACTGCAAGCTTCTTAGTGATCTTAGTGATCCTCTTTTCTAGTCTCTTCTAAGTCAAACTCCATCCTCTCACCACAGCTATCTCTCAAAAAATATGTACTTGAACATGGTATTTCCCAGATCAAAAGATTTTAAGAACTCACCATCACACTGCTCACTCTTTCCATCTTATTTCCTGTCATTTCCTTTGTCCCATATGTTTTAGCCAAACCACAAAATTTCAGCCTTAAATTAGCATTTGCTGTCCCATCTGACCAGCATGCTTGCCCATATTCTCCTTCACTGGAATTTCCTGGACAACTTTCATGACGTAGTTTCATTGTCAACCTTTTGCTGGAAACGTCCTTGGACTCACCCAGCAAAATCAAATCCCTTGTTCTGTAAATCAAATCACTTGGGTTATTCCACTAATATATTTTTTTGACCATTTGGTAAATGTCACTGGATCATCAGTGTGAACTTGGAGAGAGTATAAACAGAAAACATTTCTTCTCTAATTATTGACTTCCTTTTTTTAATCTTATTTTTTAATACAGCAGGTTCTTATTAGTTATCTATTTTATACACATCAGTGTATACATGTCAATCCCAATCTCCCAATTCATCACACCTCCACCCCCACCTCCACTTTCCCCCCTGGTGTCCATACGTTTGTTCTCTACAACTGTGTCTCTATTTCTCCCTTGCAAACCGGTTCATCTGTACCATTTATCTAGATTCCACATGTATGCATTAATGTATGGTATCTGTTTTTCTCTTTCTGGCTTACTTCACTCTGTATGACAGTCTCTAGGTTCATCCATGTCTCTGCAAATCACCCAATTTTGTTCCTTTTTACGGCTGAGTAATACTCCATTGTATATATGTACATTGGCTGTGTTGGGTCTTCGTTGCTCTGCATGGGCCTTCTCTAGTTGCAGCGAACAGGGGCTACTCTTTGTTGTGGTGTGTGAGCTTCATATTGTGGTGGCTTTTCTTGTTGCAGAGCATGGGCTCTAGGCATGCGGGCTTGCTTCAGTAGTTGTGGCTCACGGGCTTAGTTGCTCCATGGCATGTGAGATCTCCCTGGACCAGGGCTCGAACCTGTGTCCCCTGTATTGGCAGGCTGATTCTTAACCACTGCACCACCAGGGAAGCCCATACTACATCTTCTTTATCCATTCGTCTGTCGATGGGCATTTAGGTTGCTTCCATTACCTGGCTATTGTAAATAATGCCCCAGTGAACATTGGGGTTCATGTGTCTTTTTGAATTATGGTTTTCTCTGGGTATATGCCCAGTAGTGGGATTGCTGGGTCATATGGTAATTCTATTTTTAGTTTTTTAAGGAACCTCCATACTGTTCTCCACAGTGGCTACATCAATTTACATTCCCACCAACAGGGCAAGACGGTTCCCTTTTCTCCACACCCTCTCCAGCATTTGTTGTTTGTAGATTTTCTGATGATGGCCATTCTGACCAGTGTGAGGTGATACCTCATTGTAGTTTTGATTTGCATTTCTCTAATAATTAGTGATGTTGAGCAGCTTTTTGTGCTATGTCATATGTTCCTTTCCTGTCTCTTAACAACATCTCAGACATCATCCATATTTTCCTGGCCATTTTTATTATTCAAAACCCTATCTTGTTCAGTCCAATTCTTCAAACTCATATATGATTTAATAGCCATCTGCATCCCTGTCTCTGTGCCAGATATTGGCAAAAGGGAACTCGGATGGGTTAGAGAGCTTGATCCACCCTTTCTTCTCCTTCTTTAGGTTCTAGCTCCTTTGTGATTTGGATCTGTCTGGAAGGATGAGATGAAAAGGCCAAATACTTATTTAATCAACAATTACGACTGTAATCTTCTGTTGGCTCTTGTTACTCCTCAGCTATCATTGACTTGCTGATGATTCCCTTCTTTAAGGCAATCCCCATGGCACAGCTCCTTGATAAGTGAGCTTTCTTTTTTGACTTGATCTCTTGCACCTTTCCCTCTGACCCAGCACTAAATCTCTTGAGTGCGGGTACTGGCAGCCTAGCCCAAGGCTCTCCATGGGGAAATGTATGCATCCTTGTCATGCCAAAGGACAATGCAAAAGTGGAAAAGGGCTGATTGCTCTTCTTCAGACTTTTCGCTCTTTCCTAGTTGCTCTCCCTCCAGTTTTCCAGTGTTTACATAGCCTCAGACCATTTCAGCAGGTCTGCTGCATGCACAACTAGGGCCTGAGATGCCAATCTCACCTTCATGCATGAATACATAATCTTTACAAATGGTTGTCCTGCGTACTTTTCACCGGTTTTCAGTAGAAGATGTATGCATCTCTCTCCCTTCTCCAAACTCCTAGCACTGCCTCCAAATCAATAACTCAGAACCTTGATACTGTCTTCTAATCTGTGTAAATTCCCTTAGTCTTCTGGTTTAGATAGACAGGGAAAAGAGAAGATGCACGGATTTGGGGAATAGTGGCATGATTTTCTGGGGAACAGAATTTTAGGAGATATTTTTCCTTTGTTAGAAACTAGAGTACTCTTCACCTTCTGCTCTTCCAAATTTGAATCCTATTTTCCATTTCTGGGGAAAGAGGAAATTTTCCACTCCACAACCTCACTGTAGGAAATGAATTCATAGAACATTTGTTCATGAATTTGTTCATGAATGAATGCATCAGCAGTCTTCCTTCTAACTTTTAGCTCTTAGAATTTACTCTTGCAGAATGGAAATACCACAGGAGTTAGGAAACTCACAGAGTGTCTGAAATGGCCAGAGAAGTGAGTTTGGAGGCTACACAACCAGGAACAGCACATACATTAAATAAACACAACTGCCTTCTGAAAATTGTCCTATCAGAAAACCCACTGCCAATCTGTAATCTCTACCACAAAACAAATCTTTGGTTACTCTTCCCAAACACACCCATATTCCTATAGTAAAAAGCAAAACAACAGCCCTAACGAAAACCATGTGATCCTGCTTACTAGAATGTAACTATTGATCATAGAAATGAAATGTGTTCACCTCTCATCAAGAGAGTAGATCCATAATCTCACCATTTACTGTATCCTTTGCTAAGTGACATTTTTTTTTTCTATCACAGTTCAGTCACGATCTTGGTTTGATATCCTCTAGTTTATGTACTAAATTACATTTAGCTATTGTCCACATAATCTATATAAAATAGTAAGAAAGTAGGTTTGGGAGAAATTTTCTTACACCTAACATATATGTAACTGAGTAAAGAAATTATGAGTATCTACCATAGCTTTCATTTTTGGAATTGTCCACAAGGCTGTGGTTTGCGTTTATAACATCTTTCCACTTCTATTATCCTTTCATATTCCGTATGCTCTCAGGCTACATCACAGGCTAATTAGGACAAGACTTTCTCCATATTGATCCAGGCATCCAGTGGTGTGAAAGGCCAAAAATGCCTGGTTGATTTTCTCAACTACCTGTTCAATGTTGAAAGTATTGATTCCTTGTTTTCGTAGACTTCTAAATCAGTATCGTATAAAGTCACAGGAACAAGAAGAATTTGAAGAGTGGGGCATTTTAGTTCTATAGTAGAAGTATCACTCTCTGTTCAACCCCTTAATTCACAGACCCACACATTCTAGTTATGGGAAAAACATTACCCATATATTGTTTGCTGGTTAAGAAGCTATTCTGTACTTTATAGGACAGCATAAAACACTTTAATGCATTGTTTCCCATCGGGATCCTTATATATATATTTTTTTTGCGGTACGCGGGCCTCTCACTGTTGTGGTCTCTCCCGTTGCGGAGCACAGGCTCCGGACGCGCAGGCTCAGCGGCCATGGCTCACGGGCCTAGCCGCTCCGCGGCATGTGGGATCTTCCCGGATTGGGGCACGAACCCGTGTCCCCTGCATCGGCAGGCAGACTCTCAACCACTGCGCCACCAGGGAAGCCCGGGATCCTTAATATAGTCTTAAATAAACATTTTATTGTATATAAGGCAATTGGCCACTTGATGATAGAATACATTTTTAAGTTAAAAAAAATGAATACCAAGAGCACTAAAAAATTCCTTACTTATTTCATGGTAAAATAAATTCCTTGATCAAAAGTTTTACTTTGTTTTTTTTGGTTCTGTTTTGCTTTGGTTTTGGTAACAGAAAATAAGAAAATCAGTAAGTTCATGAATAATATTGCTGACAGAAACAGGTAAGGAAGAAAGGAAAAATCAAAATCCAGAATATGAGTCAATTCCAATGAGGAGAAATCATCACTCTTTCAAAATAGGAGGATCCAACATACTTGACCTCTCGGGTTCTTGGTTGGTCCCTCCAAATTGTAGTTAATATCAGGAGTTCTGTCTATGTCTCTACTCAATAGTAACATAAAGGACATCCTAGTGGAGGGGAGTTGCGTGTTCACAAGCCTTTTACTTTGCCCTGACAATCATGGCAATTTGTTCATGACCATGAAGAATAAGAACTGGGATGAGGGCAGTGCCTGACAAAATAAATAAATCCTCAGCTGATCACTGATTCCTCTGCAAACAGGGCCATCTGTTGATCATTCACATGGGGCACAGATATTTCAAATTTGGGACCCATTTATATAAATTTCTCTCAAACCCTGTCATTAATCTTGCCAATATATCGTTCCAAATTCCTGATCCTCTGGCCCAAAACTAGCTACAGCTCATAAATTTAAATAAAGCCATACCATACTCATCACTCCTTCCGATCAAAGTGGAAAAATCACCTGTACTGCTCAGGTGATTTGCCTTCTGGGAGGATTTCTTTACTGCACTGTCCTTCAGGGCCAATGGTGAATTGTGTTTCTAGAGGATGCTACACTTACTTGGTGCCAGAAATATCTACAGCTAAGTTTCAAGTTTGTCATCCTCAGTTACTGGAGGTAGGGAACTCCCCGAAGCCATAAGATAGGTTGAGAAGGAGATGGCAATACAGCAATAGTTGGCACATGGAGAAAGTGACCACCTGTCCACTGGCCTTTCTAATACCTTTAGAATCTTCTTGAGTTTGATCTGATATATGCCACTTCTAGGTTTGCCCCAAATTCTGGTTTTGTGGATTAAATAACACAAACTGTAATGGGAAGCTCAGGTCACATGATTAGTTGGTGTTTTATGAATGGCCTTAGAGTATCCAACAGAGGCAAGAGCTATTTCTCAAAATAGTGCAGTACTTACCATGGCTTTGAAATAAAACCTAGGGGCTGGAACTATGAATCTATTATTGAGGCTTGTTATTGCTTCATTTCAGCATCCCAATTAGTCACAGACAGCAAATGTCACTAAATCTGTGTCATAAGGGTTAAGTAGAAAAACTGCTTATACTACAAACTGAATAAGCTAGAAAGTCTTTTATGTTTTTGCCCAATTCAAAACTTAAAGCCTAATTATCCAATAAATAGGTTGAGATTATACATAGGCCAAATGTCATATATGTAGCCTCCAAAATTCAAATAAACTTACTTTTCTAATACCAGACAGAGAAAAATACAGTTTTACTTTGAAAATAAAATTTTAATATGCTCCAGACTCTTGTATCCTTGGAAAATTTACTATACTTTTGAGACTGAATTTCCTTAGAGTTTATCTCCTACCCTGCTGTATGCATGTGTTTTATCAAATCATCTAGGTGCCTGCTATTTCTTGCTCCCTAGACTCTATTCACATGTGTCATCAATGAAAAGGACTGGTTTGATGTTCTGGGAGATGTTGAAATGATGAAGTTCTCTGCAGATGAAATTATGGCCCAGAGGTAAAGAAATGATATATTTCTAAATTTAGACACTGAAGGCTTTGTATTTTCCTGGCCAAGTTAAATAAATTCTTTCTAGTATCCTCCACTTATCAGAATAGAAAGTGGACCAAATCAATAATTGTATATCAAGTGCCAAGGTGCCATGGAGATGCTTACTTGTCTTATTAAAGAATCATGTAGCACATAAGATGTTAAATGCACAGTTTTACAATAATGGACCATCATTCTTTAAGACCAATCTGTCTCCTACACAGGAAAGCAGGTGACCTGAATTATGAAAAATAGATCAAGATGCCTGCATCTTTTCAGTCAAGACTAAATTTGTTAACTTACTCTCATTAACTGTCCCTGAACAAGGGGAAAATTGCTTTCTTGAAATTAGCAGTAGATCAGTGTCCATTGTCCAATAAGCAAAAATATTCTAGTTACATTACCTTCCCACAGCACAGTTATTTTGGCAAATGATCATACGTTCTTTTGAGGAAGGCTAGGAAGAAATCTTATTTCATATAATTGTAATGTTTCAAACATCCTCCTCAAGCAGATGTGGCATTGCATTCTGTCCGATCGTGCTGTATCTCTAAACTTACTCAGGTCTGGCAATTGAGTAGGTGGTAAAATTGACTAGTTTGCAGCTCAGTGCAGGCCTCTGTTTTTTGCTAGACCTGAAATCGTGTTTCCTTTTCTTGCCTTTCTTTTTTTTTTAAGTGAGGGAGGCACTTTTAGAAGTCAAGTAGGACTTCAGGAACTTGCCCTTTTATTTTGGTACCAAAGACTCCATAATAAATTAGAGGTCAACGAAGACCTAGATGGACTACAATAGTTAGCATCTTTCTCTGCTGCCCATCATTATAATCAGGCCATCTTGTCTGGCAGGAGAATACTGATGTTTAGCCTCTTTCACTATGAAATAAGAAAACCCACTTCAATGGCAGCATCTCCCCACTCATCCCAGTCTACAAAGTGCCATAATACTCTTCGAAGATGCTGGTGCTCTCCCAAGTGCCTTGGAAAAGAATATCCTTTGGGACGTCCTGAGGACTATATTTGAGGTTAGATGAGTGGGATGCACATAATAAATTCCTTTGTCTCAACTATCGTATTCCTTTCACTGCATTTTACTACAAAGAAATTTTCTTGTTTAAATTTCATTTAGCACAAGCCTCTTCCGAAGCCAAATATAGGTCAACTAATTAAGCAAACAGAACCCCTCTCAGCTGTTCTTTCCAGCACACTGAGTCCAGAATCCTTAGTAAATTCCCTATGTAAATATATTCATCAGTAATTATATTTCTCCCTTTTTTCCCTCAGAATCCATTCAAACTTATATTCAACAGACTTTTGCAGTCTGTCTTGAGTGATATTCTTTCACAAGACTGTGAACTCAACCAACCAACCATTATAATATAACACTATAATCAAAATTAAATTTTACATCTTATTTTTGGTGATAGCAGTGTTGCACTTTGGGGAAATAGATTTCTTTCTCTTCTTTTCGTTTTTCTTTTTCAGTCCTAAGAATCTATCTGACAGCTATTGAAACAAATTTTTTTTTTCTTTTTTTTTCGGTATGTGAGCCTCTCACTGTTGTGGCCTCTCCCGTTGCAGAGCACAGGCTCTGGATGCGCAGGCTCAGTGGCCATGGCTCACGGGCCTAGCCGCTCTGCGGTATGTGGGATCTTCCCAGACCGGAGCATGAACCCGCGTCCCCTGCATCGGCAGGCGGACTCTTAACCACTGCGCCACCAGGGAAGCCCGAAACAAACATTTAAAACCTTAATCATGTCATTTCTTTCCACTAAGTTCCCTACTGCACTTAGAAACAGCCAACTCACCTCACAATATTTGTATTCTTCTATCCTTTTAAAATTATCTGTCATAGTATCCATTCATTCTCCCGAAGGCTTGACTTTATGAGGAAATTTATTCAAAGTGATGAAGAGGATAATTTAAGTAACTCTGTGACCTTGCCCATCATGGACTACCAGTATCTCATTCTCTAAGGCTAACTGAATCTTCACTGTTTCAAACTCAGTCTAGGTCAGAAAACCAATTCTAGGTTTTATATCTTTGAGGTTATGGCACTTGAAAGCACTTCTATTTTTTGTTAGGGTTGGTAGTTGCAGACAATAGTATGCACGCTTGACTTTATTTAAACTAGCTAGATGTTGCTAAGAAGTTTAAAAAAAAAAAAACGCCTTAGATGCCCAGGCAAATCAACTTGGTTTCTACATATCCAGAATATTAAAACCCCTCCATTAGACCTGTGATCTGTTGTTCAGCATCTATACCACTAAGCTTGGACAGTAGAAATGCTAACAAAGCTGCCCCAAATTTTATCTTTTCAAATACATTCATTTATGTGCCAACGACTAGGCTAAGGTACCCAGATGTTTGATCAAACACTAGTCTAGATGTTGCTTTGAAGATATTTTTTAGATGTAGTTAATATTTACAATGAGTTGACTATGAATAAAACAGATTACCAGCCATAATATGTGGATGAGCTTCATCTAATCAGTTAAAGGCCATAAGCAAAGACAGGTTTCACAGAAGAAGAAATTCTGGCTCAAGACTGAAATATAGAAATTCTACCTGAATTTCCAAACTGTTGATCTACTTTGCAGATTTTGGACTCAATAATGCAGCATCAACTCTTACATGATTTCCAAATTGCTGACTTGCCTTACAGATTTGGACCTTCCAGCCCTCACAATTGTGTGACCTAATTTATATAAAAGACATTATTGGCTACTGGTTTTCTTTCTTTGGAGAACACTGAACAATAAATTAAGTGTAACTGCCATCTCACATTGCTCACCTCTGGCTTCCTAGTCTCTTGGGTTAGTCTGCTGAAAAAATCCTAGATTACATGCAGAAACCTAGCTGCACAGCAATCCGGAAAATGCATCTATTAGCTTTCTAGCCTCTGTGGAAGAGAAAAGCACGTAGAAGGAGATTCAAAATGGTATTTAGTGAGTCAGACTACAGAATCTGCCACACAGATATATGATTACCTATTTACTCATATAGTTTGGATTTCCCTGCCAATCAGTTAGCCTTGAATCAATTGCTGTAACCTCATACCATACATCAAGTCTGGCCACATATTCTTTAGCATACAAATAAATGATAATATATATTAACTCTTGACATCATTTACAAAGGACTTAAACATTTAGTTTTTGGATTTTTACTTGCTTGATGATATTAAATATATCTGTAAGAAAAAGAAAATGAATAAGAGAAGGTAGAATCTCTATTTTTTAGGAAATAAGGCAATAAGGATGAACAATTTATATTAAGTCATTTAACAATTTAACTTAAAAAAATAACAGAACCTGGCCTAGGGTGCTGGTCTTTTAGGTTCTTGATTAGTGAAATTTCTGCTCTACCATGCACATATTAACATTATAATCCACAAGGAAATATTCACCTAACTATAGCCCGACTTGCCCATGTATAAATAAACCAAAGCAACAGGAAGAAATGTGGAGTTGAGACAGGGGAGATGGCAAATACACAAAAGTTCTCTAGCCAAACCTCAAACTTCAGTGTTTTTCATGGGGATGAAGCCCATAGAGCATATTCTTTTCCTTGAATGTTTAACTTGTTATCCTTTTATATGTAGAAATTAGAAAACATTCCAAAAATCTAACAGCAGTCTGTGCTCTTTCACTGAATTCAAATAGTCCACTTTTATTGAACATTTTACTAAGCTTAGATAAATCAGAGAGATTATCCAAAAGCATTCAGCTCATTGTAAAAAACACCAGAGAGAACTTTAAAAGGATTGTAAAGACTCTCAATCAAACTAGTTCTCACAAAAATGTTTAAAAGGACATAGGACACAGTTAAGAAGCTGGAAGCAGGATCCATTTCCACAGCTACCATTTAAATTCAGGCCTTTGTTAACTCCATCTAGAATTCTTTAAGAGCACTCCAAATGGTCTCCTTTTGTCAGTCTTGCCCCTCCAGTTCTACCTGAAAACTCTGCTTCCAGATTAGTGTTGAAAACATTATCGTGCCATTCTACAGTTTAGGCAAAGTGATAAAGGACTAAAAGCCAAAAACTCTTGGCTTTGAGTTCTAGTCCTGCCACCTAAAATCTGGTCTTGGGCAAAATATACCTCACCTGAGCATACTTTTCTGAGTCTCTAACTCTTTCTATCTCTCTCTCTCTCACATTAATAAAACTATTAATAATCCCTGCCTAATACAGGGTTCATAAGGCAATCAAATGAAGTGAATACTTTGATAAATTTTTGGGAAATTTTAAATATTACAAATAGAAAAAAATTTTTGAGGCTATCAACCCAAACATCTAAGCTCAAAAGTCAACAGACAGGCTATAAAAATTTAATTGTGACCATACTTACATTCTGATATCATTTTCTTTTGTCAACGAGCAATCTATGAAAATAAAATTAACTTTGTCTACTTTTAAGTAAAACATGATTTATTAGCTCCAGTTCAAATTCCTCAAATTGTTTATCTATTATACTCGCCATACCTTACACCATACCTTACATTCCTTATTTTTAAAACATCTCAGCCATTATTTTAGTATTCTTATTTTTCTTGTTTTTTTTAATTCTCTTTCCCAATATACACATGTGCGCATGCCCACACACACACAGACACACACACACACAGACACACACACACACACACACATATGCTCATACTCATAGCCTCTATGTTAATCATAGAACATTTCATTGAACACATAATGATATCATCAAATGATCTGAAGGACAACGGTAAGAACTCTTTTCAAATATCATTTTAAAAAGAGACTTGTTAACTGTTATGTAATATAATGATATTTAAATAGTCTCAAGTACCTTAAAGGAGGAAAATGATTGCACTCTCTTAGAATTCTACAAATCAGAGTGGTATTCTTCAATGAAATAGATTGTTCTAATGCTATGTTATCAGTAGCTTTATTATAGACCCTCTCTTCTTACTCTTCCTTGAAGAGTTGAAGCCATATCAACAATTTCTACAATTAGGAAATATCTTTGAACACATATTTCAGGTAGTTAATTATTATTATGTGAATCAAGGCATCAATATATTTACTTCTCCACTCTACCCCCATATAGGATAAACCCAAGTTAAGAAAAATATGAAGCTAAGATTAGCACCTTAGTGTCATATCAAATTGATTTATAAAAATAATAGTTCAAGCTAATGACCAAAAAAATTGGTCTACTTTAATAATATACTCTTACTTTTATATCATATTGTTGTTTCCAACTTTTTGTACTTTTTCTTAAATAAGATAAAAATCTGTTTATCAAATTTATCATTGTTGTTGTATATAGCTCTAATACATTTTTCATGGCTGAATAGTATTTCCTTGCATGAATATACCACAATTTACTGACACATTCAACTATTGATAGATATTTGAGGCATTTTAATTCTCATCTTTATGAATTTGACACTGTTAATATTTTTCTAAGGGTCTCCTGGTGCAAATGTGTAAAATATTCTCTAGGGTAAATATCTAGACATAGAAATTGCTAGGTCATAGAGTATATGCATGATCAGTTTTATTAGAGACTGCCAACTGTGTAAATCCTGTCTTTGTATCACAGCCTCAAAACTTTGTATTAATCTCAGTACAAGTTACATGGGGTATTGCCGAAGCCCTTGGGGGTGAAAGAAGACTTTGACACTTGCTAACTCCCAAGTTTGCCAGGTTCATTTTATTTGGACTTATTGATTTCCTTACATTTTGGCCATGGCTTTTTTATTTTAAGTATGTTAATTTGTCCAATATGTTACATACTTCATCTAGAAAGTTTGGGTTTTATTTGCTAATTTATTTAGTTTATCCTAATCACCACACTGAAAATAGAAATTTAGTTATATTCTAATCATCTTTTCTTGATTTAATTTTATCTTCTATCATTGTTTTCCCTTATAAATTATCTTGCTCTCTATTCCACTCAGTTTTATGTTTTAAAAAAATCACCTCATTTCTTTCAGATTCCATCTCTAATTCTCACTTTCTTTTTTTTTATAGTTCAAATGGTTTACATTACTCTTTTATGTGCATTATAGAAATTGTAGATTTGCTATAACTTCATTACAAGGAACAACTATCATAGATTATGTGGTTATAATCGGCAGTGACAGAAGAACAGTCACTAAAAACAAATACAGAATGTATTAGTCAGAATCCAAATAGGAGATAGAAACCACATAATAATTTGAACAGAGAAAATTTAATAGAAATAATTATTAACTATAACAGGTCACTGAAGCAATGAAAATTGTCTCCTAAGGAGTACAGAAAACTCTAGAGAATGAAGGAATAACAGAAAGAAGGATCAGCCACTACTCCTAGGGCTATGATAGTGTGCCCAAAGAAGAAGTCTCACAGCTGTAAGTGAGCTTCAGAACTTGTTAGAGAAGGTATGGCTGCAGCATCTAAATAGCAGAGAAGTCACTATGATACCCACTGGAGGGACTTGCTGGAAATCTGGACCTTACCAAAATTCCTCCTTCTGTGGTGCAGGAAAAGCTGCTGGAGAAATGTCTAGCTGGAGGCATTCCGCTACAAAACTACCCAAAGAAGTTTCAGGGGGAAGCTGTTTGCCATGGGGTGCCACTGATTACTGTGCACTGAATTTTCCAACAACCAACTCAGTTTGCAAAAGGACCCTAAATTCAAGAACAGAATATAGCCTGACCAACAGCAAGACTGTAGCCTTGTAGAATCCCAAGCAGAGGACCAGGTTAAGCTGGACCCAAACCCCTGATTTGTGGAAACTATGAGATAATACATGTATGTTAGATTAAGCTGCTAAATTCGTGGTAATTTATTATGTAGCAAGAATTACTCTTCAGAAGCAGTATATTGACCATCTAGCGAGACATAATTCCTGGGGCCTTTGCTAATTTTGGCTGAGCAAGTGGATAAGAATCCAGGCTTTGCCAGAGCAGAGGGATGCTACTAGAATGAAAGATTGATGATGTGAGGGCATTAAACACACAGCCAGTTTTCCCCACAAGGCATTGTTGAATTATGAAGTTGTGAAGACAAGAGCATAACACCTCAACCACAACTGTCTACAATCCTGAGCTGCATTGGCAGCCGTCCTTGGTATTAAGAAGCAAAAAAACATTGAGGAGAGGCCTTAAAACTACAATATGCTGTAACTTGAAGGTTCAGGAGAGCTGTAACCTGGAAACAGGGAAAAAGAGACATAGATTGACTACTACCAAAATAGCAACCTAGTCATAACTCAGCTTAATCCCTGATCAGGTTGACATGGTCAGTCCCCCACACCATCTGCTTGGAAAATGAAAGTGTGAAACTCCCTCTGGTAATGTCATTTCACATGAGGTTTCTACATGCTTTTGTATGCAAAGTCTAGAATTCGATTTTAATGGTCAAATTTTTTAAATTCCTATCAAAAGAAAGTACAGAACAATTTTAAAAAATAGAACAGATCTACAGAGGATCCATATCTAATAGACAAGGATATAATTATGATTAATTTGTTCAAGAAAATGTAGGAAAAGTGGATAAAACTAAGATATCAAGATGTTATAAAATATAATAAAAATTATAGAAATGAAAATATGTGTGAAATTAAGAAATGAGTAGGTTATTTTAATAGCAAATAGATATAAAAGAAAAGAGAATTAGTGAGCTGGGAGAAAGTTCAAAAGAAAATATTCAAATGTCAGGAAAATACAGAAGAGAGTAAGGGAGCAACAAATATAAAATAGCTAAACTACTGGAGTTCAAGGAGAAAAGAAAGCAAGTTGGACAGAAGAAATACTTGAAGAAATAATGAGTTTAAAAAATACTAACAAAAGATATTAAATCACAGAACCAAGAATCTCTGCATATACCAAGTAAGATATATAATAATCATGTTGAATCAAATAATACACTTAGGGACATGATAGTCAAAATGCTGAAAACCAAAGAAAAGAGGACATTTTAAAAGCAAGCAAAGGAAAAATAGGCATAAACTTCAAAAGAGTTTCAAAACAATTCAAACTTCAAAACAATCTGACTGACAGCTGATGCCCTATGAAAATATAGGAGCTGCAGAATATATAGTGGAATCTTTAAAGTACTCCATGCAAATATATGTCCCCTCAGAAACTAATACACCACAATTGTGACTATGATATGTAAAGACAAATTAAAGATATTTTCAAATAAATAAAAACTGATAGAAATTATTAGCAGATCTGTACTTTAAAAATGCTAAGGGAAATTATTTAGTCAGAAGGAAAATAATATCAGACGAAAAGACAAAAATGCAGAAAGAAATGAAGAGCAACAGTATAAAATAGAAATTAAGACTGTATAAAAAATAAGTAAGTATGTTCTATAGATTTTTAAATATATTTATAACTAAAATTCATGAAAATAACAATACCAAAAAGTCATGAGGGTCAATGGAGTTGTTAAAACTGATCATTATTTTAAATTATAATAAGTCAAGATATATACTATAATATCTAGAATAAAAATATTGATTGTAAACTATTTCAGCAAACAAAAATAATAGTAAAGACTGTTATACTAACAATGTAATAGAGAAAAGTTGTATAATAAGAGTACTAATAAATTTGATTAACACAAAAGAAAGTAACAAAGGAGAGAAAGAAGAATATAAAACTCCTAGATAAGCAGAGCTTCAAGATGGCAGAGGAGTAAGACGTGGAGATCACCTTCCTCCCCACAAATACATCAAAAGTACATCTACATGTGGAAGAGCTCCTACAGAACACTTACTGAACACTGGCAGAAGACCTCAGACTTCCCAAAAGGCAAGAAACTCCCCACGTATCTGGTTAGGAAAAAGAAAAAAGTAAAAACAGAGACAAAAGCATAAGGATGGGACCTGCACCTCTGGGAGGGAGCTGTGAAGGAGGAAAAGGTTCCACACACTAGGAAGGCCCTTCACTGGCAGAGATGGTGAGTAGGCCGGGGGGAAGCTTCAGAGCCACAGAGGAGAGCACAGCAACAGGGGTGCAGAGGACGAAGCGGACAGATTCCCTCACAGAGGATTGGTGCCAACCAGCTCTCACCAACCTAAGAAGCTTGTCTGCTCACCTGCTGGGGCGGGTGGGGGCTGGGAGCTGAGGCTCGAGCTTCAGAGGTCAGATCCCAGGAGAGGACAGGGGTTGGCTGAATGAACAGAGCCTGAAGGGGGCTAGTGCACCACAGCTAGCCGGGAGGGACTCCAGGAAAAAGTCTGGAACTGCCTAAGAGGCAAGAGACCATTGTTTTGGGGTGGGTAAAGAGAGGAGATTCAGAGCATCACCTAAACAAGCTCCAGAGATGGGCGTGAGCCGCAGCTATCAGCGCAGACACCAGAGATGGACATGAGATGCTAAGGCTGCTGCTGCAGCCACCAAGAAGCCTGTGTCAAGCACAGGTCACTATCCACACCTCCTCTTCTGGGAGCCTGTGCAGCCTGCCACTGCCAGGTCCCGTGATCCAGGGACAACCTCCCCAGGAGAACACACGTCATGCCTCAGGCTGTTGCAACGTCACGCTGGGCTCTTCCGCCACAGGCTCACTCCGCATTCCGTACCCCCTCCCTCTCCCTGGCCTGAGTGAGCCAGAGCTCCCTAATCAGCTATTACTTTAACCCCGTCCTGTGTGTGTAGGGAACAGATGCCCTCAGGTGATCTAAAAGCAGAGGCAGGGCCAAATCCAAAGCTGAACCCCAGGAGCTGTGCGAACAAAGAAGAGAAAGGGAAATCTCTCCATGCAGCCTCAGGAGCAGTGGATTAACTCTCCACAATCAAACTGATGTACCCTGCATCTGTGGAATACATGAATAGACAATGAATCATCCCAAAATTGAGGCAGTGGACTTTGGGAGCAACTGTAGACTTGGGGTTTGCTTTCTGCATCTAATCTGTTTCTGTTTTTATGATTATCTTAGTTTTGTATTTAGAGCTTATTAATATTGGTAGATTTGTTTATTGATTTGGTTGCTCTCTACCTTTTTAAAAAATATTTTTTTTTCATTTTTCTCCTTTTGTGAGTGTGTACGTGTATACTTCTTTGTGTGATTTTGTCTGTATAGCTTTGTTTTCACAATTTGTCCTAGAATTCTGACTGTCCGTTTTTGTTGTTTTTTGATTTCTTGTATAGTTTTCAGCACTTGTTATCACTGGTGAATTTTTTTTTTTTGGTTTGGTTGCTCTCTCTCCCTTTCTTTTTTTTAATTACATTTTATTTTTTATTTTCAATAATATTTTTTATTTAATAATTTTTTCTTTCTCTCTCTCTCTCTCTCTCTCTCTCTTTTCTTCTGAGCTGTGTGGCTGACAGAGTCTTGGTGCTCCAGCCAGTTGTCAGGTCTGAGCCTCTGTAGTGGGAGAGCTGAGTTCAGGACATTGGTCCACCAAAGACCTCCCAGCCCCACATAATATTAAATGGCGAAAGCTCTCCCAGAGATCTCCATCTTAATGCTAAGACCCAGCTCCACTCAACGATCAGCAAGCTACAGTGCTGGACACCCTATGCCAAACAACTAGCAAGACAGGAACACAACCCCACCCATTAGCAGAGATGCTGCCTAAAATCATAATAAGTTCACAGACACCCCAAAACACACAATTGGACATGGTCTTGCCCACCGGAAAGACAAGATCCAGCCTCATCCACCAGAACACAGGCACCAGTCCCCTCCACCAGGAAGCCTACACAACCCACTGAACCAAACTTACCTACTGTGGGAAGAAACCAAAAACAACAGGAACTATGACCCTGCAGCCTGCAGAAGGAGACCCCAAACACTGTAAGTTAAACAAAATGAGAAGACAGAGAAATACACAGAAGATGAAGGAACAAGGTAAAAACCCACCAGACCAAACAAATGAAGAGGAAAGAGGCAGTCTACCTGAAAAAGAATTCAGAATAATGATAGTAAATATGATCCAAAATCTTGGAAATAGAATGGAGAAAATACAAGAAACGTTTAACAAGGACCTAGAAGAACTAAAGAGCAAACAAACAATGATGAACAACACAATAAATGAAGTTAAAAATTCTCTAGACGGGATCAATAGCAGAATAACTGAGGCAGAAGAATGGATAAGTGACCTGGAAGATAAAATAGTGGAAATAACTACTGCAGAGCAGTATAATGAAAAAAGAATGAAAAGAATTGAGGACTGTCTCAGAAACATCTGGGACAACATTAAACGCACCAACATCCAAATTATAAGGGTGCCAGAAGAAGAGAAAAAGAAAGGGACTGAGAAAATATTTGAAGAAACTGTAGTTGAAAATTTCCCTAATCTGGAAAAGGAAATAGTCAATCAACTCCAGGAAGAGCAGAGAGTCCCATACAGGATAAATCCAAGGAGAAACAGGCCAAGACACATATTAATCAAACTATCAAAAATTAAATACAAAGAAAAAATATTAAAAGCAACAAGGGAAAAGCAATAAATAACATACAAGGGAATCCCCATAAGGTTAACAGCTGATCTTTCAGCAGAAACGCTGCAAGCCAGAAGGGAGTGGCAGGAAATATTTAAAGTGATGAATGAGAAAAACCAACAACCAAGATTACTCTATCTAACAAGGATCTCATTCAGATTAGATGGAGAAATTAAAACCTTTACAGACAAGCAAAAGCTAAGAGAATTCAGCACCACTAAACCAGCTTTACAACGAATGCTAAAGGAACTTCTCTAGTCAGGAAACAGAAGAGAAGGGAAAGACCTACAATAACGAACCCAAAACAATTATGAAAATGATAATAGGAACATACATGTCTATTATTACCTTAAACATACCCACTTGACAGTATTTAGTAAAGCTGAGAAAATGAATACCCTTTGACCCAGGTAAACACCCGACAGAAATCACTGCTTATGTTGACCAAAAGACATGTACAAAATGTTCATAGAAGTAAGACAATCTGTGCCACAAGACTCATGGTAAGTTTACTTAAGTATGTCATTGGAAGAGATCTAGAAAGATAATCATCAAAATCTCAAAGGTTATTTTTACTGTGTCAACATTTAAGTGATTTTAATGTATTCATTATATGGTTTTTTACTATATGATTTCTATAATAGCAATGTAAACCTTTTTGTAATTTGGAAAATATTTTTTACCATATATTCACCCTGTAGACCATGTGTTCATTTTCCAGCAGCTAAATTAATGACCTGGTTATATAGGAACATTATTTAAGCCTCCTTTTCCCTCTTTAATAACACTTAAACATTTAAATTTCTGGAAATCCAATCCTTTTTCTCAAGCAGTCAAATCAGATTAAGTAAAACTGGCACCTAACCAACCATATTACACATCCATGTTAAAGATGAAAAATATCTGAGACACAATATTTTCATTAGAGCTGACTTAGTGACAGAATCTGGTTAAAAGCTTTGCATATATTTCTTTTTCTTAGTGTAAACATAAGTGCTGCAAAACATAGGATAAAAGTGGTTCTCTTATAAATGGGAATGAGCTAAGGTAAAGCAAAACCTATGGTCAAAACCTTACAAGTACTCCAAATTGAAGTAGAATTTCCTTTCCATAATCCTTTACTGATAGGTTTATATATGTTTATTAGGTTTATCAATCTTCCTTAACACACTAACATGCTATAAAACATCTGGTAAGAAAAAACAGAACACAGTATTTGGCTCAGTGCTAGTGTAATCAGGATATATATTTCTTATCATATTAATAACAGACACAATTCTACAATACAATTAGTAAAAATATTTCCTCTTAAAAGCAAAGAATGCCCTTCTGGGAAATAAATTACCCTGACGAGGGCCATCACGGGGCTCCTGAGAATGGGTAATTCACTTCAAATGAATGGACCCTCAACTAAAGGGAAAGTGCTTCTACTGGCAAAGTTTAAACTGCCCCTGAACTTTCTGCCTCAGGTTCCTTATTTAAAAGATGGGCTAATACACAGTCTTTCTTTTAAAGCCGGGCTAATAGTAGTGTATTAACTAGAAGGTTGTGAATATATTGAAAGAGATTTAAATCTCTTTAAATGGCAAATCACATACAAACGCTGAATAATGAATGCTCCAGGGTTAAATTTATTCTTCATTTGTTTTTTATTCAATCTAACTTCTCAGCATTGTCTGAAATATACTCTGTACTGAATGGAAATGTCTCCAGTTTCACCACTTGGGTAACATCATTAGATGAGTGTCTCTTGAGTTGATACAAAGTATTCTGGGGTTGTTGGGGGTTTTTCCCTACTATAAAAGGACTATAATTGTTGGCATCTTTGGGTTAGAATGAGCAATTAACGTCTTTTTCAATCGTGAGGCCCTTACAAAATCGAACATTTTATATTTGCCTTTGTTTATTCACTTTGTGTGAGCTATTCTGAACTGAAGATTTTACAGTTAGTGTTTTTCCTATTTTTTAATGACAAGATTTGTAATGCATACCTCTTACACAGTATTTGAAAAATATACACTTTATTGACCTATTATTGGATGTTTTGTGACTCCTTAGAACTCTTACGTAATTTCATTTTGAATTCTGACTTGAGTTTAGGCATCTTGAAAAGTGAAGCTCTGATTACTGACTTGTATGCATAGCTTAAGTAGGAGTGGATTAACACCTCCCTCAGACCTGCCCAGCCACGCAGTTCTGACCTCATCTGCCTTCTTGTGGGCTTTCCCTTTGAAACCTGTATAGTCAGGTCAGATTGTATTTGAATATTTGGAGGATAATGATGTGTTCTGTTTCCTTTCTCACTTGGCACAACTTGGTGCATCTAAACAAGCTATCTTTCCTCCCTGAGCCATTGTAAACATGACACAGGCCCTCAGAGTGCTTTGGAGATTTTCTAAGGAATATTATTGATCTGGACGATGAATAAATTGCTTCTGTAGTAAAGGATCTTCATAAGTATTTCCCCAATCCCTCTCTCTCTCCCTCTCTCCCTTCTTTGTTGCATAATAAGGAACACAGTTGTACACTGATGGATCTTTCAGTGCAGAAAGAGAATGCAGGAAGAAGCTACCAATTACACCGTGCTAAAAACATCTTACTTAATAATCAAGAAGCTGAAGTTGATAGCCAGAGACTCATTGAAGGTGTGGCGTATAGACCAAGAGCTTGGAGCAGGATGAAACTGAGTTGAATCTCAGCTATGCTGCTTATTAACCATATGAACTCAGACAAATTTACTTAAAATCTACAAGTCAGTCTTAGTTTTCTTATTAATGAAATGGGGATACTAAGCTCTGCCTTGAATAACTGTTTTTCTTTTACACATCTTATTCTACACAACTTTTCGACATAGATATTCCTCAGACAAGATATCTTTCTACCATATATTACAATCTGCTGAAGGATATTATCCACCTATGTGGTTTCAACCCCATCTTTATGTCAGTAGCTCCAAAATGAGTATCTACAGCTCCAACCTCTCCTCTGGACTCTGCATTTGAATCAGCCTACTCCACATCTCCTGAAATTCTTAGTTGTACCTCAGACTTTTAATTCTAAAACCAAGCTATTGATCTCCTACCTGGTCTCAAAGTGATTCTTTCACTATTCTTTTCCTCAGTGAAAAAGAAATCTATCCAATTGCCTAATAATTCAAAAACACGGGAGTTATCCTTGACATCTCTTTTTTTTTAATGTCTCTCAAAATCTGTCCAGTTGTGTCTGTCTCTATTCTCACAAGTTGAATCAAGAACCATCACCCTGTGTCTCCTTAGGGAGACACATTAGATATTTAACTACCTTTTCCACACAGTGGAGTACTGCATAGTTAGAGTGAGTTTCTAAGTTGTAAATCTGATCATATTGTATTCTACCTTAAAATCCAATTATAATACATTGAATGCGTGTTGAGTGTTTGCTACATTTTAGGCCTTGCCCTTAGGATTTTAAAATATCACATCATTTTATACACAAGATGGGTAATATTGTTACAATAATTATTTATATAATTTCAAGTAATGGAAAACATAAGCAACCGTGTGTACACAAATAGAGAGATATGTTTTCCTCATATAACAGAATGTCCAGAGGAAGGCAGTTTCTTGTCTTGTTTCCCTGTTCAATATTGCCATCCAAAACTCTTTCTAATTCTCTTTTCTGCATCCTCAGTATGTCAGCTTCTCATTCTCATGAATCATATCTCATGATCCCAACCAATCAACCACAAACCTTTTCTCTCACTAAAAATCTGTGCTAAAAATTACAAAGTATAAAGAAGCTATCTAAGAAATCCAGAGCAAGCAGAAATTTAGTATTTCCCATCAATAGTGGTGGCAATAATTTTTCTGGTACCCATGAAAGTATTTTTATAGAAAATAGAAGAATAAATGAGTATTTTCAATTTAATAGCAGTTGGTTTAAACTGCATAGTAGTCCCAGTAAATCATCATTCTTGGGTACAGAATCAATATGTTTTAGTTCTGGCATGGATCTCACAGGTCATCTGACCCAGCCTCCTACTTCATAGATAAAGAAACTGGAATACAGACACCTTAACTGATCTGTTCAAGATCATGCATGCTACAAAGTTGTGGGTAAACAGCAGGCAAGGATTCCTAGCAAGAAGATATTTTTTAGGTACCCATAGAGATCTGTACACAAAAACATAAAAAGACTCACAGTCTAATGGCTGGATTGGAAAGCATCCAGCATATTGTAATGGTACTGAGATCTGTGTGGGAAACATATTCAGAATTCCTTTTTATCCTCATCCAGATTCTAATACTAGATTGAAATGTTCTCATTAAATAATTGATTCCCAGTCTTTAGAGGTGGAATTAAGTACAGTAACACAAAATATTTTGGAGACATTCAGCATTTAACAGCATCATTATTATTTGCCTTTCAAATATCTTTCATTGAGGTTGATCCGTGCTTTTAAATGTTACCTTTGGAAAGGTTGTCTACAAAGGACTAGAGGAACAAGGAACTATATTTAAATGGTATATTTGTCTAGCAATCCATGTGTAATTATGCCACACTAAAGCAGGGGGTATTTAGAGTAACATCAACAGATGATATTTTAAAATAGACATTAAGAAATGTGAAAGCATGTAGACTTGCAGCAAATTGCCTTAGGTTGTAGGGGATGATTGGTGTAGAACAGAGGTCAATTCTGTTTAGAAAACACATTCACCCCATAACAGCCCCAGAGTAAAGCAATAAAACAGATATATGTGTGAACAGTAGAGTAATAAGCAGTATTTTCAAATCGGTAAAGTAATTTTGTGGAAATTCATTTTATACATGATTTTAGCACCCTAAATTTATTACAGCTGAAAGTTACAAAACCAGAGAAGCATATTACAGAATTAGAAAGACCTGAGAAATGGGTTGACAGTCTCAACTACCCTGCATGTAAAAAGGGAATAATAACAGTACTGACTTCATAGTGTTGTTGTATGAATTAAATGAGATAAGGTAAAGCAAAGTATCTAAGCCACGGCCTGGCATATAGAAAGCACTCAGTGACTCTTAGTGACTCCTAATATTACTAAGCCACAATGTCCCATTCCCAATAATCAACTACGGACCCTGGAAGGGACAGTGGCTGTTAACTCACAGGCATGAAAACATGATGCATTGAATCTCAGCACGTTTGGCATACATAAAGATTTCTTACACTTCTTAAACAATGCTTCCTTGTTTCCAAAGCACTTTTAAGGATAGTCATACTTAAATGGATTTAACAGTATCATATTCCTGTCATTCTATTAACAGTCTTTAAACCCTTAGGATTTATGAAGAGGATAGAGAAGTTTATTACCTTGTTATCCAAAATATTCCATGATGTGTAAGTCAAATTTACAATTTGAACATCAAATATTGCTGGCTATTCTCTATTCTCATTTTATGCCAGAGCAGAGGCTTCCCTGTTACCTCAGATATGTTAAAAGCATTGGCAAGTATAGCATTTTCTGTAACCAGCATTGTTGTTCTCCAAATAAGCTCTGCATTGATTCTTACCACTACAATAATAAGTCATCAAGTATGAAATGCCACTTAAGGAGAGTGTGTGTGTGTGTGTGTGTGTGTGTGTGTGTGTGTGTGTGAAAGAGAGAGAGACAGAGAGAGAGACAGAGAGAGAGAGAGACAGAGAGAGATCAGAGAGGAGACACTGTGTTTTATATTGCTCCTTTCATCTTAAGATGATTCAACTTTTGGTGCTGTGAAATATTTACGTGCCAAGATTCAAAACCATCATTGCCACACTAAACAAATCCTTAGATGAGCAGGTGTAGCTGCTTTTGTTTGATATGCTGTTATTGATATGTTATTATGTCTGTCTCCCTACCTTTGTCTCTTGGCATATGGCATTTTTGCTCAAATTAAACACTCTTAATTTGTCCTATTTATGCAGTAAGAAATACCTACTTATATTAATCACCCTTTAGTATTCCTGGACTAAACCTCATGTCTTCTAATAAATCACTCTTCCTTCATGGCAGGGCCATGTGTTATTCATCTTTGGATGTGCAGGGCTTGGCATAGTGCTGCTGGTTAATAGTAGACATTAAATGACTAACCATTGTATTGAATTGAATCATACTTTAAAATTGTCTTTAGGTGACTGTTTTTATATGTAGCCCCTCTGGTTTTTCTAATTGAATTCAGATCATTTGAAGTGAGGTTGCAATTGTTGTAGATGGGTGGTATTTCCATCCTTAATTACCAAAGACCTATTCTTACCTATCCATGTTAGCTCTATGCTTTCAATGTCAAGCATGACATTGATCCAGAAGCCATATGTGATCTCTTTAGTTTGGATAAGAGCCTGAACATATATTGCTTCAGATGACATTATCGTGAAACTTAAACACATTTTTAGGATGATGCAAACTTCATAATCTAGAAATTCTAGCATAGCTTCTATCTGAGGGTCAAGATGGAAACATCATCCTGAGTGCTCTATCTCTAACTGTTTCAACATTTTTTAGCAGGGTAAATTTATGCATGTTTTCCCTAATTATTTTTTTCAGGAAAGGGGCTGTGGAAAAGTTTTATTTGTACTCCTTAAAACTAATATTTTCTAGTGAAATTTATAAAAATTCTATTAATTCTAATATTTATCACTGTTGTAGTAATCTTTTATGAATAAATGAGATCACATGAAAAATCTGATTATGAATTATCTTACCTAATTTATTAACTATTAACAAACAAGCATCCATTTGACTCTTCCTTTTTTAAAAAAAAAAATTCATCTTCAGTATGTATTATAAAACCAATTATATAATAATGAAAATCTAGGATTATTATGTCTATTGCTTATAGACTTAAAGTGTAAATTCTAAGGAACTGATCATTATCAGTTTTCAGACTATATAGATTAATGTGACTTTAAAAATAAATTGCCCTAATTCTTTCATTTTATTAATAAGGAAACTAGTTATGTGTCAGTGAACAATTGCCCCAAATAATAGTTAGTTGGTGAGATGACACAAACTTTGAAAGCAGACTTTCTCCCTTTAGGCCTAAGTATTTTACTCTTAAACCATGTGGCCTCTTTGACTAATCTCTTTAGGAAATAATTGAGTAGAGAATGTGTAGGGGTGCCATTTACAAACATTTAGAGCTACATTGCTGTTTCCTGGCAAGTACAATCAATTACTAGGCAGATAATCACGTATCATTACAGCATCACATCAATCCAAACATTTAGTGACAATATAAATTCAATGTATTCTTTTCAAAATAACTAAAAGTTAGGATATAAAAAGCCTGCATCATCAATGAGAATGATGCTAGAAAAGAGGCATGGAAAGGGACACAGTTTGTGGGGGGACATTTTTGATTTTTAATACCAGAACCAATACTTAATATGTAATATATTATTATTACACATATTTCATAATATTTACCATATAATATTATTGTTGTTTATTAGCAACACTAACAGCTACCATTTTTGAGGTCCTACTAAGAGCCAAGTATTACTACATCACTCAAGAGATTCACAACAACCCTGCAAGATAAATGTGATTGTCTTCATTTTACAAAAAATATTGTTGTACAAAAAGACTGAATTTCAAAATGGGAAAAACAGAATGAAAATCCAGGTATATGTAACAACCTTTACCAATGCAATCACCCCAGATAAATAACTTTTGCTTTCCTCCAGTATATCATTCTTCCTCCTTGTGTCATTTTAGATCCTTTGGGAAGAAAATACAAAAACAGAATTTACAGTACGAAAGATTTATTTTATTTATTTTAATAACGTGTGTGAAAGATAACAGAAGAGGGAGCAGAAGTGGGCAGGAAAATCCCTCAGACTGTGATGAGGGTCTGACACCTGTGAAGGAAGGAAGGACAACTAGGAAGGAAGAGACCCAGACTGTAGTGTAGGTCTGAGAAAGTCTGAAGCCCAAAGGGGACCTCTAAGGTGAAGATTGTCTGTAGAGGAGCCCTGCCTTGAGCAGCAATGACCACAGCCTACACTACTGTGCTTGAGCGTTGGTTGAAGCTGCCTGAGGAGAGCACATCCTCAACTACACTACTGCAGGAATTCCAAAGGCTCTGCAATCAGATATGATCAGTTGAGGCAGGCTCTCTCTTAAAGGATGATTATAGTGGTACACTCCTACAGCTGCCATACTCTGTACAAGGTTCTTAGCAGCTCAGATCCTTAGTCTCCTTGACTAAGACAAGAACGTTATAACTAATTCAAGGTATTAGCATTTGTTTGTTAGTAAACACTTATCAGAAAGCATCTAGGAATTTACCTGGTACAAAAAAGCTCTCTAGAAATATTATTTCCTCAAAAATAAATACAGGACATTAAACAATAACACTTTCAGTATTTTAAATACTCTTTCTACAGATGTTTGCTAGATTTTGGATACAAGTATATGGACATACTCTTTCAGAATATATCATTCTAAGTTAGTAAGTCTCAACTCTAGATTGATCTGCCTTCATTCATGCTAAGGATAACCCTAACCCAAATGCATGAACCATTAAACATCTATGGCCAGTCACTAGTACTATGGAAGAAATACTCCCAAGGGTAATATTCCTAGAACTATTTTACATTACTTAATTTAAAAATTCTAACTAAAGTTCATTGCAAAAGTATTGCTCAACTCCCAAGTGAATTGAAGACTGCTAACTTAGCCAAATGAGACAGGTCTTTATTTTCCAGTCCTTATCTGGATAATTCAGGCAGAAAATAAAACCAATGAGGTTTTATTTTCTGAAAGGTTGTTTATTTTACAGCTAGAGAGATCTGGGGATGATTAAATTTTAAAACTATTGTGTATACAAGGATATTATGAAAAATATAATGACCATATTTTCTC
The DNA here is from genome assembly GCF_963455315.2 of Globicephala melas. NCBI lineage: Eukaryota > Metazoa > Chordata > Mammalia > Artiodactyla > Delphinidae > Globicephala > Globicephala melas. The sequence goes on along the minus strand of NC_083327.1, from coordinate 65,067,992 downwards.
TATCTTCACTAGTAGTTAGGAAAGAAAAATTATGTTACCATGAAGAATTTATTTTAGAGTATAAGGAAACTTATCCTAAATTCAGAATTTTTACACTGCAGAATAAGTCACTCAGGTAGGTAATAAAAATGTCTGTATGTGGATTCTGATTGATATATTAATTCATTCAAAATTATAATTTAGTAATTACTGTATGTAAAATTCTAGGATTTATAGTGAAAATCATCAAAGATAGTATAAAATAAAAGTCTAGACCACAAGTAGTGTCCATTCTCTCTACAACTTAAAATCAGTATTAAAAAGATTGACATACGAAAAAAAAAAAAGAAAAGCAGAGTATGAATTTCAAAACTTTGTCATATTGCAAAAGCAAGAAATAAGCTGGCAAAAACTGTCAGAATTAACTTTTTTTGTAGTTCTGGAATCAAAGGAAAAACATTAATAAAGAGAAAAACAACTGGATTTTAGTAACAGATCTCTAGCACATTAAACTTACCTGGTTGCCATCCCCTGAAACCCAGCTGAGCAGCAGCTTTGAGATGGCAACCTGCTTTACTGGTGCCGGTTATTTGTAACCAGAGGGAGCAATACAGAACTCATTGGTTTAACCTGTCTGATGGGTCTTTGAAATGTCATCTCAAGGGCTTGATGTGTTTTATTTGCCTCAGAGTTTCCACAGGATTGAGGCAGCTTCCCTGGTGGTGCTTGTTGAAAGCATTTAAAGGCAAATGTATTAGCCACGGCCACATGGACCAAGGTATTGTATAGTAGTTAGGACAAACAACAAACCAAGAAGCTAAAGAATGAAGAGGCTGGGAAGGAGAAACATGGGGAGGAAGGGCTTTGAAGCCCCCATATATTCTGGGGAATGTAGAAGACCAAAGAAAATGCCCAAGTCTGGATCCATGCTCAGAAGACACCTGAGAAGAACCTAAGCTTTCACCTCTGGCTGAACTTCAAGCTCTGTGTGAGCAGGAAGTGAAGGTTAAAGAAAGGTTATTAATTTCCTGGCTAGCATTGAAAGAGTGCTCTAACACAGAGCCAAACTACAAAAATAAAAAGTCACTTTTTTCTTTCCGTTTTTTTCTTTTTTTTTTTTTCTGGCTCTGAGTGCTTAAGAAAAACTCTAGCTGACTACTAAGGAGAAGGAACAAAGATATCAGACACCAACAAAACGAAGAATCCAGACATATCATTCTTAGTTCAGACATATCAAAGTTAGTTCAGAAAAGCACAAAAAACTACTGCAACAAGTTGCAACAACAAACTATGAGGAAGAGGAAGAATCTGATTTCTGGAGCTGCCAAATTATAATATTTAAAATATCTGCCTTTTAACAAAATTATGAGGCCTACAGAGAAGAAACAAGAAGGTTCTTCCCACACACAGGAAAACTAAAAGTAACCATCACTAAGGAGGCCCTAAAATTGAGTTTACCTAAGAAATAATTTTAAATAATTGTATTAAATATGCTAAAAGAGCTAAAGGACACCATGAAAAGAGCTAAGTGAAACCAGGAAAATAATGCCTCTCCAAATGGGTAACATCAACTAAGAGACAGCGAATATTTTTTAAGCCAAATCGAAATCCTGAGGTGAAAAGTACAATAACTGAAAGAAAAATTTCACTAGAGAAGTAGAACAGCAATTTTCAATAGGTGGAAGAAAGAATCTGTAAATATAAAGATAGGTCATTTAAGATTATTCAGTGGGAGGAGCAGAAAGAAAATAATGAAGAAAAATGCACAGGGTTTAAAAGATATTTGGGACAATATCAAGCATACCAACATACACAAAATGGAGTCCCAGAAGGTGAAAAGAGAAAGAGGACAAAATAATATTTGAAGAAACCATAGATAAAAACTTTTCAAATTTGATGAAAAATGAATCTACATGTCTAAGAAGCTCAACAAATTCCAAGTACGATAAACTCAGAGAACTACATTGAGATATCTTGCAAATTGTTGAAAGACAAAGATAAAGAAAGAATTGTGAAAGTAGGAACACGGAAGTGAACTGCCTCCTGCAAGTGATTCTCACCAATACTAACAACTGATTCTCATCAGAAACCACAGAGGACAGAGAGCAGTAGAATGACAAATTAAAAGTGCTGACAGAAAAAACAAATCTGTCAGCCAAGAATTCTATATCTGACAAAACTATCTTTCAAAAATGAAGGAGAAAGTAAGACATTCCCATATAAATAAAAACTGAGGGAGCTCAGCACTAATAGAGCTATCTTATACGAAATGCTAAAGGGCGCCCTCAAGATGAAGTGAAGGACACTAGCAAGTAACTCAAAGCCATTTAAAGAAATAAATATGGGGTATCTTCAATATGGCGGAGGAGTAAGACATGGAGATCACCTTCCTCCCCACAAATACATCAAAAATACATCTACATGTGGAAAAATTCCTATAGAACACCTACTGAATGCTGGCAGAAGATCTCAGACTTCCCAAAAGGCAAGAAACTCCCCACATACATGGGTAGGGCAAAAGAAAAAAGAAAAAACAGAGACAAAAGAATAGAGATGGGGTCTGCACCTCTGGGAGGGAGCTGTGAAGGAGGAAAAGCTTCCACACACTAGGAAGCCCCTTCACTGGTGGAGACAGTGGGTGGGTAGGGGGGAAGCTTTGGAGCCAAGGAGGAGAACGCAGCAATAAGGGCGCAGAGGGTGAAGCAGAGAGATTCCTGCACAGAGGATCGGTGCTGACCAGCACTCACCAGCCTGAGAGGCTTCTCTGCTCCCCAGCTGGGGTGGGTGGGGGCTGGGAGCGGAGGCTTGGGCTTCAGAGGTCAGATCCCGGGAGAGGACTGGGGTTGGCTGCATGAACACAGCCTGAAGGGGGCTAGTGCAACACAGCTAGCTGGGAGGGAGTCCGGGAAAATATCTGGAACTGCCTAAGATGCAAGAAACCATTGTTTCGGGGTGCACAAGGAGAGGGGATTCAGACCACCCCCTAAATGAGCTCCAGAGATGGGCGTGAGCCGTGGTTATCAGCGCAGACACCAGAGGTGGGCATGAGATGCTAAGGCTGCTGCTGCAGCCACCAAAAAGCCTGTGTGTGAGCACAGGTCACTATCCACACCTCCCTTCCCGGGAGCCTGTGCAGCCTGCCACTGTCAGGGTCCCATGATCCAGGAACAACTTCCCCAAGAGAACACACAGCATGTCTCAGGCTGGTGTAACGTCATGGCGGCATCTGGCACCACAGGATGACCCCGCATTCTGTACGCCTCCCTTTCCCTGGCCTGAGTGAGCCAGAGCCCCCTAATCAGCTGTTTCTTTAACTCCCTCCTTTCTGGGTGAAGAACAGACACCAGAGGTTGACTTACATGCAGAGGTAGGGCCAAATACAAAGCTGAACCCCAGGAGCCGTGTGAAGAAAGAAGAGAAAGGGAAATCTCTCCATGCAGCCTCAGGAGCAGTGGATTAAATATCCACAATCAACTTGATGTACCCTGCATCTTTGGAATACCTGAATAGACAGTGAATCATCCCAAAACTGAAGTGGTGGACTTTGGGAGCAACTGTAGACTTGGGGTTTGCTTTCTGCATCTAATTTGTTTCTGGTTTTATGTTTATCTCAGTTTAGTATTTACAGCTTTTTATCATTGGTAGATTTGTTTATTGATTTTGTTGCTCTCTTCCTTTATTTTATATATATATATATTTTTCCCCCCTTTTTCTCATTTTGTGAGTGGGTATATGTATGCTTCTTCGAGTGATTTGTCTGTATACATTTGTTTTCACCATTTTTCCTAGGGATCTGTCTCTTCATTTATTTGTTTCTTTTAGTATAGTTTTTAGCGCTTCTACCATTGGTGTATTTGTTTATTGGTTGGATTGCTTGCTTCTTTCTTTTCCTTTTTTTATTATTTTTAATTATTTTATTTTAATATATTTTTTATTTTAATAACATTTTTCTTTCTTTCTTTTTTTCTCCCGTTTCTTCTGAACCCTGTAGCTGATAGGATCTTGGTGCTCTGGCCAGGTGTCAGGCTTCAGGCTCTGAGGTAGGAGAGTCGACTTCAGGACACTGGTCCACGAAGACCTCCTGGCCCCACGTAATATCAACCAGCAAGATCTCTCCCAGAGATCTCTGTCTCAATGCTAAGATGCAACTCCACTCAAGGACCAACAAGCTCCAGTGCTGGACACCGCATGCAAAACAACTAGCAAGACAGGAACACAACCACACCCATTAGCAGAGAGGCTGCGTAAAATCATACTAAGTTCACAGACACCAAAAATCACAACACCTGATGCCATCCTGCCCACCAGAAAAACAAGATCCAGCCTCATCCACCAGAACACAGGCATCAGTCCCCTCCACCAGGAAGCCTACAAAACCACTGAAACAACATTACCCACTGGAGCAGACACCAAAAACAACGGGAACTATGAACCTGCAGCCTACAAAAGGAGACCCCAAATACAGTAATTTAAACAAAATGAGAAGACAGAGAAATACACAGCAGATGAAGGAGTAAGGTGAAAACCCACCAGAACGATCAAACGAAGAGGAAAAAGGCAGTCTACCTGAAAAAAGAATTCAGAGTAATTATAGTAAAAATGATCCAAAATCTTGGAAATACAATGGAGAAAATACAAGAAACATTTAACAAGGACCTAGAAGAAATAAAGAGCAAACGAACAGTGATGAACAACAAAATAAATGAAATTAAAAATTCTCTAGAAGGAATCAATAGCAGAATAACTGAGAAATAAGAATGGATAAATGACCTGGAAGATAAAATAGCAGAAATAACTACTGCAGAGCACAATAAAAAAAAAAAAAAAAAAAGAATGAAAAGAATTGAGTACAGTCTCAGAGACTTCTGGGACAACATTAAACGCACCAACATTAGAATTATACGGGTCCCAGAAGAGGAAGAGAAAAAGAAAGGGAGTGAGAAAATATTTGAAGAGATTATAGTTGAAAACTTCCCTAATATGGGAAAGGAAATATTCAATCAAGTCCGAGAAGTGCACAGAGTCCCATAAATGATAAATCCAAGGACAAACATGCCAAGACACATATTAATCAAACTATCAAAAATTAAATACAAAGAAAAAATATTAAAAGCAGCAAGGGAAAAACAACAAATAACATACAAAGAAATCCCCATAAGGTTAACAGCTGATATTTCACAGAAACTCTGCAAGCCAGAAGGGAGTGGCAAGACATACTTAAAGTGATGAAAGGGAAAAACCTACAACCAAGATTACTCTACCTAGGAAGGATCTCATTCAGATTTGACAGAGAAATTGAAACCTTTACAGAGAAGCAAAAGCTAAGAGAATTCAGCAGCACAAAACCAGCTTTACAACAAATGCTGAAGAAACTTCTCTAGTCAGTAAACACAAGAGACGGAAAAGACCTACAATAGCAAACCCAAAACAATTAAGAAAATGGTAATAGGAACATGCATATTGATAGTTACCTTAATTGTAACTGAATTAAATGCTCCAACCAAAAGACATACACTGGCTGAATGGATACAAAAACAAGACCCATATATATGCTGTCTAAAGAGACACACTTGACCTAGGGACACATACAGACTGAAAATAAGGGGATGGAAAAAGATATTCCATGCAAAAGGAACTCACAAGAAAGCTGGAATACCAATGCTCATATCAGACAAAATAGACTTTAAAAGAAAGACTATTACAAGAGATAAAGGACACCACATAATGATCAAGGGATCAATCCAAGAAGATATAACAATTGTAAATATTTATGCACCCAACATAAAAGCACCTCAATGATTAAGGCAAATGCTAACAGCCATAAAAGGGGAAATCAAAAGTAACACAATCATAGTAAGGGACTTTAACACCCCACTTTCACCAATGGACAGATCATGCAAAATGCAAATAAATAAGGAAACACAAGCTATAAATGTTACATTAAACAAAATAGACTTAATTGATATTTATAGGACATTCCATCCAAAAACACCAGAATACACTTTCTTCTCTAGTGCTTATGGAACATTCTCCAGGATACATTATATCTTGGGTCACACATCAAGCATTGGTAAATTTAAGAAAATTGAAGTCGTATCAAGTGTCTTTTCTAACCACAATGCTATGAGATTAGATATCAATTACAGGAAAAAACTTGTAAATATACAAACACATGGAGGCTAAACAATACACTACTTAATAAAAAAGATATCACTGAAGATCAAAGAGGAAATAAAAAATACCTAGAAACAATGACAATGAAAACACTACCACCCAAAACTTATGAGATACAGCAAAAGCAGTTCTAAGAGGGAAGTTTATAGCAATACAATCCTACCTTAAGAAACAAGAAACATTTCAAATAAACAACCTAACCTTACACCTAAAGCAATTAGGGAAAGAAGAAAAAAAATCCCCAATAGTAGCAAAAGGAAAGAAATCATAAATACCTGATCAGAAATAAATGAAAAGGAAATAAAGGAAACAAAAGCTAAGATCAATAAAACTAAAAGGTGGTTCTTTGAGAATAAAGCAAAATTGATAAACCAGTAGCCACATTAATCAAGAAAAAAGGGAGAAAATTCAAATCAATAGAAATAGAAATGAAAAAGGAGAAGTAATAACTGACACTGCAGAAATACAAAAGATCATGAGCGATTACTACAAGCAATTATATGCCAATAAAATGGAAACCTGGAAGAAATATACAAATTCTTAGAAAAGCAAAATGTTCCAAGACTACACCAAGAAGAAAAAGAAAATATGAACAGACCAATCACAAGCATTGAAATTGAAACTGTGATTACAAATCTTCCAACAAACAAAAGCCCAGGACCAGATGGCTTCACAGGCAAATTCTATCAAACATTTAGAGAAGACCTAACACCTATCCCTCTCAAACTTTTCCAAAATATAGCAGAGGGGGAACACTCCCAAACTCATTCTATGAGGCCACCATCACCCTGATACAAAACCAGACAAAGACATCACTAAAACAGAAAACTACAGGCCAATGTCACTGATGAAGATAGAAGCAAAAATCCTCAACAACATACTAGCAAACAGAATCCAACAGCATATTAAAAGGATCATACACCATGATCAAGTGAGGTTTATCCCAGGAATGCAAGGATTCTTCAATATATGCAAATCAGTCAATGTCATAAACCATATTAACAAGTTGAAGGAGAAAAACCATATGATCATCTCAATAGATGCAGAAAAAGCTGTCAATGAAATTCAACACCATTTATGATAAAAACCCTGCAGAAAGTAGGCATAGAGGGAACTTACCTCAACATAATAAGTATGAAACATGACAAACCCACAGCCAACATCATTCTAAATGGTGAAAAACTGAAACCATTTCTACTAAGATCAGGAACAAGGCAAGGTAGTCCACACTCACCACTATCATTCAACATAGTTTTGGAAGACTTAGCCACAGCAATCAGAGAAGAAAAAGAACCAAAAGGAATACAAATCAGAAAAGAAGTAAAATTGTCACTGTTTGCAGATGACATGATACTCTATTAAAGCATCCTAAAGATGCTACCAGAAAACTACTAGAGCTAATAAATGAATTTGTTAAAGTGGCAGGATACGAAATTAATACACAGAAATCTCCTGCATTCCTGTACATTAATGATGACAAATCTGAAAGAGAAATTAAGGAAACACTCCCATTTACTGTTGCAACAAAAAGAATAAAATACCTAGGAATAAACCTACCTAAGGAGACAAAAGACCTGTTGGCAGAAAACCCTAAGACACTGATGAAAGGGATTAAAGCTGATACAAACAGATGGAGAGATATACCATGTTCTTGGACTGGAAGAATCAACATTGTGAAAATGACTATACTACCCAAAGCAATCTACAGATTCAATGCAAACCCTATCAAACTACCAGTGGCATTTTTCACAGACATAGAAAAAAACTTTTAACAATTTTTATGGAAACACAGAAGATCCTGAATAGCCAAAGCAATGTTGAGAAAGAAAAATGGAGCTGGAGGAATCAGGCCACCTTACTTCAGACTATAATACAAAGCTACAGTAATCAAGACAGTATGGTCCTGGAACAAAAACAGAAATATAGATCAATGGAACAGGATAGAAACCTCAGAGATAAACCCACACACATATCATCACCTTATCTTTGATAAACAAGGCAAGAATATACAATGGAGAAAAGGCAGCTTCTTCAATATGTGGGGTTGGGAAAACTGGACAGCTACATGTAAAACAATGGCATTAGATCACTTCCTAACACCATACACAAAAATAAACTCAAAATGTATTAAAAACCTAAATATAAGGCCAGACACTATAAAACTTTTAGAGGAAAACATAGGCAGAACACTCTATGACATAAATCACAGCAAGATCCTATTTGACCCACCTCTTAGACAAATGGAGATAAAACCAAAAATAAACAAATGGGACCCACTAAAACTTAAAAGCTTTTGCACAGCAAAGGAAAACATAAAAAACACGAAAAGACACCCCTCAGAATGGGAGAAAATATTTGCAAAGGAAACAACTGACAAAGGATTAATCTCCAAAATATACAAGCAGCTCATTCAGCTCAATATCAGAAAAGCAAACAACCCAATCCAAAAATGGGCAACTTAAATAGAAATTTTTCCAAGGAAGATATACAGAATGCCAACAAACACAGGAAAGAATGTTCAACATCACTAATCATTAGAGCAGTGCAAATGAAAGCCACAGTGACGTATCACCTCACACCGATCAGAATGGCCATCATCAAAAACTCTACAAATAATAAATGCTGGAGAGGGTGTGGAGAAAAGGGATCCTTCTTGCACTGTTGGTGGGAATGTAAATTGATACAGCCACTATGGAGAACAGTATGGAGGTTCCTTAAAAAATTACAAATTGAACTACCGTACAGCCCAGCATTCCCACTACTGGTCATATACCCTGAAAAAAGCATAACTTAAAAAGTCATGGCGGACCTCCAAGATAGCAGAGGATTAAGATGTGGAGATCACCTTCCTCCCAACAAATACATCAGAAATACAACTGCATGTCGAGTAACTTCTATAGTACAAGTACTGAACGCTGGCAGAAGGCCAAAGAATTCCCAGAAGGGTCTTGGTGCACCGGCCGGGTTTCAGGTCTGTGCCTCTGAGATGGGAGAGTCAAGTTCAGGAAACTGGTCCTCCAGAGACCTCCCAGCTCCACGTAATATCAAACGGCGAAAGCTCTCCCAGAGATCTCCATCTTAATGCTAAGACCAAGCTCCACCCAATGACCAGCAAGCTACAGTGCTGGACACCCTATGGCAAACAACTAGCAAGACAGGAAAACAACCCCACCCATTAGCAGAAAGGCTGCCTAAAATTATAATAAGGTCACAGACACCCAAAAACATACCACTGGACGTGGTCCTGCTCACCAAAAGCACAGGATCCAGCCTCATACAACAGAACACAGGCACTATGCCCCTCCACAAGGAAGCCTACACAACCCACTGAACCAACCTTAGCCACTTGGGGCAGACACCAAAAACAATGGAAACTACGAACCTGCACCTGCAAAAAGGAGACCCCAAACACAGTAAGTTAAGAAAAATGACAAGACAGAGAAACACACAGCAGATGAAGGAGGAAGGTAAAATCCCACCAGACCAAACAGATGAAGGGAAAATAGGCAGTGTACCTGAAAAAGAATTCAGAATAATGATAGTAAAGATGATTCAAAATCTCCAAAATAGAATGGTAAAAATACAAGAAACGTTTAACACGGAGCTAGAAGAAATAAAGAGCAAACAAACAATGATGAACAACACAAGAAATGAAATTAAAAATTCTCTAGAAGGCATCAACAGCAGAATAACTGAGGCACAAGAACAGATAAGTGACCTGTAAAATAAAATGGTGGAAATAACTACTGCAGAGCAGAATGAAAAGAATTGAGGACAGTCTCAAAGACCTCTGGAACAACATTAAATGCACCAATATTCGAATTATAGGGGTCCCAGAAGAAGAAGAAAAAAGGAAAGGGACTGAGAATATATTTGAAGAGATTATAGTTGAAAACTTCCCTAATACGGGAAAGGAAATACTCAATCAAGTCAGGAAGTGCAGAGAGTCCCATACAGGATAAATCCAAGGAGAAACACATCAAAAAACATAGTAATCAAACTATCAAAAACTAAATGCAAAGAAAAAATATTAAAAGCAGCAAGGGAAAAGCAACAAATAACATTCAAAGAAATCCCCATAAGGTTAACAGCTGAACTTTCAGCAGAAAGTCTGCAAGCTAGAAGGGAGTGGCAGGATGTATTTAAAGTGATAAAAGGGAAAAACCTACAACCAAGATTATTCTGCCCAGTAAGGATCTCATTCATATTCAACGGAGAAATTAAAACATTTACAGCAAGCAAAAGCTAAGAGAATTCAGCACCACTAAACCAGCTTTACAACAAATGCTAAAGGAAATTATCTAGGCAGGAAACACAGGAGAAGGAAAAGACAGTAACAAACCCGAAACAATTAAGAAAATGGTAATAGGAACATACATATTGATAATTACCTTAAATGTAAATGGATTAAATGTTTCAACCAAAAGACATAGACTGGATGAATGGACATACCAACAAGACCCATATATATGCTGTCTACAAGAGACCTACTTCAGACCTAGGGACACATACAGATTGAAACTGAGGGGATGGGAAAAGATATTCCATGCAAATGGAAATCAAAAGGAACCTGGAGTACCAATTCTCATATCAGACAAAATAGATTTTTAAATAAAGACCATTAGAAGAGACAAAGAAGGACACTGCAATAATGATCAAGGAATAAATCCAAGAAGAAGATATAACAATTGTAAATATTTATGTACCCAACATAGGAGCACCCCAATACATAAGGGAAATGCTAATAGCCATATAAGGGGAAATCAACAGTAACACAATCATAGTAAGGGATTTTAAAACCCCACTTTCACCAATGGACAGATCATCCAAAATGAAAATAAAAAAGGACACACAAACTTTAAATGATACATTAAGCAAGATGGACTTAATTGATATTTATAGGACATTCTTCCAAAAACAACAGAATACACTTTCTTTTCTAGTGCTCATGGAACATTCTCAAGGATAGATCATATCCTGGATCACAAATCAAGCCTTGGTAAATTTAAGAAAATTGAAATCATATCAAGTATCTCTTCAGACCAAAATGCTATGAGACTAGATATCAATTAAGGAAAAAATCTGTAAAAAATACAAACACATGGAGGATAAACAATACACTACTTAATACCCAAGAGATCACTGAAGAAATCAAAGAGGAAATAAAAAAATACCTAGAAACAATGACAATGAAAACACAACCACTCAAAACTTATGGGATGCAGCAAAAGCAGTTCTAAGAGGGAAGTTTACAGCAATACAATCCTACCTCAAGAAACAAGAAACATCCCAAATAAACAACCTAAACTTATACCAAAAGCAATTAGAGAAAGAGAAAAAAACCCAAAAGTTAGCAGAAGGAAAGAAATCATAAGTATCAGAACAGAAATAAATGAAACAGAAATGAAGGAAACAATGGCAAAGATCAATAAAACTACAAGCTGGTTCTTTGAGAAGATAAACAAAGTTGATAAACCACTAACCAGACTCATCAAAAAAAAGGGAGAAGATATAAATCAATAGAATTAGAAATGAAAAAGGAGAAGTAACAGCTGACCCTGCAGAAATACAAAGGATCATGAGAGATTACTATAAGCAACTATATGCAAATAAAATGTACAACCTCGAAGAATTGGACAAATTCTTAGAAAAGCACAACCTTCTGAGACTGGACCAGGAAGAAATAGAAAATATAAACAGACCATTCACAAACACTGAAATTGAAACTGTGATTAAAAATCTTCCAACAAGCAAAAGCCCAGGAGCAGATGGCTTCACGGGCGAATTCTATCAAACATTTAGAGAAGAGCTAACACCTAACCTTCTCAAACTCTTCCAAAATATAGCAGAGGGAGGAACACTCCCACACACATTCTATGAGGCCACCACCACCCTGATACCAACACCAGACAAAAATGTTACAAAGAATGAAAAGTACAGGCCAATATCACTGATGTCCATGGATGCAAATATCCTCAACAAAATACTAGCAAAAAGAATCGAACAACACATTAAAAGGATCATATAACATGATCAACTGGGTTCTATCCCAGGATGCAAGGATTCTTCAATATATGCAAATCAATCAATGTAAAAAACCATATTAACAAATTGAAGGAGAAAAATCATATGATCATCTCAGTAGATGCAGAAAAAGCTTTCGACAAAATCAATACCCACTTATGATAAAAACCCTCCAGAAAGTAGGTATAGAGGGAACTTACTTCAACATAATAAAGGCCATATATGACAGACCCACAGCCAACATCGTCCTCAATGGTGAAAAACTGAAACCATTTCCTCTAAGATCAGGAATGAGACAAGGTTGCCCACTCTCACCACTATTATTCAACCTAGTTTTGGAAAGTTTAGCCACAGTAATCAGAGAAGAAAAAGAAATAAAAGGAATCCAAATCAGAAAAGAAGTAGTTGTCACAGTTTGCAGTTGATGTGATATTATACAGAGAGAATCCCAAAGATTCTACCAGAAAACTATGATAGGTAATCAATGAATTAGGTAAAGTAGCATGATACAAAATTAATGCACAGATATCTCTTGCAACCCTATACACTAACGATGAAAAATATGAATGAGAAATTAGGGAAACACTCCCATTTACCATTGCAACAAAAAGAATACATTACTAGGAATAAACCTACCTAAGAAGACAAACAACCTGTAGACAGAAAACTATAAGACATTGATGAAAAAAATTAAAGATCATACAAACAAATGGAGAGATATACCATGTTCTTGGATTGGAAGAACCAAAATTGTGAAAATGACCGTAGTACCCAAAGAACGCTACCGATTCAATGCAATCTCTATCAAACTACCAATGGCATTTTTAACAGAACTAGAACAAAACATTTCACAATTTGTATGGAAACACAAAAGACCATGAATAGCCAAAGCAATCTTGAGAAAGAACAGCGGAGCTAGAGAAATCAAGGTCCGAGACTTCAGACTATACTACAAAGGTACAGTCATCAAGACAATATGGTACTGGCACAAAAACAGAAATATAGATCAATGGAACAGGATGGAAACCCCAGAGATAAACCCACACACTTATGGTCATTTTATTTTTGATAAATGAGGCAAGAATAAACAATGGCAAAAAGACAGCCTCTTCAATAAGTAGTGCCAGGAAAATTGGACAGCTACATGTTAAAGAGTGAAATTAGAATAATCCCTAACACCATACAAAAAAATAAACTCAAAATGGATTAAAGACATGAATGTAAGGCCAGACACTATGAAACTTTTAGAGGAAAACATAGGCAGAACTCTCCATGACATAAATCACAGCAAGATGCTTTTTGAACCACCTACTAGAGAAATGGAAATAAAAACAAAAATAAACAAATGAGACCTAATGAAACTTAAAAGTTTTTGCACAGCAAAGGACACCCTAAACAAGATGAAAAGACAACCCTCAGAATGGGAGAAAATATTTGCAGAGGAAGCAACTGACAAAGATTAACCTCCAAAATTTACAAGCAGCTCATGCAACTCAATATCAAAAAATGAAAAACCCAATCCAAAAATGGGAAGACCTAAACAGACATTTCTCTAAAGAAATATACAAATTGCCAACAAACACATGAAAGAATGCTCAACATCACTAATCATTAGAGAAATGCAAATCAAAACTACAATGAAGTATCACCTCACACCTGTCAGAATGGCCATCATCAAAAACTCTACAAACAATAAATGCTGGAGAGGGTGTGGAGAAAAGCGAATCCTCTTGCACTGTTGGTGGGAATGTAAATTGATACAGCCACTATGGAGAACAGTATGGAGGTTCCTTAAAAAACTAAAAATAGAACTACCATACAATCCAGCAATACCACTACTGGGCATAAACCCTGAGAAAACCATAATTCAAAAAGAGTCATGTACCACAATGTTCATTGCAGCTCTATTTATAATAGCCAGGAGATGGAAGCAACCTAAGTGTCCATCGACAGATGAATGGGTAAAGAAGATGTGGCACATATATAAAATGGAATATTACTCAGCCATAAAAGAAACCGAAATTGAGTTATTTGTAGTGAGGTGGATGGACATAGAGACTGTCATACAGAGTGAAGTAAGTCATAAATTGAAAAGCAAATACCATATGCTAACACATATATATTGAATCTAAAAAATTTAAAAAAAAATTGGTTCTGAAGAACCTAGGAGCAGGACAGAAATAGAGACACAGAAGTAGAGAATGGACTTGAGGACTTGGGGAGGGGAAGGGTAAGCTGGGATGAAGTGAGAGAATGGCATGGACATATATACACTACCAAATGTAAAATAGATAGCTAGTAGGAAACAGCCACACAGCACAGGGAGATCAGCTAGGTTCTTTGTGTCCACCTAGAGGGGTGGGATAGGGAGGGTGGGTAGGAGATGCAAGAGGCATGGGATATGGGGATATATGTATACATATAGCTGATTCACTTTGTTATACAGCAGAAACTAACACACCATTGTAAAGCAATTTTACTCCAATAAAGATGTTAAGAAAAAATAGAAAGAAATACACTGGTAATGGTAATTTCATAAGTAAAATAAAGCCAGTATTATAGTATTTTTTTAATACAAGTCTCCATAAATTTAAAAATAGTGAAGTCATATAAATATGACTCCATCCACAATGAAATGAAACTACAAATTATTAAGAGAAGAAAATCTGAAAAATTCACAGATATGTGGCAATTAGACAATACATTCTTGATCAAAGAGGACATCACAAGAAAATTTAGATAATAGTTTGAGACAGATGGAAAGAAAAGCACAAAACAATAAATTCTATAGCATGTACCTAAAACAGTGCTCAGAGGGAAATTTATACTATAAGTCCTACATTAAAAAGAAGAACCATTTCAAATCAATAAACTAACTTTACACTTTCTTTTAAAGAACTAATAAAAGAAAAGCAAACTAAGTCCAAAATCAGCTGAAGGAACAAAATGAGAAAGATAGGAATAGATATTTTTAAAAGTAAAGAGAAACATAACAGAGTCAGTGAAACCAAAAATTTGTTCCTTGAAAAGATCAACAAAATTGACAAACTTTTAGGTAGACTGACAAGAAAAACAGAGTGATTATTCAAATTATTTAAATTAGAAATGAAAGTAGAGATATTATCATTGGCCTCAGATAAAAATGTTTATTATAAGAGAACATTATGAACAATCTAATGCCAACAAATTAGATAACCTAGATGAAATTTAGACATATTTCTAGAAATACAAAACTACCAAAACTGACTCAAGAACAAATAGAAAGTGTGAACAGATCAATAACAAGTAAAGAGATTTCATCAGTAATCAAAATCTTTTCAACAAAAAAACAGTGTAGGACAAGAGGGATTCATTGGTTAGTTCTACCAAACATTTAAAGAAAAATTAACACAAGTTCAGGAAAATAGGGGACATTTCCTAGCTTGTTCTGTAAGGCCAGTATTACCCTCGTGCAAAAGTCAGACAAGGGCGTCATGAGGAAAAAAAACACAGAACGATACTCCTTATGAGTATAGATGCAAAATCCTCAACAAAATACTATCAAACTGAGTCAAGCAGCATATTAAAAGATTTATACACCACGACCAACTGGAATTTATCCCAGGATTACAAGAGTGATTCAACGTATGAACATCAATCAACAGAATATACCACACGAATAGAATGACAAAAACCACATGATTATGTCAATTGATGCAGCAAAGCACCTGGAAAAAATCCAGCACCCATAAGGGTCTATCCATAATATATAAGGCACACTTAAAACTCAACAACAAAAAGACAAACAATTCAATTTAAAAATGAAAAAAATATATGAATAGACATTTCTCTAAAAAAACGATATGAAATGTCCAGTAGGCACTTGAAAAAGTGTTTAACATCATCAGTCATTAGAGTAATGTAAATTAAAATCACAATAAAATACCACTTCACATTATAAGATGGCTATAATAAAAACACAAAAATAAAAAATATAAAGTAACAAATATTGTCTAGCATGTGGATAAATTGGAGTTCTCACCCATTACTGGTAAGAATGTAAAATGGCATGGCCACTGTGGAATAGAGCTGGCAATTCTTCAAAAGTTAAACATATTATTACAATAAAAATTGCAATTCCACTCCTAGCTGTATATCCAAAAGAATTAAAAATGGACTTTCAAACAAAAGCTTGTACACAAGTGTTCAAGGCAGCTCTAGTTTAAAGAGTCTAAAAGATGAAAACAACTCAAATGTCCATCAGCTGATGAATAGACAAACAAAATGTAGCATGTTCATACAGTAGAACATTATTCAACCATGAAAAGGAATGAAACAATGATATATGTTACTACATGGATGGATCTTAAAAATATTAGGCTAACTGAGTGAAGGCAGACACAAAAGGCTACAAGCTGTATGATTCCATTTATATAGTATATCCAGAAGAGAGAGATCCACAGAGACAGAAAGCAGACTGGTGGTTGCCAGAAGCTGAGGTAGTGGGGAAAGGGGCGTGCGTATTTAATTGTTGTCAGGGGCTGGAGGGAGGTAGAAATGGAGAGTCCCTACTTAATGGGTAAGGAGTTTCCTTCAGGGTGATGAAAGTATTCTGGAACTAGATAGCGGAGATATGATACAACATTGTACACGTACTAAAAGCCGCTGAATTATATATTTTGAAATGGTGAATTTTATCTTAAGTGAATTTTATTTCAAGTTGAAAAAGTATAAATTAATGGGCAGCACAAAATGATTCTATAATAGATGTCCTACAGTGGTATATAATTCCTACCAAAGAAGCGAGATATGAAACCTTTTCAAAGAATGCAGAGGCAGAAAGTACTATGAGCTTCAGAAGGGGAAAAGATTACTAGAAGAATCAAAACATCCTCTAGACTTTCAGAGAAGTTGGGGTATATGGCATGGCTAAGTGAAGTTTGATTGGGCCTCCAGGAAGGGGGCAGACAACCAGGAGAAATGATATTCCCCTGCATGGGGTGGTTTAGCTATGCTACCACCTGAACGGAGAATCATATTCTGAAACATAAATGGCATGAGGTGACTCAAAAGCCAAATGTAGCCCATAGATGAAAAATTTTTGGTGCACACACTTACTTTAAAATGGGAAAAATCTACTTAAAATATGGATTTTGAACTTCTCTTAAAAATTAAAAAAAAAACCCATAACAATAGACTCTCCATTCTTACACATTACAAGTTGATTAGAGCAAAACAATAATGGACCTTTTATAAGAAGCCTGAAAACACTGTTTCATTGCTTACTTTCTAGCCATTTAAATTTGAAACACAGGATTAAAAATTTTAAAGTCTCTTCGCTTTTATAAGACCATAATTCTAAAATAAATTCACTAAGAATGACCTTTCCATGAACCTTAAGAATCTAGCTAATAATTTCAAAATTTTGAGTCATTGTGTATCCCATAGAACCCAAGGTACTCTGCATTATAGACATCCAGTTTTAATTTTACAGTCAAGCCATCTAACCCTCCTTATGAGATGAGCAGATTTATTCTTTCATAATCTCATTTTCGGACTTTATAGACCAAATGGGACCCATGTCCTAGGAAATGTTAATGTGGAAAGGATTTATTCAGAAATATGAATTTCCTGTGTTTAAAAAACAGAATTTAAAGGAAGGATATCTTTTTTCAATCAGTTTTATAATAGAAACACAACATATTTTTCCACCTTCAAAATATCCCAATTCTATATATTTGTAGCTGAATATATTTTTGTTCTGACACAGCTGGAAAAAGCTTCAATTTAGCAATTTAGATTTAGCAAACAATTTGTGCATAATATGGCCCATTTGCTTTTGGTGTTATTTCATCATGATTTTAGAGCTAAAAATACTGCAATATAAAAATCAGCAATTGAGTATGTGGAATGACTCTGATGAACTGGATTTTCAATGGTGTTTTGTTTAAAATATTATCCAGCCTGCTTAGAATGTAAAATTTCAAAAATATCATGGCTTAAAAGGTAAGATGCCCCTTACTGTGTCTAATTTCCATTACAAATCAAGAGGACACAAGCTGTGATATCACACACAGCCTACTTGAGGAGAATTTTACCCTCCAACTCACCTCTCTCTCCACCATTCTTCAGAAAACTGAACCAAGGCTATGCCTGATAAATTTATACCTTAATTTGTTAAGATTGTAAGTCTAGATTTTATTCAAGTTTCTCAAACAGGAAGCAAACTATACCCTACCCTCCAAGACTCCTGTTCTCTAAATAAAAGAAAGAGCAAGACTCAGTTGTACTAAAATGAATCAGTGTGGACCTTTGCAGGATCTCTTCAGGTGTGATCAATGACAATAATGAAGCCTCATCTTGTTCAAGTTCGGTGCATCACTAGCAGAGATTATAAGACACATACACACACACATATCTGTGTGAGGAAAGGTGTTCTCAGAATCAAGACTTCCTGTCTAGAGCTTTGGTGGATATTCTGAGGCTAGCAACCACCTGACCTCGGAGCACTTATTCTCTTGCTTTTAGGATAAGTGTCCTTCCAGTGCCTCCCTGATTTTTGCCCTGCCTGACTTACTAAAGAAGTTGTGTGTGCACTGTCCTAGAATTCACTCAAATCTAGACTCCACCCTGTATTCTTATCCTGATTCCCACTTTGTGGAACAAAATTGTTCTTCACCCATCCATCCATCCATCCGTTTATCCATCCACCAATCCATTCATCTGACTGTCATGTTCTAGGCATCTACTGTGTGCCACACTAAGCTGTGGGGCAACCAAAGCTAAAAGAAGTCCTGGTAAGTGCCTTCAGAGTATTTACAACAAAGTGAGGGAAAACGGCACATTAATGATCATCTCAATAAATGCAGAAAAAGCTTTTGGCAAAATTCAACACCCATTTATGATAAAAAAAACCCTCCAGAAAGTAGGCATAGAGGGAAATCAACTCAACATAATAAAGGCCATATATGACAACCCCACAGCCAACATTGTCCTCAATGGTGAAAAACTGAAAGCATTTCCACTAAGATCAGGAATAAGACAAGGTTGCCCACTCTCACCACTATTATTCAACATTGTTTTAGAAGTTTTAGCCACAGCAATCAGAGAAGAAAAAGAAATAAAAGGAATCCAAATCAGAAAAGAAGTAAAACTTTCACTGTTTGCAGATAGCATGATACTATACATAGAGAATCCTAAAGATGTTACCAGAAAACTACTAGAGCTAATCAATGAATTTGGTAAAGTAGCAGGATACAAAATTAATGCACAAGAATATCTTGCATTCACATACACTAATGATGAAAAACCTGAAAGAGAAATTAGGGAAACACTCCCATTTACCATTGCAACAAAAAGAATAAAATACCTAGGAATAAACCTACCTAAGGAGACAAAAGACCTGTAGGCAGAAAACTCTAAGACACTGATGAAAGAAATTAAAGGTGATACAAACAGATGGAGAGATATACTATGTTCTTGGATTGGAAGAATCAAAATTGTGAAAATGACTATACTACCCAATGCAATCCCTATCAAACTACCAGTTGCATTTTTCACAGAACTAGAATAAAAAATTTCACAATTTGTATGGAAACACAAAAGACCCCGGATAGCCAAAGCAATGTTGAGAAAGAAAAACGTAGCAGGAGGAATCAGGCTCCTGGACTTCAGACTATACTACAAAGTTACAGTCATCAAGACCGTGTGGTATTGGCACAAAAACAGAAATATAGATCAATGGAACAGGATAGAAAGCTCAGAGATAATCCCACACACATATGGTCACTTTATCTTTGATAAAGGATGCTAGAATATCCAATGGAGAAAAGACAGCCTCTTCAATAAGTGGTGCTGGGAAAACTGGAAAGCTACATATAAAACAATGAAATTAAATCACTTCCTAACACCATACACAAAAATAAACTCAAAATGGATTAAAAATCTAAATGTAAGGCCAGACACGATAAAACTTTTAGAGGAAAACATAGGCAGAACACTCTGACATAAATCACAGCAACATCCTTTTTGACCCACCTCCTAGAGAAATGGAAATACAATCAAAAATAAACCAATGGGACCTAACGAAACTCAAAAGTCTCTGCACAGCAAAGGAAACCATAAATAAGACAAAAAGACAACCCTCAGAATGGGAGAAAATATTTGCAAATGAAGCAACTGACAAAGGATTAATCTCCAAAATTTACAAGCAGCTCATGCAGTTCAATATCCAAAAAACAAACAACCCAATCCAAAAATGGGCAGAAGACCTAAATAGACATTTCTCCAAAGAAGATATACAGACTGCCAACAAACACATGAAAGAATGCTCAACATCATTAATCATCAGAGAAATGCAAATCAAAACTACAATGAGGTATCACCTCACACCAGTCGAATAGTCATCATCAAAAACTCTACAAACAATAAATGCTGGAGAGGGTGTGGAGAAAAGGGAACCCTCTTGCACTGTTGGTGGGAATATAAATTGATACAGCCACTATGGAGAACAGTATGCACTTGCACTGTTGGTGGGAATATAAATTGATACAGCCACTATGGAGAACAGTATGGATGTTCCTTAAAAAACTAAAAATAAAACTACCATACAATCCAGCAACACCACTACTGGGCATATACCCTGGGAAAAACATAATTCAAAAAGAGTCATGTACCACAATGTTTATTGCAGCTCTATTTACAATAGCCAGGACATGGAAGCAACCTAAGTGTCTATCGACAGATGAGTGGATGAAGAAGATGTGGCACATATATACAATGGAATATTACTCAGCCATAAAAAATGAAAATGAGTTATTTGTAGTGAGGTGGATGGACTTAGAGTCTGTCATACAGAGTGAAGTAAGTCATAAAGAGAAAAATACTGTATGCTAACACATATATATGGAATCTAAAAAAAAAATGGTCATGAAAAACCTAGGGGCAGGACAGGAATAAAGATGCAGACCTACTAGACAATGGACTTGAGGACACGGGGAGGGGGAAGGGTAAGCTGGGACAAAGTGAGAGAGTGGCATGGACATATACAAACTACCAAATGTAAAAATCGATAGCTAGTGGGAAGCAGCCGCTTAGCACAGGGAGATCAGCTCGGTGTTTTGCGACCACCTAGAGAGGTGGGATAAGGAGGGTGGGAGGGAGGGAGACACAAGAGGGAAGAGATATGGGGGATATATGTATATGTGAGGCTGATTCACTTTGTTATAAAGCAGAAACTAACACACCATTGTAAAGCAATTATACTCCAATAAAGATGTTAAAAAAAAAAGGGCACATTAAAGACATAATCATATTCAGTGAGGTAAACATAATAGTTAAGTAATGCCCAGGATTTTATAAAGACTCAGATGTTGAAAAGTACCTTATGGTGAAGAGGTGAAGGAAGACTTCACGAACAAGGATATGTATGAAGTACGTTTTAATTAATAAGATTAACCAGGGAAAAAAGATGGTGAAGATAAGGGGATGAAAGGAGGTAAAGAAGAAAAGTGTTACCATCAAGGAGGTAGCGGGATAAAGAAGGAACATACTGTGTGCAGAGGATTATAGCCTTCTACTCAGTGCTCAGTTAAAAAAATGTAATCCAGAAATCATGAGAAATGAGGATGGGGAAGTAGGAGGAGGTCAAATATCTGTGGGCCTTTGATTCCAAGCTATCCCTGGGATAGCTTCTGCACATCACATACACTTATTGTTTTTCTTTCATACTGTGAACATTGCCTTAAATATTATTTCCCACACTTACCTGATGAAAAAAATCAACTGGACTTGTACAAAAGGTTCATGTTATGGACCCCTCTGTTTGAAAGTCTGATATATTGTCTGGGAGGGCACATAAATCTGGATTCTTAACAAGAGTCTTATCATCAGACATGTTTGGAAAATACTCACCTTAGTAGTAATTTCTATAGAAACAGAACATGTCTAATAGTGTTTTTTAATTGTTTAAATAATAGATTAAAATACATGGAGGCTACTGTATACACTGCAGATAAATCAGTATTGTAATAAATATAATTTATTTAGTATACCATAGTCAAGGCAAGATTTAAATTAGCTATTTCAGAATTATATCAAACAATTTTATGGCATTGAATAACCCCTGAGTTAATTAACCATAAAACACTGATTAACTAGTTTTCATCCTATATGTTCTTTTTAAAAGGAAATAAATTAAAATACAAAGAAATGATAATTTTATGGTTTTATAAATTCCAAAGATTAATTTCCATGTCCAGTCTAATTTGTGTGATAATGACATTCTGTCAACCTTAATTTTTACTCTGAATTTTCAGTTGGCTATGGTGTATGTATTCACGTTTTTCTTTATGCTTTTCTAGGAATTCTTAAAATAGGTGACATTTTAATCCAGAGGTGATGGAGAAAATATATCTGTGATATAAGCTGTGTGATACGTTCGTATAGCTCCCAGAGTAACTTGCAATTCATCTACATGACAGCTGTTATTGAAGCTTAAGATCATTAGCACAGGAAACTTGGCAAGGACATAGGACTGGGTTATAAATATTGGCTTCAGATGTCATTTTAGGACAGAGTTAAATTCTCGCAGGATGTAGTAGCATGGATTATATGAGAAATCTGTCAAATCCAAAGTTTCTTGTGAGATTAATGAATTAGACCAAAGGAAAGCATAAAATAAAATTTGGATTCAAGCGGTTTTTTATTTTAAAAAAAAAGTTTTTGTAGCAAAGTTAAAGGGTTTAATTTTTTTTTTTTGTAACTTACAAGTTGTCTGTATGAGGCAAGTTACTTAACTTCTCTAAGACTCATTTTCTTCCAGAGTAAAATTTGGAGAGATGGAGTTTGCTTTTTTGTTGTTTTGTTTTTGTTGTGCCTACCACATACTAAGCCCTTCTCCTTCACCTTCCTTTTTTATCCTTTTCTTCATTTCCCTCATCTTCCTCCTCTTCTTAATCTATAATTATTAGTATTATCATCATTTTTACACATTGAATGGCACATTCCCTTACTTCTATTTTCAAAAGATTTTCTGATTACTTGAATCTTTTAAAAGATTGCCTTTTAGCTACTAGAGTAGTTGTATGTAGAGCAAAAAACTGTACATTCACTTTTCCAGTGATGTACATTTTGAATAATAAATGCTACAAAAATCCATTCTAAGAAAGATTTGAGGCTCAATACAATATATGCATTCTGACAAGCTAAAAATTAAAGTGATGAAAATAAGTAGGGAAAGAATGATATGAAGTCGGGAAAATTAATACACCAATGAATGCCACAAAATGATGCTCAAGAATTTAGGCTGCAAAATGTCTTTGCTTTTCCTAGAAGTTAATATATATAATAATAATAATATAATAATAATATTAAAATGATAAAAAGAGGATAAAGAAAAATTATATTTTATAAATTACAGAGTTGGCAAGATTGAATCACATAAACAAGAACAGTAGTAGAGGACAACTCTTGGTGGTAAGGACAGAGAGAATTTTCTCCTTCAGTCCCATGAACTGAGTACTGATTAGTAGAAAGGACAATGGCCTTGGTATTCTTCCAGCAGATGAATGAGTTCCAAAAAGCTCTGACTACAATGTATTTTGAACTTGGGCATTAGCATAGGCCAAAGTAAGGATCAACGAAAGCTGTTCAATGACTGGTCAAAACAATATGGTCCCACTGTAGACCTCTATGATGGTCTGACTTGATATAAGAATAAGTTTTAGAGTGTCTTAGAGGGATGGCTTTGTGGCATATGGCATATTTTTTGATCTTCAATAAATTCTACAGACCTAGGTAAGGATTATGGGACAGTAGTTTAAGGTTACGTTCTAATAAGTACTTAGATAGCAGAGACACTATTTTATCAATTTAAGGCATACTCATATGGCAGTCACAGAACTGAACAGTTAGGAACTAACCAGAACTTCTGACCAGTTAGAACCTCATTCCATTTCTACACAGGTACGGACAAAAGAGACATACATTGTCAGAGTTGATATTTTCCTCACAAGAAAATCCAGCTTTGCTCCAACACACAGAAAAAATGGCTTGTGACATTTTCCAGTAGTCTAATGTTAATTTTGTTATAACAAAAAGCGTATATTTAATAATTGATTCTAATTTATATCACTTCAATAATTATTTATCTAAAGAAATACGCATCCTAATGTGTGTATAACTATTTAGTAAAACCTTTGCAAAATGCAGCTGACAATTCTCCTGGTCTTGCCATATCTGTTTAAATATGCTGGTATTCATGGATTCAACATAATCACCCTTCGATTAAGAAAGTGGCACAACAGTATGTAAAACACTGGGGACTGAAAGTAAAGAGATTTGTGTTCTATCTCCAGAACTGACCTTAATGGTCTGTATAACCAGCTTCATCTTAGGCTAAGTTTTCTCTTTGGTAAATGAGAGACTGGTAAGAGATAAATTCAAAGGCCTATTCCATTTACAAATTCTGATGGGTTCTCACCGCTTTTAACGTTTAAGCAGCTGCACTTCATGCATTTTAAAGTTGTATTCAATTGCTAAATGGCCATATAAAGGTAGTTTTTCAGTTTTCACTGAATACAAATGGTAATCATCTCTTCAAATAGGAAAAAAGTAATGACTCAATCAACAAATCATTAAATTACTACCTAACAAACATCCATAGGTTACATCAATAAGCCAACTGAATAATAAAAATCACTCATATAACTTGAGATATGCTTTATAATCCTCATCTTGGAGACAGAAAAATTAATGACCAGAAAATTTAAGTAAATTTCAAAGGTCATATATCTAGTAAGAAAGAGTATGAGTTTTGATCTTTGGGCTACAACAATTAAGGTGTTTTTCTAATAAGCTATGCGACTGAAGACATGGACAGAGATTAGGGTTATGGAAGATACAGAGATGACAGATCAAGAGATAAATAGATAGATACAGATAGATAGAAATAGATGATAGAAAATCCAAAAGACATTCTGAAAAGCAAAACAACAATATTCAATGATAAATTTTGTCAAAACTCTTAAATATTACGTTCATTTTTTTTTAGAGAAAGCATACATCAGCAAACACAAATCAAGTCACTAGTCTGATAAACTATATTTAAAAACAAACAAAAAGCCCTGAAATGTGAAAATGCTCAGTTTAATTACAAATACCCACCTTTAGAGGCTCAATATATCATACATACCTTCATATAACTAGGAAAGGACCAAATATGCTACGTTTCGCTTTTTGTGCCATGGAAATTTCTGAAGACTGTTAGGTCGGCTTAAAAATAAAGGGAGACCCAGAAGACTTAAATAAATGGTATGGTTAGTTATAAAAGGGACCCCTGACTCAGCAGATACTCATCCTAGACCTTTGCTTTGTTACCACTTTCTTAAGGAGAGACTTAAAGATGGAGGCATTGGGCTTCCCTGGTGGCGCAGTGGTTGGGAGTCCGCCTGCCGATGCAGGGGACGCGGGTTCGTGCCCCGGTCCGGGAAGGTCCCACATGCCGCGGAGCGGCTGGGCCCGTGAGCCATGGCCGCTGAGCCTGCGTGTCCGGAGCCTGTGCTCCGCAACAGGAGAGGCCCCAGCCGTGAGAGGCCCGCGTACCGCAAAAAATAAAATAAAATAAAATTTAAAAAGATGGAGGCATTGATGGGGTTCAAATCATCCTACCCCCAAAGATGGCCCTTTGGAATATTAAATACTTTAATCTGAAGTAATCTAAGAAATGACAGGTGCAGGAAGGATTTTCTGACCTTCACCTGAAGCAGGTCATAAGATTCTCATGTGAGGGGTGCCCTCCCTAAACCCAAATGAAAGGAGCATCCTTATTTCAGAAGACAGAGGGAGGGGAGGGGAATCTGAATGAATAGGCCTTTCCCCATTTACTATACTTAGCTCATATTCCTTTTTGTTTTATTACATTTTCCCATTATTTTCTACTCTTCATCAAACCTAGTATATAAACACTCAGATTACTGTTTCCTCAGGTCTTCATTTCCTTATGGTGGCTCTTGTATCACAGAACATTTATATTAAATAAATATGTATGCTTTTCTCTTGTAAATCTGTCTTTTTTAAAAACAGTGACCCAGTTGAGAACCAAAAGGGTAGGAGGAAAAAGATATTTTTCCTCCCCTACAGTATAATACTGCAGGACTTCTGCTTCCTCATATATAAAACATAGAGATTGGTCAAAATATAGCATCCAAGATCCTTTCTGGTCAATAAATTCTAAGATATTACTAAAATAATTAGTTGTAAAATAGTTACAAACAGAAGAGATATAGAAAGGGAAGGGAGAAAAAGCCAGTGTAAACAAAGTAGGGCAAGAAAGACCAAATTTTAGAGTCACGATGACTCTCTTCCAGGATTTTTTTCTTTGTGGGAAACATTTCTCAAAATAGCAGATGATGGTCCCAGTGTGAGGAAGACAGATTTAACACCTGTCTCATTATTATGTCTTATACCACCTTGCATATAGTCTAATAATTTCCATTAAATATTGTAAAATAATAAGGATCTGCAGTTAAACATATGTACTAAACTTTTGTGAGTTATATTTTAAATTTGGAGTCAATATTATTGTAGAATTTCAAATATAGAATGTAAAGGAAATGAACTGCTCTGTATTTCAAGTGATATTTTATTATAAAAACGTGAAATCTATATCCTCAGTAGAACTAAAGTATTAGAAAGAAAATGCCAGTATCTTAGTGTATTGCCACTGTGAATTGTACTTTCAAAATATTGCATAATTCACATATAAATGGTACAGTATTGACAGTGATTCCTAGTTTTTTTAAATCATTATAAATACAGAAACAGTCAAGATAACCACCAACTAGGACAATGTCAACTCAAAGAGATTGCAAGGGGGAGCCTGAAAATATTTCACATTTGTTGGCTTCTGCATATTTGCATTTAAAAATAAGTATCTTGAAAATTTAAGGCCAAAAAGAAAACTAAACTAAATTGAACAACAATTGCTAAAATCCATAAGCATACCATCAAGACATTTAAATGGTAATTAACATCACCAAGCAACATAATTCAGGGTTGAAGAATCCATGACAAAGAGTTAAAGGTATGTTTAGGTTAAGAGAGCTTATCCAGAACATGAATCTAAAAGGGACAAATAAAATTAGTTGCTTTTGACAGAGACAATCATTTCTGAGATTCAAATCTCAAAACATTTCAGAATGAGTTATTTATGGAAAGTTCATTTAACTAAAGACTATTTGTATATTTATACTGTTGCAATTTCATTCGTTTTGTAACTAGGTTTGGGAATAAAACACAAAACTTTAAACTGGACATCCAGACATCACTGCTAACCACAGACTTACATTCTCTGGCTATTTATACTGTTTGTTTACTTTTTGCATTTCCTCAGCTTGGACAGGGACTTTCTGCTTCTAGTCAATTTCACTCTTATTTTTGGCACATAAGTAAATTTTCCAGTACTTCTGGAAAATGTTACATCTAACAAATTCTTAGCAAAGAGATGATGGAAACATTCCTATTGGGACTTAATAAACTGGGTGGTGATATGTGTCACTACTGTCCCAGGAAAAACCCACAGTAACCAAGAACACATTTTCTAATTCTCTCTAGAAGGCTGGTAGCGGTAATAAATGGTACCTCCTCTCCTTCACCCCTATACAACACTACCATTTAGTACAATTTTGCCACTTTTTAAAGCATAAATGGCCTCCAAGTTTAGCCTAGTAACAACCCGAACATACTACAGCCCCTCTTGAGTTTTCTGAATGATTCACTGAGAATTTCTGTCAATACTGTAGCCTAGAGAATTTAACTCTGGTCTCCAGTGAGTACAATTAACTCTGGTTTCCAGTCAGTCACCAAGTTCTTTTATGTTTAATCACCTGGTGTTATTTAAAACTAAACTTTAGAGCACCATAAATATACACTTTATTTTTTCAAAAACTGCCAAAAGGTAAGTGGATATTTTGTTTATAATAAGCTATAGCTCTTATGGATTAAGCATACTCTGTTAAAAGGGAACCTAGGAATTCATTCCCAGATCAATACTCATCTAACACCTTCATTTAGTGTGCTTGCAAAAGAAGTTGCCTTATTCAAATCCCAGGGCTTTCTGCTGTTATTTTAACTGGTGCTCTCAACTTTATCTACCAGCTAGAAGTAAATTGTACTTGTTTTATTTCTCAGTCAGAAAAAAATTTCCACACCAGTGTAGCCAAACTAAAAATGAGTAGGAAATTATAAATACAGCTTGAGGAGGAAGGAAAGACCATTTCCCTTCAGCCACTCTCAGTCTGGCCCTGACCGTATTATGACAAATACTGTGCTGCCTCAATCTATGGAAAGTACTAAGATTGCATAACACCCAGGGCTGCCACCAATAATTCTGGTAAACAGCCTGCATCCCCAAACTGGTTTTCCATCTCAGTAACTTTTAATCTTAGGCAAAATCTTTAGTTCAAAGGCTGCGATTACTGTTTATAGCACAAACATTATGATTAACAAGTTTTTTATACCATTATAATGGAAATGCCTGTGACCAATTTGGTGCTTGTTTTAATGCCCTTTTGCATCAGGGAGTAACTCATCAACTACTGCTAAAATTTTCTAGCATGTGTCAGCAAAGGAACAGGCTAAATTAAAATTATGACTTACTTTGATAGGAATCTAAAATATTTCACACAATAATTTTGCCATTTTAGTCTACATAGAACAATTGTAAATATTTCCTTGCATTCTCAAATCAACTCTCAAAGAGAAAATAAAGCAATTTTACATTAAAATAAAAAATAATCTATATAATCTTTTAAAAGTTTTATAATTTTACCTCTTTCATTGAAATCTATGATCCCTTTTGAGTTGATTTTTGTGTAAACCGTGAGGTTTGGGTTAAGGTTTATAGCCTGGTGAAACACATCTATGACATGACACTGAAATCATGATCTATAAAAGGAAAAAAAATGGATAAACTGGACTTCATCAAAATTAAAAATGTTTGCCCTCCAAAAGACCCTATTAGGAAGATGAAAAGACAGGCTATAGACTGAGAAAATATGTGCAAACCACATATCTGACAAATGACTTATGTCTAGAATACAAAAAGAACTCTCAGAGTTCAACATTAAAATAATAATCCAATTAGAAAATGGGTAAAAGACTTGAAGAGACAGTTCACCAAAAAAAATATACAGACAGACAGTTCACCACAAAGGATATACAGACAGCAAACAAACACATGGCAAAATATTCAACATCACCAGCCATTAAGAAAGTGCAAATTAAAACCACAATGAGATATCACTACACACCTATCAGAATGGCTAAAATTTAAAAAGTTACAACATAAAATGCTGGCTGAGATGTAGAAAAACTATCTCTTGTTCATTGCGGATGGGAATGTAAAATGATAGAGCCACTCTGGAAAGTAATTTGGTAGCTTCTTACAAAAGAAAACAGATACATGCCGTGAAATCCAGCAATGGCATTCCTGTGCACTTATCCCAGAGCAATGAAAATTTGTGCCCACCTCCCCAAAACAAACCTGAATAAGATTGTTGATATCAGCTTTATTTGTAAAGGCCTAAAACTGGAAATTACAAAAGTATCTTTCAATAAAGGAATGAGTAAACAGACTGTGATACATCCATCCTATGGAATACTATTCAGCAATGAAAAGGATTGGACAATTGATACATACAACAACTTGCTTTGCTCTCAGGGCATTATGCTGAGTGAAAAAATCCAATCAAGAAAGGTCACATACTTTATGTTTCCATTAGTGGTTGCCAGGAGCTGAGAATATTAGGAGGGAGAGGGTGGGTGTGACTAGTATGAGAGAGATCTTGGTAGAGATAAAATAATTCTGTACGTCAATTGAAGTAGTGGTTACACAAACCCATACATGTGATAAAATGACATGGAACTATACAAACAAATTTTTCCCATGCCAAATTCCTAGATTTTATAGTGTACTATAAGCATGTAAGATGTAACCATTGGGGAAAACTGGGTTCAGGATACATGGGGCCTCTCTGTACTATCTTTCCAATTTCCTATGAATATGTAATTATTCCAAAATAAAGAATTGCATTAAAAGCTCATAAAAAAAGCTCATCAGAAGGTCACTTTTTGCACAGGCTATTGTGTATATTAATTTCTATTTTTAGATTGAAAGTAATTCCATCAAAGTTATTACATAGACTTTTATGCTTTATTTGGCATACTTTATCCTAAAGATGAAATCTTTAAATGATATTATTTAAAACTGAATGTAATACTGGACCTTTCTTACATCTGCCTGCATCCATTCCCACTTCTTCTAACAATAGCAAGCTATATTAGGGGAAGGAAGTTAACACTCTGTGCCCTCCTCCCACTTAACATGGTCCAGATAGGGCCTTGCTCCCCATCTGCCAGGATCAGAACCTGACCTAAGCCGATCAATTAAAAAAAAAATTTCATCTTCTTGACAAGAGTGATTGATTTAGGCATGAGAAGTGTGACACATACAGGTCAATGTAAGTCGTTCTGAGATTAATTCATGGACAATGCAAGAGGAGTACTCTTATTTGTATTTATTTTTATAATCATTGACCATAGGTTTATATATTTGTAGCTTCTGGTCACATGGAGAAGATTGCCCTGAGAATTAAATCAACAGGTTAGCATCCCCCTTGAGTCAAAGAATCCCTTTGTTTCTTTGTTTGGCTTAAATTAGTCTGGGTAAGGTCTCTGTCACCTATATTTGAGGGTCCTGATAAATATAACAGAGTGTAAATATAGATATTGAAAATATTATACTTTCATACTTATAATATTTTCATATGCCTATTATTTATAAGTGAATTGAGAAACTGGATAATATTAAATTATATATATGAAATTATTGATCTTTGACTTATAAAATTGTAATATTATATGGTTAAATCAAACTGGTTACTATGTATTTAGTTAACTAATAAGTTATTCAATTACTTATAGATTTATTTATTTATACTGTACTTGCTTCCTTCCACAAAAATTTGAGATCACCATTTTCTTAAATATTCTAATGACAAGTATATTTCTCCAGTAAAGTTTCTGAAATTCCTTCTACTGATTACCTGGTTTAAAACAGAGTATATTTCAGAAATCTTGCCATACTTCCTACATAAATGAAAGTGTAATAAAATCCAGAACTTGATTTAGAGTATCACTTGTCACATGATATCATGGTGATAAGAGTTATTTCTTTAAAAGAATTACAAAAGCAAAGCCATAAGTCTTCTGTTATATGGGCATGTTTTGACTTCATTTACCCCCACTCCAATAATACAGTATTTTAACTCAAGAATATTTTTAGCATCTGTCAACCTATGAAGAATCTAGGTATAGTATAATTTTAAGAGAATCTTTTGCATTTTGCACATGAAATGTTAGCTTCAAATGAAGATAAATGATAAAATTTTGATACTATATTCACTGGACTTTTTTTCATTTGTATTGACAAAATAAACCCAAATGTAGCCATTTACTTCCAAAATGGAGCTTCTCCCTGTTTCCTCCAGTATTCTAGCCCCCTGTCCCTTTCTGTCTCATGACAAGTTGCATCTCATGATCAAGTTGCATTTTCACAACCTCCTCAAATTTCTTAAAGCCACCTCCCCCTGGGAAAAAAAGGAAGAAAGAATTCAAAGGAAAAGGCAAGTGTGCTCCGAGGAGCAGACTGTCTCTGTGGTTCAGAGCTGTGTCTCCATGACAGCTTAAAGACCCCAGAAAAACAGTAAGAACTATTATCACCATATCATAACATGCATAAAAGGGTCTTTTCATTTTTATCAAAGTTTGTGTGTGTATGTGTTTAACACAATTTATTATCCAGATTGAAATCCAAAACTAGAATTAGTATATACAGAAAGGAAATTGCCTAGGAAATGATGCATTTTATACTTTTCATTTTACCAGAGTAAAAAGGAAATCATAAGTAGAATGATTTTCTTTTTATTGAAGTGAAATCCACATAACATAAAATTAACCATTTTAAAGCTTAAAATTGAGTGGCATTCAGTAAATTCACAGTGTTGTTCAACTGTTATATTAAGTTCCAAGGCATGTCCATCTCCCCAAAAGGAAACCTCTTACCCATTAAGCAGTTATTTCCCATTCTCCTCTACCCCAGTCCCTGGCAAACATTAATCTGCTATCTGTCTCTATGGATTTAACTCTTTTGGATATCTCACATAAATATCTCACATAAGTTGTACAATATGAGACCTCTTGTGTCTGGCTTCTTTTACTTAGCATGTTTTCAAGGTTCACCCATGTTGTAGCATATATCAATACTTCACTCTTTTGTATAGCCAAATAATATTCCATTGCACGTACGTACCACATTTTGTTTATTTATCTGTTGACAGACAATTGTGTTTTTTCTATCTTTTAGCTATTGTGACTAGTTCTGCTATGAACATGCATGTACAAGTAGTTGTTTGAACACTGGTTTTCAATTCTTTGGGGTCTATGCCTAAGAGTGAAATTGTTGGGTAGTAATTCTATCTTTTACTTTTGAGGAGCTGCGGAACTCCGTTCCACAATGGCTATACAATTTTACATCCCTACCAGCAATGTATGAAGGTTCAAACTTCTCTACACCCTTTGCCAACACTTGTTATTTGTTGATGATGATAATGATGATTGCCATCTTACTGGGTGTGAAGTGGTATCTCATTGTTCTTTAGATTTGCATCTCCTTAATAACCTATGATATTGAACATTTTTTCATGCACTTGTCTATTCGGATACCTTTGGAGAAAAGTGTATTCAAGTTCTTTGCATGTTTTTTTAACTGAATTGTTTGTCTTCCTGTTATAGACTTATAAGAGTTCTTTATATATTCTGAATACCAGACCCTTAACAAATATAGGATTTTTAAATATTTTGTTCTGTTCTTTGGTTCTTTGGTGGGGGGGGGGTCCACTTTTTTTTTTTTTTTTTTTTTTTTGCGGTACGCGGGCCTCTCACTGCTGTGGCCCCTCCCGCTGCGGAGCACAGGTTCCAGATGCGCAGGCCCAGCGGCCATGGCTTACGGCATGTGGGATCTTCGCGGACCGGGTCACGAACCCGCGTCCCCTGCATCTGCAGGTGGACTCTCAACCACTGTGCCACCAAGGAAGCCCTTTTCCACTTTCTTGATTGTCCCCTTTGATGCCCCAAATGTTTTAATTTTGGTGAAATCCAATTAACCTATTTTTTCTTTTGTTGCTTATACTTTTGCCATCATATCTAAGAAGCCACTGCCAGATCCAAGGTAATGAAAATTTACCCCTATTTTTTTTAGAGAGTTTTAGAGTTGTAGTTCTTTGATCATTCGGAGTTGACTTTTGTATATGGTGTGAGGTGGGGGCTTTGTAGCCTTTTAAGGCACACCTCATGAATATTTGAGCCACTGGAGAAATAATTATGACAAACTAGAAGAATTGTTTCACTGAGATTTGTAGTCCTTAAATGAAAAAAAAATTACTAATGAGAATTTTGATGCATGAATGGCTCTTATGAAACCTGAGAATTAGTTGATACTACTCCAGAAATATACCATATTTATTCAGTAGCGTTATTGGAGCTACTGTGCCTTCCTTATCTGCTTCTGCCAACCACTTTATCACTAGTCCACCAAGTCTGGCAGTGACTGAAAAGTATCTAAGTCTATAATATCTCGACTATGTCTGTTGATCTTCCTACAGTCTTCAAATCTGAAAGTAAGAGAGTGGGGTTCTAAAGCTCCTCTCTGATTACAGCCCCTCATATTTAATAAAGCTTTCCATTTTACAAAGCACTTTTATCACAATGCTTTATTTGATCCTACTACTTTTTGAGGTAGACAGGACATATACTTTTCATCATTTGACACATAAGAAAACTGAATCTTTGCAAAGCTAAATGATCTTTCAAGGTCACATGATAAGAAGTAGCAGATCAGTACTCAAAACCCAGTCCTTGGACTCTGAGACAATCACCCTCACCCCCATTATGATGAGACAATGTGATTCTGGAGCAAATTTATAAGAGGTTCTTTTTTAAATAATTATTTTAACTCATTACTGAGTTTCTCAAAAAATTGAGAAAAAGCCATAAAGTGCTATTTTCCCTCTAAATGAATGTGCAGTACATATTTATGAGCTTTTAGTACAATAATTTTATAACCAAACAGCTGCTGAAACAGTGAATTTTTATGACCAGCATCTCAGTTGGTGTTTTCCTCTTAAACATGATAAATAAAGCTTTTGTGCTACAATCCATCTATTTCAGATGCATTTAACAAAAGCGTCAGTGAAAGGATCACACTGGCAGTAGAGTAAAATAAAAACACATGTTGGTTATCTAATATTTTTCGTCCTATGTGTGCCTAATGATAGTGAATAATAGTATTTGATATTCTTTAAAAGAGATCACAACTATGACTCTTTTTTAGAGCTACACAATACAGATATCTATCCTTACCATCAAATCATATATATTAATTAAGCACCTTTCATACGGATAGCCCTGTGCTAGATATTATAATAGGATAACAATATGAATAAGACTTAGAGTCTATCTTTAGTTTATAGTCAAAGAAAGGTGACATACATGTATGTAGCTAACTAGATTATAAAAGAATATACCATGGGCAAGGTAATGAGCCACCCGTGAAGATATGAATTTCCTTTCCCAGAAGGTGTTCAAGCACTAGCTGGCCTTCCGTTCAACAGCATTGTTATAACAGGGACTGATGCATGGGTAGAGGTGGCAGTGAATCACTTCTAAGAGCACTTCTAATTTTCATATAAGCTCTAAAATAACACAGTTTACAATTAAAGCTGTAAAATAAACCCTTTCTCAAAGCATCTGCTTGCTGTGTATTAATGTTTTTTCCCTGCTCATGATTTTCTTTATTCATTATTCATATGTGCTTGTGAAACATTTTTATTACTCCTTGAATGAAACATTTTCTACAAGAGAAATAGCCTGGCATGTCTTTTGTAATAGTTCCGTCCAAAATAAGTCCTATAGTTATTCCTAGCAACTTTCTTTTGGTTTTTCTTTAAACAGCCCTCTAACATCTGATAATGCTGATTCCACTACTAGAACACCCTGCAGTTAATGCTATCACATTACTATTATATACTGGATCAAAGGATTGTATACAAACTGAAATGTGGTG
This sequence comes from Globicephala melas, assembly GCF_963455315.2. Taxonomy (NCBI): domain Eukaryota; kingdom Metazoa; phylum Chordata; class Mammalia; order Artiodactyla; family Delphinidae; genus Globicephala; species Globicephala melas. The sequence continues at coordinate 65,032,657 of NC_083327.1, read as the reverse complement.
TAATTAGTAGCTGAAAGCCTAACTAACAAAAGTAAAATAAATTTTAGAAAAATGTAAAATGTTATTTGGCACTGATCAGTACCACATAAGAGCATGTCAAATTAAATAGCATCTCAATATGCTCACAATGTGTTTTCTAAAAGGTGAAGAGGTTAATTGTGTTGTAAAAGGAATTTCCAAAAGAATGCATCATCTATTTTACATTGAAACCTCAATTTACTGTGGCAGGAGGCCATATTACTGAACTTTGTAGATTAGCAAGTAATTGACCAAACATTCAGAAATAGTTTTCCCTAATTGTTGGTTGTTGGAGCAGTATATGTTATTATATTTAGCAATCCTAATTAAGTTTAATAAATTAAGGTGATCTTTGTTGTGAACTAAGATTTTTATTATATATTTTTAAGTTGATAAACATAAATTTGCTAAAAGATTCTTGTGGTTAAATTTGTCATGTTTGATATAAAACGGTTCAGACATTTGGAGGAAATGAATATTTTTTTTTAATGTTAGCAAAGGAGAATTACTGATTATTATTTGTCCTGACAATATTCACTTCTCAAATTATGAACTGAATACATCTTGATTGTGGATTATGGTAATATGTAGAAAGTTTAATTAGCGTGTACAAGTGAGTTGGGCTTTTTTCCAATAAATCCTATAGGTTTTATTTCCATTGAAAGGTTTTATTTTTCAGCTTGTTCAGCTTTCAAAAGGACTAGAGAACCCAGTAAGGACTGATGGATTCCACAAAACTGACATTAATAAATACTCTCTTTCGTGTATCTCCCTCTCTTCAAAGAGCGCATCATCCCTTAGCTAAATACCAAAGTGACTCTTAAAACTTAAAAGCATTAGTAACAGTGATAACATTACCAAATGTTTGTTCAGAAAGTCAGGCCTGTAAAATTTCTATTTAGCCAACACAATTCGTATTGACTCAAACTAATTTTCCTAGTACACGTCCTCTATCTTGTACTGTTTCTATATATATCCCAGAAAAACTGGTGATAACAATATAAATCTGTTCAGGCACAGTCTGTCCTAGATACTGTGTAATAGAAATAATTGGTATTTATAAATGTCTGCAGATACGTGAAAGACATATAAGATTTGTGCAAAACTCGTAACGGTTCTTATATTTATAACCTGATACATATTACTATTTTAAAAGGCAAAGTATGATTAATTGGCTCACAAGCATTTTTTAAAAGTCATATTAAATAAACAGTAGACCAAACGTGTCTTAGAGGAAAACACTAAAAGTTGTGATTTTGGTTCTACTTTTTTCTATCAGCATATAATCTTTTGACGACTTTAAAAGAAAACTCAAGTCAAAATAGCTCAAACTAAAAAGAAAATGTATTGGCTCAAGTGATCAAAATGTTCTGAACTTCCTTTTCTACTTTCAGAAAACACTTGCTTTGGCAGTTCTAATGTTGGGACCAGAACCTTTTCCTTTCTTTTGTTCTCAGCTATGCCTCCTTGGTGTCAACTCCATTCTTAGCCACTTTCTGTCCCTGTGGCTTCCACTGTCTCACCCCCACCCCCCAGGCCTCTCTTCTTTCTCTTTCATGTCACATAGGAAAGACTAAGAAAACATCTTTTCCAGAAATCTTAGGAAAGATCACTCCTCCATTCCTTGGACACATTTGGAACATAAGTTCCTAAATCAATCACTTTGGCTAGAGGAATTATCTTAAGCCAACAAGGCTTTACTTCTATGGCTGAGGAAGGGTTCAACTTGCTCTGAAATAGATGGGCTGCATGAGGAAGAACAAAACTGCAACCAAAACTGGGATATACTTTTAGCAAGAGAAAAGGAGAATGGATACTGGCTGACCAAGAGAACATGGATGTGAAACTTATGTTGTACATCTTGACTTTTCCACTAATCCTCTCCTTACCTTTAAGTAATTAATAGAAAAAGCATTTTTGTAAAGATCAGAGATCACAAAGCTAGTGAGCTAGTTATTCTCATTCCTCCCATCTAGAGCCCCAGGACCAAATGCATGTGTTGCAAAAAGCTGCCTCCCAACCCACTGAGTGTTCCAATGTCCATTGGAAAATGACCAAAGAAGTTGCTGAATCATGATCCCTTGGATAATATCCTCACCTGACTAATTCTTACATAATAATCATGAATGTAAGCAGTCTTCTCTTCAAATATAGAATAAGGTAAAGGTTCATAGAGCCCCTCTGCTAAATAAATCCTATTTCACAATTCCCTGACCTTTCCAAATAAACCTGCAAGCTTCAGTTCCTAGTTGAAGGTTCTTTGGTTTTTAAACAGGGCCTCTGAGCCAATTAGTATGAATCCGAATATGCATCAGTGGGCAAATAAAATATGTGAATAGATGAAAGATACAAGTTATTAACCTGGCTTCAGGATGTTTGTGAATTCAGGTTCTCTGTGCCAAATCATATGTGATGGGACTCTACTAAGTGGGAGAGAGATCATTGAACAAGCTGTAACTGTGCTATTTATCTTCTACAGTAAGTCCCCTACATACGAACGAGTTCGGTTCCAAGAGCGCGTTTGTTAAGTCCAATTTGTTCATAAGTCCAAAAATGTTAGCCTAGGTGCCCAACTAACATAATCGGCTATATATACTGTACTGTAAAAGGTTTATAATACTTTTCACACAAATAATACATAAAAAACAAACACAAAAAATAAAGACAACATTTTTAATCTTCCAGTACAGTACCTTGAAAAGTACAGTAGTATAGTACAACAGCTGGCATACAGGGATTGACATGGAGAGAACAGGCAAGAAGAGTTACTGACTGGAGGAGGGAGAGGGGGTGGGAGATGGTAGAGCTGAAGGATCGTCAGCAACAGGAGACGGAGGGCAAGCTGCAGTTTCACTCACGCCTGACGGTGATGGCACAGGTTCTGTTTCCTTGCTGGATTCAATTCTGTCTTGAAAGAAACGATTCAGTGATGTCTGGGTAGTAGCTCTTTCTTTCTCGTCATACCAGTACTAGCTACATCACCACTGCTTTTACTCTTGCTTCCAGACATCCTGGGATTGGAATAAAGATATTGTACTACTGTACTCTATACAGTACTGTAAAGTACACAAAATCAGAACCACCTGTACAGGATTCACGCATGTGACAATGTACGTCAGACACGTGAACTAACTTACATGATTGGATATGCAAACGCACGTTCGCATCCTTGAAAGTTCGCAACTTGAAGGTACATATGTAGGGGACTTACTGTATTTGTTCCTTCAGATCCATGCCCCTCTTTCTTCACCTTAGCCTGTGCTCTGATAGCTAAACTGTATAGGCTGCATCTATTCCCTTGTACCTCTCATTTATGGTTAGGCTTGGACATTAAAAGCCACCAGCAGGAAATATGTAGGAGGATGGGGAAGGATGTCACGAATATCTTTCCCCAGCTCTCTTCTCTAGTAATTCACCATGAGTTGGTCATGTCCCTCTCTGAAACCCCACAGCTCTCACTAAGTGGCCTTTGCCCAAAGAGCTATCCTTTCTTTTTCCCGTAACTGCTCCTTCCACTTACCCTTAAGACCTAGGAATGTTGAAAGTTCCCCACTGGGATTAGCCCGAGGGTTGATTGTTGGATTCTTTAGGCCATGCACACACTTTTGTGTATAGTCTACTAACTAAGCTCACTCCAGCCTACCTCGTAGAATGCCATCCATCTCCTGCCAGGACTACGACTGATACCAGGGTCAATTGGGTTATGGGAATAATATGGGAAAGAACAAGTTGTGCTCAGCAAAAAGTAGGAATGACCTGACTAGAGAGAAACAGTAAAGAAAGTGAGAATTAAAGTTGAATCACCAGGAGAGGGTCAGATGACAGAGCCCCTAAATCCAGAGGACTTATGAGTTTGTCTGACAAGAATTTAAAAACTAGCAAATGTTTTTGACGATGATCAGGGCATGCTGAAAACAATATTATTGATATTTCTTTTGTTGTTCAGGGTGGCCTGGTAATGGAAAACAGACTTCAAGATGCAAAGGGAGTTTAAAGGCTCCTAAAGACACATAAGCAAAGACTACAAAAACTGATACAAGCCTGAGCAGTGGGTTGATGAAGAGGAAAGGTGAAGAAGAATGTATACATAAGATCTTTCAATTATGGAAAACTGAATAAGGAAAAGGAAAGGAGGGGTACAGAGGATAATCATAATTTATCATCCAAAGCAGGACACTTTTGGATGTTCCATTGATACTTAAGAGAAGAAAATAGACGTATACCGATCGCCTCCATCAAACAGGTATGTGTAGTGAACCTAGCAATAAACAAAGCATCTCAAGATAGCGACCATGCGTTCTTAAGGACTTGATTGCTTTCGGTGGGGACAAGGAAGTTATGCAATAAAGTCAATTATGTGAAACTGGGGGAGACAGATAAAGTTATTTTTGGACAGGAAGTTGGAAATGGCCAGACAGCATAAAGGACCAAACTGATGGTCAGTTGAGAACACAGGGTGAGAAATAGATTTAAATCTTGTCAACGTAAAGAATGAATCTGTTCTACCAAAGAGATAATGCCCCTGACAGAAATCCCTTCTCTCTTAATTATTTTTGTCTGTGACCTATTTCCTCCACTGCAGTCTAAGATCCTTAAGGGCATGGCCAGATCCTGATTCACTTTTGTAAATCACCAGGTTTAGCACAGTGTAGTATATCTAAAGGTACTAATAAATGTTTGTTGAGTTAAAGGCGTGTTTTACTGAGGCCATTGTAACAGCATATCTATTACCATGTCTCTTATGCCACTCTATTGCCATTCCTCATTCTTTACCCAAACACATCTTACTGCTACTTAATCCCACTTGCCATCTAGAAATGAGAAGAGTCTAAGAAACACGGTCTACCAAGGACTCAGCTCTGGCAAGATTCCTGTGTTGCTTGAAAGTGAGCCAGAACATAAATTAACTGTGTTGTACATGAAAGTCTTATTTCTTGTTTGGGCAACTGAATGGGCAATAGTTTCATTGTGGTGCTGGCTAAATAGTGTTATATATTTAAATGTTATCATTTTCTTACTCTCTTCTTTATATTTATTTTTGAGGAGACATTTTTGAGGAGTTGGGAGATGTTGTTCTTTTGTTCCTTTTAATAATGTGAATGGAAAAAATTTCCTATGTGCTTATGATATTTTGATGTCCCAGGTCAATATTTGACTTCTAACAAGGCAAGTATACTCTAGCTGTCTACTTATTCTCACGTTTTTAGCAATTAGTGTTATAGACATACGTAATGTCTTCCCTATTCATTTCACTCTTTTAGTGGCACCTGCCATTTACTTGTCATAAAACCTACTTCCCTACTCTGCATCCAATAATTATGTAGTCCATGCTGATAGAGCATTTCATTCATCAATTGGCAAAAATTTAACAAGTGTATGAAACAGTGCTAGGTGCAAAGCATGAGATATTAATTTTGAGGGCCAGGAAACACAAAAATAAATTAATAAAACATTGGCCCTGACCTTAAAGTGTTATAAATTTTCATGGTGACTTACTTATGTGATTTTTTGCCACAGTATTATTTGACAAACATAAAAATTTCTTAAGTGCTATAGAATCTGTCTCCCTCCCATCTTCCTTTCTTCCTCATATTTAAGACAACTATTTTCAGGGCATGTCAATATTGAATATTCATTAATTTTCAAAGTCCTGGGTTTTTGCCAGTTTAGATTTAGTTAATGTTCCATTACACTGTTGAGCAGATTTCATGGTTCTCTAATCAAATTAGCTCACTTCTAAACACAAACATTTTTATAAGACACTTGCCCAAAGCAATTGTGACTTAGCTCCCATGTTACTTTTTAAATAAAAACTTGACCAGCAGGTTATTAAGTTCAGTACATCACTTGCTGTGAAAGAGACCAACGCACCAGAGTTGCAGCCCATCTTCCTAACAGTACACACTGTAGATCACACAGTATAACACACACTGTAGATCAGAGAGTTGTTACACCACTAATATTCAAAGCCCCCTGGATTTCAATTAAAATTTATTTATTATCTTAGCTGCTCCACCATTTGCAATGCATAGTAATCTTCTACACATTCACTGCTTCTACCTTAATGGTTGTGAAGTATCTTCTATGATGCATTTTGTCATTTAATATTAGGTTTACTTTGCGAAACACAGTGAAATCTTGACAGGCGCCATAAAAACCCATCCTAAATGAACCATAATGTTATATGCTGTCAACGTAGACTAAGAAAATACAATGCCATACCACAAAGCTTGCAGAATCAGCAGAAGATAGTGATTAATGTAATTTCCAAAAAAGAGCCTGCAACTACATATTTTGCACTTGACAAGATACATTCTCAATCAGGGTATGGGGTGAGGATAACTGGGGAAATGACAGCAATTAATTAAAATTCAATTCAGTTCACAAAGTAGTTTTTGAGTTCTTAAGGGGGATGAACTTTTTAACGAGACCTGGATACTGCTGTCTACAAGTCAGCCAACACAGAGGGAAAACAAGGAGTACACACATCACCGTAAACAAGACCAACTATAACGCATGATGTCACAGAAGCATAACCAGCAGACTATGGCAGACTGAGTAGAGGTAGTTAATTGCAGCCTCAGGGGCTCTTAGCGAGTGATGAGTCCATGATTCCCAGGTCCTGTCAGTCTTCTCAAGGGTTCCAATACACAGTGCTGTGAACCTACTATGTTGGAATCATGGGGAGAAGCAAGCTCTGGGACATATGGTCCCTGACAAGGTCCCACAGGCACAGAGGTGATTTCCTATCTACTATGAATGTCTAAATCACCATGAGAGTTAATAAAGAAACAGATTCTTCTGCCCTGTCCAAGAGCTGCTCTACTGTCCCAAAGCAGAGTCTGTATATTTAACAAGCGTGCTGGGTGAATCAGATGTGTAACCAGGCATTGAAGACACAACTATGCTGCTGTGACTTGCCATATGCTAGGGTTGCTGCCACCTGTGAGCAACATTATTTTATATTCTCTGTTCCTTTCAATCCCTGGTCCAATAAAAATCATCTGCTTCTCTTTCAGCCCTCAGCAACACCTTTTTGTGGTCAAGCTAACAAGTAGGTCTTTAAAGTACAAGAGATATATACTTTAGCTCTCTCTCAACAGGGCCCTATCGTCTCCAGCATCTTCAACCAAAGAGAGGAAACACATTGCTGCTTTGGAAGTAATTGATTATTTGCATTAATAATAGTTAAAGCAAAGGTTTATGGATTTGAATAATTTTATTTTCCATCAAAACATACTGGTTCAAAGTCATCAGTACACAAATATATGCAAAAATATATGACATAGATATGACACATAACATACCACATAGTGGACTTGAAGATAGTGAGCCTGTGCAATATATTTTCCCTGGAAAACAAAATTGAACTCCTCAAAGGTAACCTATAAAAATCTAACAATAGCTTCTTGTAGATAATGACAGAATTGTTATTATTACACCTAAGAAATGAATCTTATGGTAAGATTAAGTGGAAAGCTCTATTCAGGAATATGGTCCGATGGGGTAGTGACTCTTTAAAATCTATCTGACTTCAGTGACTTTAGAATTACAACTTTTGTCATAGATTTAACCTGTATTCAGACTGCAGGGTATATCCTGTGACCATCCTGCACTTGTGTACTAACACATGACTCCAATTTCAATGGGCAGACTTAAACTGAAATGACTTCTTTAATATCATCTTTTCTTCTGTTTATTGTTTTATTTGAAATTAGATATTAAAAACTTTCTTGCTACAGAATATCTGGAAATACTTGTTAAAATAAAAATAAACATACTTTTTAAATAAATAGAAGAAAGTAAATAATCTCAAAATTTTCATTGGTAAATTAAAAGGTTTTAGGATGGCAAACTGGGAAGTTGCACTAAAGCTGCCATAGATTACTGTTCAAAATAACCTAGAATCTTGATTGTTAAAAGCAAAGCCAGAAAGTAAAGACAAGACTTCAGGGTCCAAACAAGGAAAGATGAAACCAATCCCGTGAATAAAGTTGGGACATTCAAAGGGTTTCAACTTCAGTGCAAAGATGAACTAGGGAAAGTTCACCTTCCAGAAAGGAGATATCACAAGAAATTTTTCTGACTTAGAGAAGACTCTCATGGGAAAAATGAAGTGAAACAGAAAAAGGTCTCCTTTAAAAATTTATAACTTGAGCCAACCTTCCCACTGATGGAATTTGAATTTATATTTCTTGCAAGTTTAAGTTAAGAAATTAAGCTACAAAATTAACTCAAGTTTATCCTGTGTTGGTAGGTCCCAAGGCACTCTCTGTAAGGATTCATAACCACTCAGATTTCCTACGACACAAAGAGATAAAGCCCCGCTGGACATGAACTCACTATACAGAAAGATACATGTCAACATGAGGAAGAGTAAGCAGAAAGAACACTTGGGTGAATTAGACAACCACGGAGTTTAGACATTCCCACTACTGGACAGAGATACTGGAGTAAATAAATTTACATATTTTTCTTTTTTAAATGAGTGAATCTAGACCATGAGTGAGAAATAAGATATTATTAAGCCAAAGCAGAAAGATTCAAAAAGGAATGAAATTGAATCTGTGTGTAAGGGTATATAAAACACGTATGTTCATATCTATGTAACCATGAACCAGTCTTTAAGAAGGAGAACATTTCTAGAACCTTAGAAGATCTTTGTGTGATCTTTGCCCATCAAGAGCCTTGCCTCTACACCATAGTAATCACTACCTTGCCTTATAAAATAATTATTTTCTTAATTTTACTTACCTTTCTTAAACAAGACAATAATTTTGCTTCTTTATGAACTGTACATACAGAAAATTGCACTGTATTCATTTGATTATGTTCTTATTTTGCTCAAAACTATTGTTTTGAAATCCATTTATGTTCACAGTTGTAACTATAATACACTCACTTGTATTACTGTGTACTAACTCATTGTATGTATCTGCCACAATCAACCTGTTAATAATTCTAGTGTTGATGAACCCAAACAGAATTTTAGTAGTGAAAATATAAACATCAAAAGTAATTAAAAATTAATGTTAAATAATTACAAATAATGTTATATAGTAAAAAGTAATATTAAACAGAACATTTCATTAATAAAAACAGAGACTTTACAAACTGGAAGATAAGTCAACAGAAATTATACAGAATGCATCAGAGAAAAACACAGCAAAGTTTAAAAGCCACAGAGGATAGAATGAAAAGGTATATTAACATATATCTAATCAGGTATCCAGGAAGAGAGAATAAAGATAATGAGAGAGAGGTAAAATGTTTTAAAGAGAGAGTTTCTCAGGAATTAAAAAAAGAAATGAATATTTACATATAGGATGCACAGCAAACAAGAATCTTACCAGTGATAAACCTTACTCAGAGAAATTCTAAAAGATATAATTTGGAAAAAAAAATTTATCCCAGAAGGAAAATCTGAGTAATGAGACGAATGATGAGAAAAGATACTGGTATATATTTGAGTAATCTAAATAAACATTTAGTATATGAAATAGTAACAATGCTTAATTTATAGGATAAAGAAAAAGACAGATTGAAATCCTGCACAAGATTAACATTTATGTTGTGTGGAAGTGTGATTAGAATTCAAGTGTTCTTTAACTGTTGTATTATTCAGGAAGAGAATGAGCTTAACTTTAAATTAATTTTGTTTAAGTTATAATAGTACAACTACCAAACCAAAGTTGTTTTAAGAAAGAGTAATAACAATAACAACAACAAAAACAGCAGAACTGGCAATGATAAATAAAAATAATCCCAGGAAGGCAGGAAGTGAAACAAAATGATCAAAAAATAATTCAAATTATATCAGAAATCACAATAAAAGTTAGTTGACTTATTAATAACAAAAATAAGTTGGAATTAAAATTAGAAATCCTGCTCCCTGCTACTTATACCAGTTACTTCTAAAAATATTACAAGGTTTAAAGTAAAAGAATAAAAAATGTTATACCAGGAAACACTAAACAAATGACAGCTGATATACTTGTCAAATGTAGCATCAGTAGGGACGCACAGAATCGCAATGCATAATGTAAAGAATGCTGAAAGGATGTAAAAGGATGTAAAAGGATGCTGAAAATGTAAAAGGATGCTGAAACTGAAAGCTAAAACAATTCTAAACTCATCTGAAGTGATAACATAAGCTCAAATAAGGCAAAACTGATGAAATGTAACAAAAACTTAATTTAAAGTTTTACTGAGAGAACTTAACACTCTTCTTCCAGTAATCGATGTTTGAAGCAAACAAAAAACTAGTAATAATATATGACTTGAAAAAATAATGAAGTACATTGGTATAATGGATATATATAGAACCTTATAAAATCAGCCTCCCTCTTCAGCACATGCAGAGCATTTATGAAAATTGACAACCTCCCAGGACATATGGTGAGTCCTGTATCATACAGGCCATGATCTTTGACAAGAGAAGAAATGACGGGAAAATCATCATCATTGATATAGTAAATAGCAACAACGATAACAACAACAAAACTTAAAGAGAGGGTACATTTTTGGATATTTTACAACATTTTCCAAATAGTGGTAGTCAACAACTTAATTATAATGAAAACTTGAAAAGATTTAGATGTCAAAAAAATGGAAATATTATAAACAGAAACCTGTGGGGCAGGGCTAAAGTAGTTTTTGAAAATAAATATAAAGCTTAAATGCATCTCTTTAAAAAGAAGAAAGGCCAAAAATGAATTAAGTAACTGTCTTAAGTACACTTTTACGTGGCACCCCCAAATTCATCCTTGTGTAAAAATGCAAATTTCCATTTTGTGATCTCAATCACCTCATTCTGGTTAGACTTAACTTATACTCAAACTATTTCCTCTGACCTGAGATAGTCATCAATGGACGTAGTCACACCTCTTTACTGGACTTCACAGCCCAACCTTCATCCAGTTGTACAATCTTAGCTTTTTACTTTAAAAAAAAAAACGAAACACCTTCTTGTGTACATGAAGAGATGAAGAAATGCACCACCTGAATTTATATACGTTCATTTGTCTGAAGAGAACTGACTCCTAAGGGTTTGCGTTCAGATATTGTCTTTGTGGTGATGAAAGAGAACATCTTTCTTAGTCTTTAAGAAAAATTAGAAGACCCTGCCTGAGGAAATCACTGCACATATACCTTAGACTAAATTCAGTATTGGAAGGGTAACCTCCTCACATTCTCATCAACCATGTCATTTTTGTGCTAGAAGGGCACAAACACTTTTTCTCTATGCAGTAAGGATGGAGGATAAGCTAGTGAGAGGTTTTTTTCCCCTCTTTTTATTAACAATTCCCAGAGGAAATAAAGATACCAATCAGTCAGTGCAAAAGCTCCAATAGGCACTCCACTTGGTCTTTTAATATGGGAACTCATCCTGCCTTCTTTAACTGAACTGGAATAAAACTGATACACTATGCAGTTACAGAAAACTCTAAGTAACCCTCTCTAAGATGAGTTTGTCTAAGTAAATATAATCACATGCCCTGCTCAAGTTAAATGTTACATTCTTTCACTTAAAGAAATCTAGATAAATTTCTGCTGCGGACATTTTGTTGTGTTTTGCAGCCATGTATATTAATCATTTGTTCCCTTGAGAGAATATGTTAGAGATAAACAATAGAAGAGTTCCCTTCTGCCAGTTTCAAAAATATATATTCTTCTACACTTTATAGTGGTTTACATGTATAGACCATTTCAGGTTCAGGCATCACCCTCAGTATTCTGCATATATTAATTTTACATACTTCCCAAAGCAATCCTATGGCTTATGTTATATTATCCTCATTTTACAGATGAGAAAACTGAGGCATAGAATGGTTAGGTAATTTGACAAAGGTAAGTGGAAAATGGAAGAGTTAAGATTCGAACCCAGATAGCTGGGCTTCAGAGCCCGTGTTTTGAACCTTATTACTTCTATCTCCATTTTGAGTTTCTGTGGGCATCCTAATAGTCAATAATAAAATATAGACACTAATGTGCTAAGATATACAAAGGTTTCTGAGATTCATCCAGTATTACTATTATCCAATATTACTATTATCTTGCCCAACTACTTCCTCCATCACTGAATTTTCATCCTAAGCCACACAGTACCTGTCTTTACTCAGTACCTCTTGGTATTCAGAATGCAATTGTTTGGAGTTAAGAGGCACCATTATGTAAACCGTAATATGTTTTGTTGATTCCTCTAACTATATTATGAGTAGCATATGAATAAAGGCCCCGAGCTTTGGAATAAGACTGTAAATTCAAACCCAGCTCTTCATGTTCTTGCATATTTGGAGGTATAATAGCCTTACTAAGCATCAGTTTCCTCTTTCACAAAATATTGATATTAATAGTACTGACTCCACAGAGTTGTGATGAATAAATTTGATAACATATAGAAAGAAGCTAAATAAATTTTATGTGACTCATTAAGTGCTCAATACTTTAACAAATTAATGGTTCAGGGATGCAACTGCTGAGAGATTTGTAAAAAATACATGATGATGAAGATTTCAGGAAATAATTCACATTAAAGTGATTTACTGTTTAAATTTCTTTTAGGCTATCCAACCTAAACTCTTACACTCATTTAGAGTGCATTTTTTGTAGGAAGCCAGTGTATCTTTCTCATTTGTTAGGTTTCAGACATCATAGTTTAGTGTTTTATAGTTCCTAATATATTCAAGGAAGCCCAAGAGAAATTGGTGAAAGTTCAGAGAAATCAAATGCAATAAAAGAAAGTAACTCTTAAAGTACTAAGGAAAGTGGGGTCATTGAATCAGCATCACCCTGACTGTGCCCTACGATTCTGACGAAGCTTCAATGAAAACATAAAACAACACACTCTAAGGATGTTACAAATGCTCTGAGAGAGGACTACAACCAGGAAGTACCATCAGTCCTTGGAGGACACCTGCATTTACACAATAGGTAAACAAATAGATTATCTAATGAATTTCAGCCGAACTGATTCAATGTAATTTTCATTGTTCTGATAAATACATATTGGGTCAAGGCAAGTCCGTAATTAATATGAGAAAATTATAAGCATCTGTCTGTGTTTTGAAAGAGATTTCTTTTCAAGCAAAGGTATGGCTTAGAGGTGTCCTGACTAATACATATTTTAGTTAAATATCAAATGGCCAAATGAAGAGTGAAGACAAAATCACCATTATAGAATGAATTTTAAATAGATCTGAATTTTTATTTAAAAATGCAATTTGTAAATAGAAATTAATTTTGAATTTTATAGTTCTGTTACCAAGTCCAAGCTCATACTGCTCACCACAGAACAGGCCAATGAATCAAAAGAAGAGGGGTTGGGGCAAGGAACAGTGACTTTATTTGGCAAGCCAACAGACCAAGAAGATGGTGGACTAGTGTCCCAAAGAATCATCTTACCCAAGTTAGAATTCAGGCTTCTTTTATACTAAAAGGGGAGAGGATGTGGCTGGTTGCTGCAAACTTCTTGCTGCAGGAATCCTCTGTTCTTGCAGCTGTCCAGGTAGGTCTGGTCATAATGTTCCTATAAACCTCCTACAAGACAATTGTTATTTTCTGTTCTGCAACTTTTTAACTCTATAGGAATGGAAAAGTGTTATACCTTTAAAGGTCAGAGCCTTGATAATGGGCTATCATGTATATTTCAGGCTATATGTAACATTCTTTTACTAAAAGGGCAGAGCCAGCATGACTAAGAACAGACAACAGAGTACAAAGGTTAGAGCTAAAGAAATAGATCCAATATGGAGTCAGGTTTGTTCTTCTCTGTCACAGTTCAGGGACAAAAGTGTCTCAGCACTTTCAACTGTTAGATTGTTCCTGCAGTGTGTAATGAGGATTTGTGGTACTGATAAGTGCTTACTTTCACCTAAAGACCTTAGAAGAGTCAGATATTGGGAGATGCCTTGTTTTTCTCTAATATTTTTAACTTTTAAAACTCTAAACTATATTTATGTTTTGTTGTCTTAATCAATATTGATTTATCCTGAGTATTATCATACTTGACTTTGCAGTTTTTCTTCCTTATAACATATTTTTGAGGGGCCAAGTTTACATTCTTCTTTTATGATTTGAAGAATATCCACTTAGGATTTTTTTTTGCAGGCCTTAGGGGCCTTATTTCAGGTCTTAATGGAATTAAATAGTGAAAGAAGCATAAAATATAATCTCTATCATTATAGCTTAGATTATTATGTAAACTTTATTGACATTTATGGATATAAAGTTATATTGATATAAGGCTCAAAAAGAATATAGGTCCTTTTGGTATTTTAGTGCTATACATCATGATATTAATATTAATTGTCAAAATATGTCATTTTTCTTTATTTGAGAATTACTGATCATATTTATAAATTGTCAACTTTCACAATCATCATTATTTGTGGAAATAATAAGTACACAATTATATGCAATCAAGTAATAAGAGTTTTAACATATAAAGCACATAAGGAAACTTTTATTTCAAGTTATAGCTAGAATTCTACCTACGCTTGAATGTACTACAAAACATTAGCCTGTAAGATATTTACAAAAAAATCCAGGTGGCATAGTCCTATGACTACTATTTTTATGCTGATTAAACATAAATAATGGTCCCTAATATAATTAAGTGATCATTATTCACAAAGAAGTTCAGAGATATCACAAATTAAATGAGGTATATGTTTGGTCTTCAGCTTTCCAAATGCTGAATCTGAGGCTGAAACTCCTGAACAAATATTTGAAGGACCAGGAGTCCAAAGCCAAACTTTTGTACATTTATAGCTGGCTGATAAGTAATTGGTATCAATTATCTGAACTAGTATTTCAAAAATTGTATGGCAGCATCCTTTTCCTCTTCCTCTTTTCCTTCTCCTTTACATTCATATCCTTCTGTATTCCCTTCCTTTCCTAAGCAATTCCATCCTAAAGCAAGAAATGTAGGTGTCTACAGTGGGGCAGGTGGCGGAGGGGAAGGGTAGCTGCAATGGGCAGAGTAGGCTGCGTTCAAGCAGAGTAGGGAGGACATTCCCTTAGTTAAGATAAGGAGGGCATCCATGCAGGGGAAGGGTGTGACATAAGGAGTTACTCCCTTAGTGAGCAAGGAGGGTGCCCTGAGAAGGAGTGGCCTAGCGTGGGGTGTCAAATGTAAGGTCAAATAGTTTCCCTCCAGTGGTCCCACTCCTGTTTCCTTTGGTCAATGCTTGCATAATAGACCTCTTCCCACATCCTTTTACAAATTGTGTCTTTTTCTTCTTATTCATACTATAAAATTCCACAGAGGTTTACTTACAAAAGACCAATTAAGGAATGGATAAGTGATTCAACATAGAACCATAAAGCCAAAGTCTTCCCTTCTAATTCTTTTCATTGTGTGATTCTGAAGAACTACCTTAGTCTCCCTTTGTTTATATTTTCTCATTTGTACAATTGAATGATATATTTTTTCTTTCCTAATCTGTGGAAATGTTTATGAGTCAATATTTCCTTGGAAAGATCTTGGCACTCAGTATATGCTACACAATAATATACAATCTTGGGAAGCATTTTAGCTATTGTGGAGATTAGTACCATTATTGATTCTGAATTGATGAGACGTTTAGGCTAAAATCCAGGAACCAGCCAATTCTCAGTGTCACTCATGCACATTGATAGCTTCCATAACTTTGTAGAATAAGCAAAAGCAGAAAACTGGAAGTGATAAATTATGATTTGCACTTTTTTCTCTGAATTATTTTTCTTAAATCACCTTTCTGATGTCAAATCCAATTTGTATGGATTATACAAACCTCATGGGATTTTTATCTAAAGCAATTATTTAACCATTGATTTGGGGAGGTTTTGCATTAATGACTTTTCTATATTAATGACACAGTGTCTTCCAATTTAAGTTTAAAGTTAAGAATCTATAAATAACAGTTTAAAATCTTTAGGTCACCAGAATAGAAATGTCCTGGAGTTGTAGTTACAGCATACCAAGTGCTCACCATTGGAGATGCCAGATGACAATCCGTAGGCAAGCTCCAGTCCAAATAGATGTGGGCTTGATTAGGTTGACAAAATTTTTAGATGAAAATTGAATTGGATACCAGAGGCATGATCTCCTGAGCTCAACTCCGACCCCAACTTTGCCTGTGTCCCTGTCCCAGATCTAATTCATACATTTATTTACTGGTCTGACTCTTGCACATATTAGAGTTTGCTTATGATTTAACACAACTGCCAAAGTGACAAAATTAATAAAGTGTAGGAGATTAGGCATGCTGCTAAAATGACTTGAGTAATTTGAAACTATATATTTTCAAGCATATCCATTAAGTAGGTGACAATTTTGTTCACCAGTTACTGAATCACAAAAGAATGTATGCATGAGAAAATAACATGATCATGTGTTATTCTTGCCAAACATCTATACTCACTCTAGTATATGGAAGTATCAATAATTTTTAGCCAATAATATGACTGTAAATGAGAAAGGTGAACCTAACTGCCCCCAAGTCACAGTCAGTGGCAGATGCAAGGCGCCTGATTTCCAGTGATATCTGGTAAAAGAAATAGAGCTGACACTATGTAATTTGATTCAGAGTTTTAATTACAGGATATAAAATCTGTAAATGAGCCATTATGCATTTTCCATTTTGTTATTTCAGTGAAAAGAAAGTTCAAAACTAGGCAAATTTTTAGCTAAGGCACAAGTTACATTTGCTGAGAAACAGTATTATCTAAAGATCATGCACTGGTTTGGGAGCCCCAAATCCTAAATCCTTTTAGTTCTATGGAATTCCTGTGTGATCTCAGGCAAGCCTTCTCTCAGCACATGAGTCTTTGCAGCTTATAAAATGAAGACTAATACCTGCTGTAGATTAATCCCACTGATTATGTAGATGTAGAACACTGATGTGTAAAGGCCTTTGGTTTTTTTGGAAGCAAATGAAAGGCAAAAACAAACACGTTTTTTATTGTTATTGCTATAAATTCTGTGATTACTTTGGTTGCTACTTTTCTCAAAGACAGATTTACTCAAAAGATTGCTATCTGGAAAAATCTTATCCATGCTAATATTTGATTTGTTTGTTAAATTAGCCATCCACATGACACTTCATTTTTTCTGTAATTTGTACATTCTTTCAGTTCCATTGAATTACTGAAGAGGAAAAATGGAAAAACTCCCTTTTTTTTCATGCTTGGGAATGTCTTATAAATCCTATTTGAGATACCTCCCTTCCAAAGGAAGGAAGGAAGGAAGGGAGGGATGGAGGGAGGGAGAGAGAGAAAAAGAAAAGGAAAGGAAAGAAAAGAAAAAAGCCTCCCAAAATGAAGGCATATTCTAAATGAGGTGACTTAGTCTATAAACACTCATCAAAATATTTTTTTTTCATTTTCATTTCCTACAAGAAATTGCACAGGATATGACCTAATACAATTTGCTTTTAAATGAATGGAAGTGAAAGACAGTGTTTTTCACAGAAGAAGTAAACAAAAGCCTTAAAACCTAAGTTACCCAGAAAATAACCTGGGTACAGAGGAAGGTGGCTAATTTCAGATTTTGGAATGTGGTATCCATAAAGCTCTCCTCTATACCAGACACCTTACATCAGCTCACCCTCAACACCAATCATAAATAGTTGCAACAGCTAAGACGTTGAAGCTTATTATATTTTTGAAGTAAATGACCTCGCTTTTTGCCTTTTTTCCCTTTTTATTGGTTTATCACAGTGAAAGATAATTAACACTGCAAGTCATAAAAACCCTGCACAAGCACAGTTACAGAATTAGCATTAAGAACTTCAAGGCATATATTACATTATAAAATAACTAAAATAGTGGTCTACCATAATCCACACCCATAAATGTCTATCATTAACAGGAAAAGAGTAAATTGATTTCCTTGTTGGAGACTCCTGGGTATTTTATTCCATCATTTTATGTGTACATATGAATAAACTCAAGAGGAACTGAGGAAGGGCAAATAATTTAGTAGTGAGAGAAAATGATAATCAGTTCAGCAAGTGGATCAAGCTGAGTATAAATTTGTCACTCAACTCTTCCTTTTGTCTCCTCACTTTTTTCTTTTATTTCATATTCATGGATTAAGAAGAGCCCTCAAAAAATCATCTCATCAAAGCCACAATAAGATAATATAATCAAGACAATTCCAAGAGTTAGTATCCAGTAATGAAATCTGCCAGGAAATGTATTCATTGTTTCATCATCTTGACTCATGAAATAGCTTTCCACTCGTCACGTCTGAGAACTCTCATTGTGACATTGGAACTGAGGACACCACCTCACCTTTTCTAATTTCATGGTCATACTTTCTCTCATCTGTCTTAGGGGCTGAATTTTCTCGTCTCCCCAAAATTCATGTGAGATATCTTTTAAAGCAGAATCAAGGAGATTAAACATTTTCTTTGAAAGGAGCCCTTAGAAATTATATCATGTGACGTCTACAATTAAAGGACACAGGCCAACTTAGAACAGGCCACCTAAGAAAGATGCTTCTCAGGAAGATTGTAAGGAAAAATCCATTATTCTATGGGGAAATGCTACTTTTTTAAAACACTTTAGCAAAAGATACCTCTCCCCTTGGTATGTATTGTTAATCACTAGTGAGTAGGTGAACAGGTGTCTAGATCTTCTTGGTAGGAAGAGATCAAAATCCTAATTCTCACTCTCAGATACTTAAAATATCGATGGTAGCTCAATGTTCTTAAACTAGGAGAGCTCTAACCTTGGAACTTCAGGATAGGACACCACTGCTGCCAGTGTAGAGGTAGATGCCAATGAGGACATAGCTTTGGAAGAGGCAAGTCTCTGTGATATGGTGAGAAGAATTCAACAGGAACATATGGCAGCAAGAAGCAGTGAGAATGGAATAAAACAATTCCAGCTTCTCTTGGAAGCAGGACTATCCCAGAGTTCTTGTATAATTTACAACAGTGAGAGAAAAGCCCACAAATAGAAGACAAAGTATTTCCTATAAATAGGAAATATGGATTCTCAAGGGATTAACCAACAAAATAAAAGAAGAAACCCTATTTGAACCCCATCCTTCTAGGCTTTAACTGCTCCAGAGACTAGTGCCATCCACATCGCAGTCACCCAAACTAAAAATCTTAGAATCATTTGCCAAATGTTCTCCTCCATGACTCTTCTCTCACTGTATGTGTGCACATACCCATACACATAAGCACCAAATTTCCAATTCTTACTACACAGTTTCAAATCTGTTTCTTCTTTCCTACTCCTGTAGGCTAACAGAATTCAAACCCTATTACCTAGCTGGACTACCATAAATATTATCAAATTAGCAGTTTCTATCTTTTCAATAGGTCCTTCATATAACTTATTTTTCATTCCAATGTCTCATCTATGAAAAATTATTTTTTTGCACATTGTTAAGATTAATGTTAATATCTAATCCCAGAATACACAGAGTCTAAGTGGCAGCTCTGAATAAAATTCTAATTCTACCACTTATTAACTGAGTGATTTTGAATAAATTTTTAAACTTTTATGAGCCTTTGTTTTCTCAATAATTGTTTTAATATTTATTAAATCCCTACTAAGAGTCAGGCAATGCTCTAAATGTTGAAGATAAAGTAGTGAATGATATATACAAGCTTCTTTTCAGGGAGTCTATATTTTAGTATGAAAAAACTTCATCTGAAAATTCACATCTAAAAGTCACAATAACTGGATGGACCTCAGAAAGTAGTTGTAAATACTTAAGGATAAAACATGGACAAAGCATCTAGCATAGTGTCTAACACCAAGGAGCTGATTAATAAAAGCCAAATTTATCTTCTCAATGAAAGGAAAGAGGGCTTGCCTGGTGGCGCAGTGGTTGAGAGTCCGCCTGCCGATGCAGGGGACACGGGTTCCTGCCCCGGTCCGGGAAGATCCCACATGCCGTGGAGCGCCTGGGCCTGTGAGCCATGGCCGCTGAGCCTGCGCATTCGGAGCCTGTGCTCCGCAACGGGAGAGGCCACAGCTGTGAGAGGCCCGCATACCACAAAAAAAAAAAAAAAAAAAGAAATGGTAAGACTTTACCTTATAGAGGAAATGGCCTTCTTTTCCTCTGGGAAGGACTCTAAATCACCACTAACCATAAAAATGTTAAATTGAAAAGGGTAGCCCTGATGCAGAGCTTTCAGCCCAACGACACAAAAAACAATGCTCAAAATATTCACTGGCTAGAAATCAGATCTAATTCCTAAACTCAGAATTCTATCCATTTATTCACATATTGCTATCTTTCTTGCTCTCTACTCTTCTAGTTGTCTTCCCAAAATGTTATTATGAGAAATAACTTTAAAATATTAATATTCAAAGAAATATTATCCATTCTCATCTCACTTTTCAAGCACAGAGAAACAACTTATCCCAATTTCAATGAATTTTAGGAAAACAAAATGTTACATCTGCTTGGTACTCTAGGCCTTTGTATGCTAAACTTCACTTTCACAGTATTCTTCTGACTTCACGATTTCTCTCATACATCATTTTCTTATCTGTCACCTCTGTGAGTATCTAATAAGTCGTATCTAAGTATAAGCTCCTCATTAGTCGTGAGATCCCAACATTGAACACAGTGTCTTAATACCCTGCAGAGAGCAACAAGGTAATTACCTCTCAATTCCTATATTCAATTTCTAAAGTTAAAGTACCAAGTTATCTATGATTAACATAATCTATAATAGACACCTAGCAAATTGTGGTGCATTCTTAATTTTTATATTTTGATTACATAATATCATGCTTAAATTGAAAGACTTTCTTTACAGAACATGCTTTGTGATGATTAGGCTGTAATAACACTTGGCAGTATTTCATTATTCACTATCATCAATGTGAGAAAATCTCCTACCTCCCTATATCATGTTACCATATAAGTTTCCATATGCAGGCTTATTCTTTTTGTTATTTTTAGAATATTTTCAACTTTATGGCGTTAGATTGAATTTTTTCATAGTGACCATCATCCCTTCTGCTTTCTTTCAGAGTACATTAAGTATTTTCAGATAGGTTATTAATGCTAAAATCTAGTAGTTCCAGAATAGAAACCAGATAAATGAGTTTCATGTCCATTCTAAATGGGATCATCCAATTTGATAAATATCCTTCTCACTGACATGGTGTAGTCAGTGAGTTTGCATTTAAAATTTTAGCAGCCAAACTCTTTATGTTATTAATTTAACCTGGAAACCCAATATATAAAGCATTAAACAAAGACGAAGAACTGTTCTGTTTAAAAGATGGTCCTGCTCACTTGACCCTTTGGACTCTAAAATGATGGTAAGAAGTCGTCAAAGGATCTTCAGAGTGTGATTTCAAAATTATTGCTCTTGATGTTGCTCTAAATTCTGACTTGGAATTACACTGCACTGAAGGGGTTCTCGAAGAATGAAGTGGTTCCAACACCCAAATTACCCAAAGAAAACAGAGGGATGAAATTTTCAGAGCTGAGATAAGAAGAGTCCTCACTTGTAAAACAATTTTTTTTAAATCATTGCCTACTACTCTATGTATGATACTATGCTAGTTAATTAAGTATAACTGTCAAAAACATATCAAAAGCTTTTAAAAAGTCATTATAGATTAAATCTATTTAGTAATTAATTATATTCACCAGACTTGATCTTTGCAAAATCATACTAATTATTATAGTTATAAAAACCAAAGTAAAAATGTTTCTTTAAAATCTTTCATAAGTTTAGGCAAAGTGCCTGTCTGAATACTGTCAATTTCTTACTCAGAACTGAGATCTTACAATGAGTAAGGCATGAATCTATTTCTCCATCTTTTACTATCCTCAAGACCATAACAGGGGAATATGTTGCAATTTCAATATACAGAATGAGATTTCAGACTGGGTTTATCAAGTGAAATTAGCTTCGGTTACCTTCTTTAGAGCTTCTTGATCTTTGAACACTGCCTCTTCTTGCCACCTTCATTGTTTATTAACATGTGACTCTGCCAGTGGCTTTCTAATAAGAACATGAGTCCCAGCAATAACAAAGTACACATGTCTTATTCAGTTAGGCCCACCACTCAAAAATTAAAAATTTAGAGAAACCTCAGAGAAGAATTTTTTTAAAAATTAGTTTTATGTCAATTCCCCAGTATTTAGTGCTCTTTCTTAGACAAATGTTTAGGAATTCTCACTGCAATTTCATTTAATAGATCTATCCACTTAGCACAGGGGCAAAGATTATTCTTTTTAGTTTCAAACCACTTTGTAACCACATTTTTTAAGTAATTGATATATCAGTTGGTTCCCTTAGATAATTAAATAATTCACAGATAATTAACTCTGGAATACATCTTTGTAATTTCTGGGTAAAAATAGTGAAGTCAAGCCTTGTAAAATGTTCTCCCAATAAGAGTACAAAAGAACTCAAAAAGTGCTACCCCAAATGAGAAAATATCCATAATTTCCTGCCATAAACTCAAAAGAAGTAAGTCAGAAAAGATACTGAAGATTGTATGAATACATGGCATGACTCTGAACTCTCTCTTTCTCCAAAGTCATAATGCTGAGTCTCAGCGACCTCAAAATTCTCAAGGATATCCGTAAATCACCCTTTTTGACTAACTGGAAGTAAACGGCTTTTAAGCATGGGGATACTGGGGACAATTGTCTCTGACGGAAGCCCAAATTGCAGGTTACCAATATGAATAAAAGGCATGATTCCAAACCCACAGTATACCCCACATCATAAGATACTACCTCAGTGCCCCTCCAAGCCCTGCCTCCAGTAGGTAAAGTGAACCATGGTACAGAGCATTTAACAACATATACAATGAGAAAGAATAAGGCTTTACATCATTCCAACTAAGAAACTCCCTCACCTGCTATAACCTCATGAAACAGAAGTTATATTTAAATCCTCACACTCTAACTCAGAGGAAAAACAGACCTCAAGAAATAGGGGAGGGCTTCCCTGGTGGCACAGTGGTTGAGAGTCCGCCTGCCAATGCAGGGGACACAGGTTCGTGCCCTGGTCCGGGAGGATCCCACATGCCGCAGAGCGGCTGGGCCCGTGAGCCATGGCTGCTGAGCCTGCGCGTCCAGAGCCTGTGCTCCGCAACGGGAAAGGCCACGACAGTGAGAGGCCCATGTACCGCAAAAAAAAAAAAAAAAAAAAAGGAAATAGGGGAAAGGAACAAAAGATAATTTACTCTACACAATATCAGGAAAACAAAGCTGCTGATACTAAACATAAAGAGGATGAAAAGAAATAGTATGTTTCTATGAAAGAGAGAAAAGCAAAAGCTAGACAGAGGAAAAGAATTGGGGGAAAAAACCCAGCATGTAAAGCAAAATAACAAACAAACAAGAAAATCCCAAAGAATAGAAAAAAATCACCCCAAAATGTTTTTCATAGGAAAAACTCAATGAGAGCATATATTTATTTTTTTAATCAAAGAGCATAAAACATACTTTAAGATAAAGAAATAAATTGAAGACAAATCAAAACCATGCCAGACAGAACTGATAAACAAATTATGACAATTGCAAGGAGCAATTTGTTACTAAAAATAATAATGGACATAGATGAAATGAAATAAGCACAGTACATGTAGAGAAACAAGAACAACAAAAACACACAGATCACTGACAACCATAAATTTGAGTAGACCCTCTTTTTATTTTCTCTTCATACTACCACATAATTTTTATTAGTTAACGTAACTAACTGCTTTTACATTAAGTTTTGTAAATATTTATGTAGGTATAATTGATTTAAAATAAACATATTTTAATTGTATAATTTAATGTTTTGGCATATATATATATATATATATATATATATGTTAAACTCCAGCACAGTTAAAATAGTGAATATATACATCACACTCAAAGTTTCTTTATGTCTCTTTGTAATCTTGCCTTTCTACCCCTCCCCAGCTCCTTCCCATCCCTAAATAACCGCTGACTGGCTTTCACTCACTAAAAATTAGTTTGTATTTTCTAGAGTTTGATATAAATGGAAAATATACAGTATACACTCATTTTGCCTGTTTTCTGTCACTTAATTTAAATATCAATATTTTGAGATTCATCCATATTGTTGCATTTATTAATAGTCCATACATAATTCTTGCATAGCAGTCTTCCATTGTATTGTATACAGCACTCTTTGTTTATATTTTTACCTGTTGATGGACATCTGAGTTTTTTCCAGGTTTTACCCATTACATTTAGGTTTCCATCAACATTCATGTATAAGACTTTGAATGGACATATGCTTCCATTTCTCTTAGTTAAGAGTAGAATAGCTAGATCATGTGATTCGTGTATGCTTACCTTTTTAAGAAACTGTCAGGCTGTTTTCCAAAGTAGTTGTACAATTTCACATTCTTACAAGCACTATAAGAGAGTTCCAGTCTATCAACATTCTAGCCAACATCTGGTATGATCAGTCTTTTAAATTTTAGCCATACGAATAGTAGTGTAATGATATCTCATTGTGAGTTTAATTTACATTTCTCAAATGACTAAAGATACTGAGTATCTTTTCATGTGCATATTTCCCATCCACATGTCTTCCCACCCATATATTTGTAAATACTTTTTCCCAATCTTTGCCTTGTCTTTTCAGTCTTTTAACAGAATTTTTCAAAGAGCGTAAGTTTTTACATGGATGAGGTCCAATTTATCAATTTTTATTCTTTCATAGAGCATGCTTTTGAGGCTGTACCTAAGAATTTTGCCTAACCCAAGTTCATAAAGATTTTCTCCTATGTTTTCTTCCATAAGTTTATAGTTTAATTTTTATATTTAATTCTATGATCCAATTTGATGTTAATTTTAGTATATGGTATTGAGTAGGTTAATGATTCTGATTGATTTTTAAATTCACTAACATTGAATTCCCAGGACAAATCCTTTGTTATTATGCTGTCTTATATTTTTACATCCTACTGGATTTAATTGCTAAATTTTTTGTTAAGAATTGTTGCATCTATGTTCATGAAGGATATTAATCTGTAGTTTCCTTTTCCTATGATGTCTTTTTCTCTAGTTTTGGAATTGAGATAGTACTTGATTCATAAAACGTGTTGTTTAAGCATTCACTTGTCTTCAATCTTCTAGAAACATTTGTTTAGGATTGCTATTATTTCTTCCGTACATATTTAGAAGAATTCACCAAGTGATGTGAGCCTGGAGTTTTCTTTGTGGGAAAGTTGTAACTTCAAATTAAATTTAATAGAATAGTGCCATTCAGATTATCTATTAATTTAAAGAAGATTTTATCTATTGAGTGAGATTTGGGAGTTTGTTCCCTTCATCTAAGTTGTTAAATTTATTGCCATAAAGTTGTTCAGACTATTTCCTTACTAGTCTTTCAATATTTTGTAGAATTTGTATTGATGCCATGTCTCTCATTCCTGATATTGGCAATTTATGTCCTTTTCTCCCCTGTTTTGCCTGGCTAGAAGTTTTTCAGTTTTATTAATTGTTTCATAAATCTATTTTTGGTTACATTGATTTTCTCTATTGTTTTCACCATTTTCTATTTCATTGATTTCTCTCATTATTTTCCATATGTGATTAATTTGAGTTCAATTTGCTCTTTGAGTCTTAAAGAAAACGTTGTGGATACTGATTTGAGACTTTTTTCTCATTTCTAGTATTGGATTTTAATACTTATAAATTTCCCCTAATTACTGTATTAACAGCATCTTGCAAATTTTGGTGTGTCTGTTTGCATTTTCATCCAGTTAAAAATACTTTACTTTTCTTCTTTGAACTACCAGTTAGTTCAAGTTATCATTTCTGGACTTCCACCTATTTTTCGTCTATTGATTTATAATTTAATGCTCTTATGGTCAGGGCACATACTTTATATGATTGAAATTCTTTTAAATTTATTAACACTCATTTTTGGCCCAGAATATATCTATCTTGATAAATACTCTATTTGTTTGAAAAGAATGTATAATTTTCCATAGATAAAACCACATAGACCAAACAATAATATAAAAGGAAAAGGAAAACTCAAAGAGTAATAAAAATAGTAATATGAAAATAACTTACAAAATAAAGAAAGTAGAAAACTATTGCTCTGGTTAGGGCTGCAACAAATTATTTTAGGAAGCTTTATTATTTAGAATCATTTTCAGCTATGGAAAGATTCAAATCTCAAAGTCTCAACTAATGAGAGGATTTTTGTTTGTTAATTTTCTGCCTGCTTATAAAACAGTGATCAAAATATTATTCAACAAAGAGGCTGATAGCTCCCTGGAGACTGTATATTGGGGAATAAAAGTTACTGTTAAGTAACATTTTCTTGAGTGTTTAAGGATTTCTGAGAACAGACTAAGAGTTACCATGGGTACAATATTCGCAAAAAGAGTTTGACAGCTCTCTGGAGATTGCATACAGGGAAATAAACATTTTTATTAAGTAACATTTTCTTGAAAGTTTAAGGATTTTTGAGGATAGAATAAGAATTACCAGGGGTACAATATTTTATATATATTCCAATGGATTTTAAAATGGAAACTAAAATGTCTTTAAGGATTATGTAGGACTTCTGCTTTCAATTCTGACAGGTATTGAGCTTGGAAGATGTCACTGCTGTTCTTAGAAGAATCAAGCTGAACAAAGAGAAACTGATTACTTCACTTGAACCCATCAGAAAAAGCGAGGTGGCAGGGCGAACGGACACCCCAAAATCTGGAGAGTCAAGTGAATAGAGAGAATCACATCAGAGATCAGCTTACCTGGAGCAAAAGTGAATGAAGCCATAAATTGGTAGGAGGGCTGAATGGTAATTTTGACAAAATTACTGGAGTGTGCCTGTGAACTAGTATGAGAATGAGAAATTGCTCAGGGCTGTGGATTTAGGAGGACACCAACACTTCCATAGGTTTAAATTCCAGGAACCCCAACAGGTACTAATGACAAAGAAAAAAGGAAAAATTCCCCTTGTTTTTCTGACGAGGAGAGAAAAGCAACCATTTTGAAAAGACCCAGAGTATTCTACATAACATGCATAAGCCTACTCTCCAGGGTAACAGACTACCAGAGACTCATTCTATCTAAGAGATGGGCACTTGCCTGACTTCAACACCTTCTAGACTTCCTGTCTTACCTAGAGGGAAATGGTGGGGGGGCAGAGAAGGAATTAAAAAACAGTTGTGAAGTTCACACACCAGGATCATAGGCCCACTAAATCAATGGGATTTAAACACAAAACTGTAGAATGCTTCCTCTGCCCCTCTCTCCCATACTATACGATTACATCAATAAGGCTTCAATAAATAATAGTGTATTATAGCTCAAAGAGCTGCAAGAAACACATACTCTCTGAAGAGCAGTAAAAAAGTAAAGGCCCAAATTCAGAAAAAGAGACAAAAATAAGGCTACTAGAGAAATTTGAAGCCTCTGACACCTATAGCTACAGCAAACATTGAACACAGTCAAACTCCTAACCATATTAACATAAAACCTTACACTGAAGGCCTATTGACCTTAGTTTTTATTATTCCATGGGTCACAGTTGAGAATTTTCCAAAATTAATGACAGACACCAAACCACAGACCCAGAAACTCAGAGAACACCAAGCAGAATAAATACCAAAAAATTTAAACTGGCATATCATATTCAAAAGGCCAAAAACAAAGGTAAAAATCTTAAAAGAAGACCAAAGGAATAAAAATACCCTGCAAACAGTAGAACATCAAGGATAAGAATTACATTCTTATGAGTTTCTTCTCAGAAAACAAATAAACAAGAAGAGAATGGAGGGAAATATGTAAAGCATTAAAAAAAAAAAAAGAGGACCAACCCATCCAGAATTCTATATCCAATGAAATCAAAGTCAAAAAAGAAGAAGACGGCTTCCCTGGTGGCGCAGTGGTTGAGAGTCCGCCTGCCGATGCAGAGGACACGGGTTCGTGCCCCAGTCCGGGAAGATCTCACATGCTGCGGAGCAGCTAGGCCTGTAAGCCATGGCTGCTGAGCCTGCGCATCGGGAGACTGTGCTCTGCAATGGGAGAGGCCGCAACAGTGAGAGGCCCGCATACCTCAAAAAAAAAAAAAAAGAAGAAAGACTGTTTCAAGTGAACAAAACCAGAATTTCATTGCAGCAGACTTGTTCTGAAAGAAATGTTAAAAGAAGTTCTTCATAGAGAAGAAAATGATATGAGTCAGATATATGTAAACAAAGGAAGAATGCCAGAGAAGAAATAAATGAAGATAAAATTTTTTAATTTTCTTAATCTTGGTTGATCTAAGAGACAACTATCTGTTCAAAGTAATAATAGTAACAATGTATGGGGTAATTATAGCATGTGGATAAGTAAAATTAATGACAGAAATGTTCTAAGACACAGAAAGTAGGAACTGGAAATACTTTGTTATTAATTATGTGTACTATACATGAAGTAGTTAGTGTTAATTGAAAGTAGACTTAGAATACTTGAAGTGTGTATTTCAAATTCTAGAGAAACAACTAAAGTTTTAAGAAGAAGGATAATTGATATGCTAAGAGCAGAGAGAAAATGAAATAATATAAAATGTCCAATTAAACCAGAGGGGGCATAAAAAGGGTAGAAGAAAAAAAAATCAGAGAATAACTGCTACAAATAGAAAATAATTACAAACATATTAGACATTACCTCAACTATATCAATAATCATTTTAAATGGAATAGTCTAAATACACCAATTAAAAAGACAGAGATCAAGGAGACTGGTTTAAGACGGAAGAGTAGAAGGACATGCTCTCACTCCCTCTTGCAAAAGCACCAGAATCACAACTAACTGCTGAACAATCATCGACAGGAAGACACTGGAACTCACCAAAGAAAAAGATACCCCACATCCAAAGACAAAGAAGAAGCCACAGTGAGATGGTAGGAGTGGCACAATCACAATAAAATCAAATCCCATAACTGCTGGGTGGGTGACTCACAAACTGGAGAACACATATACCACAGAAGTCCACCCACTGGAGTGAAGGTTCTGAGCCCCACGTCAGGCTTCCCAACCTGGGGGCCCAGCAAAGGGAGGAGGAATTCCTAGAAAATCAGACTTTGAAAACTAGCAGGATTTGATTGCAGGACTTCGACAGGACTGGGGGAAACAGAGACTCCACTTGTGAAGGGCACACACAAAGTAGTGTGTGCATCGGGACCCAGTGGAAGGAGTAGTGACCCCATAGGAGACTGAACCAGACCTACCTGCTAGTGTTGCAGGGTCTCCTGCAGAGGCGGGGGGTGGCTGTGTCTCACTGTGAGGACAAGGACACTGGCAGCAAAGGTTCTGGGAAATACTGCTTGGTGTGAGCCCTCAGAGAGTCTGCCATTAGACCCACCAAAGATCCCAGGTAGGTTCCAGTGTTGGGTTGCCTCAGGTCAAAAAAAAAACAGGGAGGGAACCCAGCCTGACCCACCAGCAGAGAAGCGGATTAAAGTTTTACTGAGCTCTGGCCACCAGAGCAACAGCCAGCTCTACCTACCACCAGTCCCTCCCATCAGAAAACTTGCACAAGCCTCTTAGGTAGCCTCATCCACCAGAGGGCAGGCAGCAGAAGCAAGAAGAACTACAGTCCTGCAGCCTGTGGGAAAAAAACCTATATTCACAGAAAGATAGACAAAATGAAAAGGCAGAGGGCTATGTACCAGATGAAGGAAAAAGATAAAACCCCAGAAAAACAACTAAATGAAGTGTAGACAGGCAAGCTTCCAGGAGAAGAATTCAGAATAATGATAGTGAAGATGACCCAGGACCTTGGAAAAAGAAAGAGGCAAAGATCGAGAAGATTCAAGAAATGTTTAACAAAGACCTAAAAGAATTAAAGAACAAACAAACAGAGATGAACAATACAATAACTGAAATGAAAACTACACTAGAAGGAATCAATAGCAGAATAACTGAGGCAGAAGAACGGATAGTGAGCTGGAAGACAGAATGGTGGAATTCACTGCTGTGGAACAGAAAAAAGAAAAAAAAATGAAAAGAAATGAAGACAGCTTAAGAGACTTCTGGGACAACATGAAACACAACAACATTCGCATTATAGGGGTCCCAGAAGGAGGAGAGAGAGAGAAAGGGCCCGAGAAAATATTTGAAGAGATCATAGTTGAAAACCTCCCTAACATGGGAAAGGAAATAGCCACCCAAATCCAGGAAGCACAGAGAGCCCCATACAGGTAAACCCAAGGAGAAACACACTGATAAACATAGTAATCAATTTGGCAAAAATCAAAGACAAAGAAAAATTATTGAAAGCATCAAGGGAAAAACGACAAATAACATACAAGGGAACTCCCATAAGGTTAACAGCTGATTTCTCAGCAGAAACTCTGCAAGCCAGAGGGAGTGGCATGATATACTTAAAGTGATGAAAGGGAAGAACCTACAATCAAGATTACTCTACCTGGCAGGGATCTCATCCAGATTCAATGGAGAAATCCAAAGGTTTACAGACAAGCAAAAGCTAAGAGAATTCAGCACCACCAAAACAGCTCCACAACAAATGCTAAAGGAACTTCTCTAAGTGGGAAACACAAAAGAAGAAAAGGACCTACAAAAACAAACCCAAAACAATTAAGAAAATAGTAATAGGAACATACATATAGATAATTACCTTAAATGTGAATGGATTAAATGCTCCAACCAAAAGACACAGGCTCACTGAATGGATACAAAAACAAGACCCATACACATGCTGTCTACGAGAGACCCACTTCAGTCTTAGGGACACATACAGACTGAAAATGAGGGGATGGAAAAAGATATTCCATGCAAATGGATATCAAAAGAAAGCTGGAGTAGCAATTCTTATACCAGACAATGTAGACTTTAAAAAAAAAGACTATTACAAGAGACAAAGAAGGACACTACATAATGATTGAGGGATCAATCCAAGAAGATATAACAATTGTAAATATTTATGCACCCAATACAGGAGCACCTCAGTACATAAGGCAAATGCTAACAGCCAAAAAAGGGGAAATTGACAGTAACACAATAATACTAGGGGACTTTAACATCCCACTTTCACCAATGGACAGATCATCCAAAATGAAAATAAATAAGAAAACACAAGCTTTAAATGAACATTAAACAAGATGGAATTAACTGATACTTATAAGACATTCCATCCAAAAACAACAGAATACACTTTTTTCTCAAGTGTGCACAGAACATTCTCCAGGATAGATCACATCCTGGTCACAAATCAAGCCTCAGTACATTTAAGAAAACTGAAGTCATATCAAGCATCTTTTCTGACCACAACGCTATGAGATTAGAAATCAATTACAGGGAACAAAACGTAAAAAATACAAACACATGGAGGCTAAACAATACGTTACTAAATAACCAAGAGATCACTGAAGAAACCAGAGAGGAAATAAAAAAATACCTACAGGCAAATGACAATGAAAATACGACAATCCAAAACCTATGGGATGCAGCAAAAGCTGTTCTCAGAGGGAAGTTTATAGCAATACAAGCCTACATCAAGAAACAAGAAAAACCTAAATAAACAATCTAACCTTACAGCTAAAGGAACTAGAGAAAGAAGAAAAAGCAAAATGCAAAGTTAGCAGAAGGAAAGAAATCATAAAGATCACAACAGAAATAAATGAAATAGAAACAAAGGAAACAATATCAAACGTCAATAAAACTAACACCTGGTTCTTTGAGAAGGTAAACAAAATTGATAAACCATTAGCCAGACTCATCAGAAAAAAAGAGAGAGGACTCAAATCAATAAAATTAGAAATGAAAAAGGGGAAGTAACAAGTGACACTGCAGAAATACAAAGGATCCTGAGAGATTACTACAAGCAACTATATGCCAATAAAATGGACAACCTGGAAGAAATGGACAAATTCTTAGAGAAGCACAAACTTCCGTGAATGAACAAGGAAGAAATAGAAAATATAAACAGATCAATCACAAGCACTGAAATTTAAACTGTGATTGAAAATCTTCCAACAAACAGAAGCCCAGGACCAGATGGCTTCACAGGTGAAGTCTATCAATCATTTAGAGAAGAGCTAATGCCCATCCTTCTCAAACTCTTCCAAAAAACTGCAGAGTAAGAAACAGTCCCAAACTCATTCCATGAAGCCACCATCACCCTGATACCATAATCAGACAAAGATACTACCAAAAAAGAAAATTACAGACCAATATCACTGATGAATATAGATGCAAAAATACTCAACAAAATACTAGCAAACAGAATCCACCAACACAGTAAAAGGATCATATACCATGATCAAGTGGGATTTATCCCAGGGATGCAAGGATTCTTCAATATATGCAAATCAATCAATGTGATACACCATATTAACAAACTGAAGGAGAAAAAACATATGACCATCTCAGTAGATGCAGAAAAGCTTTGACAAAATTCAACACCTATTTATGATAAAAACTCTCCAGAAAGTGGGCATAGAGGGAACCTACCTCAACATAATAAAGGCCATATATGATAAACCCACAGCAAACATCATTCTCAATGGTGAAAAACTGAAAGCATTTCCTCTAAGATCAGGAACAAGACAAGGATGTCCACTCTCATCACTATTATTCAATATAGTTTTGGAAGTCCTAGCCACAGCAATCACAGAAGAAAACGAAATAAAAGGAATACAAATTGGAAAAGAAGTAAAACTGTCACTGTTTGCAGATGACATGATACTATGCATAGAGAATTGTAAAGATGCCACCAGAAAACTACTAGAGCTAATCAATGAATTTGGTAAAGTAGCAGGATACAAAATTAATGTACAGAAATCTCTTGCATTCTTGTACACTAATGATTAAAAATCTGAAAGAGAAATTAAGGAAATACTTCCATTTACCATTGCAACAAAAAGAATAAAATACCAAGGAATAAACCTACCTAGGGAGACAAAAGACCTGTATGCAGAAAACTATAAGACACTGATGAAAGAAATTAAAGATGATACAAACAGATGGAGAGATATACCATGTTCTTGGATTGGAAGAATCAATATTGTGAAAATAACTATACTACCCAAAGCAATCTACAGATTCAATGCAATCCTTATCAAATTACCAATGGCATTTTTTTACAGAACTAGAGCAAAAAATCTTAAAATTTGTATGGAGACACAAAGGACCCCGAATAGCCAAAGCAGTCTTGAGGGAAAAAAATGGAGCTGGAGAAATCAGACTCCCTGACTTCAGACTATACTACAAAGCTACAGTAATCAAGAAAAGATGATACTGGCACAAAAACAGAAATGTAGATCAATGGAACAGGATAGAAATACCAGAGGTAAATCCACACACCTATGATCAACTAACCTATGACAAAGGAGGCAAGGATACACAATGGAGAAAAGACAGTCTCTTCAATAGGTGGTGCCAGGAAAATTGAACAGCTATATGTAAAAGAATGAAATTAGAACACTCCCTAACACCATACACAAAAATAAACTCAAAATGGATTAGAGACCTAAATGTAAGACCAGACACTCTAAAACTCTTAGAGGAAAACATAGGAAGAACACTCTTTGACATAAATCACAGCAAGATCTTTTTTTGATTCACCTCCTAGAGTAATGGAAATAAAAACAAAAATAAACAAATGGGACCTAATGAAACTTAAAAGCTTTTGCAAAGCTAAGGAAACTACAAACAAGACGAAAAGACAACCCTCAGAATGGGAGAAAATATTTGCAAACGAATCAATGGACAAAGGATTAATCCTCAAAATATATAAACAGCTCATGCAACTCAATATTAAGAAAACAAACAACCCAATGCAAAAATGGGCAGAAGACCTAAATAGACATTTTTCCAAAGAAGACTTACATATGGCCAAGAAGCACATGAAGAGCTGCTCAACATCACTAATTATTAGAGAAATGCAAATCAAAACTACAGTGAGGCATCACCTCACACCAGTTAGAATGGGCATCATCAGAAAATCTACAAACAACAAATGCTGGAGAGGGTGTGGAGAAAAGGGAACCCTCTTGCACTGTTGGCGGGAATGTAAATTGATACAGCCACTATAGAGAACAGTCTGGAGGTTCCTTAAAAAAGTAAACATAGAGTTACCATATGACCCAGCTATCCCACTACTGGGCATATACCCAGAGAAAACCATAATTCAAAAAGACACATGCACCCTAATGTTCATTGCAGCACTATTTACAATAGCCAGGTCATGGAAGCAACCTAAATGCCCATCAACAGACAAATGGATAAAGAAGATATGGTACATATATACAATGGAATATTACTCAGCCATAAAAAGGAACAAAATTGGGTCATGTAGAGACATGGATGAATCTAGAGCCTGTCATACAGAGTGAAGTAAGTCAGAAAGAAAAACAAATATCATATATTAATGCATATATGTGGAACCTAGAAAAATGGTACAGATGAACCGGTTTGCAGGGCAGAAATTGAGACACAGACGTAGAGAACAAATGTATGGACACCAATGGGGGAAAAGTGGCAGGGGGGTGGTGGGGGTGGGATGAATTGGGAGATTGGGATTGGCATATATACACTAATATGTATAAAATGGATAACTAATAACCTGCTGTATTAAAAAAATAAATAAAATAAAATGCAAAAATTCAAAAAAGAAATATATGAATAAATATGCTAAAGTTGTAAACAGAATAAAATACTTAAGTGCATCTTAAAAAAAATAAAATAAAAACACAGATCATCAGAGTGGATAAAACATATAAGACCTAAAAATATGTTATCTACTCATTTAATAAACCCATTTTAAATATAAAGACACAGCTAGATTAAATGGAGAAAGGCATACCATGTTAACTATAATCAAGTGAAAAACAGAGTAACAATATTAATTTCAGTCAAAGCAGACTTCAGAAAAAAGAAAGTGATCAGAGATACAGAGGAATATTACATAATGATAAAGCAATGAAATCTTGAGGGAGACATAATAATCCCTAACATACATGTACCTAACCAAAATCATCAAAAGAATTAAGGCAAAAACTAACAGAACTGCAAAAAGAAACAGAGGAATCCACTATTAAGTTGAAAACTTCAATACCCCTCTTTCAGCACTTGGCAGATCCAGCAGGCAGAAATCAGTACAGATATAGTTGATATGAACAGTACTCTACAAATAAGAGTCCAAGAGAGTGGTCCACTTAACATGTTAAGAATTGTGGAGAGGGGGAGGACTTCCAGAAAGTTGGTATGAGTGGTTCATAGTGAAACTGCACACTTTAGATGGGACTCCAACCCAGATGCACCTCAGTTGGGACTTGAACCCACAATCTTCTAACTGAAACCCCACAGCTAGTCTCAGGACGCAGTGAAGCTCAAGTTCTTTATGTGTTGGCACAGAAGGAATTCAGCAAAAGGCAAAGTGATAGGCAAGTAGCAGATTTATTAATATAGGATGCTTGTGAAGTATACAAGCAAGCAGGCAAAAGGGCTCTGCCCCTAGAACTAAGTGGGTTACATTTTTAAAATCAAAGGAAAAGTGTGGAGGGAGAGAAGACTACCTTCTTCCTCTTCCTTTGTAAAGATGT
The DNA here is from genome assembly GCF_963455315.2 of Globicephala melas. Lineage (NCBI taxonomy): Eukaryota > Metazoa > Chordata > Mammalia > Artiodactyla > Delphinidae > Globicephala > Globicephala melas. Next base: position 64,997,116 of record NC_083327.1, on the reverse strand, counting down.
TGTAGGAAAATGGGGCATGAGAGGATGGTCATGTCCCAGGTCTCAGGCAAATTCCTGGGACAAGCCACCAAGTTGAGGGTCTTTGGCTTCATGCAGCAAAGAATTCAAGAATGAGCCATAGTAAAGTGAAAGCAGAGATACATATTCCATAGGCAGAATGTAGTTCATGTCAAACCCAGGACATTTAGCTGTTCTGTTATCCATTGATGTGAAGTGACCTGAAGTACCTCGGGGAATGGGAAGGGCAAGGTCAGAGCACAATGGGCATGACCAGTCGGGATTTCCTTGAGAACGTGGCTTTCTCTCTTATTGTCGCTCCCTTATTCACTTCAGTGATCATCAGCAGGCACTCTAATTCCTACTCTAAAGAGAATTGTTTGACCTCTGTTCTTTTTTTTTTTTCTTTTTTAGTTTGCGGTATGCAGGCCTCTCATTATTGTGGCCTCTCCCGTTGCGGAGCACAGGCTCCGGACGCGCAGGCTCAGTGGCCATGGCTCACGGGCCCAGCCGCTCCGCGGCATGTGGGATCTTCCCGGACCAGGGCACGAACCAGCGTCCCCTGCATTGGCAGGCGGACTCTCAACCACTGTGCCACCAGGGAAGCCCTTTACCTCTGTTCTTAATAAAAGTTAAATAGCTGATAGAGCAGTTTGGTGAGAGCTCATGGTTTTTATTTCACCCAATATACCGGCATATTATGCACTTGAGTCATCTGTTTTGCAGTATGAGTTTTAAGACCTGCACTATAGTCCATTATATTGACTGATAACCCAGGGTTTGGTAAGTCATTTCCTCTTTTAGAATATTTTGGTTGCTTTCCTTCTATTCCAGGGCTTCTCACCTTCAGCACTATTGACTCTTTGTGCTAGATAATCCTCCGTTGCTGGCATCTATCCACTAAGTGTCAACATCCCCTCCCCCCAGTGGTGAGCAAAATATCTCCAAAAATTGCCAAATGTCCCCTCAGGGATAGAATCACCTCGAATTGAGAACCACTGCCCTATTAAAAACACATTTTAATTGTTGCTTTCATTATAAGAGTGACACAAATTTATTGAAAACAAGTGTTTAAAATACAGAAAAATAAAATAAAGTGAAAATCAGCATTTTATTTACTGCAACATAGTTACTTAAAACATTTGGTTACATTTCAGTATATTTTATTTTTGTCTGATATTAAATTTAAATTTATTATGTCATTTGGCATCCTATAATTTTACAGTTTTTATTCAATATTCTTATGAACATTTCTTCATGTCCTTAAATAGTCTTTAAAAAGGTGGTTTTGAATGGGTATATAGTGTCCAATTGCATGGTAGTGTTCCTTTTTTTGTTTGTTTTCTTTCAATTTAGAGGAATTCTTCTGAGCCCAAGTCAAACTTTAGGTTCTTTGGTATAACGAGCTCTTTGTCGAACATGAAAATGATTCTGAACAAAGGCCTTTTTATCATTTTGTTTAGTAAAGAAGATATGGAGGCAACCAATTGGACCTGTAGTGATTCAATATACACTTAGTGTTTTAATTTTCTAATTTTGGGTACTATCCACTTAGATAAACTTCACGTTAAAATGTTTCAAATCCAAAGACACCTAAAGTTTGATTTAACTAATGGAAGAATTGATACTAGTTTAAAAATAATTGTGAGATAGCTTTTGACAATGTGCTAAGCACTGGATTTACAGATTTATCAGACGATTTAATCCCACTCTTTAGGTGGCTAAAAATAAATAAGACATGCACAAAAGTAACTACAATGTACATTGTAATGAGAATGAGAACTAAGACACATATGCAAAATATAATGGAAATTCAGAAGAAGGAAAGAGTTCAGTGGGTGAGATCAGGATAGGCATGGATGAGGAAGCAGTACTTAAAGAAAGAACAGAATTCTGACATTGCAAGCAAGGTAAGGAAAAGGAGAGCCTTCCTGAAAGAAGGAATGACTTGAGCATTGAAGAAGGACACTAAGTGATAAGATAGGAGGGCAGTGGAAAAGCCTGGAATTGTAGATGAAGGCATTTGGCATGAAGAGGGAAGGAGTGGAAATGCAAGGAAGAAAAGGGAAAGGGAAGGAGCAGAAGTTAATGAGAATCTATTCTTGCCAGCTGCTGTGCTATAAGTTTTACTTACATCATTTCAGCACTCACATCTCCATGTTTAAAATGAGAAGACCAAGACACATAGTCACCCAGCTTTTAAATGGCAGACATGGCTACGTAGTTAACAAATGGTCGAGATGAGATTAAAGCAGAGGATTTCCCCTGATTGTCTTTAAATTAGCCTATGTTACCTTTAAAATGTCATATATTCTATTACTTACATTCAGTACAAATAAATCTAAAAATCCTCTTTCTCAAGCCTTTCCTCTTAAGCTAAATCCATCAATGCTCTCAGGGTCCTCTGGACACCTACTTGGTTGCCCCTTCCATGATGCGATACTTTATGTATACAGATCTGCCTACTTTCCTCAACGCACTCCCTGCAATATGGTAAATTTCTCGAGAGTCAAGAAAATATCTTCATCATCTCTATGGCTTCAGTGACGGGATCAGAGTAAGTGTCCCCAGATATTCACTGATTAGAAAAACAGAATCCAAGCAGGGGTACTGAAACTAGCATTTCCACATTTCCCAAAATTGTTGTCAGTGTGCCTCTCTTCCAAAGTAATTATAAAAATACAGCAAATGCTTTTATCTAGTTCTTGACTCCACATTTTTTTGGTGGATCTTGGCTTGATAGAGGTCCTCAAATACTACAAAGAAAACCTGCTGATAGCATGTTGCATGCAGGAGTGAGGGTGTTAAGTTTGCTTTAAATTTAGGCTTAGAACTGGATTGATTTTTGTACTAAGAGTGTAATTTCCAGGTATTTGTTTTAATAACGAAAAGTACTTGAAATGACTGCTATTTAGCAGTAAGTTTATAGCTAATTAGGGGAGCATCTCACTGATGCTCACTAATGAGAGGAAGAACTATTACTGATCAGGGTGTGAAAGTTTCGAGGATAGCATCATAAAATGCAGTTTGCTCAATTCTGTAAATATATGCTGTTTACTTTATTCACAATAACCCATAGATGACTCAAGTGCATAATATGCCGGTATATTAGGTGAAATAAAAATCATGAGCTCTCACCAAAGTGCTCTATCATCGGCTATTAAATTTTTATTAAGAACAGAGGTAAAACAATTCTCTTCGGAGTAGGAATTGGAGTGCCTGCTGATGATCACTGAAGTGAATAAGGAAGCGACAATAAGAGAGAAAGCCACGTTCTCAAGGAAATCCCGACTGGTCATGCCCATTGTGCTCTGACCTTGCCCTTCCCATTCCCCGAGGTACTTCAGGTCACTTCACATCAATGGATAACAGAACAGCTAAATGTCCTGGAGTGAGGGCTGCAGTGTGTGAAGATACAAAGGCCACTCTTGGGATGGGTGTCTGAATGTAGGTTTTGTTGTCAGGACAGAAAGCAGCCTCAGAGCCAGCAAGCCAAGTGCAGGATGCCACGGTGAGATGTGAGCTTTAGAGAAAGTCACCACCTCAGCCCCAGCTTCCGTGGGGCTGGGAATGGTGTAGACAAAGGCCAGAATATTGGAGAAGAGCCTAAACTGGACAAGCTACTTAGGGAGGAGCTGGAACTTGGGAAGGTGAAAGAAAAGGGCTATTTTTATAAACAAAATACATAGCCTCAGCAAAACAAAGAGAGGGCAGTTCAGTGGGGTAATTGTTTTCACTCCAGTGCTTCATTTTCTGTTTTACTGGGAGTGAGCTGACAGAATCAGTCAGTTTTTCCAGCTTTGAAAAGACTTGAGGTTGTGTTCAAGTGTCTCACCAAGATAAAGACGTTCAGATGAAAACTTAAAGTGGGTGTACAACTAGAATATTCGGTTTTATATAGAATATTTTTATTTAAGTATTTCTTACCTATCTTATGGGTCAAAAAAAGCACAATTGCTAAAAATTGAGACTACCTAAGAATGTGCCATCAGCTCAGTCCAAAAGCAACGGCCTGGAAGGTCAGACCATACCGAGAAAAGAGCACAAACCTTGAAACTGAACAGTCCTGAGCTTAAGATTTGATATTGTCACAAGCTGGCTGTGTGATTTTCAGCAAGTTACCAAGCCTCTCTGATCTTGCAGATTTCTCATCTACATCTGGGATGATACTATGGGCTGCTAGGAATTGTTTGTCTTAATCCATTTGGACTGGTATAACAAAATACCACAGACTGGCTGGCTTATACACAACAAAAATTTCTTTCAATTCTGGAGGCTGGAAGTCCAAGATCAGGGTGCTGTTAGATGCAATGTCTGGTGAGGGCTCACTTCCTCATGGGCAGTTGTCTTCTCATTGTAACCTAACATGGCAGAAGGGGTGAGGAAGACTTCTGGGGCCTCTTTTACAAGGGCACTAATCCCATTCATGAGGGTCTGATCATGACCTAATCACTTCTGTCATAAGGGACTAAGGGACGAGAGTAGAAATGGGTCATATTCTGTTATAGGCTACTACACTGTTCCTTGTGATGTTGCAGTCATTTATTTCTTATTCATATGCTATAATCATCCAATACATTGTTACTATTACTATATTTAACAGTTATTAGATCCATTAAGAGTAAGAAAAATAAAATATTTACCTTTCCTTCATTGATTTCTTCTCCAGTGCTTTTCCTTTCTTTATGTAACTAAAGTTTCTGATCACATCATTTTCCTTCTCCCTGAAAAATTTCTTTTGCCATTTCTCACAGGACAGAACTGCTACAATGAAATTCCTTGAATTTTGTGTGTCTGAGAGAATCTTTATTTTTCCTTCATTCTGAAGGCCAATTTCTCTGGATGTAGAATTCTAGATTGGTAGGATTTTCTTTTCCTTTCCACTATTTAAATACTTCACGCCACTCTTTTCTTGCTTGCATGATTTCTTATGAGAAGAATACGGTTATTCTTAACCTTAATCCACTATTTGCAAGATATTTCTCCCCCACCCCCGCTGCATTCTTTCAAAATTTTCTCTTTGTGTTTGGTTTTTGCACTTTGAATGTGATGTCCCTAGGTGTCAAATTTTTGGTATTTATTCTGTGTGGTGTTTTCTGAGCTTCCTGGGTCTATGGTTTGATGTCTGTCATTAATTTTGGAAAATTCTTATACATTATTGTATCAAATATTTCTTCTGTTCCTTTCTTTCTTCTCCATCTGGTATTTCAAGTATGCATATGCTACAACTTTTTATTCTCTTCTGTTTTCCCATTCCTTTTTTCTGTTTGAATTTCATCTTGTCCAATCTACTGATGAGCCATTAAAGGCATTCTTCATTTCTGTTTATAGTGTTTTTGATTTCTAACACTTCTTTTTGACTCCTCCTTAAAGTTTCCATCTCTTTGCTTATATTACTCATCTGTTCTTGCATGTTGTCTACTTTTTCTATTAGAGTCTTTAACAGATTTATTTTAAATCTCAACCTGCTAATTCTAAAATCTGGGTCTTAATCTGGTGCTGATGCTTGCTTCGTCTTTTCAAACTGTGAGTTTTGGTATTTCTTCATTTGTTTTTGTTTACTGCCTTTTAGGTCACCTTGTGATTTTTGTTGAAATCTGGACATGAACATGATACATTGGGTAATAGGAACTCAAGTAAATAGGTCTTTAGTGTAAGGTTTTATGCTAATATAGCTAGGAGTTGTATTTAATATTTGCCATACGTGTAGAGGAAAGAGGCTTCAATGTCCTCTAGTATCCTTATTTTTGTCTGTCCTTTGACTTTGGAGTTTCTCCTTGTGCTGCTTCTCAGACAGGGTCTATTTCTTGCAGCTCCTGCTGCCAGAATCCACTGTTATTTATTGGAGCCTGTTGTGAGGAGGGAAACTTTCTACAATCTTATGACAAATCATTCCTTTAATTGCCCTGTGTCCCTATGCTGTTTCTTTAACACATGTTTCTTAGTAATTTTCCCCTATGTGAGACCCCAAAAAGGGCTAGAGAGGGCTGAAATCTAGGAAATGACCCACACTTGGGTGGGATAAGGCTCTGGTAAAGTATTTGCTTTCTAAATTGGAGTAGGCCTTTGTAATGAAGAATGCTCTGTTATTTCACAATGGTTACTTCCCCCAACCCACTGCCAGAGCCGTGAAGGGGTCTTTCTTGGCTCTTTACCTTGAGAACACAGTGATGTTCCTAGAGGTATAACCCAGGAAAGTGTGGGTCTCAGGAATTTCTTCTCTCAGACTAGTTCACATTCAGCCTCCACAATTTGTCAAAATTCTGATTTATCTTTCTACCAGTTTATGGCTCCGGTGGATCTTGTTCCAGGTAACAGATGTCAGCCTTCACTTTTTGTATTCACCTAACCCTCCAGATTTGGGTGTGGAAATTTTCCCTGTAACCTCAGTCTCTAATAGGTCCAAAAAAAGTGGTTGATTTTTAGTTTGCTCAGCTTTTATCTTGTTGTAAGTGTAGAGGTGATGACTACCAAGACCTTTACATAGTGGAGCTGAAGCCAGAAGTGTCTTTCATTCGTTATTTTATTCAACAACTGTGAAGCCTATGGCAAAATGACTGCATTTCCCTTTTAAGATTCTCTTCTCTCCTGTCTTTGCCAGCATTCACTAGTTTTCCTCTTCTCTCTCACCAGTTCATTCTTAATTGTTTTTCCCTCTAATCCTAGATTCTCAATTACTGCCACCCTATACGTTCTCACTGAGCTTGCCTTTAGCACCATGAATATGATGCAGAATTCCCAATCTGTATCATCATCCCAGATATGATTTCCCATAACCTTATTTTCAATGGCCAATTGGGTTTCTTCAAATGGAGGTACCAAACAACCTTCAGAAAAGAGATGTCAAAAGTTGAACTCAAACCACTGCAGTTGCCTACTGACAGTGTGCCCTGACAGGAATTCAGGATAGAGAAAAACAGGAAGCATTCTGTGCTTTGGATACTGGTCCTAAATAGTTAAGATGCATATCTAAGGAATAATTTCAATGAACCCAGATTCTTGCGTATTCCCATACATAGAAAAGCACTAAAATCATTAACTTGAGATACATTTTTTTTTTCTGATTAACAGTAATCTTTTGATGTTCAACTACATGTTTTGTCCAGCAAAAACACCTCATATATATCCTGGCTCCTCCCTTACCTCTTTGGAGCAGTTCCTCAGAGCTCTCTGAGACATGTCTCCCAGACTAGAATCCTCAGTAAGATCCTGGAATAAAATTTAACTCATAACTTGTAGATTGGGCATTTTTCTTCAGTCAACAGAGGGATGGGTTGAGGGGATGGTAAAACATCATGAGGCTTACTGTTCGTACCAATATTCAGCTGTTTTTCTTAAATAAACCCTCCTTGGAATGTTGCAGGCCAAAAAAAAAAAACCTCAAACTCATAATCTTAATCCCATTCCTATTTGCCTTCTTCATTTCCCATCTTGATGGATAGCACAACCATTGATCAAACAACCAAATGAGTAAACCTGAACCCTTAATCTCTCAAGTGATGTTTGCAAATTTATTCCCATCTTTTAATTATGAATCCTCTTCTCCGTATCTACTGGCATGGACTTTGTTCAATTCTCCACCATTTTCATTATTTCTCACCCAGACTATGGCAATAAATCCTAAATAATCTCTCTTGGCCAATCCAATGTTTATACCTCCATAATACTACAAAATGGAGCTTTCAAACATGATAACCTGACTATTATTCCTCTGCTTAAGTTTTTCCATGGCTTTGAAAACCTGTAATATAAAGTGAAAATTCTTGAACCTGGTAATTAAAGCCTTTAACTTTACACCCTGGCTTAACTCCGTAGTCTCATCTTCCTGTTATTTTTCTAAATACATGATTTGCTTCCATCATTTTGAACTACTCACAGCTCACCCTATTATAACATAATTTTTACCCTTTTTTCTTTTTGTCTTCAGTGCTCTTCCCATAGCTTTTTGCTTGAATAATTCTTTCTGAACTTTCAAGGCCAAGTTCAAGCAACACCTCTTCTTTGGAAGTCTTCCTCTGTCTCTTCCTCACATCATCCTTCCTGCCACTCCCATACTAACTCAGTGACCCTCTTTGTGTACTACCTTTAGACTTCAAACATAGCCTGAAGTAACATGATCTCCTAGACTGGATCTTGAAACAGAAAAAAAGGAGAAAACTAGTAACATTGGAATAAACCTACAGTTCAGTTAATAGCAATGTACCAATGTGCATTTCTTAGTTTAGACAATGTACCACAGAAATATAAGATAATAACATTAGGGGACTCTCACACCTAAAACTGAATGAAGAATATATAACCCTGGACTATCTTTGTATGTCTAAACATATTCAAAAATGAAATATTTATTTAAAAATTCACACGCAAAAAAGCCTTGCATTTACTTCTTTCATAGCAGTTCCTGTTACTACTTGAGTGACCTCAGATACAATACTGATCTCACTGCCCTCGCCTTAGTTTACGTTTCTATAAAATTAGGTTAACAATAGCACTCATCTCTGATACTCTTTGTGAGGACTGACTCAGAGAAGCCACGTGAAGGACTAAGCACAGGATCTCCAACCTAGCAAGCACTCACTTAGCATTAGTTATTATTATTATTATTATCATTGATGAAATAATTAATCTTTTCATATCCCCCACTGGACTCTGAACTCCTTAAGTGCCTAGCATGGTATCTGTCAAACAAAAAATACTCGGTAAATATTTGTGGAACAAATATTGAATGAAAGTATAGATTCTAATATTTTCCTCTTCTCTCCCTAGATAGATATGCTTCTCATAACATGACAGAAATAAATCCCCTGCTGGTTGGATTAGTTCGGTGATCAGAATTCACATCAGTATCACCATCGCTTGCTCTCCTACCAAACTCTTCTCCACTTCAGACCTTGAAAGAAACTGCATTTCATCCCCATCCTAGAACTCATGCCCTCTATTTATTCTACTGTACCAAAGAAATCTAAACTGCAGAAGTATATTTTTCCAGACAACACATTTTTGGAAGTCAAAACTCTCCTTTTATCGAATTTCTAGCTTTATGGTCAATGAGAATTTTCAACTTGCCCCTAGATAGAAATTCTTTCTTACTATTGTACAGTCTTCAGAATTAAAATGGATAAGTTGTAACTGTGAAGTGTTGAGTCAATCAGGAATCATAAAATTTGCAGAGCAGAAAAAAGTTTTTTAACCACTCAGGATTAATTCAATAAAGTCACTGAATTTCAAGCTAACAAGATACTTAAATTATGCATAATCTGAATGTTAAATTATCTACCTGAGGACACATAAGCAATGATCACTTTCAATGCCATTGCTCCTTTTATTGTCCCATGTCCCCTGCACACCATAGGTGATCAAGCCTATATTCTACCTTTTACTATTTCTTATTCATTTTTAATATATCAGCATGAGCATCATTCCTCCTGGGAAAAGTCCTGATGTGCATCTGCATGCACACCACAAACATGCACACACATACACACACCACAAACATTCACACACACACAAACCAGATTTGGTACTATGTGCTCCCATAGCAGCTGGTTCTCCTTCGTCAAAACACTTATACACTTATTTCAATTTTATTTTTGTTCGTCTTACCTGCTCGACTTTAAACTCCATGGTCAAATAACCATGTCTACCTGGTTCTTTATTTATTTCTATTTTTAAGTACAGTAAGAAATGTTTAATTCAACCCTGTTGAATGACAAATGAATGAATGAATAAAAAATAATTTTTTAAATCTTAGTAACCCTGAATACCAGGTCCCAAATACTCTGGAGTTAAAATTGACATTAGAGAAGTGGGTATTTGTATTTTTCTCTATATGTTGCATATTCTAAAAGACAAGCATGCAACAAATACGGCCAAGAGTTTGCTCTCCCACCCCTTCTTAATCCAATTCATCTTAGACACTTGGTCCAGACTGCGAGAAAATGTTTGGCATAGACATTTTCTTTCACTGAAGTAATTCTACAAACTGATATGATCGAAAGATACTATCATTTGAAAAATTACTGTGACAAACGCTGGCTATTTCCTTTTGTTATTCCCACCCAGTGAACCCAAATTTAGAAATAATTTATATCCAGAATATATTTTATCCCTAAGAATCACAGGAAAGTGAAGAAGCAATTTCTTTAAATACATTTTAATAACACAAAATACAACATTCTCAATAAGCAACAACTATGTCAACATATAGCATTTTGCAGTAGAAATACTGCGATAGAAACAGGTTTTTTATATGTGTGTGGGTAGGAAAAATGCCGCTCTAAGGCTTTCATGCTGAATGTGCTTTGTGTGATTGAGGAATTTTCCAAAGCCTGCTATAATTTGTGGTTCTTCCTCTTCTTGACTGTCTCATTATCCTCATATATTGGCCAAAATTTTTAACCACATTCCTAAATGTCACCCTCCAGTACTGCCAAATATATGTATATAAACAATAGACATTAAACCGCTGGTGGTTTCATAGAAGAAAACTTTCCTGCTCCTCGCTAGCAGTGATGACAAGATAAAGCCATGGGGCACCTGTATATCTTTCCTTCAAGCTAAATAACCTCAATAGTATGTTGAGAGAATAAATTAGTCCTGAGTTTCTTCAGCATCCTGATACATTTCTACAAGCATTTATTATACTGCAAAGTAATTATTCATATATGGACTGATTTCCCGGGTGGATTACAACTCCTTGCATGTAGAGTCTGTATCATATCTGCCTACATATCTCCAGGTTCTAGAACAATGCTCAGAACAAAACAAATTTTCAATAAATGCTTCTTGAATGCATGTGTATTAAAATCCTAATAATGCCTCTTAACTACTATACTAATTTTGAAACAATAGCATGTCATAATTAATTTATGTGGTTAACTATAGTGCACAATGTAATATTTCTGAATGATCAATTACCTTTCATCTTCCACCTTTACAGGGCCTTTCTTCATGAACAGCCTACTGTTCGTGTGTTGCCATTTGCCTCCTGTAAAATAATTAGATATGTGAAACCAAAAACAGATTATTAGATCAGATAAATCCAGTGCTTCTTTTTTAGGGTATAAATTGAAAATAATTTCATAATAAAATGAGGATCCTTTCCCAAATGACTAATACACATTTTTTTGGAAAATCTCATTAAACCATTGAAGAAACTAAGATAGCAAAGATTCCTTCAGCAGAAAAGAAGTAAAAACATTAAGACAATCAAGATTAAAGATTTTTGTTTCTAATCTTGAACTGATCTCTCTCTGCTCCAAGAAAATTAACATCTTACATTTTTTACCTCTTTCTCCACAGCCATGGGCTGCAGTTGCCCCTCTTGTTAATCAGAAAGAAGCAAATGCTATTCTTTCTAATTCTCTTTCCTTTTTTCTTCTCCATGAATTCCTCTATAAATTTACCACCTTCAGCCTTCCTTTATTATGCTTCTACAGTATCTCCCTTAACAATTGCATGAATTAAGCTCTTACGCTTATGCAAACAATTAATCAAATCTCTAGCCCCAGTCCTGCTTAATTAAACTCCAGTACATTTCTCTGGACCTGTTGGACACTACCTTCTGTAGTCCTTCTGAAAGTTCAAGTCTGTTATTTACAAAATGGAGCTCATCAATTTCAACTGAAGTACTCTCTTTCTTTTATGCTCTTCATTTCCATTTATGTTAGCATCATTCCACCCATCAGTAAACTTTACAGTTATAAATGAATCTTCTCTCTCTTATTTGGTCCTTGGGTCCAATAAGTTTCCAACTCCTCTCTGAACCTGTGTAATAACTTACCCCATCCTTCTACCACTTTTATTTATATTATCACTTGGCCAGTTCAGGCTTTTTTATTTCACATATCTACTACTATAATATTATCCAGTCTACCTATCATATACCTAATATTCCTCCAATTATTTTCTATTCCATTATTAAAAACAATCTGTATGGAAAAAAAAAGAAGGACATGGTTCTGAAAAGGTGGTATGCTGATTATGACTTGCTACCTTTCCCAGACAAAATGCTATGCGTTCACTAAATCTAATTAATTTTATTACTGGGTTGACAGGAAGGCTACATTCCCCAGCTCATGTGGATTTAATTATAGATACATGAGTAAGTTCTGGTCAATGGAATATAGGTCAATATCATGCATATGACTTCCAAATTGGCCTAATACTCCCTTACACAATCCTCCACTCCTTTTATCTTCTACCTTTTGTGGTTGTCACAGAAGATTCACAGTTCTTTAAATGACTGTGTAGCACAAAGCTCCCCACAGACTCTGTTGACTACAGTGAACTTTCACATGAGAGAGAAATACACTTATTGTGCTACAATTCTAAGATTTGGCATTTGAGATTTCTTTCCAGCATTTGCCTACCCTAATACCCTACTCCTCCACCCCCATCTCCAATATATATGCTACTCTTCAGCTAAATGACTGTTGGGCAGAAGGATGGTTGATGTCAGTGAGAATTTGGTCACTACAGAAGCCTCAGCAGGAAGAACGTGTACAGGGCTCTCTCTCTCGTAGTTTGGGAAACACCCAGGAGACTAGCAGGAGAAAGCTCCAAGGTGAGGATCAGAATACAGTAAATCATTAAAACAGCTTGACCCTGAGAGATGCATGGGTATCTAGTAGAGAAAGTCAACACAACCCTGGACCCAGTGACAGAGGCTGAACACATGCAGTGTCTGAAGCTGAAAGAGCATAAGAAAGCCTGGGAGCAGTGAGAATACTTCCTAGAGGCTCTCAGGAAAGCTGGGTTTCTGCCTGCAGTTGCACCTCCAGCCCACTAAGGTACAGACTGCTGTGCTTTTTGTACCACCCATTGTCAAAAATAGGATACACTTCTGACATTCTAAGGCTACAAGTTTTATTTGGGGGGTGAACTTTTGGCTTTCTGTTACATTTGAATTTTTGTATAATCAATACTTTTGAAAAATGTATATATACAAATTTAATCTGAAATTAAGGCATAGTCAACATTTTAAAATTACCACTCTGCTCTGATTTACAGAAATTTCTTTTTTTATATGATCAAGTTACTCTTTCAATACATTGACTCATTAATAGGTTTAGGTGAGATTTTGATCACTGGAAATAGTTCATCTTCAGGCCAGTTGACTGTGTTGGTGGCAATCTTGCATTTAATTTTATCCAGATACACCAGACTTCAAGGTCATATATGCTGAAATATATATCTAATACACTGGGCTACATTAAACACCCATCTTCTCACAAAAACACACTACCCTTTGTAGTCTCATTAAGACACGCACTGAAACACATAATTTATAAATTCTATTTTGTGTGATTCACAACAGAAAAATATATGGTGTATTTATAATAATTGCTCTATCAAGTATACTTCTATACTTTTAATAGAACAGCTCTTTATTTTTTACAGGGTGTTCCAGAGAAACAGTTACACTTAATAATTTTACACATCTCATGCTGGGTAGAACTTCCAACAGACCAGCTTCTTGCTCTGCGATTATAAATATTGCTTCTCTCTCACTGCCAACATGGCCCCAGTGCCAGTTGCTAAAGAACATATTTACATTATAGTATGAGCTGTGAACCTGCAACTTTGGATCACATTACGTAAGTTGACACAATAGCAGTATACCTGGAAGCTACTTTTACACCAGGGTGGCTAGCAACAATATAATAGAAATGAAACTGACTGTAAACCACAAAAGTGTATCCCACTAATCTCAAACTAAATGTATCGAATCAACTTCCTCTTGGGCTGATTCCCCAAAATCCCATAGCCATTCTAGTACCACCTAATGGGATAAATTTGATGGAAAGGAAATATTTGAGATGTGCCTTTAATGCCTCTGTGTCCATAAACAAGTAAACAAACCATTGAGACCTTAAGACAGAATAAGATGAAAAGGAGATAACAATAGACTATCAAGGGAGATGATATGTGTAGTAAGATGTAGTAATAAAGACTTATGTAATAGTCTTATTTAAATTATTTCTAAATAGTCTTATTTTAAAATGTTAGTAATTTCCAGAACCACACTACCTATTCTAGTTGGGTAAGTAACAGGAGTTAAATAGCAGGGTTAAGGGTACTAGGAGAGGGGGAAATACTGTAGACATTCTACTAAAATTTCAGAGAACATGTAATTCTATCCTTACACAAATTCTTACAGTAAAAAGAAAAATAGGAAATACTTCCCAAATCAATTTATGAAGCTACAATTATCATGATATAAAAATCATGATGAGGGCTTCCCTGGTGGCGTAGTGGTTGAGAGTCTGCCTGTTGGTGCAGGGGACACAAGTTTGAGCCCTGGTCTGGGAAGATCCCACATTCCGCGGAGCAAGTGGGCCCGTGAGCCACAACTGCTGAGCCTGCGCGTCTGGAGCCTGTGCTCTGCAACAAGAGAGGCCGTGACAGTGAGAGGCCCGTGCACCACGATGAAGAGTGGCCCCCACTTGCCGCAACTAGAGAAAGCCCTCTCACAGAAACGAAGACCCAACACAGCCAATCAATCAATCAATCAATCAATATAAACGCTGTAGAATTATTAAAAAAAAATCATGATGAGTAATAGGGAAGAAAATTGGACTTTATTCCCTTACACACGAAAACAGAATCAAAATATTTTAAACCAATCTGAGCAAAAAAAAAAAAAAGTATTATTTTATTTTTTAAATGAATCGTGACTAAGATGGGTTTATCCAGTGGATACAAGGCGCTTTTTAATAATTGAATGTCAACATAATTCACCACCCTAGCAGATTAGAGGAGAAAAATTGTCTCACCAGTTATATTAAAATAATTTGTTTAAAAAATCAGCACCTATTCATGATTAACCATCTTAGGGAACTATGAATATAAAGAAAACTGAATGTAGTAAAGGCTATCTATCAAAACTCAATTGCTAAAAATATACATAGAGTTTTCAGGAATATTGTTTTGAAAATCAGGATCAAAATAGACATAATCACTATTATTCAAAATTGTTTATGAGAATTTTGCTGATGGAGTCAGATTACATAAAGGCACACACAGCTAAATAGAAACTAGAAAAGAAATAACAAAACCACCATGATTTGAGGATGGCTACATTAAAAAATAACAAGAATTAATAAGAGTTGAAGAACATTGATGAACAGAAGACAAATTCATAAATTTCTACTCCAAAGCTACATGTTAGAAAATGTAATATTTAAAAGATCTCATTTACAATAGCATAAAAATATAGATCCCACTGAAGAACTCTAACTGAAATATAACAGAAAAGTATAAAACTTTATTGGAAGACGTAAAACTCTATAAGTAGGAAAATTATATTCTTAGATAAGAAGACCCAATTAAAAATATGTCACTTTTGCCCCAAATTAATCTGTACATTGAATGCAATTCCAATCAAACTCCACATAAGATTTTGACTAGGGTTTGACAAACCAATTCCAAAATGTATGTGAAAAAGGGCCAAGAACAACTTTAACTTTTTTGAAAATCACTGAGGTGATTTCAAGGCTTATTTTAAGCTGTAGTAGTTAAGACTGTGAAGTTGTTACAAGGATAAAAAAAAGAGATCTATATTACAAAATACAGTATACTGACCCATGCAAGAAAGGAAACAGTTTATAACAGAGATGGTATTGCAGATTAGAATGAATTATTCAATAAATGGTATTGGGACAAATGGTTTCATAGTAGAAAAAAAAACTCTGTTCCTACCTCATATCATGTACAAAAATCAATTCTAAGCAAAATAAACTTTAAAAAGTAAAACCTTAAACTTTTAGAAGATATAAAGAAATTGTATTTATGACATTGTAATTTGGAAGGGATTTTTTAAATCAATTTCCCCAAAACAAAAATAATAAAAGCAAAGATGGACAAATTTGTCAACAAAAAAATCAAAATTGCTGCATATCAAAAGACACTTAAAATACGAAATTACAAGGTACAGACCAAAATGTATTGGTCCAACATAGAAATTAATACAAACAAACATGAAAGCAATTCATTCAAAATAGGGCAAATGATACATAGAGCAATTTACAGAAGAGGAATCCTACAAAACCAATAAATGCTGAACAAATGCTCACGACCTCAGTAATCAGGAAAATAAAATTAAAATGATAAGGTATTTCATTATGTAATCCTATGGCTACATTTTAAATATCAGACAATACCAAGAGATGGTGAGTACATGGAACAAAAAGAATTCACACAGTTGGTGGTGGTAGTGTACATAACCATTTGGGGAGTAATTGACACTATCTGGCAAATTTGAAAACACACATCCATCAACCTAGCAGTCCCTAGGAAAAAACTCACATCTATGCACAAAGAGACATAAAAACCTTCTTTGAAATAAGGAAAAATAATGGAAATAATTTAAATCTCCATTAAGAGTAAAACAGGAAAAATAAACCATGGGAGATTCGTGCAATGGACTATTCTATATCAGTGATACATGAGGGTAGACACAGGATTGTTGCCGTAAGCCACTGATTTTTAAATTGTTCAATTTCTAAATAGATGCAATATTGAGATCAACTCTGTATAATTTATTTTATATTTATTAGATTTTAATTAACAAAATCTAACATAGACAACTGACTACATTGTCTGTAAAACATATAATCAGCACAGCTATTTTTGTTTTCATTGAAGTACTGAGCTTCTGCAAATCCTTTCACAGAGATGCCCCTATTCAAGTGCTGAATGGGTAACGCTGTGTGAACTTGCCCTTTGAATCAGATCCTGTAAGCTCTTAAGGAACTTTGATGAGTCTTTGAGAAACACCAAACATGATTCTTAGTGATCCAATCACATGCAAGCTAAGAGCTTGTGTGACTTTCTCTGGCTAGAGAGAAGCTCAGTTATGCTTGACAGCCTTGGTGATGGCCTGAATGCTCTTCCTCTAACTCCCCTGCAACAGACAAACACACACGTACACACACACACACACACACATCCATGCACACACATACACACACTTCATTGCTAATGAACCAAGAAGAAATATTAACAGCAAATCCACTAATAAGTATGCAACACCAAGAATATCAAAGGGATCAGTTCAAACAAGAATCTGAGTGGAAAAGAACTGTACTGCCTGAATCCAGTTTTCCTGCATCTCCACCTGGTGCGCCAACCTTAGCATATCAAGCAGACAGCATGCATTTTGAAGAGGGTAGAGTCTTATTTTACACGCAAGAGTAAGGTAATTT
Source organism: Globicephala melas (assembly GCF_963455315.2). Taxonomy (NCBI): domain Eukaryota; kingdom Metazoa; phylum Chordata; class Mammalia; order Artiodactyla; family Delphinidae; genus Globicephala; species Globicephala melas. The sequence goes on along the minus strand of NC_083327.1, from coordinate 64,979,912 downwards.
TATATCTGCTCTGAGTGGATTAAGTAATTACAGACAACAGTTACGCTACTAAAATAATCATGAAGAAGAATGGATAGAAGAACAGGTCCTTGCAACAAACCCATGTTAATTACCCTTGCAGCTGGGAGATGAATTTGCATAGCGTCTTTGAAGCTTGTCAGGTATGAATTGAACCACTGAGCTGCTACATTTGATAATCCAGCCATTGGACTTATTATTTTCCCCATGAAGATGTTGTTTTGGCCTACCAGGCAGCTTTCCTCATGTAAAAGTACTCATTTCTAATTAACTTGCTCCTGTATTTCACACACACACACACACACACACACACACACACACATTTGTGACTTTTAGAGATTATTAACAAAATATTATCAAACACATGGATATTGTTAATTACATATATGAAAGAAAAACTATTTGTTTATTGTAAATTTTAGGTTTAGTTTTCAAAATCTGAGAACTCAACAAGTGTCCTGGGACATTTTTAGATTTGCAGTTGGCTAAGTGATAATGAGGCTGTATTGTAAAAGGCTGGACCTGTATTAACTCATTTAATATTCAGAACAGCCATAGGAAGTAGGTAACACAGCTTTCTTCTTTTTACTCAAAGGAAAAGTGAGGCACAGAGAACCACCATAAATAGACCAAAGTCACTCAGTTTAGGAGATGGCAGAGTCAAGACTGGAATAGCCAGAGAGCCTGATTCCCAGCACATTCTCTAATCCACTCTACCTTGACTCTTCTATAAAGTCTACACTACACTGCCTCTCATAAGGAATAAGAGTTTTTCTATTTAATCACATTAACTTAAACAGAAATAGAAACATAGTGACACATGGTACTTAGTAATATTTATCCAATGAAATAATTTGTCAATTTCTGGAATTGAAAATTAAAGGGCTAAAAGAGATACTATAGAAAATAAAAAATACAGAGTATGTGTGAGAAAGGAAACTAAGAAATTTAATGGAGCTCTACTAAGTCTAATGATGTTTTTAGAAAATGTAGCAAAACTCAGGGGATAAGAATTATTCAATTAATTAAAAAATTAGTTAGAATTGAGAATTATAAAAAATAGAGAGACATACCTTAACTTAAAACATGTAATCTATATTCTTTCACCAATATTTTGACAGTAGGACAAGTCCTCTTAGAGTATAGATCTGTTGATTTGGGTTTTAATCATCTTTAATTTAGTTAAGATCTAAAAATCTAGTTTTAAAAAAATCCCAGTTTTATGTGAATGCAAAATTTTCCAGAATTTAGCAAAAATTTTTCCATCATTTACAGTGGTTTCAATCCCACTGAATTCAACTTGCTTCTACCAAACCTTTACAACATAGTCAATTTTGTCTTCATCAAAACAACAAATATTTTCACATTTATATTTCTATAATTTGCATAATAGTCCATTCCATTTCATAAATAGCAATATAAAAATATTGGCATTTTGTGAGAAACAATAAAACAGGTTATTGGCAATCATAGAAGTTACTTAATAGATGTATACACATGGAGGGTAGGTGTTTAGAGAGAAGCTTACCAGCCGTGAGCACCCAGAATATTATAGGCATCAGTCAGCTGCAGGTGTTACAGAGGGACTAGAGATCCCTGGATAATCAGAAAGCCTATTAAATGCAGGTCAGTTAAGGGTTTCTTCTGTATATACAAAATCCTTGGAAGAAAAATAACCATTTTGTCATTGACAATTTTATGTTGAGAATGATGTAACTGTATATTAATGTTCACTCATGATATCACGCTCTGAGTGTCATGAGGTTACCTAACTGTGTGTATTTATCATGTATTTCTATGTTCATGTTACAGAAACCTAATTTCAATAAATTTAAACATTAAGAAAATGTTTTTAAAGCAAAGGACCCAAAGGGTAAGACTGGAGTTTGCCAAATAGTATAATGCAAGAGAGGATAGGTTAAGATAACTCCAGCCCAGAGAGGCAGGGTATAGCTTTGAATGTGACTAAATTTGGATAACTAAGAAGAATTGTTACTAACTTAGAACAAATAAAACTATTACTAAGTTCATTCTCTTATGTGACCTTGTGACACATTAATTTCTATAATTTGCATAATATTCCATTAAATTTGACAATTACACATGCAAAAATATTGGGGTATTTGTGGGGAAAAAATGCAATTGACTCCTGGTAATAATAGAAGTCACCTGGTTGAAGTATACACATATAAGGAGGGATGAGTAGGTATTAGAGTAGCCTGCTGGCCGTGAGCTCCAGTGCCCACTTGCCATCATTCTGCAGAGAGCTTTCTCCACATGCACAGAAGCTGGGCTTCATGAGTTTTCCCTCACAATCTTGCAGTTCTGGCACTCTGAAATCTAAGAATCCTAGAAAAAAGACTTAATCATCCAATATGAGTTGAATATCTATCAGTAGATCTGACACTGAAGTCTCCTGAATGGGATTCTACTTTGTTAACTATGGCAGAATATTTATAAATATTTGCAACAGATATACAGTTAGATCCCCTGCTAAAGGAGTAGGTTCCCCATGGGAAAAATTAAAACTCTGCCCAATACTGAAGTTCAAATATATATGAACATATGTAGTAGATTTACAGAGTCTAACAATGTCACATTAGTGGAACCCTCAAGCCAAGTCATCCTAAGAAAAGGATCATGCAGCATAGGATATTCTCCACAGGAAGGATCTGCTGTTAAAGGACTCAGTGTGAAATTGTACTGAAAGCCGCATAATTCTAGCCTCAGGTACCAATACAAACTAGGCTAGCAAGGTGTCTGTAGTAAAATAGGAAGAATTCTATAACTACAAAAAAAAAAAGAAATCACAGCAAAGACTGACCTGCCAGATACGCCCATTGCCCTAACTCTTCATGTCTTTCAGGTAATGGAAATTTTTTTTTAAACATCTTTATTGGAGTACAATTATTTTACAATGATGTGTTAGTTTCTGCTTTATAACAAAGTGAATCAGCTATACATATGCATATATTCCCATATCTCCTCCCTCTTGGGTCTCCCTCCCATCCTCCCTATCCCACCCCTCTAGGTGATCACCAAGCTCGGAGCTGATCTCCCTGTGCTATGTGACTGCTTCGCACTAGCTATCTATTCTACATTTGGTAGTATATATTAGTCTATGCCACTCTTTCACTTCATCCCAGCTTCCCCTTCCCCCTTCCCATGTCCTTAAGTCCATTCTCTACAATTGGTCTTACAAATCAATCTTCTGACATGGAAACTAAGAAGGTGATTCAAACGCAACTTGGGTGAACAGTGTGAGAATTCAAGGAGAATCTGAACAACCCATTGTAGGGCAACTTCAGTGACAGAGAGAAAGTATTAGCATTTATATGAGAAGATAGAAAAATATCTATGTGAGCCAGAAAAGGAGAAGATGTAGTGCTTAACAGGCAGACATAAGGGTATAACAATGCTAAATAATTTTCTATAAAATAAATTTTTAGCCTGCTGAAATTCAATAAAATATAAACTCCATGAAACAAGAAATGAATGATGAAATTATAAGAATATGGATTGAGATAAAATATGGGATATCTGAATGTGACGTAGAAATTCATAAGGGAAACAGATATAAGAAAGCTTAAAAAAAGAAAATAAGGATAAAGTTATTTGAATAATTAATGTTCGATTCAATAGATTTCTTTTTATTAAACCTTATGTTCTTAAGAGATCACTTCTAAGCAGCATTTGGAATATTTATAAAAATTAATCTTATAATAAGACACGAAGAAACCTACAAAACAAATAAATACACGGAAAACAGATATAATACTGACAATAATTTTTGTCCAAAATTCAATAAAATAACAAATTAACAACAAAAGAAAACAAAACAAAGAAACTAACATGGCAGATTTTTCTTTTTTTAAATTTTTACATAAAACTCTAGGGTTGGGGCTTCCCTGGTGGCGCAGTGGTTGAGAGTCCGCCTGCCAATGCAGGGGACACAGGTTCGTGCCCCAGTCCGGGAAGATCCCACATGCCGCAGAGCAGCTAGGCCCGTGAGGCATGGTCGCTGAGCCTGTGCGTCCGGAGCCTGTGCTCCACAACAGGAGAGGCCACAACAGTGAGAGGCCCGCGTACCACAAAAAAAAAAAAAAAAAAAAAAAAAATTATATTTCTCCCTAATATCTTTTATGCCACCATCATTAGATTTCACATTCTTTTATTGAACATTCCCAGTGTATGTGTTTTGTGTATGTCTTTTTTGTTTCTCTCTTTCGTTTCCCTCTATGCCTACTTTCTGGAGGGTTTTTATCATAAATGTGCGTTGAATTTTATTGAAAGCTTTATCTGCATCTTTCAGATGATTATATGGTTTTTATCCTTCATTTGTTAATATGGTTTATCACATTGATTAATTTGTGTATGTTGAAGAATCCTTGCATTCCTGGGATAAATCCCACTTGATCTTGTTGTATGATCCTTTTAATGTGCTGTTGGATTCTATTTGCTAGGATTTTGTTGAGGATTTCTGCATCAATGTTCATCAGTGATATTGGTCTGTAGTTTTCTTTTTTTGTGATATCTTTGTCTGGTTTTGGTATCAGGGTGATGGTGGCCTCGTAGAACGAGTTTGGGAGTGTTCCTCCATCTGCTATATTGTGGAAGAGTTTGAGAAGGATAGGTGTTAGCTCTTCTCTAAATTTTGAAAGAATTCGCCTGTGAAGCCATCTGGTCCTGGGCTTTTGTTTGTTGGAAGGTTTTTTTAATCACAGTTTCATTTTCGGTGCTTGTGATTGGTCTGTTCATATTTTCTATTTCGTCCTGGTTCAGTCTCAGAAGGTTGTGCATTTCTAAAAATTTGCCCATTTCTTCCAGGTTGTCCATTTTATTGGCATAGAGTTGCTTGTAGTAGTCTCTCATGATCCTTTGTATTTCTGCAGTGTCACTTGTTACTTCTCCTTTTTCATTTATAAATGAAATATATATATTGAGTTGAGTCTTCTCCCTTTTTTTCTTGATGAGTCTGGCTAATGGTTTATCAATTTTGTTTATCTTCTCAAAGAACCAGATTTTAGTTTTATTAATCTTTGCTATTGATTCCTTCATTCCTTTTTCATTTATTTCTGATCTGATCTTTATGATTTCTTTCCTTCTGCTAACTTTGGGGTTTTTTTGTTCTTCTTTCTCTAATTGCTTTAGGTGTAAGGTTAGGTTGTTTATTTCAAATGTTTTTTGTTTCTTAAGGTAGGATTGTATTGCTATAAACTTCCCTCTTAGAACTGCTTTTGCTGCATCCCATAGGTTTTGGGTCATAGTGTTTTCATTGTCATTTGTTTCTAGGTATTTTTTATTTCCTCTTTGATTTCTTCAGTGATCTCTTGGGTATTAAGTAGTGTATTGTTTAGCCTCCATGTGTTTGTATTTTTTATAGATTTTTTTTCCTGTAATTGATATCTACTCTCCTAGCATCGTGGTCAGAAAAGATACTCGATACGATTTCAATTTTCTTAAATTTACCAGGGCTTGATTTGTGACCCAAGATATGATCTATCCTGGAGAATGTTCCATGGGCACATGAGAAGAAAGTGTATTCTGTTGTCTTTGGTTGGAATGTCCTATAAATATCAATTAAGTCCACGTTGTTTAATGTATCATTTAAAGCTTGTGTTTCCTTATTTATTTTCATTTTGGATGATCTGTTCATGGGTGAAAGTGGAGTGTTTAAGTCCCCTACTATGAATGTGTTACTGTCGATTTCCCCTTTTATGGCTGTTAGTATTTGCCTTATGTATTGAGGTGCTCCTATGTTGGGTGCATAAATATTTACAATTGTTATATCTTCTTCTTGGATTGATCCCTTGATCATTTTGGAATGTCCTTCTTTGTCTCTTTTCATAGTCTTTGTTTTAAAGTCTATTTTGTCTGTTATGAAAATTGTTACTCCAGCTTTCCTTTGATTTCCATTTGCAGGGAATATCTTTTTCCATCCCCTCACTTTCAGTCTGTATGTGTCCCTAAGTCTGAAGTGGGTCTCTTATAGACAGCATATATACGGGTTTTGTTTCTGTATCCATTCAGCCAGTCTATGTCTTTTGGTTGGAGCATTTAATCCATTTACATTTAAGGTAATTATCGATATGCATTTCTTAATTGTTTTGGGTCTGTTATTGTAGGTCTTTTCCTTCTCTTGTGTTTCCTGCCTAGAGAAGTTTCTTTAGCATTTGTTGTAAAGCTGGTTTGGTTGTGCTGAACCCTCTTAGCTTTTGCTTGTCTGTAAAGGTTTTAATTTCTCAGTCAAATCTGAATGAGATCCTTGCTGGGTAGAGTAATCTTGGTTGTAGATTTTTCCCTTTCTCCACTTTAAATTTGCCCTGCCACTCCCTTCTGGCTTGCAGAGTTTCTGCTGGAAGATCAGATTTTAACCTTATGGGGATTCCCTCACATGTTATTTGTTGTTCTTCCCTTGCTGCTTTTAATATTTTTTCTTTGTATTTAATTCTTGATAGTTTGATTAATATGTGTCTTGGCGTATTTCTCCTTCGATTTATCCTGTATGGGACTCTCTGTGCTTCCTGGACTTAACTATTTCCTTTCCCATATTAGGGAAGTTTTCAATTATAATCTCTTCAAATATTTTCTCAGTCCCTTTCTTTTTTTCTTCTTCTTCTGGGATCCCTATAACTCAAATGTTGTTGCATTTAGTATTGTCCCAGAGGTCTTTGAGCCTGTCCTCAATTCTTTTCATTCTTCTTTCTTTATTCTGCTCTGCAGTAGTTATTTCCACTATTTTAACTTCCAGGTCACTTATCCGTTCTTCTGCCTCCGTTATTCTGCTATTGATCCCTTATGGAGAATTTTTAATGTCATTTATTGTGTTGTTTATGATTGTTTATTTGCTCTTTAGCTTTTCTAGGTCCTTGTTAAACATTTCTTGTATTTTCTCCATTCTATACCCAACATTTTGGATCATCTTTACTATCATTATTCTGAATTCTTTTTCAGGTATACTGCCTATTTTCTCTTCATTTGTTAGGTCTGGTGGGTTTTTACCTCACTCCATCTGCTGTATGTTTCTCTGTCTTCTCATTTTGCTTAACTTACTGTGTTTGGTGTCTCCTTTTTGCAGGTTGCTGGTTCGTAGTTCCCGTTGTTTTAGGTGTCTACCCCCAGTGGCTAAGGTTGGTTCAGTGGGTTTTGTAGGCTTCCTGGTGGAGGGGCTTAGTGCCTGTGCTCTGGTGGATGAGGCTGGATCTTGTCTCTCTGGTGGGCAGGTCCATGTCTGGTGGTGTGTTTTGGGGTGTCTGTGGCCTTATTATGAGTTTAGGCAGCCTCTGTTCTAATGGATGGGGCTGTGTTACTGTCTTGCTAGTTATTTGGCATAGGGTGTCAAGCACTGTAGCTTGCTGGTCATTGAGTGGAGCTGGGTCTTGGCATTGAGATGGAGATCTCTGGGAGATTTTCACCATTTGATATTACGTGGAGCTGTGAAGTCTCTTGTGGACCAATGTCCTGAACTTGGTTCTCCCTCCTCAGAGGCACAGCCCTGATGCCTGGCTGGAGCTCCAAGAGCCTGTCATCCACACAGCTCAGAATGAAAGGGAGAAAATAAAAGAAAGAAAGAAAGAAGAAGATAAGGTAAAATAAATAAAATTAAATTAAAAAGTTAATAAAATAAAAAATAATTATTAAAAAAAAAATTTTAAAGTAATGAAAGAAAAAAGAAGGAAAAAGAAAGAAGAGAGCAACCAAACCAGAAAACAAATCCATCAATGATAACAAACACTAAAAGCTATACTGAAAAAACAAAACAAAACAAACAAAAAAAAAGGACAGACAGAACCCTAGGACAAATGGTAAAAGCAAAGCTATACAGATAAAATCACACACAGAAGCATACACATACACACTCACAAAAAGAGAAAAAGGGAAATATATATATATATCGTTTCTCCCAAAGTCCACCTCCTCAATTTGGGACGATTCATTATTTATTCAGGTATTCCAGAGATGCAGGGTACATCAAGTTGATTGTGGAGATTTAATCCTCTGCTCCTGAGGCTGCTGGGAGAAATTTCCCTTTCTCTTGTTTGCACAGCTCCCGGGGTTCAGCTTTGGATTTGGACCTGCCTCTGTGTGTAGGTCGCCTGAGGGCGTGTGTTCTTCGCTCAGACAGGACGGGGTTAAAGGAGCAGCTGATTTGGGGGCTATGGCTCACTCAGGCCGGGGGGAGGGAGGGGTACGGATGCAGGGCAAGCCTGTTGTGGGAGAGGCTAGCGGGACATTGCACCAGCCTGAGGCACGCCCTGTGTTCTCCCGTGGAAGTTGTCCCTGGATCACAGGACCCTGGCAGTTGCAGGCTGCACAGGCTCCTGGGAGGGGCTGTGTGGATAGTGACCTGTACTTGCACACAGGCTTCTTGGTGGCGGCAGCAGCAGCCTTAGCATCTTATGCCCGTCTCTGGGGTCTGCACTGATAGCCGCAGCTCGCGCCCATCTCTGGAGCTCCTTTAAGCGGCGCTCTTAATCCCCTCTCCTCGCGCACCAAGAAACAAAGAGGGAAGAAAATGTCTCTTGCCTCTTCTGCAGCTCCAGACTTTTTCCCGGATGCCCTCCCTGCTAGCCGTGGCACACTAACCCCCTGCAGGCTGTGTTCACGCTGCCAACCCCAGTCCTCTCCCTGCGCTCTGACCGAAGCCCGAGCCTCAGCTCCCAGCCCTCGCCCGCCCCGGCAGGTGAGCAGGCGAGCCTCTTGGGCTGTGAGTGCCTGTCGGCACCGATCCTCTGTGCGGGAATCTCTCCACTTTGCCCTCCGCACGCCTGTTGCTGCGCTCTCCTCCGTGGCTCCGAAGCCTCCCCCTCCGCCACCTTCAGTCTCTGCCTGCGAAGGGGCTTTTAGTGTGTGGAAACCTTTCCTCCTTCACGGCTCCCTCCCACTGGTGCAGGTCCCGTTCCTATCCTTTTGTCTCTGTTTATTCTTTTTTCTTTTGCCCTACCCAGGTATGTGGGGAGTTTCTTGCCTTTGGGGAGGTCTGAGGTCTTCTGCCAGCGTTCAGTGGGTGTTCTATAGGAGTTGTTCCACATGTAGATGTATTTCTGATGTATTTGTGGGGAGGAAGGTGATCTCCACCTCTCACTCCTCTGCCATCTTGAAGCTCCTCCTTGGGATGAATTTTTTAACATTTTCTTTTTCGTGTCTTTTTCTGTATTTTTCTAACATGTAAGGGGAGATTGTTATATTTTAGCAGGAAAATAAAAGCATAACCCGCTAAGAAAGAGCCTAATTACATAAAATATAATCTGTAAATGTAGATGTGGGGATTTGAGATATAGAAAGGGGTGACCCCGAATTATAACCACCACCTACCTTCTTGGTGACTTTTATTTGAAACAAGCAGTAGAAACCCTCTCTATGAAACCCCTCCACAGGTGTTCATGGACCTTAGAAACTGAATTTTCCTTTCTGACCAAAGGAGCAAAAACAAATATATATATATATATATATATATATATATATATATATATTTTCCCCCACTGCAGGCTTGAAGAGCATTTTATTATTTCTTGTGTAATTGGAAGAGAATGATCACACAATTAGACAAATATTCATTGAGACATTCCCAAGATAAACACAACAGAATACTAGGAACAGCTGAGAGGGGAATTACTCATCTGATCTTGGATGAATTACTTTATTTATATTTTTCTGTGCTTCAATTTACTAATTTATAAAATTGAATAATCTATATCTGAAGAATGAAGTTTTCCACCTCTCTTATGGGTCATTTCCCTCTGGTATATATGGGGAAAGGTTATGTTTGTTAGGCAGTTCATCATGTAGCTCTATAGTTGTCACTTGTCATTTAAAATTTTTGTTCCTCTCTGTTCCTCTGTAGACCACTGTTCACTGCCTGCGAATTTCAGTGTAGACCAGCATGGTAAAATGGAAATATATGTGAGCCATACACATAATTTATAGTTTTAATAGTTACATTAAAAATAATAAAAGAAACAAGTAATATTATTGTAATAAAATATTGTTTAACCTAATATATTCAAAATATTAGTATTTCAACAGGTAATAAAAAATTGAGATACTTTTTTTCCATATAAAGGTTTATAATCTCGCATGTAAATTACACTTACAGAACTTCTTAACTCAGACTAGCCATAGTTCAAGTTCTCAGTAGAATGTTTGCCTAGTGGCCGCCATACTGGTTAACACAGCTCTAGAACTCTTCCTGTTTTTCAGCTATTTCCTCCTCTTCCGTTTCCTCCAATTCTATTTGGAATTCTCCATTATAAAACAAGCTCTGACTCCTTTCCAAATCTCTTTTCTACAAAGCGCTCAACTTGTATTAGAAGGGTTCAAAAAATCAAGGTAGAAATACTACACATGAGATAAGTAAAATGAAAGTGTATGCACATTACTAGAGGAAAAAGATCTATACTTTGGGAGCCTCTTGGTTCCTAGCTGTGCCTCCAAAGCTCATGTCCTTAATTAACTAAGAGAGAATTTTCAACTTCTAACTTTCACCTTGTGATTCTTTATCCGTCAGTTAGAAAACATCACCACTTTCCAACAGGGCCTGGCCTCATCCACACACACCACTCACTTGTCAAGTTGATTTATGCTTTTACTGAGATCTTCAGATAAACCCAAACCCCAGTCTAAAGTCACACTCACATAGCATTGCAGTTCATGTCTCACAAAACAGTCTAGGATGAGTGCAAGCACTTAACTAGGGCCATCTTAAATATCACCCAATCAGTGTAGTTTTCTGACATTTTTTTCCACTCACTACTAAATCTTTGTACTTAGAGCACGTGTGTGCCACGCACACGGCACACACACACATCCCTACCTCACAAGGACAAACCTAACTCTCACTGTTAACACACAAATTAACTCAAATTATAAGAAGATATTTTTCTATTTGCCTTATATTTGCAAGGCTATCCTCTCACGAAAGTGTAGGTACCTCACCCTCATACCATGCATTTGAATTTTTGCCCCTTCAGGTAGGCTAAAAGGAACTGGATGCCACTGATATTTAGCTAACAATGGCAGCCCCCTCGTTAAATAAAAGCCAGGCTTAAGCTCTAAAGGCTTTGAATTTTGCTTCGTGTGATGAAGAGGAAAGAGCTATTTTCCTCTCCAGTATCTATTTGTACCATAGAGATGGTGGTCCATTTACTCGTACTTCATAGGTTAATTTTGAGGATAGACAGAAAGAAATTTAAATTGCCTAGTAGTGAGCCTGGCATATAGAAGACATTCAGTAAAACTTAGCTAATAATGTCTAATGAAAATGAAGATGATGAGAATGATATGGTCATTGTTTTAATTAGTTTATAATCAAAAGCTATTTAGCTATATCATTCATAAGATCTACTGTAATAGAAAAATATTGATTGTTCCAGGCTCTTGTATTATTCCTTCATGAAGGCATTTTGTGGCAGTAACAATGTTATTTTGCCTAGAGAATTTTAAAATATTAAATATGAGGGATATTTTATTATCAGATTTAGTTTTTATTCATTTCTATATTTTTCAGTAATTTATTTGTATTTCAGTATGGAAAGTCAAAATATATCATTTAAGTGCTCTTTAGTGGGTCAAATAAACGTTATGAAAAATAAGTTTATGTGATAATTGCATATTCTAAGATAATTGTATACCTACACTCATGGCCAATACACCATACCAATCTAATTTTAATGTCAGATAATTGTAAAAACAAATCAAACAGTGAAATAAAGTTCTTTTCTGTTTCCTTAAACATTTTGTAATTAAAACTTAGCTTGTGTTCCTTGATCTAATGAAATACATTCAACGGAAACTTATTTTTGGCTAAAATATAAAGTTCACACGACAGAACAATTTTCTTTATATAGCAAATATAAAAGACAATTATTGAAGTTAATTATAATTTAAATGCAATAAATTTTAAATACAGTTTACACAAAGAAGGAATATAGATACAATTTTAGAAATTATAAATTTCCTACAGACCTCTCTTCTCTCCTCCATTTCTGCATCGCCCCTCTCTTTCTCACTGTTATATCTTTAGCCTTTTTTTTCACAAGTTTCTGTTCTTTACCATGCAACCTCAAATTTCCCTAATTTAAAAATAAATAAATAATTCAAGAAGTCCTACTGTGCTACATTTGTCTCTATTACTAATCAACTTTCATTTCCTTCACAGCCCTACTGTATTTATTTACTTCCCATTCATCCCCATTCATTGCTTCCACCTCCAACACAGACCATGTACCTTCAGCCCAAACTATGTGCCTTCAATAAAATCTCCAGTGAAGTCCAACTAAACTCACTGTGTTTTTTGGGTGTTATCTTACTTGTGCTCTCCATGGGCATTTAATACTTAAGCAATATCACCTTCTTAGAGTCTCTTTCCCACCTAAAGCGTTTTTCTTCTTCATGTACCTTCAAATTTTATTGGTCTTCAGTGACCCATTTTCAACTGAAACTCTCTGTGAGAGATTTCATTAATTCTCAAGATTTCTATTACCACATATATGGTAATGATTCAGAAATCTATACCCTTAAGTCAGATCTCTCTCTCTCTCTTGAGTTTTAAACCTATATTTCCATAACCCTCTGGACATCTCCATTTATATATCCAATAGATAATTTAAGTGTAAGACATGCAAAAAAAACAAAAACAAAAAAACCTGATCATTCCTCACTACCACTTGCTTGCTTCACATCATACCTTTCCTATCCTTGTGTAGGTACAGCCATTATCTAAATCAGAAATCTCGGAGTCATATTCATCCTCTCTTCTTCAGCCAATTGGTTACTGCATTCTGAAAATTCTTCTCTCTAAAGAAATCTCATGTGTCTTCTGTCTCCTTTCTGCACTTCCATTGCTCTTATTCAGGTTTTTATCATCTCTCACCTAATCTAATGATTGCTCTATCATCCTAACTCATCTCACTGACTCCACACTCCCTACCACGAAAACTCAACCTCTCAAGCTGTTCTCTTGACAGCACCAATTTCATTTCGCAAAAAAATAGAAATCAGTGGCTTTTACTCTTCTCCTAAAATCTTTTCATTGTCTCCTAGGATCTACAGAGTAAATTACAAAACGTTTTGTATAGCACAGAAGACTCTTCATAATCTTTACCTTCTCACTGTACTCTCGTGCCCTCTGACTTCTTGCGCTCTACACAAAGCCATATGAAATTGAACTATGTTCTATTTCCAAATGTCTTCCTAAATTTGGTATTCTACTCATGAATTGGACCCTAAAGTAAGATGCTGAGAAATAATATCTTCAGTATTAGACCAACCTGCAACTGTAATGATTAGTGGCCAATAACATATACCTGTTAACTAACATATAAAATAGTATATGAAGAGTTAGAAATTATGTGATTAATCTGTAGAAACACAGAGATAAAGAAAAGCAATGGAAGAGAAATTAGCAAAAAATCACTGAAGATATAGGATTCAAACTGGAGGAATAATATTTTGAAAAGTAGAAGGAAGTTGAGAGGACATTTCAAAGGAAGTAGCATCATCAGCAAAGGCACAGAAGCAGTTGTTGCTTATGGGAGAGTGAGAAGATCAACTGACAAGAGGAGAGAAATCATGCCAGGAAGTGAAAGAAATAAGATTTGATAGTAAAAGTCAACAGAACGTGGAGGTCCTTGAAATTTATATGAATAGTTATGAAAACCCTTAACTAGAAAAGTATTATGATAATGGTGAAGAGTTAGAGAGAAGAAGCATTCACTAAGCTGACGGGAGTGCAGTTCCATAATGTAGGTGAAGAGGCATGAATAGAAAAATACTGTGGAGTCATGAGCAGAGAGTTTTTGAAGCTGTGAAAATAAGCTAGCTCTCAATAAAGAGTATTTTGGAGGAGGATAACAAGAGGACCAAGGACTGAACTGTGGGGAACATGAAGAGTAGGGGAGAAAAGTAATGAAAAGGAAGGAAGATATACATGCAAACTACCCAGCTCTTTTGGTTATCTATGGCTATATAACAAACCCTCATAAGGCTTAGGCACTTAAAGCAACAGCCATTTTATTATTTCCCTCAATTGTATGGGTTTGGTACCCAGCTCTATGGTTTCTCTGCTGGTCTTGCTTGGGGTGTATAATGAAACTGAAGTCAGGTGGCAGATGGGGCTCATATATCTGAGACCTTGGTGGAAATGGCTGGAAGTCTTCCAGGCTGGAAGTCTATGCTCCCAGTGTCCACTGGACCACTAGGACAGCTATTGTAATGGCTTGGTCTCTCTCTCTCTCTCCTTTTTCCTGTGATGTCTTCCCATCATCTCTACACATGCTCTCTCTCCAGCAGGGTAGCCAGACTTCTTACATGATAGCTCAGGACTCCTAAAAGCACAAATCTGGTACTTCCAGGCCTTAAGGTTTAGGACCAGACATGGCAGAGTGTCACTTCTGCTTTATTTGCCTATCAAATCTTATCTGATTTTCTAGCATGCTTTCTCTTAATCAGTCGGTCTGCCTATTATCCCATAAGCATGTTCCAAATTACTTTTGTGGCTTTTGCTGATGGTCTTTATCTTTCTTAAAATGTTCTTTTAACTCCCAACCTCCTTTTAAAATATTAGTTGTATCAAAGTACATTACATGGGCAATCCATCTTCAATATGTGAGGGGACTACACAAGGTTTCAATTTCAGAAGACATTTTCATTGGTGGCCGTGTTTGGAGACTAGCTCCCACCCACAACACACAGGAAATTTTCAGTAAACTTTTAGCCCAGTAATGCTTCACAAAAACATACGTGAAACAAATTATTATCTCCATCTGACAGGTGAAGAAACTGAGGCTGAGAAAAGTTAAGTGATTTGGCTAAAGTCCCACAGCTATCAAGTAGTAGTGTAGGGCTTGTCAAACTCCAAAAAGCTATAGCATACTACACTAATTTGTAGGAATAAAATTAATACCATTTTGATAAAGACAAGGTTAAGGGCCAGGAATTGAGTGTACAATACATTCCCATACTCTTAGTTTAAAGCAGGGTAGTGACAAGAATAATAATCTGGGGGAAAACATGGTATAAAGATGCAGTAAGATTCTTTAAAATGAAAGTCTTTTCAAAGATACTATTTCCAGCTGAGCCTTTGGGCAAGAAACTTAGTTTTTGCTTTACAAATGATAGTCACAGACCATGAACACCTTTTTAAATGCTATTTTTCAAGGCTGAGAGTAAGCGGTCCAATTATAAAAGAATTGATCTTGTTAAACTTATTTTTAAATTTTTTATTTCCCTCCTTGGTTAATTCAATTTCCCTTCAAAGGCATGAATCATCAAGACATAATGTGAACATTCAGTCACAATGGAAGAGGATGTTACATTATTTGGACATACCTGATAGAATTCAGACAGAACAGATGAAGCAGGGTCAAGTGAAACTTGCCTAGCTGCATATCTACAGCACCCACGATAGTTATTGTTTTCCTGTCTTTATAGGACTTTAAAAAAGATTTGTTACACTAAAAGAGAATGCTCATCTCTCTTTGCTTATTTCATCCAAACTGGTAACAAATTTAAAAAGAGATGGGAAACTAACATTTATCTGTGCTTGCCCGTGGACCAAGAATTGGGCTGGGACATTTCTCTTCATCTAAAGCAGTTTTCATGACAACTCTGCTAAAATATCTAGTATCATTTCATTTTTACAGATGAGGGGAAATGAAGATCAAAGAAGTTAAGTGACTGACCCAAGTTTACATAGGTCATCAGTAGTAGCAAATTAAGGATTTGAATAAAAACGTATCAGACTTCAAAATCCTTGTTCACTGCCTCTGAAGATTTCAGCTTCATGATCATTTGTAACTATAGCCAAAAAACTGGATATTCATAAACAAAATTTGACCTGATAATATCATAAAAATCTAATTTGTAGGATGAATCTGAAAGGTCAGAATTTGGAGCCTCTCGAAGGTTAGAGTTTTGAGGGTAGAGGGAGGAGGGATTGAGAGTCATTTGCTCTTGTTTCTCAGAGAAGGAAATGGGAAAAAAACAGGCCCCAGAGACTCTCCCTTTTATCAGGGTTTTGCTCATAAAATATTTTGGAATTGTCCTCTTACTTACCCCCCTACCACTTTAACCCAGAAATTTTTGACTGCACATTTGCCAAAGGGGTTTTACTATGGTAACCTTCAGGCCTACACAAAGAACACAGTCTAAACAAATAGCTCACTTTAAATGTCATTATAGCGAGTAAAATTCTGTGTGGTGTATTAATGGGCCTCCCACAGCTAAATCCTAACATACCACTTTGAAAAATGTCCCCTGTGGGCATCACTTAAACCAACAAAAGTGAGGGAATTTGAGAGTTAAAACATAATCTAACTCTGGTGAAAATTAATAGAAGACAGAGTAGTATGAATAAAGAAGTGAGAAATAGGGGAAACAAATTAAATTTGCTTTGTTTTCATCCTTTGTAATGTTATCTTAATGTGGAAGGCCTAAAGAGAAATCTAGCTCTTGCACGTAATTTCCTTACTTTTGAATTTATTAAATCTTTAATAGAAGTAGAAATCCTGCCTTTGGCTTAAAAAATATAAAAAAGAAGAGAAATATGTATTTCTTCCTCAGCCATCAGGCAGTATTCATAAAAGATCAGAGCGTACCTTAAGTGAATAATATACATATAGTGTTTACCCCCTATGCACTGCTTACCTGATAAATATGTTGGTTGCTCATTTTTTAAGGACTTATTAAGGAATAAGATAATTTCCAAAGCTTTTTATGGAATTAGTGAGCATACCTAATAGATATATAAAGAGAATTTGACTCATGATATAAGAGTATCTTGAGGATAAGACTGATGTATAGTTAGAAATCTTCATGAAAATAGTTTAAAGCTTTTACCAGTCTCTATTAAACCTACTGCTTATTTGCTTACTATATCTTTTTCAAGGCAAAGGAATTAGTTCTTGTTTTGCTTCCCCCTGCCTGGAGCCTGAGGCAGCTTGCTTTAATCTACGCTCTGACTCCCGAGGATACCTGAGAAACTTCACCATCCATATCCTACAGAAAGAAAAATTGATATTGAGTATAATCAGCAACATCTACGACCAGGATGCTTAAGACATGGCTGTCTTTAAGCTCTCTCTCCTTTGTTTCCACCCTTCTCTCCTTTCTTCCACACATCTCCCCACCAACTCTATTTCTACATGGCCTCTGCAAAACCAGATTAAAAGATACCCGTGTGGTACCCAAAGCAATAAGGAGATCTGGAAGGTCTGTTGGTGTTGTTATTGGATGCTGAGTATGAATTTCCAAGTGCAACTAAAAAAGATGTTGACTTCCTGAAAGATAGCTTGTGATTTCTTTTCTGGAACTGAAACAATAGTCACTTATTACCAATTTCTGAGAGAGAATTGTCTGAGAAAACAAAATTGACTACCATGTCATTGTTGAATTGTCTCATTAGCTTCAGCTCTGAAGTGATAACAATGTGTTAGTAATGGAATCCATGCCTAAATATTCTCTACCAATAAGGACCACAACATGTTATGCCAAAGGCAAGGGCCAACAAGTGTTTCTTTATAAATATTTTGCTATTAATTATTAAAAAATCAAAAACATATTCAGAAATAAGGCCAACTTTCGTATGTTCATGGTGCTTCTCTATAACAGTAAGAAAATGGGTTAAGTTTCTCTCTCATTGTAATAAGCCTCAAAATCGTGTTAGCAAGTGTTTAGCCGAAAGAGCACTGGACCAATGTCTGGGTGCAGCTCTGCCAAACGCTTAAGGTGATTTCATTCATCTCATTTCAAATTAGAATTTGTACTCTCAAATTCAATAATGATAATATATATCTTATATAATTTGCTGCTAAAATTCAACCACATTATATCCATTTATTTAACAAATGTTTATTATGTCACTAACTTATGACAGGCAAGGCCCAGGGTATTAGGTAATGAACAAAATTCTCTATTCTCGAGGATTTTATATTATAATGGTGATTAAGAAAATAAAGGTGGAGCAGAGTAAGAGAGAGAGAAAGGAAGGAAACAGAGAAACTGGTAGAAAATCACATCACAGAGGTAGTCAATGACAGATCAGTGTAGATAGTTTTGAAATATGTTTCTATGTGTTGGGATTTAGTTGAAGTTAACAAAAGCAGGCAAGTCATACAATTCAATTTGCCTTTGAAAAAATTAACTCTGACTACTGTGCAAAAAATAAGAGAAGCAAGGATCGGATTGGGGGGATAATATGGGAGTCCATTGTAAGAGTCTAGAAAAAGACGCTGGTGTCTTGGACTAATGCATTAGTGATAAAATTCTTTAGAAATTGTTGAGTTGGGGCTAACTTTTAAAAGACTGAGTCAACGGTGTTTGCAGATTAATTAGATATGGGGTAGGAGAGAAAGAGAATCTATCAGTCTTGGCCTGATTAAGAGAGTGGATGCTAGTGCCTAACTACAGATAAACACTGGTGTTCATGAGCCTTAAGCCTCAGGGCTCCTCACTTACACAAGATCTTTCCAAAGCTCTGAAGCTCTTATCTGGGCCCTAAAAGTTTATTCCCATGGTCTTTTATATACATATACTTTCCAAAACTAAGATATATCAACTGTGATAGGTTCAAACCACTATCTCCTTACCATGGGTCACACCACTCCTTGGGTCAAGGGGTATTGCAGTAGTTGTAGACATTTCTGGAATCCAGCTAAAAGAAAGCTGAGTAATGGATTGTGGTGAATCGTCCTCCCTTTGTCCACACCCCTTTGCAATATGAATCTACTTCCCATCAGGAAGTGGAATCTATTTCTCTTCACTCCCCTTGAATCTCGCTGGTCTTGTGACTTGCTTTCACCAATAGAGTGTTGCAGGAGTGAAATTTTTAAGTCCTACTTTAAGAAGATTTGTAGCTTCCATTTTCAATCTTGGAACCCAGATTGAAGCCACTTGGAGAGAAAGACATAGTGAACGAGATATCATATGGAGAGAGAAACCACATGGAAGGGAATCAAGGTGTCCCAGTTTGACAGCAGCAGCAAAGCCCCTGATACCGAATGGACCTACTTTGGTCTTCCAGCCCCAGTCAAACCACCTCAGATAGATACCACCCTGAACAGAGATAAGCCATCCTCACTACACCCCATATATCCTACCCACAGAATTGTAAGCAATAAAATGGTTACTGCTTTAAGCCACAGTATTATGTGGGGGTTTTTTTTTTTCTTTTTGGATTTTTTAACACAGTAGCGGATAACTGGTATAAGGATAATTTACTTTGGTTTCAGTAGAATATATTTACACGGTTTGCCAGTCACTTCATTATATCGTTAAGTTATTGCTTTCTCTCCATGTGTTGCGCTGGGCTTCAAGAATAGTCCTGACACTTGTGCTGACTCTCCTGGCATCATGACTCTGATGTGCAGGGCCAGAGATGCTATGGCACAATGAATGTGTCCTGTAGTGTCTGGCACTCGAACTGTGTAAGCATTGGAAGAGAAACAATGCTAAGACCTACAGAGCCAGAATAACTGTGGGAAAAGTTCATCCAAGTATTAGTTGTGTAAAATTCTGAGTATTAGGTTCTTACTAATGTCAGAGCAAAATGGAAGCACTTGGAAATGTAGCATATAAATTTACCACATCTTTTTTTCTTTTTTGATGAGAATTATACACAATGCAATTTATCAGAAATTCTGCACTTGTAGGGCACGAATTTATGTTAGAAATACAATAGGAAGTATATTTGTGAAGTCTCATATTTGAAAAAAAATCTCATTTTCTTTATGTAATCACAGTTTCTAAATGGGACAATTCTTTTTTAATTTTATGACATTATTAATGACAATTAGAAGCTGAAATATGCTTTTCTAAACTATCAAGAATTTAAATTTATTTTAATGTACTTCTTTAAATTTTAGAACTAGAATAATTTTAAGATTTTAATTTTTTTTTAGAGCAAATTTAAGTTCATATCAAAATTGAGAGGAAGGTACAGAGATTTCCAGTATACCCCCTGGCCCACACATGCATAGCCTCCACCATTATCAGTATCACTCTCCAGAGTGGCATGTTTGTTACAACTGATTAACCTACATCTTTATCACCCAAAGTCTATAGTCTACATTATTTCACTTTTGGTGTTGTACATTCTATGGATATGGCCAAATGTATAATGACATGTATCCACCATTATACTATTATACAGAGTACTTTCACTACCCTAAGAATCCTCTGGGCTCTGCCTGTTCACCACCCTCCAACCCTCAACTTCTGGCAACCACTGACCTTTTTACGGTCTCCACAGTTTTGCCTTTTTTCAGAACGTCATATAGGTGGAATCATACAGTATTAGCCTTTCCTGATTGGGTTCTTTCACGTAATAATATGCATTTAAATTTCTTCCATATCTTTTACTGGTTTAATAGCTCATTTCTTTTTATCACTAATATTCCATTGCCTAGATATACTACAGTTTATCCATTCACCTAGTAAAGAAAATATTGGTTGCTTACAAGTTTTGGCAATTATGAATAAAACTGCTTTACATATTCATGTGCAGGTTTTGTGCAGACATAAATTTTCATCTCCTTTGGGTAAATACCAAAGAGTGTGATTGCCAAAGTGTATGATAAGAGTATGTTTGGTATTATAAGAAACCATCAAACTATTTTCCAACATGGCTGTACCATTTTGCATTTCCACCAGCAACAAATCAGGGTTCTTGTTATTCTACATCCTGGACAAATTTTGGTGTTTTCAGTGTTCTGGGTTTTGGGCGTTATAATCAGTTTGTAGTGGTATCTCATCGTTATTTGCATTTGCATTTAGCTAATGACATATGATGTGGAGCATCTTTTCATACCCTTATTTGCCATCTTTATATAATCCTTGATGAGGTATCTGTTAAGATGTTTGGCTCATTCTTTTAGTAAGGTTATTTGTTTCCTTATTGTTGAGTTTAATTTACTTTTTAGTGTAATTTTTAAAGAAAGTATTAACCATGCTAGAGGAAAGAATAAATTATCTTTCTATTGTCTCTATATAAAATATTATAGACTACTGTCATATGCAAAACTGATAAAAAAATATGCAGTAAAATATTTTAAAAATTAATGTTTTGAGTACGTGATTCTTAAAAATACTGTTATCTCTATACATTTTACAATTTTGTACTACTTTTCAGCCTTTAAAATTTTATAATTTGTTGTAATTTCTTCTAAAGAAATAGTTTGTTACCTTTTCTGAAATTATAACTTTTATTAATTTTCTTAAAGAAAGTTCTCTAAACTCTATAAGCTTTAGTCCTCAAAAAGTCAGGCTGTAACCTTGGTAGTACCATTTACCAGAACTGGAACACTGAGTAAGATATTAAAGGGCTTTGAGAATTGTAAGGTACTACCTAAATGTAAAGTCTTACTATTTTTATGTTTCCTTTCCAAAAGGCACTGCATGTATCCTCAATGTTTAATTGTGTATAGTGACTGAAAAGTCACAATTTTCCCAGCTCTTAAAGGACAAGCGCTCACTTTGGCTGTCAAAGATCCCACTTCTGTTCCTGGGGACTTCATAAGTGTACTAGGCTACACAATGGAAAGGGGAAAGTACAAATAGAACTGACAAAATCTTGGGACACAAGCAGCTATCAGTTTTGTCAGAATGCCACAAACAATGGTCAAAGAGCTTCCGTGGCAACTCCTCCCAGCTGTGCAAGAGGAGCCAGTGTAGACACAAAGCACTGCTGTAACAAGATGCCCTCATAAGTAGCTTCCTTTAAAGATCCGTCCAAAAAGCAAAACCTTATAAGAATATGAAGCTACCACCTAAATAACATTCATTCTGTTTAGTTTTAATAAATGAATAGCTCTTTCCTTGGCATACAAATGTAGGAATCCAAGAAGAATTTGAGTTATGTTTGAGAATTTGAGTTATAATTTGAGTTATAATACCAAACGGATTATGCATAGGACATATAGAACTAAAGGTTTTGTATATGATTCAATATTTTACTTGAATATAGTAACTAGTATATAATGTGTTCTTTGGGTCATAGAGTTTAGCCAACTTAGTTTTAATATTCCAAACAAGCCTGCATTTTCAAATTGTCTTCAGAAAATAAGTAAATACTTCAAAGAAATGACCAACAATCTAGATTCAGATAGGGAAAATCTTCCCAGTTATTATAAAAAGAAACCCCAGATTCCATTAAAATGCACATGGGGAACCAGATTTATGCCCAGGAATAGGAAGTACTAGGACAATTGAGTAAAAAACATCCATAGGTGCAAAGTCTATATTTCTATCAAATCACTTCAAAATATCCAGACATATGCATTTGTCTAAATTAGCTTCTGTTAAACATATGTATCATTTCATAATGGACTTAGGCTTTTAATTTTAAAGCAATGATTTTAAATATTGAAATCTACAAGAGAGACAACATTAAATTATTAAAATCTGTGGATAATTTAAGAGAGAAAACAATGCCCCCTTTCTCAGTGAATATCAAGTAAGAGGGTGTTCTATGACATCATTATAAAGTTGTGGAGCATGAGCTATCATTAGGCAAATTTTCACTTTATTATTTTTTTTTTTTTTTGGTCTGTTTCTGTCGTATTTTACTACAAGGTCCCAGAATCTTTCAAATATATTTCAATTTCTGAAAACATCAAAATACTATGCATGGGCTTTTCCATTAGCTTTATTGTTCTAAACCTTTGTTTTAAAAATATTATCCCCTACTTTTTTTCCTTCGTTATGGGACAATTGTAATATGGATTTTCTGTCAGAGCACCTCTGCTACCACATCAAGGTACCATATGTCTCCAAGGGTTGACAAACACAGGAGGCATCAGAACATCAATGTTGAAGATATTATGAGAATATTTCTTGAGAATGAGAAAATATAAAATTTTATGGAAGTTCCAGACTTTATTGAGAAGTTCACTTTTCCATTAAGTGTTTTTTCTACTCAGACTTAGGGAATTATGACTTTGGTTGAATTCTATAGCTCGACAGTGTATTTTTAAGTAACTCATTGTGATGAAAATGTCATTTGCATCTGCCTCTAGTTTATCTTTGCTTCAGCTTACATTAGGAGAAGTATGCCTGGGAATTCCCTGGTGGTCCAGGGGTTAGGACTCCACTGCTTTCACTGCCCAGGGCGTGGGTTCAATCCTTGGTTGGGGAACTAAGATCCCGCGAGCTGTGTGGCACAGCCAAATAAATAAATAGATAAAAATAAAAATGTTTAAAAATAAGAGAAGTATGCCTTACATCAGCTCAAACTAACATAATATACACTTCTGTACCTATAGTCAGGGTATCTGGGGGAGAATATGTGATAGAGCGGAAAGTACATTGTCTACGACAGAGTCAGACCTAATCTTCAGTTAAAATTGTTTACCTTTATACATAGATTGGCATGCTTCCATTGTATAACAGACAAACTTTACAACCTGAGTTCTTTAAACAATATTGAAAGGGTTCTCTTCTTATTCTTTGTTTTATTGTTCTGTTAGCGAACACTTCTTTCGGGTTCTTGACCCAATTTCAAATTCCTTGAACATATGCTAATTCACATCATCTTCTAGATCCTTTAGAGTTTCAGAAATTAAAGATGAACCTCTAAACTCCAAATTTTGATCAGATGAACAAGGGTAACTAAGGCAAAAGGAACAAAAAGTTGGACCTCTTCCAAATCCCAACACCTCAGCCAGTTCCCCACATTCACATTAAACCCTCAGCAAGTTTTCTAAGGTGATAAACACACTTCCCATAGACAAGACAACCTTGGCGCTCAGGAAAAGTTGACATACAATAACTGTTATCATATTTTCACTCAGGGAAGCTTCTGTCTTTATTTTAAAACTGCCATTTTAGAGTACAAATGAAATGATGAAGAAAAAGTAAAATATTTGCTCCCTTTTACTGGCTACAGTCAGAAATTATTGTTCTTGCAAAGCACCAAGAATCAAGGTATTGGAACCAAAATAAAAATTAATATAACAAAAAAGACAACAAAAATAAATTTGTTAATTAAAAAAACTAAATTCACGCCTTAGTCACAGAGATCTACTGGGAAATTTGCATCTTGCTTAATTAGTTTTGGTAAAAATCTTAATATCATCAGCTTATTTTGTAAGTGCAGTCAGCTCATGTCCAGACCAGAAATTTAGGAGAACCTACGCCACACTGTCCAGTATAAATATGTCATTCACTTAGTTGGAACCAAACTTCCCACTGTGTCCGTCCCCCAAATCAAAATCTCTGTAATGTTTCCAAACAGCCATGTGAATAAGGTCCTTCTACCAACACAGAGCCACAAATAAATGAGAATATAATAATGCTTTGGAGAAATGGATTTCTTTCCCTCCAAATTAGTAAGGAGGAAAAAAATATCAGTTTATATGAGTGTGTGCCCTGTCTTAAATTTTGAACCAGAGTGTAAGGAAACAGATTGGTTCTATCTACCATCAGAAGCATTCATCAGAATTAAGATCCTAAAATGACAGACCTGAAAGCCTCCTCAAGAGGTCATCAAGCCCAGACTCTGCCCTATTAATTTAAGGGAAGTCCAACATATGCCCCAGCATGCACTGTGATGTATAATTTGAAGTTAACATAGTATAGATTTCTGGAAAACTGTGAGTAAATTACCTTACCATTTTCTGCCTTGGTATCACATCTGTAAAATAAGGACAAGAATAACTGTCTCAAAGAGGCACTGCAAACTGCTCAAAGATTCACAAAAGAAAAGGCATATTGATAAATTAATGTAATAGATTAATTTATGACTGATAAATTTAGAAGAGCAAAATGAACACTTAAAATGTACCAAGCATAGTTTGGTTTTCAGAAACAAACAATCAAAACTAAATTTAGAAAAATATAAAAATAATATGCAGAAGAGAATACATGGGAAGAGTCTCCTTGGTATGTTATTTCTTGATCCATCTATGAATTGCTTTTTCTGTCTTATATTTCTAATTTCAGAATATTCAACAGAATAATAGGTTTCCTGTTATAGATCCAATAACCATGTTAAAAATAACACTGAATATTGTAGACATTTGAAGGGTGATACTGAGAATATCGATTAGCCAATAATTGGCAAATAAAGAGAGTTTTTCCTTAGAAAGAACATGGTTGTGAATCAAAAAGAGCATCCTTTGAAAAATGATGTCTTGATACTTAATCCAATTTTGCAGCTTCCTTCCTCCACTGAAAAAAATTGCCCTAACAGATAGCTGAGCATCCCTTGCTGGTCAGCATCAAAGTTGTTACCATTAGCCCAGAGCAAAAAAGAACTGCTTCTGATCCTTTGGGTTCCCTGCCAAAAGAGAGAGGACACAGCTCTCTGGCAGACCTGAATGGGAAACATCTTTACAGATTCAGAGCTTTCCCTTAGTGAAAAAGTTGAAGCCTCTTAAGGCTTGACTTTAACTTCAGCCACTTAAGTGCACCAAAATAAAAGAAAGAAAAGAATGACATGTCTGTATCATATTTCCAAAAGCCAAGGGGGAAGAATTCTATAACCTCTGTGAATACAGAGGTAATATGAGAGAAGAGACAGGTAAATATATTAATATTCTCCCTTCCTCTGCTGCCAGAGAAGATGATTACTGTGATATCCATCATATTTTGCTGTTGTTTAAATATCAAATGACTTTGTGAGGTCTAAACTCTGATTGATTCTTTAAGTAGATGTGCTATCTAGGTAGTAATCGTATCTAGAAAGAACTCATTTACTAAGAAGTAATAACTATAGGATGCTTCCCCTCACATCTCCTCACCCCCCTTAAATGTAAATACTATTCAACATTTTAATAACTCTAAGTCCAAGGTGATCAGAGTAATGACCCATGAGCAATCTGATTCATACCCAAAAAACATTTTGAATAAAAAACACTTTACAACTTAATTCCAAGGCACCATGTAGTTACGTGTGGCTACTCGATACCCTCTCCTAGGATAGACATCACTGAACAATCACAAAACATGCCTCACTGCAAAGTGTCCACCCCACCCCACCAAACACACCTGCCATCACCCAAAGGCCTTGTGAGTTTTCATTTTTTCTCCATTTAGCATTCTGGGTAATTCTATTCATCTCCAAGGTGGTTTGTAAGGGAAAACCAGTTTAGATCTCATGAAGCTTCTTGACCATCAAAGCACTTGGTCCAGGAGAAATCTAGGAGGTTCGTTATGTCCTTCAAAGGAATCATCAATTTTGCATGTTCTATAGACATTTTTTCCTTCTAATGTCCTTCAGATAGAATGCTGACCCAGTGTATTGGTTTTCTAGGGCTGTCATAACAAAATACCACAGACTGGGTGGCTTAAACAACAGAAATGTATTTTCTCACAGTTCTGGAGGATAGAAGACCAAGATCAAGGTGTTGGCAGGGTTCGTTTCTTCTGTGGCTTCTCTCCTTGGCCATCTTCTTCTTCTGCCTTCACATGGTCTTCCCTCTGTGTATGTCTGTGTCCAAATTTCCTCTTCTCATAAGGACACCAGTCATATTGTATTAGAGTCCACCCTAATGACGTCATTTTAACTTAATTATCTCTTTAAAGACCTTTTTTCCAAATATAATTATACTCTAGAATTTTTAGAGGTTAGAACTTCATATAAATTTTGGGAAACATACCTCAGCAGGTAATACCCACATTAAACTGAGGTTTTCTTCAAATTTAAGCCAAATTTCACAAAATTATCAAGGATTTGCCTTTATATTTCAAAAGATTATGCATTTTCATTGATACAACAGTATTCTTTCAGTCAGCTGCGTCATCATGGTGTGGCATCTATGATAAGTCATATATTTAAATATTTGTATTATTCCTTTCCTTTTGTGATTTTTCAAGATGATGTTAAGGTTTGCAATTTTCTTGGCAAGTTGATTCAGATTCCTATATGGCATTGACCTTTGACTTTGAATTTCTGCCTCTAAAGTTTCTTCTCTCTTCCTGCTGTTCTCATCTTTCCATGTATCTAGTTTCAGAATAATTTAAACTGTTACAAACCAATCTTCATCTGTCCACTCTTTTTTCCATCTTGATTTTATGCCTTGATATTTATCAGTGTTACTAATAATCTCTCTTCTTAAAATCATGTATTCAGTAAGCAAAAACTTTTAGGGATATAAAATACTGTTTCCTGAGAACACAGGCTAAGTATTGATGTGTTTTCACATTTTCCTACACATCATTTAACCAGAAAAGTTAGATTCCTTTTTACCATAAAAGAATGCATATTCACAATGAAAAATAATAACAAGAGGAGCTTATTATTTGCCTTTTAATAGAGGGAATTTATTCAATGCATTAGCTATATTCATTCTTTAACCTCTCAGCAGAATTTCATGAAAAGTTAAAGGTGACATTTTCCTATAAGTTTGTGAATTTCTCTAATTAGAGATAAAAGAAGGGAAGCATTTGGAAAACACCCATATAAGAACTTCCAAACTAGTGAAAAATCAAAGCTACCATAACTAGAGCATCACTTATCCAGACAAACCAATAACCTGGTAACTTAAAGTAACAATTAATTGAATACTTAGCTGAGACTTAAAGCAGCTTTTAAAATTAGATATTCTAATAACATAGCAAAAAGAGCACATGATTGGCATTGCAAAATATATTTTACTGCACTGCTTCTTCTTAGAAGCAATTCCTTTTGTACTGAATCAACTCAGTAGCAGAAGATATGTAAATATTTAGTAGTCTATCAAATGGACAAGTAGATACAGAGTAGTTTGAATATCCACCCATTGAAAATTTCTTTAAAAATTCAATTGGTTACCCTTACTCATTATTTTTTTTAGCAGATAATCGATTGTTAAAAGTTCACTCTCCCATTTGTGAAGTAGCTTTTAATCCTTTCCTGCCATCAACATCCAACACACACAAATGTACTAGAATCCCTGAATATTTGTCAGAAAAACAAAATGCTATCTTTTCCTGAGTCACCTTGTACTTGCACTGACAGATTGACTCACAGTTAGACTTGGTGCTTTATGGTTTTGTTGGCCAGACTTCCATCTGCACGACTGTTTGGAGTATAAGAATATCCCTGCCTTGGCCACTGTTCTTTTCGGAACAGCTTTAATTGTTCAGAGCCCTTTATTTAACCTTGATACAAAAAGAAGTCATTCCTAGGCATTTTGCTTTTTACCAAATAAAATGTTATTAAATATGTGTTTGCATGTCTATGGGTATGCAATTGGAATAGCCCAGAAGCAATGCCAAAAGGAAGAGTCACAACACAAGTTTGAACAGCAAGTGTCTTTGACTTATTGCTGTGATTATACTAATTGCTCATCTACTTGGTGGGAGGTTGCAGGAAGCTGTTTTGAAGTAATCAAGCTGAGATAGGCCCTTCTTTTTATAATAATTCTGGAAATTCTTATATCCCAAAAAGACTTAATTGCATTTTTCTTCTTTTAAAAATAGACTCATTCTTCCTTCTTCTCACTCTTTCCATCGCCTCAGTCCAATAATACATATTTGATAGCTTCTTAGTTATTATAAGAATAAGCATATACTCTGCTTCATTTCACAGATCTAAACACAAAGCCCTCAATATTCATTCATGGATTTGAGGTGCAATACAAACCTTACAAAATAATAATAATCGCTTAAGTAATCTCTCATAGAGGGTAAATTATATGTGCTTATCATTCTTATGAAAGTATATCTGTGTTATGAGAAAAGACAGTGATGGTCTTAGCTCAAGGCTAGGATCCTTATTTATTGAGTCAATATTTTAATATTATGATTAACATTATAGTATCATTTAATAGTACAGAATCAACAGACATAAGTCTTTCTTAGCACCACATATGGTCTTAACTACTTTATTTTAATTTGTTCTGGGTAAGAAATGTTTTAATAAAAATTCAAAGGTTAATAAAATGTATTGATCTTGGAACTATACGGGAGCCTTGATATAAAGCTCCTTATTGTGCGTGCTACTCAGCTCTCCCATACACACTTTTCTTTTGCTCTTCCACCCTCGTGAACAAAAGTCACATTGTGATCTGGTAAGAGCATGTAAGGGCTTTCAAGTCACTCAAATCCAAGTACTCCAGCTGTGTCACTTCCTAACTCTATGGATCTTGAGCTCCACTGAGCCACAGTTTACAAACAGTGTAAATTGGACATTAATACCTACTTCAGAGTTGTTGTGCGAAGTAAATAACTGTCATACAAAATATGTACAACACAAATAGGCACTAAAATTTACAGTGACTTTCCTTTTCCATGAATGTGAATATACCAGAAATAGGGATCATATAAATAACTAGATAAATAACTGACATATCACTGTACATTATTTGGAGATAAACGTGAGCAAACTGCAAATTTAATACTTAGTATCTTTTAGACGATGTTTTTAAGCTAAGAAGAATGTATCATTAACATAAGATTCTGGAACACAATTTTGTAATATTTAAAAGTTCTTATTGGTCACTGAGTATTTTCTAAGTGCTAAGTAACAATAATAATATAGCATGATTCAACTCCGTAAGATGGCCGAATGATTAAATAATCATAAAAATTGAAGACTTCTGTTCATGTTATGAAGGACTTTAGGTGGCATTGTAAATAAGGT
The DNA here is from genome assembly GCF_963455315.2 of Globicephala melas. NCBI lineage: Eukaryota > Metazoa > Chordata > Mammalia > Artiodactyla > Delphinidae > Globicephala > Globicephala melas. Next base: position 64,950,337 of record NC_083327.1, on the reverse strand, counting down.
CTGGAAAGAACATCTTGGACTCAAATAGCAATCAAAATCAGTGGAGCATCATTTTGGGGGAAGCTAAAATAATTATGAGATTGAATATGGAATCATAATGCCCGGTTTTTTCAGACAAATGTAATAGATGCCGTAAATAAGACACCTGTGATTGAGAAAAAGAAGATCAAAATAAAAATCCAGGTCCTTGAATCATGACAAGTCAGTGTAATAGTGTGTTTTATATTGGAGGGGCAATTCCATATGTTGGTAGGTCAGATCTGTCAGGCCCACTGGCGGGCCATCCTGCTGTGCTTATCCTGAGTGTGACACACATCATGCAGGGATTAGGATGTATAGAAACCAGGAATATTTCCATTACATGGCATGGTCATGAGAATGGCAGATCCTGGCTGCTGTTGACAGTCAGTGATGGTATGAGCTGGCCTTCTGGAATGGCAGCAGCAGAAAAGTCAGTCAACATACTTTAACCTTCCGAGTTATTCAAGCACATTCTGATCTCACCAAATGGGCTGATAAGGGTGAAGTACAAACTTGGCGTCCAACAGCTGTTTCCAAACAACCAGTGGGAGGCGGGGCAAAAGATTGCTTTTTTCTGTTTTTAGATACAGTCAGTGCCTTTCAAGGCTAAGACTTCAACAGCAATTTTTCCATTGCATAAAACACAAAGAGCTATCCTTTTAAATATATCAGCACACAGCAGGGCAATGGGAAAAAAAAGAAGAAGAAGAAAAGAAAGAATAACTTAAATGCTATGGGGTGAAACCAACCAGGATCTGAGGCCAAAGCACTCTGTGAACATTAGATTATGCAGTTGATTCAATTCTAATTCAAGTCAAGCTGGTTCAATGTTTCACTTACAATCTTTTGTCCTTTTTCGCTTATTCCTTATCATGAAATCTGATCTATTTGTAGGTTTAAAGCAGGGGACAGGGGAAAGGCTGACCTAACCTTAGTATTATAGGGGATTGCACTAAATGTGGGAGTGAGAGCAATAATTCCACAGCTTCCTACTTGGAAATGGTCCCAGCTTGAAGAAATAAAAATAGAAGTGTCTCAATGCAACTAAAAAGCTCAGCCACATGGAATTAAAATGCCAGTTCCCTTCAGCCTTTCTTTTTTTTTTTTTTTCCAGTCATCAGAATTTCAAAGCCCACAAATTAAAAAGCTCTTGCAGTCAGTGTCTTTTTTGGTAACCCATCACTTGAAGTTACATTGATCCAAAATGACTGCATATACAGTATGCAGTATACTACAGGTATGTATACTGCATACACAGCATATAATAGTTTGAACCTGATTATTCTCATTTCTTTAAACCAATTATCAGGTTTAAAAATGTAAATAAATAAATACATATGCCTAAGGGGCACTGAAACTCCAGGATAGTAATTGGTTAGCAGATGGCCATCTTTCTGATTCCAGAATACACTTATATTAACTTTTTTTACCTTCTAAATAAACACAACAATTTAAATTGAAATAAGAAAAAAAATATTCCTAATGTTTTACCAATCTCTGTTTCTAATTTGCCCAAGGGCTGTGTTTAGCATATTTTCAGTATCATATATTCAAAGTAGAAGAACTAGAAACAAAAAACAGATTTAGGAAACCAAGAGTTACTACTCGCATGAGACGATAATTTGGTGTATCTCATGATCAGTATATACCTTAATTGTTTTTATGAATACTTCCATGTTTTAACTTCTGTCTTCTGAATAATAAATATGTTTGATCCTCTCAGAAAAAAGGAATTTCTCTTTCTCTCCAATATACCTTGGTGTGTTTTGCCTGAATAGGATTTCTTTGAAATTAAGGGGACCTCTTTGTTTAAAAGAGGTATTTAGGGTGCAAGGAGTAATAAGAATTTGACCCAGGCCATTTTAAACCCATGTTTAGCCAGCCTTCATCATTTTCTCCTCTAACATATGAATATAGTTTCCAAAACCACAAACCTCACAAGTGTTTAGATTCCAGACTTGTAAACAGGTTTGATTTCCTTTTATTGAGCGTCTTCCTTCCTCATCCCTTATTGCATTCAGCTGGCTCTAATTCCTTTTCATGTACTTAAAGAAATAAAATATTTTGTCTGAATTAAGAATAATCATGTGTTTGAGAAGATCAGTCGTGAAACAACAGAAAAGTGAATTGTTTTCAATGGATCTGTTTACAGTGACTGAGCAACTAGGGTTTAGATGAATAAATAAAAAGACCAGTAATTTTATTGAATTATATTGTTCAATTTCAATTGTGTCTCTTAACATAAACAGCTCAGTGATTTATGTATTATTGAATATTCGAGGAGTGTGTCTGTAATGAATATGTTTACGAATGACCCTTTGAGAGTAAATCAATGTTAGAAAGAGACCTTTGTTGATTTGGAGTATAGATGATTGCAAATCAAACTTTAAAATGTCCACATTTTAACACTGAGTACTTTAAAACTTAAGAGGGAAAATAAAAGTATCCGAAAAGCAAACGAGCCAATGATTTACAGGAAAAACAAAAAAGAAAGAAAGAAGAATTCTTATTAAACTTTCTCAGCACCCAAGGTCATTATTTGGAAGGATCCTTAAGAACAACATCATGACCTAGTCAAATACACTAGTGTCTTATCTGAAGCTTGCTTTTCTTTTTAAATTATGCAATTATTAACAGTCAGCAAATCCACTTGTTATTCTACTCAATAGATCAACTATCTCTGTGAAAAATGCCACTCTCCACAAACTAATGAACTGCATTTTCTCTTGAGCTTCATAGATGTCCAAATACCTAAACTGATTGACAAGGCAAGGAATCAACATCTTTTTTATGGCTATCCAGTTGCAGAATCCCTCACATCTTCATCCTTTTATCTTTTATAAAATTCATGATTTCCCTCAGTTGCTCTATTTTCTCAGTGCCTGTGACTCGGTCCAACATACTAATAAATCCTGGATATGTATTTTCCATAATCCATGGAACAGCTGCTTATAAACCCCACACATAAATGAGATGCTTCCATAATAACCAAGTAGGGGAATGCCTAGAAAACTCAACCGACTGTTATCCTCAATCATGAGGACGTAAAATCTGTTGCTACAGCTCACAGTTGGACAAGAGATGTCTCTCTGACAAAGTGCTGAAATATGATCTCTCTTTTGATATCTCTCTTCCTTCTCATCTCTTCCTAATGTTATCTCTTCCCAGATTCCGTACTTAATCTCTTTTCTTTCTATACATCCACATATTCAAAAACATCATTCAATCATATGTATACAACTCCTAAATTGGTATGTGAAGACTAAATTTTCTCAAGCTTATTTCTATCTTATGTTTTCAACTGCCTGCTGCTTTTCTCCCAAATCAACATTTTTAAAGCAAGTTATTTTTCCTGACTTCTTTATTTCTATAAATTTGCCAAAATTCTCCTAGTTAGCTCAAAACACAGAGCTGTCTTCTATTTCCTCTATCAATCTATTTCCTCCATCACCTTACATTTACATTTTGCTTCATGATACGCAGAGTCATTTTTAATTTACATGCTTTTATTTCATTGTAATGATAAACATGTGAGGTAAGGGAGGAATAATGGCCTAGGAACTTGCTAATCAGAGTCTGGTACATGGACCAGCTGCATGGGTATCACCTGGAAACTTGTTTCTAACAAAATGCAGAAATTCAGTCCCCATTCCAGACCAGCTGGATCAGAATCTGCATTCTAACAAGATTCCAAGTAAATGCTGCATTATTTTAGCATTGTCCTAAGAAACATAATAGACTTATCACAGCCAGTAAGTGGCAGAACCAAGCCTTAATGCAGTGCTACTCAAAATGTGGTCCTCAGATCAGCACATCAGCATCACGTGGGAACTTTCTCAAAATGCAAATTCTTGGGTCTTACCTCAGATCGCTAAATCTCTGGAGGTGGGACCAAGGAATCAGCATGATTACAAGTTCTTCAAATGATTCTTACACATGTCATAGTATGAGCAGAAATACTCTAATCTGCTATACATCTCCTAAATTCAATTAGGTGTCTGCTTGTCTCTCATCATTCTGTCCTTTTTATGTTCTTATCTCCCACAGCTAACTCATTCCCATTTGGGATATAAGCCAATAGCCATTTTATCCTTCTTTAACCAACCAACATAGCTGCATTCCTCTCTTAATTACTCATTATTCATTCATTCATATTTCAGTGTCTCAGATAATGGGTTCATTGCAAAAATGCCAATGGCTCTCCACTACCTCGTAAACAAAGGCAATTCTCTTCATTGCCCTTCATGAACCTCCTGTGTATCCTCAAACCCTCTATCCTTATATCTCCTACTATTGCTCTGCATAAGGCTTTGCTCCAGATAAAATATCAGAAGGAAAAATCCAAGAAAATATACTAATACAGCAAAGGATATAGCTTTAGGTGAGAACTCTATCTCCAGCAGCAAGAACTGAGATGGTGTTGAGTCAAGGTCTTTGCAGCGTTCTCTCTGCCCAGGGCCAAAATTTATCTTATAAAACTGTCGGATTTGAACTCCCTGGCAAAAGAAAGTGAGCTGAATGTTTGATAAGGAAACATGGGCCAAGGTAGTGTCTCAGTTTGGAGGGAGTTTTTGAATGGCTGACAATCATTTGGTATAAAGCCACACAGGTGAGGAATCTTAGACTACAGATGGGGATCCACTTCCCACTAAGTGTTAGGAAAGTACTAGGCTTTAGAGACCTTCAAATGACCTGTACCCTGTTACGAATGAGAAAATGAGCTCTACTGAGATTAAGGATCTTACACTAAATCCTGTGTCTTGCCTGCGATAGGATGAGATATTCTGATGCTCATTGAGGACTTTATACTACACCTTAAAATTATCAGTGGAGTTTCAAGAAAAATCTATACTGAGTTCCCATAATCCAGTGATTATATTTAACTGACCTATAGTGAAGATAGGTCATTTTGTTTTAGTTTATTATTTTATTTTAATTTCCCCAAGTAATTATAATGTGTAGTCAGGTTTGAGAACCACTGCACTGTGCAGTGATCCTCGTACCGCATCACCTCGGATCCTGTAAAATGGCAGACCGATACAGCACGTCTGGGATGGAGCCCAGGGAGTCTGCCTTCCTTACAATTTCCGCAGGTGATGCTAAGGATGCTGGCTCACAAACCACCCCTTGAATAGCAAGATGCTGCAGGACTTCCGCTTCTGCTTTCTTTTCTCTGCCCTCCAAATGACTTCCTTCTTTGTGCATAAACATGGAATCATCCCTTTAAAAGTCTCCCCTTACATCTTACAAGGTTTCCCGTTCATTTAACAAATATCTGAGTTCCTACTCTGTGCCAGACTTCATTATAAATAGTGTCTGAAGACACTAATAAATTATCACAATCAACTTTAAAAATAAATGATAATAAAATTTAAAAATGCAAATCAAAACCACAATGAGCTATCACCTCACACCTGTCAGAATGGCCATCATCAAAAAGAACACAACAAATGTTGGCGAGGATGTGGAGAAAAGGCAACCCTCATACACTGTTGGTGGGAATGTAAATTGGTGCAGCCACTGTGGAGAACAGTATGAAGGTTTCTCAAAAAACTAAAAATAGAGCTACCATATGACCCAGCAATTCCACTCCTGGGTATATATCTGAAAAAAACAAAACAGCAATACAAAAAGATACATCACCCCAATGTTCATAGAAGCATTATAATTACCAATGTATGGAAGCAACTTGTGTCCATCAACAGATGAATGGATAAAGAAGATGTGAGATATATATATATATATATATATATATATATATATATATATAAAAAATGAAATACTACTCAGCCATAAAAAAGAATGAAATTTTGCCATTTGCAGCAACATGGATGGATTTGGAGGGCATTATGGTAACTGAAATAAGTCAGACAGAGAAAAACAAATACTGTATGCTATCACTTATATGTAGAATCTAAAAAATACAACAAACTAGCAAATAAAACAACAAAGAAGCAGACTCATAGATATAGAGAACAAACTAGTGATTACCAGTGGGGAGAGAAAAAGGGGGAGGAGCAATGGAATGGTAGTGGATAAAAAAAGGGGTTATTATGGGATTATATGAAATCGTGTGTGACACTTTTAAAAATTGTGAAGCGCTACAGAATTTAAAGAATCTTTCATTCAATAAAAAATAAACTAAAATTTTAAGATAAAAATAAATAAATGACAAAAATCAAGTTTTTCAAAAGAGGAAATGATATCAGCATACTACCTTGAAGATGTACAGACCCAAGGTTGTCCTGGAAATGAGCAACGAGGCAAAAGGAAGAGGTGTGATAGAGTGTGGGGGTTATGGAACACGGGGGAAAGAACAGAATCCTGAGGAGTGTGGAACTGAGTCCCTGTTACCTCCTTTTAAAGAAGGACAATGATAGTGACAACTTTACACAACTGTTGTGAGTCAGTGAGAGCATGCATTTAACAGTGCTTTGTAAGCAGAAATGTGTTATATTATTCTCATATTGGCTCTTGCCCTTGAAATCCTGAGAAAATTTTCCAGAAGATTAACTTCTCATTTATGTGTAATTCCTCACAAATAAATTCTGCAAATATCTCTTTACCACTTAACAGCTTTATAAACTTCATATAAAAATTTTGAAATAGTAGCAGAAAAATCAGTAATGACAAAGCTAATATATCTTTTCCTATAGTAAATCCTTCATAAATATTCAGATTAGATATGCAGACCTTTAAGTATATTCCAAGTGAGTTCTTTATACTTTTTAGAGAAGCTATAATAACTTCAAAGCAGTAAGGGGAGGTAACAAAATATGCAAAGCCCTACCATATATACAGTTCTAAAATACGTACTTATGAAAAGATCATCTCTCTCACTAGGGCACATGTATCCTATTAAGAAAAATCCTTTACAAGTGGTTTCTTTACATCTCGTTCTTATAAAGAAAAGGGGATTGCCATCATACCCATCAAAAAACAGGATGCTTCTTGTTTTATAGATCATACAGATTTTGTGTGATTCTATTCTTCTCTTCAGTCTGAGAAATTCTCCAATATGCAAAGTTTATCAGAAACTGTAACAAGTTTAGGTCATTTCCCGTTTCTCCAACTTTAGCAACAAAAGATAAAACTTAAAGGAAATATTTTGAAATGCTCGTGTTTTAGTAAAAGTTAACTCTAGTTGTTCATACACAATTTCAAATTTGTACTGATTTTTCTCATCCCTATGCAAATTTTGACTACATTTGCCTAACCTTTCTTTTAAAATAAACTTTGGCTTTAACTCTTCTAAAAAAATGCCAAACACGACAAATTCTAATGTCTAGCAGGGTCTTGCTAAAACCCAACTGGATACTTCTGTCTGCTATTTTACAGTTTCAATTAAGGGCACGTGGGTGCTTTTTTAAGATTTTCATGCTTAGTCTTTATGTTTTGATGAAATCAATACAGTTTTGCTCTGTCATTTTTTAAAAAATTACTGCTGACAGGGCTTCCCTGGTGGCGCAGTGGTTGAGAGTCTGCCTGCCGATGCAGGGAACATAGGTTCGTGCCCCGGTTCGGGAAGATCCCACATGCCGCGGAGCGGCTGGGCCCGTGAGCCATGGCCGCTGAGCCTGTGCGTCCGGAGCCTGTGCCCCGCGTAAAGCAAAAAAAAAAAAAAACAACTTACTGCTGACAAGTAAATGTTTCATTCTCTCTCCTGAAAAAATAGTCTCAAAATACACAAACAAATAGTAACTGAATAATAAGAAAAATACAAGAACAAACAGCTCTGAAAAAGACAGGTGGCAATAAAAGTTGCACATATCACTGTACTGTGATTAGTTTGAGAGGCATAATGTTTATGAATGAGAAACATGTCTTTGCTACTGATCAAATTCAAATATTCTAGAGACTTGGAATTACAAACATTTGCTTCTCTGCCTGTCAGGGGGCAAATACAGGCAACAGCTAGAGAATAATTAGTAGAAATATGACGCCAGGGAGTAACATCAAATATTATTAGTTAAAATGACAAAAATGCAAAATGTGAAAACTCAATATATGGTCAGCAAGGCATAAGTGGAAAAGATTTTGAAAAAGGTTAGATTGTGATTCAAGGAATGTTCATCTAGAAATAGTATCTCAAAAAATTATTCCAACATATATCGAATCCATTGCATCTCCACAGATCAAAATAAATTTTCCTTTTTCCTGTTATGGTGAATCATAATAGTTTTACAATAAGGTTTAAAAATTCACTCAAGTAATAAATGATTTTGAATGATGAATTCTAGATTTCATCCTTTTGCCGTCAGTCACCTTGAAGATGAAAGTGAGAAAGTTGGTAGTGGTATATCAACTTCCCAATTCATAGCATCAGTATCCCACACAATGGGTGCTGAGGAAATCAAATTGGCATTATCTTCCCATGCTTCCTAGCACTATGGAATTAAAAGAGTGAATCATTAAGATGAGATGTTGGTCATTCATTTACATGACACTTTGATAGAAAGGAGATGTGAAATTCCTACCTTCTCTAAAATGTCCTTCCTGCCTAATATAACCTGTCATGGGTATGAATACTCTTGGTTCAAACAGAAATGTCTGAGAGGCTATGAATATATCCTTTATTACCTGGAAGGGAATGAAATCCCTGGAAGTCTCCTCTAGTCTTATTTCATTAGTTTAAAGATGTAGATTAATGTAATAAATTAACTAAATTTTACTTTAGCTCAATATTGGCCCTTAAGACAAAAGTTACAAAGTAATTTTGACTGGAGACGAGTGATGAGGACCCACGCAGATAGCAACAATTAGCCTGACAGAATGAGAGACAAAAGTGAGGGTGTCAAATGTGGTTAGGAAGAGCTGTGAATGGAACAGATACCCAGTAGAGAGAGGGAACTTCCCTTATTCACTGAACAATTTTTTACTGAAGAGCTCTATAATATTTTGCCCTCCCCAAATAATATCTAAGTATTGTTGAAGTGCCACTCGATAATAAGGAGAGGATGGTTAGCTTGTTTTTCCATTAAGGGGAACACGATTTTATGAACACAGAGATATAGGGTAGACTCTTGCCATTTATGACAAATACATTTTGAAATATCCATGATTTTCCAATTTCCTAAGTATTACTATTTTTATAACTAATCTCCTCATAAAATGCAATAAAATTCAACTGAAAAATTTAAGCAAGCCCTTCAAACTCTTGAAGCATCTAAGCCCTTCAAACTCTTGAAGCATCAAACTCTTGAAGCAACTAATAAAATACATAATTTTTTCTTACTAAAAATGATCACAAAGATTTTTTTCAATTTCTCTTATTAATTCTCTAGCATTATTTTGCTATCCCCACTTAATTGCCCGATCTATGTCAATTTAGCAAAGAACCCTAGTGCCTAACACTTCAGGCCAGTTATGGCAATATTTTGAACAATAAAGATGGAAAGAGGATGCCTGGTGAGAACCAAGGCTGTTTGGTCAGAGAAGCTGTGCGGAGCACATTCATGCCTCAGCAAAATGCAAATCATCTCAAGTACCGTCTAACATGGACATCTTGCTGCTCATGAAGAACGAAATACATGTTGAATCTGTAAATGCCAGCCAACAGCCTATTTTACACAGATTATGAAACACTTTATGTAAACTTTGTTATTCTCACTTCCTATCTCTCTCTTCACTGGGGAACTGGCAGCTGATGAAGGTATCTTTTTTGGATCTTCATTTCTCACGGGTGTCCCATGCAATCTTCACCCATCAGTTTCCCATGAAATAAGTATTGCTTTTGTCATAGTGTCAAATCTTCACTGGGGATAATTTTCAGTTCCTCGTTCTTTCAGTCACTAATTGATCAAACTGGTACTTTAAATACAGAGTCACCCCCTTTTATATTTCTAAGCCAGTTTTCTTTCACCGCAAATGGCAGCTGTCAAACCTTCCTTGTTTGGACAAATCTATCTGCAAGGCATTTCGGTTTCTTCATTAGGAGATGAACAATTTCTCATCAGCATCTCCTACATCTCTCCTCAGTACCACTGTCTCTCAAATATACTCTAAACTATGTTATAAGAAGAGGTTTTTATATAAGCCCTGGCCACAGGGAAAAAGAGAACAAGTTCAAAGACCTTGTTCTGGAGAAACAGAACAAGGTCTTTCTGGAGAAAGACCACCCTCAGTGAGCCGAAATTATTCATTCTCTGATTGTTACCATCTGATACTTGAAAACCCTAACTCTGGTTGTAGTTGCCTAGTGTTTACTCTTTAATTATGTTATGCTCATTATCATGTAGTCCAGAATAGCACTAATGAGACCAGAAAACACAAATGAATTTACCAGTAATGTCTGCATTCTAGTCTAATTAATGACTAATTTCCTACATCTAAAGGTGAAAGTAAGAGCAGAGACTTTCCCTCTAACCTAGTGTATCCTCATTTAGGAAATGCAGACTAATGAAAAAGCCAGGATTTACACTTCCTGATGCTCCTGGTCTGAGAGATGAGATAGGAGAGAGTCAGCATTGCAGGCCCATGACTCCAGGCCAGCTACGGCCACTCTGAAGCTATCTGAGTGGCCTGGGTCCCATAGAGGGGAAACTTCCCCAGTTTAATTTGCTGTAAGAAATAGAGATGATTCCAAAATGTCTATAAGGCAAAGGCATTTTATGTTGAACCTCCCTCAAAGGCTTCCTAGAGCTAAAAATTTAAATCTCTTCTAGCAGCTTCGTCATCTATCTTATCACTGCAAATTTGTTTCATTTGTGAGGAGTCCTGGATCAGAAATGGGTTCACTGAGGAAAATATCAAATAATTTTTCTTAATGCCATACATATTACATATTGATTTTAATTTACTTTCAGGCAAAATTCTATATACCATGAACCCTTATGATGAGGAAGAATAACTGCTGTCCATATGCTATCAGTAAAGAATTTATTGGACTGATCCTGAATTGTACAATTTCAGCTTTAAGTCACCCTTCACCATGGAGTAGCATTATAGGATTAGCCTAAAAAGCCAGTAGAATTTTTCACTATTCACAGCAGATTTTCTGGTTTTGGAGTCCAAGTCATGATTTTGGCCTCATAACACCCTGATTTAACAACTGAGTTAAGCTGCCCAGATCTCTATGTTCTGTTGTCTCAATCTCTAAATGTATAAATATTTACATTATGCCAAGTTTCGGGTCCACATTAAAAGTGTTTACATGGGCTTCCAATTCAAGCAGAAATACTGATCCTGATGTATACTGCTATTATTTTACTTATTACCCTAAATAGTGGTTCTTTCTCTGCATGTCAATCACCTACACCTAGACTTTGACTTCACTGAGGACAAGAATAGTGCCTTACTCATTTCTCTCTCCATGGCTTGGTATGGCTCAATAATGCTTGTTAAGTGAATAATTGTTGCCAGTAAATGCTTGATGAATAAATGAATTAATGAATCAATCAATCAATGAAGAGACACTGAAGAAATATCTTCCTCACAGAATCCTCTCATGAACAGAGTACACAACTGCAAAACCAAATTAGTAGCTAACAGTTTCAACTGTGTAAAACTAAAGAGCCTCTTTGAATAGAACAGCTTTTTATGTGGAACAGCAACAAATAGTTAAATCCATTTTATCATAAGCATTTAATTATTCATTACTGTTTACTCATTTAGGGAGGTGCTGATTGTTTTCCAATTAGAAAAGAGTTCAGACTTAGGGCGGAAAAAGGGGAGAAATTTGGGCTTTTAAAAAGTAACTAACATTTTGTGCAACCACACAAACCTCTGAGCCCTATTAAAAACAGTGATAAGCAATCTTGGAAAAACATTCTCCAGTAATGGCTAGCTGGGATCTTGAAGCAAAGCAAATTGTTTTTTCTTGGCAAACCTCCCACAAGCAATAGGCAGCAAGAAATTGTTTGTTCTACACGTACAAGTTCTCATGTGTATCTGCAATTCTAATGCCAAATTTGGTTCTATCTCAAAAGCCACTTTAACTGCAGAGAAAATTGCCAGAGACTTTACCAGGAGAGCTAGTTGACCTTTAACAGAGGCTCCAAGGCCATCAGAATGAATTCCCACGTGTTACTGTGGTCAGTATGGAACATCACTCTCTTCATTTGGCTAAAGATTTCTACACATTTTCTCCCCCTTTCCCTTGGCAAGAATCTTTGTTTAGTCAGGGACATCAGGTTAGCATGTAATACACAGAATAGATACTGCTTGCCCTTCAGAAACTTTGAAAGCTATTAAAATCGATAAAAGGAAAAAAAGAGGAAATGTGCACTGGTGCATTGTGACTGATCGTTGGAGGGCTTGCAGTGGCCACACCAGCTGGGCTAAGCTAGAGAAGACTAGCGAAAATCAAGAATTTGAAGCTACATTTTGAATAAGAGACAAAGTCGAACCATTGGAATTTAAGTAGACCTTTCATGGGAAACTTGTTCTATACAATAACTTGGCAGAAAAGACGAGTATGAACACATATAAGGAAGGTTCTATAAATATTCTTGAATAGTTGTGTGTGGGTTACACACACACACTCTAGATTTGGTAAGAAATGGCCTTTAGCTCTTTTGATTAACAGAGATACGGTCTGGATTCTTGAACAAACAAACAAACAAACAACCCTGTGTGTCTGAAATTAAGCAAAACATGAATAACAATTTTCAGGATGTGTTACCTTTCTAAGTAAGGCTATATCTTAAAACGGATTCCATTGTCTACTTTACATAGAAAAGAATAAGGCAACAGAGAGAGAATAAAGGCTGGAGCAGGGGTTAGAAAACAAGGGAAAACTGCCATCGGGATCTGTATAGCTGTTCAATTACATGAATTTCCTGGGAGATCACCCAGACATGAAGTGAAAGCAGAATTTGACAGTTTGTGTCACGTTGCCATTTTCTTCTGACATCCATCAAACTATACCATTCCACTTATATATACCTCTGCTTTTTCTGTGTCAGAAATCACACCCGAGAAAGAGCTTTTTTAATATTTATTTATTTATGTAGTCTATTAAATAGAGGTTTATGTGGTGATAAGGCAAGAAAAATGAGAACCAGATTGTCACCCTGTTTTCAATAATTCTTGCCAAGAAAAGGAGCAAATTAAGGAAAAGTTCTCTTAGATTTTAAGAACTGTTAAGTTTCCTTTTTATGAGTCTCCACATTATTTTAATTCTTTTATGACATTTTCTTTCAGTATTTTTAGTTACAGGCCTTGTAGATGAAAAAACAAAGCAAGACAGAAAACAGAAAACGTATTCAAAGGAAGAAAGTGAGAATATCATTACTTTGCAGTTAGTAAGTCTAAGTAACAACAAAACATCCAGATAAAACATAGGTAAAAGTTTTACTGGTGACTTGTCTACATGGCATATCTTACTATTTTCAGCTATCTGAGAGTTGGCAAATTCTATGTTTGAATGTTCAGCATCATGGAGATACAATTTTTTTTCTCTATGAAAGGAAATACTTAGAAAATTATACTAATTTGTGATTGATGTTGAGACTCAAACTCTGGATTTCTACTTATTCCAGAATTAATTTTATTATCAGTTCATATTATTCTTATGTTTCACACTTGTGATAGAAATTGCCCATATTTAATATCCTGAATGTATAGAATTTCAAGTGTTCACTGTGCTACAAAGCAGTAGCTGGTGGAGCAGGTCAGTTTTACCCTAGCTATATTAGAAGTTTGTAAATGCAGTAGAATCAAACTTGCTATTGGAAGAAACTGCAGCTCTTTAGAATATGTCAGTAGTTAAGGGAGTGGAAGAAAAAAAGTTTCCATGAGCTATATGCAGCAATAAGGAATGCTTAAATGTGGAACAATTCCAAGGAATGAAATCAGAAATGAAAAGAAGTAAAAAGTTGTGCAAAAATATCTTCAAAAGAAATTAAACTTCTATTCACTAGCAACCACAGTTTGCAAAAACTGATGTCCTACATACCCAAGTGACCCCACAGATTTAGCTCCTTTCCCGCAACGCATGGCTGATTGCTAAACTTATTGCACTTTCTCTCCATGTGAACACTGATCCCATTTTATAGTGGAAGAAATACAAAAATCGGTGCTTTGCAGTAACATTACACTAAAGATGTCACTGGACTCTTGTGTGGGATATGCTGCAAAAGTAGTCCTAGGGACCTAGTTTTTCAGTGACTCTGACTGCCACAGTGCTGCCAGCCTGCTTTCTTGTGGAGGCCACTGGATATTCCAGAAACTGCAGTTAGGGTAAAAGCAAGTAGATGATTAAGGTACTATTGTTGGAGTTGCCTCTGTAGGACCCCTATCTGAACCCGAGAGTGAGAAATGATAAGAACGATTGGGGTCTGAGCTCCATGCCTAGGCTTTTCAATCAAAACTGCTGATGATCCAGATAACACAACCTTCCTCAAAGACAACCCTGCCCCTGGTACAAACAGTAAGTGTGTTCTCCCAGACCCGGGGTGGTCCCCGTATAACCAGTGTTCCAGACAGGCAGGGGGAAGCCCAATCTACTACTTCTGTCTATAAAAGGAACAAAAGCTTTGGGTGTTATCAAAGAACAGTTCTTTAAAAAAAATAAAAACTCATACTTTACGAAAACTTGTTTGTTTTTTCCCCACTTTTATTGACATAAAATTTACATTTAGCACTGTATAAATTTAAAGTGTGCAGCATAATGTGTTGTTAAATGATGACCATAATAAGTTTAATTAACACATATCATGTCATACAGATTAAAAAAAAAAGAACAGAAAAAGAAGAAAGGTTTTTTTTCTTGTAATGAGAACTCCTAGGATCTACTCTCTTAACTTTCAGATATAGCATACAGCAACATTAACTGTAGTCATCCTGTTGTACATTACATCTCTATACTTATCTAACTGGAAATTTGTACATTTTGACCACCTTCATCTAATTTCCCCTCCCTCTATCCTCCTTCTCTGGGAACCACAAATCTGATCTCTTTTTTATCAGTTTGAGGGAAACCTGTTCTTGTAGCCCTTCTGCTTAATATTCTGGCATCCTGGCTTGGTCCTGCACACTTAATAACATCACCTTACACATCTGAGAGATAGCCTGGAGTACTGTATTGGCTAGGAGTAGAATTGGTTCTGGGTTCTGATCACCTGAGTTGAAATCCACTTAAAGTTGTGAGTCTTTTAACAAATTACCTCTGTATATTTTAGTTTCTTCATCTGTAAAATGGGGTAGAAACCGAATCCTCTAATAGTGTTGTTATGAAGTTAATTTAGCTAATATTCATAAAGCTTTTAGCAGAGTGTCAGAAATATAGCATACGATTACTAAATTTTAGTAATTACTCTTACTAACCCCACATTGTGAGCTACTGAGAGTTTGGACATCGTACACTGTCTTTGACTTTCTCGCTTGTTCCCTCGTGACCTTAAATGGGTGGAACTGCTAGATTTGGGCCTTGGTCACCTGTATCTATACTTTGGGGTTTCAAGCAATCAAACATGTTAGCGATAGCCCAGTCATATCCCATTAGACTTCTACTCTAGGCTTACTACGTGATCTCATTCATCTCCTTCTCTATTGTTTAGTTGCTCCAACAGTGAAGTGATTTGAGATTTTCTAAAAGTTTACCAGAGCATAAACAGGTACATTGGTATTTGTACTTCCAAAATATTCTTATAGTTTTGAAAACACTTTCCAGGCAATACATTTTGAAATATAAGACTGTTTCAGTCATTGCTGTATATGATTGTATAATTCTGTAAATTCTAAGTAGCCTGTCCTTAAGTGCCCAAGTCATCATGTGTATAAAATTTCCAACTATTATGTCCAAACTAAAATAAAAGTCTATAAATGGAGACATAGAATCAGCTTCATGCTTAAAACGTCTAAACTAACATACTGTAGGAAAAAGGGAACAAATTAAGAACTGAGAGAATTTCTGCTGACCGCTTCTGGGGTCCTGTTTCAGTTGTGTGATTTGTACACAGTTCACACAAGCAGAAAAAATCAAAGACGTCATATGCAAATTAGCTAATATTCTAAGAGGTATAATTTTAGTCTTGAACTTAGAAAGAGAGGCTTTGAACGTTTTCAAGGAATGTGATATAGATAGTTAATGGTTGGTGCCACGGGTCTGTAAATCAAGCTCCCGGTTTTCTGAGCTTGCTCTGGAGAAAGAGAGTGGTTGACTGTGACCTCAGCAATGTGCTTTCCTAGTAGATGTTAAAGAGCTACAGGTCAACCTTTGTCAAGAGGAAGGGTTTGAAACTTAGAGCACTTGGAATCTTTGTTAACGCTGGATGTAAATTTCTTATTGCTTGTAAGAACAAGTCATCAGTCATATACATCAGAGCGCCTGTAGCTTAGAGCTTCTAAGCAGCAAAAAAAAAAAATACTAAAGAGCAGGTACATATATAAACAAAGGGTTTAACACCTAGTGTGAGCACACATCTCATTTTGTAGTCCAACCAATAAAAGAAAAGTGGCACTCCTATCTTAAAATCTTTATCAAAAAATGGAAAACTTGGTTCTTCTTTTACCCACTACACTAAAATAGAAGAGACTGAGGAAATGGAAGGTGATCAGATAAGCAGGAAAGAATCTACTTTCCTTTTTCCTGAACCTACTAACCAGCTATTCCATGGTAGAATGACAAATACTTGTATTTAAATTTTGAAATGTTTACTAATAAACTAAAGGGCTCCGACTGAAACTCACAGGAAAAGCCAGAGACTGCAAGTAGTCCTTAATGCAAATATCATATGTCCTGAAATCTCTTTTTATCTCATTTCCAACCTGGCATGTTTGGGAATTGCATTGCTTGCTTCAGCTCAGGAAGAATGGGCCAAGAGAATTCATATTGCCTTCCATGAACTAAGAATGCCATGTGTCCCAGAATAGTATATATCGTTAGGTGGAACATAAAATGAACCATATAGTGAAAAATAAGCTTTTTACTCCCTTTCTGTAGTTCAGCACCAACAACACAAAACCTTAACTTCTTTTTCCTGAGCTACTGGAGAAACATATTTTGCCTTTGTCTTCCCTTGATCACTTCTCCTTTCCTCTCCTGGAAAACCCCTGTCCCATATTTGTTTTCTACAACTGAGAAAACCCATTTCTTTCTTTATGGGAAACACACTCAGCAGCTAACTCTGTGCTATAGCTTCTCCCGAGCAGTTAGAAGCCGTAAAGTTTAAGATTACCTGTTGATAAATGGAGAGGAGTAAGAGAGATGTGAGTTACTAGGCCTATGGTTTTTCTTATAATTGTTTCCCACATTTGCTGAGTTTTTTATATGTTTGAATGAATAGTGCATATTCTTGGGCATTTTTCATAGATGGGAAGAGGTCTATCAACTATTCAGAATCTACTAAAGTTAGCTAAAGGATACAAATACATTGGAATCTTCTGAGAATGAGGTTTTTTCATTTACAGCAGAATGGAACACGTCTTTGGTAAGGAAGAGGCATTAGAATGCACATACACAATTAATAAGTGATACACCTATTGATAGGTAATTGCACATGCCCACTATGCTCCTAATTCCCCTGAAGTGGTCACTGGAAGTTCTTTCCTTCCTCCCTCCCTACCTCCATCCCTCTTTCTTCTTTTCTTTCTTGTCTTTAGTCATGTTTGGAATTGTTTTTCAGAATGTTTAGACTCTTTTCCTCACGTTGTCACCAGCTCATTACCACAGAATTACACTTCACAAACAAGAGTGGGCTGCAGGGCCAACTTGGCTTAGCTGTGCCATCTAAGGGAATTATTAAAAGGATGAGTTTCTTTCTTTTTGAAAAGACAAGCACAATCTGATCAGGAGGCAGGCAGGGCCACTGCCTGTTTCTCTCTTCAGTGCTGCCTCACGGCCTTTTGCTCTCTTAGAGTCACTCACTGATGAAGTGAATAGCAGCAGTGCTGTTTTTCCACTCGGAACCAAGATCCCACGTGCCTTGTTGCAAGGAAACCTTCCTCACAGCTTTATTGTAATCGACTTTACAATTTCTGTTGTTGTTATAGGCATTAACAACAAGAAGTCTGTATTTCGCACTATTGATAAACACTGAACTTCACACATACACTCACACACACACAGACACATACCTGGGAATAAAAATTAACCAACATACCCTCATTGACACAGAAACCTTCAATGCAATTTTTATCATATTAGTAATATTAAGATAGCGTTGCTTAAAGTATGGAATGTGTACCATGATTTTAGATGATATATTGTTTTATATATTTTTTTTTCCATGATTTGGGGCATTAGTATTGCTTTCCTGTTCAGGTAGCATTAATTAGGAAAAAAATCTTTAAAATCCTAGGTAAATAATAGTTTAGAGGTATGTATACAAGACAAAAATCATATCAGTAGTAAGCTAGTATTGTATATTTGAAAAATCACTTAAATTAAAAAAAATCCTTTTTCAACATATATTTAGCAGCACATATTTAGAGTTCAAAGTTAGAAAAGAGAACATCTATAAAGTTTATAAGGTCTTATATGTTCTACTCTGTCCAGTAGTATGTTTTTCATAGTATCATCAGTGAACTTTTGACAAGAGGCCATAACATCAGTGATTGTTAAAAATAAAAAAATAAAAAAACTACAGATCTCTAACAAGAGTCTGTTTATCCCTCTCAAAGAACCAAAAAACTTTGGTAGAGTAGGAGATCTTTTATTTTAGAGAAAATATTTTGGCTTTTTCTCAATTACAAAAAATTCTGGTTATATGACTGTCTGTTATACATTCTGTTAATTTCCTCAGACATGAAAAAAAGAATCTGTCATTTTACCTACTAAGGTCTCCTATGGAACTCTTCTTCTAAAGAGAGAGAGGACATAAATCATGATAGCAAAATTAGGGCAGATTATGGTGTAGTGATTATCTATTCTACAAATTATAGTGGAAATACCAGGGTAAATGTCAGAGGAGGCAGGCCCAGGAATGAGAACACAAAGGAGGATGACCTAAGGCAACATTTTTATAATCCTGCATTCATCGAAATCATGGTAGGCAAAGGTAACCTTCAATCTCTACCCGTATCTCCAATCTGCGGCCACATATGGCCATATCTAGAAATCCAGAACGTAAACTTACATTGCTAATCACCCTTTTCTACATGAACCATCTATCCTAATAGCTGACAGAGACCTTCTCCTCCTTCCCCATTCCCAGTCCTCATTAGTCCTTCTCCTGGGCTCCATTTATTATGAATTGCATCAGTTTGACCAGACATCTGCTCTCTTAGGAGAGTTAAAGTTCCATATCTAATGTTCCTTCCAGAAAAGGTAAGGACCTTACATGCTCTTGACTTCTGTGACCAAAGTGCATGGGTAATTTTAAAAACACATTATCAAGAGTGCAAGAGTGTAAGTGAACTAAATGTGCCTTGATGCCCTGAACCAAGCCAGGAGGCTGCAGAGCTCAGCCTCTCTCCCTCATATCTAGGAGTTGGAAGAACAGTGTCAGGCTTGACCTATTGACCACAAAGGGGTAGAATGTGCTGTGTTACCTAGAGGTCAGAATTCCTAAGGCTGGCATCAAGACATGATGGGGCTACTGCTGATTGATAAATGACATCTGTTTATCACAGTATTTGGCTCTTCCTAGATGGGAGGATTTACGGACTAAAAAACACCCATAGAGACTTCATTTTGCTGAGGTCTATGAAACATCTAATAAAGGGTCAAGTCCAAATAAAAATTACATTGCATTCTTACCTTGGCTCCTTCGCAAAGTATTTATTCACATCTCATCTGTCATACATTAATAAAGTTACAAGTTCCTTCTGAAATAGGGTTTTGTCAGATTGCCAATATCTTGAAATCATAGAAACCCACTGAAAATGTGAGCACAGATTTTGAACAACCCAGCAGCTGGCCAGGCACTGAAGATCTTTAAGGCAGGAGCAGTCAGCCATCCCATTTAAGTTTTTGATCCTGTGCTTGAATAAAAGAGACTGAACTAGATAACTTTCCAACGCTAAGATTCCATGGCTCTATTTTTCAAATATCCTCATCTTTCAAGTATCCTATAAACAAATGTTCTATAAGAGAAATTCTACAATTATAGTTTGGTGTGTTTGCCTCCCTCTCTCTTTTTCTTCCTCTCTCTCTCTCTCCTCTTACTTTCTCTTTTCCACCCATCCCATCCCCAAATATGGTGCAATAACAAATTCCTTCACCAAAGGGACAGTGTTGTTAGTGATTACAATACGTATTTTTAAGTTCTCCGTTCACTGATAAAATCATGTGATATGAAATACTGAAGAAAGCTCAGGGGTATTCCAAGCATCCATGGACAAAAACATCAAGACTTGTGGTATTTCCCTTCAAAATTCATGTGAACTGAATCAAAGAGACATAAGAATTTGTATTTAAGACTTCTTATCTAAAATGGATGCATTCTGTCACTGGCAATCCCTGAAATCTCCAATGCCGAAATAATGTAAATCTACCCGGTCCTTTCCACCTTCCTTGGCATTCCTCTGGTGTAAGGCCTTCTAACCTCTTATCTAGACCATCAAAGTAGCCTCCAAACAGTCCTTTTCCAATCCTGCTACAGGCTGCCCTCATACAAGCGCTGGGTTGGACCTTCCGAAGTCCTGCTCCAATCCTATCACATCTCTGCACGGAGTCAGCATTAACTGCCCTCTACCTACTAAGCAAATACCTGACCTTTATATTTAAATATTTCTATAGTTTCGCCTTGCCTTATTGGTTCAACCTTATCTCCTGTAATGTTCCTATATGTTCCTATAATCCAATATTCTGAGTACTAGTCATTATTGACATTTGGAGCCAGATAATTCTTCGTTGAGATTGACTGTACAGTGCGTTGAAGAATGTTGAACAGCATCCCTTGCTTCTACCCAATCGATGTCAGTAGCACCTCTAAGTTGTAGCAACCAAAACTGTCTCCACATATTACCAAATGTCCCCTGGGGGGAAAATCACTCCTTGTTGAGAACCATTGCTATAATCAAATCAACTTGAATTACTTATTATTCCTAAATTATCCTCTTCTCCTATCTAACAATGCATTATTATTGATAATAATTCCTCCCAAAGTATTTCCTAACCCCCCTCCCATGTGGGCGCACACACGCACGCACGCACACACACACACACACCTTGGTTTCATACGCTGATATTTCAGGAGCTATCTAGAGCTTCCTCCATGAAATCTTTCTCAATTCTTGCATCCTGATGTGATTACTCCTTTAAATTTATCCTTCGTACCCATCTCATTCATGAAACATCCATCGTCTTTGAGCTTACAATATTCCCATTTATATATTTGTCAAATTGTGTTTGAAGTGTTTTAATTAATTCATTCAACTTATAAGTATTGAGCTCCTACCATGTGCCAGGCATTGGTGTGTGCATTGGACGAGTAGAGCAAACTCTCAGCCTTGTCAAACTCACAGGTCAAGGAAAGGATGCATGGTAAGTGTGGTATATGGGGATGGGGGTGGGGCTAATAAAAGGGTGAAATTTTAAAACTACATATATATAATATTTGATAATTTCTATGAAAGAAACAAACAGGTGGTGCAATAGACTATAATACATAGAAACTCTCTAGATAGATCGGTCATGAAAAGTCTTACTAAGGTATGATATTTAAGCTGAGGGTTGAAGTATGAGAGTCACCCTTGTATCTTTGCCTTTGGAGGTAACCACATGTACAAAGGCCCTGAGGCAGGACTGAGTTTGGCTTATTTGAAAGTCTGAAATAAATCCCTGGGGCTGAATGCTAGTGAGCAAAGGGGAGAGTTATAGGCAATTACTTGGGAGAGGTAAGCAGGCACCAAACTGTGCAGGGCCCGTTAGTACAAGGTAAGAATTCTGGATGTTCTTTGAAATTTTTCAAGAAATAAATCAAGGGTTTTAAGAAAGGAAGTGACATGATCTGATCTGCACCTACGTTACCCTGGATTCTATATGAATAATTTGATAAATGAGTGTTTCTGTTTAAAGAACCTCAGGATTAGAGGATATCTTAATTTCTCCTATAGCTAAAACTCCAGAAGGATTGAATCCCCATCCTAGAACATCACACATGTTGTGCCATGAAAGAGTAAAGAGAGGATGAGATATTGATCACTTCAGCCCTAGAAAAACAGAGTGTTTCTGGTTGTTACCCCGACATGCAGTAGAAATATTTAGGTTTTCTATGTGCTGTGGCATGAGAATAGATAGGAAGCACTGCTGTAACATAGGTCCCGACTACTTGTGCAACAACATTTAAACACCTCCAAAGGACTGGGAGCTCACTACCTCCAAAGAGAGCCTTTTCCAGATTTGGAAAGTTCTAACAATTAGAAAACTCAGCTTTTCATTGAGCTGAGTCAGAAATATGTGGGATATATTGATGAGATCATGAGTAGATCAATTTGGCTCAGGAAAATATTCTTTTAGAGGAAGCGCATCTAACTCAACAACCTTCCTCCCTAATCTACCTCTCCGTGAAAATACCACCTTCCCATGGCCTTGTGGTTCCCTTTATACCTGCTTCTCTGCCGGATGGCCACAAACACTTTCTTAGCCCCCCAACTCCCTTCCCTTGAATCATTCCAACTTGTGACTGGAAGATATAACATTAGTACAACATCCTTTGATAAGCTTTTCCTGACTGTCCATCCCCAGCTTCAGGAAGTTAGTCATCCCCTCTTCTTGTGTGTCCTCTCTACTGGCTGTGAACTCCCTGAGTACAAGGATTTGATCTCATTCATCTTAATGTCCTGAGCTCAATGTAGAGTGCCTACTACACTACAGATGTCTGGTAAATGTTTGTTAATCATTATGGGTGGGGGAACTCTGGATTTTGGAGTAAAATTTCCGTCTTAATTCTACTACTTACTGGTTATGGGAGTCATTTATTCAAATATTTGCTCCATGAATATTACTGAGTGCTTATGTGCTCAATGATGGAAATACATGGCCCCTACCTCATGGTGCTTATGGTCTAAATGAAGAGGCAAACACTAATCAGATGACTGAGTCAGAAGTACTACAATATGATATGAATTCTATGAAGGAAAAATCTGGGGTTCCATAGGATATATATTGGGGAAACCCCACTTTGTCTGGGTTTTCAGGGAGGCTTTCTGGATATGGTAAGATTTGAGTTAAGACCTGAAGAACAAGTAAATCGTGAGAAATGTACTTACACTCTGTAAGTCTCAGAATCCTCACCAATAAATTATTATCTAATAATGCCTTCTCTTTAGGGTCCTCCCAAGGATTAATTAGTTAACATATGTAAAGTGCCTGCCACAGAGAAGGAAAGCAATAATTAGCAAGTTCTTTCTCCCCTAATGAGGATTGAAGACAGGCTGAACAGGCAGGATTATGAAAGGACTTAAATGTTTCATGTAGCATGTTGAATTGTTTCCACAAATAAGATATGTTGAAGTCCTAACCCCCAGTTCTGCAGAATATGACTTTATTTGGAAATAAGGTAATTATAGATATAGTTAGCTATATTAAGAGATGCTCATACTGGACTAGGGTGGGCCCTATATCCAATATGACTGGTGTCCTTATCAGAAGAGGTAGATTTAGACACAGAAACAGGAGAGAATGCCATATGATAAGGGAATCAGAGATTGAAATGCTTCAGCTGTAAGCCAAGAAACACCAAAGATTGTTGACCAACCACCAGAAGCTAGGAAGAGATGAAGAAAGGTTCTCTCCTAGAGGTTTTGAGGAACCATGGCTCTGCAACACCTTAATTTTGGACATCTGGCCTCCAGAACTGGGAAACAATAAATTTTCTTTTTAAGGTACCCAGTTTGTTGTACATTTTTTGGCAGTCCTAAGAAATTAACACACATAATAAAAGTGTTTGGATTTTGTATTTCAGACAGTGATAGAGACTTGGAAGACTAAGGACTTGGAAGGTACGAGTTGAAAGAGAAAAAAAACATTAAAAGGTGTTTTGAGAAGATAAATCTATAATTGGTGTTTACCATATCAATGTATTTTCTGTTCCCAATGAGTCTATAAGCTTCTTGAGGGTGGAACCTATGCCGTTCATGAAAAGCTGAACTCAATATATACTGGTTAAATAAATTATTTAAAATAAACATTTGGGTACACAGGTTTGGAAAACTTAGAGGTAAAATATTTTAACTCATTGAATTTTTACTCTTCTAAAGTAAAAGTCATCTTCTGATTTTATTTAACTGAAGAGGCAAAGCATGCAGTAAATTAAGTCCAATCTGCATGCAATTGTGCATGCAGTGTAGATCTTGGCTTAAACTAGGGAGCAAGCTGTGTACAAACTCAAATACTCTTATATTTGAACCTAATATTAATTGTTTGCTTAAAATTTTCAGTAGTTTCCTTCCCTTGCTTTCAAAGAAAAATATCATAGCATTTCTCTTTCTAATTTAAATCCCACAGAATCTATAACTGATAATAAGAATGTGTCCCTAAGGGCTAATACATTTCTCTGATATTATACTAGTAATGCCTTCAAGCTCTGTAGCAAGCCTGTAATTCTATTTTAAAAAAACTCTTCATGGCTTCAATTCATATGGTTTGCTCTATTTAATTATATTTATCAACCCCAAATATTCTGCACTTATAAAAATAGTGAATGCTGTAGAGAAGAAGCAATGTACTATACCGTATTTTATGAAATTTCATATGCCACGTGTATTGATCTGGTATAAACTAGAGAACACACTTTGTTTAAATTAAGGCTTTGAATTCAATTTTATACCAATTCCTTTAACTCATTATCCACAATATATTTGTTTACATCCATGTAAATGTTACCTGGTAAAAGTATATAATTTTGCCTAATTCAGATTGATCTGTATCTTCTATCCTCTCAACTTATGTAATTTCATTATGTAATCATTAAATAATGAAAGAGGGACCCTTTGTTTGATAATATTATTGCCCATGAATGTTAAAAATGCAAGAAAAAAATGAGCAGAAACCAAATAAAAGAGAAGCAGGACATGCTTGAAGATATGGTACCGATCCTATAATATTTTTCAGTAAAAACAGTTCTCAGGGATTTTTGTGTTCCCACCATTTCTAGGGCACAGGACACACACTGGTGCACTTATTCTATGTAGCATCAGTTTTTAGAAACTCCCCTTGAGTTCCTCTTTTTGGCAGTCATCTCCTTCCTTAGACACTCCCAGATTTGCCCAAATACTCCCCATCAGTGGCTTTTAAATTTGAATGGTAATTACAAAACTTCCTGGAGGCCAATAAGTCCTATTAAACTCAGATTATTGAGGGACAAGCCCTAGCATTTAAAAAAAATTCCAGGTGACCCAGTTTTAGAAGATCTAAAATCCTCAGATGGAGAAACAGTATCTTGGACTTTTCATCTCATTGATGCTCTCCCAAAATGCTTTACTTGAAGCTGCTGGATCCCCCTCATTCCTGTTGTACAGATATTGTGTCCCAACATACCCACTTATGTTCTTTCCTTCTCCGAAATGTCATGTAATCTGGCTGATTATCTAGGCTAATGGGAGAGAGCTGGAAGGCTCCCCAGTTCCCATAGACGTATCTTCATAAAGACCTTCTGATAGCTGTGGCCAGCCCCATGGGAAGAAGCTGTAACCTGAACCAGAGACTCCAATGGTGGGAATATCATCCAGATGGGAGCTGGGATCTCACCGCGTCCCTTAAATGATATGTTGTTAATGTCTTCCATTTTCACAGTAATGAAGAATGACAGTGAGTGTCTCTGAAACAGGTGTTCTTAATGGATAGATCTCAGCTTGAAACCCAGACCTGCCATGTGCTGCCTATGTGCCTGCCTAGGGCAAGTCATGTGACCTTTCTGATCCTTGCAATTATCAGAAAAAGATAATAATTTATAGGTTCCATAATTGTTTCGATTAACAATAGTGTATGAAAAGTGCTCATAAGAACATAGTACTTAATAAATGATAGTAAAATATACAAAAAAGGCATAATTTCTACAAAAAAATTGGTCCCATTTCTTTTCTTGTCCCAGGAGTTCATGCAATCCTTGCACTTCCAACAAAGTCCATGATGGTGGGATTTACTCCAAGTTCTCAGCTGCAACCCCAAGGTTAAATTTGAAGGTTCAGATAAGAACAAAAGCAAGAACATTTAAATTAGTTGAAGTTCCTGTATTTCTTCTCTTTGGGACATAAAGTTGGAAAGGGATCAGAAACAGGGATGTCTCCATTAACATGATATTTAAATTGCTAACAAAATGCCTTCGGGTTAATAACAAAGAATGGAATTAAATGTAAGAAAAAATATTTATTTATCTTGTCAAATCACCATATTTTAGAGCCTATTCATTGGTAGTTTTCCATCATCCTCAGTTTCTGGGAGTGGGGCAGAGGGTTTGGATTTCCACCTTGTTTGTATTTTTATTCATTTATTTAATTTTCCATTATGAACTGGACATGAAATGCATACCAAATTCATGCATTAAATATCCCTGGCATAAAGGACATGGATTAAATATTCCTGACATAAAGGACATCCCCAATGTACTTAATCATTAATGAGTTTAGGACTGAGTTTCAATTGCAAAAGAGCAGTGGCAAGTTTCAGTATGTCCTACAGCAAATGCCTGAAGGTTTTTACCCTCCTGTAATATGAAGAAAGCACCAGTCAAGTTATCACCTAGCCCTGGAATTAACATGTGAGTAGTTTCTATGTCTTAGTTGCTACTGCCCTGTGGTAAAGGATAAAATTACAGAATAGGTTTACAGCCTAGAATCCTGGACAAACTTACTTTGGGCTTTTGTGAATTACTGAGACCTTTGGAGCATTAGATAGATACTTTATTCCCTCTTTCATAACATCTTAGTTGTCCTCAATATTGAGACAATTCAATACGTGTAATACTTATTTTAAAAATATATATTTTCCAAGCATTCTAATACCTGTTTTTCTTTTAAAAACATTTAGATTCTTAAGTGAAAGGACCTAGACATATAATTGTGTCTTCTACTGGTCAAAGCAATTTAGGTGGGTTTTTTCCTCATAACTCTGCAAAATACAGTACAAGGGTAGTGACTTTAATTTCATGGACCAACCAGAGAAAACTGAGCTATGAGGATAGTCTAGAGCAGAGGTCAGCAAATGACAGCCCATGGGCCAAATCCAGCTCACCATTTGTTTTTGTAAATAAAGTATTATTGATTTGAAACACAGTCATATTTTCATTTGTTTATGTATCGTCTATGGTTTGCTTCTGTGGTAAAACAGCAGAGTTGAGTAGTTGTGACAGACATTTATGTTCCACAGAATCAACAATATTTACTTTCTGGCCTTCTATAGAACAAGTTTGCCAACTCTTGGTCTACAACACAACTTTAATGATATTATGAAAGTTGATGTCTGTGGTCTTCCACAAATTTTCATCTGTTGACAATCCTTAGACAGTGAATGGAGTTTAACGTATCTGGTTATTTTTATGTTCTTAAATATTAGATGCTATCTTAATTTTTGTTGTCTTCAACGCTGGATACCTACTGGAAGCATATTTAATTCTCTATCACGTGATATGATTTCCAAATAAGTTTCTGAAAACAAATATCCTAGTCAACATTTCTCTTCAGAACTCTCTTTAAATATATTTCCAAATATAGACAAAATGGAAAATAGGCTACTAAAGCAGTACTTTGACAGGAAATGTATTATTGTGACAGTAAGTATAAAAGAAAGGAAAAGACAAGAAGGCAAGACACAGAAATTGCCTCTAGATTTGTAGGTCATATATATATGTATATATAGATATATTTGATCTTCTAAACAATAATTCAATATAAATAATTGCAAAGTACATGTCTATTGATGTTTTTAGGTAAACACTTACTTTTAAAGCCTAACTTCAATACCATAGAGGCTGATAAGATCAAGTTAGACATGAAACTGCTTATTTGGAATTTGTTTTTCTTACACACAGTCAAAAAATTCTTAAATTAAAAAAATCAAAAACGAAAATAAAAAACCTTCCCTCAACCTCTCAACCAGCTACAACAACTAGGAGCAACCTTAAAAAAAACCAAAAAAACAAAAAAGAAGACAAGTAAAACTATCTTTCAAATTTCTACTTGTCCTTGCAAAGATTCCTGGCTTAGATGGGTATTGAGCAACATTGTCTATTCTTAATCCAAAGACACTGCAAAACAAAATGAAAGTAATAAAGAGGCATTAAGACTAAAGCTACTAATAGAGTTCATCAAGTCATAAAAAAGACTTTCATAACATTTCCGACTCCATGTCTATGTTCTCTCAAAATAGAAGCTGTTCTTTGGGCAATAGAGACCTCGCACTGACCTGGAACAATGATGCAGAGACCAACTGAGTGACTCAGAATTAAACTGCATAATCATTTATTCATAGAACACACTCCTCTTGAGTGAGTCCTGTGTCAAGCACTGCACTGTGCACTGAGGGTTCAAAGTCACCAAGCCTGCCTTCATGGAGCTTATACTTTAGTGGTGAAGGTAGACAAGTCAACCTGGGAGAGCATGGAGAGTGCTATACCCTAATGGAGTTCAAAACCATGACTCCCACCCACACAGAAAATGAACATTTTAGTCAATTCATCAATTAATGAGTCAGATGTTATAACCAAATCAAAGAGCATTTCAGAAACTAGCTTGATAGAGACAATCTTAGGATAAATTGATGAGTAGATACAAAACTGGTTCATATCTAACAGGACCATAAGCCTTTGGAGTTATCTGCTCCACTTGGCAGAAATTATTTGCATCTCTATTATGCAAAAAGCTACATGTTAATGTGTAACTTCATAAAGTCTGGGATTTTTAATTGAGTGAACAATGAGGTGACATAAGTATTAATACATTCCCCTAGTTAATCCTTGGGTGGCCTTTGCTCTCATAAGGCATTTTTGCCCTATTTATAATCTTCAGATATCTTTTCTGAAGCACAGAGGAGAGTACTTTCATCACTTGGGGTCAAGATGGGACAGAGGCAAGCCTGGCAATATCTCAGCTGAGATTTTGAAGGTAAGTGGGGGAAACATTACATAGGATGGGCAGACAGGCATTCTCGGAAAGGGGAAGGATGTGACAACTTTATGTCCTTTCTTGTGCTAGTCTATGTAATCCACCCAGAGACTGGTAAATAACAAAACCACTCTGGAAAAAGGTAGAGAACACAGAACTTTCTTTCTCAGAATGCGGTATAAACTTGCCATCTTTTGATAGGCATGGATTAAGGAATAAACTCCTGGGGTGGCATTATCCAGAAGCTGGGGAGAGATAAGAATGCCTCCACAAAGCCTAGGGCATGCCCTGTTTTGGACCATGAACTTCGGGGAAGCCTGAGAAAGAGAAAGGAGGAAAAAAAGACCAAAAAAACCCTGTAGATCGTCTATTTACTAGCCACATGTGCTGCCTGTCTGAATCAGTTTGTGGTCTCTCACTTACTCTATTTAGAATTCTGTACATCTGGGTGTATTTTTTCTAGTGTTTCCTATCATATCAGTGACAGAATTGCCAACACAGAGGTATCCATAAATTATATTGCAGTCTAGTAGTTTCTAGTGCCTGGAAAGCTTGGAACAAAAGACTCAAATGCAAATGCGAGCTGCTTAATTCAGTGAGTATTTGTGATGTTACCCAGGTGCCAATGACATCTTTCTGACCAGCTCAGAGGCACCAGGGACCAACCCAACATACATTTTTAATGTGCTCAGCTGTGACAGCCTATACACACAGAAGACCTTAAGGCCTTAAAGTCATCCTCTTGGAAACCGCCACACTTCTAGGGACCCAGAAGAAATGGTTTAATTAATCTTCTTTTTCAGGGTAGCTTTTTTTGATATAAATTATGTACACTGAAAACCTGCCAATTATAGCAAATTAAGGGACTTGGCAAGTACCTCCCTTGGAGGCAGATGGTAAATAATATCCAGATTCTGACTTGAAATAGGACCAGAGATTAGCTGGTGCAGAATGTAAAAGCAATCCAGATATGAGAAATAAACAAATTTAATGTGAGCTCAAGAGGAGGGTTTTGGTTTAGGATAGCTACAGTGATGTGATTAGAACAGATGACTCATTATCATTACGCATGTTTTCATGAGATGAGCCTGTTCTTAGAGCTTCTTTCTGCGACTCTTTGATGAACAATTACTTATTGTGTTAGTATCTGGGATGTGACCCAGATGCCTCAGTTTCCTCACCTGTGCAATGAGCATAAAGCAGGTTGGTGACAGTTCTGGATGACATCATCATATTATGTGCTTAGCACAGTACCTGGCAGACCATAAACACTCAAAAATTTTAGCTGTTTTTGTTAGTGTTCTTACTACATGGCTACCAAAATAAATAACAACTGTCACATACCCCTACTTTTACCTTTTTGCCCCAAATAATAGCACTCTAATGCTTATCAGTGCTGATTATGTGCCAGGGACTGTTCCATCATTGTTATTTTATAGATAAGAAATGGCAGCATTAGGGAGTTTAAGTACCATGCCTTCGTCACACAGGCAGTTAGTGATGGGTCCTGGACTTAATTACTGTGACACTCCAATGGCACTCAAAGACTAACAGCCACTTGAAACCCAAAGAAATCCTGAAACATAAAGTCTTTAGTTGATTTTTCCTTAAAAATGCTAGAAGGGCTCTGTGTAGATCAAAGTTGAGGTAATCGTCTGAGGATAAGGTAAGATGGTAAAAATTGGTTCTCAGCTCACCTTTTCACTCTTCCAAACTCAGTTTATTTCTGCTTTGTGTTGCTACAGCAAGGAGGATTCCCAGCTTATGCTACATTCTGAATGGTTGTGTCCCCCTGCCAAAGTTCGTATGTTGAAATCCTAACTCCCAAAGGAGATAGTATTAGGAGCTGGGAGCCTTTGGAGGTGACTAGATCATGAGGATTCCATCCTCAAGAATGGGATTAGTGCCTTTATAAAAGGGAATGCACAGAGCTCCCTAGCCCCTTCCACCATGTTGGGGTTTTTTTGCAACAAAAAGAGAGCTGTCTCTGGGAAAGCAGTCTCTCATCAGACACTGACTCCATCAGTGCCTTGATCTTGGACTTCTCGGTGTACAGAATTGTGAGAAATGCATTTCTGTTATATATAAGCCACCCAGTCGATGGTATTTTGTTATAGCGGCCCAAATGGGGTAAAACAAATTATTGGCCTAATAACTAGATTTTTTTTCATTAATTCACCACAGAAATCAGTTAGAACAATTGCTAGGCTCAGTTAAGGACTCACACTTTGATGAAACCGTATGGGAAAGAGGTGGGATGACAAGGCAGGGACAGCACCAGTTAGAAGAGGTCAATCTGTAGAACCATCAGGGCAAAGCTCTCAGCACCTGCCTGCAACAGGGCTGCCCAATCCCTGTAACTCTCAGAAAACACCCCCATTATCAGCCAATCTGAGGACTGGAATCTTTCTGGAGTCTGAAGTCACAAATAGGACAAGCTCAAGCGCACGTTCGTCATGTAATTCATGTTCGCCTAGGTTGCTAAAATTAAGGGATGACTCAATCATCATACACCATCACAGCTATTTTCAAGTCTGTAAGCGATGCGGTGGACCAGAACTGATTCGAAAGCTTACCCCAATTAGCTTCTGCAAACGCTCTTCCTGCAACAGGGCTCCGTTTCCTAGGAGGCTTCAATCTAATTACAAGGCTTGATTCTCCTGCAGGGTCTGCCTGGCCAGATGATTTCATTTTACGTTTAGGCTAACCTTTGCCATCAGTGATGTCACCAGAGTGTTCCTTCTCTTGAAAGGCTCCTAGGAACACACTAAAAGGTTAATTTGTTTGATATTTGGTTAAGGGGCTTCTCTACTGGAAGGGCCTTATTGTGCCGTAGGCAGGTAATGGTACAAAGCAGGCATCTTCAGAAGAAGGCAATTTGCACCCAGCTAGCACTGACATAGCTTTATGCACTAGCTACCCAGGAGCCACTCAGGTGGAAAATCACTGCTGAGAAAGAAGTCAGTGGATCCTTTCTACAATTCAGATTATTCACTCAAGAAGACTCTGCATATTTCCTAGTGTTTTTCCTCTCAAACAATGGGAGCCACAAAGCTCACTAGAAAATGTAACCAGTTATGCCACAGAAAAAAATTGTGTTCAACCATCTTAAACATTAGAAAAATGAAAGGAAAAATCTCAAGTAACTCAAATGTAACAATTCCGTATTATTATTCCCAAACTTGAGGTGTATTTGCTACCTGTGGAGATGCTCTCCACCCTTCCCGGCCCTGTCCCTAGTGAGCCTGGCCCTTGTTGTACCCAGCCTGTAGCCATCTGTAGTGCTCTTCCTTACAAGGAGCCAGTGCTGACACTGAGGGCGGCAACCCAGCCAAGGCCACCAGTTGGGAAACTAAAAATCATGACAACCTAACATTTTTTATGAGCTAAAAAATAACTGACTCTACCAATTTCCTTCATTTACTAATATCATTCTAAATAAAGATTCTGATTTTAACTTTATCTTTTCTTCTTAAATCAACCCTTAGTATTCCTCTTACATACAAGGGCTTCCCACAACACTCCCCTCTGCTTTTCAATAGCATGGTCTAAATTATTATTTTTGTTTAATTAAATAAAACCTCATCTCCTCTCCATCTATAACATTTCAATTTCTATTATTTCACAGAATAATGGGAAAACCTTTACAACATAATGAGAGAGTTTGAAGCATGTTATGAAATCAGCATATGAAAGCAGCAAGTGAAAAAGTGTAGTACTTTCACAACAAAGAATAACATGGTCCATGATCAAATTTGGCAAAACAATAAACCATATGGACAGACTGCACAGAGACTTACACAACACACCCTGAATAGAAGAATATAGCTTACATTAAATTAGAAAGCTGTAACACAGGGGAAGTGAAAAAAAAAATCACTCTATTCAACAGGTAATAAATATATAAGACTTATTGTCTAAGTGGTATTTTTTGGCTGAAATTTTAAAAATAAATCTATCTTTAGATAAGTTTGGGAATAATAAAGTAAAAGTTGATTGCTGAAAGTTTTAGTAAAGATGACAGATAATAGAGTAAAGCTAGGTCATATCATTTCCATTTTCCATTCTGCTTTCTCAAATGAACAGACTTTTTTTTAAAAGAAATAAGGGGAAAAAAAGAAAGATGCACAACTGAAAGTAATAAACATTAAGAAGTAAAGAAACTGAAATGAAGCAACAGAAGATTCTAAAATAGAGCAATGCAGTGTGGGAAACCTAATTGGATTCCAAACCTTCACCAATATTCTGGAAACATAATGCTCAGTCAGTAACATACTGATGATTTTCAGTAACACTGCCAAACTCTGGAGAAGCAAATTAAATTTTTTTCTTCTAACTGACAAGCAGTGGAAATAGTTCCTGCGAGGGATGGTGAAAAGGAGGAAATATAAAACATGAGAATAAAGTTTTCAGAGTTCACAATGAAAAGGGGGTAATCTGAATGAAGATGAAATAAAAACCCTATTGCTTAGAGAAAACCACGGTTTAAGATATTCAACACAGCCTCAACTTAGCTCATTCTCATCATGCTCTCAAATTGTAGCTCCAAGGAGAAGCGACAAAAAATAGCTATCAACCATGGTTGGAAAGGCGTAAAAGAGAATTTGCTTGCATTTTATTACTAAAATCAACAAACCAGATAATCTGCACCAAATAGTTCACATTAAGTATAAGCGAGAATAAAAGAAGCCTCATGCCAACAATCCAAAGACATTACGGGGCGGGGAGGCGGGCAGGGAACCAATCAATAAGTAATAAGTAAAAAAACAGAAAAAAAAAATGCCCAAGTCAAAAAAAAAAATGTATGAAGGAAAGCACAGCAAAAGGAAAGAAAAAGAATTCTCCATAAATGCATTGTGCTATAGAAAAATGTAATGAGATGATTTTGATTTAAAAAAGAAAATTGAAAGACCTGAAAAGAAAGCATCCAGTATTAAGTAAAATCTATGTCCAGAGTGACATTATGAAACACAATAATCAATTTTAAACTAGAAGAAATGGGATAGGCAAGGCTAAAAATAAACATTGCTACCCTAAATTAACAGTTTTTATAATCACAACAAGTACAGAGAATGCAAAAAAAAAAAAAATTCAAAAGATACAGAGAGGGAGAAAGAAAGGGGCAAAGAAGGATGAAACAAAAGGAAGAAAGGAAGGAAGGAAGGCAGGAAGGGAGGGAGGGAGGGAGGAAGGAAGGAAGACAATGTTGAAGACATAGAAAGATGAGCCTACATAGGACAACTGGGTTCTTTGAAGAGCAAAGCTCAACCATAAAACCAGAAACATATTAAAGGATATAAAACAAAATTTCCATAAGATAATGGGGTAAAAATACGTAAAGATAAAGAGAATGCACTGTAATCCAGGCAAAATTAATTCAGAATACTCAAAGCCAAAACATATCCTTGTTCACTATTGAATTTCAAAGGTAAAAAAGATTTCTCCAGGCTACTTCCAGATAACCCAAGTCACACACTAGAAGATAAAATCAGGAGCCCCTGAAACTTCTCCACAGCATCATTTAAGGCTAAAAGGTTAGTGGGAAAATCTACAAAGTTCTGAAGAAAATGTGCCACATGAATTGTGTATCCAGCCAAGTTTCAGGTACAAAGGTAATAAAAAGTGTTTTCAGAACCATACAAGAACTCAGAAAATACAGTATCTGAATGAATAATGTTTAGGAGCTAAAATAAGTCATTGGGATACACTGTATTTTTGTCATTTTTAAATAATAGGAGAGTATTTTAAGAGATTGAGTTTGAGTATCAGAGAGAAGTTGGTTGTCATAATGAAGGATGTATAAAATGAAGGCACTCTAAGCTGGTGACAGTACAAAAGGAAGGGAAGAGACACATTTGTGTGTATACAAAGTTTGCAAACAATAGTAACTAAATTGGTATTTTCTTACATGCACACATCTCTCAGCTTCACAGAAGATTTAGCTATCCCACTATGTTAAATAACACTTTATATTTGTATACATCCTATTCTCATTTTTGTTGCTTTCTAAAGCTTGTTTTGTTTGCTAAAAATGTTTGCAAGTCAAATTACACCACTTTTTCCTTCCAGAGATTTAAAAATTTATGCAACTTTTAGAACTGGTAATGTAGTTTATTCAAAATAATTGGAATATCTATTATAACTTGTGAAAATTGATAAAAAGTTTGAGTATTATTGTATTTCTATTCATGCTTCAAGGTTTAAAATGCCATATTTTAGAATGAAAAGTCTGGTACCCTTATTGCCTTATTATTTTATTTCTGATGTAATGCTATACTAACCAGGCCCCTGAGAAATTAACCTAGTTTTGAATAGGGTAAATAGGTACATTACCAGTTTCTGTAGAAAAATTCACTTTTATAAGAGTCTACGGATTCAGTGTTTAGATATCAATACAGGTGCTGACTGAGGCATTCAGGATCCTTACACAACCTAATTTCATCCACAGCTGCCTTTCTGCAGTAAAGCTATCTTAGCCCTTGACCCCAGAATGCAGCATTTAGCCCTCTCACAGATTTCTATGAGAAATTTATGCATACAAAGTGTTACTGTAGTCTTCAGGGAGGATCTGGGTGTTCATGGGATGGTAGGTCACATCCTACGACACTAAGCATGCCTGTCTCTGCCATCTTTCTGCCACTCTCCTCTTTCTTTCTCCTTTTCCCATAGATTCCCAATCTTCACCTTCTGCTTTATACAAAGTAACGCCCTTTGAACACTGGAGCACACCTGACAGTCCAGTCTAGGCCTGATGATTGTTAATCAAGGCATATTCTTACAAAGGTGGAGTCTCCCAAAGAATAATTCTCAGGGCACAGGCAAGGAGACTACCACTTTCCGGTAATGTGGCACAGAGTTAAATGTGGAGAACTTCACCTATGGTCAATATCCAATACATTCTTTAGGAATTCATTCCACAAATATCAACTGAACCTTTACTGTACACCCAGCCAATTACTGTAAATTCAGTAAAGGCCTCTGTTTGGGAGAGCTTCAGTTCCCTGTTCTGTTTTCAACTCTAGCTACACACATGGAGCCCAGCCATCGTGTGTGTGTGCATGCAAGTGTGTGTTGTGTATTTACTGGGCAGCCAGGGTTGATCCTACTGGGCAGCCAGGGTTGAGAACCACTCCACTTGGGTAGTCTGTCTGGTCTCTCTCCTTACCCTGACTCATCCCTCACCATAGTGTGGCTTATTGGTGATAGTATGGTTTACTTGGGATGGGTAAGAACAGAAGAAGTTTACAAACATGTGTGGTACAGCCCCTTCCTTTCC
Source organism: Globicephala melas (assembly GCF_963455315.2). Classification (NCBI taxonomy): domain Eukaryota; kingdom Metazoa; phylum Chordata; class Mammalia; order Artiodactyla; family Delphinidae; genus Globicephala; species Globicephala melas. The sequence continues at coordinate 64,914,114 of NC_083327.1, read as the reverse complement.
CTATTTTTTGGATTTCTTCTCTTATGAATCCATACTTTCTGGAGCTCCTGATTCCACATGGTGGGCACACTTGGTTCAGGGCCCGGCTAGTCCTCTAAAGATGGATTTTGGAGACTAGGGTGTGTCCCAAATTTGGTGGAGATATAAAGAAACAAAGCTGGGTAAGTATGTCTCCTCCATAGACCAAAAGTCCCTCAGTTAGGTCATATCAGGGTCTGACTTGGGGTAAATGATAGGAAGCCTCGTGTGGCTATATATTGATGCCATTTTTCAACCCAGCTTTGACAGTAATGAACCTAATAATTTATCTCTATCTGTCCAGCCTCTTTGTCTCCTTTCAAAAATTGCTTCCTAAAACACAGGAGAAATATATGTGGTTATCACTCCATAAAACGTCAATAATCTCTAATTCTGTTATACCAATTAAGCTTAAGGAAAGAAAAAAAAAACAGACAAAAAATTTACCTAAATGGTTTTCACCTTAGCATAAAAAGAAGTCCATGAAGTTGGTCAAAATTTCTTTTCTCTCTCTCCTTCTTTCCCTCTCTCACTCCTTCCTTTCTTCCTTCCTTCATGTTTTCCTTCTTTCCTTTTTGTTTTCCCTTCTTTTTTTTAATTTCCAGATTGTACAGGGACACATAGGTTAAATAGAGCCCAGTCCTATTATCTGACTAGACAGTGTCTCTGTCACCCTAATCCCACAGAGACTGTCCGAGGACTCTTTTGTGACAGCTGTCCTGGGACAGCCATGCATCAGCCCGGTAGAGGAGTGAAAGACTTCCCTTGAAAACCAGCCTTCTGCTTCTCATTTACAACTGCTCAGACAAATATCAAGCCATGCATATGTTAAGAGCTATATTTTCCCACACTCATCTCCCCAATTAGGACTCTATTAACATTTATTAGCTTGTGTGTTCTGTGGTAAGAGACTTCTCAAGTGTATGATTTGTTTTATCTAACTGACCGTTGACCTCACTGAGGACAGAGGCAAGTAATCGCTTCTCTTTTTCTTTGATGTCTTGCTCTACTTCCCCACTCTTCACATAATATTCTGACTACAACTAATCCTCAATAAAACTTGCCATCTGATTGATAAACCATGCTCATATGGAATTTATATTCTGACATAGAAGATTCTAATGCAGACACTGACATTTACAAAAAAGGCAAAATGATACATGTTGAAAATAATTTTCGGGAAGCTCAAAGCTAAATTTGCTGCTATGTTTCAGGAGCTATCTTTAGCCTATAAATTCTGGTATAGCTCTCTTGACCTGGCATAGCCCAAAATCACATTCATCTGCCCTTGTTTGAATAGTTTTGGCATATCTGTATCTTTTATTCCAAGCTGCCTCAAATATTTTTGAGGAAAGAGGGGTTATAAATAACAAGTGTAGTTTATCTCTAGCAGAATACATTAGGTTAAAATATAATAACTGCATTATTCACATGTAATGAATAGGGTACCACACCCATGCAGAAAAAAAAAATGAATGAAGATAAAAGGTAGTTTTGTAGCTTAAATCTATTTTAAGGAAACAGAGATGAGCAGCTTGATCACCTGAACTCAGAAAGAGCAAAACGTCAAGGTCACCATCTTAGTTGCTTGGGAAAATGATTGCACAATCTTTAGCAAGTGGCCCACGGCAGGATCTGTGTTCAATGACTCATCCAAGAGGTGGCCCTTCCATTAGCTACTCAACTATAAAACTGAGACATTCATCTAATTCTGACTCACATTGTTAAATGTCACACACTGAATCACCAATCCTACTACATAAAGCACCTGGATCAAATGTCTCCATGAAACACTTTTCCAGGCAGAAAATCTCCACTTAAGCCCGGGAGACAGTGGAAACTGTGGTTAGAGCTAGTTGCCTTGGAAGTCACAGTTAAGTTTAAGTTCACTGGTTCTCTGGATGCAAGATAAAGTCCAAGTCATCAATAGATTTTATTTCTGTACGGTGCTTTACGATTCCACTTATACCTTATTGTTTGCAATAAAAATTCTCATTGATAATCCTATTTCTAATAATTCTGGCTTTTAAAAATATTTCTCTTTTAGTGGATATTGTTTTCCTATTTATTCTGTTTTCCAAAGGGACATTTCAAATGTGGAAAAAAATGCTACAAGGGCCTCCAAATGAAATTTATTCTCTAACTGTCCAGATGTTCATTTCAATGCATGCATCATATAAATCTCAACTGATGAGAATGGTAATGGCCCAGCTCAGTCTGTCTTAGTTGGTGAACTCTGAAACAAGAAAAATAAGAAATGTGCTTTTTTGGAGGTTATGAGTTTTAACAGGAAGAAAAGAAAACAGTTCTTTTGCATTTTATTATTTGGATTTTGTGGACAGTAAAATTGACTTTCCACAATAGTCATCTCACTATATAATAGACAAATATCATCTGTTTCAAGAGGAAGTCCAAAAGTTTCCTTTGTAATGAGGTTATGTCTGTAAAAAGAGAAATAAAAACCCAAAGTCACCCCAAAACAAAGTCTGAAATATGACCATACTTTCTATTGCTTTTCTTTCTGAAGACTTTAACAGGTACTCTGTATCATTTCATTGTTCCTCACACATCTCAAGGGTGGGCATATGTGATAATCTTCGATTCTTCTACCTCTGAGAATTTAAATACAATCATACAAATGTCTCATTTCCTTTTTGATATCCTTTGAGAGACTGGAAGAAGCCTTCAAACCAGGCCTGATATCAGAAACCCACAGCACCCCTGTTGCTGTGTTATCCACAAAGCCATTTCCTCAGATTAACAAATACGACTAGAATCTTCAGAACTGGTTCTAGAAGGGGCAAGTGCCCTTGATGCTACATGATTCAGTGTAGTTTTCACTCTGGGGAGGAAGACACAGAGCAGCATCTACCTGCCAACCCCTCCAGTGAGGCAACCCTGAAAAATTAGAGGTTCCTTTAGAGCATCTGAGTTCCTAGGCCGTCTGAACTGTGTGTTGTCAGCAGAGGTGTGGTGCTGCATTTCTGATATTTCACCTGGGCCTTTCCCCAAAACTACAGGATTTCCCATAGATGTGCTTGAGGGAGGAGGTTCTTAACCTTGCACTTGTGTCTGCTTACATCATCTAAATAGTTACAGTCAGTGTTAACAGCTTCTCTGACCCAGAAAGCCCCAGAGCTGAGATGCTAACATCATATCCTAATAGAAGAATAGTTTCAGGGATCCCATCTATCCTAGTTCATCCAGGCTATCATAACAAGATACCACAAGATACCATAACAAGATATCAAGACTGGGTGGTTTATAAATAGCAGAAATGTATTTCTCACAGTTCTGGAGGCTAGAAGTCTGAGATCAGGGTACTAGCAGAGTCATCTGAGGGCCCTCCTCCAGGACTAGACTTCTCTTGGTACTCTTACATGGCAGAAAGTGTTAGGGAGCTCCATGTGGCCTCTTTTGTAAGGACATTAATCACATTCATGAGGGTTCCGCCTTCATGATCTAATCACCTCCCAAATGCCCCACCTTCTAATATCATTACCTTGCAGATTAGATTTCCAATACACAAATTTTAGGAGGATATAAACATTCTGACCATAACACTGCTTTAATGTATCATCAACAACAAATACTCATTAGTTCCTACACTATACCAGACACTAAACTCAGCCATCATTGGCAGTACTATAGAAACATCAACACATCTCTGAGAAAAAACTTGATTATCTGCTCATAACATTCATTCACTGTATGTGTGTCCTTGGCATGTCAAACTCAATTTTCTATGGACATATTCTTAAAGTTTTTCATTTATACTTCATATCTCCTCCCTGTGGACTAGAATTATAAATTCCCCCAAAGCTAGGACTGGGTCAAGAATCTATTTCTTTTAGAGCCTTTCTACAGCTCTTAATATAGTGTCGTGGACAACTTAGAATGTTAGTGACAAAGAGCTAAGTCAATAGAACTGGAAACAAAAGAAGCTTTTTTTTTAATAAGAACAGCTAGTAACTTTCTTGGCTAAAGGAGAAGCAACATGTCCAGTGTTTATAATAATAAAGACTATTTACCATAAAGTGCATTTATTATCATAATATAACTTGATTTCATTCAAGGAGTTAGCCAAGTGAAAAGGACATTTATGGTTTCATATACTGCCAAATTAGCACTGTCATCTAAAATTTTACATAAGAAGATGTTGAAAAACTTCCTGAAACCACTGAAATACCTTTAAAGGATAGAGTTAGTAATTTATTTTGTGGCATTAAAATTAAGTATGTGGTTACAATCTGGCACGATGACATTTCCCTGGTTAGTCTCTAAGTCTTTGGAGCAATTTCAAAGGGGACTGTCCAAAGAAAAAGAGATGGACTGGAAGTCTTCTTTGGCCCAGTGATTATTTAACTCATAAATACAGCATGAAGATTGTGGTCTTGGCATTTTTTCTAGAGGCATTACAGCACATCTTGGAATTCCAGAATCTTCTCTCACAGATTTACAGCCCAATGACCACTACCTTTGCTCTTAACTCAAGCACCATGTGTTCTGCAAATACTGGCCACCTCTGAGAACACCAAGACTCCTCTCTTCTGGGGTGAGCATCCTCTGGACTCCCTCCCTTCCCATGCCCGCGCCCCCCCCCCACTCTCTGCCTTGATTCAGTTAAAAGACTTGAGCAACTTTGGCATTTTCATTTTAACACCTTCCTCTACATGTCCAATGCATGATATTTTAAGTGTTTTTAAATCTCCAAGTTCACTCGTTTCTCACAAACTCATCTCATTAGCACTTTCTCCTGGCAACTCTCCATATATATATGTACTACTTAAGCAAAAGGCGCCATTATTCATTTCAACATTTTTTTCATGGAGTGATAAAACCTGTCCCCATATATTCAGGTTTACTCATGAACCTGGTGGACATCTTTATCTTCCCACATTAATAATAGCTTTGTATTTTCAAGGTAATGTTCTGTTTATTATAGAGAATACTGCTAGGCTACCAGTAATCTCACCACAGTGTGTAAGTTAACCCCTCGATGTGCTTCTGGAAACTTTCTGGAGAAAAGATTTTGTCTCTCCTCCCTGAGCTGACCAAGCTGATATCCTCCCTGGTCCAGAGGTCAGTGCACATAACTCCAGGAGCAAAGAAGCTGGGTCTATTTGCAATCTGGCTCTATAAATATTTAATAAAGAGTTTGAGAGGAAGCTGACTAGAGATCCATCTGTTAAGCTGCTGGAGACATACCAGACACCGTGAATTAACTACAGAATAGGTCCATTATATTTTCAGGGTTCGATAGAGGGCCAAAGACATGCAGCTGATCCCACATTCTGAGTAGACCAACACTGCAATAGGAATAAAGCAGTCACAGTGGATGAATATAAATTCTGCCACCAAATGAAGCGAATTCCTTGTGAAAAGCACTTAACAATTCTCTGAACAGTTTTAAACAACACAGTGAACTCTGATGTTACAAAAGCACTACCTCTGAGCTAAGCTAAAATTCTCATGGTTTGATTTCATTTGCCAGTACCTCCTGGATATTGTCATTCCCCAATACATGAAAATCATGCCAAGAGAAATGCAGCAAATATAAGCTATACGTGTTAGTTCTTTGACATTCATTCTATCTTCAATACTTCTATAAAGTTAATAATTTAAAAAACCAAACACCCACAAATCAGACCACCAGGGTGCTTTCTGTCACACTGTGAAAAATGTTTGTTTGTTTTTCAGAAAATGAATGTTAGGATTTCTAATACATCATTAATAGTTCATAAAAGGTTATATCAACAACCTTTAGAGCAAACAAGCCTATATATATATATACACATATATATATATATTTTTGTGTGTGTGTGTGTGTGTGTGTGTGTGTGTGTTACGCGGGCCTCTCACTGTCGTGGCCTCTCCCATTGCAGAGCACAGCCTCCGGACGCGCAGGCTCAGCGGCCATGGCTCATGGGCCCAGCCGCTCCGTGGCATGTGGGATCCTCCCCAACCGGGGCACGAACCCGTGTCCCCTGCATCGTCAGGCGGACTCTCAACCACTGCGCCACCAAGGAAGCCCGAGACAAGCCCATATTAATATGGTAGGTGAAGAGCTGAATACACCGATGTCATGTTCTATCTCTTTTAGTTTTCTATCCTGTTTTCCTTTCTAGAGGAAGTTTAAAATAGAAAGAAATGGGCTCAAATCTTTTAAAAAATACAAGCTTTTGTACACTCACAGATTTTTTTCCCCTTGCACCGTCATTTCTCTCCCTGCCCTCACACTCAAATGTTGAGAAAGAAAAGTACATCAGTGAGAGGCAGCAACAGGTTCCTAGCTCTGACTGAGAGCCTTCCATGCCTTTGCTGCTTTCTATTTTTTTTTAGGAACCTTCCCCTTTAGACATAAAAAGGAGTTGCATCTATTAGAAGAATCTCCTAAGGTAATTGTGTTGGAGGGGGAAGGGTAGAGACGAAAAAGTGCTTGACATTGAGAAAATAAGGAAATGATTTCAAGCTCTCGATTGCATTCAGATTCACATGCCAAGAAGGAAGAAATGAGTTCTTTCTTTCCACACCCACCCCCAACTTAACACATGTGCACACACTGGCACATGCACATGCTTAGCAAATGCACACACACATACACAATGTCACACTGGCGTGAACACACAACACCTCCTCCTCCTGTGGTATTTCAGGTGAGATAAGAAACCTATTTATCTCAGACTGACCATAGCTATATAGTCTCTCTATATATAGACAGATAGATCTCAAACAGATTATGTATATATATACACACACACATATATAAATCCTTATTTCAAATAAGTAGATATATGTTCCCAAAGTTCTATTCCTTTGCTTCTCTGTCTGTATAAGCCTAACCAAAGCAGCATCAGTAAATAATCTATTAGCATTTCGTACAATGCAGGAAACACATTTTTCATGCCACTTTATTATGGGAAACTAAGACAATGAGCAAGTAAAGGAATTTCAATCCTTCACTAAAATTTGTCTCTGGGTCTATTGGATTGGATTGTACATTTACTGATTTTAAGAATAAATGTTCTATATTATAGGTGGAAACAGATTCCCACCATTAAAGAATGATCACAGCTTCATTTTGGTTGTGTTTCCAAAGGATAACAACAAAACCCCTTTCAATTTAGGATTTTAGAAAACAAAGCTTACAGATAGGTACAAATCATACTATCAGAAAGAATATCTGATTCGAAATCACAGGCTGGTTGACAAGGCATGAGAGCATTCAAAGAGAAGCACAATTTAGCAGATTATCATTTTCAAGCTCTTTGCTATTTTTTTTGAAGAATCAAGTAATGATGCTCTTATTAAAATTTTCCAAATCCAAGATTTATTAATGCCCAAGTTAGGAAGGAGGTAAGTTCATTAATATAATTCTCTCATACGTAAGATTATTCTACAAAATTATTGTAACGTGTGATGTGTGTAATGTGTAAGGAAATAACACAAAGCAGTCATTTATGCCACTAGACCTGTCTCTGTCCTCTGCACTGGGAAATGGGTGTCCTGGGAAAAAGTGATCAAGGTCTTGAATTTCTCTTCCTAATCAAAGGGAGAAAAATTTACTGTCTTTCCGTGGGAATCAGGTTTCTGGACATAAGAAGTTACCAGCTGAACAGCCATCCATTCCACTTATAAATGTCCACACTAGATGAACAACACAACAAACCAACGCCACCTCTCCAAGAAGCCGGGCACCAGGGCCACATGCTTTTATGCACCTCAGGGTTTGGCCCTGACACCAGCTCTAGCCCCGGGGTGCTTTCTCACCAGGACCTCTGGCCAGGAGGGTTAAGATCACAGAAGTTTAATGTATTAGAGCCAAAAGGGGACACAGAGGTCACTTAGTCCCACATTCTCACCTCAGAGATGAGGAAATGAGATTTACCCATCGACTGATATGCCTCATGCAGTAAATTTCTGTCCAAGTCTAGACAGAAACACATGTTTCCTGACAGCCAGTTCTCCAGAATCTCACTATGCCAAGCACAGCACTCAGACTAGGAGCACTGGGAATGCATTAGAAATGAAGAATCTCACGACTTGCCCCAATCCTACTGTCCTACCGTATTAATTGGAGTTCTTCAAAGAAATAGAACCAATAAAGGGGGTGTGTGTGTAGAGAGAGCTTTATTTTATGGAATTGGCTCATGCAATTGTGGGAACAAACAAGCCTGAAATCCATAAGAGAGACCGGGGGTTAGAAACTGTGGCAGGATTTCTATATTACAGTCTTGAGACAGAATTCCTTTCTTCTCTGGGAAGCCTCACTTTTTGCTCTCAAGTGGCTCCCTTACTGGATGAGGTCATCCACATTATAGATAGTAAACCCCTTAAAGTCACCCAAGTGTAGATGCTAATCAGATCTACAAAGTACTTTCACAGCAACATCTAGACTAAATAGCTAGGCATCATAGCCTAGACAGGTTGGCACAGAAGGTGTATCCATCACACTTCCTGCATTTTAACACTATTCCTGGGTGATTCATATGCACATTAAAGTTTGAGAAGCTCTGATTAAGCTATGTGTAAGTTTTGGAGATATTACAGCCCCAATTCTGCAATAGAAAGATCCAATATAACAGTGTATGAAGTAAGTTAAAAGTTTATTTCTCTCCCATGAAAAGTTTGAGCACTGTAGTCTAGGACAACGAAAGAGATTTGACAACCAGGAACCCAGGCCTCTTCTAACTTGTGGCTCTTTTATCTTTAATGCTTGGCTTCATCTCATGGTCCAAGATACTTCTTTCCACTCTGGCCATCACGCCTTTGTTTTCAATCAGCAGAAAGAGAGGAAAGGACAAAGGACGGAACACCTCTTTTCCTTAAGGATGTGAACCAGAAATTACACTCAACACTGATGCTCAAATCTTGTTGTTCAGAACTTGATCATATGGCCACATCTAGCTACAATGGAGGCAGGAAAATATAGTTCTTTTACGGAATAGTCAATAACTCAATAAAAATTCAGTACGATTCAGAGTTCTGCAACTAAGGAAAAAAGGGAAGATTATTAAAGGACAGCTAAACATTTCTGCCACTTATTTTTCTGCACCTGCCCTGGCTTTCCTAATAACTGCTCTGGATGCTACAAGTGAAGAAGCAAAACCTTCAAAATTTGGACAAAAGATATTTTCTATATGAAATTCTATATTCAACCAAAATAAATATAAAGGCAAAATAAACAGCTTGGACATCTAAATATCCAGATGCACTTTTAAAGTTAGCTATTGGAAAATGTGCTAGAGCAAAATGAAGGAGTTAATAAAGGAAGAACAAATTATAGTATCTAGGGAAGAGTGGACTCCAGGAGAGAGGTGAGCAGTACTGCCAGGGTGTCAACATTGCATGTGGCACAGAGAGAAGTCAGCAGACAGAAACCCAGAGAGAAATCAGCAGACAGAAACAGAAACCCAAAATGGAGGGATTCAGAAGCAAAGCCTTTAGGGAGAAACATGAATGAATCTTGTTAGGAAAGATATGATGGATCATTTGGAAAAAAGAAAAAATATATATATAGCAAACCATGTAAGTAAGAAATTAATTATATAGGGACTTGATTATACAAATTATGTAAAATCCATACCATGGAATAGTATACAGTCATTAACAAGAATGAGAACAAATCTACTTGTGTTTCCATACAAATTGCAAAATTTTTTGTTCTAGTTCTGTGAAAAATGCCAGTGGTAGTTTGATAGGGATTGGATTGAATCTGTAGATTGCTTTGGGTAGTATAGTCATTTTCACAATGTTGATTCTTCCAATCCAAGAACATGGTATATCTCTCCATCTGTTTGTATCATCTTTAATTTCTTTCATCAGTGTCTTATAGTTTTCTGCATACAGGTCTTTTGTCTCCTTAGGTAGGTTTATTCCTAGGTATTTTATTCTTTTTGTTGAAATGGTAAATGGGAGTGTTTCCTTAATTTCTCCTTCAGATTTTTCATCATTAGTGTATAGGAATACAAGAGATTTTTGTGCATTAATTCTGTATCCTGCTACTTAACCACATTCATTGATTAGATCTAGTAGTTTGCTGGTAAAGTTTTTAGGATTCTCTATGTATAGTATCATGTCATCTGCAAACAGTGACAGCTTTACTTCTTTTCTGGTTTGGATTCCTTTTATTTCTTTTTCTTCTCTGATTGCTGTAGCTAAAACTTCCAAAACTATGTTTAATAATAGTGGTGAGAGTGGGCAACCTTGTCTTGTTCCTGATCTTAGTGGAAAAGGTTTCAATTTTTCACCATTGAGAATGATGTTGGTTATGGGTTTGTCATCAATGGCCTTTATTATGTTAAGTTCCCTCTATGCCTACTTTCTGGAGAGTTTTTATCATAAATAGGTGTTGAATTTTGCCAAAAGCTTTTCCTGCATCTATTGAGATGATCATATGGTTTTTATCCTTCGGTTTGTTAATATGGTGTATCACATTGATTGATTTGCATATATTGAAGATTTCCTGCATTCCTGGGATAAACCCCACTTGATCATGGTGTATGATCCTTTTAATGTGCTGTTGGATTCTGTTTGCTAGTATTTTTTTGAGGATTTTTGCATCTACGTTCATCAGTGATATTAGCCTGGAGCTTTCTGTTTTAGTGACATCTTTGTCTGGTTTTGGTATCAGGGTGATAGTGGCCTCATAGAATGAGCTTGTGAGTGTTCCTCCCTCTGCTATATTTTGGAAGAGTTTGAGAAGGATAGGTGTTAGCTCTTCTCTAAATGTTTGATAGAATTTGCCTGTTAAGCCATCTGGTCCTGGGCTTTTGTTGGTTGGAAGATTTTTAATCACAGTCTCAATTTCAGTGCTTGTGATTGGTCTGTTTATATTTTCTATTTCTTCCTGGTTCACCTCGGAAGGTTTTGCTTTTCTAAGAATGTGTCCCTGCCTTCCAGGCTGTCCATTTTATTGGCATATAGTTGCTTGTAGTAATCTCTTATGATCCTTTGTATTTCTGCAGTGTCAGTTTTACTTCTCCTTTTTCATTTCTAATTCTATTGATTTGAGTCTTCTCCCTTTTTTTCTTGATGAATCTGGCTAGTGGTTTATCAATTTTATTTATCTTCTCAAAAAAACAGCTTTTAGTTTTATTAATCTTTGCTATTGTTTCCTTCATTTCTTTAATTAATTAATTAATTAATTAATTTTGTGTGTGTGTGTGTGTGTGTGTGTGGTACGTGGGCCTCTCACTGTTATGGTCTCTCCCATTGTGGAGCACAGGCTCCGGATGCGCAGGCTCAGCGGCCATGGCTCACAGGCCTAGCCGCTCCATGGCATGTGGTATCTTCCTGGACCGGGGCACGAACCCATGTCCCCTGCATTGGCAGGCGGACTCTCAACCAGTGCACCACCAGGGAAGCCCCTTTTTAATTTATTTTTGATCTGATCTTTATGATTCCTTTCCTTCTGCTAACTTCGGGGTTTTTTTGTTCTTCTTTCTCTCATTGCTTTAGGTGTAAGGTTAGGTTGTTTACATAAACAAAGTCTTTTTAGAGACCAACAATGCATATTGTGCAGCATGGGCTGTAAATAAGATAACAAAACATTGTTTCTTTGTATCAGCTTTTCAGACAAAAAAATCATTGTTATACTGAATGTTTCTTTGTATTAGTGTTCATTGCTAGGATGTTTACCTACATTTTCAAGATCTAGGTTATGTCAGGCTGTTTGTTTTCTTCTAGGTACTAATTATAACATTCAATAGATAATTAGAAGCACCTGGATTATAAGTCAAAGAATTTGGGAACTATAAATAAGATTATAGCACTGACAGGATTCTACTTACTTTGATGTTTCTATGAAAAATTATTTATTAATATAACTGAATATCACTTAACTAATACCCATATATTGATTATATGGTCCATAAGCATGCATGCATACATAAAGAACAATATATGTAGCATAAGACACTATAAATAACTTGCATGTTTATCATTTTACATAAAACTATTTGATGACTTTCTTGCCAAACCTGACTCATTAATAATTATCTGCCACCTAGTTCTATGATGAAAATAGAGTAAGACAATCCATCTTGAATCTTTGCTATACTTGTAAGAGTGCCATGCCTCCCAAGTGCATGTACACACACTTTTCTTAATATAAGTACTCTTTTTACTTATATGAGGGTTTCACTTTGATGTACAAAATTGCTCTATAAACAAAACGTTTTGATGTGCATGACAGTGGAGCTCAGTAGCATCTGGAGTTCTGTGACATCATGTCCTCCCGCAAAACTGTACCCTCATGATCTCAGTTTGATATGAATCTCTGCCAGACATGCTGGCATAGCCCTCATTCCTGCATGGATTCCATGTTACCTTTTAAAAATATCATTGTTACTTTGTGCAAACTTGACTCAGAAAGGCACTGTGAATGTTACTACTTTGGGCTGCAAAGTGTGTGGTGTGTGAGTGAGAGCGTGTGTATGTGTGTGTCTGTGTAATCAGTAGGGCTTATAGTTTATCATCATGTAATCACAAATTCTATTGTCCATATCACTGATGTAATAACTGAATTTATACTTCCATTAATTTAAACAATGGCCATTTTTACTTTGGCAATTAACAATCTGTTAAATATTTTTTTTGCCTATTACCTAAAATTAGGGGGAAAATGTATGCAAAAATAGCAAAGAGGTGCTAGCTATGGAATCTCAGGCCATGAAAAGTGACTTTTCTTCCATATTTCAAAAGAAATAAATATTTTCTTACAGTTTGAGTAAGGAAAAATTAAGCTGTTATCATGGTACTCCCAATTTATTCTGAGAGAATGTCTTACTCAACCTGCTTCTCTTATATTTTTTTTACATTAGGGAGAAATTGCTGTTCTGAGGATCTGGATTTCTATTCCCTGGGACTGTGTTCCCCATATGCCTTAGTTTAACGAGAATAATTTCCAGGCCCAGTCAGGAAATGAAAGCATAGGCCAGTGTAATGAGCATGTGATTGAATTTTTCTAATAGTATAGACTTATTAGCTCTAAAAATTTGCAGAATCACATTAATTTTTTCCTACTTCATGATATTTGCCCTGTAGCTCTTGAATTAGATTTTTTTCTCCAACTTCACAGACGTCATTTTGGTTTCAGACTTAGACATTTTCTAGAGACTTAACATAGGGGCTACAATTACATTCTTAAAGTACGAGTTTTCACTCTGCTTTTTTTCTTCTGAGATAATTTTAAGAAGAGAGTCCACCACAATATGACTTAATCTGTATTCTCAACAATTTAGAAGAAAACATTGATTAACAATACTGAAGAAACCCGTCTAAAAATAGCACTGCATGAAACACAGCTCAATGGTATCTTAAAACCATTAAGGTTTGTCAAATACATTCTAGTTTTGGCTATTACTATAATCAATGGTTACTGATTTTCTCATTGATGTTAAGGGAGAAGAAAAATTACATGATTTTATTTATAAAATCAAATTACTTCTAGTTCTGACCCCACCAGCCTGGGTAGTAGAAAACCTAACATATATTTGGGAGACAGGTACTCCTATGTAACAGCCTCTCTCCTTGAAGCCATCATGGTCTAGGGCTGTGCTGACAACTCCACTACTCCCAGCCTCTGCCCTCCTCATAGCCATCTTGACTCTGGGACCATTGCCCACATCCCAGAGCAGTGTCTCTTGGGGGTCTGTTTCCAGACCACCTCTCCAACCACATCAGGGTCCCACCATCAAGCTGGCATCACCTATGTACTCACCACCCTCTTCACTCTTCAGGAACAGGGAGCCACAATCACACACAAGTTGGCCACGTTCTGCTTATTATACTTCTACAAACAGAGCTCCAAACATCTTCAGGGCTGGAAAATTCTGGTTGCGATCTCAGTGAGCTTGTGTTTTCCAAAAACAGTAATAATAAGAGCCAAGCTCAATAATAATACTCACTATATGTGGGCACTTCAAATGCATTAACTTGTTTAACAATCGCAACATGAGGAGAGATGTACTATTATTGTACCCATTTTACAAATGAGACTATTAAGGCACAGAGAGGTTAGGCGACCTGTCATTAAGCCAGGAAGAGAAGAACTAGAATTCATATCCATATATTCTGGCCCCAGAGTCTATGTTCTTAGCCACTACATGATACTATCTGTCCTTATGGCAATCTGTTCACCTTCTCCTAAGTAAGGTACGTAATTACTGACTTCAGTCTATAGAGGCTTCATTGTATAGAGTGGTGACTGAGGTTGGGGAAAAAAAGATGTGTGAAGAAAAATACTTGCTATATTTATTCCTTCATGAAATTTTTCCAGGAGAAGCTAAACCATTGTCAAATTCTCAGATTATTTTGCCATATATATGATACTTATATTATAACCAGGATGTGCAGTAAAGATGTATTTTCTATATTTTCATCTCTAAGTGTTCTGGTGTTCCACATGCACCCTATCCACTAGATAGTGCAATGGGGAAATGACCAATATCCAATATAGTTGTCAACTTAGTTTGGTTTAATAGTTGAAACACTCTAAGTGTGCCCAATCTATTGAGTTAATTACTCAATTCTCTTATTTCTGAACCCTCCCTCTTTGACTTCTTTGTAAAATGGGGTCCAGGTTTATGGGAAAGGGATTCATTTGACCTCCTGGTGCAGAGGGCTTAGCATGCCCTAGCTTTGCCTTGCTATTCAGTAGCTGATGAGCTTTGAGATGTTACTGGTCTTATACTTGAATTTTCTGTGGTATCTGCTGGTGACATCTGCAGCAAGAACCACTCATGACATCTCTCTGTCTCTCTCTCTCTGTCTCTCTCTCTCTGCCTCTCTCTCCTTGGTTATAACCCAGGGGTAGATTCCTGGATACCATGGTCTCAGATGGGCTCTCTAAGCCCCTCTGAAACTTTACATTTTTCATCATGTCCTTGTCCTAGACGGGCTGCCCTTAACCTCTTCTATAGTGTCATCTTGCTGCAGCCACTGTGGACTCCACAGAAGCGTTGCTGATTCTCAATTCAGTGGTCACAAAGAACAAAAGAAGGTCAAATGAAGATGCAAATTAGATGCTCTCTTTCTCTTTTTCTGTGCTCTCTTAACCCTGCTTAAGGTTAAGCTCAGTGCTCGGGTGGAACCTCCTGCCCAGGACCCTCATAGGGCATCAAACTGATGACAGGACAAGAACTGCCACACTTGTGCTCAGAGCTACTTCCTCTTATCACTAAGTCAAACCGCACACGGGTAATTGGAACAAACATCTGATCACTTTCCTCTCTTTCTTCTTTTTCATTACATCCTCCTGTTCTGTTCTGTAATATCCAGGATGAAAACTTTTTTGTTCCTCTATATCACAGTCACCGTCTACTCAAGATAACAAGTTTTACTTACACAGATCTTTTTTTAGGTTATATTTTTGCAATTTGATTTTGCGGCTATGAAAATCTTACTTGTTAGGTAGATGATAAATAGATATTGTAATAATTGTTCTTAGCTTTAATTCCTAACCCTCATTCTTCAAGGCAGAAAATTCATGTTCCGGTTACTTATGGGTATGTAATGAAACCACCCAGATACTTAGTGATCAAACAACAATCATAATTTATTTGCTCACAGATCTACAATTTAGAAAGGATTTGGCAGGAAGGGCTTATCTTTGTTACAGGCTGTTAACTGGGGTAGATCAGCTGGGCCTCAGACAATGCACTTCCAAGATGGTTTATTCACATGACTGGTAAGTTAGTGCTCACCTGAGGCTATTGACTAGATATCTTACTGCCTTTCCACAAGGCCTCTCTACACTGCTGCTTCTTCCTCACAGCATAGTAGCTGTGTTTCAAGCAAGGAAGTGAGAGAAATTAGATGCTTCCAATATCTTAAATCCTAGGCCCTGAAATTGGCTGACAGCCATTTTTGTTGTATTCTTTGAGTCAAAGTTTTCACAGAGCTTCCTAGATGCAAGGGAGTTGGGGAAACTCTAAGGAGTCCCCTCACATGTTGGATTTGGCAAACAGAGATGTCAAAGCAATTATTATAAATATATTCAAATAATTAAAGAAAACTTTGTTTCAAGATTTAAGAAAAATTCAATGACAATGACTCAACAAATAATAAATTCAATGAAGAAATAGGAATTATTTAAAATTTTTAAAAATGTAAATTTGAGAGTTGACACAAATAGAAATAAGCAGTGAACTTGATGATAGATGAATAGAAAGTATATACCCTAAGGAATAGAAAAAATTGAAGAAAATTTAATAGAACTTCTGAGACCTATGAGACAATATCAAGAAAATACCAAAATATTTGTAATGGGAGTCCTAGAAGAAGGGAGTGAGAAACAGTAAGAAAAATATGTGAAGAAATAATGGGCAGAAACTTCATAAATTTGATTCAAAAATCTAAAAACAGCAGAATATTCTTTCTTTTCAAGAATACATAGATCATTCTCCAGGACAAACAAAATGCTAGGACATAAAGCACACCTCAATAAATTCAAAAGAACTAAACATCATTCAAAATATGTTCTACAGTAACAATGGGAGAAAACTAGATATCAACAACAGAAAGAACCTACAGAAATCTCTAAATATTTGGAAATTAAATAACGAATGGTTCAAAGAAACCATGAAGAAAATTAGAAAATACTTTGAAGTAAATGAAAACAAAACCAATATGTCACAATAGGTCAAAGCAACGTGATGCAGGTAAATCAATGCTTAGAGTAAAATTATAGCTTTAAATAGCTGTTTTAGAAAAGAGAAAAGATCTCAAATTAATAATCTAAACCTCCATTTTTAAGAAACTAGAAAAAGAAGAACAAGTTAAACACAACATAAGCAGAAGGGAAGGAATAATAAAACTCAGAGCAGCAAACAATGAAATAGAAAGAGAAAAATCAATAAACAATGAAATAAACAGTGGGTTCTTAAAAAGATCACAACATTGCAAAATACTTAGGTAGACTGGCTGAGAGAGAACAAAAACCACCAAAATCAGGTATAAAAGAAGGGACATTTCTGCTTGACCCTACAGAAATTAAAATATAAGGTAATATTATAAACAACTCAATATCAATAGATTAAGCATATTTATGTATTTATGGACAATGTTCTAGAAAAACATAAATTCCCAAAACTGACTAAAGAAACAGGTAATCTAACTAGATCTATAACAAGTAAAGAAATAAAACTAGTAATTAAAAACTTCCCCACAAAAAAAAGCCCAGGCCCAGTTTCAACCATGATTTCTATCAAATATTTTAAGAGGAAACGATATCAATTCTACACATTTTCCAAAAAATATAGAGAGAGGAAACATTTCTCAACTCATTCTATGAGCCAGAAACAGTCTGATACCAAAGCCAGAAAAATATATCACAAGGAAACAGCAGACCAATAGCCCTCATAAACATAGATGCAGAACAACCCATAAGAAAATGTTAGCAAACTGAATCTAGCAACATCCTAAAGGATGGCTAGTAAGCACATATAAGGATAATCAACACCATAAGTCATTTTGGAAATGGCAATTAAAACCAGAAGGTGATACTACTAAATACCTACTAAAATAGCTATAATGAAAATAACTGTCAATGTCAAGTGTTGGCAAAGGTATGAAAAAACTAGAAGCCTCATACATTGCTGGCAGAAAACAGTTTAGCAATTTCTGAATAAGTTAAACATAAATTTATCGTTCCAATCAGCAATTCCACTCCTAGGTATCTACCCAAAAGAAATAAAAATATATGTCATGTAAATACTTGCACATGAATACTCATAGTAGCACTATTCACAGTAGCAAAAAAACTAGAAACAATCCAAATGTCTATCATTGGTTAATGTATAAAGAAAATGCAAGGAAATGTGGTATATCTATACAATAAATACTCTTCATCAATAAAAATGAATTAATTACTAGAACATCTACAATATAAATTATGTCTAAAAATTATGCTAATTGAAAGAATCCAGACACAAAAGACTATATATCGTATCATTCACCTCATTCAGTTTCCCCCTCTCCCAAATTCCAGGTGAATCTATAGGTATAGAAAGCAGCTTCGTGGTTGTCTGGGGATTCACAGCAAACATGTAGGAAAGAACAATTTAGTATAAAGAAAATTTTCTTGAACTGGATTGTAGTGGGTTCCCCAGCTTTATAAATGTACTAAACAAATATCATTGAATTGTACACTTATATTGGGTGTATTTCCTGGCCGGTAAATTATACTTCAGTAAAGTTGTCTTCAATAAAGCAAGTTGATTTAGTATTTTCCTTCTCCTCAAACCTTTCATTTTCTTCTAGGTTGCATTCGTCTTCCTTAATAAGCATATCAACACTTTGGAGGGGATGTGGATGACAGATATACAGTCTGCATAAGTTCTACACTAGAATTTACTGAAATGTACTACTAAGATCACTGTTAGCCACTTTTCTGTTCTCATCTGCTAAAACGCCTGCTGACCCGCATCCTTCAGTCACATGGTTGACATTGCCATCTTTGGGGAATATCTTTTAGTCTACAATTCTCTTATAGATTTTTTTTTCCTGATGAGTATTCCTCAATAAATCATATGCACGCAAATTCTTGTTTTAGACTCTGCTTCTAGGGAACCTGACCTCTTAGCCCATCCTATGCATTATTTCCTATTTAGGAACTCTATTCTGCTGCTGTTGGGTGGGGTGCAGCTGTAACCTACCTCCACACAGAGTTCCGGATTGGACATGGCTTTCTGCATTATCTACCCTATCGTTATTGCACCATGTTGGTGTGGAATAATTTTCAATGATGCTTGCCATCTTCCCAAGCTCCACTCAAGGAATGGAACAAAGACTCACTCTATTCTCAATCCCCAGAATTCCATGAGTGGAAATGGCGGAAACGGTGCATTCTAATCTAAATATAGACAATCCTATCTCTAACCCTTGATTATCCTCCAAAAATGCCTTTTCCTTAGTCTGGAGAACCAAGTTTTCTTCCCAAATCTTTCTTTTTGAAAGCCAAGTGTATAACATTTTGTTCTTTAGTTTGGCTGGATTCTTTCTCTACTAGGACAGTAATAAATCTGGACTAATGGGAACAAAGATAGTCTGTGACAACAAAGAAAGTATGGGATTTCAAAAGCACCTTGATTAATATTAAAATCTCACCATACTCTATACGCTGTGATAATATTCATATATATTGTATATAGTTTAAAGATATGTGAATGCATTATCATCAATATTTTAGTCTTATCCCAGCCTCCATGAAGTCAAATAATTATGATTTAGTGATATATTGGTAGAATCCCCATGTTGCCTAATGATTCTCCAAATAGATGAATTTACTGATAGTCAGTATTCTGAATGACATAGATAGATATATTTACTGGTTGACAGTGTTCTGAATGGCATTATGCTTTACTGCCTAACAATGAAGTTCAACAAATTGTCATTATCATTCTCTTTCTTTTAGTACTCTAAAGTACTATTGAGACTGCCATACAGAAAAATTTATTGAGATAAGATAATGTAATGAAAACTGCAGAAGCTTTGGAAGCAAATAAAAACTTGAGTCCCAATCCTGTCTCTTCAGCTTTTTGCCAATGGCGAAAAAGGATTCTACTTTTAATCCTTGTAGTGTCAATTATTAGTGTAAATGAGAAGGGTTTGTTCTGAAAATTAAATGGGATAAATACATAGGGAAGCCCAATTTAAAAATAAAGCTCAGTACAGAAGATAAAATATTACACATTAACATATGTTAATGTAATGGGGTGACTCTATAAGGATGCATTGAGTCCATCAATGAGAAAAATGAGGGCCAAATTTCAAGGTTGAAAGGATGTAGATAGATAGATCGATAGATAGATAGATAGATACACATATATCTCCTACAGGTTCTGTTTCTCTGAAGAACCTTGACAAACACAGTAATACAGATGCTGATGAATACAGGTGTCAACAGTTATACAGCAGGTGTGTATAGAGGCCAAGTGGCCTAACAGAGGATATGGATGGACCTGGGTTCCGCCTCTGTCCTTTCACAACTGCTGGGAACTCTCGTTGCTAACATCTGATCCCAGCAGTAACATTTGGGAAGAATGGAGGAAAGAAGTTAACTGAGGCCCATGGACACACCAAGTAATTCATCGTAGCTTCAACTTCCTTACAGGCAAAACAGAAGTAGGGCTGGGAGAACTGGAGATAATGTGTGTGAAGGGTCTAGCACATACTAGGTGCTAAGTGAATCATGCTTCTAATTATCTCAACATTCATAAAAGAAAACATTCTCTACCACGTTGGCCACAATAAATGAAGTAGGTTACTTTGGGGATGAAATGGTGATTTTAACACACAGTTTTCAGCTTTCATATGCCATCTGTAGGGATAATCATTTTTGCACTTTTATTATTGTTACTAAACTTTAATTTTTTTTGTGCTAAGAGGGCTTTCAAAGGATGAGAATGAAGGACGATGGGGCTGTCCAAAATAACGGATATCCCAGAAGCCTGCCAAGGTATGTGCGAAACTCCTAAAATAATAACCTGCATTCCCACTGCTGCAGAAATGGAAATATTTATTGTTGTCATTATCACCACCATTGTCAGTATTGCTATTTTCGGAGTTCCCTGACAGACTCATTCATTCCTAAGGGGATTTAGTGGTTTGAGTTTCATGTCTGTACAGCTCTACCTAGGAAAGTCAAGAGCGCTTTCACCTTTGCTCCTGTCTAAACTGAACTTGCAGCCTTTCGCCACATGGAAGCCACCTGCCTGGTTGTCCTATCCGACTCAGCTGTGAAATCGGTCCCTCGGTTTCCAGAGCTCAAAGCCTCAGATTCTTCATTTACGCATCCATCTCTCTCTACCCCTTTTCCTCAGCTGTAGTCAATTCCCTTGTCTATCACACCTGCTCAAATTCTTCTAAATCCCTTCTCTGTGCTCCCTGCCAGCTGCAACTGTCTTATTTCAAGACATGAATAAAGAAAAAGTCTTAATTGTCTTTTCACTATCAACATTAAGGAGGATGTATCAGGTAAATGATTCTTGGCCCAAACAGCACTGTTTTAAAAAATTAAAAAATTGAGAGCCAACACAAAATATAAGAGACTTTGGGATACTCAGATAACAAGAAACTATCTTACTATTAGGATAAATTTAGAATATCCTTAATTATGTTTTTTCTTACAAGGTAATTAGTCAATCTCTCCCCCATACTTCCTTTTACTTTGAATTTTTCTCTATTTCAACATCTATCTCATTCCTCTTTATTTATCCAGGACACTACTCTGAACACTCTAGATGGCAACTGTGACGTCTTACTCCTCCACAAGTCTGCTCAAACACCTAGGATGCTGTATAAACCATAAAACTATCTGTTATAAATGGTACCTGAAGATTTTGCTTTATACAAGGGAAAGAGATGTGAGAGTAACAGCAATGCTATAGCTCTCATGTTAAGAAAATACATAAATGTACCACTAATCAAAGTTCTGGGATTGAAGGCAGTCTTCAAAGACAATCCCAAAGGATAAGTAGAGAAGACAGTTCAGTGTATACTAGAGGTCACCTGGCCTGAAAAAGGATAAAGATGCTATTTTCCTTACACACATCACAAAACGGGATTATTGTGATAATTATGAAAGATTCTACCTCCAGAGACCCCTTTTAAAGCCTCATTTTAGCAAAGGGTAAAGGGGAAAAATTATCTTCTCACCTTACAATCAGTTTCAGACATTTGGAGGGAAACTATAGCAGATGCTGTGGGCACCACGCCCGTATATGCCAACCCTCACACTTTAGTGCACACTGGCTGGACTTGCAGATACCAGCAGCTGAATTTCTTTGCCTGAGGGCTTTCTCAAGCCAACACACCTTGCTTTGCCCACCTGTGTAGCACTCTGGATGTGTTTGGGTATTAACTTCCCCGGGAAGTAGCCTCCAACCAGTTAATGAAATGAATTGGTGTATAAATACCCTAGCAACCTTATCCCCTGGGTAGAACAACTCTGAGGTATATGCTCTGCACCAGCTTTCAGAGTTTCCCCAGCAGGATTAAGCTCTAGTGGACTACAACGGTGGGAGCCTTGATAATGTATATTTCATTGACTGCTTTGCTGCATCTCACGTCGTCATTCTCCTACCACTGCTTTCTTCTCCTTCCAGGTAAATTTCTTGTGCACTAATCTATATCTCAAGATCTGTTTCTGAGACATACCAACCAAGACTCTAAACTTCTCTTCCACCAAAAAAAGAACTGATGGATAAATCAGAAACAGTGAAAACTCTAGGATAAATTATTCATTGAATTCAATTCAACAAACAATTATTGAGCACCTACTGTGTCAGGAACTGTGCAAAGATGAGCAGCACTTAAACCCCGATGGGAAGGAGATCACTAATTTCAACAGTAGACAATTACTGAATTTTTTTAAGTATAGTAATCAGTACATCCAGAAATAGCTATTAAGCCTAGAACAGAAAGCATCTAAACCCTGTCAGTGTGGAGCTGTGAAGTAGTGGAAGACTTTCCAAAGAAGAAAGACTTGATTTAGTTTTCCCAGGTGGAAGTAGAAAGGGGAATATCAGATAAAGGGAGCAAATGCACAGAACCAGATGGTACAGTCTCCCCCATGACAAGAATGTGGGGAAAACCTCAGAGAGGCTGGATGATATAGTGGTAAGAGCATGACCACTGAAACCTGACTGTCTGGGTTCAAATCCTAGCTTTTCTAGATACTGTCTGTGTGACTTGGGCAAACCAGTTAATCACTCTGAGCCCCAATTTACTCATCTATAAATTAAGGTGCCTAAATCTTACCCTTTTTAGTAATTTAGAAAATTTAATATAAGCAAAAGGTTTAGAAAAGTAACTGGCATATTGAAAGTGCTGAATAAATAATTGCGGTTTGTTATTATGGCTGGTTAACTCACAGGGAAAGTAATAGGAGATAAAGCTGGCAAAGCAGACAGGAGATAAATCATGCAGGTTCTTATATCCCATGTTAAGGAACTCCTTCTTCATCTTTGAAGTCAAGAATCAGCAAACTATGTATGACACACTGGCCAAATCCAACCTACACTTTTTTTCTGTAAATAGTTTTATTGGAATACAGCTACATTCATTAACTTGTATATTGTCTGTGACTATTTCATGCTACAATGGTACAGTTGAGCTGTTGTGACATAACATATGGTCCACAAAGTCAACAATACTTACCTTCTGATCTTTTACAGAAAAAAATTGCCAACCCCAGCCATAGATGGAAAGAAGTGACATACAGAGTAAAGGATAAGTTGTATGGAGTAAATATCTGCAGGCAGAGAAAGATGGTCACTCCACAGGTCAAGGTTAAGGTTGATGAGGTTAATAAACCAGATTTCATAGAGTCAAAAGAGGAAGGGTTTGGTATATAGATGAAGGAGAAATATACTGGGAGTTGATAAAGAGTCCAATTAAATCTGCAGACTACAGGGCACATCTAGCCTAGAGATAAGTTTTATTTATTCCAGAGTGTTCATATATTTTAAATCTGTTGTCAATGTTTAAAATAGACAGATATCACCAATAAAACATGAATATCTGGCTTGTTTGGAAAAACTGGAAGATCTGGCAAAAGTTTGCTTATAGGCGTGAATGGTAGAACTTTATTTATCTGGAAGGCAGTATTTACATGAGACATTTACTTTCCAATACGTTGCATTCTCCACTATTTCCTATTGTATTACAATTGGGTCAGCTTCATTCATGTCGTAATCACGTTGAGTCTAAGTCCTCTAGGATTCAAGAGTGCTACATACTGCCACTTATGGACACAAGGGCATGGAGTATGGTAAAAGAAGCAGTTTCCTCTCAAAACAGATGTAATAGAAACAGTGGCCTTGAGGGAGAGCCAGATTTAGGTAAGAACAAGTGAGGAGAGAGTACCACATGAAGAAGGTGAGGTGTGAGTCAACTTGTTTACAAAAGAAGACAGGTTTATGATGACAGAGGAGAAAAATATTTAGGAGAAATTGCATTAAGAGTCAAGGCGGGGGCAGGCGCATGGCAGGATAAAGATAACTGAATAAACAAGGATTGGTCACCAGAAATGTCACCTTGTTGGTGGATGTATGAGGTTGGCTAAGATGAGAGCCACAGAAGGAACTGATTGGCTTCAGAGTCCCCAGCTTTTTCTGGAAAATTACTGTGGTGTTAGAGCCAGTGGTGGATAGGTTAGGGTTAGTGTCATCACAGATCCTGCCTGCAAATCTGGCCAAGGTAATTAGAACTACCCTTAGGTTCTGTCAGAGTCATGATGAGTTCTCTGTCATGTAAGCCCTCAGGAAAAGTGCTGAATTGGTTCAGTTAAACAATATCTGTAGTTGCTTTGAATGCTAAGATTATATATTTCTAACAGCTTTAGAAATGAAGGGGGAATAAGTCATCTAAGGAAGCTGTGATCTCAAGATTCTTACCTTCTTTCCTGCTTCTTAAGGAATACATGACTCTTTTGTTCACTGAGCACCCTGATGGGTTTTGTATATGGAAAAGCATTGCCCCTACTTACCTGGAGATGTTGGTCTTCTCATCCTGCATCCTGGTCCTTCATATGTCTTCTTCTATTTTTCTCTTAATTTTTCTTTGTTTTCCGGTCCTTTTAATCTCAGGAGTCAGTTATCTATTAAAAAAGAAAATAGGGAATATAGTGAATGGGAAAATGTCATTAAAACTCTCAACATCTACCCTTTTCAATATCTATTATTATCTTTTTCACTATAACAGAGAGGACCATTTCCTAGGTCTCACATAACGGAAAATTCACTCCTATCCTTCAGTGTTTGTCCCAGAAAAACCTTATAAAGTCATATTTTTATTCCATTAGCTGTTGGAAATAGCCATGAGGGAAGGCCACCTCCCAGCCACATCCATCCAGACACTGCAACAGAGGAATCAACCTTAACCAGGAAGAAAAACCAAGGCTTCGAACTACTTAACAGGCAAAAGCCTTACCCTACGTGCTTGAGAGGAAAAGATATTTTAAAGTCTGCATTCTTGGCTGAAGATGATTCTTTATCCATAATGAAATATTTTACATTTCAGAAAGAAACATGAAACTGCAGAGGATGTTGATGCAGATACCAAGAGTGATGAGGTCTGGTAAATAAATTCACTTAAATTTCTTCTCTTAGGAATTATCAATGGGGTAAGAAGTAGAGAGAGAACAGGCAGTATTCAAAGAAATGCTTATAAATAGATAAGAAAGAAGATGGCGGAAGAGTAAAATGAGGAGATTACCTCCCTCCCCACAGATACGCCAGAAATACATCTACACGTGGAACAACTCCTACAGAACACCTACTGAACGCTGGCAGAAGACCTCAGACCTCCCAAAAGGCAAGAAACTCCCCACGTACCTGGGTAGGGGAAAAGAAAAAAGAATAAACAGAGACAAAAGAATAGGGACGGGACCTGCACCAGTGGGAGGCAGCTGTGAAGGAGGAAAGGTTTCCATACACTAGGAAGCCCCTTCGCAGGCACAGACTGCGGGGGGCGGAGGGGGAAAGCTTCGGAGCCGCGGAGGAGAGCTTAGCAACAGGGGTGCGGAGGGCAAAGCGGTGAGATTCCCGCACAGAGGACTGGTGCCGACAGACACTCACCAGCCCGAGAGGCTTGTCTGTTCACCCGCCGGGGCGGGCGGGGCTGTGAGCTGAGGCTCGGGCTTTGGTCGGAGTGCAGGGAGAGGACTGGGATTGGCGGCGTGAACACAGCCGGAAGGGGCTAATGCACCACGGCTAGCTGGGAGGGAGTCGGGGGAAAGTTCTGGACCTGCTGAAGAGGCAAGAGACTTTTTCTTCCCTCTTTGTTTCCTGGTGCGCGAGGAGAGGGGATTAAGAACGCTGCTTAAAGCAGCTCCAGAGACGGGCGCGAGCCGCGGCTAAAAGCGCGGACCCCAGAGACGGGCATGAGACGTTAAGGCTGCTGCTGCCGCCACCAAGAAGCCTGTGTGCGAGCACAGGTCACTATCCACACCCCCCTTCCGGGGAGCCTGTGCAGCCCGCCACTGCCAGGGTCCCGGGATCCAGGGACAACTTACCCAGGAGAACGCACGGCGCGCCTCAGGCTGCTGCAACGTCATGCCGGCCTCTGCCTCAACGTCACGCCGCCTCTGACGCCGCAGGCCCGCCCCGCACTCCGCGCCCCTCCCTCCCCCGCTGCCTGCGTGAGCCAAAGTCCCCGAATCAGCGGCTCCTTTAACCCCGTCCTGTCTGAGCGAAGAACAGACTCCCTCCGGCGACCTACACGCAGAGGCGGGGCCAAATCCAATGCTGAGCCCCGGGAGCTGTGCGAACAAAGAAGAGAAAGGGAAATCTTTCCCAGCAGCTTCAGAAGCAGCAGATTAAAGCGCCACAATCAGCTTGATGTACCCTGCATCTGTGAAATACCTGAATAGACAATGAATCATCCCAAATTGAGGAGGTGGACTTTGAGAGCAAGATTTATGATTTTTTCCCCCTTTTCCTCTTTTTGTGAGTGTGTATGTGTAGGCTTCTGTGTGAGATTTTGTCTGTATAGCTTTACTTCCACCATTTGTCCTAGGGTTCTATCCGTCCGTTTTTTTTTCTTTTTTTCTAATAATTATTTTTTATCTTAATAACTTTATTATATTTTATCTTACTTTATTTTATTTAAATTTATCTTCTTTCTTTTTTCCTTCTTTCACTCCTTCCTTCCTTCTTACTCCCTCCGTCCCTTGCTCCCTCCCTCCCTCCTTTCTTTCTTTCTACTTCTACTAATTCTTTCTTTCTACTTTTTCTCCCTTTCATTCTGAGCCGTGTGGATTAAAGGCTCTTGGTGCTGCAGCCAGGAGTCAGTGCTGTGCCTCTGAGGTGGGAGAGCCAACTTCAGGACACTGGTCCACAAAAGATCTCCCAATTCCACATAATATCAAATGGCAAAAATCTCCCAGAGATCTCCATCTCAACACCAAGACCCAGCTTCACTCTACGAACAGCAAGCTACAGTGCTGGACACCCTATGCCAAACAACTAGCAAGACAGGAACACAACCCCACCCATTAGCAGAGAGGCTGCTTAAAATCATAAGAAGTCCACAGACACCCCAAAACACACCACCAGACGTGGACATGCCCACCAGAAAGACAAGATCCAGCCTCATCCACCAGAACACAGGCACTAGTCGCCTCCACCAGGAAGCCTACACAACCCACTGAACCAACCTTAGCCACTGGGGACAGACACCAAAAACAACGGGAACTATGAACCTGCAGCCTGCAAAAAGGAGACCCCAAAAACAGTAAGCTAAGCAAAATAAGAAGACAGAAAAACACACAGCAGATGAAGAAGCAAGATAAAAACCCACCAGACCTAACAAATGAAGAGGAAATAGGCAGTCTACCTGAAAAAGAATTCAGAACAATGATAGTAAAAACGATCCAAAATCTTGGAAATAGAATGTACAAAATGCAAGAAACATTTAACAAGGACCTAGAAGAACTAAAGATGAAACAAACAATGATGAACAACACAATAAATGAAATAAAAAATACTCTAGATGGGATCAATAGCAGAATAACTGAGGCAGAAGAACAGATAAGTGACCTGGAAGATAAAATAGTGGAAATAACTACTGCAGAGCAGAATAAAGAAAAAAGAATGAAAAGAACTGAGGACAGTCTCAGAGACCTCTGGGACAACATTAAAGGCACCAACATTCAAATTATAGAGGTTCCAGAAGGAGAAGAGAAAAAGAAAGGGACTGAGAAAATATTTGAAGAGATTATAGTTGAAAACTTCCCTAATATGGGAAAGGAAATAGTTAATCAAGTCCAGGAAGCACAGAAAGTCCCATACAGGATAAATCCAAGGAGAAATACGCTGAGACACATATTAATCAAACTGTCAAAAATTAAACACAAAGAAAACATATTAAAAGCAGCAAGGGAAAAACAACAAATAACACACAAGGGAATCCCCATAAGGTTAACAGCTGATCTTTCAGCAGAAACTCTGCAAGCCAGAAGGGACTGGCAGGACATATTTAAAGTGATGAAGGAGAAAAACCGCAACCAAGATTACTCTACCCAGCAAGGATCTCATTCAGATTTGATGGAGAAATTAAAACTTTACAGACAGGAAAAAGCTGAGAGAGTTCAGCACCACCAAACCAGCTTTACAACAACTGCTAAAGGAACTTCTCTAGGCTGGAAACACAAGAGAAGGAAAAGACCTACAATAACGAACCCAAAACAATTAAGAAAATGGGAATAGGAACATACATATCGATAATTACCTTAAATGTAAATGGACTAAATGCTCCCACCAAAAAACACAGAGTCGCTGAATGGATACAAAAACAAGACCCATATATTTGCTGTCTACAAGAGACCCACTTCAGACCTAGAGACACATACAGACTGAAAGTAAGGGGATGGAAAAAGATATTTCATGCAAATGGAATCCAAAAGAAAGCTGGAGTAGCAATTCTCATATCAGACAAAATAGACTTTAAAATAAAGACTATCACAAGAGACAAGGACACTACATAATGATCAAGGGATCGATCCAAGAAGAAGATATAACAATTGTAAATATTTATATACCCAACATAGGAGCACCTCAATACATAAGGCAAATTCTAACAGCCATAAAAGGGGAAATCGACAGTAACACATTCATAGTAGGGGACTTTAACACCCCACTTTCACCAATGGACAGATCATCCAAAATGAAAATAAATAAGGAAACACAAGCTTTAAAAGATACATTAAACAAGATGGACTTAATTGATATTTATAGGACATTCCAATCAGAAACAACAGAATACACATTTTCCTCAAGTGCTCATGGAACATTCTCCAGGATAGATCATATCTTGGGTCACAAGTCAACCCTTGGTAAATTTAAGAAAATTGAAATTGTTTCAAGTATCTTTTCCGACTACAATGCTATGAGACTAGATATCAATTACAGGAAAAGATCTGTAAAAAAAAAAAAAAAACACATGGAGGCTAAAAAATACACTACTTAATAACGAAGTGATCACTGAAGAAATCAAAGAGAAAATCAAAAAATACCTAGAAACAAATGACAATGGAGACACGACGACCCAAAACCTGTGGGATGCAGCAAAAGCAGTTCTAAGAGTAAAGTTTATAGTAATACAATCCTACCTTAAGGAACAGGAAACATCTCGAATAAACAGCCTAACTTTGCACCTAAAGCAATTAGAGAAAGAAGAACAAAAACACCCCCAAAGTTAGCAGAAGGAAAGAAATCATAAAAATCAGATCAGAAATAAATGAAAAAGAAATGAAGGAAATGATAGCAAACATCAATAAAACTAAAAGCTGGTTCTTTGAGAAGATAAACAAAATAGATAAACCATTAGCCAGACTCATCAAGAAAAAAAGGGAGAAGACTCAAATCAATAGAATTAGAAATGAAAAAGGAGACGTAACAACTGACACTGCAGAAATACAAACGATCATGAGAGATTACTACAAGCAACTCTATGCCAATAAAATGGACAACCTGGAAGAAATGGACAAATTCTTAGAAATGCACAACCTGCCAAGACTGAATCAGGAAGAAATAGAAAATATGAACAGACCATACACAAGCAGTGAAATTGAAACTGTGATTAAAAATCTTCCAACCAACAAAAGCCCAGGACCAGATGGCTTCACAGGTGAATTCTATCAAACATTTAGAGAAGAGCTAACACCTATCCTTCTCAAACTCTTCCAAAATATAGCAGAGGGAGGAACACTCACAAGCTCATTCTACAAGGCCACCATCACCTTGATACCAAATCCATACAAGGATGTCACAAAGAAAGAAAACTACAGGCAATATCACTGTTGAACATAGATGCAAAAATCCTCAACAAAATACTAGCAAACAGAATCCAAGAGCACATTAAAAGGATCATACACCATGATCGAGTGGGGTTTATTCCAGGAATGCAAGGATTCTTCAATATATGCAAAACAATCAATGTGATAAACCATATTAACAAATTGAAGGAGAAAAGACATATGATCATCTCAATAGATGCAGAGAAAGCTTTTCACAAAATTCAACACCCATTTATGATAAAAACCCTGCAGAAAGTAGGCATAGAGGGAACTTTCCTCAACATAACAAAGGCCATATATGACAAACTCATAGCCAACATCGTCCTCAATGGTGAAAAACTGAAAGCATTTCCACTAAGATCAGGAACAAGACAAGGTTGCCCACTCTCACCACTATTATTCAACACAGTTTTGGAAGTTTTAGCCACAGCAATCAGAGAAGAAAAGGAAATAAAAGGAATCTGAATCAGAAACGAAGAAGTAAAGCTGTCACTGTTTGCAGATGACATGATACTATACATGTCATATATATATACTAGGGAATCCTAAAGATGCTACCAGAAAACTACTATATCTAATCAATGAATTTGGTAAAGTAGCAGGATACAAAATTAATGCACAGAAATCTCTGGCATTCCTATATACTAATGATGAAAAATCTGAAAGTGAAATCAAGAAAACACTCCTATTTACTATTGCAACAAAAAGAATAAAATATCTAGGAATAAACCTACTTAAGGAGACAAAAGACCTGTATGCAGAAAACTATAAGACACTGATGAAAGAAATTAAAGATGATACAAATAGATGGAGAGATATACCATGTTCTTGGATTGGAAGAATCAACATTGTGAAAATGACTATACTACCCAAAGCAATCTACAGATTCAATCCAATCCCTATCAAACTACCACCAGTATTTTTCACAGAACTATAACAAAAAATTTCACAATTTGTATGGAAATACAAAAGACCCCGAATAGCCAAAGTAATCTTGAGAACGAAAAATGGAGCTGGAGGCATCAGGCTCCCTGACTTCAGACGATACTACAAAGCTACAGTAATCAAGACAGTATGGAACTGGCACAAAAATAGAAATATAGATCAATGGAACAGGATAGAATGCCCAGAGATAAATCCACGCACATATGGTCACCTTATCTTTGATAAAGGAGGCAGGAATGTAAAGTGGAGAAAGGACAGCCTCTTCACTAAGTGGTGCTGTGAAAACTGGACAGCTACATGTAAAATTATGAGATTAGATCACTCCCTAACACCATACACAAAAATAAGCTCAAAATGGATTAAAGACCTAAATGTAAGGCCAGAAACTATCAAACTCTTGGAGGAAAACATAGGCAGAACACTCTATGACATAAATCACAGGAAGATCCTTTTTGACCCACCTCCTAGAGAAATGGAAATTAAAACAAAAATAAACAAATGGGACCTAATGAAACTGAAAACTTTTGCACAGCAAAGGAAACCATAAAGAAGATCAAAAGACAACCCTCAGAATGGGAGAAAATATTTGCAAATGAGGCAATGGACAGAGGATTAATCTCCAAAATTTATAAGGAGCTCATGCAGCTCAATAATAAAAGAACAAACAACTCAATTCAAACATGGGCAGAAGACCTAAATAGACATTTCTTCAAAGAAGATATACAGACTGCCAACAAACACATGAAAGAATGCTCAACATCATTAATCATTAGAGATGCAAATTAAAACTACAATGAGATATCATCTCACACCAGTCAAAATGGTCATCATCAAAAAATCTAGAAACAATAAATGCTGGAGAGGGTGTGGAGAAAAGGGAGCCCTCTTGCACTGTTGGTGGGAATGTAAATTGATACAGCCACTGTGGAGAACAGTATGGAGGTTCCTTAAAAAACTACAAATAGAACTACCATATGACCCAGCAATACCACTACTGGGCATATACCCTGAGAAAACCATAATTCAAAAAGTGTCATGTACCAAAATATTCATTGCAGCTCTATTTACAATAGCCCAGAGATGGAAACAACCTAAGTGTCCATCATCGGATGAATGGATAAAGAAGATGTGGCACATGTATACAATGGAATATTACTCAGCCATAAAAAGAAACAAAATTGAGCTACATGTAATGAGATGGATAGACCGTATGCTAACACATATATATGGAATTTAAGAAAAAAGTTGTGAAGAACCTAGGGGTAAGACAGGAATAAAGACACAGACCTACTAGAGAATGGACTTGAGGATATGGGGAGGGGGAATGGTAAGCTGTGACAAAGTGAGAGAGAGGCATGGACATATATACACTACCAAACATAAGGTAGATAGCTAGTGGGAAGTAGCCGCATAGCACAGGGAGATCAGCTCGGTGCTTCTTGACTGCCTGGAGGGTTGGGATAGGGAGGGTGGGAGGGAGGGAGATGCAAGAGGGAAGGGATATGGGAACATATGTATAAGTATAACTGATTCATTTTGTTATAAAGCAGAAACTAACACACCATTTTAAAGCAGTTATACTCCAATAAAGATGTAAAAAAAATAAAATAAAATAAAAAATCTTCTTTTGTAAAGCATCAAAAAAAGATAAGAAAATTAAAACAATAGTTTAATTTAAAACTTATTCAATTAAGAGAAAAATTATAAAATATTGCATAAAGTGATTTTTTTTTTTAATACAAAGTTTCATTCTGGTCTGTGCTCTGGGCGAAAAGTCTACTTGGAAATAGATAAATAAGAATTATGGAGGACTTTTCAGAAGTAAGTGCACGTGGCTCGCTTCAGTGTTTCATAAAGCTGATTTTCCACAAAGTTTTAAGAAAGGAGGAAGGAAAAGATGAGACAGGAAATACAAGTCCCTAATGACTCCTCTTTTGACCCACAAATCCAAGGAGAGAATGAGAAAGCACAAAGTTAAACCATCATAGTTCAAAATTTGCTAGAATTAAAAGTTCTTTACTTAATGGAAAAAAGGAAAGCTGTGAGTTTATATTTAGATTTCTTAAATCCTAAAGAGAATAGGAACACAGAGTTTATATTTTTCTCCTTTTTTTCCCTGACTTTTTTTTTTAATGATGATTTAGACTCATGATCTTTTAAAATAATATATATGTCTCTCTTCATCATTTTCTGAACATAGAAAAAAATACCCCACTGGTAAAGACTTGATGCAATTCTTCCTTTAAGAGTTTAAGGAAAGAGTCTTCCTTTATAATACAAAATTTGCTGTCTATATAGTGTGAGTCAAATTAAAAATTGTCCTTGTGCTATGTGTGTTACCACCCTCTTGACTAGGAAAATTCTAGAGATCAAAACAACCATTTATTTTCTCCACTAGACACAGCGGTCAAGATCCAATAGTGTGTCACTGTGAGCTCTGTTGCAAGTAATTTGTTACTATTAATAGTTCAAATTTTGCAAATGATTTACTTTTGTTTGTAAGTTAGAGGGAAGTCAAGGTTATCCTGAAATGTCACTCTCACTCAGCTGCATTCTGATATCCTTCTCTGAGGAGAGAAGGAGAGGCTTTCTAACCAGGATTCCAGTGAGCGAATGTCACCCACTGTTTGTTTCCAGAGGTAAAAAGGTTGAAACCACTTCATCAGACTCCGGGCAGACAGCAAAATACCCTGTAGATATCAAAAGCAAGGTGCCATCTGAAAGTGAAACTAGAAAATCAATGCAAGACGGATGTGGTCAGAGACATGTAAGGTCATTCTTAAGAATAAGGTGTATGGGGTCATGCACTAAGAGAAACTCCAGGCACCTCTCGTCGGGATGAGTGCATCATGCCCAAAATCAGTAAACATTTGCAGGGCTCAATGTCCCTCGCTCTGAATGATGTGCTCAGAAAGTGCCCTTCTGAGTCTTACTTGGTTTTACATGTTTTTTTCTTTCGGCAAAAAGTGTAAGTATCTAGGAGTTTTGACGTTTGTAATTTTGTCATTAATTAATAAATTAGCATTCTGGTCTTATGACCACATGAAATGTATTGACACTCTGGTTTGTTCCAGATCCCGTGCTAGGCACTAAGTTCACCCAGATACTTAAGTAAGAGTCTTCTTCTCAAGGGAATTCCCATGAGAAATTAAGTAATATGAGTTTGTTCCTGAAAGGTTAATATACTCCCTCTATGTGCTCAAAAAATCATGTTTATGAGCCTACAAAATCGAGGAACAGACTGGATTGTGGTGAATCCATCAAATGAAATAGCATCTAATGAAGCTTCATGAGGACCAAACAACTGATCACAACTGAAAAACATCCCACATCACAGTTTTCTTTGTGTATATATAAAGTTTTAGCCATCATGGAAAGTCATTGTCACTGAGCTAAAACTCACATGATCTGAATCCACTGCTTATTAGCTCTGTGATTGTAATGACTGTAAATAAGTTAACATATTTGAGACTTGGTTTTCTTACCTACAAAATGAGATGAATCATTCTTCCCATTACTCCACACCGATGTTGTGAGGATGGAACGCATGGGGAGAAGCAAGGGACGAAACTCTATTCCAACACGGAGTTATAACCAACAGCCACTGTGTGCCAGGCAGAGTGTTAGACGATTTCCGCCTGTTCTCATTTTTAACCCTCATAGCAACCCTAATTTTAGGCATTATTGCTTTAAAAGTTGACTTTCTAGGTCACATCATGTAGTGGCAGAACTAGAATTTGAAAACCCAACTATCTGCCTGCAGGGTGCTTGTCTCCATCACTTCACCCTGCCTACATCATACCTGAGTCTATTGTGTGAAATGTCTTTGAAAATTGGAAGCTGTTCTACTATTACCATCCCAAGTCAATGATCTGAGAGTGAAAATGTCCCCTAAGTCACTTAATCTGTTCCTCTGCTCATGGCAAGTTTTCTACTTGAAGGTTATTGTCTTTTTTTTTTCTGTGATTAATTCTTACCCATTCTTCAAGCTGACTATAGTTCTCTAGGCAACAATGATCTTTCCTTCTTATAAAGTCTGATATATCTATGCTATTTCACTGTCTCATACACTTAATATGTTGTATTTTTAGTTATTATTTTACATGTGTCTTGCTTCCTCAGCTAGACTGAAATTTCCAGTGGGTAAAAAAATGCCTTGGTACTCCTCTAGGACCAGGTCATTGTAGCATCAAGCCATTAAAAACATAGGTTTTCAAATGTTTGAGTTTTAATTGATATATTAAAAAATATTATAAGACAAAGACCAAAATGATGATTACTAAAATAGGCAGTCTAATTTACTTTTAAAAGAACTTTAAATGTTTATCTCACCTATGTTATAGGCAACGATGTTCATTTTTACAATCATTTTTCTCATATTCAAAATACTACAATGTTATAATAAAAAATATGCTATTGCCTCCCACTGTTATTACTTTTGTGTGTATATCTCCCTATTTTTTCTATATGTGACTATATTTATAAAAATTGAATTAAAAAAACTTGACTGGGCACTCAGAGAAAACCATAATTCAAAAAGACACATGCACCCCAATGTTCACTGCAGCACTATTTACAATAGCCAGGTCATGGAAGCAACCTAAATGCCCATCGACAGAGGAATGGATAAAGAAGATATGGTACATACATACAATGGAATATTACTCAGCCATAAAAAGGAACAAAATTGGGTCATTTGTAGAGACATAGATGGACCTAGAGACCGTCATACAGAATGAAGTAAGTTCAGAGTGAAGTAATTCAGAAAAAGAAAAACAAATATCGTATATTAACTCATATATGTGGAATCTAGGAAAATGGTACCGTTGAACAGGTTTGCAAGGCAGAAATAGAAACAAAGATGTAGAGAACAAACTTATGGACACAAGGGGGGGGAAGCGGGGGGGGATGAATTGGGAGATTGGGATTGACATATATACACTAATATGTATAAAACAGTTAACTAATAAGAACATGCTGTATAAAAATAATAATAAAATTAAATTAAAAACAACAAAAAAACCTGAATGTCAAGGAATTTTATTTTGTTATATGATGTTGACTTATAATCTATAGAGAACATATTCCATATTATTGTATAGTTTCTCATTGCATCATTTTAATGGATGTATATTTTTTCATGTTTATTAATTGGCTTTGTGTTTCAACATTTTTGTCAGCTCATTGATTGAGCTCTTTCCTCAGTTCTTCATTTTTCTCACCACAGCAACCATTACCAGATTACTATATACCCCTACAGAGTTAGTTTGTTTATGTAGACGCTAACTATAGAAATCTGTATATCCATCTTTTAAAAAACAGTAATGGAATCATACTATGTATATTGTTCCTTACCTCGCCTTCTCATTCAATAATACATTCTGGAGATTGTTCCACATCAATACAAGTAGGGGAGAGGCTTCAAGATGGCAGAAGAGTAAGAGGCGGAGATCACCTTTCTCCCCACAGATACATCAGAAATACA
The DNA here is from genome assembly GCF_963455315.2 of Globicephala melas. NCBI lineage: Eukaryota > Metazoa > Chordata > Mammalia > Artiodactyla > Delphinidae > Globicephala > Globicephala melas. Next base: position 64,877,863 of record NC_083327.1, on the reverse strand, counting down.
TCTATATGTGGAACAACTCCTACAGAACACCTACTGAATGCTGGCAGAAGACCTCAGACCCCCCAAAAAGCAAGAAACTCCCTCACGTACCTGGGTAGGGCAAAAGATAAAACAAAGAATAAGGACGGGACCTTCACCAGTGGGAGGGAACTGTGAAGGAGGAAAGACTTCCACCCACTAGTAAGTCCCTTCACAGGCGGAGACTGCGGGTGGCGGAGGGGGGCAGCTTCAGGGTGGCGGAGGGGGGTAGCTCCGGATCCGCGGAGGAGAGCACAGCAACAGGGGTGCGGAGGGCAAAGTGGAGAGATTTCCGCACAGAGGATCGGTGCCGACCGGCACTCACCAGCCCGAGAGGCTTGTCTACTCACCCGCCGGGGCGGGCGGGGTCTGAGAGCTGAGGCCCAGGCTTCGGAGGTCGGATCCCAGGGAGAGGACTGGGGTTGTCTGCGTGAACAGAGCCTGAAGGGGGCTAATGCACCACAGCCAGCCAGGAGGGAGTCCGGGAAAAAGTCTGGACCTGCCGAAGAGGCAAGAGACTTTTTCTTCCCTCTTTGTTTCCTGGTGCGCGAGGAAAGGGGATTAAGAGCACTGCTGAAAGGCGCTCCAGAGACAGACGCGAGCCGCGGCTAACAGCACGGACCCCAGAGACGGGCATGAGATGCTAAGGCTGCTGCTGCCGCCACCAAGAAGCCTGTGTGCGAGAACAGGTCACTATCCACACCTCTCCTTCTGGGAGCCTGTGCAGCCCGCCACTGCCAGGGTCCCGTGATGCAGGGACAAATTCCCCGGAAGAACGCACAGCGCGCCTCAGGCTGGTGCAATTCCCCGCCGGCCTCTGCCGCCGCAGGCTCGCCCCGCACTCCGTGCCCCTCCCTCCCCCCGGCCTGAGTGAGCCAGACCCCCCGAATCAGCTGCTCCTTTAACCCCGTCCTGTCTGAGCAAAGAACAGACGCCCTGAGGCGGCCTACATGCAGAGGCGGGTCCAAATCCAACGCTGAAACCTGGGAGCTGTGCGAACAAAGAAGAGAAAGTGAAATCTCTCCCAGCAGCCTCAGGAGCAGGGGATTAAATCTCCACAATCAACCTGATGTACCCTGCATCTGTGGAATACATGAATAGACAACGAATCACCCCAAATTGAGGAGCTGGACTTTGGGAGCAAAGATATATTATTTTTTCCCCTTTTTCTCTTTTTGTGAGTGTGTATGTGTATGTTTCTGTGTGTGATTTTGTCTATTTAGCTTTGCTTTCACCGTTTGTCCTAGGGTTCTGTCCGTCCGTGTCTTTTTTTTTGTTTTTGTTGTTCTTACTTTTTAAAATTTATTAATAATTATTTTTTAGTTTTTATTTTAATAACTTTATTTTATTTTACTTTTTTATTTTATTTTATCCTCTTTCTTTCTTTCTATTGTTTCTCCCTTTTATTCTGAGCCGTGTGGATGTAAGGCTCCTGGTGCTCCAGCCAGGAGTCAGTGCTGTGCCTCTGAGGTGGCAGAGCCAACTTCAGGACACTGGTCCACAAGAGACCTCCCAGCTCCACGTAATATCAAACAGCGAAAATCTCCCAGAGATCTCCATCTCAACACCAAGACCCAGCTTCACTCAACGACCAGCAAGCTACAGTGCTGGACACCCTATGCCAAACAACTAGCAAGACAGGAACACAACCCCACCCATTAGCAGAGAGGCTGCTTAAAATCATAAGAAGTCCACAGACACCCCAAAACACACCACCAGACATGGACCTGCCCACCAGAAAGACAAGATCCAGCCTCATCCACCAGAACACAGGCACTAGTCGCCTCCACTAGGAAGTCTACATAACCCCCTGAACCAACTTTAGCCACTGGGGACAGACACCAAAAACAACGGGAACTATGAATCTACAGCCTGCAAAAAGGAGACACCAAACACAGTAAGATAAGCAAAATGAGAAGACAGAAAAACACACAGCAGATGAAGAAGCACGATAAAAACCCACCAGACCTAACAAATGAAGAGGAAATAGGCAGTCTACCTGAAAAAGAATTCAGAATAATGATAGTAAGGTTGATCTGAAATTTGGAAATAGAATAGAGAAAATGCAAGAAATGTTTAACAAGGACCTAGAAGAAATAAAGAGCAAACAAAGAGTGATGAAAAACACAATAAATGAAATTTAAAATTCTCTGGAAGGGATCAATAGCAGAACAACTGAGGCAGAAGATCAGATAACTGATCAGGAAGATAAAACAGTGGAAATAACCACTGCAGAGAAGAATAAAGAAAAAAGAATGAAAAGAATTGAGGACCATCTCAGAGACCTCTGGGACAACATTAAACACATCAATATTCAAATTATACGGGTCCCAGAAGAAGAGAAAAAGAAAGGGACTGAGAAAATATTTGAAGAGATTATAGTTGAAAACTTCCCTAATATGGGAAAGGAAATAGTTAATCAAGTCCAGGAAGCACAGAAAGTCCCATACAGGATAAATCCAAGGAGAGACATGCCAAGACACATATTAATCAAACTATCAAAAATAAAATACAAAGAAAAAATATTAAAAGCAGCAAGGGAAAAACAACAAATAACACACAAGGGAATCCCCATAAGGTTAACAGCTGATCTTTCAGCAGAAACTCTGCAAGCCAGAAGGGACTGGCAGGACATAATTAAAGTGATGAAGGAGAAAAACCTGCAACCAAGATTACTCTACCCAGCAAGGATCTCATTCAGATTTGATGGAGAAATTAAAACTTTACAGACAGGAAAAAGCTGAGAGAGTTCAGCACCACCAAACCAGCTTTACAACAACTGCTAAAGGAACTTCTCTAGGCTGGAAACACAAGAGAAGGAAAAGACCTACAATAACGAACCCAAAACAATTAAGAAAATGGGAATAGGAACATACATATCGATAATTACCTTAAATGTAAATGGACTAAATGCTCCCACCAAAAGACACAGAGTCGCTGAATGGATACAAAAACAAGACCCATATATTTGCTGTCTACAAGAGACCCACTTCAGACCTAGAGACACATACAGACTGAAAGGGGATGGAAAAAGATATTTCATGCAAATGGAATCCAAAAGAAAGCTGGAGTAGCAATTCTCATATCAGACAAAATAGACTTTAAAATAAAGACTATCACAAGAGACAAGGACACTACATAATGATCAAGGGATCGATCCAAGAAGAAGATATAACAATTGTAAATATTTATATACCCAACATAGGAGCACCTCAATACATAAGGCAAATTCTAACAGCCATAAAAGGGGAAATCGACAGTTAACACATTCATAGTAGGGGACTTTAACACCCCACTTTCACCAATGGACAGATCATCCAAAATGAAAATAAATAAGGAAATATAAGCTTTAAATGATACATTAAACAACGTGGACTTAATTGATATTTATAGGACATTCCAACCAAAGACAACAGAATACACTTTCTTCTCATGTGCCCATGGAACATTCTCCAGGATAGATCATATCTTGGATCACAAATCAAGCCTTGGTAAATTTAAGAAAACTGAAATCATATCAAGTATCTTTTCTGACCACAACACTATGAGACTAAATATCAATTTCAGGAAAAGATCTGTAAAAAATACAAACACATGGAGGCTAAACAATACACTATGTAATAACCAAGTGATCACTGATGAAGTCAAAAAATACCTAGAAACAAATGACAATGGAGACACAGCGACCCAAAACCTATGGGATGCAGCAAAAGCAGTTCTAAGAGGGAAGTTTATAGGAATACAATCCTGTCTTAAGAAACAGGAAACATCTCAAATGAAAAACCTAACCTTGCACCTAAAGCAATTAGAGAAAGAAGAACAAAAAACCCCCAAAGTTAGCAGAAGGAAAGACATCATAAAGATCAGATCAGAAATAAATGAAAAAGAAATGAAGGAAACGATAGCAAAGATCAATAAAACTAAAAGCTTGTTCTTTGAGAAAATAAACAAAATAGATAAACCATTAGCCAGACTCATCAAGAAAAAAAGGGAGAAGACTTAAATCAATAGAATTAGAAATGAAAAAGGAGAAGTAACAAGTGACACTGCAGAAATACAAAGGATCATGAGAGATTACTACAAGCAACTCTATGCCAATAAAATGGACAACCTGGAAGAAATGGACAAATTCTTAGAAATGCACAACCTGCTGAGACTGAACCAGGAAGAAGTAGAAAATATGAACAGACCAATCACAAGCACTGAAATTGAAACTGTGATTAAAAATCTTCCAACCAACAAAAGCCCAGGACCAGATGGCTTCACAGGCAACTTCTATCAAACATTTGGAGAAGAGCTAACACCTATCCTTCTCAAACTCTTCCAAAATATAGCAGAGGGAGGAACACTCCCAAACTCATTCTACGAGGCCAGCATCACCCTGATACCGAAACCAGACAAAGATGTCCAAAAGAAAGAAACTACAGGCCAATATAACTGATGAACATAGATGCAAAAATTCTCAACAAAATACTAGCAAACAGAATGCAAGAGCACATTAAAAGGATCATACACCATGATCAAGTGGGGTTTATTCCAGGAATGCAAGGATTCTTCAATATACACAAATCAATCAATGTGATACACTATATTAACAAATTGAAAGAGAAAAACCATTATGATTATCTCAATCGATGCAGAGAAAGCTTTCAACAAAATTCAACACCCATTTATGATAAAAACCCTCCAGAAAGTAGGCATAGAGGGAAATTTCCTCAACATAATAAAGGCCATATATGACAAACCCACAGCCAACATCGTCCTCAATGGTGAAAAACTGAAAGCATTTCCACTAAGATCAGGAACAAGACAAGGTTGCCCACTCTCACCACTATTATTCAACAGAGTTTCGGAAGTTTTAGCCACAGCAATCAGAGAAGAAAAAGAAATAAAAGGAATCCAAATTCCCTTTGGAAGAAGGAGTAAAGCTGTCACTGTTTGCAGATGACATGATACTATACATAGAGAATCCTAAAGATGCTACCAGAAAACTACTAGAGCTAATCAATGAATTTGGTAAAGTAGCAGGATACAAAATTAATGCACATCTCTGGCATTCCTATACACTAATGATGAAAAATCTGAAAGTGAAATTAAGAAAACACTCCTATTTACTATTGCAACAAAAAGAATAAAATATCTAGGAATAAACCTACCTAAGGAGACAAAAGACCTGTATGCAGAAAATTATAAGACACCGATGAAAGAAATTAAAGATGATACAAATAGATGGAGAGATATACCATGTTCTTGGATTGGAAGAATCAACATTGTGAAAATGACTATACTACCCAAAGCAATCTACTGATTTAATGCAGTCCCTATCAAACTACCACTGGCATTTTTCACAGAACTAGAACAAAAAATTTTGCAATTTGTATGGAAACACAAGTAGATTTGTTCTCATTCTTGTTAATGACTGTATACTATTCCATGGTATGGATTTTACATAATTTGTATAATCAAGTCCCTATATAATTAATTTCTTACTTACATGGTTTGCTATATATATTTTTTTCCTTTTTTCCAAATGATCCATCATATCTTTCCTAACAAGATTCATTCATTTTTCTCCCTAAAGGCTTTGCTTCTGAATCCCTCCATTTTGGGTTTCTGTTTCTGTCTGCTGATTTCTCTCTGGGTTTCTGTCTGCTGATTTCTCTCTGTGCCACATGCAATGTTGACACTCTGGCAGTACTGCTCACCTCTCTCCTGGAGTCCACTCTTCCCTAGATACTATAATTTGTTCTTCCTTTATTAACTCCTTCATTTTCTCTAGCACATTTTCCAATAGCTAACTTTAAAAGTGCATCTGGATATTTAGATGTCCAAGCTGTTTATTTTGCCTTTATATTTATTTTGGTTGAATATAGAATTTCATATAGAAAATATCTTTTGTCCAAATTTTGAAGGTTTTGCTTCTTCACTTGTAGCATCCAGAGCAGTTATTAGGAAAGCCAGGGCCCTTCAGAACCTAGTACATTGACACTTTTACCCTTCTTGGTTAAGTCTGTGAATATATTTTACTGTTATCTACTTTCCAAAACTGTTTTGCAGTCATTTTCTAATGACATTTAATATTCTATTTTCTTTAATAGAGTTCATTTATTATCCTCAGTGAAACCTGGGGAAGGTTTCATGTGTCATGTGTCAATTCACCATCTCTATCTCTAGAGTCCAATGTTTAACTATTGTGCTTCTATTGAATATTAAATTTCTAGTTTTTCACTTTTACAAACACTTGAACATCTTCATGGTTAAGTAGAAATCATAATTATTTCTTAGGTTATACTAAAGGTCAAACTCTTGCATAAAAGTGTTTACAAAATTTCTAATGTATTTGATAGATACTTCTAAGTGTATTCATTTCCTGTTGCTGCAGAACAACTTACCACAAAAAGTAGCACCTTACCCCACAGTTTCCAGGGGGTCAGGAGTCTGAGCCTGGCTTAACTGGGTCCTCTGTTCAGGATCTCACAAGGCTGCGATTCAGGTGTTGGTCAGGAATACATTCCCATCTGAGGCTCAGGATCCTCTTCCAAGCTGACATGATTGGCAGAATTCATTTCCTTGGAGCTATAGAACTCATGGTGGCTTATTTCTCCAAAGCCAAGAGGAAATGGAGTAGCTGAACTCAGGGAAGGTCTAAGCCTTCTTTTAAACTGATTAGGGACCTTGATTTCATCTGTCAAATTCCTTTACCTTGGCCATATAATGTAGCATAATCATGAAAATGACAGCTATCATATCCTACATCTCTCTGACACTGAAGAGAGGGGAATTATACAGGGCATGGACAACTGACAGGAGGAAGGAGAAAGGGGATGGGTCTTGGAGGTCATCTCAGAATTCTGCCTACCACAGCAAGTTACCCTAAGAAAAATCTATGTATTGTAAATATATTCCAGTTTTTAAATCATTGTAATTAATTACATTAAAATCCAGAGAAGTATAAGAACTATTTACTCAAATTACATTTACTCTAATTTTTCTGCCAGTTAATTTATGTTTTCCTTACTTATACAACAGAACTTTGACAAACCTCTACCTATTACCTTCCCTCTGTTTACCATGGCTTTCAAAAGACCCTATTTAATTCTTAAATGAAGTCCTACCCAGTTTTCAAAAACTAGAGGAAAATACAGTAGCATTGTTTCTGGATTTTTAATAAAAATGTCATTAGACATTAAATGACCACCAGGCATTCTGCTGGTCAGTGAGTATTAAGAATGCACAAGTAAGTAAACCAATATTCTTGGTCTTGGGTGCATCCAGCCTAGAATAACAGTGACAAGTATAATAAGTTTTCCTGTGAAGTAAAGAATTCCTGAGGAAGGGATTATTAAACATGAAACCAGCGGAAGCACTCACAAAGGAAAATGATGATGAACTTCACTGTGTAAAAAGTTATGTCAAATTATTTTTCAATACCATTAAAAGCACTTGGAAAGATTCAATATATAAATACATTTGCATAGTATCAATATAGAATACATACACACACACATACATACATATAATCAACAAATAAATCAGTAAGAATATGAAAGCATAAATCAGAAAAATTTTAAAGGATACAGATCCAAAATTCAAAGAAAATACAAATGACCAATAAGTACTTGAAAAGTTATTCTATCTCACCAGTAATTGAACAAATATACAGAAGGACAGTAAATAGAAAATATGAAAAATATTATCACTAAGTGCTGGTGAGGGTGTGACAAGCTAACCTCTACTATACATTATGTGGAAGAATAAATTGGGCAACCTTTTGTGAAAGGAATGTGTCAATATAAAGGAGAATGAAAGAGCTTCATGCTTTGGTCCTATAATTCCACAAGTGAAAAAATTTGAAGGAAATGAAGATTTCAACAATAAAGGAATTTTAAGTAAATGAAATATTATACTATCATTAAAAATGATGTTTTTTAAACTATTTTAGTGATGTGGGAAAACAAATACATTGATATGTTAAATTAAAAAAGTCCACAACAAAATTGATCACTTCTAAGCAATATATATATATATGAAAACTTGAAGATAAATACACCAAAAATTTTAGCCATAATTATCTCAAATACATAATTATATAGTTTTTACTCTCTTATTGCATATATTCTATGTTAAGAAAACATTCCTAAAACAATAGTAATAGGTCCATAAAATTACAAAGTTGATAAACAGAATAGGAAAATTTAATGTCTTTAACATCTACCAAAAAAAAAAGGCCTGGTCAGAATTAAAGCCCTGAAATTTCAGGAACAATATTAAAATGCAGCGTGTGAGCATGAATCTACTTCATGGAGAGGGAGTGGGTCATAGCGACATGTTGTTCAGAGAGCTACCAACAAGGTAGACCAGATGGATGAGAATCAAGAACTGGAAAAACCAGCCCAGCTAGACAGGCATTTCCTGGCATAGTCTGATTAATTCTAACAAAAGACAGATCTCATTTTATGAACCATAATATACATTTTAAATATCAGTCAAACCTTTATCTTAACAACTGTTCTAGTTTGGAGGCTGTGGATTAAAAGCAATGTACCCAGCTATTTATTGTTGAGTTCTTAAAGAAATAAAGTAAAAGGTGAAATAAACTGGAATAGGTTATCTATAAGAGAAAGCCTAAGATGAGTTATATGAAATCATATTTTCTCAAAAATTTTTATATAAATCATGTTAACAAACTTTCAAAAGTTTTTTTGAATTTTAATGATTAATTGACATTTATATTCTAGGATATGATGAGTTATGATGAAGTTACTAACAAATTTTTCTTCATCTTCATAGAGGATTGAAAAAAAGCGAGAGAAAGTAAGCTGAAATCATGAAAAGAGAGATATTTTTTTCTTTCCTTTCTTTTCTATTGAGGGAGGGGCATGAATTAAAAATCTGTGATTAAATGATTGCAACCAATTACTCAGATAAGTTTATTGTCTGGCCACCCTTGAAGATCTTCAGAATAATATACTCAGCAGTCGGACTTGTTTTAAGGTTTTCACCTTAAACCTAAACCTTCTGCCTAGGAACAGGAATGGACAGAATGAGACGTTCCTCTCTCTTAAACTTCCTGTATTAATAGAATATAGCATGTTGTGTAAGACAGAGATAAAATAAATAACACAATATTTTAGTTTTGAAAAATAGTTAATAAATATTGCATTAGAAAGATTCCAGGTACATATTGGACTGTTTGTTTTCAATTTCAAATCACATCTCTGAATGGTCAACCACAGTAGATGGACCTGGAGGAGGAGATTTGAGAGAAAAGATGTGAGGTTTGTGGGTGGGCCTTGCAATTGTTAAAGCATTAGTGAATGGGATCTTTTTCCTAGAGGAGAAATGCAATTTTGTCAGGAGAAAGAAGGAACTGGTTTTTTTTATGAAGCAGAATTCCATTCTATTTCTCTGAGCCTTTTACTATAACTGCCGTAGCATGTGTTTTAAATTATATTGTATGCATGTGTTCCCCATAAAATTAGCCATCATGACCCATTGTTCCACAGTCCTTCCTTTCATCACATTTTAGAGGCCTGTGTTCCATATTAGCAAATAACCCTTAGAGGAAATTATGCATTTTCCATACACCAGCTTTGTTACATATTTGATAACACTTATTGTATATTTAAGGATATGGGTCAATATATAAAATTTTTTAAATAATAAAACAAGTGACCGATTGTTTCCTCATGGCAAACAAACTAGGAAGTCAAACTGAATATATCTAACATCAATATCAAAACAGAATTAACAGCTCCACTGTTAACCCATATGCTCGTGAATATATAACTCCATCAATATGTTAACTAGGGTGAAGGCACATTGCCTGCTTTAGAACCCACTCAAATTTTTGGGTTCTGAGTTTAAAATGAAATTTGAGACTTTTCAAGTTCAAGGCCCTTTTTGGTGCTGTAAAAATGTGACTTCCTGGTTGAAAAAAACTAAAAGATTTTGGACACCAACTTGCTCACACAAAACAATATGATAAGTGTGAATGAATCAGTAACATATGGGTTAGATTTTCCCTTTAAAAATCTATTATTTTTTAAAACATTTTAAATGGAAAATTCATGGTAAAAACATGCATTGGATTTAGCCAGCTCTAAATCATTTGAAAAATATTTGTAAGGCATTTTTCTCTCAGTGGATATGTGGCAGCATTTCCAGCCCATAATGTTAGTGTAACTTCACTCTTTTCCCCAACCCTCCCCCAAGACCCTCAAATCAATACACAGGAGAAAACAAACTGCTGCTTGGTTCTCCTTCTCTTGCTCTTTTTCTCTCCTACTTCCTTGAGTATGTCCTGAAAACCTTTATGTATCATTTCCACTGCAATGGCACAGATATTTTTTAATTAAATTGTGTTTCAAACTATTCTAAATGTAAAGCTTTAGGGAATAGTAGCAAAGGATATACATTAATGATGAAAAGAAATACATTTGTTTGTAGTTCAGAATGGACATCCCAAAGATGAGAAGTATTTTTTTCTTCTCCTCATCTACAATCCATTAATCTATTAATCAAAATTAACTACTATAAGTATATTTTCCCTGAGTACCCAAGAGTAACAAATAAAAATACAAGGAAATAAGAGAATATTGTAATGTTTCAAACCTCAGTATATTGTGGGGTCTGTGTATAAAATGCTATTTTCTGTATTTGTTCCCCTTTCTTTGAAATGTTTTCTGTCCTCTAGTACCTAGAATTAAGCTTTGACACTAGAAAATTCCCTAGGTTGTAGTCAGTCCCACAAGTAAATTCACTTAATTGGCCAAATGGTTTCTGAAAACAAGATCGTATTATCCCTGTGAGTTTAGGTTTGCAATTCTGTTCAGTTTTCTAGAATTCTGCATATTTATTTCCCTGAGTTGTACATGTTTTCTGAATTTGGCCAGGGCATTTTGCCAACTGCACATTCTAAGAGTTGTACTGTCTTACCCACTCAGCTCAAACATTGCAGATGCCAGAGCTAGGTTTGGACTAGAGATCAGTATTTATTACTTAATGGATTTCTAATTTCAGAGTACAAAAAACAATATTCTGTTTCTTCTAAACAATAATTATCTTAGTATAGATGTGGCAGACCACCTATTTGTTTTAGATTCCATTCAAATAATACATGGGCATCGTATATGGTATATTGACTACCATAGTGTATAATATCCATCTAGGTTATTTGTATAGAGAAAAAGTGAAGGAGACTATAGAAAAACAAGACTATAAGTTCTCATATTTTATGTGATGGTACAAATTCCACAATATTACAATACATTTATTTATGTAAAATCTAACTCTAAAGCCATGAATAGTTGCAATTCCCTGAACTGTAGCAGATTAATCCGTGAAGGTTATCTCCCAACTCTCTAATTACAATTAATGAATCTAATTACTGTGATGATTTGAATATTATGCTTTTGTCTTATAATCTACTGTGCCTGTTTTCTGATTTCCAAGTAAAAGAATGTCACCCTAAAGTTTTCAAGAATGGTGAAAATTTCCTAAAGAATTTGAAATTCAACTGTAATAATGTTGAGTTTATTTATTCAACATTTAACCAAATGTACTGTCCACAAAGTATCAGATACTTTCCTACAATCTGAAGATTCTTTAATATATACATAAATTTTATGCCATAAGTGTTGGGAAATACCTTTAGGTTATAACAATTATGATATTCTCTTTCATGTTTTCAAAAATTAGTGAATGAATTTTCAACTCTGTCTTCTCCAGATTTTCTTATTTACCTTTAACATAGTATTGAATGGAAGACTGATTTTCTTTCCATCCTCTTAAATGAAATTTTATTTAAGTGAAAAGGAAAATAGAAAACCCTGTTATAATTCTTGCTAAGTTCAATGTAAGTTTTCAAAAGCTGAGCATAGTAGTATCTTAATAGACGGATTGGGGATATTTTATTCCTACTGATCAATTCTAAATTAAGACTAAAGTATCACTCAAACTGAAAATAAGAACATCTTCAGAATGTCCTATTCCACTACCAATCAAGTTAAGAATGGCTCCTGTGCTTCACCCTGGTAACTTTTGGTTCCATGTAACTAAGAATAATCAAAGTGACCGGAATAATAAAACATTTTTAAATGATGATTTTTTCTAATTAACAGGTTATAATTGCAAACGTACATAAGCCTAGATCCATGAATCAACAAATAAAAATAACTTTAGTGTCACTTCCCGTCTCTAATGTCTTTTTTCCTTATTCAGCATCCTCCAAACCAGGAAAAAATTACAGTCATACAGTAATTGCTGCAAGTGATGCTGCATTTCTTTCAAGGTGAAGAGACAGGTACTTGCAGAGTGCAACACTGGCCATTCAGCCTACTCATTTAAATTATTCATATCATCGAATGCAGAAACCCAAATGTTGGAAATAAATGTCAAAAGTAGTTGAGGGAGGAGCAAACCTTCTAAAAAGGTGTGAGAGACAGAAATACTGGAACAAACATCCTTAGGTCTAGATACGTGGAATTATAGAGCCTTTAAATAGAAAGAAACCTCCATAATGCATCTAGTTGTCTCACTACTATCAAATTCCTGTCAGATAACTATGAGCTTCAGTTTACACCGTTTCAATGATGGAGAATCCACTGCTTCACAAGGGCATCTGAATTCATTTTTTAAGAGCTCTAGCTATTTCAAACTTGTTACTTAATCTGCCTTACTACAAATTCTACTTCTGGGTCTGAGTCTTGCCCTCTAAAGTTAAACAGAAATCCACTCTACACATCATCCCTTCCAGTATATAAAAATAATCATCCTGTCTACTCTGTCTTCACTTCTTTGCTTCTAAAGCGAAATGTCCTCAATTCATACAAATATTCCTCAGAGGGCTTGGCCTTCAACTCATTCCATCATCTTGATGGCCCTTTTGTCATTATCCTCTGGAAGGAAACAGTCCACCTGTGATTTAGCAAGAGTGCATTCAGTAAAAAATTAATACGCAAACACGTCCACTGTTTCATCTAAGTTTATTTAACCTGGTATTTTAGGATTACAAATGGATAAAGGATATCTATTGGCGAAGCATGGAAGATGTCCTCAAGGAAATCTGCTGTATCACTAGTGGACTTAACATAGTAGCTGAAGATAACTTCATGTATCCAAGAACAAAGATCACTCTCACCCTTGCCTGTTTCACCATTAAAGTGCATGGGTTTTAAGGGTATGGAAGGTACTCTGATACTGGAAGCAAATCTGCAGAACCAGATTACACTGGTACCATTCATAAAGTTTGTTGCTACTCAGAATCCCCACCCTCTCCACAAATACGTACACAAATCCAAAAGGCAAACTTTACTATTAATTACCTTAATTAAACACCAATATTACCTTTTCCAACCAGCATCCTCAAAAATCTAAATAGTCTCATCAGCAGAAAAGGTCTGTAACACTAAGACTTTCTTTCCCTCACCACAAGGTGTGGCACCCAACAAGTTAGCCAAGAGAAGGAAGAATCAATGAGTTTCACAAAATCCAAACAATTCTCTACTGAACACTGAAAAAGACAAAAGGCAGGTTGTGTGGTTTTGTTTGTTTGTGTTTTTGACTTTGGAAGCCACAGATCCATGGACTGGGGCAATGGGGATAAGTAGCTATGGCCAACCAGTAGACATTCCTTGGCCGAACACAAGACTCTAGATGGCAGCATGTCACTGAGTAGGGTAAAGAGCTAGTTATTAGAAGGTGACTCATGTTGAGCACCAAAATAGGTAGTGATGGTTGTCACAATCACAATTGTGTACATAGAGCTTAGCACTGCTTATCTAACAAGGAGAACAACCAGTGATCATGGCCATAGCAAACATTCACAGCTGCACTCCCATGCCCCAGTGTGGAGCACATGAGAATCCCCAAAGGGCTATAGATACTCATGGACTTGAATGAATGGGAAGATATCAGAGCTAGGAGTTGATTGGAACATTTGGAGAATCTCATTTGGGAAAAAAAAAAATTTTTTTTTCCATGCTTGGGACCTAAACACTATCCAGCTCTCCTAGATATGCACACATACAAATGTACACATAAAACCACATGCATCTCACAGCCCAAACTTCTATGCCCTCATTGGGCTGCTGAAGAAGCGTATTAACCAAAACATAACAAAGAGACCAAATTTTGGTCCAGGGACTGATGGAAAACACATCTCTCCCAAAGACTTTGGGAACACTGATAAACATCAAAAGGAAAGACCTGATTGGTATAGGAGCTCAACTGGATGATGGTAAATGAATACTAGTAGAAAATATAGTGCAAACTTTTTTACAATTTCCCATTGCCTGCAATTCCTTTTCTTAGCCCCTATATGTCAAGCTCTAATTATTTTTCAAAATCACTTCACATTTAAGCTCCTTTAGCGCTGGTCAACTAAAATTCCAAGATAGATTTCAAACGAATTATTTTCTAGACATGTCTCTTCTCTCTCTGAACCTGACCTAAATGCAGTTCTCAACTTTGATTCCTGTGAAATTTTATCTTGTTAGTTTTTGTCCATTATTTGAGCCTATTGAAATAATTTTTCATCTTGATTCTCTCATCCATTATATTATCTCTCATTCTCATCACTGTATAAATTGGTTGATAAGTTATCCCTGAGGTCCAAATGGGCCAATAACAAATAGAAAATGTTATTTAAGAAGTGATTTTATTCAGTCTATTGACTTTTGAGTACAACTCATTTGCCTACTTCTGGTCTAATTAATGTACAGGTTATGAACTGAGGCTTTGTCTAAAGACTAATAAATATAACTTTGGGGACAAAGCATCATTAACCATGATTTGTAAATGATCATCAATCAAACTGCTCTCCTTCTTTACTTGCACTTTTATTAATGCACTTAACTTTTCTTTATTCATGTACTTCCATTCTTCTATAAGACACTCTCTGAAATGTTTAATAGTTCAATTCATTGAAAGGAAGAAAGAAGAGAGCTAAATTTATGATTCTTCCATTGGATCCAGGAACTTTGTCTGACATATTATACTTGACATCCTTCCTCCCCCTAATCCTATGCATAATGTTTTACTCTAATATTGTTTATAGATGAGGAAGCTGAGATTCTAAAAAAAAATTATGGGCATTGGCTAAAATCACAGAGTTGATCATCTATGGCATAAAATCAGGTTGATCTGCTTTCAAAGCATGCCTGGCTTGCTTTCCATGGAGTGTATACTCATCCCACTTAGCAAGTAACCTTGATGATTTATTTGTTTTAAGACACTGTGCAAAGAGCACCCAGAATACAAACATGAAAAACACAGCAGAAGTAAAAATAGTAAGTATCAGACAGGTATAATAATGTCTAGAGTACATGATGAATGGGATTGGCAGCAGAAAAGACACAAACACTATGCTTGGAAAAAGAAGAGAAGGAAAACTACTTTTTACTGGAAAGCTGTGTTTGTTTCATGCCACTCCTTTCATCTGGACTTGCATCCCTGACTGCCTGGATCATTCTAGCTTCTCCCCACATCCTTTCCCTACTGTGGACCACTGTCCAGTACAGGAAAATGGAACATGCTTTGGAATCAAGCACAGCTGGATCTGAAATCTGTTCCAGTCTCTTTCCAATGACCTTGGGCATGTTGCTTTATCTTCTAAGCCTCAGTTTCTTTCTTGGGAAAATTTTCACATTAACATATAAACACAAGTTGTCATAATAAATGACGCATGTTGCATTGTTCAGGGTATGTGTTCAGCAAAGGATTTTTTCCTTCCCTTACTATCTCTCAAGCTAATTTTCCTTGTGCACTTTTTTATGTGTTATGTGCAATTTCTGAGTTTGGGTGTTATGTTTCATTTCTCTGCTTAGAACAGTTTATTACTAGATTTGCCTTCCCTTTCATATACACTTTCCTGTGCGGGATTGATAAAACCCTCCCTAATCCAGTCTTTCCTACCTATGGACCCTCACACCCCCAACTCTGTATTAATCAGAACGAGACCCCCACTGACTTATGACAACACCTCACCTTCATCCTAGTTTCAGAACTTTTGACCACTTTTTTCTTCCCTTTTCCCTCTGCTTATTCATCACGCAAATCTTATTCATCTAAGACTCAGCTCTGATTCCACCATAGTTACAGTTAACTACTCCCACCTTTACTGATTTTTTCTTCCTCCTGTGAGTGCTTGCAGTGATTAGTGTCCATGGAAAAGAATTTAACACTTCATTTTCAGCTCTTCTCCCAGACTCCAGGTTTTTTCCCTTTGGACCCCACAGTTAGGCCTTCCAACTTCATCCTGTCCCAATTCTCAGGCCAATCTGGAGGTAAGACCTACAGGCCTGCAGGTATCGTTCAGACTCAGACTGCGCTTCCTGCAACTGGTCCAGCACAAGACCCCTCAAGCCCAGGACCCCAGACCAGCACAACTTACTAAGTTTCTACACTGTTCCCTGAGTCTGTTCAATGGCATCCCCTAGGTTCACCTTGGATATCAATGTATTTCCAATTTATATGTTCCCTTGTTCCCTAATGTTGGCTCAGTGCACAAAACTGGATGTCTGCATTGTCCGTCAGATAATCCCAGCATTCAAAGCCTGCTTGGACCCCACCTAACTCATGCATACACTTCTCCCCTATTGGTTTCTTTGCTGCTCTTGCCAGTTATACATCTCCCAAATAAATATAATAATAATAATAGAGAACCTCTGATGAGTGTGCACCTTGTTTTAGGCACTCTTCTAAAAGCTTTGCATATCTTATATCCTTTAATCTTTACATCAGTCCTAAGCTTATTAAAATGAAAATTGATGCTGTAAAGGATAACTTTTCCCAGGCCATACAGCTAGTAAGTGAGTGATCCAAGATAGGCTACAAAGCAAGTCATGCTGTCTCCACAGCCTGCCCTCTTAGCATTAATCCAGAATTGAGAGTTGTGCCACATCCCATCCATCAAAGGAATCCCTAAAAGGTGATCCATGTTGTCAGGTTGAACTCAGGACATGATTTTAGCCTAGCTTAGCCACTACTCTGTGCTTCATTTTGCCCAACTGAAAATCCTTGAAACCAGACTTGGGCCTCATGCCCCAGTTCTACGATTCAAGTTGGCCCCTACTACAGGGTTAGTCTCCAGTGTCTGGCAAGCTCAGCTGGACAGTTCTTGTGACAGTCCAGCTGCATTCTCTCTCATGTCATAAAAAGGGAAAAATCTTAATTTGACACACACACACACACACCCCTTGGGAGCAATGTCTAAAGTCTTCAATTAATTTTAGGAGGTGTTTGGAAGAAAAATATTTCTCAAATGAAGAACATAGGAAGCAGGAATAAAGAAACTGGAAGTTATGATAGGAGATTCAATGCATGACCTCTCCAAGAGTGGATTTAAGTCAGGACATTGGTGTCACCTTTACTGGCTGCATAATTCTGGGCAACTGAAACTCAGTGTTCTTAACTGTAAATAGGGAATAATAATTCAGACCTACTGCAATGTCTTATGGGAGGGATAAAAAAGACAATGCATAGGAAAACACCTGTTACCTTTCAATTGCTATATAAACACTTGTACTGAAACCGCTCGATTTTTTTTTGCACTTCAAACAACCCTACTGAAAATATCACCTCACATTCCACAAACTTAAATAATTGCAGACATACAGCCTGGACGTACACATACAAAGTTAAATGCCCTAGTACATAAAGGTTGGAGTGGTTTTTAAGTACTTTAAAGTTTGTGGGGGGAGAAATAACTTGGTGAATTATTCTCTTTATTTTGCATGTACAGAGTCAACCATGGTCTTACTTCTCCCAGCTCAGACCTCAGCCTCTGCTTCTCAGCAGTTCTTAAACAGTGTTCTCCTTGAGGGGACAGTCACCTGAGAAAAGTGCCCTTGGTTACATTTCTATCCCCAGGCTAATCCTGACAAAAGTCTCTCATCAAGTTCCTTCATTTCACTGCATAAAAATTCAGTGTATTAGACAACACGTTCAAAAATTCAAGTAAAAACAACATTTGTATTCCTTTATTTTAAAACATCCACATTAACTTCTTTCTTAGTGGTTTTCCTATTGGTCACAGAATGATGCTAAATACTTGAAAACACTTCTACTCTGATTACTAGAATAGCTTACTCTTTTCTATCTGATACAGGGCTAGGATTCCATCTTGACTCTGGGAATAACTCTGAGATGGGCTATAGGAGCATAAAAACACATTGTCATCATTTGCTTCAAAACTTCATTTGAAAGTGTTTTAAATCCTAGAACATCAGGGAAGTGTCAGCAAAACCTAAATTTGGTATGGCATCTGAGAATCTCAAGATTAGAGTCCTCTGTTGAAAAGACACTGAAAACACTATTGTTCTGAGATGTATATGCTGTGAATGTGCTAAGAGGCTGCAGCTAAGGGGCTTGGCCTTGATGATGAAGCAGCAGAAACGTGAAATGCCAAAACAACTCTTTGCTTTCACAGAATGAGCTAGAATTACAAGAGATCATAGGCAAGGAATTGTAATCATGTTTGGTGTTTGAGAGTATCAAGTAAAATGAACAGCCCTGGTTTTATGTTCGGAACTATTCTATAGGAAAAAGAAAATGGCTGAATTAAAAGCAACAATAACAAATGATTTGTTTGAGTCATAGCACTTTTATTTGAGATTGTTGCTTAAGAAAGATTGCTTTAATTGTCACTTAGGAAAATAGATATTAATGATTTGGGGGCTGTTTTTCTTCCCCATCCTTGGCAAAGAAAATGGACCTAATTTCGCAGAATTTCAGATCTGCTATCTTTTCGGCTGAGCTAAGAAGATAAGGACTGATACTTTTTTTTGGTAGAGATAATTTAATATATGGTTAAAGCATGCTGCCAAAAAAGATGTGAAAACATACAAATTTTTTTTTTTTTTTTTTTTTTTTTTTTTTTGTGGTACGTGGGCCTCTCACGTTGCAGAGCACAGGCTCTGGACGCGGCTCAACGGCCATGGCTCAGCGGCCATGGCTCATGGGCCCAGCCGCTCTGCGGCACGTGGGATCTTCCCGGACCGGGGCACGAACCTGTGTCCCCTGCATCTGCAGGCGGACTCTCAACCACTGCGCCGCCAGGGAAGTCCCCATACAAAATTTTGATGGAGAATTTTCCTTTATCGGTGACAAAATGTAGTTATGATGATCATGTTTAGGCTTATGAACAAATCTCTGGTCACCATTTTCCAGCCTCAAACTTGTTTATCTCTGGCTCCCTACAGTAAGAGGGAACAGCCTCTAAAGTATTCAGGGAAGGCTGTTGAACACTACATGATACAGTGGAGAGATTTGAGGTCATTATGTCTTAGCAAGGGGTTCTGCTCCAGATACAATAATTGGGGAGCAATTTCATTAACAAGTGCCATTTTGAGACCTATTTCATCCTCATTTGACTACATAGAGATAAATATTAATCAGAATCCACTTATTTAGATTTTCCTATCAAGATAAGCAGAGACATAATTCAGCTGTGAGGAAGTTTTGCAGACAGCAAGGAAAGATTATTTTAAACAGTAAGCAAATTCAGGCTCTGTTGACAAAAGCAGTTCATTAGAATGAACTAGCCCATTCTTAACTTCCCTGGCAGCCAGGGGGGGACCACAGTAGTCCATGAAAAGACTGAGGAGATAGAATCTTGCATTACCTAAAACTGACTAATGAGGAATGGCTAAGAATTATGAAAATGATACCATCCTATCAATGTCCTAAAATCCGTAAGACACCATGAAGGGCTCTACTGCTCAGCCTTTATAACAGCAATCATGCATTTTAGAGTCAATGCTCTTTCTAACCCACATAAGAAACACTAAACTTTCAGCCTTACCTAATGTGAGACAAAATGCATTAAAAAAACAAAAGTATTCAAGAATTGTGTGTGTGTGTTTTCATTTTTTTAATCTATAATATAGAGGAAGTGGGAACCCAATTCCCATTATAGAAATGAACCAGAATGTAATTTGAAGGAAATCATTCAGTTGTAAGAATAAAAATGAAAGAATTGCCGTCTTAAGACAGTAAAGTTTCCTCTCCAGGATCTCTCCTTCAAAAAATATATATACAATTAGAAAATAGAAAAACAGAAAAAGGTTTCAGCTTCTTGAAACAAAACTTAAAAAGCAAAAGACACACAAAGAAGTCTTTATTTTTATTTTTTATCATTTCTTTTTTTATTGAGGTATAGTTAATTTATAGTGTGTTAGTTTCAAGTGTACAGCAAAGTGATTCAGTTATACATATATAATATATATGTATATATATATATATAATATATATCCTTTTTCAGAGTCTTTTCCATTATATGTTATTCCAAGATATTGAGTATAGTTCCCTGTGCTATACAGTAGGTCCTTATTGTTTACCTGTTTTATATATAGTATTTATATATAGTAGTAATTGTTGGCTTTGGAATGACACCACCTGGACTCAAATCCTAGTTCATTTGCTATGTGATGAAGGGCATATTACCTAACCTCTCTGTGCCCAATTTCTTCATTTTTAAAAGAAAGTAATAAGAGGAATTAACTCAAAGATTGGGGATGAGAATTAAGTGAAACGCTGTATATAAAAGTGATTGGAGTGCTTCCCAACATATAGCTAATACTTCATTCATTCATTTATTTGGCACATACTTATTAAACACCTACTCTGTGCAGGTACATCCTAGGTGTTTGGGTTATAGCAGTGAATAGAACCATGTTTCTGCCCTCATGAACTTTATATTCTAGCAAAATTTTTCCATTATGTGATAACTTGTTATCCAAGAATCTATGAAAAATATTTAATTTAAATATGTATCAGTACCCTAATGTATTATAGACACAAGACAGAGTCTGGTGCTCATTTTAAAGTAACTGAGGCCTAAGGAGGAGAAGTGAGAAATGACTCTAAAATAAACAAAAACATCTACACAGATACCCTGAAAGCAATATATTTTTTAAAATTCGGGGATGTAAGGATCCCTTTGAGAGTTTATTAAAAGCTGCAGATCCGTTTCTAATAAAGTTGAAATATCTACTTAAAGACCCAATAATTCTACTATTAGGTATTTATCCCACCCCCAAATTAAAAGATAAGTTCACAAAAATACACGAACAAGAATGTTCACAGTATCCTTATTTATAATCACCAAAAACAAGTCAACGGTCCATCAACAGAAAAAGTCAAAGTGTTGTATAGTCATATGGGAGAACACTGCTCAACACTGAAGAGAAATTAACTATTGATAGATGCAATAACATGATGAATCCCCAAAACTTTGGAAACTGGACACAATGGGTACATACTGTACAATTCCATTAAGATGACTTTCAAGAAAAAAGGCAAAACTAATCTATAGAGATTAAAACCAGTAAGTAGTTGCACTGAGTGCTAGATGGGAAATTGATTGGAAATGGCCCCAAGGGAACTCTGGGTGATGGAAATCTTTCATATATTTTTTTAAGTGGTAGTTACACAGGTGTATATGATTGTCACAACTCAAAGGAATCAACTGTTAAGATTGGTGCATTTAATTATATATAATACTCATTAAAAATTAAGTCGTTAAAAAACTGTAGACACTTCCCCCAGATAGAAGATAGGAGAATCTTCTAGAGAAAAAGCTTGGTCTGATTCACTGACATTTCCTATATACCAGTTCTGTTTTGACGTGCCTCCCCCATAGAGAGTCAAAATAGAAGGTTGTGCTTGATCAGGATATATTCGTGATGAAGTATTTTACCATTAATTTTGAAAGGCGTGGATTCTGGAATCATTTACTATTTTCTTTGAAAGGTACGTAAGGTGGAAAGAAAGTTTAAGTTCACTAACTATGAGGAAATCAATCCATATCTCTGCTTAAACACCTTATTGTGCATTGAGCAATATTTTTATACGTTCTAAAGAAATATGTGTTTGGGCCTTTTTTTAAAAAAAAAGCAATTTTCTGTCAGGGATCAGTGACCTAGGCCAAGCTATACATCTGCAGAAAATGTCTATAGAGCCTAATAAAAACACCGATTGTATGCTAATTTCAAATTAGCTTTTATACTAGCTTTAGGCTTCAAATGGGGATAAGAGAAAAGAAATAGTTATGTGTAAGAAAATTACTTTTGATTAGGAAAAATCCGTCATGAGGGATTTTCCATTTTTGTCTCACTTCTGATTGGAGCAAAAGGCCGCGGAGAAGAGGAAAACAGAGATTTTAAAGAAAAAGAACACACAAGAAGAAAGCTAAATATGAAAGTGGCAGAGAGGCCCAGAGGAGAAAAAAAGTAGTTCAGACTGAAAGCTTTTACTTAGATTTGTGAGAAAAATTTAGGATTAGGCTTAAGGATAACTGAAGTTTAATGGGAAGGTATCTGATTATACCGGTATATTGATTTAAATATTTTCTAATTAAGTATTATTTGTATAATGATTTATTAGTTAATAGTGCTGCTTGTTGATTTAACAGAAAGTTTGGTATTTGCAGAAAGAGTATCATATCACTTAGTATGATAGGCTAAGTGTCCTATCTCATATATGCCTATGGGTAGCTTAGACATTTAATTACTTGTCCTAAATCTACCAGCCTCTGTCCCCCTGAGGAAGCTGGCTTTCCTTATAGGCACAGAACCTGAGAGACAATAATCTGTACCCATCTGTCTTATTCCTCTAACCCTAAAATGACTAATTTGATACATCTTATATAAACCATTAGGAAAGACCAATAGCTTTTAAACTTTTGACCAAGACCCTCCGTAAGAGATATATTTTACCTCATGATCCAGAATACACAGCTAAATCACTGAAACAAAAGTCCATAAAATAAATCTAATCCTTACCAAATGTGATTCACTTTGATATATTTTATTCTGTCCCACTTTCTCTATTCCATTTTTAATGCTAATTGTTATCCACTGAAATGATTTCACAATCACAGTTTAAAAAGTACATAATACAAACGCTTATTCTACTTCTCTTTGTATAAATTATCTCTGACTGGCAAAATGGCCCTAAATTTCCTTTGGCAGCATGCTAGATTCCAAAGGCTTTAAGAGTAACTGAGGCATGACAAGTGTAAGAGGCCTTGGCTCTTCAAAAGAGACCTCTGGAGAACTTACCTAAAGCAGCTGAGAAACTCATATCTTTCCCCTACCCTTCCTTCCTCAAACTCTGATGCTCATACTGTCCCCCTTGAAGTAAAATCAGTCTCCATTCCCTGTGTTCCAGAGCAGGACTCAGCATCTTGCTTTTTCTCACCTGGTTATTTCAACCTTGGCCTACTCAGAAACTGAAATTTACTGATTTAATACAGCTATATATTTTAATCAAATTGTGATAGCTTTTAGCCACTGAACAAAGGATTTATGGTTCTTTTCATTGTGTTTGCCCTCGAATCCCCATCACCATCTTGAGTATAAGTGGTGAAGATGGCAAACAGAGGAAAGCAAGGTCTTTCCCTCTAAGAACCTACATGTAAGGAAAGGGAGACAAAGTATAGTCTCTGAACCAAGCTATGTCTCTACAAGGATGCTAAGAGAAGAAAGGTCCATCCTTCAGCATGTTCACTCATAGCAGCACAAGGATTTATGACAGTGAAAATGTAAAAGGAGGGACAGGCAGACAGCAAATTCGTTGATTGTTGGTTAAACAGCAGGGACCAGGATACCCTTTGTGTGTACAAGTTCCAGCCCGGTGAGTCCACTGATATGAATATTAGAACCACCTAAACCACAGTTAGTTTCCCCAGTGTACTGCACAATTCTAGACCCTAACTCTGAGCACAAGGAGAGATACACGGAGCCCAAGAGGAGCAAAGTGCAATTCCAGTAAAGGTAGAAAAGGAAAGTATGAGCCATGCCCTAGCAATATTTCCCATCATGACAGCTGCTGCCCCAGGATCACATGGCTTGTAACTCACAACACAGAGCCAACAACAAATGTTGATGCTATAAGACTCTTACTTAAGTATGTACACAAGAGAAGTGGGGAACATTACCCCAAACCACACAACCTGACACTTAAGCAAACCATGATCGTCATTAAAATCATATACTATCCTAATTCATATGCCCATGTCACAGTCCTAAATCCTCACGTGAGGAATAATGAGAAGTTCACTGTGCCTGGAGCTGGGTGATACCATCATGCTTGTAATGCTATCCAGTAGCTCTGCAACCAATGTCCTAATAGGTAATGTTACCATAATATTGATAGTATCCTAAATGATGTATCACCAAACAGTATGAATAATACAGTTCCACAGCCAAGCTACTTCATAGGTCATGTGGCCTCAAAACACTGACCTTAGAACTTAACAACCATTTATAATGTTTCTGTGAAAAATATATTCCAAGCTCCAAATAGCACTCTTTCATGCAAACTTTGAGAAAACGGTCTGCTTAGGAACTGTCTCTACTGGTCTGTGATAAGTTTGTTTTGCACATAAAGCTTATTTCAGATGCTTTTTACAAAGAATTTTCCTGCTCTTGGAAGATAACTTCAAATAATAAATTGTCACCAAAAATGGCCATAAAACTTTAAAAAGAAAAAAAAAGGCAGGAGGTGGAAAAGATGAACAAGCTGAAAACAAGCCCATTTTGGGAAGGTTTTAGACGTTCTGGTTAAGGGAGCTTTTCATGTTAAAGGAAAAAGCCCTCAGGTGCTGTGCATTTCTTTGTTCATGGCACTTAACAGAGATTTCTACAGTGTGAAAATAAGAAGTCGGATTTATATGGCTTTTGCTTTAATGATGCTAAACTCTGGAAATAGCAGTGTATTCTATAGCAAGGTTCAGATATTAAAAGGAAAGCTGTACTACCAAAGCCCTTTCTAAATTTTATATGAGCTACCCAGCTTTGTGGACATTCAAGACCAAAGCAAGGCAAATATGGGAAATTCACAGATGCTTTAATGGTCTCAGGCTTCCCAGTTATATTAAAAAGTTGAAAAGATACTCTGGCAGAGTCATTTCCTCTCCTTTTACATGTCATGAATTCCAAAGTGTTGGTGTCAAACTGTGTAGATGGTACTCATTTGTTAATATTTGTACTCATAAATGAGCTTAGTAAATGTTAACTATTACCCACTTAGTTCGTTACAGTCATCTAACAACACCAACCAGGGTTTTCAGTCCTCTCCCCTAAAACCCTACATGCATTGCCTCAGGGAGGCTTACATAAGCCCCCATCTGGGGAGACGGGAGGAGGAGGAAATAGCAAATTGCAGGATCTGCTGATCTTGGATATAGGTCTCTGCAGGAGCTCCCAAATGTGCCTTTGTTTATGTTCTGGGCTCTGGGTTGTTGTGAAGGAAGGAATTTGTTGCCTCAATAAAAAAAAATGTGTAATTAAGACGTGGAAGAAAGGTCAGGTGAAAGAACAAAAAGACTATCTCTGTGTCTTTGAAAACAAATACTTACACGTTCATGAATTTAAACATCAGCTTTTTCTTTTTAAAAATCTGCTCGTCAGTCTTGGATATAGTCAATAAATCCTGATGCCTCCACACAAAGTAGAAAAAAAAAAGAAAAGTATGGCAATGATGCATATAATTCAAGTAGAAAGATCACTGGCTCTGGATCAGAAATGCCTTGATTCTACTTCCTAGGCATGCAGTGTGTGTAAATTAGTAGATCTCTTCGAGCCTTGGTTTTGTTTTCTTTAAATGTGAAATATAAGGAAATGTTAAGCATGATGATTAAATACAAGAAGAAAAAATGAAAGCAACTAGCACAACACCTCTGAAATGCAGTTTCCTTTGCCTCCTTTCCCTTCTCTTTCCTTTTCAAGGGCTATATATACACATTTTTAATAAGAAATGACATAACTGATTAAAAACAATTATCCAGAAAACATAATATTTCATTGCGGATATTGGTAGTGCACTCTACATACTATTGGGCATTAGAGAGTTAAATGGGAACACCACTTTTGAATCCAGGAGGGAGGATGGGAGGGGGGAGGGTAATAGTGGGTTTAATCGTGTTACACAGGCTGAGTCCTGGTATATACATATATTTTATATATAAATAAAATGTATATATAAAAATATTTTAAAAAACTGACCAGGAGTCTCTTTTGAGACTCCCATCAGTCAGGAGGTGATTCTCTCAGTCCAAGGAAGTTTACATTGCCCTCATCTGCCTACGCGGCTGCACGGTAGGAAACCCAGGACATGGAATATTCGCAAGAAAGACACCAGCATTTCTGGGGATTATACGGAAAGCAAACGAGCCACATGTCACATAACCTCCCCAGCAACATTGCATTAAATGGAAAACTTGTACTAAACCTTGAGCACTTGCGGATGTAAAGGCCAAGAAAGTGATACAACTAAGTAACGAAAAGCTCCAACACCTGTTCAAATCCCATCTCCCCCAGTGCTATGAAATACCTAGAGAATTACACAAAAGTGCGCTGGCACTCTCTCCTTGCGCACCACGTGTGTGCGCCTATTGGACAATACAAGAAAAGAAACAGACTGTATCAGAACACAGACGTGGCACATGTCTGCACCATAAGTTTAGTGGAGATAACTAGATAAGACATATCAGAACTTCATCACAGAACATTTTAAATCTGTTACTTATACTTAGTGCTTGTCAAGTTTGTAACATGCACGTAATTCTCTTTCATTCTTTCAACCAAGATTTATCTTCTTTTAGCTAGAAGAGGCTTTGTCTTTATTGCTCACTTTTAGACTTGTGACTGCCTGGCATGTAGATGCTCAAATATTTTCTGAATGAATGTATGAACTTTTCCAGGTCTAAAGAAGACTGCCATTTTAGATAAGCAATTACAATAGAGTATGTTAATTGACAAGAGAGTGGATTCACTGGGGTACTATCAGATCAAGAGTAGGGGAGCTTAGTCCAGTAGCTGGCGTTATTCCTTATTGTGGGGTCAGTTATTTCCACTTAATCCTTTTGTGGTTCTCTTTACTCATTAATTAAAGATTTAATTAAAGGAAATTAAAGATTTCCTTAGGTTTTAGTTTATACGAATATATAATCAGTTTCTCTTACCCATTACAGTCACGATTTTGAGATACAGAGGAACCCAAACCCCTCTTGTTAGTAGTTTCCTTTTTAGAGCACTGTCTTAATCAGACCTATTTCTATATGGCTTTGCTCCAACTGACTGAGGCGAGGCACATTCTGTAGGTCAGCGTGGTAGCCTATTGAGCAGTATCTACATGAAAGATATGGATATTGGTTATATTTGTACAGGAATCTACACTAGGGTGGAGGTGAGCAAGTCTCCAACTTCTGCATATTAATATAGATAAGTAATTTATGAATTTACCTCAATTGACCTTACACTAATTTATGTTTTCAATCTTCCCAGCAATGAGTTCTATACCATCGTTCCCTTTTCTCCAAAATAATAAATATTATTTTTGTTAGAATTCACCACAAGCAATTCAGCAAAATGTCATTAGTCTCTCTCTACAAAAAACCATAAAACCAAAATGTTATCTTTGCTAGAGCAGAGACTTCACTTTTACTTTTTCTTAAGTTTAAATTTTATCTACTTCTTTCCCCTTTGGCACAAACTTACAAAGAACAATGATGGTCCAGTCGTCATGATTTCCTTTTACAGAAACCACATTTTTTTTCCCCATTAGGTCATGCATGTTAACCACTAAGTGACTACCTCATCGTAACTTCCAGTGGGCGGGGAAGGGACTTCAGGGAGAATTACCAGTTTCCTTATAGAAAGGAATTTCATTAACAATCCCTCAAGTTTCCTTCTATTTGTAACGAAAGTGTCACAATCTAGTCCCTAACACCCTAACCTATTTTTATTATTAAAATACATGCCCATTATATGTATGCCAAAACCCACAGAATGTACAACACCAAGAGTGAACCCTAAGTAAACTACGGGCTTTGGGTGATAACATGTCAACGTAGGTTCATCAGTGGTAACAAATGTACCACTCTGGTGGAGGATGTTGATAGTGGCGGAGTTTGGGGGAGACGGGTGCATGTAGAGAACATATGGGGACTCTCTGTACTTTCCATTCAATTTTTCCTATGAACCTAAACCGCTTTTAAAAATAGTGTCTTTTGGGCTTCCCTGGTGGTGCAGTGGTTGGGAGTTCGCCTGCCGATGCAGGGGACACGGGTTCGTGCCCCAGTCTGGGAAGATCCCACATGCCGCAGAGCGGCTAGGCCCGTGAGCCATGGCCGCTGAGCCTGTGCGTCTGGAGCCTGTGCTCCGCAACGGGAGAGGCCACAACAGTGAGAGGCCCACATACAGCAGAAAAAAAAAAAAAAAAGAAAGAAAACCCAAGTTTAAATAAAGTTAAATGTTTCCAAAAAAAACCAATAGTGTCTATTGATATTAAAAAATTTGCATAGAAATAAACACCAGACACATTCAAAGTACTTTCTATGTTTTACTAAGATTAATTTACGTAATCCTCATAGCAATCTTATGAGAGAGCTATTAATAATATTATTCCCTTTTTGATGATGAAGACATTGCAGCAGAGAAAGATTGTCATCTGACCCTGAATGGAGCAACTGAAAATTGTCTGAGCCGCTGCGTGGCTACAGCTTAGGCACCATTATTACTCGGCTGCGTTACTTCTCAATCATGCCAAATAAATCTCTGTTCACACATTTCTCCCCTCCAACCCAAGTACACTTCTTTAAGCTACTAGCTACAGTTGATTGCATAGAAACATTGCGTATTTCACAGCAATGTATTTTTTAAAAATCTCTGCATGTGTCACTCTCGACGATAAGCTTCACAAGAAAAAGGAGAAGTGAAAGAGTTCCTAATGGTCTTCTCAGTAAAGATGAGTGTAAGAAGTCCTAAGAGTTTTTCATTTGCATCAGCATCACCAAATTGCCTCGCTGATTCTTTGGCTTTCTTCCCAGCTCTGAAGTACTGCACACGTTTGCATTTATTGATTTGGCAGCTTATCGCCTTGGTTATCCCATGGTTATTTGGGGGAGGTTTTTATTTTGTTCTTTTATATTTTCTGCTTTACAAATTATCTTGATGAACTGTGTCACTTCTAAAAACAGAAAGGGGCTTCTCTGGTGGCACAGTGGTTGAGAGTCCGCCTGCCGATGCAGGGGACGCGGGTGCGTGCGCCGGTCCGGGAAGATCCCACATGCCGCAGAGCGGCTGGGCCCGTGAGCCATGGCCGCTGAGCCTGCGCGTCCGGAGCCTGTGCTCCACAACGGGAGAGGCCACGACAGTGAGAGGCCCGCGTACCGCAAAAAAAAAAAAACAAAAAAAAAACAGAAAAGCATCAACATTTTTTAAAGTTTAGTCGAGAGAGGAACCTCTAAATTGTTTAGCTAACTGTAGTGACATAAATGAGAAAAGAATTTTCAAAGGACATAGCTGTTTGTTCCCAAAGTTCAGGTTCTTTATTGAGGGGTTAACTTTATGAAAATAACTTTAACATATCTTTCTGAATATATCATACACACACACATCCCCAAAAATAAAAACTTACTTTACAGAAAGAGTTGCTTGGTTATAAGAAGAACCTTACAGGATACAAATGAACTTGGAGGAATTAGTAATACATTGAAAACAGTAGAGAAATAACAGCGAAAGTTAAAGAGGTCATTGAAATCTGTCTTTGATGGAAATAGTATCTAAAAGGAATATTTTAAGTATCCACTGGCAGCTTTTAAAAATATTAATGATTACTGAAATTGAAAAATGTCAACAATTATGGAATGAACAAAACCTACTTCCCTAATAAGATTTCTTAAGACGAGCAATTGTTTTGTACCTTTTTTACTAACCTTTACTTTCATACTTAAATATTAAAAATAAAATAATGCAAAGAATGTTTAAATATAAAAAGGAGACTGTGGCAAATTCAGAATATGATATAATTGACCATTAAAATAGAAATAGCTTCTCTAACCAGAAAAATGAATAGGGAAATAATAATTCTCTATGACATGTCTTTACAAAGAAAAAGTAGAATATTTACTTGAAATAATGTTGGTCTTCAATGTTGAAGTTTACAGAAGAGCAAACTATAGAAATAATGTGTTCGTAGACAGACTCAGGATGCACACAGCAGATGCACTGCGTTTTCTCGGGCTGCATAACTACTTTGAAAGAAGATTTATTTTCTGTGTCATCAATTAAGAATTTCTGGCACTGCCAGGATATTCGACCATTTGGCCCTGGAGGCTCCAGCATGCCTGGAGACATGTGCCAGTTGGTTGTTGGGTTTTGAAGAGCATTCTGATCTCTGCTGTGTTACCCCACTGGCCTCAGAAGGGTCTGATCCACATGTCACATTCCAGCTGTTTGCTTATTTGTTTTTAATCTCAATCTAGTTTAGTTGGAATAAGGTGAGTCACCTTGCATGCATGCCAGTTGATATTTGTGTCCTGGAAACTGTTTAAAGGGGTTGGACTTGAAATTGAAAAGATAAGAATGTGATTTAATGGGCCTTGTATGAACTGTATTTTGTTTTTGTTCTTCCTTTCCCTACTTACCTTGTAAACAAATTCCTTGAATTTTAAACTAAGAATCTTAACCTTCAGCACTTACAGAGCCTTTCTTCTGTGAAGCAGAGAGTGACTTGGGAGGTAGGCAGTATCTGAACTCCCAAATGGATCTCTCATCATTATCATTATCCTGGTCATCGTCATTGTCATCATCACCATCATCCTAGCACTTACTATGTGCCAGGTAGTATCCAAAGTGTTTTCATATATTACCTCATTTCATCGTGGAACCACCCCTATGAATTTTATGATGAGGAAACAGACACAAAAGGCTTAAATGACTTTCCCAAGAATGTTCAGCTAAGAAGGGGCATAGACAAGGTGCAGATTCAGACACAGCCACAGACACAAACAAGTTGTGTGACAATAAAGACCCTGTATACTGCCCCAAAACATGAATTACAGATATGAAAATTATTCACTGAATCAACAAAGTGGATATAAAACTATTTACCTTGCAGGTTTGGTAACACTAATAACCAAGAGTTACGGAGCAGTTTTGGTTGAAATAATTTAATTAGTTCTTAACCGTAGGTCCCCACCCCCAGTATAACCATGATTTCCTAATACTTAGGGAACCAAATAAAGATAGGAGCAAA
Organism: Globicephala melas; assembly: GCF_963455315.2. Lineage (NCBI taxonomy): Eukaryota > Metazoa > Chordata > Mammalia > Artiodactyla > Delphinidae > Globicephala > Globicephala melas. The sequence continues at coordinate 64,846,801 of NC_083327.1, read as the reverse complement.
AAAATTTATATATTTTAGTCATTTCTGCCTATGGCCTCAATTTCGTATTCCAGGAATCCATGACTAATGATAAGTTGTACAACATTCACAGTTGTTAGAGCAGCTCAAGATGGCTGAACAGAGGTTGACTATTTCATGATTAAAAACAACAATAAAACAAAACAAATCAGTTCTCACTCAAAATAATTAAGCTTTCTTAAGGGACCACTGTACATTTTTAAATTGTTTCTAATTAGAGAGATGTTACCGAATACATTTTAAAGATGTTTGTCGTAACCAAAATACCTCTAAGGTCATTGTATTGAATTCCAGTTTCTTTTCTGATGGTCATAGAAGAACTTTATTAAGATTAATACATTTCAAGATAAATAAAGATATCAAGCCTGATCTTTGATACTTAAGAAAACACTTCTAGAAAATCTTTTCCATTTAGTCTAGATTCAGCTAGTACTCAGAACATACTATGATATAGAACTGATCTGAGGGTAAGAAAAAGGATCCTTCTTTCACACCTTGAGCTCACCACCGAAGGGCCCAGGAAATAATCCTCAGAGTAGAGGAAATCCAAGGACTGAAAAGCAACATGGTCCTTGAGAGTCACAAAAATATCTCCTTGAGAGAGAATTAGGGGACTTCCTTGGTGGTGCAGTGGTTAAGAATCTACCTGCCAACACAGGGGACATGGGTTTGAGCCCTGGTCCGGGAAGATCCCACATACTGCGGAGCAACTAAGCCCGTGCGCCACAACTACTGAGCGTGTGCTCTAGAGCCCGTGAGCCACAACTACTGAGCCTGCATGCTACAACTACTGAAGCCCACGCTCCTAGAGCCCGTGCTCCACAACAAGAGAAGCCACCGCGATGAGAAGCCCACGCACCGCAACGAAGAGTAGCCCCTGCTCGCCGCAACTAGAGAAACCCCGCATGCAGCAATGAAGATCCAATGCAGCCATAAATAAATTTAATTAATTAATTTTTTAAAAAGAGAGAATTAGGAAAAATCAGAGAAAGAGAGAAGAGAATGGGCAAAGAGAGAAAAAAGGGAGAACTAAGGTTGAGGTAGGAAAGACAACTGGGAAGAGAATGAGGAACGGGAGGGAAGAGGGGGTGGTGCAGAAAGATGGAGAAGGTCAGAGGGGCAGAAAGGGAAGTGGGTGAGAGAGGAAGCATAGTTTTAGTTTTTTATCCCATCAATTAGCTTTAAAATCCTGAACTGGACACTTTAAAAATAAAAACTTCAAGAGGTAGGGAATGTACTTGTAAACAATTTAAAAATAATAACATCTTTCTGCCATGACAGTAGAGGCAATAGGTCCCAATTACCCTAAGTGATTTCAAGTGTCCTTTTCTAGAGTGAGCAAAAATATCTATCTTCCCCATGAAAAAAATTTCCATTCCTAATGGAACTGAATGGGACTGAAGGCATTTATTGTGTATTTAACATTCTCTGAGTCATCACCACCCCAAACTGCAGACATCAGCAACCTCTAACAGAGGCTCAGGATTATTAGACTGTGGCTTGTCATCTACAACCACTACCACAAAATATAAGTGAAAGCTAGTACATTGTTAGTAGCCACTTGTGAACATAAAGAATATATCAAAGAAAAGGCAACCAAAAATGTTTATCATGTAATTTAGGTGATAACACATTTGAAATAGTGATAAGGTTTAGGTGTTCTAGGAACACTAAATAAAGCAACTGTGGTGACTTGGTGTATGTGATACATGCATATATGTGTACATGTACTACACCACTTAAAAAGAAAGATCAGAAGAGTTAAAAATATCCTGATTGATGACAGCTGAGGAGCTGATTGTTGCCTTCCACTACTGAAATAGTATAAATGCCAAGAGGAAAGGAATTGCTCAGCTTTGGGAGGGGATAATTAGGTTTAATGGAATCAGTAGAGACGACGCACGTTAAGCCTATCGTGGAAAACTTCCTCCCAATGGAAACTATTAGATAATGGACACCTCCCAAGAGAAATGCTAGAAACCCTACCACTGAGGACATTTAGACTCAGCTGGACACTAGAAGACATTCTACTGTCTGAGACTTTATGCCCTTTTGTGTCCAAACTGAAATATGTTCAAATCCCTTCTACAGGGACTATGTACACAGAGACTACATATATAAGTATGTGTATGTGTACAGATATACATGCATACATCATACATATGGTCTCTATAGTATGTGTGTGTTATATATATGAATATGTTATATATAGTCCATGTTTATATGTTATATATACATACATACATATAGTCTCTCTATATACGTATGTTTGTATACATCATGCACTGACTATAGAGAGACTATGTATTATGTATGTATATATAATATGTATTATACATGTACAACACACATGGATCACATATATACAAAACATATTTATGAGAGAGAACTTTGTGATTTAAGGTTCTTTTGTAGGTGTATGTTTAAACTTGAAGGTCACAAATGAAAACACTAAAAACTGTGACTGATGGATAGTAAAGAGATATGCTAAGATGACAAGCCTCTCCATTTTCCTTATTACACTAATTATACTCTCTAGAGTCAGAAGCAACCAGGGTTGCATTTCCTTTCAGTTAGTATCTGCTGCCTCTGAGAATAAGCCTAAAGAATGATCTGAAATTCCAATAGAAGCAACAGAAAAACAGTACAAATGACAAATTAAAAATGCTCAAACTCTCAGTGAGAACTTAAGGTCCAATGACCTAACTAACTTTTCCCTGCGAAAGGAACAATCGCTTTCAGAAAACCTATGCCCCACAGAATGACGCATCCACTTCCTCCTAAACATAGATCACATTATCAGTGTTGCCAAATATATCAACAACCGCCTGGCTGCTGAACACCATGTTTATCTAATGGACCATAGCAGACAGCGGGAACAAGCACAGTTGGAGACAGTGATCTCTAAAAGTATTTTCCAAACCAGTACAGTTCTTTTTATTTTTTCTCCTTCATTTTTCAATTAAGAGAGAGTTATTAAACAAGACAGATACAAGAGCACTGTTTAGATATCTCCACTGAAACCATTTCTTTTGGCCAGAATGTAAACTAATTCTGGAGTCACATTTTTACGTCTTCACACAAGAACTTGGACAGGGAGAAAAGAGGGCCATGGAGTGAAATTTATGCTGGACACCCAACCAAAATCCATTACTAACTGCATAGAGAAAGTTCCTAAGGACCCCAGAGATAAATTCTCAGCTTTTCCCCTCTACATAATGAAACAATTCAAAGCTAAGGATCAGAATGGGGCCTAGAGGGGTTTTATATACCTACCTGTGAGAAAAATAATACACTTATACAAATCATTTCACATTGTTTAATTTCAAAAGTGGCACAAGTTTGTTGTAAAATATTCAGAAAACACAGGTAAGTCAAAATAGAAAATCACATATTATCCCATATTGTGGAGGTAAATAAACACTATTAAAAATGTTGATTCAGTTTTTCAGTCTCTGTCTTGAAAACAGATATTTTAAAAACAAATGTATAATTACCTTGTACATATTCCGCACTGTTTTTTCCATTGCACACTGTATTATCCCCATGTTTTTCTACAACACCCTTTTAATCACTATTTCATACTCTATTACAGCTTTGTTTATAATTCATTCATCTCATCCTTCATTGTTGTTACCAATGGTTTGCTGTTAACAGTCTGTGATATGAACCCTTACATTGTCCATTTATGTATATCCATAAATATTTCCCGAGAATGATTCACTTGAAATTTGTCAAAAAATAAGAAAAACTCCAAGACTTTGTGATGTAAGCAGTTAAAATATGCTTCAGAAAATTCATCATATTTTCTTTTCTACCAGCAAGATTGTTTATTGTGGTTTTTGACAGGGTACCCCTCTGAGAATTTGTTTGTTTGGTTTTTTTGCTTCCTCAAACCTGTCAATTTTCTTTCATGGTTGCTTTCATAGGTTCATGTATAGAAAAGCTTTGCTCATCCAAGATTATTTAAACACTATATAAATAAATAAATGATAAAAATAAGTTGGAAATTGAATGGTGAACCTTTGCTTTTTTCAAGTCACAGTATACCTGTTTTATACATCTATATTAATATTACACTTAGAATTTATATTGATGAATATTATGAGATAAAATAAACCGTTACCCAGTTTTCTCAACACATTTATTAAATAAGCCATCATGCCCTCCCTGAGTTGATGTGCTACCTCATAAAATTATTATATAAACACAATTTTTATTTAATTAAATCTATAAATTATAGATTAGGAGTAGCAATTGTCTCACCTGTGTAGGAAGGAGTTAAAAGTGAGCAGATTCTCATCTTCTATGTTTATGTTCTCTCAACTGAAAAAAAAAAAATCAAATGTTAGTCTCCCCTCAAAACCTTAATCCTATCCATGAATGAGTATAGAAATTAGTAGATTAAATCCAGAGGAGATTATGCAGCAGCCTGACTAGAGTGGAGATCCAAGTGCAGAGGAAAATAAACCCTTACCTCGAAGACCAACAAAGTTTCAGTTTTTTTCCCTTTCTGCCTGTCCTTTTGTGACGTTTCATTTAAAGCTGTGGTTCTCAAGGTAAGGTCCCCAGACCAGCAGCATCACCCGAGAACTTGTTAGAAAATGAACCAACCACCTAAGATCTGCTGAATCAGAAATTCTGGGTAGGAGGCCAAGCAACTTACACTTTATCAAGCCCTACTGGTGACACTGAGGCACACACAAGTTTGAGAACCACTGATTTAAAAGAACTTCATCAAGGAAGAATCTGAATAAAACCCACATGAAATATCTTGATATCTTTATCAGATCCCAGCCTTTACTGGGATCTGTAATATAAGCCTTACTCCATTTGCCCTTTCCCCATCTATTATATATTTAGTCATTTATTAAACATGTTTTATGGGCCCAAATTGGGGCTGGGCCCTGAGTATGGACACTGAACAAGCCAAATTCTTTGCCTATAGAAAGTTCACAATTTACATATTTTTTGTTCTACCTAAAAAAAAAAAGCAAACAAAAACACCTACAAAAGGAAAGAAAACTCATCTATTAGTTTTCTCATTTGTCATTTTTTTAAATCTACATGACTAGTTAAAATAAATGCAAGTATTCTGCTTCTTTGAATATAAGCTTTCTTTGTGAAAAAATCAATTCTGTGATAACTTGCAAGATGAAACCCTACAAAAATAATACTAAAAGTATTTTAATTGAATTAGAAATTAGATGGAATCAGACATGGAATCAGACTAAAAGAATCAGGAAGAAGCCCAAGTAAGCAGTAGCTGTTTGAAAGAGTAGATAACTGAAAAAGCAGAGGCTAACAAGTTCCTTTGAAAAGGCAGTAATGACAGTGAAGGCTACCCAGGGTACAACTGAAAGGTTTATCTCTGGGAAGGGAGAAGGGTGTAATAGAAGAGACAACAGCAACGATTTAGGGGACTTGGGAGTGTATACAAGTAATAGATGAAAAATGCCTGGTGATCTTGAGTATTTCAAACTCAAGAAAAAGAATGCAATAACCATAGTTATTTTCATTTGTTTTTTTTTATTTATTAATTTTATTGGAGTATAGTTGCTTTACAGTGTTGTGTTAGTTTCTGCTGTACAGCAAAGTGAATCAGTTATACATATACACATATGCACTCTTTTTTAGATTTCCTTCCCATTTAGGTCACCACAGAGCACTGAGTGGAGTTCCTGTGCTATACAGTAGGTTCTCATTAGTTATCTATTTTATATACAGTAGTGTATATATGTCAGTCCCAATCTCCAAATTCATCCCACCCCCTCTTCCCCACTTGGTAACCATAAGTTTGTTTCTACATCTGTGACTCTGTTTCTGCTTTGCAAATAAGTTCATCTGTACCATTTTTCTAGATTCTACATATAGGTGATATTGTATGATATTTGTCTTTCTCTTTCTGACTTACTTCACTCTGTATAACAATCTGTAGGTCCATCCATGTCACTGCAAATGGCATTATTTCATTCCTTTTTATGGCTGAGTAATATTCCATTTATACATGTACCACATCTTCTTTATCCATTCTTCTGTCAATGGACATTCGGGTTGCTTCCATGTCCTGGCTATTGTAAATAATGCTGCAATGAACGTCAATAACCATAGTTATTTTTGAAAAGGAGGACTAACTAACTGAATCATTGGTTTGGACTAATTATGTTAAACTGTTAGTCTCTCTCCTCGGTCTGTGGCTCTTTCCACAGTGAGTGAAGTGATCACCTTCCCTTGACACCAAATCTCCACCTTCAGGCTCAGCTCAGGACCCTCATCTCCGCCAGGATACACATTTCCTGTCAAATTCCTTTCTCACCCTGTCTACACGTGCCTCACTTGGCCTTTTCTTCAAACAATTCATTCAATAATTACAAAAAACTCACTGCTATTTTAATCTTCCAGTACAGATTTATGAGTGATATAGTAAGGTAACTCAACTCAGTTCCCCCTAAAGGACATCATGGCAGAATGATACGAAAAGTGGATGTTCTCCAGAATGCTCAGGGAGACACTTCCAGCAAGGTATTTTCCACTCTCCAGGGGGAAAAAAAAAAAGCTCTTCACAACTCAAATCTGATCACACTCCCTTATCAATTTTCTTTCCCGTCTTCATCTAGATACTCCTACTCATTGTTCAGATCGAAATTCAAGTGTCAGTTCTGCTAAGAAGTCAATTATAATTGCTTGGACAGTTCAAATTCTCCTACTAAAGACTGTCATTGCTCCAGTACCCCTCTTCACATCATGTGTTACAATTATAACTTTATGTATGCTCATGTGATTAGCATCCAATTATTCTACTTGATGCCTCTCTCCTTGTCTATTTTTGTTCACTTTTGAATCATCAGAATCTAGGGCATTGTTTACCACATGGAAGGTGCTAACAAAATATTTAAATATTTGTTGAATGAATAAATGACTGTTCGTGTTCTTGAATAAGCAAAGCAACCCCCTTCCTCTTAAGCTCTTACTTAATGCTCTCTCTGTCTAAAAAATCTCTTGAAATCCACGTCTTGTTCTTGTAATTCCATTAGCAGCCTTTGTCAAATTATCAATGGGGACCTTCCATCCTAGTATTTTAATACAAAAAGCCACTTCTTCCCCAAAGCTCTTACATGTACTTACTTACTTGTTGTTCCCCTCACCCCCAAGTAAAATAAACCTCCATGAAAACAAGAATGTTGACTGCTTTACTACTATAGCTCTTGGTACAGCATTTGAATAAGTGAAAAAAAAAATTTATCCTATGTTAGAATCACTGAAGTAGACTAGCACAGAACTGACGCACACTAGACTTTACTAAACTGTCAGTAGTCAAAAGATAAATACACTATCCCTTTTAGGTCATTCAGAGTTGGAGGAACAAGAATGGGAGTAGTAGGGAGCAGATTAGGGAGATGGTATGTAAAATATGCGGATGTCTCACATCTTTAGCCATTGTAAGCAATGCAGGTTACAGCCCAACATTTGGGGAACAGAATAGCATAGTGGGTAGGGCAGGGGAAACTTTGTCAAACATGAGCTAATAACTTACTGCTAATATATATCATTTTCTGTTAATTAAATATATAAATATAACTCTGTGACAAGAGCCTTTACAAGATACAAGTTATGGTATAAAAAGACCATTGCCTGGTCCCACATAATGGGTAAGTCCAGATACTCCCCTTACCAAAATGGGTTCATTGTAAGAGTTAGAATCTCACATCTTCATGACAACAATTGCCAGTGTGGGTGAAATGGATATTGTGTGCACTGTGATGTTTATTTTATTTGTAATTGCCTTCTGTTATAGGATGAATTGCGTCAACCCCCCCCCCCAAAGAAATCAAGTTGAAGCCCTCACTGTCTCAGGAGGAGACTAGGACACAGACACATACAGAAGAAAGACCATGTGAACCTACAGAAAGAAGATGGCCATCTACAAGCCAAGGAGAGAGACCTCAGAAGAAAGCAACCAACTCTGTTGATACCTTGATCTTCGGCTTCTAGCCTCCAGAACTGTGAGAAAATAAATTTCTGTTGCTTAAGCTACACAGTCTGTGGTATTTTGTTGTGGAAGCCACAGAAAACTAATATACCCTTCATTTATTTAAAGTTTTAATTTAAACTTATTAACTTAGCAAAGTATAATATATCCCAAAAGTCTATTTGTTGACTCACTGAATGAGAGTTGAAGTTACACAGATATTAGCAAATATTAACAACAAAGTGAAATAGACAAAGTGTTTAAAGGATATTCACTGGAGATATATTTACCTGGGAGGAAAACACAATGATCAAGACACTGGTTCTCCCACAAAAGACCCAGAATGGTCAAAGCAATCCTGAGGGAAAAGAACAAAGCTGGAGGCATAACCCTTCCAGACTTCAGACAATACAACAAAGCTACAGTAATCAAACAGTGTGATACTAGCACAAAAAACAAACGTATAGATTAATGGAACAGAGTAAAGAGCCCAGAAATAAACCCACACACCTATGGTCAATTAATCTATGACAAAGGAGGCAAGGATATACTTTGCAGAAAAGATAGTCTCTTTAACAAGTGCCATTGGGAAAGCTGAACAGCTACATGTAAATCAATTAAATTAGACCACTCCATCAGACCATATTCAAAAATAAACTCAAAAATTGTTTAAAGGCCTATATATAAGACATGACACCATAAAATTCCTAGAAGAGAACATAAGCAAAACATTCTTGGACATAAATTGTAGCAATATTTTCTTAAAGCAAAAGAAATGAAAGTAAAAATAAACAAATGGGACCTAATCAAACTTACAAGCTTTTGCACACAAAGGAAACCATCAACAAAACAAAAAGACCACCTACGGAATGGAAAAAAGTAGTTGCAAAAGATGTGAATGACAAGGGGTTAATATCCAAAATATACAAACAGCTTATACAACTCAATATCAAAAAACAACAACTACAACAACAACAGCAAACAACCCAACCAAAAACTGGGCAGAAGACCTAAATAGACATTTCTCCAAAGAAGACAAAAAGATGGCCAACAGGCACATGAAAAGATGATCAACATGGCTAATGATTAGAGAAACGTAAATCAAAACCACAATGAGGGGGGCTTCCCTGGTGACGTGGTGGTTGGGAGTCCGCCTGCCAATGCAGGGGATGCGGGTTCATGCCCCGGTCCGGGAGGATCCCACATGCCACAGAGTGGCTGGGCCCATGAGCCATGGCCGCTGAGCCTGCGCGTCCGGAGCCTGAGCTCCGCAACGGGAGAGGCCACAACAGTGAGAGGGCTGCGTACCGCAAAAAAAAACCCACAATGAGGTATCACCTCACACAAGTCAGAATAGCTATCATCATTCACTTTGTTATACAGCAGCAACTAACACAAAAATGTAAAGAAATTATACCTCAATAAAGATGTTTAAAAAAAAATGTCTGCGGGGCTTCCCTCGTGGCGCAGTGGTTGAGAGTCCGCCTGCCAGTGCAGGAGACACGGGTTCGAGCCCTGGTCTGGGAAGATCCCACATGCCACGGAGCAACTAAGCCCGTGCGCCACAACTACTGAGCCTGTGCCCTAGAGCCTTCGAGCCACAGCTACTGAAGCCCATGCGCCTAGAGCCCGTGCTCTGCAACAACAGAAGCCACCGCAATGAGAACCCGCGCACAGCAACGAAGACCCAACGCAGCCATAAATAAATAAACAAATAAATAATAAAATTTAAAAAAAAATGTCTGCAAATAATAAATGCTGGAGAGGGTACGGAGAAAAGGGAAACCTCTACACTGTTGGTGGGAATGTAAATTGGTGCAGCCACTATGGAGAACAGTATGGAGGTTCCCTAAAATCTAAAATACTACAACAGTAATTAACACAATATTGTAATTCAACTATACTTCAATAAAAAATAAATTTTAAAAAACTACTAAAAATAGAGTTATTATATGATCCAGCAATCCCACTCCTGGGCATATATCCAGAAAAGATAAAAACTCTAATTTGAAAAGATAAATGCACCCTAGTGTTCATAGCAGCACTATTTACAACAGCCAACACGAAAAATAACACAAGTGCCCATCAACAGACAATTGGTTTAAGAAGATGTGATATATATAATGGAATATTACTCAGCCATAAGAAATAATGAAACATTGGCATTTGCAGCAACAGGGATGGACCTAGAGAATGTCATACTAAGTGAAGTAAGTCAGAGAAAGACAAATATATGATATTACCTTATATGCGGAATCTAAAAAATAATACAAATAAATCTATATACAAAACAGAAACAGACACAGAAATAGAAAGCAAACTTGTGGTTACCAGAGGGGAAAGGGAGGGGGGAGGGATAAATTAGGAGGATAGGATTAACAGATATAAACTACTATACATAAAATAGATAAGCAACAAAGATTTACTGTATAGCACAGGGAGCTATATTCAGTATCTTGTAATAACCTATAAGGAAAAATAACTGAAGATAAAAAGACAGCAGTCTCCAAGAAAACTCTATATATGTATATTCCATTTAACATAAACTGCTACCAGAGGGTATATCATTTGTACAAACTAATAAAGAAGAGAAGATATAACTGAACCTAGAAGGGAAAAAAAAAAGTATATTTCAAAAGAAGTGACAAGTAGAGATTCTGGAAGGAAGAAAAAAAGATTTAAAAAAATAAAATTGTTGGGGAGAGCAAGAGATCATGAAAATTACACTGAAAGAACAAAGATAACCTATAGAAGTTACAGAAAAATGAGTCTAAAATGTGAAGTGGAAGCATAAGAGCAAAGAAAAAAAGAAAGTTATTTTCACCATAGACCCAAGGCAAGAGCATTACAGCTTTTAAAGAGCCTACAGAAATATATGAAGCTTTAATATAAAATGCATTGGATCTAAAAATGAAAACCACAAAATCAAATCTTAAAATATATAAAAGCTGACAAATTTTAATATTGTGTTTTCGAATCAACTGTGTCCTATGCATATATAACAGTTTATATATCAATTATGTATTCTTTGGGAAAGAGAAACATTTTTACATGCTTGGTATGACGTAGGTGCATCTAAAATAAGAGCACCAAGGACTTCTGAAAGTCTAAAATTGCTACAGGGAAAGGTAACAAGGCAATGTAGAAGGATAAAGAGGATCTGGTAGAGACAGAATAACTTTATCTGAGTTGTAGAATCGTGAGTTCTCTGGAAAATTCTACTGTACCACCAGACAGTTGTTCCTAGAAGAAAATATGAGGAGATGTAATAATTAGTGCTAAAAATTCAGACATAATGTACCTTGCTTTTTGGCATTATGGTTGCAAAAATACAACCCCAAAGTGTATTCTTGCATCAGCAATCTATTTGGTAAAAAGCATAGGGTTATGTCTAGATGATGACAGACAAACAATAATTTAACAAACTCAGTGAAAGAAATCTGCTATCAAAGGAAAAAACATCATTCAGCAGTTGCTTGGCATTATGAAGAGAGAACTATTTTGCTTTTTCAAGACTGAATCACCACTTCCTGTAGAAATGACCTAATAAAACATATTGGATTGCTCACATCAACATGAATACATTGTTCAATAAAACATGGCCAGTTTTGACCATTAAAAAATAGTGTTTCCAGGGAATGAAGGCAAGCAGTTTTGTTAGTATCTTCAGAGAAACTTAGACACTACTTCAAATATAATAAAAATTCATTGATTAACATTTCATTAGTGATTTCACCCTTGAAAGAAGAATTATGACAACTTAATTTAATGCCAAAATATAGAATTTTATTTTTAATAAGGTAGTATGGGAATTTTAGGGAGGATATAACAAATAAAAAAATCAGAATGTTTATCATATTGATAGGTCATAATAAATTTTTACAACATTCTGCCAGCCTATGAACCCTGAAAATAAACTAGAATATAAAAAAGCCTGAGTTTCAGCTCTCAGAAGAGGAAATTATTTAAACCATGAAAACTAAAACCATATTTAAAATTTCCCATCATTAAAAATTCTAACACCTCTAAGTACATACTTTCTAATGTGTATTTAGGTATATTTCTTACATAGCAGGACTAAGTAAATACGGAATCCTAAGTACTTCACGCAGTAGGTACAGATTATGAGTTTTGCAGTTATGGAGTTTAATTATTAGGTAAATAACTTGTCTCCTTTCTTGAAACTGAAACTACTATCACTTGGTATAAATCTATTATTATACATTGAGTTGATATACTTCTAGTGCAAGTATCATTGCAATCCATCAATATAAAAGAGATTAACCAGGATGCTCTGATTCATAAATAAGTAATTCCGGGATAAGAGAATATGGAAAATGAACCATCACTGCTAACATGGGTAATACTGCCAAGATGTAACAATGGCCCATCAGACTTAACATAATTTTGAACTGGAATTTTTAAGCAGTAGATTTTTAAAAGAATGAAGATAATCAATATACACGTCAACGCTTAAACTCAATCCTCTTTTAGCAAGTATACATGCTGAGATTCATCTTTTAATATATCTATTCCTGGTATTACGGTGAGCATACTGGGCTAGACATTCAAATGCAAAGTTGCAGTGTAGTGTAAATCTCTACATTTATTAGCCCTAGAATGCTGGCTAGTCCTTAACAATTTAGAACCAAAGTTTCTTCAATCTGTGAAATGGGTATAATTTTACTTACCCTGCTCATCTCACAAGAAGATAGGAGATGCATCATACAGCTGTAAGTGTTATAAGTAGAAATTCTGAGCCAAATATTAACCAGATGATCTTAATGAGATATGTCACAGTGGGCAAATAATCTCATCTCTCTGGACCTCAGTTATGAGATAGCGAAAACAATAATAGTAGTATCAGAGATGTGCATGGCACTAACTACATGCCAAGCATTGTTTTGTGTGCATCAAATAAATTAATCATTTAAATCCCCAAAATGCATATAAAAGCTATATCCCCATTGCCTAGTAGATTTCCAGATACATATTAAACATTCTGTTGAATGAATGTTGGGTAAATAAAATGGAAAAATTATTTGAAATGTAAGATTTTTTTGCATTATTTCTGTGTAAGTGAAAACAGGAACATTTTCTTAATTTACAAGAAAGATAAAAAGTCAGAAAAAGAGTAAAATCTGTGTATACATAAAATGAACGTGAAAGTATATGTTTCTAATTTTCTTTAAAAAATGAATTAAGAACAAAAGTTTGTGAAAAAGAAATAGAAAAAAAGCTACTGATAATTATGTGGAACAGTCCACACTGTTAGAATTTATTAAACTTAACCTGAAAAATAAAACAAAGCTTTAATCTGCTTATAGGAGCCTTCGAGTTAAAGACTCCATTCTAACTTTTTTATTTAGTGGCGTCTGGTTGCTAGTTAGTTAAAGACACTCTGCGAGTCATTCACAGCTGTGGCTCTGTACATTCAGGAGGGCAAATTATATACTAATAACCTAGGGGGAACCATGATCCATTTTCAGGATTTAACATCAAGAGTGGCAAGAAGGAATAATTATACTCAAATAAACACACGCACATAAACGCACCAAGTTAATTTTAAAACATTTAATGGTAGTGAAGAATAAATTATTTAACTCTAACCAGGGATAAGAGCCTTTTGGTAGCTATCACTTACTGCAGTAAATCTGAAGTTTGCATTTCCTGGCTGCTGGCTCTGTTTATTTAAAGTCATTCTGAATGCTCTGCTAGAAAGGATTTCAGTGGTACTGCCAAATTTTCACTAGATTAAAAATGTGCACTGCTGATAATATTTTTATAAACACTGCACACAGAACAAGAGCCATGTTCTTTAGAGATCAATTTGCTGCTCTTCTACAGCCAGTCTTTCTGCTAGGTCCTCTCTCTTGGCAGAATCTGTTTGATGGGATTATTTCTGATGAAATGTACTAGAAAACCTACATCAAAGTCCCCTTCTGAGTTAACTGCTAAAGGAGAGGTCTGTCAGTAACTAGTGAAGCCACAGGACAATTCATCAACGGGAATTTTGGAATATCTAAATATTTGTTAGAAAAGTGTCCAGGAAAGCAAGTCTTTCTACTCCAGAAAAGGTAACAAATGATGTGATGTCAAATATAACTTGTAGAGAAGTACTCAGGTTAAATAGATCTTCCCTCAACCCTAATGCTCAGGTTGAAGTTGCCTTCACTATTATTAAAGTAGTCGTAGTTAAGGAATTCTTAGGCTTTCCATTATCACCTTACATTTATTCTGGGATACAAAAACCACAGGAGTTTTATTAAAACAGAGTTTGCTCATAATAGGTTTCATGAGTGGCAGCAAGAAGTCTAAACTAAACTAAAAGAAGTCTAATCTAAAACTTCAGGAGTCAGCAAAAGTTAATGGCTGGAAGGGGGAAGTTGAATTGTTAGAAAAGAAAAGCTTTGACTAAGGAGTAGCAAGTTAAAGATAGGACTGACTACTCTAGGAGAATGTACAGTTAGAAGCAGAAACATATTTCTGTAGGGTCAAAGGCAATAGAAAATCAACTGAGGAGGTCAAACACAAGAGGCAAAAAAGAAAAAAAATCTGGAGGAAAATTATCAAAATAGGTAAATGTGGAAATATTTATAACTCCTCCTGGTTATTCTATCTCTGGACCTCTTCCTTTGGATTATGTAAAATCACTTGCAAACTAAAGTTTCTGTGACCCAAGGGATATCTGGGGCCTTTGCACCAATTAAGGTCAATCTATCTGGATCACAAATCTTGCTTAGAGATGGGGTAGAAGGATTTCATATTATTTTAATTTTTAATTTTCATTTTTAAAAACAAATATGGCCTAATGTCATAGAGAGCAAATTCACATGATTTTGTAAACAAAAAATGAATTTAAACTTACACAGTTTTACTTTATGCTTTGGTCCCAGTCTCCTGTCTTTATTCCTCTAGTTAGGGGCATTTTGACCAGCACAGAAAGGTAATTAAATTCCAGCCACTGAAAAAGGAATGAAGTTTTAGAGTAAGTTCTAGAAGGGCTTCTTAATTCTTCCCAGGTACTTAAGACTTCCCTTCAGTAGTAGTTACCAGCTTTTTAATAGGGCCTCATTAGGGTGGATCAGGCATGGCCTTCTGACTTTCAGCAGAGATAACTGAGAAGGACAGTCATGCTGAGAGAGAGAGAGAAGAAAGATATACACACACAGAGTGAAATATATTTAGAAAACAGACAAATTAACTCCATTTTTCTAAATATAAAGGTTGAGATATAATAGAGCAAGTGCTAAAAATCAATTCAGGGTGGCAATACTTTAAGTGATATTTTTCTTTTAGATTTAATTAGTGTATTGCAAGTAATCCTTATTGAGCCTAAGAAAGATGGAATGTGGGATGTTGATGGCAGACATAACCTAATTCCAACCCAATCTTACTACTACCATTAACTTCTTCTTGCGAAGGCTAAGCACCTCCCTTAGAACTCTAATTACAACAAGATTGTGGTTCAAGCATGCTTATTTGACTAGAAGGAATCTAACAGAACCCAAATGCCAAGTGTGGAAACTGAAGAAGAGACTGGGAGTCTCTATGAGGCTCCAAGGAGAAAAGTCACCATGAAAAATGAGAAAGTCAAGCACATTGAGTTAGGTTCTGGAATTAAAGTAACAGTTACTTTACTAATCACCCATAAAATTCACTGAACCCTCAAGGAGCAATCACTCTACCCTGATCTCCTACAGCAGTGTACTTTTGTCTATACCTCTTTTATGGTCATTATTATTTTCTAGTTATTTTAATTTTTAAGGGCATTTCATCTCACCTATTAGACTGTAAGCTTGTAGGAAGACCTGTAATGATTCATTTTCAAAAAGCTTGCACAAATAGAATAATTATTTGCTTACTTTATGAGTTAGTGAAAAAATTAATGACATTCTAAAAATATGCAAAACTTAATACCATGTAATGTGTTAAAAATAATGTGTTATTTTTAGTATAGTATTTCTGATATTTATATTGACATTTACAACTCTACGTATAAACATTCATTGTCTTATCATTCTCCCACCTATAGATGTCTAGGAGGGTTTATATACATGTATCCACACATACATATCTTGCTGTTATTCTAACAAGGCAGCATTTCATGGTGGTAGACTTAATCAAAAGACCTGAGTTTTAGTTCCACTCTGCCAACTACTGAATACTAGCCAAAATAATCTGACTGTTACTTTGCCTCTCTAAGCCTCCAATTTTTCTTATATAAGTGATTTAGTTTCTAGGTATGTTGTGAGGCTAACATGATATGATGAGTGAAAAACGATAATCCATTCAAAATAGATCTCATAACTTTGCAGATCTTAAGCAATAAATATTCACAAAGTGGAAATAGATCGCATATTTTTTGTTCCATATCTCTTCCTTTTATTGCCTCTCTCTCTCTCTCTCTCTCTGTCTCTCCATTTCTTCAACCTACTGTTTAATGTACTGGAATAAAGACTAGACCAGGAGCCAAAAGACTTGTGTTTTATAGTTTAATAGTTAAGAGACCTTGGACAACATACTTAGTGTTTACAAATCTCAGTTTCCTTTTCTATATAATGAAAAAAAAGGATGTGAAAAATGCCACGAAAGCTATAAATCTATCAGGTTTTTTATTAGATTTAAGAAAAATAACATGAGATTATTATGACTGCCCTAATTGTTCCAAATACCTTCCCTTGAGATTATGTTCTTAAACGAGTATAATACAAACAGGATTTTTAGGGGGGGCAGATTTTATTCCTTTAGCAGAATCTAAAATGGAAGTTTAAATATACAGATACCCCTATGAAGCAATTCGACTAATGGAGGATAGATTGGTAAGACTTAGGTAAGTCAGCTTCAAAGTCATTCTCATTAGCCTTTATAATGTTTGGGGTGACTACACCTGGACACTGATACTTACATATTTTGAGAAGTAATAGAAATTTAGACCCTGAATAACAAATGTACCCTGAGACAGTTTGAGGGAAAACAGGAAGTTTTCCACATTACTCATTTTACTCCATGGCTCAGAATCTTCCATGCTCCTCAGGTATTCTAGAGACAGGTGGACCTACTTGGCATATGGTAACAAAGCACCACCCTGGCTGAGCCCTCCTTTCATACTGTCTCAGAATTATTACAAATGCTTTCCTGCTCATTGCTGGTGCTGTGGGAGAACAAAATCAAACAAAAATTGGAAAAGAGCTTCCAAAGTACTTTATTACTTAGTATATTTAATCTCATCAATAAAATCTGAAAATAGGAGCTGTCAGATATGCAAATACTAAAGAATTGGCTAGTCTTTTGCTTAGCTCTTCATCATAAAATTTTTGCATGTTCTGGCAAAGACTGTCAAATCATCCTAGCTGAAAGAAAACTAATTTCCACAAAATGCTATTTGCTATATTCTTCCAAAAGTCTGTCATTACCACCTGTACACATTAGCTAATTATCTCCTGTCTGTTGTTTAAATAAATGCATTTTGTTTACAATTGTCTGTACCACTAAATAAGAGGTCTTTAAAAATAATTGATCATGAAAAACCTGAGAATAAAAAAAATAATAATAAATAAAAATAAAATAATAAAAACTTGTGGAAAGTAAATGTAATTTAAGGGAAGGATGGTAGCTTAAAGAACTGTGGGGGAAAAGACATGGGGGAGAGAAAAAAGACAGGGAAGGAAAATGAATTAATTATTGTTTCACATAGTCTTTTTTTAAGAAAGGTGGAACCAGACTCACATAGAAAAAAATAAAACTTTTTTACCAGGTTATGACTGGTTAGGAGTTTGAGGAAAAGAGCACATGGTATATACACCATTCTGAAGGAAAGTCCCGGATCTGGATAGACTGTGATATGAGTGAGAAAGAAAATTTTATTCTGTTAAGGCACTGAGGTATTTTGTTTTTGTTTTTTTTTTTTAACACAGCCAAAATTAAGTACCCTGGTTAATACAATAATTAAATGCTAACTCATAAGGTAAAAATAAGTGCTATAAAAGTTTTTAAAAGATGGAGATCTGTTAACATCTAAACATGACTCCATAGAGTCCTAATTTTAAATGGGTTGAAGCAGTCAAGAGAAAAAAAGCATAGAAGAGAAAGAAATCCAGCTGAACTTTGGAGGTAAGCATGTTGTAAGTAAATAGTAAGATGGGTAATGATCTAATCACATCGTTTTTCTTTTAAAAATGAAAACTTTGACAATATTATGTCATTAATTTGAAGGTAGCACATAATCAAGTCTCAAACCTGGGAACTATGCTAATTCTTTTGAGGGAGAGAAAAGGCAAGATGTAGGCCTAATGAAGAAGTTTGGTTAGGTAATCTTTGTGGATAGAAACTTGACCTTTGGGTTTTGGTGGGCACATATCAGACATTTTTCAGAAGAACTATTCCTAATTATAGTAGCCCAATTTCTGAACCATCGTGGATGACCAAGATCATGAAGAAAAATTCACTGCAGGCAGCTCTCTGAAAATATCAATCTCCGTGATACTCAAATAATCCCTTCCAACATCAACCATTCGTTGGGTGAAAGAATTTTTGAAGAACTCTTCCACACCAGAAATTAACACTAACTGAAATCTTTAAGATGATTTCTTTGGATTTCAGTCCACATTCACAAACCCATCCTCAGGTCTCTCTCTCTTCTCCCACTCCTTCTACCAGATTCTTAACTCCTCTGAACATTTTGTGTATGTGTTTATCTTGTGAATTATATTTTTTGTAAACCTTTTTATATGAGTATAACTGTCTAAATCTTAGATGTGCAGCTTGATGAATTTTTATTAAGTGAATATACTGCTGTAACCACCACCCAAACAGAGCAATAGACTATTACCAGAATCAAAGAAGACTTCCTCAATCCTGCTACCCAAGAAGAAACCACTATTCTGATGTCTATCATAAGATTTTAAGTCTGCTTTTGATCGTTCTGTAAATGGAATCATAGTGTCCATTCTTGTGTGTCTGACTTTTGTACAATATTATGTATGTAAGATAAATTCATGTAGCATTTTCCATTGTTAAGATTATACTAAAAAATATTCATCCATTCAACAGTTCAGTGTATATTAGCGTTGATTCCAGTTTTCAGCTATTAGCAAGAATATAGCCATGAACACATTTCTGTTGGAAATATAATGAGAAATGAAAATGTTAGGTCGTGGGATATGATTATGGTCAGTTTTAGTAGATAATGTCAAGGAGTTCTCCAAAGTAGTTATGCCAACTTAAACTACCATTATCTATTAGCATTCCAACTTTTAAAGTCTTTGCTAATATATGGTATTTTCAGGGCTTTTGCTGGCTCGTTTCAATTTTAGCCATTCCAGTGGGTAGCTAGTAGATGCTCAAAATGATTATCTGCATTTCTCTAATGACTAATGATGATGTTAAAGAACTTTTTATATGCTTGTTAGTTAACTGTGTATCCCTTACGTAAAGTACTTCCTGAATTTTTTGCTGATTTTTAATTGGATTAATTGCCTGTTTTTGAGTTTTTGGATTTCTTAGTATGTTCTGTATACAAGTGCTTTGTTGGATATATGTATTATAGATAGAGTCTCCCTCTCTTTGGTTTGCTTTTACATATTCTTAAAGATTTTTTTGGATGAAATTCTATTTATCAATATTTTCTTTATGATACTTGAGGGCTTTATTGTGCTCTGTTGAAGAACTCTTTGCCTGTCTCAAATTAAGATTTTTCTTAAATTTTATTCTAGAAGTTCTATTGATTTGTGTTAAACAGATAGATCTACAACTGGTATGGAATTTATTTGAAGGTATGAGGTTTTCTCCCCCTCCCAAGTAGATATTCAGTTGATTCTGCACCTCTTATTTAAAAGATCATCAGTCTTGCATTTTGTTGCAGGAGAAAGTTTGCCATGCATCAAGTCAATAACACACTATATTGAGTATCTTTATAAAGTTTGATATCAGGTCACGTAAGCTCTCTAGCTTTGGTCTTATTCTTCTTTGAGACTAGGCTACTCTTCTCTTGTCCTTTACATTTTAATGTACATTTTTGTAATACATTTGTCAATTTCTACAAAATTGCCTGTTGAGATTTTGTTTGGAACAGCAGTGAATATATGATCAATTGGGAGAGAATTGTTATCTTTACAATAGTGAGCCATCTAATCCTCGAATATAGAATATCCTTCCACCTGTTTAGCTATGTTAGTTTTATAGATTTCAATGTAGAAATATTTCACTTCTTCAGTAAGATTTATTCCTTGGTATTTATTAAAGATACTGTAACATATTTTAAAATTTAAAATAAATTTAAATAAAATAAATTTAAATTTTAAATAAAATTTAAAATCATTTCCAAATTTTTATTGTCAGAGAATAAAAATATTATTTTAAGTTATCAACTTTATTGAAGTATTACTTACATAACATAAAGCATACCAATTCTATTAATACATATACAGTTTGATGAATTTTATACAATTTTACACTCTCCCTTGTAGCAAAAAAGAGTTCTCTAGTATCAGTTTTTAAATTCTAACCAGGTGAGTAGGTGAGTAATTGTATTAATTCAGTTTTAATTTTAATATCGCAGATGAGTGCAAATGTTAAGTGTCTTTTCATGTGTTTATTGGCCATTTGTACATTTTCTGTTGCAAATTCTCTAAGTTTTTTGCCCATTTAAAAAAAAATTGGATTATTTGCATTATTATTGTTTATATTATATACATACATGTACACACATATATCAATATATATACACACATATATAAAATATTAATACATTCTATTAGCATTAAATATGATTTTAAATGTAGGATTCCTGTAGATGTTATTTATCACGTTCAGGAAGTTCTCTAGTCCTAGTTTGCTGAGTGTTGTGTTTTGTTTTTAAACACGTGGGTGTTGAATTTTATTGAATACTTTTTCTTTTTCTAGGAGATGATCTAGAATTTTCTCCGTTATTCATTTAATATAATTGATATCCAAATGTTGCATCAACTTTGAATTCCTGCAATGAACTCCACATGGTAATATTTTATCCTTTTTATAAATTGCTGGATTTAATTTGATAAAATATCGTTAAATGTAATTTCATCTATATTTATTAGGGATACTGATATATATTTTTCCCTTCTGTACTGTTTTTGGTTTTAGTATCAGAGCAGTACTGGTCTCATAAAATGAGTTGTGACATGTTTAGCCCTCTTTGATTTTCTGAAGGAGTTAATGTATGATTGATAAATGTTCCTAAAATGTTTAACAGAATTCACCAGTGAAGCTCTTTGCATTTCTTTGTAAAAAGATTTTTGAAAACAGATTTTAAAACAATTTCTTTAATAGATGTAGGTTTATTTGGACTTTCTCTTTTTGTCTTGTGTCAGCATTGGCAATTTGTATTTTTCAAAGAATTTGCCCATTTTGTTTCTCATTTGTCAAATGTATTGGGATAAATTTGTTCACAGTATTCCATAATCCGCCTGTTCACATATATAGGGTTTGTAGTGGTGTTCCTCTTGTTCATTCCTAATATTGGTATCTTGTGTCTTCCCCGACCTTTTTCTTCTTCAATCAATCTAGCTAGAGATTAAATTAATTTCATTGATTTTTTTCAGAAAAAAACATTATCTGGTTTTATTAATTTTCTCTATTATTTGCTTGTTTTTTATTTCATTCATCTGTATGGAACCAAGCAGAACTCTGCATGCCCACTCCCAAGTACAAAACCGAGCAGTTAATGATTAGGGCAATAGAATCACAGACTCAGTGTCTGATGCACATTCCTGAGTTGTTTTACAGATACTGTAACTGCCACCAGAGAAAAAAAGCTAACTGCATGATTACCAGACTGTAGCCATGACACAAGCTGCTCCAACTTGAGCAGTACTGGATTTACGGCTAGCACAATTCCAAGAACTGGCCTCAAGAGAATGGGACTAACATTATCGCTTATAATCTATATCTTTGTGGGCATCAAAATAATTGTAGCTTGCTCTGCCCGTATATGTAAGTGGGCAAATAAAATTGTCAGCAAAGAGATGCTACAGACCCATGTTGACATCTTTCACTCTGAGAATATGATGTCCTATGTCAGCATGAAGAAATTAAGAAGATGGACCTTCTCCCCTAATCCCATAGAAATGGAATGATGTCTGAGAGTAGGGATTTGTAAGCCTTTGTCTTTTTCTGTTTGCTCATCCCTGTTTTCCTTAGACCTTAATCATAAAGATGAGATCATTAGGCAACATTTAACTTAGCTCCAGATTTCTGCTTTACTAAATATATACAACACCTTACCTAACCTGTTGATCCCTTTTCTGAATTAGAAGGAGTAAGAATGAAGAATTAAGTAGTTTAAGAATGACTGACACTCTACCCCTAGCTTCCCCCTGGTAAATTTGCAGGCGGACCACATGGACAAGAGAACATCCAATCGCAGGCAGACCACACAAGCAAGACAGCATCCCAAGGAAGATGGGGAGAAGTCAGCAGGCCTGCATGCAATGGAAACATTATGAAGAGTCTGACCTCCTGCCTTAATGATTAACTGAGATTGTTTCCCCTTTTTCCCTTTAAACATTGTCATGGCTGAGCAGAATCTTTCGAGTTGGTCTCTGGACATACGCCCACCATCTCCCCAGACTGCCAGCTTTTCTGAATAAAGTACCTTTCTTCTCAACTGAAGCTTGCCTCTGGATTTATTGGCTGTTGAGGCCGAGTAGCAGAACCTGCATTCAGTTACACATGGTCTTATCTTTATTCTTTCTTTTAACTTAGTTTGGGTTTACTTTGTTCTTTTGTAGTTTACTTAAAGTGGCATCTTAAATTTTTTATTTGAAACACCTTTTTTCTCTTCTATTGTAAGGATTTAAGGTATAAATTTTTCTCTAAATCTTGCTTTATCCCATAAATTGTCATATATTGTATTTTGTTTATTGTTGTGATCAAAATATTTCCATTGTGATTTTTTTCTTTGTCCCTTCAGTAATTTAGAAGTGTGTCATTTGATTTCTAAATATTTGGAGCTTTCCAATTTTTTAATTGATTTTTAAAAATATTTTATTGCTGTCCAAGAAAAAAATTCAGTTCTTCTAAGTTTTAGGGATTTGCTTTATGTCCCATTATTTTAGTAAATGTTCACTGTGCAATTGATATAATGTGCATTCTGCTGTTATTGGTTAAGTATGCCACAAATATCAATTAGGTCAAGTTAGTTGATAGTGACATTCATATACTCTCTCTCTTTGTTGATTTTCTGTTTACTTTTCTATCTATATTTAGAGATGAGAGTTGAAATCCCCAATTACAATAATGAATTTGTCTATTCCTTCCCTTAGTTTTGTCAGTTAGTGTGCCATATACTTTAAAGTTCTCTTATGAGGTGCATGTACACATTATATTGATGTATCTTTTTTATATGAATAGCCCTTTTTATCTCTTTTAATATTCATGTCTAAAAGCCTTATATTTTCTGATATTAATAGTCACTCTATCCTTTTTATAATTAGTGTAAGTATGGTGTATCTTTTCCCAAGTTTTACTTTTAACCTATCTGCATCTTTATATTTAAAGATTTGTTTTTCTAGACAGCATGCAGTTGGGTCTAGCTTTTTATCCAGGCTATTTCTGCCTTTTAATTGGAGCATTTACCTTTACGTATTTTTTGAATATTTTTAATTTAATTTTATATTGAAGTATAGTTGATTTACAATGTTGTGTTGGTTTCAAGTGTACAGCAAGGTGATTCAGTTATACATATACATATCTCCACTCTTTTTCAGATTATTTTCCCATATAGGCCATTACAGAGTATTAAATATAGTTCCCTGTGCTATACAGTGAGTCCTTGTGGGGTTTTTTTTCTCAATTTTTTTTTTTAATTGGGGTAGAGTTGTTTTACAATGCTGTGTTAGTTTCTACTGTACAGCTAAGTGAAGCAGAGTTCCCTGTGCCATACAGCAGGTTCTCATTATTTATCTATTTTATACATATTAGTGTATATATGTTTGTCCCAATCTCCCAATTCATCCCACCCTTTTCTCCCCCCTTGTTGTCCATACGTTTGTTCTCTACATCGGTGTCTCTATTTCTGCCTGGCAAACTGGTTCATCTGTACCATTCTTTACATTTTATATAATTAACAATATGGCTACCATTTTGCAATGTTGTTTATTCTGTTCTTTGTTCCTTCTTTTCTCTTTCCCTGTCTTTTTCATTGTATATTTTTCAGTTATCCAGTTTATTCCCACTGTTGGATTATTAGTTTATTTCTTTGCTCTTTTCCTCGTAGTTGATCTAAGGTTTACAATATATATTATTTACTTCTCACAATAAATATTACTTTCAAATACCAGTATAGCCTTTATAATGTAAGGACTCTCTTCCATTTTATCTCCCCATATTTTGCACTATTTTTTTAGGACTTTTTACTTCTACGTGTTTTACAAATCCCAAAATACCTGGTGCTTATTTTTGCTTCAAACAATCAATCATCTTTTAATTTGTTTTAACTGTGAAAAAATTCTTTAATATTTTTTATACACAGCATTTCTAAATTACATTTTTGGAAATTCCAGTTTCCAGCTAGTATTACTTTCATTCTTCCTGAAGAGCTAATTTAACATTTTTAATGCAGATTTACTGGCAATGAATTTTCTGTTTATGTTTTTCTGTAACAATCTTTTATTTTCCTTAACTTTTGAAAAAGAATTTCAAAATTATGAATATGGAATTGTAAGTTGACAGTTTTGATTTTTTTTAATTTTACAAGTGTCCTTTCACTATCTTTTGATGTGCATTGTTTCTGTTGTGACATCTTTAGCCATTCTCATCTTTATTCTCCTATATATAATATAGGAGAAAGTGTTATATACAACACTTTCTCCTTTCAAGATTATCTCATCATTTCTTTTTTTTTTCCATCAACTTGATTATTATTTTATCTGTGGATTCTTCTGAACTTTTTATGCACACAATCATGTGAAAAGATGAGTTTTACTTTCTTACTTTACAATCCTGATGTATTTATCTTTTTTCTTGCCTTATTACACTGGATAGGACCTCATTAAGATGTTGAATAGAATGGTAATAGTTAGCATCCTTGTCTCATTTCTAACTTCTTGGGGCAAGATTTGCATCAGGAGCCCACCTCAGTCCAAATTACATAATCAGAGAGACAGTCATGCAGTAAATATATGGTCAACTCTTTGTAAGTAACAATCGATATTTATTTAAAAAAAAAAACTGAGGATAATATTTTTATAATAGACTGTGGGCAATGCAAATACCTCAACTTATCCATCAATTATGATTATCTGTGTTATAATAGGAAATTCACAGAGTAATCATCCAGTCAAATAGCTTCATAAAATGCTAACATTTCCCCTCCAACATATCTCGTAAGTTGACATGAAAGCTTCACTTGTGCATTTCCAGGAATAAGAAGATGCACTGTAGTTCTGAGTTCTTTTGTTAGAAAAACAGTTATTAAACAATTTTAAAATCTGCCTGTTTGATTTGAATCTTATTCAAATATGTAGTTTTCCCTAGGCACCCATTCAACTACATATATTAATTACTTGCACTTAGGTTTGGTTGACTTAAAGAATCAGAGTGGAGGATGGAAGAAGAGGCAGTGATGTAAACAAAACAGAATTTTAGGTCTCCCTCAAATAAATATCTGAGTAGGTGGTCCAAAGTTGGTATCATGTTCCATAGTATCAGGAACTCAAGCTCCTTATTTCTCATTGTTTTATAAAGCATGGCTCCAATGGTCTAAATGGTAACATTTATAACTGAGGTGATGTCGTTGGAAAACAGCTAACACTTCACACATGCTGTCTCATAAGGAAGTTTCCCAGAGGCTGCCACTTGACATTTCTGCTTAGACTCCACTGACCAAAACTTACTAATTGCAAAGGAGATTGGGAGATATAGTAAGCATTTATTTGGTAGTACTTCCCATATAGCAATCACTGCTCTTAACTCCAGTGATCCACTGTTAGGATAACAGATCTGTTCTTTTTCTTTTTTTTTTTTGTAATAAATTTATTTACTTATTTATTTTTGGCTGCATTGGGTCTTTGTTGCTGTGTTCAGGCTTTTTCTAGTTGCAGTGAGCGGGGGCTACTCTTCGCTGCGGTACACGGGCTTCTCTTTGTGGTAGTTTTTCTTGTTGCGGATTACGGGCTCTAGGCACGTGGGCTTCAGTAGTTGTGGCACTCAGGCTCAGTAGTTGTGACTCGTGGGCTCTAGAGAGCAGGCTCAGTAGTTGTGGCGCACGGGCTTAGTTGCTCCGTAGCATGTGGGATCTTCCTGGACCAGGGTTCAAACCTGTGTCCCCTGCTTTGGCAGATGGATTCTTAACCACTGTGCCACCAGGCAAGTCCTGTTCTCTCTTTTTCTCCTTCTGCAGTTTTCACTATTTCTGCTAACTGCTGACTAAGCCCTCTCTCTGCTATGGCTGCTATATACCCCTGGTGTCTATTTTTCCATGATTTCCGTTTGTTGCCTTCTCTCTATATATCCCTATGTCAATCTTATTGCAGTACCCCTCCTTATATTGCATTAGATTGAAACTCTTTAAGAAAGTAGATTTTGATTGTTTTACCTAATTACCATGCAGTGGAGAGTGCCCCAACTGGGCAGAGCTGTCAGGCTAATTCTATGAATTAGCCTACTATCCTGGCCAGCAAAGAGGGCTACTTATATTTTGAATTCAAATTCAAATTTTTTCAGACCATGAAAACTGCTTTTATATTCTACATGTATTACAAAGGACGTATTAAGAAGGATGCGTAGTATAAGTTTTGTTTAGTTTTCTAGACCACAGGTAATCTTCCTAATAGTTTTAATATAGAAAATTGAAAAGGAAAAGACACTAATTTCAGCCTGTTAAAAGTCACTAGCCAGATGTTGTAAAAAGAACCACTAATGAAAGTTCTCCCTGGAGACTTTAAAACTTTCTTTATATTCAACCTAATGCTCTTAAAGAGAGTATCACATTTCATTGACATACAAGGCATTCGAGCTGAATTAAAAGGTTTGAAAAATACCTTCTCTGAATTGGAGTCTAAGAGACTGGTTTTGAAGTTTACCTGCTTTCCTAAGAGGACTTTTACTTCTTTCTGCCATAAACTGAGTTATTTTTCCCAATATGACTTGATGCCATTCAAACTTTTTAATTAGATCTATAGTTGGATGTGCAGTTCAGGTGAAGCTGAGTCAACAGTCACACTTTTAAAACCTGTTTGGGCATCATGAAGCAAGAAGTTAAACTAGAAGTAAATTTAAAAGGCAAAATAAATGTTCTTTTTGTTCAGAAATCAGGAGGAGGAGAAAGACAAAAATAATAAGATTTTAATTGCTAGGCTTCACAAAAATCAGTTGTCAGTTGTTTTCTATGTACTTGATTCAAGAAATAATTTATGGATATAATCTGGGGGAAACAAAATTTAAAAAGAAGCAATATATTCAGATTGTTTTAAATAGACCTGGCATAGTCACAATCTTATCTCCACGAGTAACTCAACATTTTCGTTTTCCATTTTTTTCTAAAACCAACTAATTTGCAGTTACAGTTTTCTTTCTGAACTATTGCCTGTAAAAATTCACTTCCTGGTTATTCATAGCAAAATGATTCCTTTCCCCACCCCCATCTGATTCTGATGTGATGAGGTAACTTTGAACAGTTGTGTGCATAACTCATTTTCTTCACTGCTGGGAAAACATGAGTTGCTTGGGGGGAAGGGGCAAATCCTTTTTTTAAAAAGTCAACACTCAGTCTGCTGCAAGTTCCTATGTTAAAGGAAAATGAAACTAAATTAAAGTTTTCTTTCTCCTTCACCTTCATGTCACAGAAAAGGAGGATATTCTGCTAATTGCTATAGTAAACATCACTTAGAAGACAACGGCTTTATTCCTACAGGATTTTGGGAGAAACAACATTGGAGAGACTATAAATATTAAGAAAATTACAAAGGCAGTAGGGCTACAGGGGGTAGAGAACTTGAAGCTGAAATCAGAAAACAGCAACTTTTATGAGAACATCTGACAGAGAGTACAGTATTGCTTGGTGAGTTTTACATATAGGCAGGCAGCTTCTGCTAACACACTGAAAATAATCTTTCCTGGTTTCAGTATTGTTCCTTTGCCTGGACCCCAAAATAAGCCTAGCCATAGGACAAAATGACAGTAATTAGGATATTCAGTAGGAATTACCTGAGCTGACAACTCCCACAGGGAAGACAGCAAATGCCTGGGCAAAAGCCTGAAAGTTACATGGGCCTGTGAACAGGAAATTAACACCTTTGTGCCCAGCTTCTGCTGATCTCATTGGGAGAAGAATCACTGAGAACCCAGGAAAGTGTTTTACACATTAAAGTCCATGTTTGTCTCTGAGAACACTTCTCTTTCTGCCTGTGAACCATTATCCTCCCTCTTCTTACCCCACACTGCTGTCCCGTCACCCACCTGCTTGCTTATTTTACTCTGGCTTTTTTCTTTACTTCACTGACTGTTCTAGTCTTTTTATGTATCTCATCATTTTAGGTTTTCCATCTTGCCTGTGTACTTTGTGCTCCATGAATGTTTCAATGCATACAAGTAATCCGAGGAGGAGAGTTCTCAGAGCAAGTAATCTAATTCGGTACCTCTCCTCTCCCCTGACTAAATGACACAAGCAATGCCCCCTAACTTTGGTGCAGCTACACGCCTCCCAAATCAGGAGGGTGAGCCCAGACAGCTGCATCTCCACTTTTGCATAAATTCAGAAAAAATAATGTTGAAAGAGAGATTTAAATATATATATATATATATATATATATATATATATATATATATATATATTTACAGAAAGGACCAAAAGAAAGCTAACTATTGGCTTGTCTTCCTCTCAGGAAAAAAAAAGCAGAAATATATCCACTGGAGTCATTTAATCTAATGGGACTACTACCTCTCATTTAAACCCGGAATTGACAACAACACAAAAACACTAGCAAAACTTTCTTAGGATGGTGTCATCTTACGTTATAGAATAATTGCTATTTCTGTTCTCAAAAAATGGTAAGTTTACTCTGCAATTCCAAATGTTCAAATTCTGGTTTAGGATATTACATGCTAATAAACTTCATACAGATATTTACAGCTTCAGTACTTTGGGCCTTTCCATTGTCATGATACATATGTATTGTCATGATACATATATATTTATCACTAGTTATTGCTCAAATCCTGTTAAGAGAACTGTCCATAGTTTTGTCTCCCTTACACAACCTTCTACCTCTGTATAGTTTACTTTGCCAAGCAGCAACATGGTAATTATAGCCAGAGATGCTAAAATAAAAGTTATGTTGGGCCAAAATATCCCATTTTTTTTCTTAACAAAACATTGCCACCACTTCTGCCAAGGAGGTTGTGAAGAAAAGATGGCAAAAGGGGGTGGAAGTAAACATGTGAGACTTCAGACCAGGGCATAGCCTCAGTGCAGGGACTTTTATTCACACTGGCAGTGTAAACATTCTCTAGAAACCTCAGTGGTGAGGTTTATGCCTGTTAAGAGTACATCCAAAACGTAAACAAATGAAGATTACCAGAGACATGAGGAAAACAAAATCAGAGCTTTGACAATGTCAGAATTCCCAATAGTGTTTCTGAAAGCAATAGTGTGCCACAAATGTAATCAAATATTTTTGGGGGGCAGGGGGAAGGAAGCATTTCATGGTCAAAAAGATTTGGGAAACACTGGTTAAACAGGTCTCTCTACTGTAGAACTTCTGTCTACCCTTAATATATAAGTTCTTTCTGAATTACCGAAAGAGTGAAAAAAAATGCCACTTTTTCCAAACTAATTGGACTGTAAAACCCCTGATCAAAGAAAATGTATTAACCTTGTCCAAAACACGAGTGTCTCAAAGAACACTTTGGAAAGTGCTGTATTTGATGTTTAACAGTTTTCGATATCAATGTCTTTATTGAACACTATAGCTATTCATCAAATTGATGAATTAATATAAGAAGTAGCTACAGATATAAAACCTAATTCAAGCATCACATTTTAAAAGTGTAATCAGATAAGCCAACAACAAATTTATTATAGTTAGCATGCACTCAGCAATATAATTATTGCTTAAAGTTCAGACCAATTTTAGAAATATATATTGTGCTTTAGGGGAAATTTTGGTCTTTATTTCTTTCCACATGCTTGTTTTCATAACTAAATGTAGTGTGAACAATTCATTAATTGTAAACCATTTGCATCATAATTCTTCTGTCTCTCCTAATGCTTACAAAATATTTTAGAGATTTTTCTCAGTTCAATGAATAGGTAGAGTGGCTCAAAATGGAGATTGTTTTGTGTCCAAATATTGTGCTTATCAAGAAGCCACTCAGATTATTACCTATATCATCTTTAAAATGGCAATTGAAAAGTCACCTAGGAGTAACAAGGAGCTTCTTTCTCATTTTTGATGGCTACAATGACCCCTTTCTGCATTTTTCCTACTTTATTGGTGTCCAACCTGAAAACTCAGGGTCTCTTTCAGATGCAGAGTTCCTTTACAAGCATTGAAATTGCTGAGGCAGTTTATTCTCACACAATCAAGTCTACATATAATAACATGTGTCATTCTACAACCCTCATGGTAATCCAAAATAAATAGAAATCCTACATGAACTAAAATCTGAAGCATAGCTCCATGAGAAGGCAGCATTTTAAGACATTTACATTTAAAAGAAAGGCAATAATTCCTTTACCTTGAAAAACATAAATAATCTTGGAAATTTTGGAGGCATTTAAATTTTATCCAAAGCAAAATTTTTCACGCATCTTAATTTTCACGTATCTTAAAAAATACAGATTTTTAATTCAGTAATCATTTGCTAATATCTGCAACTCTCTTTAAGACTAAATAAATGAAGAAGCCATCTTGTTTTTCCACATCACTGGCTCTAGCATGCTATAGAAGATCACCATGACAACAGGAGCTAGTTTGCCTGGTGTGAAGACAACAGTGTAGGCCTCATTTCCTAAATGCATGTTTCCACTAAAGTTGAATCACCAATTAAAAGACTCCTTTCTGCCCTTGGGGGCTTCAGAGATGCAAATAGTGTTGGGAGGGCTGGCTGGTCAGCTGCTACACCTAGTAACTCCTCCTGATTGTCTAAAAATAAAATGATATTTTTTTTAAAAAATGGTATTTCTGAATCACATTGAATAGGAGTTAATATTCAAAATTGAAAGACTTGCTTGAAATTGTGAACTATTATCCATGCTGTAACTTGTGATTACTCTTTATGTCCCTAAAAAAAGAGTATTCTGAGTGTAGTTTTAAGTATCTTATTATGGAACTGTGAGATACACAATAGTGTTGTCTGTTAACTCTCTGTCAATCATTAGCAAATATAAAACTGTAATAATGAAAATTAATATAGATTCTTTAAAAGATATGAAAAAGTGTGATGATTACAGAACAGTAAAATTTACATTTTATTCTGAATATATTCATAAAGAATGCCTTTATAATTTAAAGCAAGAAAATATAAAATAATTTTTTGAAGACCCAGATTCATAAAAGAGATTTTCTTGACATTTAACTAATACTCAAACTACAAATATCATTAACGAGTTTTGATTTTAAGAAAAGAAATGTGTGTGTCTATTTTAGTGGGTAAAGAAACAGAAATGTTTAATGGAAGTATTTTTGAATAAATACAGTAATTTCTAAAATATAGATCAGTATTATTTTTGGGTACAATGACAAATAATGATAACTAATGTTTTTCATCTATCTCCCTAATGTACACTATTCTGTGCATTTCTCCTTTCTGGATCAACTTGATAAACATGTATTTCAGTTTTGACATTTTACTACCCTTATTTGTAAATGAAATACTAAAAATATCCAAATTATGTTACTCAGTATATTTCTGATTTTTTTATAGTAAGAAAAGGAGGATATAAGAATTTCAACAAAATTAATTTTCAAGTAAAATTACACATTTCCACTAATAAGCATATGATAAAGACATACATTATTAAATGGTGCTATTTAGGAATTATGTGCATAAACTTAACAATACACACTAGCCAATTTTCGGTAATGTGTGTTTGTATATTTAACTATTTCTTTGTATAGCTAATTAAATGTTTGTTGCAAAGTCTCATGGGAAGCTCATTTGCATATACCTTGTTATAATGGCTAAACACATTTTCACTAAGTATTGCCTGATGAATAGATATTTCACAAATGCCTGGCATAGACACAACAACAAACTATGGACACATGTCATTATTACTGTAGTTCATCAGCACAGCTCTCCATGGTTCTCTCTGCATAATTGGACTCATTTAGGAATCACTCATTTGCTTATGAGTGGTAACTGGTGTAGCACTGCATTTTAATTTTAAAAGTTTAATTAAAATAAAAATTTGTTCAGTTTTTACATATTTGAATATGTATAGATATTTTAATGTGAGTTCACATGTAAGTCTGATTCTAGGAGAAAATGTCACATCAGAAAATAAATTGTCAAATTCAGATATAAACTGAAATAAAAAGGAATAACAAACAAAAATGTTAACGTTGTATCTTCTTCACACAGTTCTCTTGTGAGACTTATGTGAGATAATCCATGTAAATAAAATGACCGTCAACAGTAGAGCTACAGTAAGCATTAATTTCCTTCTAGCTTTTTCTCTAGAATGAAACAACTTAGAGTGACCTAAAAAGAACAGTAGGTAACTTGTGAAGTTAATTATTTCAAGAGACTCACAAGGTACATTAGCGTGGATGTGAACAAAGGTTGCTTAGTTCTGGGTGATCTTAGTTTTGCAGCCATGCAACACTATAAAAGCAGAAGTCATTATGCCTTCTTCCACTTCCTATGAGTAATTGGTGGGCTGATTAATAAGCATTTAACACATTCTATTAAAGTTTTTGCAATCTAAATATCATTTTGCAATTTCTTTCACATATTTCTAACTTCTTTAAATAGCTGTCCTCACTGATGTTCTTAACATCTCCCAATTTAGCATCATCTGTAAATTTAATTAAGTGCTTTTTCTGTCCCTTCTTGCAGATCATTAAAAAGCATGCTAAATTAAACCATGACAAACTCCTACCAGACCCCACATTGTCTTGTCATGCAAAGCATTTTACTTCACAAAGCACCAGAATTACCAATAATACTTTTAAAATGTAGGAGTTATACAGGTATTTCATTTCTGCCAATGGAAAGAATCCTGAGCATTTATTTCTAGGAGGCTACTAAAATTTTTATCAGTAATGGCAGCCATAATTTTGATATACGCATAAATTATATCAACTGCACTAAAATGACTAAAGACACTTAAAACAACAGTCGTATATACATATGTGTAAGACTATTTTGTATTTACCTAGGAGCATTAAAGTATATGTCAATCCCATATGTCAGTGCAGATGCTCAACTGCTGGGAGGAATGGGCTCTAAGGAATGGAATCCAGGGAGAGAAATTCAGAGGAATTTTCACTTTTTTGGTGTAATTTTTTCAATTTTTTGCAGTGAGCATGACTTACATGTGTTTTTAAAAAGTAAACATATTTATATGTATTATAGGTTGTACCTGCATGATCTGCCCTCACCATCCCAAATGTGATATTTAGAATGAGGTAACATGAAGTCACTGAAAGAAGGTCACTTTGCAAGTTCAGACAAATTGTCATTGCAAAATATCAAATTTTGTTCATCCTGTCTATCAACAAACTTATCTTTAGACTATATTACATGTGAAACATTTTGCTAAGCTGTACCTGGAATGCAGATTTCAGTCATCAGGAGGCAGTGTGGCTAATGGCTAAGATGAAAGGCTATGGCTTTAAGTGTCCATCATTGGATGAATGGATAAAGAAGATGTGGCACATATATACAATGGAATATTACTCAGCCATAAAAAGAAACAAAATTGAGCTATTTGTAATGAGGTGGATGGACCTAGAGTCTGTCATACAGAGTGAGGTAAGTCAGAAAGAGAAAGACAAATACCGCATGCTAACTAGAGAATGGACTTGAGGATATGGGGAGGGGGAAGGGTAAGCTGTGACAAAGCGAGAGAGTGGCATGGACATATATACACTACCAAACGTAAAATAGATAGCTAGTGGGAAGCAGCCGCATAGCACAGGGAGATCAGCTCGGTGCTTTGTGACCACCTAGAGGTGTGGGATAGGGAGGGTGGGAGGGAGGGAGATGCAAGAGGGAAGAGATATGGGAACATATGTATATGTATAACTGATTCACTTTGTTATAAAGCAGAAACTAACACACCATTGTAAAGCAATTATACTCCAATAAAGAAGTAAAAAATAAATAAATAAATGTTTGTTGTTTTATAAAAAACAAAAAAGAAAGGCTATGGCTTTAACAACTACTAGGTACGTGGCCTTATGCAAATTAACTGACCTCTCTGAGCATCAATTTCCTCAACTTACAAATGAGCATAATAATAGTACCTATCTCATAAAACTGTAGTGAGGATTAAGTAAAATATATTTTCTAATTTTTGTAAAACCCTTATAATAGTACCTGGCACTAAGTAAGAGCACTATAAATTCAGTATTTACTTTAATTAATGAATTCATTATAGAGTTATTGAGAGATGGTCCCAGCTGTCTAAAATCCTTTTGGAACAAGGAAAGTTGTAAGTAAACACTATAGACCCAAAATTCACATGCTAAAACCTAATTCCCAACATGATGGTATTTAGAGGTGGGGACTGTGGGAGGTGCTTAGGTTATGAGGGTGGACCCCTCATGAATGGGATTAGTGACCTTATAAAAGAGAAAGCAGAGAGCTCTCTTGCCACCTCTCCCATGTGAGGATACAGAGAGAAGACAACCATCAATGAAACAGGAAGCTGGCTATAATCAGATATGAAATCTGCTGGCGCCATTTATCTTGAACTTCCCAGTGTCCAGAACTGTGAGAAATAAATTTATGTTGTTTATAAACCACCCTGTCTATGATACTCTGTTATAACAGCCCAAACAAACTAGGAGGACAATAAACAAATACAATGTTATAAAGAAACAAGCAAAAGCAACTGAATGAATTGTAGTAAATGGTCTGTTGAAGTAGTTTATGTTCTAATTAAATGGAGAAGCAAACCAAGTAAATTGTATAGCACAATGTGCTGCATCACAACAATCCTTTGAATAAAGCCATTTGGAAATAGAGGTAGGTGATCGGTTCGGCCTGTGAAGGCAGAGAAAGTTTCAGAAAGGATATGACATTCTTGCTAAAGTCTAAAATAAGACACAGGTCTTGAAAATCATGTAAAGCCAGGCCTTTCGTGTATACTTTTTCTTATGTTTATAGGGTTAAGTCCAAACTGATTAGCCCTGGAATAAAATATCCTACATGTCTGGCTCCGACTTATCTCCGGTTTCATCTTTTTCACTCTACCTTAACACCCATTAGAATTTCCCCAATATCCCCATAATCTCTTATCCAACATTGGTAGGGACAGATGTGTCTTAGAATGCAGAACTTTTCAGATTTTAGAAAGGTAATTCAGTATCCAACTTTAGATTACCAGAGGTCTGGGGTAACACCACATAATCAAACATATCAATACACCTGCAACAAAACAAACTTATTCATCTCATGCCAGTTCAGGTGAGGTTCTCCTGACAACTGAGATCAGATCAGATCAGAATTGATGGATAGACACCAAAAGAGTTAGAAAAAACTTGTAGTCTATGAAACTTTGGGGACTTTAGAATTGTGAATAAGGGATGTTGATCCCTGTCACCCAAATATGAAATGCTCTTTTGTTCCTCTGTAAAACCTCTGTTACTAATGCCTCTTCTGCCTTTCAAACAATTCATTCTTCAAAGCCCAACTCGGATATCATCATCTTGATGAATATAATCTATGACATCCATGACACGTCTCTGGGTCTCATTAGTACTTTGTGAATCCCTCTCTTATTGTTTTGATGACATCGTACACTAATCATGTGTTTAAATGTTTGTCACTGCCTCTTAACTGTAAGCTTTCAAAGGCAGGGACTGTGTCTTTCTCTTCTTAGTATCTTCTGTTCATAATATAGCAACTGGCATATGGTAGATGCTCAATATTAGTGGTGGAATAGAGTGAACTTATAACAATCTAGGAATATAAAACAACAATGCAAGTGTACAAAGATCTATCATCAAACTTCAAGGGATAGAAGTCATATGAATAGTTCAGACTAAAGGTTATAGAGAAGTAATTAGAAAAATTTCATTTCTACACAGATATATGAGGAGGGTGTTTAGGAGATGGTAACTGAAGAAACATGTTATGAGGGGGAATCCAGGCTCAAAAATCACATTAAGGAAGCAGTGCAGATGAGCTGCAGGAAATGATTCACATTCGAGACAAATAGGAGATAAGGCTACAAAAAGTGGATGCTGTTAAATTAAAGAGAATTTGGAACTTAGCAATAACACAGTCTGTTCCCATTCTATAGCACATCAGACACCAGTATTTTTATGCTTCTGTACTGGAAAAGTGAAAACCCAATAGAATAAAATTGGGCAATAAATCCTTCCTTTCTAATGTTATGTTTTGACAGGAAAACAATTTATACTGACTAATAAGCAAAATAATTTTTTGCTAGATGGTTGATGAAGGAAATCATTGCTCATTCCTGCACACTGAACCATGAAAAACAAATACAGGTAAGTTGATTTGAAAGTGAGGCAGTAAAATCAATGAAAAAGAGGTTAATCGTTTTCTAAAGAAAACAAGGAAAACTGATGGATGAATTTTTTAAATGCTTTAGTATTTTATTCCAACTCTAGGAGGAAAAAATATACTTGCCAATTTTGTGAAAATGAAGAAGATGATACAGAATTTCCAAACCTAAGGGGAGAGAGAATATGAACTGTTGCAAAATTTTCATTGGTGATAGAATATATTTTTTAAAAAAGGAAAGTACACCGTATTTTGTAGGAGCATATTAGTTACTAAAACTGGTGTTACTTTTTTTTCCAAAATATGTTGTCTCTAATAATAATGGTTCATTTTTACTAGATTAAATATTAGTAAAAATTCATATTTCCAGAAAGACAGACTTGAGAGCAGATCTGGACACTTCTGTGGTATGATTTTTTGATGAGTCCATCACAGAAATCTCTCTTACTCCACCATCAGTTTCTGGCCTATCACGGGGCCTAAATATTGACCATAAGAGATCATTGCATTGAGTCTTCCAGGGTTTCCATCTATTGGGTTTTTCTATGCAAATGCAAGTATTCTCCAGAAGGAAGTCCTTTAAGCCCCTATAAACTTCGATAGTTTAGCCTGTATTAGTTCACCCATTCATTCGTGGTCAGCTGCAAAGTTGAAGGTTGTGAGAAAGAATCTCACCTAGTAGGCATCTCACCTAGAATTAAATGAAAGGTAAGAAGGGCGGTGCTGTGAAGAGGAGTGACAGAGAGACAAATTTCACTATGTTTAATGCAATTACACATTCCTAAAATGCCAGTCCTCTTCCCTCGCAGTACTTGGTTTCATAGCAAACAGAGTTGAGCCTCAGTTAATCATAAAATGGCATAAACCAGGAGCCTGGATCCCTCAACCCTGCCTGTTAATTCCAGTATTACCCTGCCTGACCCTCCTGACTCTTCTGAATTGCTCTCTTTTGGAAAACATTTTAGATTCTTAGGCAACTCTTTAAGAGATTTTATTGTGAAGTCACTTACCAAAAATTATATACCACATTTACCAAAAATGTACATTTTTGAAACTAAAACAGTAACAGACATCTTTTTTAATTGAAATGTAATCGACACAGAACATTATATTAGTTTCAAGTGTGCAGCATAATGATTCTGTATTGGTATATATTGTGAAATGATCACCATAAGTCTAGTTAATTTCCACCACCATATATAGTTACACATTCTTTTTCTTGTGATAAGAACTTTTAAGATCTACTTTCTTTCTTTTTTTTTTTTTTTTTTTTTTTGCTGTACGCGGGCCTCTCGCTGTTGTGGCCTCTCCCGTTGCAGAGCACAGGCTCCGGACGCGCAGGCCCAGCGGCCATGGCTCACGGGCCCAGCCGCTCCGCGGCATGTGGGATCTTCCCAGACCGGGGCACGAACCCGCGTCCCCTGCATCGGCAGGCGGACTCTCAACCACTGCACCACCAGGGAAGCCCTTAAGATCTACTTTCTAAGTAACTTTCAAATATACAATATAGTATTATTAACTGTAGTCACCATGCTGTACGCTTTATCCCCATGACTTATTTATTTTATAGCTGGGTGAGAGTGGTCAAATGGTACAAACTTCCAGTAGTAAACATCTATAAGCAACTGTTTATGTCAAATTAGTGGAGGTGATTTCCATTCTTAAGTAAAAGTCACAGTGCTGAACTTCTTAGAAGTAATAATACCAATAGATTAAGGATCCATTAAACTCTGAGCCCTATCCATGTTAGCATGAACTTTACTACAATCTAATTACTTGTCAATTAGATATTTAGTTCATATTAATGTAACTGCTTAAATTCTTTTTGAAATCAGGAGGAATAAAAATAAATAAATTTTGTTTTACTGAATTTAATTGAAGGTACATTCAGAAAAATGTGATTTATGTATTAGAGTAAAGTAGCCTGGCTGATCTCTCCAATCCCTTCCTTATGTAATATGAAAAGCCTTGAAATTCTTTAAACAGAACTTGTACTGTTTTAAGTGTACATGTATTCTTATCACCTTCCATCTCACAAATTCAGATTCTCATTATATTTTCTTCTGTACAATGTCATGGTCACCCTGGAGTCTGAATAATTTTATTTTGATTAATGAGGATAAGTAATAAAATACAGTTTGTGAATCTTGAAGCAATGTATCTCTCTCTCTCTCTCCTCTCTTTCACACACACATGTGTACACACATAATACACACACGAATACATAAACACACACACCTGCAAACATATAATTTTGTTAACTCATTTACACTCTCACCTAATCCCAAGCAGAATAAATGATGATTAATTTTAAAAATGCAGAGATAAAGATCAACAACTGTTACAGCAAAATAATGGCCAAATATAAATGCTGAAAGGGAAAATCAGAGAAAGAATGCAAGCAGGAAATCCTACCTGAGGAACATGGCTGTCATTGGGCCAAGTCTTAGTGCATAGTTTCCTAACAGACTAGGCAAAGAGACAACATGATGGATTACAGAGCTATCATTTTCTACGAAAAGAAAGCACACCAGTTCATCAGCAGAGGGAAAATTTACTATCCCTGAGTTCGAAGATGAATTTGTCACAAAGAGCTTTATATAACGGACAGTGAGCTCCATAATGTCCCCCATAGCAATTTTACAAGCAATATAGAGATGCTCCACATGGCTATTCTTTATAGTGTTCCGACACTGAAGCCAAGTAAGTGCCCATTGAAAGTTGTGGATCTATAAAGGCAGAGTGGGAGGTGAAGGTGGGGAATGGAGAGAAAAAGAAGCTGGCAGAAAGAAAAAGGCACAAATACGCATGTTTCTGCAACATGCCTTAGTGCAAATTTATGCTTCAACAATGTAGAAAACTGAATAGTTAATACTTAGAATATCTTGTTCGAATATCAGTGTCTTTCCAAGTTTCTGGCAGAAGTTATATGGTAGATCATTTAGTTACCAGACACATAGATAAAAAAGATGTTATATCATTCTGACAACTGAATAAGTTATTGTGTGTTTGCCATCTTAAATAACCAAACCATATGCACATGATACGGTCCGTAGACAGTATCTATTTCTTTGTGTTTTGCTTTGTCTTGTGTTTCTCCAAATAGCTCTGTATTTTGAAAAAGTGCTCAGCAGAGGCATCAAGATTTTGCCCCACTTTCCATTGATATGTGTGTTGTTTGTGTGGACATTTAAACTCTTGCTTTACTGATGTGTTTGTATGGCTTCATGGAGATTTTAGACCGTCAAAATTGTATTTCAAACCTCTATAATTTGCTTAATAGAAAGACAAGTGTTAGATATGCAACCTGTAAAGGAGATTTTGTTGCTTTTCACTTATAAAAAACGCTATTAGCTTAAGATTTGAAACTATCCTTTACAATAATGAATGTAACTGAACACTCCAAGAGCTTTGTGGTTAGACCTGGGTTGTAATCTCAGTTCTGACAAATATTAGGTAAGCGAGCTTGGGCAAGTGGCTTTAGCTTTGTTAGCTTCAGTTTCTTCATCTGTAACATGGTGACGGTAATACCTCCCCTGGAGGTTGTCTGGAGAATGACAGGTCATATGGTGAATGCACCATGCCTAAAACACAATGCACATAGAATTATCGATCACACAATCAGCCAATCAATCAGCCACAGTTAGTGAGCATTTTGAGTATCGCAATCTCAAGTTAGGAACTGAGTCTTCTCTTGTCTTCAGAGAAGCAGGGGCTCTAGTTCATTCCACATACTATTTGCTAAAGGATTTGTGGTCTCTAAATGCTAAAAACTATGTAAAATAAATACATGCATAAATAAAAGAGGGAAATAAGAAGCTTAGGTTGAAAACATACCTCGCACTCTGGCCAGATATGTGAACAATAATAATCATGAGTTTTATTCTGTCCACAAGCTTATAGGACCTGCTTTTTTTTGTCATTTCAAATAGATTTGGATAAAGAGATTTCACAAAGACTATCTAGAACAACTTCCTGAAGAAAAACTTTGCTAATATTTTCATGATAATTTTTGTGGAATTAAACTTCTATTTAAACTAAAATCCGGTAACCAATTAATCCAGGAGCTGCTACAATGGGTTAAACCCATTGATATCCCTATGGCACTGAGCTCAGAATGGCCTCTTAATAGACACCATCAGCTCACTTTCTACCTTTGGAGGCAGAGGCTCAAAATGTAAAGGAGTGTCTCGAAAAGCTGAGAATATCCTAGGAGAATAGCACTTTGCATGAGTAGATCATGAAATTTTGCTGACTTTGAGTGTGTGCCTTTATACACCTGTATGTAAATATGAATGGACAATGCCTTTACCGCTCTCTCTCTCTCTCTCTCAGGCAATTGTACAATTGAAAATCAACTATTACTTTCCTTTTATCTTGTTTATTATCTACAAGAAGGGGACAGTACTGACCCTCATATGTTATCTTCTCTCATGTAAAGGCAGTGTGGTGTAGCAGAAAGAATGTGGGTTTCTGAATTAGACCAACCTGTATTTTCATTCTGCTTCCTCCTATTCACTAGTTGAGGAAGCTTGAAAACACACACACACACACACACACACACACATGCAGATCTCTTTAAACCTTGGTTTCTTCATGGATAAATAGGGTTGATAATAACTATCTCATTGTTTAAAGTTAACTTTTTTATTCTAGGGGAAGTAAAATAACTTTTTATTCCCTTCAACACAAATGAACCACTATATATATATAGAAGCTGACACTCCCAGTGTACATGAAAACTCAAGCAAGTTTTAATGCCATCTCTTTCCTCCAACATTGAGAAGATAAGGGAAGGGAAGGAATTCCAGTCAACTAGGCATGTTCAGGGTTACACACCTTCACCACTCTAGGCAGGCATGAGACACACTGAGAGCCAAGAAGGACTGCAGTGTTATCTTGACAGCCACTCACCCTTAGAAACCCTCTTCCTTTCTCACAAGCCAGAAAAATAACAGAACTTCTCTCAGGAGTTCCCAGGAAGGATATGAGCAGGATGTAAGGCCAAATTCATGTCTGTGGCCTCAGACTATCCCAGAGAAAGTCTATAAGTAACTGCCAGTCTTACAGGTCCAATGGGACTGGGTAGAGTCCGGCTCTTCTGAGGCAAGGAGAGATGGGGCAGGAAGGGGTGGGGAGGTGAGGCAGCCTGATCACATCTAGAGTGAGGAAGCGTTTAAAGGTGGAGTTTGTCAAGAGTGGCCAGGAGGACAGGGCCCATGATATTCCAAGCAACCCCAACCAAACACATCTTTTAAAATGAGAGCTAAAATCCAATCCCAAATTTTCAGCAACTCACAAATCTGTGGTGTCAGAGTCAAATG
This sequence comes from Globicephala melas, assembly GCF_963455315.2. NCBI lineage: Eukaryota > Metazoa > Chordata > Mammalia > Artiodactyla > Delphinidae > Globicephala > Globicephala melas. The sequence goes on along the minus strand of NC_083327.1, from coordinate 64,804,807 downwards.
CCTCAGACATTTTTATATCTAAGTCCTACAGCTTCTAAATTCCTTAAGGGCTGGTTCTGTGAACAGATAAAATCTCCTTACAAAGTAGCTTCTCCTTGGAAGAGTCTAGACCCCAGGAAGATGGAATTGTCCCAGGGACCCCTTACCAAGATGAGGATCAAATCCATGTGAAAAGTGTCTGGCCCATAGGAGGCACTCAACACACAGTAGTTTCTTGCTATAATTAGATTCATTTCTCCACTGTTACCAAAAAAATTATGTATTTGTTGAACATCTCCTATGTGCTAAGCATTGGACTTGATCCTAGGGCAAAACAATGTCTGAGAATGGCAAGTCCAGATGCTCACAGAACGTAAAGTCTGGCTTTGACCTATTTTTTACACTATTTCTCCAAGACGTGGTCTTGGCAGTGTGATTCGTTAGGCTGAGCACATTACTAGTGGGTAAAAGACAAAATTGGGATTCTAGTTCTACCATTAATAAGCTATGACTTTGGAAAAACGATGTAATACTCCTACTCCTGGATGTCAGTTTCTATAGAAAAAGAAATCAATGGAGAGATAAGCTTTAAAACCCCCTTCTTCTGAACATAGGTAACTACACGGTTATCAAACACATATCCTTGTACTTGTTCATGCCACACTTCAACCAACCAAGATCACTAGCCCTCTCAAAAGTGCTATTTTTCTTGCCTGATCTTATTACCGCTCTGTCTTCATGCCTAGCTGGTTAGTAATGGCAGCCGGGTTCCATTGGCCCAGTTGTAGCCATGCACCTGTGGCACAAAGTTTTGCAGATTGAAGTGACTAGCAAGGCTTAAACCATGGACAAGCAGGTCTCAGGGCACCCACTCCAGCAGTGGACAGCTGCTCGGAAGCTGTCTACACCATGATTTAACACTAAGAACTTGTTTTGAAACAGCTCTTTTCGACACCAGATGTCCAACAACGGCTATTTTCACAGGCCTGACACAGTCCCTGCAAGGCTCAGGCATGTCATTTTGCTCTAAAATGTGCTGTATCAATGACATGTCTCCACACCATCTCCTGTCTCAGGTTTCCTGAGAAAAGGAAGGCGCTCGGGTGAAATCAGAGACTCCATTGGACTGACTGGTAAGTTTCAGCCTTATCGAGGTTCCCCCACATTTCAGTGTAGTTTTGTGCACTTTGGTGATGCTGAGAACAGATTGATGCCAATAAGCCATTTGAGATAAGAACTAATTGGAAACAGAAGGTTGAAGAATGATGATGTTGGGAACGAGCAAAAGGGACAGACAAGTAATTATTCAGGCAGAATTTCTTTACGCAAAAGACAGATGGAAAAGGGAACAAAATTCCAAAGTCCATGGCAGAAGTAAGCAGCTGCACATTTCTTTTTTTGTGGAAAAGCAAACAGAGTGAGTGATTCACTGGGTTGGTAATGGGTTCCAGGGATCCCTAGGGAGTCACAATGTGCTGGCAGCCCACAGCATGTAAAATCACTCAGTGGTCTCCATCGAGTTCACCTCCTCAACTGACTCTAATTGTGAGGCATATGAGATGAGATTTAAGGGAGAGACTGAAGAGAAACAGCCTCCCATTCACACATGAATCACAGAAGAGGTGCACTGCAGAAAAGGCAGGAAGATCAACACACACACCAAACGTTCCACATTCGTAAAAACCCGTAGATCAGATTCAATTGAACATTTCCATTCATAACTATAAACTCACTATAAACAGAAATCATGAGAAAGTGGCATCTCGGAAAATATTCCTCAAAATTATCATCAAGTCATCAGGTTGTGGATAAATAAAGCTCTATGATCTCAAAGCTAAATTTGAAAGACAAAGGCAGTAATAATTAGAAATCAGGGTTGGAGACAGAGATACCAACTTCCCCCCAAAGCAAAATCCATTAGCAGCAACCTTACTCAGCAGGACTAATTTAAATGCTGTTTAACACTGTACTGTCTACAAAAAGATAAAAATGAAAATGAAGACCCAAAAAATGTTTCTTAGTTTTTATCCCAGGCTCAAACTATCTATCTATCCCCATCTTTCTCTCTCTCTTTCTAATGTGTAGATGTATATATAGATATTTATAGATATAGATATATGCACATATAAGAGTGACTTTAGGACAAATGCATTGAAAGAACATTCTTCAAGGACATCCCTCCCAAGGAATGATAGGATCAAAGGAACTGGGTACCCAGTTAGCTGCGAACATGAAACCAGATCCCAGGCTTCACAGTGATGAAAGGAGTTTTTAATATGTAGAAAACGATAAAGAAAAGAAAGAAGGGAAGAGAAATAAGATCTCATACAAAAAGTCACAATTTGGTCAATAGGGATAAGAAAAAAGGATAGGTATAATTATTAAAGAAAACAAGAACAGGCAGTAATAGATTTCAGAATAATACATTTTAGGATGCGATGAGGTATAAATCTTTACAATGGGATTTTTACCCCATTTGGGGTTTTTACAAACTGAAGCTAAAGTACATTCAACTGCAATCACTCCTCTGCCCCAACTCCTTCTTCCCTTCTCTCAAGTTTCTAGACTCCTTCCTGCTTCAGTCCAGACACCAGAGTTCTTCTGCTGATCCAGCTCCTCTCAACCTGCCCCTCTGGCTAAATCACACTCAGCCTTCTCGCCTCAGACTCAAAGTCTCAGATGCCTGGCTTGAGTTCCTTTCTCGTCTTTAATATGGAAACTCTAGGTTATTCTCCCATAAAACTCATGGGTTTTCTTGCACATTATGTAATGCAGTTTGAAGTTATATATTTATTTCTATTTTAGTTTATTTTCCTCACCACACTGTGAGCTCCCCTTGAGCAGAAACTTGTTTGTTTTGTTCACCACTGTGACATCTAGTCTCCGACAGAGAGCTTGGCACAGAATAAGTGCTCAATAAAACTTGCTGCTGATTTAACAGACACCACTCCCAAAATCTCTCATAGGCATAGCATTTTGCTACCTATGGCTAAAAATAATAATTATTATTATATATAATTATATTATATATTACACATGATAACAATAGCAACAGCTATATCTAGGACTTAACAATTAACCATGTGTCAGGCACTGTTCTGAGAATCTTATTTACACTGAGTCACTTAATCCTCATGACACCCCAAGACATGGGTACTATTGTGATATCCATTTTAGAAATGAAGCCATTGAGGCACAGAAAATTAAATAACTTGCTCAAAGTCAACTAGCTATTAAATGATGGAACCTGTGTTAGAAAACATTCTCCAGAGCAGCAGAACCAATAGGATGCATATACATTATGAGAGATTTATTTTAAGGAACTGGATTACGTGTTTGTAGGGGCAGGCAAGTCTGAATCTGCAGAGCAGGCTGGAGACCCAGGGAAGAGTCGACGTTGTCATTTGAGCCTGAAGGCAGTCTGCTGGCAGAATTCCCTCTTCTTAAGGGATGTTAGCCTTTTCTGTTAACACCTTCAACTGATAGGAGAAGGCCTACCATCTTTTGGAAGGTAACCAGCTTTACTTGAATTCTAATGATTTAAATGTTACTCATATCTTAAAAAATACCTTCACGTCAACATCTAGACCGATGTTTGATCAAAGCTAGGTACCATGGCCTTACCAAGTTAATACATAAAATTAGCCATCACAGAGCCAGGATACAAATTCAGTCTACCCCCAACATCCAAATACTTAATGAATATACTACTTAGGCATCTAGACTATGAGGATTCCCTTAAAATTCATTTTCTACACTTATGACAGTGAGATAAATACATAAGTATTTGTGTGTGTACGTTTGATCGTGTGTGAGAATAAAGAATAAAATTCAGGAACATGTGCCACAATAATTTCCACAGGTAAAAATATTTCCTTGTTTTATTGGGATAATTGTTAAGTATCAAGATGGAAAAAGATAAACTGTAGGACTTACATTTTAAAGATGACCTATTGCTTAGTATCAATTTTCAAATAAGCTTTAAATGGCAGGAAAGTAACTCAGGACTTCAAAGACATTCTTGTACCACAGTATCCAAAGACAAGGAGAATAAAGGAATTAATATCATGGTTTCAAAGCAGAACAGTGAACGGAAGTGACAGTCCCTGGGTTCCAGTTGTAATTCTGCCATGCGTTGAACGTGGTTGTGAGCAGAGATGACCATGACCACTCAGGATGACCATGAGTTCCCCACAGCAGCACTGCCACCAACTTCCCTTCAAATCTAATAGTCCAAGTTTCATGCTCATTTTTTGGAGAAAGTTACCACCTCCAGACATCTGGGTTACATAAAAAAATATGTCACCCTGTGTTTAATATATTAGGTCATGGACATATGCTCACACAAGCAAAATATAATTTACTATTTATAAGCCACCATAGTAGAGAGCCAAATCCTGTCATCATGGAGTACAGATCCAGTGTTCTGTACTTTTCACGTCCATAAAGTAGGCATAGAATTTCCAATTATGGATGTTGATACATTATAGAATGTTGGAAGAAGCAATTTCAGAAGCACATTTTCAGAGACCAGCTTTTTCTTTAAAGTAAAGCCTGGCTTTGCAGGAGATGCCCACTAGAGAATTGGAATAAATATTTGTAAGGATTTTTATTTTGAAGAGCTGAGGATAACAGAAGCTATTTGCTGAGAACTTTTATCCATCATTAAAACAGATACCCTGAAGCCTGGCAGTGAATGGAGTTCTACTCTGCTCCCTGACTTACCCACTTTTTGGTGTAAACCACAGTAAAGGTGATGAATCATCAGATCCCAGAAAAATAAGACTCCTCAGGTCAGTTCCTTTGGGGCAGAGCATCCAAACGGAATGATAGCTATGTCATTCACCAGAAATAGACATCAGTTCATCTAAAACATTCAAGTGAAAGAGTCCAAACTGAGGAATCAAAATTTTATGTATAACTAGAGGCATGATAATTGATGATTTGGAACACCAAGAAGCAATGTTTACATTTCAAACATACAAGGCTTGGTTTTCCTGGCATGAACATGAATCAGACAAAAAGGATATACACAGTTACACAGGAGGAGACATGTTTCAGCTATGAACATTTCACTGGAAATGACAAAAAGAGCCTGTGGGAAAACCCAGAGGACAAGAGAATTGAGTGAACACAATAGGAACTTGCACATAGAGATGAAGTTAAAGGGGATAAAACCACACCATTTAAGAAGAGAGTAAATCACATTTCATAATTTTATATTTGCCTGGTTTTTGTCCACTCCAATATTTTAAAAGTCCATTATTCTTCGTGTTTGTGGAAAAGCACAGGGCCATATTTCAATTTCGCCTGAATGCCATCTCCCATGGCTAAAGATTTTGCAACAGTTTATGAGGCGACAGCATGCTAGAGTTTAGATTTTGCAGTGTGTGTGTGTGTGTGTGTGTGTGTGTGTGTGTGTGTGTGTGTGTGTGTGTGTGTGTGTGTGTGTGTGTGTGTGTGTGTCCTTCCAAAGGGAAGGTGTTCTTTTCACCTCTTTGCCTCTTTGGGGCTGCGGCAGAGAAGGAAGCCTCTGCAGTTTATATTAGCTTTGTCAGCCCTGTAAGCAACCATCTGTTTCAGCGGCGGAGTGCGATCTGTCAGTTTTGTTTTTGGTGGGGATGTAGTGGCAGGAGCTGGCTTATTGTTGCTTCTTGGAGACTGCAAAGTAATTAACCATTCCAGTACTGGTTACAAAAGAGATGGACACTCTCAACATTGGGCCAGATTTTTGCTTTATCCAGTGCTGGAAGTACTACAAAAAACTGAATAGCTATTCATCGTGCTTTATTGTTTCCTAAAGAGGCAACATGCTCTTTGTTATAAAGGCAACCTGGATTTTCTGACATACTGTTTCATTTCAATATCTGTGCGCCAAAGATGGAACAAAGTCTGGGTGCTGTAGACAAACAATCAAAACATGACAGTGACAAACACCCTGAGAGACCTCATTCGCCAACACGTGAACAGGGACCTTGTCATTCACAGACAATGGGAGGTGTGAGCTGGGGCTTGGAAGAAAATAGGAAAGAAGAGGGGGCAGGGGGTTGATTTTTAATATATTAGGGGGATGTGATAATTTTCTGATTGAGCATAACTTTATAGGGAACAATCCTAATAAATCAAAGACCTGTGGAAAGAGGACCAACAGGTTTTATATTTTATTCTATTTTTCTCATGGCTTCTCTCTATTTGTCTTTCCCTCTTTCTCTTTAATCTTCAGCATGACGTTCTGTCTCGCTTGCGATCCATGAAATGGACTTAACAATCGAGCTACAAGATGTTGAAAACACCTCTCAAATGGATGTATAAAATAGATTTTGAGAGCTTTTGGAAAGAGTTACCCTATAAGAGAAAAGTAAGGGAAAATGAACAAATTACTCTCTTGTTTCTAACATTACAATCTCTGAACACTCTGTAGTATATATTTATTAATTTAATAGGACTAGTCAAGAGTAAATACTGTCTTATTTTCAACTGACTCGTTTATCTTTTCCAGCAAATTAAAAAGTTTGATGAAATAGTTAGGTTGGGTATCATATGAGATAAGAAAATACTTCCAGTAGTGTGGGCTAAATATTCCACACTTGTAGTTATTCTAGCCCTGTACACAATGGCAGGGTTTGAAAAATTAGATTCTAATCTTCTGAATGTATCCTCAAAAAAGTCATCCCACCATTTTTCCTGACAGCTTACTAGTTATCTTGTTTTTTTTCTACTTAACATTTTTTTTGCTTTAAGTAATAATTTATAAAGATATTTTACTTCACAATATTATACTTTGCAATTAAAACTATTCTTTATTAGTTAATGAAAGTAATTAATCTATGTCCAATTGTCAATGTTCCTTTAGTATTTTTAGGCCAAACTCAAGTCTTCCATTCTTTTCTCCACACTAAATATTTATCAATTTTGCTTTTTTCTGTAGATGTTTAGTTATCCATTTCTTGGTCTGCTATTCCAATTGTTCCTTTAAAAAACAAAAAAAACTATATACATAAGTAATATTGAGGCCTAACCAAAACCATGTGGGACGAGGTATATTTTACTTCCTATTTTTAAGAAATTCAACTCTTTAAGTTAGGAAAATTATTGCTTTTTAAATTTAAGGGTATCGTTTTCTTAACACATACATATTTCACCTATGGTTCTCTGCATGACTTCAAATCTTTTGAAGTATTTGTATATTTAATTAAAATTAGAATCATGCAAATGTTGCTGTCACCTTGATTAAATTCAGTTTTACAGCATCCTGCTGCTCCTTATAGAAAGAGAGAATGTCCTGGATCTGACCTTCGGGCCCATCTGGTCAGGTGACTACGGCCTTTATGGACATACTGACTCAACAGGTATCTTTATCCTGCTGTCTGCATCCAAAATGATACAGATCACTCTTATCAAGGTAGAGTCTTCTAGAGAATACTGAAAGCCCAGCCAAAGAGCAAGTCTTGGCAAAATTACAGAGTAAGAGATGTTTTAAGTGGTGTATCTTTGACCCTCTCATCATAATTCGATAGCTGTGAAGGCCGGCTTAACGTTATGTTCAACTTTGTAATTCTTCCCTTTTGCTCTCACCCCCAGCTTCAGTTCTTTCAGTCTAATACAAGGCCTCAGAGTAGACATCTAGGAAATGTCTGTACTCCGTAACATTTGCCTACACCCCATACCTTCTCTTTTTTTTTTTTTGCGGTACGTTCAGGCTCAGCGGCCATGGCTCACGGGCCCAGCTGCTCCGCAGCATACGGGATCTTCCCGGACCGGGGCACGAACCCGTGTCCCCTGCATCGGCAGGCGGACTCTCAACCACTGCGCCACCAGGGAAGCCCTGCCTTCTCTCTCTTTTGTCCTTATCTCTCCAGGATATTCAAACAGAATCCACATGAATGCCCGCTCTTCCCAAGAATTCTGACATGCTCTTGCTTAGGCATCTCAGAACTTGTTGATGGGGTGATCACCCACCCTTCAACAATCAGTAAAATCTTTCCAAACTAATACATGCTCTACACTTGTACTTCTGCCTCCAGTTCCACTTCCAATGTGTGGGTTTTTCCCTCACTACCACACAACAGAGAGATAGCATCAGAATCCACAGGTTAAAGGCTCACCTTAACCTTATGAAACCAGAAGCTCCTTTTCACCTTATGAAACCAGAAAAGGAAGAGCAAATTAAGTCCAAAGTAGGCAGAAGAAAAGAAATAATGAGAGATAGAGCAGAAATCAATGCAATTAAAAACAGGAAATCAATAGAGAAAAATCAATAAAACCAAAAACTGGTTCTTTGAAAAGATCAATAAAATTGATAAGACTCTAGTCAGGCAATCTAAGAACAAAAGAGAGAGGACACAAAATACTAACACCAGAAAAAAAGATCATCAACCAGTAGACATTAAAGGATAATAAAAGAATACTATCAACAGCTCTATGCCCACAAATTTGATAACCTAGATGAAATGGACCAATTCCTTAAAAGACAGAATTTGCCAAAACTCACACAAGAAGAAATAGACAATCTGAATTGGCCTATATCTATTAAAGAAGCTGAATCAATAATTAATAACCTTACAAAACAGAAACTACCAGGCTTAGACAGGTTCACTGGTAAATTCTACCAAACATTTAAGGAAAAAAATATATATACCAATTCTCTACAATCTCTTTCATAAGATAGAAGCAGGGCTTCCCTGGTGGCGCAGTGGTTGAGAGTCCGCCTGCCGATGCAGGGGACACGGGTTCGTGCCCCGGTCCGGGAAGATCCCACATGCAGCGGAGCGGCTGGGCCCGTGAGCCATGGCCGCTGAGCCTGCACGTCCGGAGCCTATGCTCCACAACGGGAGAGGCAGGGGGAATAATTTCTAACTCATTCTATGAAGCTATCATTACACTACCGAAATCAAACACTCTTAAAACTCAATAATAAAGCAAACAACTCATTAAAAAATAGGCAAACGACATTAACAGACATCTCACCAAAGAAGATATGCAGGTGGAAAATAAGCATATAAAAAGATGTTCCACCTCATATGTCATCAGAGAAATGCAAATTGAAACAAAGATGAGATTCTACTACACACCAAACTGTAACACTGATAATACCAAATGGTGGTGAAGATGTGGAGAAACAGAAACTCTCATTCATTGCTGGTGCGAATGCAAAGCAGCACAGCCACTCTGGAAGACAATTTTGGTGGTTCCTACAAAACTAAACATACACTTACCATATGTGCCAGCAATCACACTCTTACTGGTATTTACCCAAAAGGAGTTGAAAGCATGTCCACATAAAAAGGTGCACATGGATGTTCATAGTAGCTTTATTCATAATTGCCAAAAGTTAGAAGCAACCAAGATGTCCTTAATAGATGAGCAGATAAATAACCTGTGGTATATCCAGATAATGAAATATTATTCAGCACTAAAAAGAAACGCACTATCAAGCCATGAAAAGGCATGGAAGAGTCTTACATGCATATTATTAAGTGAAAAAAGCCAATCTGAAAAGGCAATCGTCTGATTCCAATTATATGACATTCTGGAAAGACAGAACTATGGAGACAGGAAAAATATTAGCAGTTGCCAGGGGTTGGTGGGAAGGGGGAGGGAGGCAAGAGATGAATAGGCAGAGCACAGAAGATTTTTAGGGCACTGGAAATACTCTGGATGATAGATACACATCATTATACATTTGTTCAAAATCATAGAATACACAACACCAAAAGTGAACTGTAATGTAAGCTATGGACTTTGGGTGATGATGATGTGTTAATGTAGGTTCATCAATTGTAAAAAAAAAAAAATGCCACTCTGGTGGGAGATGTTGATAATTAAGTAGGCTGTGAGTGTGTAGGAGCAGAGTGTATTTGGGAAATCTCTCAATTTTTCTTTGAACCTAAAAATGCTCTAAGAAAATAAAGTGTTAATAAATTTTTTAATAAAAAATAAAAATACCAAAAGAAAGGGGGAGAAAAAGAGCATGTAGCAGTGGTAGGAATCACAAGAGATGTTTGCATAAAATAGAGCTTTTGTAAAATGAAAGAAAAAATGTAATGAGATGTAATATGCCAGCGCTGTCAAAGCTATGCTTAGGGTGCACAACGCAACCTGACTCAAAGTGAATATAATTAACACTGTCATCAGTAACTGAAGGTCTTAATTTCTTAAAAAGCAAGACCATGACGATTTCTTTCTGTCACATCAGAATCTAGAACAGAGCTCTTTATACAAGTAGGTGCTACATAAGTGTGTTTTGAATCATTTGGTGGAGAGTGTCTATCACAATAGGCTGACAAATTTGCACACAAATATTAAGTCACCGACAAACGTAGGCAGAAACTCACCAAACCCAAAAGGCAATATGTTTGTCCTTAATGTAAAGAACAAATGTGTCATACTCTCAAGGTGGAAGAACCGTCGTTGTGCAGAAATTAGCCTCTAGGTCAATAATGAAATGCTTAAGACACAGTCAGGGACAGAAATTTGGGACATGAAAGACAGTGTTATTGTTGTATGTCTATATGACCCTAAGCACCATTTTATAAACCATTAAAAACTGTCAGGTCTCCCATGACATATTATATTCTCATAAAAAGACACAAATGCTAAATTAAGTTTGAATTTGAATTAGCAAAGAATAAGAAAATCAATTTATGTGTTCCCAGTGCAATCTCAACCCTTGCACTCTTGCTTTGCAACTGTGTATTTCATTAGTATATTTTGTTACATGATCATGTAATATTTATGCAGTAACACAATATTCTCTGTACATCTAAGATTAGAGAAAAAGTGCAGTTCCTTTCCATTATGTTGTGCCCTTTATCTGCTGAACACTCTGTAACGTTACCCGAGGTTTGATGATTATGTAATGAGGGCTCCTATTATAATACACACTGCACAGTTGGAGAACTGCTGTGGGAACCTTAACTCTGCAAATCCTGAGTTTTGGAACAATTAAAGCCTTGGTTTTAATGTTACATTCACTCATTTTTTCCCAAAATATTTTGCTTTTTTTCCTTAAAACCCAGAAGTACTAGAGTAGAAGAAATGTAACAAGAATTATAGGAAAAAGTTCCACAGGAGATGAAATGACAGCTGCCATCTGGTGCATAACAGATGTGTGTTCCACAAACTTTTTTTTTTTTCTTTTGAGTTTTCCTATCCAAGTCCTGGCCAGACCCAAACACTATGCCTTGGTTATGCCATCTGACAACCTTACAGCCCCAGGCTGACTGACTGCAGGCTAGTGTTTTTCCTTGAATTCAATGAAGCCCCAGGGAATAAACTAACAGGTTCAAGAATGATACTCAATGGTTATTTTCCTTCAGAAAGCTGTGGAGAACTGCCACTAAGTTCACGTATAAGAAATAAAGTCCAGAAAGTTTCCAATAAGGGATCATTAAAGATTCTGTGCCTTCAAAGACAGATATTCAGGACTTGGTGCCATTAGCAGTTGCTGTCCCAAAACAAAGAAAGGAATCACCTGGAGGGCCACGTGATTTCTTCCTTCCAAGTAAAATAGTCCAAACCTGATTAGCCGTTAACATTTGCACAAGTACAACCCTACTGAAACTGACAAAGCCACTTGCTTTCTAGAACCTGGTCATGTGTCCTGAGATTTCTAAGGTTGGTGATTTGTATCAGAAAGCACTGACACACATGACAAGTAATTAGAAGTTTATGGAGCCGTCTCCTTTGTGACTTTATAAATTAAGATCGAATTTTTCTAAAAGGTCAAATGACCAAATTAAAATTTAAAAGTCATTTTTTTTTTAAAGATAGCCCATGGAAATGCAATTTTCTTTATAAATCTTTGTTCTCTTCCTGAGCTCAAGAGCAACTTACATCAGCTCTCAGATTTTGTCATGGTGCTTTTTTTATGGGTCAGATTCATCTATTCTTAATGCTTTATGGTAATAATGCCCTTGACATGCCTTTAGAGTTTAACAGTTCATTTTTTTTCTGTGAATGTGACCCTTGTCTTTTTGGCATCCACCTACCTGGCACAAGAGAGCTCAATCAAGGAAATATGGGTGACAATAACTGCAGTCTTTAGTTCTGAGACAGTACAAGTGTCATTGCTGGAGCTTGTGCTGCTCCATGTTTTTCTCTCCTCTTGACATGGCTCCAAAGCGGCTTAAATTTCCATTGGTGGTAATTAATTATTTTTCTCTCTAAAGCCATTATCATACAGAATCTTGCTTTATTTCCTTAGGACCTCAACCATGCTGAAGTTCTAGTTGCTACCTTGAGGGGCATCCAGATGTTTTCATGTATTGCTAGGGGTTTGCCTCCTTTCTTGGTTTATCATTCTGCCTTACTATTGATTCTGATGATGTGGGTTCCTGATGCAGTCTGTGACCTTACTATTTGCCACTCTGTCATTGATGCTATAGTCATCACCATCATCACCACCACTTCATTTCTTCTCTAACTGAACCTCCGGCAATAAATCCCAGCCTGTGCACTTGGTAGATATAGAAAGGAACCTAAAGAGTCAATTCAAGATGATTTGCTATCTGGTCATGGAGTTAATGTGTTTACAAAACAGAGATGTACATAAAAATCATCACTGAATGCAAAATAGTCCATCATACAGTTGTATGTATATCAATCAATAAACACTAAAAAATATTTAGTTTAGCTAATTTAATCGGGAGTCACTGGGCTAAATCCTACTATCGGGCTCCCAAATAGGGTGGTTTTGAAGTCTGGGTCCTTACAATAGCCCTGTTTTATAACCCTTTTATTGGAATAATCTTGCAGTCCTATTCTCTGGAAACCTGAAACAAGTTCCTTTGGGGCCGGGGGTGGTGGTGGGGAGTAAAAACTGAACACAACATAATTTTCTGTTCCTCCATGAAATAATACTCTTGAAAGCAAAGCAAATTTAACTTACCTACTTGCACCAGAAGTACTTGTTCCTTGAGGATAAGAATGTGAACCAATAGCCAACTTATTAAGACTAATAGCTTGCTCGTCAAGAATAGCTTCCAGGCCCTGGCTTCTCAGAGCCCATCGATCCAAAGCTATTACGTAATACACTTTCTCCAGTCCCAACTTGTACTCTATCTTACAAGGCCTGACTGAAAACTTTCCCAGTCCAGGTCCTGAAACCTTGTTTGATATCCTACCCTGACTTCCCCCTTCTGAAACACTGTTAAGATATTGCCAAGGTGATGCTCTTCCTCATCTAATAAACTTAGTTTTCCTTGATCAATGGGTATTTCCAGTAGACTTTCAAAAACTGACAAACGTAGAGGTCCCATGGGCATCCAATCAAGATCCCTTCATCCTCTGTACAATAACTGGAGAAGTACCTTCCCCTGAGGCGCCTTGATTCTCTAAGCTGGATGTTCAGGTTCCATGTTGTGGTCGACATCACACGTGCTTGACACACAGAAAATTCGATTTCCAGTGAAACCATAAAATTACTTGTTTCCATTTAAAAGAAATATAGGGAGCTCTTCATCCTCCAAGTTGGGACTGGCTGGGAGTCTCTTTGACCCCAAGAGTGAGGTACGACTTAAATTGGGTCTCGGCTCCAATTTCCTTTCATCAGCTCATAAAGATTGTTTATTTTCTCAATGAGGAATAAAGGGTTTTAGGAATTCTTTGATTATCAAGTAGAAAACAGCCTTTTCTTCTTACACTTTGGTTTATATCTCTGTCAGCCCTTCTCTCATGAGTCTGTAAGAAAAATTTTATGGGGAAAGGAGTTGCGTAGGCCCAGCAAGTCTATCACCAAGGACCGAAGGGTTCAGAAGATCTTGGAAGACACATTTTTTGGACAAAATTTATAGTATGCTTTGAATAGATGTAGTTTATTGTCATAAATTATATATGAATAAAGTTGATTTAAAATAAATATTTATGGACTTTCCTGAGACAGGTCTTTGTGTCCCTAGAAATGCTTTATTTAGTTTTGTCTGCCCTGAGCTCCCAGCTGTTAACAACTTACCTTTGGCAAGGTCTAGAGACAGGAAATAGGAACGGCTACCTCTTTCTGACTTTTACTGATTATGAGGGTCTCTTTTCACATGTTAACTCATGTGTGTAACTCTCCAACATAATTCCACCAAGGAGAATCTGACATTTCAGTGGCCTTTGGGAAACTTTTGGCATGAACAAGAATGCTTATTTGAGAGAGGCAATAAAACAAATAGAGAGATTATAGAAAGATTCTCTGACTTGTCTGTCTCAAAGAGAGATCTCTTTGTTTAAAACAGGAAACTCTCCCTGTGACATGACCATACTTCAAAGTTTGACGTACAATTAAAAAACACACAGCTTGATGGAGTTGAGAAAATTCTGAGTTACTGTTTAACTATATTTTTTTTCTCTCACTCTTTTTCTGTTATGTGTGTGTGTGTGAAAGTAAGTTTTTGTGAAGCTAAACATTCCCCTCTGCTTGCAGAGGACAAGATAATTCGTCTTTTGCAGTGATAATTTAATATTGGTCTGAAACATGCAGCTTCTCATTTTTTTCTTTTTTCCTTTCCAACTCCTTTTTCTGTTTCTTTTTCTGTTTCTGTAACTTTAGGGATTAATTGATCAAAAAATAACTGTTTTGTTTTTCTGTACACATTCTAGGAATATCTAGCACAGATAAACTGTCAAGAATTTTCAAAAACAAATTGCTCTATGTGTTTTTTTTAACTTGCCAAAGCTGTATGTAAGAAGAAAAAGTTTACCTGTGAGTTTGGATAATGATCTTGTTAGATAAAAAGATAAGCTAGGCATTTAGAGCTTTTGACATGAATTCACAACCTTAATTGATTCTTCTGTTATATAAATACAGAGGTTAATTTGTATTTTTAAGTACATGAACTATAAAGAGATGATTACTTAGGTAAATTAGAGTGATTAATTTTAGCTTAAAACAATTTTAGCCTTCTCCATAATATCACTACCAGAAAATGTAATGTGAGCACAATATTTTAATTAATACATGATTTGAACTTAATTTCTCATTTAAATTTAAACTTTAAATTTAAACTTTTTAAAAATCTCGTTTAAACTTTTTAAAAATCTTACTTTAGTTCAATGAGTACATTAAATTATTATTTTTACAAATGGTTTAGAGTACAAATATATACCAAAATATGTTTAACTAAATGAAACTGAATAATAGTTATCTTTTTAATATTATGTACTCTTTTAATGCTATAAATCACAAGGATTTAATGTGTCAACTTAACTCATAATTTCCAGATTTGTAGTCAACTTTAAGACTTCAGCCTAATATTAAGTTGTAATTAATAAATTATCTTAGACAAGTTCTAAATATGAAAAAGAAACTACACACATTAGTCACTAATATTATTTTAAATAAATCATTTTTTTCTTATTTTTATATATGGAATGAATATATATTAAAAGGATGTACACATCCCTTAAATGTTATTGTTCATATGTTTATTTTGTCATCTTGAAACATGTTAAAGCTGTATAAAATGTGTTTACAGGGAAGAAAATAGCTAGATAATTCTTGATGTACTACCTTCCAGTCTTTTCTAGAAATTATTCACAAAAACAAAAGTTAGCTCCTTTAATTAAAGGTTGTAATTAATAAAAATGATTATAGAGAAACAGGAATGTGTATATAAGATAATAAATCCACTTTGTTCTTTAAAGGACTTGTTCTAGTTTATTGAAATGGTAATGTTAAAATGATATATACATACTGATTATGTATAGGTGATTAAGTTAATTATATTGGAAAGATAAGATTAAAAACTTTAACTTCATCATCTCTTTGCATAGTTGTATATATATCTAAACATATACATAAAAAGTTACACTAAGATTAATTCAAATACTTGTAAATAATAAAAGAAGATAAATTTAACAGTATACTGCAAATGTAAAATTTCCATAATAAGAAAATTTTCTTTATCTGACAAAACCATATCAGGTGCTGTTAACAACTAACATAATAGTAAAATTCTAGGATGTTAGTCTTTTTTTCTTTTTAACATCTTTATTGGAGTATAATTGCTTTACAGTGTTGTGTTAGTTTCTGCTGTATAACAAAGTGAAATCAGCTGTATGTATACATATATCCCCATATTCCCTCCCTCTTGCGTCTCCCTCCCTCCCACCCTCCCTATCCCACCCCTCTAGGTGGTCACAAAGCACCGAGCTGATCTCTCTGTGCTATGCAGCTGCTTCCCACTAGCTATCTATTTTACATTTGGTAGTGTATATATGTCAATGTCACTCTCTCACTTCACCCCAGCTTACCCTTCCCCCTCCCCATATCCTCAGGTCCATTCTCTACATCTGTGTCTTTATTCCTGTCCTGCCCCTAGGTTCTTCAGAACAATTTTTATTTTATAGATTCCCTATATATGTGTAAGCATACGGTATTTGTTTTTCTCTTTTCTGACTTACTTCACTCTGTATGACAGACTCTAGGTCCATAAGATGTTAGTCTTTAGATTCACATTTCTCAGTTGAAAACACAAACATCTTCTTTGAATCATGTTCCATCTAGAAAAATTCTTAGGAATGGTCCAAAAGCAAGCAGATGACATTTGGGAAGAGAAAGCTTCCACTCAAAACTTTTCTGTAAAGATAATTGTAAACAGCAAGACCTATGCAAGACCCACAGACAAGAGCCACTATTGTCACACTTCAATCTGCATGCTTTTTTTTTTTCCACAGTGATTTTTCTTTCCTCTTAGCTGTTATAAAGATTCTGGATTTTTAACAGACACTTGCTATCTCTTAACTGAGATATTTATAAGATTCCGTTCTTAACATTGACTTTGGCATCCTTAGTCACTCATTAGTATAAATTCAATGCCTGGCTATAATTTGCTTATGATTTGGTAAAAAAAAAAAAAAAAAAGAAAAAACACACACAACCAAAATGACTGTAGGGTTTGTGCTCATTTTCCTAGATGTCACCCAGTTTCCTTTCATAAGAGTCACTTGTAAATTACTCTGTTGATTTCCTTAGTAATTGGAGTAAATCATTAAGTAACTTTTTAGATTAAAAACAATATACATACCAGAAAGATAGATATCTAAAATTCTCTCTTATGTCAAACCAAAAAATGGAAGTTTCACAGAAACCACTCCCTACAGAACTTTTAAAGAAGCTAGACTCTGTAAAGAGCTAGGGAACAGAGACTGTATATGTGCATGCTATCTCACTTTTACAGACCTTACCAAAAAGGCATACCACTTAGACTGTACTCTGAACTCTTTGTCTTTAGAGCTACCTGATGAACTCTATACTATAAATGGATCACATGATATAGGACCACGCTTAATGAGTGGTACCAAAATATTTTATTGCTATTTGAAAACTGCACAGGGATATTTTGACTGAAAACCTATCATTGTGTGGTCTTCTGGCATTGGATTTATAGCACTGAAGTTTCTTGCCTATTGCCTACAAATTGGACGAAGATCTATTATCTTGGTATAACAAGTATCTTGGTCCCTTCAGTATAGCTTTGATACCCAAGGGTCTTATTGGCCTGTCAATTTCCCATCTCCAGAAAAGAGATCTGGACATAGTTTAATTCAAAGACAAAAGCTGAGCCTTGAATTAAGTTTACAAAAACTTTAGTCATTTAAAGGAAATTTGAACTGCTTTTTCTTGTCTCAAATCTTCATTTCATGTTTTTCAAGGGACCCAAAAAGTGGAGAAAAATTATACATGTTACGGTTCAGAGAATAGCAGGTGAATTGAACTATGTCACTAAAACCATATTAGTTTCCTATTGCTTCTGTAACAAATACCACCAACTTAGTGTCTTAAATCAACACAAATGTATTATCGTCTGGAGGTCAGAAGTCCAAAATGCATTATACTGGAGTGAAATCAAGGTGTCGGCAGGGCTGCCATCCTTCTGAAGCCTCTAGAGGAAAATCCATCTCCTGGTCTTTTCCAACTCTAGAGGCTGCCTGTGGTCATTGGCTCATGGCCTCCTATTTTCAAAACCAACAATGTCATCACTCTGACCCCTGCTTCCACTGTCACAACTCCTTCTCTGACTCTTCTGCTCCATTCTTTCACTTATAAGGACTCTTGTCATTATATTGGGCCCAAAAAATTTCCTCATCTTAAAGTCAGCTGATTAGCTACCTTAATTCCTCCTGCAACCTTAGTTCTCCCTTGCCATGTAACAAACATATTCAGAGGTTCCAGGTATTAGGAGATGGGCATTTTGGGGGGCCTTTGTTCTGCCTATCATAAAGAACAAGAGGATCATGAAAATTTCACAGTGGAGGTTCACTACAGAGCTTATTGAAAGCTGGGCTGTCAAGATGGAATACGTGCTTCCTTAAGGAAAGAGTGCTACATTTACATCCTTGCCTGTTTCACAAGTATATTACTAATAAATGTTGGAAGCAACAAAATCATGAAATAAAGTGATTTGGCTAATATTCCTTATCCGATTCTACAGATTCTTTGGATTAGAAATGGAATCTCTTGTTTTAATTTGGAAACTCTTGGCTTCTGGCCTAGAAATGTGCTACAAATGATGATCATAAATAATCCTTCTCTTAGTATTTGCATTAGAGTCCTCAAATGTGTGATCTCCAAAGCCTTAAATGCTACTATGCAGTCAGTGTCCTAGCAAATAATCCAACAAATAATATTACCACATAAAAAGCAAGAAAATTTGGCAAATACAAAGGTAGGAACAAGTACCATCAGAAATTCTGTACAGGGACTTCACTGGTGGCTCAGTGGTTAAGAATCCGTCTGCCAATGCAGAGGACACCGGTTCGCTCCCTGGTCCGGGAAGATCCCACGTGCCGCGGAGCAACTGAACCTGTCTGCCACAACTATTGAGCTTGCACTCTAGAGCCTGAGAGCCACAATTACTGAAGCCCACGCGCCTAGAGTCCGTGCTCCGCAGCAAGAGAAGCCACCGCAACAAGAGAAGACACAGCAATGAGAAGTACGTGCACTGCAACTAAGAGTAGCCCCTGCTCGCCACAACTAGAGAAAGCCCATATGCAGCAACAAAGACCCAACGCAGCCAAAAATAAATAAATAAAATAAATTTATTAAAAAAAAAAAAAAGAAATTCTACACATTAAGCTTAATGTATAGATTGGGATTGATCATGTCCCCAGATGATAATCATCTGTCTTCCAGCTTAGACCCAAAGAATGTCCAGCTTAGACCAAAGAACTGAAGTCAACTTTGCCCCTAAGTTAAACACTAATTGGGTCATCAGGCATAAATTCTTATCTCAGAATACTGAGAACAGGCAAAGATAACTTAGCTGCTTGCTTCAAAAAACATCTGCTCTTGGAAGATAAACTATAAACCAATAACAATCAATTACATATTACAACTAACACCTTGTTCATCAAGTTCTTCAAGATCATTGCCTCTCTGGGCCCACAAAACCAAAACTATTATATTATAAATATTGTCTACTCCCAACAAGTTCCCTGCCTTGAAAGACCTTAAAATCACTCAACCCACACTCTAAAGACTAGAAACATTCTCCCCTGATTTCCCTATTCTAAGACATCACTAAGATTCTGTCAAGTTGGCATTTTCCCTTTGCTGTTGCAAGTTTAATAAATGTAGCTTTAATACACAACAGGTTTCTCTAGTCATCATTTAGGGAGTTGGGAGTTGAGAGAGGCCAAGTCAGAAAACTACTATCTCATGGTAACTTCCCTGCCCCCATGGAGAAGCTACCCTCTGGTCAGAGGTCAAAGGAGCAGCCATTGTTGTTACCCTTTTGTGAGAACCTTCTATCAGGTCAGCCATGAAGTCTGTGTAAGGATCCATTGAATCCTAATGCAAATCAAACCACTGTCAGTCATCCTTGACATGCCAGTGTTCCAAAAAGGATATAAAAATTACATTCTCAAATGTGAAAAAAAGAAAATTTACGGGGAGTTTAAGTTTGAAATAATATTATCATAAAATATCATATCCAATATATAGCATATCACATATATCACATCATGTAATATTACATCCCATTTATGTCTGTTTAAATTTATATATAAAATTTTACATTTCAATTTTCTAATTTTGTCAGATGCCAACACTGAGAAGTGATACTGATTTTCATAAATGTTCTCTAATAAATCTAAAATATTTACAACTAATGCATAAAGGTGAATCCAACTCCCCAAGGAGAGCCTGACTTTACAAAAATACTTCTTGCTATTTTTAGTTCCTATAAAAAAGGAAATGCTTAGCTTATCTAATTATATTAGAATTTTTTTAGTAGAATGGTAATATCCAAAAGACTCGGGTTTTTTTACTGAGAATTTGTGGGTCTATTATTATGAATCAGCCAGATATACCATGCACACACTCTCATACAGTCTGTTTTATTATAGAACACATATCATGGGTTCTATCATAAGTAGTTCTAGTTATGATGATTATTACTCAAGTAATCTAAAATTTAATTCCCCTAAAATATAAAATTGGTCTAATTTATTCATGTTGGATATGTTCCAAATGAATATCCTAACCTAGCACATAATTTGTAGGTTAAGAAAATAACACATGGTTCAAGCTCGGGTTGAACTGTTAAATGTCCATAACCACTCAAACCAATCCTTTTTATACAATTCATAATCCAACATAGTAAATTAAGTCAAATTCAGAGAAAGGATACAGAAGCAGCTCTAACGATCTGATTTTTTTCATATGAAGTTCAAAATCCCAAGGTTTTATTGTTTGAGTACAACATAAAACAAAAAATTTATCTAGGAAAGCAATATTTACGAGTTGAAGCTAACAGAGCCCTAACCTCAAAAGAATATTTTAACAAATAAAATTCAAAGGGCTTACCGACTTGATACTCTCCAGCACATTGTCCTGTTTTTACCATTTCACCCATTCGGAAATATTCTAATCCAACATCTTGACTCATATTTCAACTTGGGCTTACCCAATTGCCTCTTGATAAGTCCTTTCCTTTAGATATACCTCAAATAAATAATGTCACTTCACATTCAGATTAATTAATTTTTTAGCAAAGCTTATATTCAACTTATAAAGGATCTAAATTGAAAACTAAGCTCTTCTGTAAAGTCAGTCTAGGACAATCTAATTCCAGAGTTGACTTGGTTGTAGAACAAAAAGTGATGGTGGAAAAGCAAATGCACAACATACTTTAAACACTAGAGAGAGTGAAAAAAGGAGTTTGAGGGATGGAGTGTTTTTGGTTTGCAACAACTACAAGCAGATCTTTCTTAGAAACCTAGTCAAAACCCAACAATTAAATCTGCCAATGCATGGACAACCTTGCTATGTAATGTGATGATGATGTGTCTCAGATTACTCAACACTGGATATTCAAGCATATTTAGAAACCGTGTTTTCTGTATTGCCTTGCTGTGTGACTTTGGGCAAATCATTCAACCTCTCTGGGCCTCAACTCTCTATGTATTAATTGAAAATCATGCAAAAAATAAAATAATTTTAAAGCTACTTATTCTAAATTTTAAATTAAATTACTAATATTCATTAATAAGGACAAGCTGCTGAAGATTTCTCGTGACTGTTAAGTTTTCAGCAGGCTAAATTAATGGGAGCTTCACCAGTGTCTCTGCATCAATTTTATAAAAGCTTTAAATACATAAGTAATAACATTAATAAATATAAGTATGTAAAATAATAAATATCTTTCATCTTAGTGAAGATCAAAATAGATGATCAATCTTATATTCCTGAGTTACTTTCTCAAAGAAGCTTTTTCTAACACCCCCATCACCTCCTCTCCACATTAGGAAAAAGCACTGCCCTAAGAGACCAAGAGAGCTCACTTTCACGTATGTGGTTAAGCAAAGATGCCTTATAAAAAGAATTATGTAATTAACAGAATAGTTCTGAGAGTAAGTGAGAACTGGATTTAAATCCCCAAACTACCTAAACTTAAATTGTAGTTACTAGCTCTGTGACCTTGCACTACTTACAAAACATTTCCAAAAAAATGGACCTCATCCCTGTCTCAGGAATTTTGCAAGAATTAAATATGATAATGGATTAAAATCTAAACACTAGTTTAGTAAAGAGTAGTCAGTTAATACTTGGCAAATACTATGTGTTTTTTAGAAGTATGTTAGCCAGAAAATTGGTTAATATATTCTAGAGGTTCTAAATTCTAAGGTCACTTTCAGGATTCTGTTTTGACCCTACAATTACATGAATACACTCACATTAATCTAAACTGGATTCTTTCTGGCTTTCCTTGAGCTTATCAGAAAGTGTCCAAAAAAAAAAAGGTTTTTCATACAGCTATGTAATGGTTGCCACCTGAGAGAGAAATTGTAAGATGCCAGAGATCATAAAAGAGCATAAATTGTTAAGTGTAATAAAGAGGTGCTCCGATTTTAAAAACAGTCTTAGAATCAGTGAAATAGGTATCCTTAATCATTCATGACTCCTTATGATTGAGAATCTGATCCCACTTCTTTCTAGGCTTCTCTTCCTCTAGCCTGCCAACATTCCTGCCTCTGCATAGAACTTTCCCTCTTTCAAGTGCTCTTTCTTAGTGTAATCTCACATCCTTGGTATCTTCTCCCCTAAGAACAACTGTAATCCTTTATTTGTTCCTATCATGTCAGAATTAATACTTCCTGCCTTGCATAATGTTTATGTTTTCTTTTGTTTTATCTCTTGTACTAGAGTGCCAACTTTTGAAAGCACAGAAAGTGTTTATTCATTTTTATATCCTCACAGGGCTTTACATGGGATAGAAACAATATATATTGTCTGATCAAACTGTAGCAGAATTACTTATATTTCACTGAATGATGTTATTTCTAAGAATTTCAAAGATAATTACATATAGCAAAACAATGTTAACATAAATAATTCTTATTTTAGGTAATGTAAACACAAAGTTGTTCATTTAATCAAATAAAATGAAAACTAGAAATATTCTCCACCCTACTTTTTGACCACTGAAGAAGTGGCTTAGTTCAAAAGTTCTCCAACACATCCTTTTGTTTCCCGTTACTGGATACATCATGCTTTAATGTTTAAAAAAAAAAGTGAAAAAGACAGTATTTAATGATTGTTATCTTGCAATAGGTCCTGAACTATACTGAACAAAAATTTTTTGAAGCTATCTGCAATACCATGACATCCCACAGAATGTTACCAAGATCTATGAAGAGTTTGAGATTTTTACTGTTTGCAAGTCAATCTGTTAATTGGCCATGGTTTCATGGATGCTCACAAAAGACATGAAACCTCTGAGTCAAAAACAAAGGAAAGTTTGTTACTCAAAGCAATAGCAGTAGCCAGAGAATGATTCTTTTTGCACTAGCTCTCCAATCCTCAATTCCTACAGGGTGATACAAAAGGGTCAAGTGACATGTGGACACACAGTTGGTTGCAGGAAAGAAATCTCGAGTTTAGGGAACCAGATTTTTTATACTGGGCAGTAAGCATATCTGCTCATTGCTCTGGAAAGAAAATCCTTCATCTTCCAAGACTGTAAGGAAATGTACCCTTTGCTCCAGAGAGACACACTTTCTCTAACTGCCAAGGCAATTTGCTATACAAACGTCCTGGAAAAGATCATCTAGAAGAAAGAGACTTTGTGCTTTTGCTCAGAAGATAGAAAAGTGAGACGCCTGTGAATAACTGTCTCCCAACAAATATCACTCATTGACTCCCATCAAAGCTGAGTTGCAGACTCCAAAGTTCACTGGTCTGTCATGAATAGAATACAATCAGGTCTACAGTAATACAAAATACGCATTCCTAAAAAGTGCCATCTTATGTAAAATTGTGCAATAAAAATAACAGAGCTGGCGGGGCAGGGGAATGGTGTTAGGAGCACGGCACTCAAAAACTTTGTCTACCACACATTAAAAATAATATAGAAACCTAATGAAACAGTAGCATAGTTTTAAACATATTAAATAATTAACTAAAATATCAATACGCCAATAAATATGACAATTTGCCTTGGAAAAAACTTGACGTTTGCTTGTGGAAGTGAGTGTTGAGAGTTTCAGTTTTGAGTTATTGTGAAGTGGTGGAAGCAGTCATCTGAAATCAGATGGAAAGTTGTAACAACAGCTGGACATGGGAGTAACTCATAATACACGTGGTGAACTGAGATAGATGGTGGATGTGTGTGTGTGTGTGTGTACATTTTGTGTTTGCGTCACGACTCATCTGAGCTGGGTGTCATTCTACGCATTCACCTAGTGTTTCTCTTCAATGAAATCAAACATAAAGAAACAGAACATTTGTGTTATGCTCAAATTATTCCCTAATACATCAATCTCATTAGAAAATTTGTCATTTTCAAGATGAGCGTTATAGCAGAACTAACTTTATATGACTATCTAGTCACAAATAATGCCTTGTTCTTATGCATTCATTAAAGCATATTTCCTGCAGCCCTCTGTTAGCTAGCATCCTTGTTAGCTTAGTTTGAATCAATCCGCATACTTGAAAGTGCATTGTTTTTATTGGTTTGGGTTACCAAAAGAAAGCATATTTGTAAAAACCTAGAACAATTTAGTGATTCAGTCCTCATCTTTCGTGTTGCAATCTTATTTCTTTCCCCAGAGTTAACTGGATGGCAGTACCCTTCCAGATATTTGTTATAGTTTTACACACATGGATACGTAGTTTTCTTTTTATTTTGCATCTATGCAATCATTCAGTGCTTATGTTTCTGAGACTTATCTTTTTCATTCTAAGATTCAACATACTGCATGGATATTTCTGTTAGGACATCATTTTCACCAATGGCTATACGGTATTTCATTCCATACTGTTGTGAATGTAACAGCAGTTACACATCGATTAACTTGTTTCTCTAAAAACATTCTTGAAAGAGGGGAAAAAAGGTATTGGTGTTCACATCTGAATCTTCTGTAGAACAACATTCTGGAAATAGCATTAAGGGATGAAAAACTATACCATTTTACATTTTGACAGATATTGGCAGGTTACCTAAAAATAGAGCACTTCCAAATTACACTATTACTCTTTTCTCCATACCTTTGCCAACACTGGGTATTACCCATCTTTAATAATTTTTGTCAATTTGATGGCAATTTATTTTCTGTGTGTATTTAACGTAATTTATCAGTGAGAGTGTGCGTTTTTATATGTGTGTTGGCTACTGCATTTCATCTCTGAATGTTCATTCATAGCCACTGCCTGCTTTTGTCATTGGATTTTTTGAGGTATGTTTTTCTAAAATACTTATTTGCGGGTGTTCTTTATGTGTTATTGCTAAGTCTCTGAAATTTGGTGCAAATAATTCCTTATAATATGTTTTATGTGTTTAACTGTGGCATGGTTAACTGCAAAAAAGAAAAAAAGAAAATTTTGTTTCTATAAAATATTCCAAAGTTTTTTTTTCATTGCTTCCCTAATTTAGAGAAGGGTCGTGGAATGAGCCAGATGTTAGTAAGTGAATAAATAAAGTAATTAAGTGGGGTTGGGCATTAAAAAAATACAAAGGAAGAACAAAAAAGAAAGAGAAAGAGCAAAACTAATAAGGTATAAAATGTCAATGAACTGTGAAAGGCACATCAGCCTTGTAGTGCTTTCTTCCTAGATGAATCCTGTTAAGAGCATTATCACTAAAGTAAAGCTCTTTTATCTAAAGAAGAAAAAGATTTCTAAAAAGGAGTAACACAAATCTATAAATAACACTAAGATTATTTTCACCTATGTAAAGAAAATGTAAAGGGAGATGTTATTATTAGGTTAAATTAGAATAGCAATTAAATGGAAATGTTACATTTGATGGGTACAGTAATATTGTATAAAGTAAAACAAAATTCTATGAAAATTTCTAGCGTCACAGAATTAGTGCCAAGTCAAGGCCATATTCTATTTCCTAGGTGCTCCAACCAAAGGTCCAAAGGAGAGTGGTAGAATGAAAGTGCTATAGGTCTCTGGACTCATAATAAGAAAAAAGATCAAGATGAAACAGATAATACACAGCCTTCATCTGAAAAATATTCATAGGAAGGCTAGAAATATTTTCCACTTTAATTCATATTTTCCACTTTAAATCATAAATTTAAAATATTCAAATATATTCATAACTGTTGGTACCGTTCTTCATGTAAGTAAAAATAAATTTTAAGAGCAATTTAAATTTTTTCCCCCAGTATGATCACCTGGGTTTGCAACATCAGTGTAAAAAAAGAGGCCAAATTGTGACAATTCAATGATATCTGCCTTTCCACTCTTTTAAGTGGAAAGAAATACACAACTCGCAAGGGGCTGAAGTATGTGGGGGTGTGATTATAAGCCTACTGACCCTTGAGGACTTGGTAGAAATAAGATATGTATCTCTCGAGGCCATTCCAGAAATGAGAGAAATTTAGCGAATACAAACAGACACAAACAGACACATTGCCCACATTTCTCAGTTCTAAACATGATGTTGAGCATAGCTAGGTTCCGTTATTGCAGTTGGGCTGTAGGGCAGTGATCTGGACTGTCTTTGTTCTCCCCAGTAAGAACTGATGCATTTCAAGTCGCTAATCAGCATTGTCAGTGCATTTGCTCAGCTAATCTGGTAATGCTCGATGAACAATCTGCCTATTGACTGTCTCAGCGGTCGCTAGCCCCTCCACGCTCACCCCGTGTTGATCCTCATCTAGTTTCTGCTGGCTGCTCTTTTTCCTATTAAAAAAAAGGAAGGAGGGGTATAAAAAGCTGGCCATTCTCTTCCCCTCCCCCAAGATACACTCTCCTAGTGAGTTCTCTTTCCCCTCATCTTTGTGATTCTTTCTGGAATTTGAAAAATGTTGCCTAATTCTTAGCTTGTACTTGGATAATTGCTGAATTTCAACCACCTTGAGCTCCCTGCTAAACGAGAAGCATTTCTGCTGTATCTCGTGTGTGTGTGTGTGTGTGTGTGTGTGTGTGTGTGTGTGTGTGTGTGTGTGTCTAGAAGAACTAATTTATAACAGACAGGAACATTTTGGTAACATCCATCATCACTTCATCCAGAAAATACTTGTGATTAACACTTTGTATTACGATAGAGCAGTCAGAAGATATTGACCTCTGTTATTACTGTGATAAATATATGAACTTGAAGGTGGATTCCTTTACAACACACCCCAAAAGGGAATAGGGAAAATCTCTGGATTTCCTATGTTAAAACTTTTTGTCATAGACCCTCCTGCAGGAATAAAATTACAGAGGAAATTTGCCAAGACTCAAATTTTACCAGAAGGTGTAGGAGAAGCTGTAATATGAAATCTGCCTAATTATAAGTTTTAAAGCTACTAGCACAACACAAAATGTTACTGCCTGAGACTACAAAATTTGACATCACCTGTTCAAGTAAACTGTTCACACTCAACTTCAAGCAAATGTATTTATTTGCCAGGAACAAAGTCAGAGAGGAATTAAGATAATTTACCAATACTTCTACTTAGCCTCATCTTCTGGTCTCAACCATGCATAACTCCAGCCACATATAACTCAACCACACAGAACCAGTTTTATATATATATATATATATACACACACACACACACACACACACACAACTACTGTGTATAACTATATATGAATCAAAAATAGAGAGAATAAATCTCTGTCCATCTAGAAGAGCACATACCACAAAGGAGAATTTGTACTCCTTGGTCCCCAATCCCCTCCACCTCTTCCCTCTTTTTCTTTGTTTCTCTAAAGGAAATAAAGACACAAACATCACCATTGGAACTGAAAACTTTCAAATATAAACACACTTCTCCTACTAATAGCAGGACCTTAGGAGAAGAGTCATGGCTTAAACACCCAAGATTTTGGGGCATAGTTGATTCTCATAGAGAAGCCCCAAATCTTTAGAGATAGATTTTAGATCATCCGTGCTTTTGTCCTATGGGAATTTAGACAGACTAGAATTTGCCCATGTATCTAGTAAATGTATCAGAATCCTTTTACTAAACAAGTTCTGGTCTAAGATGGTTCTATGGTTACTCTAAATGTTCTGTTCAGTCCAGGAAACTTGGACTCTCCTGGGGCATGTAGTAGAGACACATAAATTTGAAGAACAAAAAATAAGCATAAGCTCCCCAAACTGGAGGGGAGTGAAAACAGGACACCCACATTGAAAAGACACTTCCACCACCATGCCCCCCAAAGCCCCCCAAATCTCAAGAAATGCTATATCTAAGAGGAAAACACAGATATGATTATAAGTAGTCGAAATTATATTTTGAAAACAAGATTTAAGACTTGTATTCATGGCTAAAAAGAAAAATTAAAACGAAATGGAAAAGTGATTTACATTTGTTTAAAGTAATATTATAGACTCCTACAGCAACCAAAAAGAGAGCGCCCATGAACAAAGTTAAATTGTATTACATATGGGTTCAAAAGAATTACAGTAAAATAAGAACCCATTGGAGAAATGGAAAGCAGGAAAAAACTTACGAATGCCTGAAAGTAGAGAATGAAAATATGGAAACAATGTGATAATTCAGACATTATTTTTGTACTAAATTATCAATGTATTAAGAGTTGATATTGTTTTAGTAAACAAAGAGAGTCAACATAGATCTAAGGAGAGATGAACTCTCAAATCAGGCTACTTAGGTTCAAATCCCAGCTCTGCTCTTCCCTAGTTGTGTGATCTCTGGCTAGTGCCTTAACCACTCTGGACCATTTCTTCATCTGTATAATAAAGACTGTCATAAGACCAACCAACCTGAGGATACACTGAGTTAATATATGTAATGCACTTGGCCTGGCCCACTGTAAACACTTCATAAGCCTTACTATGCTTAGCCTCGTTCCCCACCCCCCCATCTCTCTGCACCTCAGTAGTATATAGTTCTTCACTCAGATCTGCGTTCACTGGATGACACAGTAGGAAACAGAGACGCCATACTCCCATTTCTGTGCATCTCTCAATACATAATGTCACAAATTGGCAGTATGGTCTGTTGTCCTTCAAATCAGATTGATGTCCTAGGAGTGAGACCAAGGTGCAATTCCATTTTCTTTGTTTTTCAAAGAATGAACTCATGCAGCTATGTTTCACCAGTTTCAAATGCAATTCCTTGAACTTGGGAATTTCTTTTCTTTTTTCAAAGGTATTTATTGAATAAAACCCAACCCATTTGTTCCCCGATTGCCATTTCTGAAGCTTCTCGGCCAGACAACATCATCAATCAAGGAGAGCATGTGTCAGCAGGGGGCTTCTCTTCTTTTTCTGATGGTCTATGATGTTTGTTTTTCAACAGAAACTGAGCTCTAAGTAAACACAAATTTTTATTTCAGAGTAAACGTTTTCACATTCCACGGCACCTTTGTTTTATGAGAATGTCAATTTTATTTTTGCTCCTAAGTTGATAGAAAAAGAAATAAATCATTTAAAGAGCACATTTATTTCTCACAGCAAAATGGTCCAAGGAAATAGTCAAAATGTTCAGCAAAGCAAGACATTTGCTAAATAAATTAAAACTTCACAAGCTAAATAGTGAATACATGTACACGTATAGACCCACAGAAGGCAAAAAGAAGAATAAGTAAATCATGCCAGCCTTAAGTGGAAAGGGCCACCGCATGCTACATCTGTATAAAGACTGCAAAACAAAAACAGAAACAGACTTAGTCTCTGTTTCCCCGAAACCCTGGTTCAGGTTTGTGTTCCTTCTTAGGAAAAAAAGGATCTTGAAATTCAACATGAAACATGGTTGTGCTCAGATTCTGAAAATATACTTATTAGTGAAGTTCCAGAAAGATGACTTCAGTAGGAGATTCGTAAACATCTGGGAAACAACTCAAGCCCTTCTAATTATTGATAGAGTGATCTTGTTCGCTATTTTCCATGTTAGCTTAACCACTGCTTCTAAGAATCCGAGACAGATGACACTCAGGTCTCCTACGGGCTGTATCCGTTTCATCACAAACTGTTATTCACACTACCTTCCAAGTCTCTACAAAGCTGTCTGCAGGCTGAAGTTTTAATGAACACAGTTTAGAGAGTCACAAAATCAAGTGGAAGGTTGGCAACCATCTGTTGAATTTGTGCTCCATAGATAGACAATCCCCACCATTTAGAAACTGGAGTGGATTGTTTTGCCCTGAATGGTGTGAATTTCCTCTCCAGGCAGTCCAAAAGCACAGATAATGACCACTGTTGTACTGGAGAGGCCTGGCCTAAGAGCTTTGAGACCAGAAATAAAATCATACATTGTATTCTTTCTTGAGGAGGTCAACTTGCTTTATGCACACTATCTAATCAATTCTCAAAGCATTCCATTGAAATGAGGGAGAGGCAGGACAATATTCCTTTACAGATGGATAACCTGAGGCTCCAAAAGGTTAAGCAGTTTGCCAAGGTCACATGGGGCCATTTCCACACAACTGCAATTACCTGGGCCACGCAGGCAAAAAGCAACAGACACAGACCGCAGACTGCTTTCACTTAAATGAAGGCATAGTACCTGAATGACTACAGAAAAACGAGGACCAGGCCAGAATTATCCAAATAAGCTGGCCTATATGCCGAGATTCGCCAGATGATTGACAATTTTCTATTCAACTTGAAACTGGAAACAGCTAGGCAAGGCAGAGAACAGGAATGAGGTCACAGATCTGCTATTTATAGGCTACCAGCTACCGCACTCAGCTGCTTTTCAGTTAAGGTGAATATAGAATGTAATTTGCTTTCTCCATCTCCATACAGAGAAACTACTTTCAGAAAAGGAAATTACAGAATTTAATAATATTTCTTGTGACATGGTGATTTGCTTTGTGACAGTCTCAGCAACGTTTACTGCGTATTCATCAAGGCTTATTGACCATAAATAAAAATGCAGTCACATTCTTTCTTGCTCCACAGATTTTTTTTTTTAAATAAAGCAATAAAGATTCCATGGGCTTTTTTTCCCCTCACCTACAAAACATTCACTGAATTTGCAAATTGTAACAAAACAGAACACCAGTGTGGACAAGGAAAACACAAGGTAGCCATTTATGAGTTAAGGAATCTAAAGCAACCTGATGGGCTTGTTTGGCTGCAAGAGTTAATTCTTGTGAAAAATACACTTCCGCACATTTCCTCTGGCTGAGCGTGGTCTGAGGCTCGTGAAGGCTGCAGAGAGTGAGCAGGGGGCGGGCCGGAAGCCACCACTTCTTTTGATGTAGATTGAGGCATGACAGTAGCCCCTGTGCTAAATATCAAGTTTTCTTTCTCTTCTGCATTTCTCCCAAATCATGAAAAGAGATTCCTTTAGCCCAAATACACAGATAACAGTCTTAGTGCACACCAAAAAAGTTGCAGATAAAAATGCCTCGTGTTTTCTGTGGCTCACCAACCATAACCAAAACGAAACCAGCAAGCTGAAACAGAGCTTTGAATGAGATTCAAGATTAAAAATAAAAGGCAATGAAACCAAGGGGAAACTGCCCATGAAGTGTCTCTAAACTTCTAATTTAGAAGGGATTGAAGGAGGATGAGGGACTGAGAGCCCTATACCTTTCCTCCAGGGAAAAGGCTCTGAGCCAACTGCCCAGGAGCCTTGGGCCTCCCAGCCAGCCTGGAGCTGCTGCAGCTGAGGGTGCCCGGCACCCAGAACCCCGCAGTTGGTGCCCGCATTGGTCAGATCAGGGGTTCTTGCCCAGGAGTGTGGGCAACAACAGCCGAAAATCTTGTTCAGCACGCAGACTCCCAGGCTCTACCCAAACTGACACTGATGCAATCGCTTTGAAGGTCCCAGGAATCTGCAATATAACCAGAACCTCACATAACCCTAGGACCACACCTGGAGGCCAAGAAATTAATAATGCCCCTGCTTACACACGCGGGAGGCCAGAGTATTACCTTAAACCCTGCATTTGATGGACATGACGACCTGCTTCTTTAATGGATAAGTATATGTAAAGGCCTAAGAACAAATCTAGAAGATATCATTTAAAGGTCTCTTTTCAACCATGAAATGAGACAAAGGTTAAATTTGTTAAAGTAGTCATAGCTGCAGCTGCCAATTTGGAATTGACAATCAGTTTTACAGGCAAGACTGGGCCAAAAAGATCATTCAGAGACATTTCAACCTTACCATCGACTCTTTTTACGTGTAAGAACTTTTTATAAATGCATAGCGGATTGTGTGTGCTCGTGTGTTTCTTCCACTGACCAGTGTCTTCTGTGCCTCACCCCTCCCCCACCTCACCATATGCCAGTCTTTCTTCCTGTGCCCTCACTGTTTCCTTTGTCTCATTTGACAGACCCCCTTTGTCCTCCTTTTCCCATCATCCAGCTTTTGTCGATACAATAAAGCTTACAAAGAGGACTGCTCACTGGTGAGACTGTTGACCAGTTTATGGAGAAAGGAACAAGAATCATCATAATAATAACTCAACACTTGTTAACATTTTAGAATTTATAGAGCATGCTCACAAAAAAACAACAAACCAACAGAGGTAGTATTATTATGCCCAGCGAAGGCCCTGATAATTGAGAGTATAAGTGATTTGTTCTAGGTCACATTACTGGTAAAACTTCCAGTTTTAGTTACACTGCCCTTTCCCCATACTGTTTGGGAGAAGGGCTCCTGGGGCCACTCAGATTTTTGATATTATTGAAGGGTTCCAGTTTGAAACTCAGGTATAAAAAAAAAAAAATTGATTACATAGAATCACTGGACTGTAAACAAGATTCAGTTTATCCTGAGGTAATGTATCCAATGGTGTGAAGAAAACCACTTTTTGCATTTTCCTAGAAAGGGGATAGAAAAAAACAGCAGAGAGCAGTCATCCTGTAAATTCCTGTAAGGAAGGAAGGCTTTTCGTCCTGGGCACTTACCCAGCCTCTTCCATGGCTCCTGGTGGTCTTCTGAATTCAGTCCAGTGCATCTTTGAACATTTTAAAGTTGATCATTCCAATCAACAAAAGAACAATATCCAACCACCCACTCCGTTTTATTTGCAAAAATGCGGAATTAGCTGAAATATACCACAGAATGATATGCTGTTGAAATTCTCCTGTTAAATTAGTCGATGTAGTTAAAGCAATAACTGAGAACCTATTATGTGTAGGCAAGCACACCAGGCAAGTCATGGGGAGAATCACTTGAGAAGGCCAATTTTCTAAGTTAGTTACTAAGCTGGATCAAATAAATTAGACAACAACTAACACTCTGCTGTACTTCAGAACTTGTAAATACAATATATGAGGCCCAGAAGGATTCCCAAATTGCACCACTACTCTTCCAGTGGGCAACAACGAATGCAAAATTCTTGAAGAAAAGGTAATCAACTCTCAAGTGCTGTGTGGTCCTCTAGGTGTTGTAAAACATCCTTACCATCACTTTAAGCAAATATTATAAGGTTATTTTTAAAACACCCCCTTCAAACCAATTACAAGCTATTTTGAAGTGGCTTTAGAGGAGGGGAAAAGAACTTAGTGCAATTTTAATTTGTATCCTTTATTGCCAGCATGTAAACCTTTGAATTTGCTAAAGATGTGATTCCAAGCAGTCCGAGAAACAGTATCTCCTTAAAAGCATGCGGCAGAAACATTCATCAGAAGATCGTGCTTTAAAGTCAGAATTCTATCTTACACTTCTCCACAGAGACCGACATCTCACATTGTTGGGTTTTTATCTGGTTCGAAGTACTCTCTAACCTGCTCTGAGACCAGTGCTTAAGGCTGAGGCAGTCATCTCATTTGGCTGCTGTAGGCAGTAAGGATTCTGAACACTCAGCAGTACATGGATATTTCCTGCTTATGGAGGTCAAGAGAAGCAGCAGCAGTAAATCTGAGAGGAAGATTTGACCCAAAGGAGAGACTTAAGGAAGAGTAGTGATGTAGATACTATATGAACTTTATTTAGATTTTATATGCAGAGAATGCTAAGTAAGGACTCATGGAGACACAGAGAAATGAGGCTGTGTGACGTAGCCTGCCCTAGCATTCTCATCTCAAACCGCATCTCCATGTTCTGGAAGGTGATAATACTCGGAGCTATGCCATCTAGATTTTTTCTAAAATACAGTTACAGATAGGTCCAGATTTATCTAACATACTCCTGTTGTACTTACATGGCTTATAAAAATGGCCATTCTACTGTGCCCTGGAGCCCCACCTCGACATGTCTCCATCAAGGACACCTCCTTCTCTGAAGACCAGTAATACTGGTTTACAGGAATTCGGTAAGAAGTTGCCAGATAGTGAAGTCATTCCTTAATCCCAAATTGTCTTTGTTTTTCATCCCTGAACTCTCTTCACTGCAGTCACTCCCCCAGTGTTCCCTCACCTCCCAAGCACCCAAGACCTGATTTCTGACCCAACATTCCTGCTTCCGAGAAAAAGATCTGATTAAATAAAATGAATTCCCACTAAGTAATTTATATCTTAATATGTTCCTTCATGCAAGAATTTGCAGAAGGCTTACACTAACTAATGGTGGAATTAAGGCACTTGCCACAGGCTGTTGACACTTTGGAAGGTTTTCCTTGGAGCTTCTCAAATACTACTGTGTAGGTGACCAACATCCTCTTCTAATAAGCCTTGAATGTGAATGTAGATAGAGAACTACTTAAGATTCCATATGTAGCTCTACAGTGGAAAACTGTTAATAAAGAAGTCAGGATGCCATCCCTTGCTCTTTTGACTACTGAAACAACTTACTATGAAATTGTTTTAGAGAAAAGTAAAAATAATATCCCAGAAGCCAAAAAAATGTTCAAATAAATAAATACATGATGATTCAGTTAATTCAGTTCTTATACTTCAGACGATTCCTATAATTTGAAAAAATGACGAAATATTTGAAAGTCAAAATCAAGTATCTTTTAATTGATCCAATAAGAATTTAATGCTTCACGTCATCTTGTGGACACAACAAGGGAACATTTAGTAGACTGTGATTTGAGACTGTTGTTGAAAATTCCCTCCAGGGTGGTCATGCTATATAAACACTGCTAGTACTTTGAGGGAACATTTAATGTACTGTATCTAGGTTTTAATTGTTCTGCCCTGGCAATTCTCTGGGGATCACGCATAACAAAAGGGAGCAAGAAGACAAAGACAAAGAGAAATGTTGACTGTTTGTTACGGGGGACCAAGTGTGTTTATGTGGGTTTGTATAAGTGTTTGCATATAGTGTACACACACACAGATGTGAGGATGACCGGATTATGACAACTGAAATCTCTTGGTTCACTGAGAAGCCCAGAACTGATCAGGTTAAGATCACAGCCTTGATGAATATTCCCTATGTTATAGGGGTCCCTCAGAAATTATACATTTAGTCAGATAAGGGGCCATGGACTATACCAACTTACACACATAGGTAGTAAAAGTATAGGAATGCTTGGGGACAGACAAAAGTACTGCTTTGCTTTATATATTTTTGAACTGTAAAGTTTTATATTTAACTTAAAAGCTATCTAAAGTACCGAAGATGAACAAAAAAGTATCCTAAATTGAAATGGCAAATATATCCACTTCCTTAAATTAGCTTTGCAAATATATGTGATCTTTTTCTTACTATAACATTATTAGGTTACTTTCTGTACTAAATGAGAGAGAAAAAGAAAGAAATGGAAACAAACGAAAATTACAGACCAATATCACTGATGAATATAGGTGCAAAAATCCTCAACGAAATACTAGCAAACAGAACCTAACAACACATTAAAAGGATCATACACCATGATCAAGTGGGATTTATCCCAGAGATGCAAGGATTCTTCAATATATGCAAATCAATCAATGTGATACACCATATTAACAAACTGAAGAATAAAAAACCATATGATCATCTCAATAGATGCAGAAAAAGCTTCAAATTCAACACGCATTTATGATAAAAACTCTCCAGAAACGGGGCATAGAGGGAACCTACTTCAACATAATAAAGGCCATATATGACAAACCCACAGCGAACATCATTCTCAATGGTGAAAAAATGAAAGCATTTCCTCTAAGATCAGGAACAAGACAAGGATGTCCACTCTCACCACTATTATTCAACAGTTTTGGAAGTCCTAGCCACGGCAATCAGAGAAGAAAAAGAAACATAAGGAATACAAATTGGAAAAGAAGAAGTAAAACTGTCATTGTTTGCAGATGACGTGATACTATACATAGAGAATCCTAAAGATGCCACCAGAAAACTACTAGAGCTAATCAATGAATTTGGTA
Organism: Globicephala melas; assembly: GCF_963455315.2. Taxonomy (NCBI): domain Eukaryota; kingdom Metazoa; phylum Chordata; class Mammalia; order Artiodactyla; family Delphinidae; genus Globicephala; species Globicephala melas. The sequence continues at coordinate 64,768,718 of NC_083327.1, read as the reverse complement.
AAGTTGCAGGATACAAAATTAATGCACAGAAATCTCTTGCATTCCTATACACTAATGATGAAAAATCTGAAACAGAAATTAAGGAAACACTCCCATTTACCACTGCAACAAAAAGAATAAAACACCTAGGAATAAACCTACCTAAGGAGACAAAAGACCTGTATGCAGAAAACTATAAGACACTGATGAAAGAAATTAAAAATGATACCAACAAAAGGAGAGAGGTACCATGTTCTTGGATTGGAAGAATCAATATTGTGAAAATGACTATACTACCCAACGCAATCTACAGATTCAATGCAATCCCTACCAGATTACCAATGGCATTTTTTAGAGAACTAAGAACAAAAGAATCTTAAAATTTGTATGGAGACACAAAAGACCCCAAATAGCCAAAGTAGTCTTGAGGGAAAAAAATGGAACTGGGGGAATCAGACTCCCTGTCTTCAGACTATACTACAAAGTTACTACAGTAATCAAGACAATATGGGACTGGCACAAAAACAGAAATATAGATCAATGGAACAAGATAGAAAGAAAGCCCAGAGATAAACCCACGCACCTACAGGCAACTAATCTATGACAAAGGAGGCAAGGATATACGATGGAGAAAAGACGGTCTCTTCAAAAAGTAGTGCTGGGAAAACTGGACAGCTACATGTAAAAGAATGAAATTAGAACACTCCCTAACACCACACACAAAAATAAACTCAAAATGGATTAGAGACCTAAATGTAAGACTGGACACTATAAAACTCTTAGAGTAAAACATAGGAACAACACTCTTTGACATAAATCACAGCAAGATATTTTTTGATCCACCCCCTAGAGTAATGGAAATAAAAACAAAAATAAAAAATGGGAGCTAATGAAACTTAAAAGCTTTTGTACAGCTAAGGAAACCATAAACAGGACAAAAAGAAAACCCTCAAAATGGGAGAAAATATTTGCAAATGAATCATCGGACAAAAGATAATCTCCAAAATATATAAACAGCTCATGCAGCTCAATATTAAAGAAACAAACAACCCAATCAAAAAATGGGCAGAAGACCTAAATAGACATTTCTCCAAAGAAGACATACAGATGGCCAAGAATCACATGAAAAGCTGCTCAACATCACTAATTATTAGAGAAATGCAAATCAAAACTACAATGAGGTATCACCTCACACCTGTTAGAATGGGCATCATCAGAAAATCTACAAACAACAAATGCTGGAGAGGGTGTGGAGAAAACGGAACCCTCTTGCACTGTTGGTGGGAATGTAAATTGATACAGCCACTATGGCAAACAGTATGGAGGTTCCTTAAAGAACTAAAAATAGATTTACCATATGACCCAGCAATCCCACTACTGGGCATATACCCAGAGAAAACCATAATTCAGAAAGACACATGCACCCCAATGTTCATTGCAGCATTATTTATAATAGCCAGGTCATGGAAGCAACCTAAATGCCCATCGACAGATGAATGGATAAAGAAGATGTGGCACATATATACAATGGAATATTACTCAGCCGTAAAAAGGAACGATATCGGGTCATTTGTAGGGATGTGGATGCATCTAGAGACTGTCATACAGAGTGAAGTAAGTCAAAAAGAGAAAAACAAATATCATATGTTAACACATATATGTGGAACCTAGAAAATGGTGCAGATGAGCCGGTTTGCAGAGCAGAAATTGAGACACAAATGTAGAGAAAAAAACATATGGACACCAAGGTGGGAAAGCGGCGGGGTGGTGGTGGTGGTGGTGTGATGAAGTGGGAGTTTGGGACTGACATGTATACACTGATGTGTATAAAGTGGATGACTAATAAGAAAAAATAAATAAATATAAAATAAACATTAAAAAATTGTGCCTTGATATAATATGAATAAATACGTGAAAACTGAAATTTAAAATACAGTATCATTTAAAATCATTTTAAAAAGAAATACTTAGTAAACTTAAAACATGTTCAAAAAAAAGAAAGAAATGAATTTACTGTTATGTGATCAAATTTACAAATATTTTCACACTGCATTTATGATGGACTTCTCAAGGGTATTAACATATTCTGCTTTTACACATTTTATCAACTTTTATACATTCAGAATAAATCATTGGAGAAGGTAAATAATACCAAGATAATGCTAAGAGAGCATACTGCAATATCAAAAATTCTTGCAAAGTGTAGAAAAAAGAATAAAAACAAAGCTGAAATTAACACTTTTGTTCATTTACTAAGTATTTGTCTTAATATTTGTCTTAAACATGTATTTATTATCATGAACTAAATTTTCCTTTAATAATCAGCAAAAATTTATATATAATGCAAAGTTGATCATTTCATGATTTGACAATTTAACACATATATATGCTGTCTTTATCAGGAAATTCTTAGTACATTAAAACAAATTATTAAACAAACTTTTTAAAACTTAGTGGAAAACTAGTAATAAAATACCTATACTGGAATTCTGAAATTAGCTCATATATAACATGCATGTATAATAAAGATAGAAGAAGAATGATATACAGACAGGAAAGCTTTGTTTGGTGTTGGAAAGTGAAAGCCAAATCTAACTGAAACTTTGTAAGATGCTAAAAGATAAAGAATAATAATAGACTGCTAAAAAAATGATTTAATGTTAATAGATGACTATCAAAAACAGCTCAAACCCAGCTCTCAAGTATGCTAGGAGTTTCAAGCTGGGAGGAATGAAGAGTAAGATGAAAACTAATCAGGATGTATCCTGGGACAAAATTCATCCTTATTAAGAGAACTGGTCCCTCCAAGATGAACCAGCTGTTAAAGTATCAAGTCCAGGGAGGTTAATGCTTCTATGGAAGGGAAGATGGTCATCCTCTGACTTCAAGGGATATGTCTTTCTTATCTGTATAACCTCAGCAGCTGACATGATTCCACAGTGAAAAAATGTGGAAGAAACAAAGAAAGAAAAGAAGGGAGGGAGAGAGGGAGGAAGGAATATAGGAAGGAAAGGAAAGAGGACTGAGCGAAACACTAAGGTAGGAAGGAGGAAGCAAGGAAGGAAGAAAGGAGCTACATTATGAGGCACAAAAAGCACATTTTATTGGTGTAAATGACTTAAAATATTTTGAATCAAGGAAATTATATTCAAGTTTAAAGAAAGGTGCCCTAATTCTCAGAAAAGAGAATGAGATGCATTCCAGAATTCACAAAGTAGTAAGCTAAAAGTTGATCCCCATTTTCTAGAATGATGTGTTAAACAGACACTAAGTAGGTAGTCTTTTGGAAAATAGCATAGTGAACACTAGGAGCCAGCATGATTCACTAAGAAAAAGTTATACAAATTAGCCTTCATTTTATTTTTTTTAATTGGGTTACTGGATTGTAAATGTATAGGGATGCCATATTGGAAGCCCAATACAGTGCATGCTAACTTCAAAAGATATTAGCCATGGCATCATGACATCCTTGATTGTGTGTACAGTTATGTGGACTCCCAGCTACTTGACGTTTACATCAGAAAAGTGTTAATTTATAGGATTTTATCAACCAAAACGTGGTTTCTAATATCTTATTCAAGTCCTTAGTCCACAGCTTAGTATCATTGTGTTTTAAATGGATAAGTTGTCTAAAGACAGAAAGAATGTCCTAAAGCTAGGAGAAATAGCAACAAACAAGATTCAAAATTATCTTAATAGATGAAAATGCTTATCTTAATCATAAGATCAAAATTTAAAAGGGTAAATAGTAAATCTTCCTGGTAAGTTAAATGATCAATTGCACAGGTATACTGCTCATATAAAAAGTCCTGGCAATTTTCGTTACATGAAGGCAAATGATGAGCTAACTGATTTACAACAGTCCAAGGGGTCCATGGATAGAATGCAAGGGGTCCATGAACTTGAAGGGGAAAAAAATACATTATTACTTTTAGTAACCAAAGACGGAAATTTAGCATGTCCTTCCGTTATAAATGTAGGCAAAATACCACAGTAGCCTTAGCAGTACCTGTAACTCTGTCAACAAAAGTAATTGCAGATATTTTCCTATCACATTAAAACTTTTGTGCACATCTCAAAATGGTATCTCTGCTTCACTACTCCAAAATTAAATAATTATTAGACCCACCACTAAATCTTGTTAATAATACATTAATAAAGAGATGTGTACATACACACGTATAATATTAAACCACACATTTCTTTTCAATTCTTTGATAACTACATTTTAATATAAGTTGTTGGTTTGTAACTCCATGCATTTTATTTTATGCACTAAAAACATTATTCTGAAAAGTGGACATTTTAAACCACTGACATAGGAGTCTGTGGTGCAAATTCAAGGGTGTAAAGAAAACACGACCATGTTCATAGTGAGGAGAAACAATGACCAGGAAGACAAGTCTAGAAATTATATCATCAGGAACACAATTCCTTTAGAAGCAAATACTACTTAGAGCAAGACACAAGAGAGGAACCATGATGTGGAGAAAAAGAATATGTGCTTTGGTTGAGACAGAATTACAAGCGTCTCCCACCTCCACTACTTACTGCCGTGTTATCTTAGGTGGGGATTCAACATTCTGATTCTGTTTTGATGTCTATATCTTGAAGATAATGTGCACAATACAGAGTTGTGATGAGGATTAGGGAAAAAAATGTATTAAAAATTCTAGCAGTGCCTGGCACATAATATACCCCCAAGAGTTTTATCATGATTGGCGTGGTCTTGGCAAGGGAACCAAAATGATCAAATTCATATGCCCAGATGTCTTCTACTCCAGCAGGGGTTGGAGTGTAGTTTGGATGAGCCCTTCTACCCTCAGGAATATGGAAGCTGAACAGCTCTGTTTTGTCTTGCTCCAGGGGACAGAGACAGGACAAAGGGTGCAAGACAGATTTTAGCTCACTGTCATGAAGAATGGCCTAGCAATCTAAACTGTCCAACAATGGCCATGACTGCTTCATAAAATAATGAGGACCTTCCCTCTCCGTGTTCACACAGAGATTGGATTCCCACATTCTCTAGATGTGTAGGAGAAAAGCTTGCTGAGATGCGGTAGCCGCCCCCAGACTCAGGGGTTACCTCCAACTGTACAGCTCGGTGTCTCCGTAACCTCACGAACAAGGGCTAAACACAAATAATGCATCAGGCTGTCAGAATCAACAAATGTTTTTCCTCTGCTTCAGTTCAGAGCACCACAGTTATCCTTTAAATAAACATATCATTAATTTGAGAATAGGATTCCCAGCCTCTGGTAAAACAAACAATATTGGACAGGGAACATTTATATCTCAAAGAGACACAATGACAGTCATAGCTGCAGGATTCCAAAATGAACTAATGTTCAATTTTGTAATAATTAATGACCACATAAAATGGCTGAAAAGGTAATAAAAATGTCCATGAGTCTGCTATAATCAAGGGAATGCTTAAATAGACTACTGTTTTCTCAGGGGAATTATGGCTCTAAAGCCAGTTCGAGACAACCCGAGTAAGGCCATTAATGAAAAAGTCTGTCTCCAAAAATGGCTGAGTAGCAGGCTGAGAATTTCTGCTTTGAATACCAGTGAAACAATCATAAACATTTTCTTACCAGATGTACTTCCCAGATTGTAAGGACACAATGTTTTAGCGAGTAAGAAAAGGCAGAAAGAAACAGGAAACTTGAAAAGCAATACACAAGTTAATCAGTTGTTTTAATAAATACCCAAATACCCAAGAAATAGTTATCAAGTATAACACATCTGACAGAAAAAAAAGTCTTTTTTTTCCTTCTCTTTTTTCCTCAGCACCCCAAAGGGTCCCCTTGAATCGCTTACGAACTCTGAGGTTTCCTCACGTTTCCACACTTTAAAATGTCCTCCCCTCCCCCACTGCATCTCCACTCTGCAAAATCTATTCTTCAAAAATAGAGCTAACCTTTCCCAAAGAAAAGTCATCCTGAGAGAATCATAGTTATCAAGTCACTCATTTCCAAATAAGTTAACCACAACAAAAAAGAAACATAAGGAAAATCTCATGCCATTTAGAACTAATATTTACTATTATTTGGTATTTATCCAAATTTAGGGAAAAGCTATGGGAAAGAGATTTCAGAGCATATATCACCATCTAAAGATTTTCCACATAAAATGTTTATACATCAAATTCTGGCCAACTGCACAGCTCATGTAATGTTTTACTTACATCCTCTTTACACTGACAGTAATTATTTAAATCCTTCTTATAAAGATACCATAACATATATTGTGTTGTAGCTTAGAAATCTGAATACTGAACATGATTCAATGTTGTGGTGCCACTGCAAAAGTTCCAAGAGGAAAAGTCACTCTCAACACAACACTGCCTTGGGGTGTCCAGTTGGTTGTTGAAAGTCCCCCAGAGAAGGAATTCTCTGCTCTGAAGTACAAGTCCAGGGCTTTGACCCTTTCACACCCACACAGTGAAGTCTCTTCTGAAGAATGAACTCACAGCAGTCAAGCTCCCAGGGCATTATATACATATATACTCAATCCCAATTTATGAAGATATGCTCAGTTTCATTACTTCCTATGTGCCTTGTTGCCCTAATATTTCAGCTTCTTGAGAGTAAAAATTTTGCTTCCTAGCTCTTTAAAACTGGCCCCCTCGGTCACCTAAAGCCCCACCCCCAGTTCTAGCTAAGGCAGCAGTGGCATTAATTATGTGTTGATGTCTGGCTAATGAGAAATTATTTCAGCACTACAGAAGGATGAAGTCTACGGAGGAGCTGTTAGATATATCAAAGCAGCAGAAAAGAGGGGAAATCAAAGAAGGTGAGGAAATTATGTACTCTTCCCCTCCTCAAAAAGGCAAATGATTTATTCGCTGCCATCTCACAAGGAATACAGGTACCTTCCCTATGGCTACTTTCTACAAATAGTGGTAGCAAAGAAAAGTCAGAAATGCAAGTATCAAAGTAGAGATAATAGAAACCCTTAAAGAAAAAAGCCACAATAAATCAATAGGTACTTAGAGTTACAAAGAAATTAAAGAATGTAAATGCAAACATTTTTCTCAAGTGTACCTGACAGCATCTTAAAACATTTGCTACAAAAAGCTATATTTTCAAAATATAGATGTCTACTGTGATGCATATAATTGAATATATATAGATGGGAAATATTAATAATTAAACCTAGGGCTTCCCTGGTGGCGCAGTGGTTGGGAGTCCGCCTGCCGATGCAGGGGACGCGGATTCGTGCCCCGGTCCGGGAAGATCCCACATGCCGCGGAGCGGCTGGGCCCGTGAGCCATGGCTGCTGAGTCTGCGCGTCCGGAGCCTGTGCTCCGCAGCGGGAGAGGCCACAACAGAGAGAGGCCCGCGTACCGCAAAAAAAAAAAAAAAAAAAAAAAAAAAAATTAAACCTATACACAACTGAGTAAATTTTCCATTAACAGAAGTGAAAATGAATAATTTCATAATGGATGAAAGACACAGTTTTGCATTGATTAAAAGTGGATTAAAAGAGAAAAAACAAGGAACTCAGGAGGCAGTGACTGTCTGTTTTTCTGTCCCATACAAAACCCTAAAGAACGTTTTCCGTCCTATCATTTCCCAAAGGACAGACATTAATTCCAGGAATATGCTTCTGTCCAGATAGAAAACTGCATATTTGTTACCAGAGAATTACACCTAGGAATGAGTGTTTAAACTGTGGACAGATTTGGAGGAGAAGTAGTAAATATAATTCAAATTAGGGCAAAATCAAATCATAATAGACAAATGGGAATACAAATCCCATCTGGATGTATGGTAGTCAGATTTTTACTAAACAATAAAAATGGGAAAATAGCTTCAAGATTCAAATCTCCTAATTTAAATGCAGCCCCATTAAAACTTGATAATTCTAAGTGAATGTGATAACTTTAATATTGTACTACCTATATAAGATTTTGATTAACATGATCTGATGGATGGGAATGAAATGTTCCTTTAAAAATATTTCAGAATTATTATAAAAGTAGCTACTTCAAAGTTACACTTTGAAATTATTTTTAAATGTTCTCTTATAATAAGGGAAAAACATTTAATTTTATACTTAAGAAGCATCCTGGAAAAAACTTCTTATTAGCATTAAAGTGGATTTATGTTGATGTCTTGAAACTTGTAAAGGACTCCATGACACTCTGAGAAAATTCTTGACCCTTGGGAGTCACAAACCATAGAAAGTAACTCACTTATCTAAAAGAAGACTACAGTATTCTTCAATTAAGAGAAGTTTAAAGTAAAATGACTTTAAAGAAAATTCTGCTGCAGGAAAAACTTTAAAACACATGAAACGTATTTGGAAAGTAAAGCAGAGGAAGCCCTTGGATTTGAAAAATGCTTCTCCCTAAGTATTCATAGCTCTTCAAAAAATGTTAGTTTCAGTCAAAACTTGAAAGAAGAGATGATGAATAGGAAAGAACGGCAGCAAGCGATGAGAGCTCTGGAATGAAGTTTATAGGGATACAGCAGCTCAGAGAGATCTTGGACTTGGGATTACGCCAAGATTAAGGTATATATACATTCGCCATAAATGAGGGAATATTGGTAAGAAGTTATCGGGGGAAAAAAAATCTATGCCAAAGTAAGGGGGTGTGTGTGTGTGTGTGTGTGTGTGTGTGTGTGTGTGTGTGTGTGTGTGTGTGTGTGTGTGTGTGTGTGTGTGTGTGTGTGTTGTAGGTCTGAACAGCTAGAGTCATCTCTCTTGATGAATCTAGTTGAATTACAATCCTTTTCTCCAGCAACTAGATACAAGATTTAAAATAAAATGGGACCAGGTGAAGTTAGTCAAGTGGATAAAACACAATAGATTCATGTGCCTATTTGAAATAAGAATAAGAAAATAAAATTGTGAGAAACTAAAGAACTAAGGAATAAAAAAGGAAGCAAATCGTATTTTTAAAAAGCTAGCACTTTGTAGTCATTAGGATTATTTTATTATGGCTATTAAATAGTTTCCAGAATCCCTAATGCTGAATGTAGGGAGGGGGTTAGGGGAGTGGGAGGAAGAAGGGAAGAGGAAGTGGAAAGAGACAGAAAGACAAAAACAGAGATGTGAAAGCTCATGGAGAAAGAATGGTGATTATTGAATATCTGGTTTTTTTCTGGCAATCTCTCATTTTAAATCTAATCTATGACGGCTCCATTGATTTGTCACAGGTTAAATTTATGGAAAACTTCTAGAGAGACTTTGAAGTTGGAGATGACTACCATCTAATAAGAGCCTTTTCAGTGCCAAATTCTCTGCCAAAGTCTTTATATAAATTATCACATCGAAACCCATAATAGCCTTAGACTGTAGGCACTACTATTATCAATTTTTCTTAAAAGATAAGAACACTACCGTATTGTAACATGCCCCAGGCCACACAATGTGTTGATCGCAGACTGGCTCTGTACAATCTCATAAATCAGTGATTGCCACAGTGGTTACAAGCCCTGCATTGGCCACAGTGGTGAGTATTACCACAACATCAGAGATGTCAGGAATCCAGGTTCACACTCACGTGTTCAGCCACTGTTACCCAAAGCACCACACCATGCCAATGTGGCTGGCTGCTAAGAAGAGTCCTGTAATTTTATGCAGCCCCCAAACACTACAACCCAATCCCTCCTCTCCCTTGTATAGGATCACTTTGGGGGGAACGCTGCTATTCTTTTCTGCCTTCAGACCTTCCATGGCCCACCCCAAAGTTTCTGGCCTTTGTGTGAGTGTGTGTGGTCAATTTCATGGTGGAGTAACCATAGATAAACTCATATCTAGAGATACTTTTTAACCTGAAGATTCTCATCCTTAACTTACTGGCATCTGCACTAATACTGACATTTAGTCTGAGACCCTTTGAAACAACTTAGGTAAAATTCAACACCCTGAATGCGATTTTTGCCAGTGGGCTGGATCCCATTTTCTGGCAGAGAAATCTTAAAGTAATTCAATTTGGTGTGACTTTATCTTGTCAACCCTTCTAGGTTCCAAATTATACAAGACTCTAAATCAAACTTAGATTGCAGGCTGCAGGCAAAGAGTGCCTCCCTTCGTCTCCCCCAACTTGGCTTTCTGATGGCTTGGTTCTAGCCTAAGTTTATCTTCCTTGATGAAAACAGCAAGAGACAATCAAAACAAGCTAATATTTTGATGTTTTCCCACTATTTCTCCAATGACTATACCTTATGGGAACATGTGGTCTCCAAGATGTAACAGGCAACAACTTGACCAAATGTTTGCAGCCATATATCATGGTCATCAGTTTTCTGACTTTCAATATCTGAGAACTTAATATCTTCCTCCCACTTATTTCACTTAGCCAATGTCAAATTTTAGGTTCTGTTTTGTAGGACCTAATTCCTGGTACCAAGTTTAATTTGACTTGGTTCAGCTATGTGTAACAACTATCCCACAAATAACAGGGGCTTAAACATGATAATTTTTTTCTCTTGCAGATCAAAGAACTCCAAAAGGAGAGTGTCCAGGACAGGTATGGCAGCTTCACGGTTCAATGACATTCCCGGCCTCTTGTTTTTAGCTACCATCTTGCCACCTTTAACACACAGCTTACATTCTCAAGGCCATCATGTGCTGGCCCAAGATGGTTGCTAGGACTACAGGCATAATAACACATCCTAAACAGCAAGAAAAAGAAATAGAAGAGAAGCACTCTCAACTTTATAAGGAAACTTTTCAAAAACATTATACACGACATTTCTACTTAATTCTCAGAGGGAATAACCTAGTCGTATGGCCACAGTAGATGCACAGGAAGCTGAGAAATGCCATCTTTTAACTGGTGGCTTGTGCCGATCTAAAAACATCAGAATTTGTTATTAAAGAAAATAAGTGTTTTAATATGATTCTCATAAATGTTTTAGAAATTTCTGATGGAAGATTAATCTTAATTTTATGTATCTACATTTGCCATCAAGCATGTTTAGCTATCAATTAACAAAGTATTTTTTTTCTATTTGCCTTATGTTTTTCACATATTTCACTAGAGAAATATCTGCAAATTCAGACCGTTTTTGGAGATTAAATTGGAAAAAAATATATATATATCCATTTAGATACATACATATAATTGGCATGTGTGGAAAATCTAACACCACAGGGAATTTGTTTGTCATAATTTGCTGTATAGAAAAATATTTTCTTATTTAGACAATATTTACCATACTTAAAACTAATAACAAAAAGAAATTATTCCAAACAATTATATTACTGAAATGAATCTTTGGCCAAAATTTAAACTGAATCAAATTTGTATGTTTACAAGAAAAAAATTGAGTTACTTTTCCCATACCTATAAACTTCTTGAATTCAGTTAGCACTAGACATAACAACATATTACAAGAAAGTCAGCTTGTTTTGCTGTTTATAGCCCCCAAAATACGGGATATCTCCCAGGAAATTCCAGCCTTAGGAGGATTCCAACAAACATGCAAAACTGAGTGGTTCAGATTGAAGCACAGATTAGAATTAGAATGTGGACAGTATTCCAAGTTCAATGTGTCTGATTTTTGAGATTCAGCCTTTATTCATATAGGCTGCTACAGCGTGACATTCAAGAATAAAATCTGGAGAGAAGATAGAGTCAATGTGTCAATACATAATCTTCATTACTGGCATAATGAAAATTAAAATTTACCACTTTCACGTAACCCATTATTTATTCTGAAGTAGATGGTAGTTACATACATTTTTCTAATTTTGTGATGAATTGGGTGATTGGGATTGACATGTATACACTGATGTGTCTAAAATTGATGACTGATAAGAACCTGCTGTATAAAAAAAAAAAAAGAATTATATAACATTCCAATATCAAATCTCCCTTCCTTGAAGTGGAGATAATAATGGTTCCTTATCTCTGATGATTGTGACGAATGACAGAAAGCCTGTAAGTTACTTAGCACAGTGGGTAGTGTATTATGAACACCCAATAAATGTTAGCTATTATTATTAATAAATGCCCCATATGTGTGTGTTGATTCAGAATTATACAAAATGGGAACACAAAGATGAACAACAACAACAAAAAAAGACACTGTAAACAAATGCTTGAAATCTTGAGTGACACAAATGTTATAAGATCACATATATCCACTTACTTCCGTAAAATAAGTTGTTCTTATATATGTTTAAAATAGGCTTTTGGATCATTCCTGTGTTATTCAGCAACATTTTCATTATAGGGTACAATCAATGCATTTACTTAATAAAGGTATGTAAGGCTCTAAGAAGCAGGAATATACATTAAGCCATAAATTAGTGGGCTTTTTCTGTAATATAAAGTTCAGTGTTCATATAAAGTAGACTTTCTTCCTTTTGACTCTATACTCTTAGTTTTCTTAATATCTTTATCTAGTAAATATCCAGCACATGGGAGGCATTCAATAAATGAGGTTAAGTAATAGGTAGGTCAGTGGTAATATTAGAATTACCTTTTTACAAAGAGATGCATTAAGGAGCAATGTAGGTCATTCCTGCAGAGCCCAAGTAACTGGTTCTAATGCTGGCAAGTGGTTCATTTTGGCTAATCCTAAAGATCACTTATTACCAACACATGCAATTTTAACTTCCTGTCAATATCAGACACAAAGATGACAAAAATCATTCAATCAGTGTTGCTACACTTTAATCACTAAGTAGAGACAAAGTCTTTTAAGGTTTCCAGGCATTGCAAAATCTCTGGGTACTCAGTAATTAGAAAAACCCATCAACAAGTAAAAATTACCAATAACCCAGTTTTGTTTTACTGTTATCCATTGATTTGGGGTGAAGGGGAGGAGAAAATTTATTGGATTGATTGATTTCATTTGACAATTTATATATGTAATCCTAGAGAATCTGTGATAGTATGAGAAAAATGAACTTGAGACCATTTGTAACTATTACATTAATTTTCCAGTACATAATAGTTTTACCCCTTCCAATATTCTCTTCCACCCTAGAAAGATATGTTTTCATTGTCTTCAGTATTTGATATGTATATTTCCAATTTCAACATCTCACTAACAGACAGAAAGAAAATGGATAGAGAAAAAATGACAGAAAGAAAAAAATCATAGATATATATGATTACTAGATAATCATATGTGTGTATATATATACAAATTAAACTTTTATTATATATTATAAAAATTTAAACAATTATCCTGAATGTAGACATTAGGAGAGCTGGATTTTTATCCTAGCTCTGTCCTTACTTTCTGGGTGAACTTGAATACAGCAGTTACTTTCCTGAGTAATACTTCTTTTGTCCATAAAATGGGAAGGATGATACTCACATTTCCTCTTTCATGGCATTGTTGTAAGAATTACATAGAACAATTTACATCAAATATTTTTAAAGTATGAAGGATTCTGTAGTAAAATGTTACCTTTATTAAAAACCAATCCAAAATATAACATGCAGTGTTCATCAGAGAGATAAACTAGGACTTTGTTATTGGCATTTCAAAATGGTTATTTGCTTTATAAACAAAATTGCCAAAGGATTCCTGTTTTCATTTAAGGGAAGTATGAAAGAAGAGAAAGGGAAAGACAGAAAATTCTAGATATATCTGGGGATAAATTACTACTCAATTTCTTGGTTCTGGCATAAAATGTTTAGTAAAAGTCTTTCTTTGAATTATTCAGATTATATCAGAAAGCAGGTCGCAATTTATTACTAATGTGAATCATTCACCACTGTGTTCCACCAAGAAGGTATCTGAGTGCCCTTTGGGGATGATTATTGTGCCCCAAGTACTGGACTATTCCAGAAGTCACCACTGGCATTACAGTCTGCATGAATGGTGACTCATGGAGTTGTGCCCCATCCAGCCTGCAGGGCCACGCAAAACAGCCCTGGTCAAGGAACAATGAGCCTGTTTCCAATACACTGGGACTGAGTCAACGATTCTAAGACAAATGATTTAGGCTCTCAGGATATATATGAAACTACAAACGTGGAATCTAAGAGGCAGAGCGTTTCCTACCTTAAGGCTTCCTAATCCATCTCTAAATAGAAGACCACTAGCTTCATTTTGGTGGAATATACCAGGAACAAGGTTATTGCATTAATGAAAGGTTGCACTTGTTTTTATCACTTCTCTACTTTGAAGATCTAATATTTTCTAATCAGAACTTCAATTTTTGGATGCATTTCATACTCTCATTATTCTAAACTCTCTGTAAAATTAAGAATATGCTTTCACCAGCCATCTACTTTGAATATTTTAAAAAGCTGGTAGTTCTGGGGGAGATGGAAATATGTATGAGTTGTGTGTTGTAAATGTGGCTTGTGTTTATGTTTTAAGATCACAGACTACTTAGAGTTGCCTCATGCAGATTCCTCTTTCTTTGAGGTATTTATCTCCTTTGGAATTTTGTTGATGTTTTAGAATGACTATAAACCATTCCCGTCAAACAGTATGTTTCATTAGCTAACTATTTTGCAAACTGAAATGAAATTCAAACCAAATGCAGAATTTAGAACGTTCTAATAGCTTGTAAATAATTTAATTTTGTGTGTGTGTGATTCCATCAGATTTCATCTTTTATTCCCCTTATGCAAATCACTGTTTAAAGAAGACCTTCTCTACCCCTCCCTTTGTACTCCCATATCCAGATTTCAGTTTTCCACACATCACTGTCCTGGGGAGTAAGTCAAGAAAATGAGCCAGTGGCAAATGCTGACATTCCATACACAAGGATACTTATGTGTGCAGTACCGTTTAGTACCCCAGCCTGCCCACACACATTCACACAAGTACACTCCTAAGCCAGTCACTGAAGATTACAATCATTCTTCTGGAAATAATCCTTAGGAATGGACAAGTAAAAGACATCATTTGTCCAGCCTGTTTTCTCTCATTTTCCCCTTCCTTCCTTCTTTCCTTCCTTCCTTCCTTCCTCTCGCCCTCCCTCCTTCCCTTCCTTCCTTTCATTCTTTCTAATTATTTTTTTTCCTGGAGATTTGTCTGAAGTTCAACTGTGATTTCTTTAATTAACAGGAAAAAAACAAAACAAAACAGGAGAGAACAAGAAGGAATAGTAAACAGTTTCCTCCATGCCTAAGGGGTTAATTACAAAATAAACATCCCATAGACTTGCCCACATCTCCTCTAAGGAGACAGCTCTGGCTAGAGAGACTGCAACCAAAGTTCCCCCATGGAGGGCATTCACTGGAAAAATTAAGTGTGCCCACTTGTGCTGACTGAAGTGCCTCACAGAGGTTTTTCACAACCACCTACAACATTTTTTGACAATCTTCCTTGTGCATTCCGCTGTCTGTCCTGAAGGCTCTCTCTGCTGTGTTTTGTTTTAACGGTTCAGCCTGCTCACTGGTGATTCAAAGTCCAAGCTCTTCCTGTTAAGCCTCTACATAAAATAAAACACCTTAACCGAGAGAAAAGGGGAGGTAAGCAGGGTGTTTAGTTTGATTTTTGGTGGAACACACCGAGGCAGGAAATTACTATTACATTTTTTTTCCTTCTCCAAACCAAAACATTGTGATAAAGGATGATTGTTCACGTTTGTAAAATTTGCCTTGAGTTCCTTGGAGAAAAGATGCTACATAAAATCTAAAAATAAGTAATGATCAAAATGCCTTAGAATAGAACATTCTAGTAATAACCAGCGATGTTAGCATCAGTCTAAGAAATGCAGGGGGAAGTCATACTAGGATATTTCTTGCAATCCAGAGGCATGTCACATGTAAAAAAGTATTATGACCTATCAAAATTAGGTCACTATCTCTACTATAATAAATATACACAAACTACTAATGAGAATGAGATGCTATTTCTATAACTCATGAAGAGACAGAAGTAAGAGACTAACTTGGCTGAAGTCGTTGGAAAGACAACTGAATTTTAGCTCAGTGTTTCCAAACAAGAAAAGCTCAGCAAGGGTCATATTTCATAACATTAAAGATGATATGAGACAAAATCTAAACCATCCATTTGTTTGCCTTTCAAGCTCCAATTAGGGGCTATTAATTTATGAAGGTGTTTGTTCACTTGTCAGCCAGCACAGCATTAAATACTGAGACATGTAATTCACTTCCAGTTCTCTTCTGTGCTCTGGATCTATTTCTTCGACCCACTCACAAAAGGCATCTTTTCTTTCTACTGTATGAAATCATTGATGTCTGCTCTCTGTTTTGACCATTGTGTTCAGAACCAAAGAAAAATACACCCATATAAATTTGCCTCCCCAAAACGTGGAAACATGTACACTTTTAAATGTCATTTAAAAAAATAAATTATCAGCTACGTCTTGGGAGCGAATCAGGATTAGGAGACATAGAACACCTTCATTTTCTCCAAGAATGGCTGGGACTTTGCTGTTATCCATTTAGATCGGCTTGCTATGGCTTCCTTGTTATCTTCAGCTTTAATATCTCCTTTCTCTGATCCCACTAGCCAAACTCAGTGCAGTTTTCACAATCCTGCCTCAGTGCCACCATTTTTCATTCTTTGAAAATAACAGCTTTAAATTGTCTCCTTTCTCTGAATACTTTTTGCAGCTAGATTTTGTAATGCCCTAATTAGGGACTTGATGATTTTGTATTATATATGTTAGCCTTGTCATTCATCCATTCATTCCACCAACATTTACTGAGTGCCTACTATGGACCGGGTAGAGTTCTAGCTGCAGGGAATACAGAATTATCTTGATAGACAAAAAGCCGTACTCTAACTGGAGCTCATATTTTATTGAGATTTGCTGATAATAAGCAACATAAGTTAAACATAAAGTGCCAGGTAGTGACAGTGTTAAGAAGAAAAGCTAAAGCGGCGAAAGAAGATTAGAAATCTTATAATGGAGATATATGTGGGGGAAGTAGTGTATACTTGTGAATAGAGTTCTTATGATCTCATTTTGATGAAGACAGTTGAAAACTTCCTTACAAACGGGCATAAGAAAAAGCTTCTGCAAACCGCTGCTGTATAGTTCTTAACACAGTGATGGACATAATTCAAGTAACAATAAGTAATCAATAATTAATTCTTTAAGTTTTTGCCATTGTTTTGTTCTGTAACTATAAGCATGCTATTTTTCCCTCTAACTCTTATTTTCTGATGAAGAAGAAGCTGAAAGATCTTAACACGACGCTAAAAAACAAAACCAAAAAATGGTAGTTTTGGAGTCTAAAGTCTTGAATTTTGAATTCACCTCTATTACTCATTTACTGTGTGACCTTGGCCAAATCAACTTTTCTCAGTATCCTTTAGTCATTTATAAAACAGTAATTCACAAAATAAGGAACAATGAGGCCAGATATTTGACAATACTGGTAAGCTTTTATACCACTGGTGGTTATTACTCTTATCCAAAGAGAATTTTGGAGGAAAAGAAATTTCCAGGATGCCCAGTGAGGATGATGCATGTAAAAGGAATCTTAGCTTGCAAAGAGCACTAGAGCTTCAAGAACATGCTTATTATTTTCACAAGGCAGTACCTTGAAACTTGCCTAAGGGCTTCAACCAATAAAAGCCAAAGTTGCCCCTGGCTGAAGGAATAAATCTCCGGAAGCTATGCAGTATCTGTTCCTTGTAGTTTACCCTTAAATGGAGAAAAGCAATCACACAGACAGAGAAATACTAAGAAATACCAAGTCAATCAGCCCTGAAGTCATTATGGAACTTGAGGAAAGCCACATACTTCTGTTTCAATAACTAACTGAACACATGCTTCACTCAGGCCGGCTCCTAGATACTTTTACAGTTGATAGTTAACTCTGCTGGGTAAAGGTCTTACTACTTCCCTGACCATGGTCCCTGATGCCTGATGGCTCCACACCCTTATTCTCAAGGCTGCAGTAACCACACATGGCATTCTACTTCAGCATTTGAGAAACAGTGTGTTCCCAGAAGCTCTGGAAAAAGATCCAGGTGTCTGTTGCCATTAACGAGCTGTCTATTTTAGCGGCTCTTTGCTTTTTTGTCTAACAGATAAAAATGCAAAGATGGAGTGTGGGACATCCAAAAAGTATACTTGAGTCACTCAGCCATTTCTGAAAAAATCCAAAGTTGAACTATTTGGATTCCATTCAGAGGCATGCAGAGAAAGAAAAATTTGAAGCTCAGTATCTGGATTAGAAACTCTTTAAAGGGAACAAGAAAATTCTTGTGTTTACAATGAAGTCCAAAGGCAGGCTCTCTCTGCATCTTTTCTATGGCATTAGGAAAGCAGGCTCTCACCAGAGCACAATCCATGTAGCCCAGCTGTCGAGTCAGTGGTGATACTGTGATCACAAATCCTTTTGGCTTTCTCGGTGATAACTACTCTGAGTCGGGGTTTTTTTTCCAAGGCAATCTCTGTTCAAGCCAAAACTGTGCTTCGGCAGACCATTGGAATAGTGAGCGTTCAGTGAACCGCACAGCTGCCACAGGGATAAGTATTCCAGATGCTGGGAATCAGAGGTTAAAGTAGGTTTTGTTTGCATTACTAACAGACACCTTTCTACTTAACTCAGAGAGACTCACGGGCCGGAGGGAAGTGACACACAACCTCGGAGGTGTTTACTGTCCACAGTCTGTAATAGCATCTCACTCCGTGCACAGTTTTAACTGCAGAGATGTTCTTGAACATGTGTTCCCAGCCCTAAATAATCTCCATAAACTTAGCCATAAATCTAGCTACAGCTAAACGTGAGAGTTTCTATTTTGCTATTAGATATCCTAATCCTCCGCGTGGAACATCACTCATTCCACAAGAAAAAGGAGAAGAAAGGCACTGAACAATAAAATCAGCAACGCGTCTCCTCAAATCATGAAACAGTCAAGAATGAGCTCCACTGAAAGTAAGTACAACCAGAATGTGGAACAAAGTCACAGGCCCATCGTAAAAGCGGTCAGGCTGCCTCTGTTTCACAGTAAGGTCTCTGCTCCTGAAAAGGCTGTAAATGAAGAGAAATGTGCATCCTTCCTTCCTTGTGACTATGAGTAGCCTACAGGCAAGTCAGGGGAGGAGATGATAAAAGTCCACAGCAACTTCCTTAATATTGCTACCTAAAAAGTGATATTATTTTTCTCTCTGTGAAACTGTATAGTGATGAGAGGCTCATGAGCAGTTTTCCTATCTGGTGATAGGATACAAAAATCTTTAGAGTAACAGCAAGTTACAGTACTCAACCACCTTGACTTACACAGTAGCTGTTTAAGTCAGGAAAATATAGAAACAAAATGGTTGACCAAAGCTGAGAAATAATCTGTTTTATCTGTAGGCCTAGTCTTGGTATATGTGGCTATAGACTGAATCAAAATAAGGCCTAAAGGGAGTTCTAGATAGACATGGAGGACTGAACACGTACTGATTACCATGTCTTTCTCCCCAAATCACAGTAAAAACATTTAAAAAGATTACCACTTACTCAAGAGGTAAACAATAGGAAGAGAGAGGAGACAATAGGAAATTTTAAAAAAAGAAAAAGAAAAAGAAGGAAGGATGCCAGAAAGGAAGGAAGAGTAATAACTGACATGGCAGAACCCCCAGCCCAGTTGAAGGGAACACTGAAGTGAAAAGTCACACTAGTATTATGGAGAGCATTAGAGTCTGGACAATATCAAGTAACTAGGAAAGTGAAGTACACAGTTAAAAGTCTATAAGAACTGGCAAAATGTTTAAAAGAAAGAGAAACTTGCACCCTAGCTGCTCAGAGGTAGCTCCTTCTCTCCCCCTAGGAGAATACTACAATTTTACTTTCTAGGGACACTGAAGAGAAGAAGCCCTAGATGCAAGAAAACCAGGCCCATATGAAGGCTGGGATTCAATTTGTAAAAGAAAGAATAAGTGAAAGTCAATATTCTGAATACTACCCCAGTCTCTTCCTTTGCAAAGTTCTAGAAGGAATGGCACTCAGGCTTTTTGCATACCTGCCATGCAAAAGATGGGAGAATTACTCTGAGGACAAAAGCCCTACAAAGCCTGCCATTTGGGGACCTCCAATGAAGAATTTCAACCCTGTCACTCTACTGGGAAACCTAGCATTTAACAAGTTCCACCCATGAATACAGAGCTTCCAGTCAGCTTCTTAGGCTCCATTAATAAATATGAATAGTCCACTAAATATTCAAAGATAATTTGATGAAAGACAGACAAAAATAAATTTTAAAAAATAAAGAAACTTGGAAGACGTGCAGGCAAGGAAGAAAGAAATAAAACTATAAAACATATAATCAGTATCATTATAAGAAAACATTACATCAATGCAATAAGAAAATAGTGCTTTTAAAAAATCAGAACAAAAAGAGCTATTTAAAATAAAAATATGATGAAAGAAAAATTCGGAAGACACACTAGAAGACAAATTTGAGGAAGCTCCATAAAGTAGAACAAAAAGAAAGTCGGAAAGAAAAAGAAGAAAGGAAGGAAGAAAGGAAGGAAGGAAGGAAGGAGAGAAGGAAAGAAAAGAATGGAGTCATGAAATTTTGGATCACCAGAGATATAGTGAAAATTCTAAAAACTTTCATATTTTTTTAAATGTTCACTTTTAAACAAACATCAAAAACAAATTACAGACAAGAGACAATCAGAAAATAGAGTGCCATCAGTTTTCTCAAATATGCCATTGGAAGATAAAATACCTTCAACATTCTGAATGAAAATTATTTCCGACCTAGAATCCTATACCCAGCGAACTATCACATAAGTCTGAGAGTAGTATGAAGGTATTTTAAGACATGCAGATTCTCAAGAAAATGTAACTCTCATGTACCTTTTCTTAGTGACCTACTAGAAAAGGTGCCCCAACAAAATATGTATTTGAGCCAAGAGAAGGAGCATTTGGGATTCAGCAAACAGGGGACAAACTGAAAAAGAGAGATTAGGAATAGTCCCTTCAAGAGGATGAGGGGGCATCCCAGGACAACAGGGAAGATGTAGAGCTGGGGAAAAATTGGTTCATACTGAAGAAGCAGGATGGAGGATTCCAGAAAGGATGTCTCCCATAAAAAAGTAAAAATGAGAGCTCACCTGATAGGTTTTAATGACACTTCTAGCGAAGAATTTTGGAAGAAATTAGTGGTAGGTGCACAGAAATGTTCACTTATTAGTTTCTAGGTAAACAAAATGCTGGATGAAAATGAAATATATTCATAGTATACTGCACAGAATACTGTGAATCGTAGTTAACAAAGGCATGACAATGTAACTATTGAATACTTGTTTAACATTAATATTGATTTTATTGAGAGAATGGGGAGAACATTGGAGGAGGGATGGTACTGAGGGAAGGCTCTTGTAGGAGAAATCCAGAATAAGAAGTTAAGATCTGAAATTGAAAAATCAAGAAATAATAGCATAAGCATATCATATACAAGTATGGAGGTTGTTAGACAAAACTACTAAAAACTTGCAAGTATCAGCTTCTGAGAAATGGGAACTGAATGTGGGCAAGACTGAGGCAAGGAACTTGTTTTTTGTTTGTTTTTGTTTAGTCTTATAGGACAAGTTGACTTTGAAAACCTTGTGCAGGGTCTTCCCTGGAGGTCTGGTGATCCCTGGTTGGGGAACTAAGATCCCACATGGCAGCTCGGCATGGCCAAAACATAAACAAACAAACAAATGAAAAACCTTGTGCATGTATCACTGATAAAAATAACTTCTAATTTTAATTGAAAAGAAAGAAGAGCTAAAGGACTAAGTGTTACAATTTGGTATCTCCAGCTACTAACTGACTGGGGACATTTATACAGGAGACTATGGTTAAGTTGAATTTTTATGGAGAAGTAGTTTACCAAGAAGAAATAGTTGAGATAGGCATTCCTGGCAGAGGGTACAGTCTGTCCAAAGATGTAGAGGCAGGAAAGAGCAGTCCATATTCAGAACATACAGGTAATGTGAAATGGTCATAGATCAGGGGCACCAATGGCAGTGGCTCTAAGATGACGTAGGTGGGATTATATCAAAATAGATGTTGGAATCTTGCAAGCCATGCTAATGAGTTTGGGCTTTTTTTCTGTAGACAATAGGGAGCTGTCAGCAGATTTAAGGCAACAAAATAACAGATTTCCATTTTGGAAAATTATCTCTGACAGTTTTATGAAGGGTACATACAGAGGCTTGAGACAGGAGGCAAGGAGGGGTCCCACTTAGGGACCGTCATAAAAGCCCAAGCATGAACTTGGTAATGGTAGTGTGGCTGTAGAAGCATGAGGACATTGGGTGCTCCCAACTGGGAAACTAGTACAAGAGAGAAGCAGGAAATCTTTGCAATTACCTTATGAGACACATACAATTACCCCACTTAAGAGGACACCTGCCACTTGTTAAGTAACTTGATAAGAGAAGGCAACTGGTGAAATCAGGTTTAAACCTAAGGTCCTCGGAATGGAAATCTCAGGTTCTTTAGACTAGATCACATTGAGACAAACCTTACTTCATACATAAAATGGGAATGATAATGGGACCTAACTCGTAAGATTGTTGGGAGGAGAAAATGAGATTGCACATGAATTTGTTTTTTAACCTAAAAAATACTTACATAATGTTGGTAGTTAAAATAACTTTGCCTTAGGCCCCATTCCCCAGCCTCTTTGTTCATCACATCCACTAAATTCAGTGCATTTGTATGAAGACTTGACAAATTTTATTTATTTGAGTTTTACATAAGCTATAATTTTATGCAGTTATATGTCTGTGATGTAAACCTGACCTCCTGAAAAATGGCCAGTTTGTTCCAACCTAATTTAAGTTCCCTTGAAAACCAGGAGGGGCTTTTAGGCTTGTCACATGGACTCTATCCACTACTTTTTATCTACGCCAATATATACCGGCCCTTGGAATTTAAGGGTCTTCCGATCTCTGAACTGCTACGCAAGATGATAGCACACCTTTCTTTCCCAGCCGATAGGAAGGACAGACTGAAACACAAAGACAGAGGTTATTTTTTTAGTGATCACATGCACTTGTGGGTTGGGTTAATAATAGTCAAGCACACAAAATCTATCGGAAACAAAAACACAAAAGTCTTATCTTTGATGTGCTCAGAGGTCTCCGAGTTTTTTATTATTTCTGTTTAGGTGTGACAGACATTGTCTGGAGGGAGAACCACGAGGGGCTCTGCTGGCAGCTCCATTATCTGTGCTGCATTGTTCGCCTGGGGAAAAGATATCATTTACTCTGCCACCTCTGTAGCTCTTGGAGAATCAGATAACCTACTTATGCTTTCTAACCAGCTGAGCAATCTGGACCCTCTAAAAATGCTGTAACTCCTTGGCACTGATTTCTCAGGCTAAACTGTTCACAGTCTGAGACTGTATACTCACTCCTTCACAAAAATACCAAAGACAACGAACAGCCTGGTGAAATAGCCTTGTGATCACGTATGGAGGTTGCCATGCTGGTGTTTTAGCCAGTGTCTCTCTATTCAAAATGGTCTAATTTAATTTTCTTCCCTGATTGCACTAGATTTATTGCTCCAGTAAATTTCTGTAAGGGAGGAAGGTGTGTGGGGAGATACCTGAATACCCAAGGGATTGCCAGCCAGCATGAAATCACCTGACACCTTGGACCTTCTATCACAACAAGAACATTCCTGAGGATTCAATTGCATTGTTAGTGCTAATCCCAAACTAGAAACATCAGAGGAAACTAAAAGTGACTGTGCATTTTATATAATTGGAAAGGAAAGGAGTGAAGAGAGAATTCTCAGGAAGTGGGGAGAGAGCAGAGTCACAGCTCTCTCAGGTGCATTCTTAGGAGAAATAAATGAAAAGCCACACTCTTGCTTACACCTCTGCTGGAAACAGTCAAAATGGGGCACTTCATCCAGATGAACAGTCATATTATTACAAACAAAACTGCATTATTCACTGGCTTTTATTGTTATCCTGACTGTATTGTGCTTAATTATTCATTACCATTTTTCTCTACTTTGCTATTATTAATGATAAAGTTTCTTTTACCCTGTAATAAAGCTGCTTTCCTTTATCAGTCACTGTTTATCTTCTGTCTGCTGTCTCCATGGTGCGAGGGACATAATTGTTTTTCATTTTTCAGCAGGGAGCGAGAGTGAAGAGAGAGAGGGAAGGTACTGGAAAAGGAAGGCTCTCCCCAGTGCCTCGTACATCATACATGACGAAGCTACTCTTGCAGGCATTGCATTTGCACCTGACCTTCTCAGCATACTTAAGGTGTGGTGTGTGTTTCAGGAAAGAGGAACTTAACCTACAGGAGGAGTGAACCCAGCAGGACCATTAATCTGTTACAAGTCATAAAATGCCTGTGTCCAAGAGTGAGCCATAAAAGCTAAAAGATAAAGTTGTTAAGTATATGCCATTGCCTCGGAAAAATGTCTCTCCCTCTATTTCTGTCCAAAATTAGCTTGTTTTCACATGAAAATTTATCTTATAATAACTACCTGTGAAGTCTACTTAAAATCTAAAACTGGGAGCAATCACATGCTTCACAATATCCATTTTCCAGATGGAAATATTGAGGCTACGAGAGGTTGTATGACTTACTCAAGTCACACTGAAACTCAGGGCAGGCCCAGGAAGAGAAAACAAGGCTCTTAGATCCTAGTCAGGTTCTTTCTCTGCCCTAGACCACAGTCCCTCTCAATATCATTTTCCCAAAATTGACAATGATGAAAAATAGCTTTAAAAAATAACATAAACTCTCAGTAAAGCTTAAGCTTGCCAATGCCAAAACAAACAAAAAAGTTTCACTTAAAATGGTACTTCTCCCCCCAAAATGTTCACTGAATAGAATTTATGTATATTAGACCCTCATTGTTATAATTTACTTTCAGCAAATTGCATTAATCCTTATATTAACTGTCGTAAATCAAAGATATTGTTCTAATTCACCATATATTGAAAGACAGCTATGTGTGAAATACTGTCAGATTCTATAGGAGACAAAATGAGCTCACCTTATAGCTCCTAATCAGTGAAGTGGGACTCAGTCTCCTCTAGACACCTCTTCAAAACTTCTAGATGTACTCCACCTGCTTCTCAGGAAGCCTTACCCCCATTTATTGCAAGGATCCAACCCCCTTTCTCAATTCATTTTTCTCCCCATCTGAGTCCATTATTCCATCTGAATCCCACCCCAGGTCTGCAGCAGCAGGATAAAGGATGTTGAGTGTCTGGGACCACACAATTACCTCTTCAAGACCCACTGTCTTGATTGATTGAGTTGTATTTCCAGGAATGTATGCTGAAGGCAAGCCTGTCTGTATCTTTTTTGTCTCCTGATACATGAAAGTCATCTCTGAAGGATAACCATGAGGAGAGAGGGGGAAAGGATAAAAGGAAACAGCACAGTGAATCCCACACTAAAGATGAAACACTTGGTTCAGTTGGCAATGAATTCAGCATCCCATTATTGGGGAGCGGGTATGGTTGATTGAATTGGCAATTCCCATTCTTCACCTTTTCTGTTGTCCCTGCCTTTTGCCATGTAACTTTATAGTTCCTCCTATAAAAGAGGGTAAGCACTTGCCAGCTCTTTGATTGTGGGTTCCCTTGACTGTTTGACTTGCTTTGGCCTGCAGGATATGGGCAGAAGCAGCAATGAGCCAGTTTCAACCTTGGATGATAAGAGACTTCATGTGTTTTGGCTAGCTCCCTGCACTAACACCAATGCAAAGGAGAACTTTCCCTGAGTAGTAGCTCATACACACTCAGCCTAGACCCCAGGATGAGCATTTGTGGAGCCAACCAGAAGCCAGCCCACAGCAAGCAGACAAGCCCAGCTAGAAGCAGAGCCCTGCTGAGCTCAGCCAACCCCCCTCAAACTACAGGTGCAGAAGTTAAGTGCTATTGTTATATGCCACAGGGATTTGCTGGTTGGTTGCTAACACAGCAATAGCTAAATGATAAAGAAGAGGGCTTTTTTAAAAAAAATCTTTTTCTTTTTTCCTTCTTGGAGTAAACCAAATCAAGGATAGAACTACTTTATCATTTAATTGACGTTTTTTTATTGACATAAGAGTCTGTAAAATGTCCATTGAGTAATAGCTCTTTGAAATTCTTCACCAAGAATTCATTTAAGTTTTCATTTAAGAAGATGCTCTATTCTCATAGGCTTTTCTGAGAACAAGTAGAACGTTATCTTTGCAATGTAGTATTCTTGAAAGAAGAGATTGGTAGGGACTAAATTATACAGATTCTAAGTGTGTGATTCAATCTGTTTTGTGAGACATTAGATCATTTACTCATTCCATGATTATGTAATAAAGGCACACTGGCAAAGGACTAGAATGAGGAGAAAGGAGGAGACAGATTAAACTGATTTTATTAGCTTGGATTACTGGGAGGATTCGGAAAATGAAAACAGAAATATTAAAAGTGAAAAAAGTGAAACAAACTACCTGCTGAAAGAACTTTGATGAGAAAATGAGAAGACCTAGGGGGAACCTTGAGGTAATCTAATATTTAATGGTTAGACAGAGAAAGAGGAGCCAGCAAAGAGATAGGATGAAAACAGAGGTGCTGTGGAAGGCAAGGAGAAAGAATATTTCAGGAAGTGGGATGATGTCAACAGCGTCCAGCACTGCTGAGTGATCCAGTAAATGAGGGGCAGAGAAATCAACATTGGGTTTACAGATATCAAAGTGTGTGTGAGGGGTAAGCAATTAATCAAATATTCAATCTTTAAGAGAGCGGCTAATAAAAATAGAAATATATAGAAAAAAAAGAAAAGATCTTATTGAATGGACAAAGAGTAGGTATGAGATGGGTGATTTCTCTACTGCACAGTCCTTAGGGGAAACATGAGAAAATGAGGGTAAAGAAATTGAACAAAGGAAGACTAGAGTGGCCAAGATTGTGTCATTCAGTCACATTCTCTGTGTTGGGAGAGGGAGGTACAACATTTTTTTTTTTTTTTTTTGGCTGTGCCGCGCCATGTGACTTGTGGGATATTAGTTCCCTAACCAGGGAGTGAACTCAGGCCCTCGGGCAGTGAAAGCATGGAGTCCTAACCACTGGACCTCCAGTGAATTCCTGGTACAACATTTGGAATGGTATAAAAACATGAATCTGAAGAATCTACATAGAGAGGATTTTGTTTTCTCAGTGGTTCAGGGATTGTCTGTCAAGTATCAGGTGCTTTTGCGGATGTTTTACATGTAACACTCATTTAATGCTTATGATTATATCTAATATATATGACTCTGCACCAGGCATGTTTCTATGAGCTTTATACGTCTTAACTCATGGATAACTTTTCTACAGTGTGGGTAATATTGCTCCTTTTTTAAAATGAGAATAATGAAAGAGTTCAGTAGCGTTCAGTAATTTGCTGAGAATCACAAGCTAATAAACAGCACATCTGGGATTCAACTCCCTGAGTCCAAAGTCTATGCTATTTTCACCATATCAGCTTACTTAGCTTAAATGAGGAAGAGAAGCAAAACAGAACTAGGAAGTGAAATCAGAGATAACTGTCAAATGTTGAAATTTAATTAATGAACCAGCTACACTTTGGTTTGGATATGCACATGCAGTGTCCTAAAAATAGCTTTGACTAGAATTGGCTAAGTAGTAGTGGGTTCTGCTGAAGTCAGTATTGCAGGGAAAAAGAAAGAGAGACTGACTGTGGCCCTATCACTGTGATCTTGAGTGAGAAAACCCTCCCTCCTTCAGTTTGCTTCAGTGGTGGAAATTATTCAAAGCACTGGAACACTGAATCTTACCTCTTTTTCTCATCTCTTTTTCCCAGTGCATTGAAGTACGTCTGCTTGGCTTTCACCCTCAGAAACTCTCACTGAATATGAGCTTTTTGCATAAGGAAGAACAATTTCACAATCAAGAGACAAGGTCAGGGTCTATTTCTTACAAGATATATAATTCTAATTCACTTAAATGTGTATTTTTATGGTCTTCAGCTAATTTCTACCACGGTTACTTCATGGATAAATGGTGCCAATTCAATAAAACAATATATATATAAATATTTTATAGACTGTAAAATGATATACAAATAGTACGTATTATTATTCTCTTAAACATTCCAATTCCAAGAGACTACCCCATACTCTTTGACTCTCACTAACTTTCTTCTCAAGTTCCTCATTTCACCCCCTGGCTCTCACTATTTCCCAAAAAGGATAAATTCTATACTCAGCAGTGATCATTGTTGACTGCCAAAGGCTAAATGGCAAAGCGTTATAGAAATATATTCTTAATGTTAAAACTGAGGGAAATTCCAAAGACCTAGCCCTCTGCAGTACTGAGCTAAGTATCACATTTCAATCTAAGATGCACATATTTCTACATTCTAACATCTCTGAAATCCAGGTGCATCTTGTATTAATGCGATAAGAAAACAATGTCTTACAGATCAAATCCAGTCCCCCACCGCTTTTTATTGCTCTAGTAATGAACTTTTTTCAGTTTTAAATGTTGAGAAAAGTTCAACAGAAAAATATTTCATGGCATATCAAAGTTTTATGAAATTCAAATTTCAGTGTCTATAATTACAATTTTATAGGAACACAGCCACATCCATTTGTTCACGTATTTTCTACGGCTACTTTCTTGCTACCTCGGCAGAATTCAGTTACTACAGAGCACGTGTGTGTATTCAACAGAGTTTGTAGACAGACTAAAAGCTAGACTCCTGGAGGGTAAATGTAGGCAACAACTTTTCCCTGGCAGGTCTTTGAAATGCCTCCTCCTCTAGGGGATTGGGTACCAATCTCCGAGTTGGTAAGTGGGGTTCAAACATAAATAGACAAAGTTCTCAGATTTTTCTAGCACCTAAATGGTAATAGTGGGAACTCCGAGAAAAAAAAATATTTCTTATGAAAGAAATCTGGCATAAGAAATTCTTTTCTGCAATGGGCCCGAGTCTGGGGAAGAGTGCAAATTATAAGTATAAGCCACATTCTAGACCAATCAGCAAGCTAGGAGGTAAGGCTCTCAGACTGACCCTGCAGAGGTCACATACTCAAAACCAGTAACCTTTGCTAGGCTGGCAGGGTGGTGGAACTCCCATCTGGACCTCATGTATGGAGAAGTGGGGAGTAGCTGAGGAAGAATGAAGGATGCTCCCTGAAAGGGAAGGAAACAGAGACATCATCTAACATAAAGGAAGGCCAATGTCCATGTGCACGACGACAGGATATTTTTAAAATTTATGATGATGGAAACAACTTCATAGATGATATCAAGGTGAAAATATAAGTATAAAGTATCTACTGTGTATAGTCGTCATGCATGCTTCCTAATCTTGTTTGAGGTGGGGGAATAAAACCTAATCATATAACCATTAAAAACATATTTTTCACTAAGATAAATGTACAAATTATAGAAAGGAGATTTAATAGAAAAACAATTTGTTGTTATTATGGTTTCTACTCATGATTCAGATGCCCTGGTGTTCATCAATGTATACTCCAGCAGCCTATGAGCTCTGTACATGAGAGTTAAGGATCCCTGCCTTAAATAAGGAGGAGACCACATTAATGGATGACAAAAAAATAACATGTCTTAGGATCAGGCAGGGGAAGCTCAGGAGTGCTCAGCTCTCTATTTGTGTAAAGGACTAACTTTTTGGCATATCAGGTGCAGCACAGAAGGATCTCTGTGGGGTTGATCTGATGGCCAAGATGCAACTCATCCCTGGTACTGCCTTCCTCCCTCAGCTCCTAACTCACAAAGGATGTTGTCCTTTTGTTAGCATAAGAAGGACAAAATTTATGAACATCTTAAGACTCATTTTTTTAACTGCTCAGAGACCTTTTATTTCTTTGGTAGGTCTCTAATTTCTTCTTTAACATGTTTTCCGCAAATCGTCTTTATTTTTAGTCTCAATGGCTTAATTTTTTCCTACTTAGTGATTAATTCCTACTAATCCTTAGTTTTATCTATTTTTGTACTGAAACTTTTTATTTTACAGGTTTAAGTATTTTATCTTATTCTTTAATCATCTATAGCTTTATAATTTTATTGATCCATCCTTTTATGTTTATTTTAAATCTCATGTATTTAATCTTTTTTAACTCAATATTTTATTCTACTGGAATTTTATTTCTCTGATACCCACTTCTACTTTATTCTCTTGTCTCTTATTCTCAATTTTTATGTTTAATTTTCTTCTGTAAACCTCTATTACCTTTTCTTTTAACTTTTTTCTTCTATCTTCTCTATTTCTTTTTAAAAATAAATTTTTATAATGGCTGACAAGATGAGTGTCAAAGTGGCTATAGTGATTATGAAGATGAAATTGATAAAATAATAATAATAATAGCAGAAGAGTGAAATTGAAGCCCTTCTTTCTCTACATGGCTCTTTGGGCCTCTACCTCCTCCCTCAAGTTAATCCTTAACTCATTTCAAGGTTATCTCCTCCAATCCCCAAACAACCCTCACTTTAGGAGGGAAATCTTAATCAATGCCCCCAAGATCACAATTTTCTCTACGTAGAAACAGCAACTCATTTATTGAGATATTTTCACTTCCTGAGATCTTACACCATGTTGGTTTTGGCAGTTGTAGACAGTTGCACGCAGGAGGGAATGGCTGATGAGGGATCTTGTATTTATGGATTATAAAGTCTAGGTGATCCTTTCCACTTAGGAGAGTAGTTTTAAATGGTGATAATCTACCTAGGAATATTGACAGTTATATTTTTTAGATTTAGTAAATTTCCCTTGAATTTTTATCTCAAAAGCAAAGTGATTTTTTTGTTGTTGGCTTCTCTCTCTCCGTCTCTCTGTCTCTGTCTCTGTCTCTCTCTGTCTCCTGGGACTCAAAGCCTGGGATCTTATACACTTCTGTGTGGTGGTAAAACTATTTATTTGAAAGAGGACTGGATTTTAAAACATCCATCAACCCAAATCCACAGTTTCTGGATCATTTATTTTTCTGGTAGATTTGTCTTAATGCTTGTGTTTATTTTCATACACACATTCTCTAGTCAAGGCTCATTCTGTGTGGACATAGGATTGCTGTTTAACATTCATTTATCCTACGTATCTAAAGCAGAGTTAGTCATTCTCGGATATGAACTCCAAGGTTGCTGGTGGCTCAAATGGTGAACTACCAGGGCCATTGGGAAGTAGATGGATTGCTTCTCCATGGACCACCTATTAAAGACCAATATATTTACGGAAATATATTTTAAATTACTAAAATTATTTATGAACAGAATACTAGTGGTGCTGAGTGGTAACACATGGAATAAAACCAGAGTGTTTATTTTCCCCATATTTTAGCCCCTGGAGTGGTTCTTATGCAATGTGTCTGCCATCCTGGTTGGACTGGGGGAAGTAGGGAGATTGAAAGTGATAACTTACAGCTGAGGAGTTGCTCTCTAAGCAACATTTAAAACTACTCATTGACATTATAAGGAAAAGATTTCTTCTATTAATGAATGTCTGACAACTTAAACTGTTTATATGCAAATAACAGAGCTGAAAAAAAAATTTCTTTCTTCCTCTGGCAGAATTACTATTAAGGAAGTAACTATCTTTGATTAAGAAAATATTTTGTTATATGATTTAGCTATCACTTAGGGAACCTGAGAACCTGAGTTCAAAGAGTCAAGATACCACAATAATAGTTAACTCAACTATCTGCATGAGAAGATTGAAGGATTTTATTTTTGTTCTGGGGAGGTGTGGGAGAGAAAAGCCAGAAAAATTGGGGGAGATTAGAGCCTATCACAGAGGGAACAGCCAGGAAGAACCCTCTGGGGATATACAGTGGCTCAGCTCAAACATCTGCTGTAATTCAGTGTCCATGAGGGCAGGGATCTTTGTCAGTCTCATTCACTGATAAACCCCCAAGCACCTTGAACTGTGTTTAGCACAATGCAGGCACTTAATAAATGCTTGTTGAAGAAATGAAAGAATGGATGAAGGAATGGTTAGTAAGATTTTTCAGCATTCAGCTTGAAATAGTTTGTGATATGGGAATCAAACTAATCCAAAAAATAAAAGAAGAAGAAGAGGTCAAATTTACTATATTCCAAAGTTCTTTATGATTCAGGGAGTTCTCTGAGAATACTGAGGCTGAATTTCACATCTGGTGATATGGTGCAGAATAGAGACAGTATATGTGGTCGAACTTGTTCAGTGAAGGCAGGAACCTTGAGTCTGGGATAACTGCAAAACAAAACTCTAATGCATGTACAGAAAGAGTGAGGATCATTTTGGACTTCCATAGGGCATGGAATGGGGCTTCAAGGTGATCTTCTCTAGGAACGAAGGGACCTGAAATCTCCACCTGATAACCAAGTCCCATCAGTGACTGTCACACCACGTGCAAAACTTTGCCTTCATGTACTGGATGAGGACCTCAAGAAACCACAGGAAAACACACACGAACAAAAACTATTGATATGATAGTGCTGTGACTAAAGGAAATCTATAGAAGTTGACTATCCCAAGAAAGCATTACACTTAAGCCATGCTAGTCCAATGAAAATATATTTTGTCTCTTTAAAGTCTTAGTAAAAAAGTTTTCTAATTGGATGTTCCATTGCATTCAGATAACGCAAGTCAATTCTATTTCCTCCTGCCAGAAGACTAGCTACGCTTATCAAACACCAAGACCCTCATCAGTACTTGCCTTTCCTCTGTGTCTGGGGCTCCCAAGGTGGAGATGACACCTTGAAGGTGGGGTTTCGAGGGGGCATTTCACACATGTTGCCACTCTGTTGTCCTCACTCAGGTTGACACTTTGCTCACCTGTGCTGATGTAGCCCTCACACGTGGAGGCAGCACAGTGCTGTTGGCACCAGGTTTGCCTATGGGCTGCTGTCCATGCTGTTGCAAAGGACCTCTGTGCCTACAGACTCTGCCCAGGTCATGAGTCACTGCCCCATTTGTGGTACCAGTTCACGCACATCTTCCAAACTCTCTATGGGGAATAGAGCATTAAGTTTCTGCTGCCAAGGTTCCTCTTAGTTTATCTCACTGTCTCTGATGTTCACATCTCCAGATGGTGGGAAAATGCCATCCACTTCTTACATCTACCCTTTAGAAAAGGTACCACTAGATTTGAGTCTATTGGCCCCTAATGGTACTATTCTGATTTACCACTCAGCATCTGGCTTGAAGTTTAGTTTTACAAATCTTTAATGCTTTCTGTAGCCCTTTCCTTCCCAGGGCACAAAAAATGTCCTTCCCAAGGCACATGAAAAAGGGAAACTGTAGCTTTGCATTTCCATTTATTTGTAACAAAATCACTTGTTAAGCATTGTTCACATCAAATATTTACAAACTGTACCTCATCGTAGTTTCATCTCATTTTCATATCCTTATTTTCCTTGGGTCTTTTTCTCCAAACACTTATTTTCAAGTTATGTTATATAGCTGTTTTAAAAATGTGTTCTCCAGTTATTTCTAGAACAAGATGGTATAAAATTAAATAAACATATCCATACAGGCATACACTCATGCTGAATGAGGCCAGGCTTTTCACCGAATCCCTAGGGAGCAGGACACCAGCTTCACTCCAGTTTTACCAGTTTCATCATACTGTCTTGACTAACTTGCTTCCCCTTCTTTGTTTTCGTTTACTTTGGCATAAGGAGGTATCATAGCAGTTAACCTATCTCCGGGGTGTGTTCAGGTTTAATGAATAAATGTGTATAATGCCCTTGGAGTGCCTCACTTGAGGTGTGCTGTTCCTGCATGTTATTAGAGCTGCTATTACAGTGCCATCACGGGACCCTCAGCCTTTAAGCTGGCTCGAGACAGGAGGTCTCGGAAATAATAACAGCTCTTCTCCCATATGCCTTTCTCCCTGAAATCTCAGAGAACTCAAAGGCATTACCTTATTAATGTAAAACTCAGCATGAGATGGATGGGAATGACTACTGAGGATTTCCAGTTTTCAGGTGAGAGACGTTAAGGCAACACTTGCACTGACACACAGCTCACCTGTAACATAAGCACTTACCAACGTTCTTCATGCCAGAGACAAAACCTACTTCACTCTTTCTCCACCGAGGCATGACACTGGGTAATGCTGCTGGGAACAGTGGGTTCCAGGCTGGTATTTTTTAAGTGTCTCAAGACAGCAACAAGAGAATTGTATATTAAGAAGCATGATAGTGATCATATATTTTTATTTAGCCATGGTTCAGTTAGCTAAAGAAAGCATCCAATTTCTTTTTTTTTCCTATAGTAATCTCAACTGAATATATCAGAAGCCTCTATTTGTCCTTCCAGTGGTTATTGATTAATTTTAAATGGCTGATACATTGGTGCTGACTGGACATCATTCGGTAGTCAACATCCTTCAAATTACAAGAGACTTTTAATAGATAAGAAATCATTGGCTGGGAATCAGAGTTTAGTTACTTATAACCTCATCACTTGAAGGATGAAGAAGCTGACACCTTGGGTTATGTGATGATAGTATCAGTCTGCCTAAAAGTAATTCAACTACACTTTGTAGAACTATTCTATAAATCAGACAGCCTTTTCCTACAATTAGTCTAAAGTAGGAAGCAATAATGATATGACATTCCACCTCAGTACTGTGCTGTCCTTGATGCCCAGTATGATATACCCTGATGAGCTCAACTCCTTTATAGTAATGTTCTTTGGACTCTTCAATAATGAAGTTTCTCAGAAGTGGGCACCAAATGGACCTGCTTAGACTGATGTCTTCAAGGGTACAACTACGATTCCTGTTATTTGTAATGTTGAACCCATTTAACCCTTTTATTAAATTTCCTCCAACATTTTTATAAGTGATTCTTAAAGTAAACTCAGTAATTCCACTGGCAAAAAAAAAAAACAAACTGGCATTACACACAGAGACGATGGGGATTTTACTGGGTTGTCTGCTCACACCAATATGTATAGAAAATAGAATGAGCCCCTGGGCTCTGTGTCACTTGGTTAAACCACCGGCATTTAGCTGACATCACTCTTTGGCACTTGCCTTTCTCCTCTCACTCTTTTACCAACGGGTAATGGAAATAGTTGTCAGCTTCAAATTACTCAGCTGTGGAGAAACCAACTCCTCATTACATTCTGCCTTCCCCATTCGAGCCCCACCCAGACCCACCCAGCCCCAGCATGTCTGTTCTTTAATAGTTAATGGGAGAAGAGCCCAGACAATCTCTGTATCAGACATTTAACTTAGTCTTAGGCCACTTGCAGTGACCGATTCCTCATGCTTCACGTGAAAAGCAGAAATAGACGGTAATTTGCCTGGGTTGCTTTATAATGATGTGTGTAATGGAAACATTCTTTCTAGATACCTGCAGCAACTAGCTTAGGCTTTGAAGCATGAGATTTGCTTTCCCCATTTTAGCATACAGGCTTACAAATATTGTTATTGATCATAAAATTATCCAATCTTTTTAAAATACAGCTTTACAAGTTGATTAAAGTACTTTCTACTGCCATAAATTTGACTGCCTCCCCCTTGGTGCAGAATTTTCTTTCCACTTAGTTTTTTAAAGCCTTCCATTAATTTCCCTGAGCAATTCTTTAGTCCAATGTCAGTGGGATTGGCAGGTTTATTTTACTCTCAGCTTAACAGGATACTAAATTGTCCCCTTCAGGAAAATACAGAGTTTTGCTGCTCTCTGACTTTCTGGAGAGAAGGGCATCCTTCTTTGTACTGGGTCAGGGGCCTGGAGTTAGAGAAAATCCTATTGTGATGCAAACTTTGTCCCCTCACTCATTCCTATGCTGCCATGACTCAGCTCTTCCTGGACCCCTACAAGTGGACTCTCTTTTCTCAAGTCAAAGAATTGGTTCAGGGCTTCCCTGGTGGCGCAGTGGTTGAGAGTCTGCCTGCCAATGCAGGGGACACGGGTTTGTGCCCTGGTCTGGGAAGATCCCATATGCCGTGAAGCGGCTGGGCCCGTGAGCCATGGCCGCTGAGCCTGCGGGTCCGGAGCCTGTGCTCCGCAACGGGAGAGGGCACAACAGTGAGAGGGCCGCGTACCGCAAAAAAAAAAAAAAAAAGAAAAAAAATTGGTTCACCCAAATGGGCCACCACATGTCTGCATGTAGCCAAAGGAAACCATCATTGTTTGCTGGGAGCCAATCCTAGTGTTTGTGTTACAGATCAGTGCAAGCCCTGACACACAGCTTGCTTTCATTTCAAAGAAAGATATTGAGGCCAAGGCATTGCCGAATGGATTTGAATTTTGCCAGGTCTTAAACCCCATTTACCACTAATCAAAACAGAACACCCCAGATTATTTTTAAGAGCAGTACTTTTGTTGGAACAATTAGAACAATTTCCTAGTAAACTGATTCAAAAGATATGATTTCTTCAGGAATATTTTGAAAATTAGTTTTTAGCATCAATTATTGGGGTAAATTTATAATTTTGTTCACTATGCTATTTTAGATTCGGCCTTAGGAAATCTTTTAGAACATAGCTCTCAAAAAAAAAAAAATCCACTATGAGACAGCAATCAATCACAATTGCCACGTGCTTGATCACCAAAGAGACCGAGAAAGAATAACCTATCATCACTCTTCATGTTAGCCCGTGTCACTGCTGACAGCAGTTGCTACCTATGTTATGGGAGTGATTGAAAAGATAGATTTGGTAACAACATTTTTTCCCCATGTTTGGACATGGAAAAATGGCCTTTGATTTGTGGCTATAGACCTGATTTGATGGACCCTGTATTGTTTTCAATGAAAAAGGAGGCGTAGTTAGTGATAATCAATGTGACTTTAATCCCCAGTGTTTTTATTTATCCCAGAGATCAATATCTCTATAGGAGCACTCCCTTCAATCAAAAGCACTATGGAGAAAGTCTGTTCATCATCTTAACCACATCCATTTCTCAGCCCCAATGATTAAATAACTTCAGCATGTATGATTTTGTTTCAGGTGTCCTTAAAGTAGGCTAATTCTGTTCCATTTGAATGTCCTTGGTTATATGGTATTCAGACAGAAGGAGATTACAAAACACTAGAAACTATTCAAATGTCTTTGTGTTAATTAAATTGCCAGAAATTTTATCATGAGGCTGTAATGATTCCAAGGCCCTGGCAGGATATAGCTCCTTTAAAAGGAGCAACACGCTAGAAAGGCAGCTTCCCTTCCCTGACTTAGCAGGGCTGCAATCAGCTTGCCTAGAGCCCCCTGGGAACTGGGCAAGGCAGCCCTTTGGTACTAAGTGGATGTATGAAGGTTCTGCAAGGAGATTTTTAAACTGCGTGCAGGAACTAACACAACATTGTAAATTAACTATACTTCAATAAAATAAATAAATAAAGAATGCATGCAGTATATCAGATCTTGAATCTACTCTAATCAGGACAAGGTTTTCTACATTTTTATTTCAGAGTCCAGAACTACTATTAGAACTTGGCAATGTGACCTCTCTGTTCACCTTCACAGCCTGCTAGAACTTAATTCATGAACAATATTTTAGGGATTTTCTCTTGATTCTTACCATTATACATTCTTTTCTACTCTTTGGAACTTGATAGGAAATGTCCCATGCATTCTCCTTTCACGTGAAGTTTGAAAAACCCTCTGGGAGAATATTTTCTCCTTAGCTTGGCTTTGAATGTGGGAAACTTATGATACGATGTGATAATGAACAATGTGAATTTGTTGGTGCCATGGTAGCATCCAGGTCCATTGAAAACTACTGCGTGATCTGAATGAGGCTGGATAGGTTGCTATGAAATGTGTCTCCCTGGAGATTTTATTCTCAATCAATTGTCCCTTCCAATTAGTTATCCAAAATAAGAAACTGGGATTTTTCTTGACATTGCAAGGAACCTTCTTGCTTGGACTGCTGAAACTTTTAACACTAGAAATTTGAAGCCAGGTAAAACTTTCACATTTCTTTTGGAATCTGACACTACCCAGTTTACGGAAAGATTTGCCAAGATTTGATGAACCTTTCTCTGAACCTCGGGAAATTTCACGCTAGGGCTGAAACCGGAAAATGAAGCACATTTCACTAGGTGTCAGATTTCATACTGACCAGCTCACCAGGCTCTCCCCCCAGGTTGTATTAATTATTTCCTGCCTCTAGATGAAGGAGAAAGATTAACTGGCCTCACACTACCAAATAAAATACTACCAAGGAAAGAGGAGTCCCATCAAATATCATCTGAAGAAGTTGACTTCACAATATCATGTCATTTACACCTGGACTCATTTGAACAGCGGCTTTGTTCTAATACAGATAGTGCTCATGAAAACGAAAACATAGATGAGGACTAAAATTAGGACTGTCTGACAATGGTAATAACAAGATGCACAATGAGAGCTTCAGAGGGAAAAGAAAGAAGAAGTAAAGAACTTAGTAAAATGTTCTTAGATTAACAAATTTATCACTGTTCTCACTGACTCCATAGGGCCCTCGATATGGAAGAGAGAATTCAGAGGCAAATGTGCATTTATAAAGTTATAAAACTTTACAAACTTAGTACCTTCCCAAGCAGTTTTGTGTAATAATCTCTCCTTCTTTTCAAATGAATGACGTCTTTATGTGTCTCAATAAATGATACCTCTTCCTTAAATGATTGTGTAAATCAGACTTTCTCAACCTCAGCACTATGGACATTTGGGGCTGCATAGTTCTTTGTTGCAGGGGCTTTGTCCTGTGCAAATTTAGCAACACCCCCGTCCTGTATCCACTGGCTACCAGAAGCCCCTCCCCCCAAGTCGTGACAATCAAAACAAACCTCCAGACATGGCCACATGTCCCCAGTGGGGCACTACTGTCTCTAGTTGAGAACATTTGTTTAAGTCTTATGTCCCCTATGTCTTCAAATGCCTCCAAATTCAGCAATTTATATGTCAATCTGTTTCTTTCAGTGAATTCAGAGTGCTTTATATATATCAAGACTGCAATTGCTAAACAACTCCAGGGAACATCTAGAAACAATCACAGAATCTGTGAGTTAGAAGGGACTTCAGAAAAAATAGAGGATTTTAACAACAGCAGCCACAGCAGCAGCAACAAAATACGTTCTAAAGTGCAAACCTATTAATGAGGAAACAAAGAATGTCCTAAAAAGAATATACACAGATCAAATCCTCTCAAAATTTTTGGAGAATTGGCATGTGAAAGGGATGGCTGGCTCATTCTGCAAAATGCTAGAGTTGTGTTGTTCAATGCAGTAGCCATTAGCCACACGTGATTATTTAAGTTTAAATTTAAATTAAGTAAAATTAAATAGATTTAAAATTCAGTTCCTCAAGTTGCTATACTCAAAGCCATATGTGGCTAGTGGCTACCATATTGGGCAGTGCAGATAGAGAACACTTTAATCATGGAAAAACAGTTCTACTGGACAGTGCTCCTTAGAGTACAGAAGCAATGGGTGGAAATTACTGTGAGTTGTTTCAATCTAGCATAAGAAGAAAACATTAAAGAATCAGAGCTTTACAACAATTATCCTCTCAAAGAGCATAAACAAGTTTTGGGCAGATGCCAAGAAAGAATGAATTTTTGCTGGGTAGACTGCTACACTGGATGAACAGAATCCTCTAATTCAGACTCAAAAGGGCCTATGTATGAGGTTTTATAATTTTTTATGTAATAAAACTTCCAGAATTTCTAAACACAACCCCATGGAATCAGAAGAAACACTCATATGTTAAAATTGAGACATTTTAAATATTACATAACTTCTAGATTAAACCAATATTCACAAAATGAAGACTGCTTAATTTTCCTCTGTGGTAAGGTCTGTTCATACTTTATCTGCCTTCAAAATTAAGAAAAAGAAAGTTTATATTATTATGTCAATATTTTCAATGAATTCCAGCTGCTTATAAAATATGAACCTTGGTCATATGCCAGTTCATACAATACCCAAATTTGAGATTTAGTCTTGTATTGTAGAGAATGAAAGGCAAGGGTTGGGATGCTCAGAGCATGATAGGGAAATCAGAATGGAAAGCAAATGCCACACCACTTCAACAAGGAAGATATTGCTCATATGCAGCAAAGCAACTTCCAGTTAAAGGAAGGAGGACTCTGGAAGGCATCTGAAATTCAGGTGATAATTGAGGATAAATTATACTCAAAAAAATCCAAAAAACTAAATATACTTTTCTTTTTATCTATGACCTTTTAAAAAAATTTATTGGCGTATAGTTGATTTACAATGTTGTGTTAGTTTCAGGTGTACGGCAAAGTGAATCAGTTGTACATATACATATATCCACACTCCTTTAGATTCTTTTCCCATATAGGCCATTACAGAGTAGTACTGAGTAGAGTTTCCTGTGCTATACAGTTGGTCCTTACTAGTTATCTATTTTATATATAGTAGTGTGTATATGTCTATCCCAATCTCCCAATTTATCCCCCCTCCCTTACCCCCAGTAACCATAATTTTGTCTTCTACACTTGTAACTCTATTTCTGTTTCAAAAGTAAAAAGTCCACTCATAAATACACACACAAACACACGTGCATACACACACACATATAACTGACAAATCCAATTCCCTGAATTTCAAAGAGTCAACTAGTACTTATTGAGAACGTTGTTTTATGATCTTCATTTATTGTGCTTTGTACTATTGTAAGACAAAAAGAAGACACAGTCCCTGCACTCTAGGACGCTTAATGGTCCAGATGGACTAAAGTGACACACAAATACAATGAGAGAATGACTGTAGATAACACTACCCACAAGGACAATTAGTGTTAAAACAGCAAAGAGATTACCACAGCTAGAGCAGTCAACACAGGCTTCAAGGAGGGCACGAGAAGACTAAGATTTAAAAGCAACATGAGATCCTGAGGAAAGAATAAAAGAGATCCGCATATCTGGACTGGGGATATGATAGGAAAATGATGATTGAATAATGGATGGAGCAGAGT
Source organism: Globicephala melas (assembly GCF_963455315.2). Lineage (NCBI taxonomy): Eukaryota > Metazoa > Chordata > Mammalia > Artiodactyla > Delphinidae > Globicephala > Globicephala melas. The sequence continues at coordinate 64,727,992 of NC_083327.1, read as the reverse complement.
TCAACTGTGGATGGCCTTGAATGGCAGGCAGAGAATCACAGACCCAATGTGTTGGGAAACAGGAAGCCTTTACACACTCAAGTGGTGCCATGAAATAGTGCCCTAAGGAAGATCACTGGACACAGAATGCAGGATAAACTGGGTGAGGTGGGTGGAAAGGGGGAGTGGAGGAGAGGAATTACTGTAACAGCCTAGTCAGAAGGCTGTTACAGGGCTCGAGGCATGACATGATAAGTGCCAGCATATGGTGTGGATGATGGCAAAGTCTGAGGAAGAACATTCTAGTAATGAAGAATGTTAAGCATTGGTATAGATTATAGTCAGGAGCTTGCCATCTCTACTGAAGAAACTCACAGATAGGCTTCCCTACAAAGAGGGTAGTAGGCTGATAGTTTCTCAGAGATTCTGTCAGCCCTGTGGTGCTCTGATGCTCAGCAAAAGAGAATCACAGAGGAATTAGGTTATTTCTTTTCTTGATCTTTATTCTGCCATTCCTTGCTGAGCTGCTGGAGTGCTGGAACAGATCACATACTTTCTCTGTGCCTCAGTTTTAGTATCTATAAAATATAAATTGGTTTGTTACCCATCTCACAGCGATGCCACAAGGCTTGTGAAATATTGGACCCTAGGAAATACTGGGCACCTGGGGAAAAAACTTGTGATAAATAGGAGACAGAAACCACCTAAAAGTAGATAGAGACTTTTACCTTTGAGAGATGTGTACTTCTTATCTGCAGGTACCCAGACTCTATCATGGACAAATATATTCACAAACTCTGAAGAGCATAGAATATTAGAGTCCACAAATCTTCTAAAGTTCCAGAATCTCAATGATGAATTCTGAATGTGAAAGCTTAAAAAAAATCTCTTCAAGTAAAGTGATTTTTCTATGCATTTAATACTCTAGAAAGAAATACGTGAAATGAGTGTTAAGACAAAATGAACGATGAGCAGTTTTTAGGAGGTGAAAAGAAGTAAATCATTCTCTTATAAGCAACACCACTGAGCGTCAATTACCACCTCCTGGTCATCAAGCCCATCACTCCCAACCAAGGAGAGGACCACTGTGTGATACTCAAAGCCACATATGAAATACCTTATTCATGGTCTGAATAAGCTAATGTCAAAGTAGGAGAAAACATTGGGGAGCAGCTAGTTCAACCCCTTCACGTTAAATAGGTGAAGAAGCTGAGGCTCAGAAGGATCAAGTGGCAAGCCCAAGGTCATGTGGCTAATTTGTAAGGGTTGGGATTTGGACTCTTGATCCAGGGACACACTCTTCACTTTTTGTGGATCAGAATTGGTCTTGGAGCCATATAAAGAGTAATCAGGATGTATGGTGCCTGAGATAATGTGATAATACTTCTCTTCCTGGGGTTCAAATCTTGCCAAAAGACCAGAATTGAACAGTGGCAGAAAAGGAAGTCTGAGTAAGAAAAAGACTTAGAACATTCAGATTAAAAGTCTCCTTTGATGGGGCCGGAGTTGTCTCCACTACTCATCCTCATTACAAACATCTAGTCTTAAAGGCCAGCAGGAAGGAAGGGGAGGAGTTACATTATAACTCGTACCATAGATAAAATACCTGCTAGTGAAGAGATAAAAATGCTTAAGGGGTAAGTTTCTATTTTTGACATATTGGGAAGTATGAAGGGTTGCTACTAAGAAAGCAGAAGTAAAGACAGAAGAGTGAGCTAAAGGGAGTGAACCTAACTTCAGTACTCTGCAGAACAAAATAATGTAACAAAGAGGAAGAGAAAAACTGCATCGTGGGATCCACGTTTCAGACATGATGACCTTTCCAAATAAGGTGAATCAGGATCTTCTAAAGAAATAAGTGGCAGGCTTTCCAAGTACAGGATATGCTTGAAATAAGATGAGGTGTGTCCATTGTCTGGTAGTGACGGGTATCCCTTAGAAAAGTTTAAAGTTGTTCATGTGTCCATTTGACAGACCAATAACATAGAAGTACAACAACGTGTAGCATCTCATAGAGAACTTGCTTATATTTCCTGAACCCACCAACTTCTACCAATTTTGCTTATTCACATGAACTAAAAAATAAGGCAAAAATATATGGGGAGAGACAGAATCTATATCTAGTAATTTTTATTCCACGGGGAGAAGGATAAAAACATAGAGACATATGTACTATTTGCAAATTTTCTTCAAGTTGAGTCTCACGGCTTAGGAAAAGAAAGTATTTAGATGATGTTGAATAACTACTTGTTTTCTTACAAATGTATCACTCAGCACATGAAAATGGGCAAAAAGGCAGAGGTATTTATTGAATGATAAGAAAGAAGAAAACATTATGGTATAGTTGAAAGAACACCAGAATAGAAACTAAAGATTTGAATTTAAGTCATTCATCTCTTTCTCTGTAAAGACGAGATAATTATACTTTTTCAGCCTTGCTCAAGAGTTGTTGGAACACTCAAATGCAAATATGAAATCAATTTTGCAATGTATAAAGTATTAAACAAATGCAATTTGATATAATTATTTGTAGACTCGATGATGTGATTGGAAAGTATCAACCTGAAATTTAAGAGAGAATTACTCAGATAAACTGATGAAGCTGGGAATACTCAAAAGCAGCAGATATATATGGGAAGCATTAATTCAAGAGAAAAGTATAAACACCAGGGTAATTTTAACAGTCTCAGATGGTTATAGTATTCTAATGTACAGAGAAGGCTATAGGAAAGGAAGCTTGACATTTTTCCAAAAGAGATTACACAAACCTGGTGTGTTAATGAGATGTGAAATAGAGCAATGAACACTGTATGTACCAAAAGCATATCTGTTAGAAGACGTTAGAGTATATACAGTATAATAGAACAAGACTTATGTAGTTGAATTTCATAAACTTCCATGAACTACCAGAATAAACCAGAGAAGAGACCATTTAGGTGAGAAATACAAGAGAGAAAGGGAGAGAGAATAGAACAGAAGGGGAGGACACTTCTGCTGTAGGAAGATGACCTGTCCTTGTTAGTCTTAATAATTCCAGTTAATGTCTGTTTTCCAAGTGTAATTGCTAAAAGCACATCTTCCATGCTCAAAAGTGTCCTGGTTTGAATAAAAGCATGTGTTGCTCCTAGTGGAAGGTAAACATAAACTGCAAACTTAAGATTACATTTATAAATGCACCACATGCTAATTAAAAAAGAAAAGAGACTCATTGTATTTGGCCACACATATACCACTGTGTTCAAACCTGGTTCTTATACATTAAAAACAAGACAATACATGAAAAACTAGAGTAAACTAGGCCAGTAAAGGGTTCCAAATTATATCATAAGAGAATCAAGAAATAAAGAGAAGACTTAAATCTGGCATGATCTTGTCTTTGTTTTTTTCATAGGTGTTTCATGAAATAATGATGATCCACCTTCATCTTTAATATTGTAATAGGAAGACATAGGATTAATGGCTGGAATTTATGAAAAGGTGGATTTCAATGAAGTATAAGCAAGCTCATTCTGAGGGGCGCCTTCAAGATGGCAGAGGAGTAAGATATGGAGATCACCTTCCTCCCCACAAATACATCAAAACTACATCTACATGTGGAACAATCCCTACAGAACATCTACTGAATGCTGGCAGAATACCTCAGACTTCCCAAAAGAGCCGTATGGCTGACAGAGTCTTGGTGCTCTGGCTGGGTGTCAGGCCTGAGCCTCTGAGGTGGGAGAGCCGAGTTCAAGGACAACTGGTCCACCAGAGACCTCCCGGCCCCAAGTAATAGCAAGTGGCAAAAGCTCTCCCAGAGATCTTCTCAATGCTAAGATGCAGCTCCACTCAACGCCCAGCAAGCTACAGTGTTGGACACCCTATGCCAAACAACTAGCAAGACAGGAACACAACCCCACCCATTAGCAGAGAGGCTTCCTAAAATCATAATAAGTTCACAGACACCCCAAAACACACCACCAGACGTGGTCCTGCCCACCAGAAAGACAAGATCCAGCCTCATCCACTAGAACACAGGCAACAGTCCCCTCCACCAGGAAACCTACACAACCCACTGAACCAACCTTACCCACTGGGAGCAAACACCAAAAACAATGGGAACTACTAACCTGCAGCCTGCAAAAAGGAGACCCCAAACACAGAAAGTTAAGCAAAATGAGAAGAGAAAGAAATATGCAGCAGATGAAGGAGCAAGGTAAAAACCCAACAGACCAAACAAATGAAGAGGAACTAGGCAGTCTACCTGAAAAAGAATGCAGAGTAATGAGAGTAAAGATGATCCAAAATCTTGGAAACAGAATGGAGAAAATACAGGAAACGTTTAACAAGGACCTAGAAGAACTAAAGAGCAAACAAACAATGATGAACAACACAATAAATGAAATTTAAAATTCTCTAGACGGAATCAATAGCAGAATAACTGAGGCAGAAGAACGGATAAGTGACCTGGAAGATAAAATAGTGGAAATAACTACCACAGAGATGAATAAAGAAAAAAGAATGAAAAGAATTGACGACAATCTCAGAGACCTCTGGGACAACATTAAACGCACCAACATTCGAATTATAGGGGTCCCAGAAGAAGAAGAGGGAAAAGAAAAAAGGACTGAGAAAATATCTGAAGAGATTATAGGTGAAAACTTCCCTAATATGGGAAAGGAAATAATCAATCAAGTCCAGGAAGCACAGAGAGTCCATAAAGGACAAATCCAAGGAGAAACATGCCAAGACACATATTACTCAAACTATCAGAAATTAAATACAAAGAAAAAATATTAAAAGCAACAAGGGAAAAGCAACAATTAACATACAAGGGAATCCCCATAAGGTTAACAGCTGATCTTTCAGCAGAAACTCTGCAAGCCAGAAGGGACTGGCAGGACATATTTAAAGTGATGAAAGGGAAAAACCTACAACCAAGATTACTCTACCCAGCAAGAATCTCATTCAGATTTGATGGAAAAATTAAACCTTTACAGATAAGTAAAAGTTAAGAGAATTCAGCACCACCAAACCAGCTCTACAAAAAATGCTAAAGGAACTTCTCTAGGCAGGAAACACAAGAGAAGGAAAAGACTTACAATAACAAACCCAAAACAATTAAGAAAATGAAAATAGGAACATACATATTGATAATTACCTTAAATGTAAATGGATTAAATGCTCCAACCAAAAGACATGAACTGGCTGAATGGATACAAAAACAAGACTCGTTTATATGCTGTCTACAAGACACCCATTTCAGACCTAGGGACACGTACAGACTGAAAGTAAGGGCATGGAAAAAGATATTCCATGCAAATGGAAATCAAAAGAAAGCTGGAGTAGCAATTCTCATACCAGACAAAATAGACTTTAAAATAAAGACTATTATAAGAGACAAAGAAAGGGCTTCCCTGGTGGCGCAGTGGTTGAGAGTCCGCCTGCCAATGCAGGGGACACGGGTTCATGTCCCGGTCCAGGAAGATCCCACATGCTGCAGAGCAGCTGGGCCCGTGAGCCATGGCCGCTGAGCTTGCACGTACGGAGCCTGTGCTCCGCAACGGGAGAGGCCACAACAGGGAGAGGCCTGCGTACCACAAAAAAAAAAAAAAAGAGAGACAAAGAAGGACACTACATAATGATCAACGGAAAAATCCAAGAAGAAGACATAACAATTATAAATATTTATGCACCCAGCAAAGGAGCACCTCAATACATACAGCAAATGCTAAGAGCCATAAAAGGGAAAATCGACAGTAGCACAATCATAGTAGGAGACTTTAACACCCCACTTTCACCAATGGACAGATCATCCAAAATGAAAATAAATAAGGAAACACAAGCTTTAAATGATACATTAAACAAGATGGACTTAACTGATACTTACAGGACATTCCATCCAAAAAGAGCAGATTACACTTTCTTCTCAAGTGCTCATGGAACATTCTCCAGGGTAGATCATATCTTGGGTCACAGATGAAGCCTTGGCAAATTTAAGAAAATTGAAATCATATCAAGTATCTTTTCTGACCACAATGCTATGAGACTAGATATCAATTACAGGAAAAAAATCTATAAAAAATACAAGCACATGAAGGCTAAACAATACAGTACTAAATAACCAAGAGATCACTGAAGAAATCAAAGAGGAAATCAAAAAATATCTAGAAACAAATGAGAATGAAAACACGACAACCCAAAACCTATGGGATGCAGCAAAAGTAGTTCTAAGAGGGAAGTTTATAGCAATATAATCCTACCTTAAGAAACAGGAAACATCTCAAATAAACAAGCTAACCTTGCACCTAAAGCAATTAGAGAAAGAAGAGCAAAAAATCCCCAAAGTTAGAAGGAGGAAAGAAATCAGAAATATGAGACCAGAAATAAATGAAAAAGAAATGAAGGAAATGATAGCAAAAATCAATAAAACCAAAAGCTGGTTCTTTGATAAGATAAAGGCCATTGATGACAAACCCAAAGCCAACATTGTTCTCAATGGTGAAAAACTGAATCTATTTCCACCAAGATCAGGAACAAGACAAGGTTGCCCACTCTCAACACTATTATTCAACATAGTTTTGGAAGTTTTAGCCACAGCAGTTAGAGAAGAAAAAGAAATAAAAGGAATCCAAATCAGTAAAAAAGAATTAAAACTGTCACTGTTTGCAGATGACGGGATACTATGCATAGACGATCCTAAAGATGCTACCAGAAAACTACTAGAGCTAATCAATGAATTTGGTAAAGTTGCAGTATACAAAATTAATGCACAGAAATCTCTTGCATTCCTATACATTAACGATGAAAAATCTGAAAGGGAAATTAAGGAAACACTCCCATTTACCATTACAACAAAAAGAATAAAATACCTAGGAATAAACCTACCTAAAGGGACAAAAGACCTGTAGGCAGAAAACTATACAACACTGATGAAAGAAATTAAAAATGATACAAACAGATGGAAAGATATACCACGTTCTTGGATTGGAAGAATCAACATTGTGAAAATGACTATACTACCCAAAGCAATCTACAGATTCAATGCAATCCCTATCAAACTACCAATGGCATTTTTCACAGAACTAGAACAAAAAATTTCACAATTTGTATGGAAACAAAAAAAAACCCCAATAGCCAAAGCAATCTTGAGAGAGAAAAGTAGAGCTGCAGGAATCAGGCTCCCAGACTTCAGACTATACTACAAAGCTACAGTAATCAAGAAAGTATGGTACTGGCACAAAAACAGAAATATAGATCAATGGAACAGGATAGAAAGCCCAGAGATAAACCCACACACATATGGTCACCTTATTTTTGATAAAGGAGGCAAGAATATACAGTGGAGAAAAGACAGCCTCTTCAATAAGTGGTGCTGGGAAAACTGGACAGCTACGTGTAAAAGAATGAAATTAGAACACTCCCTAATACTATATACAAAAATAAACTCAAAATGTATTAAAGGCCTAAATGTAAGGCCAGACACTATAAAACTCTTAGAGGAAAACATAGCAGAACACTCCATGACATAAATCACAGCAAGATCCTTTTTGACCCACCTCCTAAAGAAATGGAAACAACAACTAAAATAAACAAATGGGATCTAATGAAACTGAAAACTTTTGCACAGCAAAGGAAACCATAAACAAGACAAAAAGCCAACCCACAGAATGGAAGAAAATATTTGCAGACAAAGCAACTGACAAAGGATTAATCTTCAAAATATACAAGCAGCTTATGCAACTCAATAACAGAAACACAAACAGCCCAGTCCAAAAATGGGCAGAAGATCTAAATAGACATTTCTCCAAAGAAGATATACCAGTTGCCAAAAACACATGAAAGGATGCTCAACATCACTAATCATTAGAGAAATGCAAATCAAAACTACAATGAGGTATCACATCACACCACTCAGAATGGCCATCATCAAAAAATCTACAAACAATAAATGCTGGAGAGGTTGTGGAGAAAAAGGAACCCTCTTGCACTGTTGGTGGGAATGTAAATTGGTTCAGCCACTATGGAGAACTGTATGGAGGTTCCTCAAAAGACTAAAAATAGAAGTACCATCCGACTCAGCAATCCCACTACTGGGCATATACCCTGAGAAAACCATCATTCAAAAAGAGTCATGTACCAGTGTACGTTGCAGCTCTATTTACAATAGCCAGGATGTGGAAGCAACCTACATGTCCATCGACAGATGAATGGATAAAGAAGATGTGGCACATATATACAATGGAATATTACTCAGCCATAAAAGGGAACGAAATTGAGTTATTTGTAGTGAGGTGGATGGACCTAGAGATTGCCATACAGAGTGAAGTAAGTCAGAAAGAGAAAAACAAATACTGTATGCTAACACATATATATGGAATGTAAAAAAAAAAAATGGTTCTGGGGCAGGACAGCAATAAAGACATAGACATAGAGAATGGACTTGAGGACACGGGGAGAGGGAAGGGTAAACTGGGATGAAGTGAGAGAGTAGCACGGACATATATACGTTACCAATTGTAAAATAGCTAGTGGGAAGCAGCCGCATAGCACAGGGAGATCAGCTTGTTGCTTTGTGTCCGCCTAGAGGGGTGGGATAGGGAGGGTGGGAGGGAGACACAAGAGGGAGGAGATATGGGGACATATGTATATGTATAGCTGATTCACTTTGTTATACAGCAGAAACTAACACACCATTGTAAAGCAATTATACTCCAATTAGGATGTTAAAAAGAAAAAAAAACAAGCTCTTTCTAATAGTTAGAAGTGTTCTTAAAAGGAATGAATTGCTTTGTAGCTAATGAACATCCTGTCCCTTGTTGAGTTTAATCAGAGGCTGGATATTTGCCAATCATGGATGATACACAGAAGGATATCTTGCTTTCCTGCGAGTCTGGACTCTAGTACTCTTTAGACTTTATGTAACCATAGCTTAAGTCTTCAGCAAATGAATAGTGTGCCTCTTCTTTGAGCTCTCTGTATCTCAGTAAAGGCACATGGCCAGTATCCACTGAGAGCTATACATTTATAAATAAATAATATTTATTGTTTATAAATGTATAAGTAAATAATATTTATTAAGAACCCACTTTAGGCCAGAACTTTTCACATGTAATACTAACATTTAATCCTCATAATAATCACACCAGAAAGTCACAGTTATTCCTTCCTAACAGAGAAAGAAAACGAGGTTCAGAAAGCTTTCGATGTGCCCAGAGTTACCCAGTTAAAAACTGGTGTAACTGGGATCCTGTGAAACCAATCTATTCAACCATAATCTATTCAAACTGATTTCTATTTTGTGCTCCTAATGCCCTGGCAGTGTACCCTCCTGGAAGGAGTGCTGAAATGCTCTATTGTTTTATCTCTTTCTGTATTTTCCATGAAATCAGTACAGCATAGATCTTTGCTGCAGAAAATTAAATACCAGATGATACCAGAGGAATGTGCTATAGAGTGTCTTTCTCTCCCCCTCTGTGTCTGTGACCTCTTTTGGTGATACACCTCCCGTGTCTCTCTTACAGCTAAAATTAAACCAGTGGAAAATGTTTGCCTCAAAGTACATGCCCTCTTAATGAAACACAACTGTGCTTAAAGGTCAATAGATTAACAAGGGAACACAGATAGATAGTGTTCCTTATCTGGTAGGCAGAGAGATGGCATTTGAAGAATAGGGAAGTAGGATTTTGGGGGGATAATGTAGACAGAACAGACATATCAGATGAGATGAGAGGAAAATGAGGAAATAGTTGAAGTAGAGGAAATGTTTGAAAGTCACATTCAGACTAATAGCAATTCTGGGACCAGCAATTATGTTGTTAAGAAATCATTTGTCCTAGAATCCCTGCAAAATAATAAATAATATCAAACTTCATAGGTGTGCAGAATTTAATGCTTTACAGGACATGTTCACTTGTATTACCTCATTGGATTGGTATGATATTTGTGGAAGATAAGCATAATTGTCCCTCATTTTACAAAAAAAGAACTGGACTCCAGAGATACAAATGTCTTACCAAAGTCAATAAATTGGGAGTAGTGATACCACTTTTCCTCTACATTCCTTTTATTCCACAAATACATTATTTGCTCCTTTGCAAATCATTTTGTCTGCCTGATATAAAGTTGCAGGTAAGCATAGAGTGTTGACTCTATAGAAACTGAGCCAAAAGATGTTCATAAAAGAACTTCAGTGCTATCTCTATTTTTAATACCATATACATTTGTTTTTGAGTTGATGTGTCTTTTCTCTGTGTCTGTTTATTCTGAATGAATACTTCCTTTTGGTGGTTCCAGATTTAAATCTTATGGACTCCATAATAAAAAAAAAAAATTGAAAGGAGCTGGAGGATTATCTTCTGTTCAGACTCTTGGCCCATTCATTCCAAGGTGATCTATCTGTAGGCTGCCAAATCAATCTTTACTGGTTTTGATTTTTGTCATCTGAAGTATTCCATATTAAGGATCAATGAATCCTTGTCAAGATCAGCTTTAGGGAGCAAAAAGATAGTTGGACAATTTTTACAGCCAAGAAATCATTTGTCTGCCTGCAGTGCAATTCATGAGTTGAGCCATAGGATTTCCAGCAATTTTTTTTTCAAGATTTTCTTTTATCTCTGAAACCTCTTGTAAGTACCATCATTAACTATCAGTATAAACAGGATAAAGTCAACAGTAATTTCTACCTATTCCTTTGCAAAGAAAAAACATGGAGTCATTGGCCTGCATATTGACTAAGAGGCACGGCATCAAGGACTTTGAGAGGGTTCAGTGTCTTTTTTGGAAAGAGAAGAACAGAATCAAATTAGAAGTGTTTTTTGGTGTATTGTGATTTTTCTGTGTTTATTCTGTCACATGCAGCACCTTCTCATGATCTTCATATGGAATCGTCTGAGACTCAGCAGCACTTACCAAGTCAGCTTACATTGTTAGTACTGGGGCATTGAAAGTATTAATTTGCTTTACAAGAGCTTCCAGGGGACACCGGGGATGGGGATGAGAGATGTCGCTTTATCTTGGTGTAATCCTGTAACGGCCTTTCCGCATGCATGAATGTATTACAAGCAAACACAAAACACTCATTCTTATGTTGTATTGATTCAGAGATTATGAAGGAAACAGCAAATTGCCCACCAAAATATATTCTCCCCTTCTTCCATAAATCAGCCCATGACTGCACTGCTACACCCTGCTTCCCAGCCTCCCTTGCAGTTAGATGTGGGCATGAGATATATTTCTCACAAATGGACAATTAGAGGAAATGATGTTTGCCACTTCCAGGTCTGAATTTTAAAACACTGGGTGTGACTTTTCTATACTCTCTTTCTCCTATCTGCTGGCTGGAACTCAGGACATGGCAGAATCTTGGATTTGACCATACAGGCATGGAAAATGGCCAGTCGATGGTAGATCTGCCCATGTGGGCTAAACTGGTCACATTTCATTTGAAAGCAAAATAGATTTGTATCCTTTTAACACCACTGTATTTTGGGCCATTCTGGTATGGTAGCACAATCTCAACCCTAACTAAAACAGAAGGTGGTTGAAAGCGCATCAGCTGCCTGTTAGGAACAGTGGTAATATCTCTACTGTCAGAATTCTAACCGAATTCAATCTTCAAAGATAGTATATACAGATGCACCTTGATTTTTGGCAGAATTTGTGTTTCTTTCATTTTTGTTCACAAGAACTATGTCCATGTTACAACACAGACCTGACAATTTGTTTGTAGCCTCCATTTCTGAGGGTAAAATGGCCGACTCTTCTTAGCCTATATGCTATATTTTGCCAGACGCTAGAAAGAGTACAGTGACCCAATCTTCAATGGAGACATTAACTAAATTGAAGGTGATGGCATAGAACATTATTTCCTAATGAGGTTTCCTTAAAATGAATATGTGCCATGTATTTTTTTGCAGAAACAGAGGAATGTCCTTGAGTTAGAAAAGTGCTGAGGTAATGTTGCTTACAAATAAGACCTGACAAATCACTTTATGTATTCTAAATTGCATCAGAAAAATTAATTCAACAAACAATCTTCAGCCACCTACTATATTTTGGGTACTGTGCTAGGGATACATGGATGAAAAAAAACACAAAATCTGTCTTAAAGAGTGTATATAGTACAATTTATCCACAGCCAAGCTACATGTCAATCGCTGTTTCCAAACTGACATCAACCCCTGATCCCTGTCTACCCCTTTCTACATTTTGTTTTCCATAGTACTTCTGCCTTTTAACATATTATATAAATTACCTCTCATATTTATTGTTTCGTCTCCTTCCACCTTGACTACCACCACTAAAATTTAACCCCCAGAAGGACAGAACTCTTTGTTTTGTTCACTGAGGTATCTCAGGAATTAAAATAGTGCCTGGCACATGGTAGGCACTCGGTAAATATTTGTGGAATGAATGTTGCCTAAAGGGATGACAGATACAAACCATTCATGTCACATGGTATAGATATAGATATCCTATAGATTATAGAATCCTATATCTATAGAAATATAGATAGAAGTATAGAAATATAGAATCTTATATCTATGGCAATCCTATAGATATATGATTTACTGTGACGGGGATGAGTTACAAGCTGAGAAGTAGTAGAGTGCAAGGAATCTTCTGAACTCTATGACCTGCTATTTAGAACAGTCATAAATGGTCTTTATTTACATCCCATGGCTAACATTCTAGTAGAGAGGGTCCCCCAACCCATAACACGTTTATGTAGCAATGGTTGGAGAAGTAGCCATGTTAGAAAGTAGTGCCTTTTGAACCTGTGATTGGTATCCTAATTTTTGGTAAATCTAACTCAACCTGCTGAGCCAGTCCTCAGCCAAACTACCCAAAGTGAGGAGCAGTGGAACCTCCAGAGCATCCCAATTTTCCTCTCACTAACGAATATACAAATGCATAATAAAGAATGAATTCAGTCTCTTTAACCTGCTGATACTTGGGCAATGGTTTTTAGTCTGCTATAGGGTCTGAGTGAAACAAGGAAAGAGTTAAGAAATATCAACTACATCTTGTCCGTTTTCTGACCCCACAGTAAATAAAGATCAGCTTCCATTTCTATGATCATGACTGTTCTTTTGGGGGTGGGGAGTCCCATTTCACTGCCAATATATTGAGTGCCCCATACTTAATGCTTGTCTTAGAGAACTAGCAAAACATGGATTCTGATAGTGATGCTTCTTTTAATTTCATTTTATAGATTTCAGTGATCTGCCAATATAAAAGAAAGGTAGCAGGGACTTTATTTGAAGATGTTACAATATCAGATGAAAGAAAAAGGGTGACCTATGTAAAAATAAGATCAAAAGGAATGAATTTACTTTTGATTTCCAGAATTCAAGGAATAAAATATCCACTAAAGCCCATTGATGATCTTCTGCGAATTTAGTACAGGTCAAAAATTGTTTTCACTCCTTTTTATTAAAATCAAATCTTTGTTTTATCTTTTCTACTTTCTACCAGTTTTCCATTTCAATCTGCACCACTAATTTTTTTCATTATTACTGTTTCAAGGAGGGTAAAGTAGCTATATTCCAAAAAAATTCTGGAGATAGGCTTTTTACTTACAGAGGTAGGAGCATACAGTTTATATGAGGAAGAAAGATTTTTCTTTGAACAATAATTCAATGAATCTACTGGTGTGAAAAATAAACCCCATTCCCCAAGACATGACCTGGAAGAAAACTGTAAAACAAAAAGATAATCAAGTAAGAAAATTAAGTTTCTGTTGGCAGCACAAGCAAGAGAATAAGGGGCACATGAACAATAAGAGATGAGAAGGGACTTTGGAAAGGGGCACATGAACAATAAGAGATGAGAAGGGACTTTGGAAAGAGATGAGCCCTAGCAGCAGAGGGAGGGATGGGACCAGTGAAAAAGTCCCTAAGATGGGAGATGCTTAATGCTTTTCTACTATGCTAATGTTTGACATCAAATATGAAATTCTGATTTATTAATTAATTAGCCTCATTAACCACAAACCTTTAGTAAAAAGTATTCTCCATACCAATCGCTTTGTGTTAGTGGTAAAATTATGTCCTTCTCTGTGCTACAATTACCCTCCAATATCTTCAAACCTTCAGAAAAGACTCTTCTCTACCCTGCGTCTTGGGTTAGCAGTATATAAAAGTAATGCAAAAACAGGAGAGGTGAGTGAAGAAAGCAGATGCTGAGAGGTATTAACAAAGGATGAAGCAGACTACAGAATGGTCTGCCCAGAAGTACATAGAAATAAGTGAGATTTGCCATCCAGCTATGGTCCATCTTGTTGAATATTAAAGTAAGGGGTAACCCCTGAGGGTCAGAGGATACATGGGTTTTCTGGGTTACACCTGGGCATTTCATCTGGAATTGCCTTGAGCACCAGTGCATGTTCACCAACATCCTGAACCAAGCAATACTCAAGATCTGAGGCAGAAGTGCCTCCTTAACACAGTTATGAAACAGTAGCTGAATGGGCTATGGAGCGCCGTTGCACAGCGATCTGGGGATGGTGCCAGTATTGGCATATTGTTTTAGGAGTTTTTTCCTGAAGGCTTAGCCTACATCTTATAACTCCAGTCTTCTAATGATTCCAAAGCAATCCTTCTTGGATAACTAGGTAGAATGGATTCTGCTGTTTCCAGCAAGGAACCTTAACCAATATAACAGCCTAACCCTGAACTATTTTACCATTGTTTGTATGGTGGTAAAATACACATAACATAAAATTTACCATCTTAACCGTTTTTAAGTGTACAGTTCAGTGGTATTAAATATTCATAATGTTATGCAGGCATCACCACTATCCATCTCCATACGCTTTTATCTTGTAAAACTTGAACTCTATATCTATTCAACAATAACTCCCTACTATCCCCTCCCTTCAGCCCCGGCAATTACCATTCTACCTTCTCTGTCTCTATGATATTGACTACTTGAAGTAACTCGTACAGGTGGAATCATATAGTATTTTGTCTTTTGTGACTGGCTTGTTTCAGTCAGCATAATGTCCTCCAGGTGCATCCATGTTGTAGCATATGTGAGGATTTCCTTCCTTTTAAAGGCTGAATAATATTCCATTGTGTGTACCTACCACATTTTCCTTATCCATTCAGCCACCTATGGACACTTGAGTTGCTCCCACATTTTAGTTATTGTGAATAATGTGCTATGAACATAAGGCATATAAATGTATCTTCAAGCCCCTTCTTTCAGTTCTTTTTAGTATACACCCAGAAGTGAAATTGCCGGATCATGTGGTAAGTCTAACCCTGAACTTTTTGCATGGGAGAAAGTTTTAGAGGGTAAGGCCTGGTCCTTAGGCTTCTGATATAGGCTGAAACCCTGGTCATTTGGCTTCTATTGCTTCAATATTATAAGGAGATACTGTGGAAACTATTTGAGACTCACATGTAATAGTTTTTTAACCATGCATGGAAGAGAGGAAGAAGTCTCACCAATATGCTAATATCAGAACACAGCTAATATTAGAACAAATCCTATCCCAGGCTTCATTTCCTCCACCAAGGCCACCATATTTACATAGTCCACTTTTTAAAACATTATAAAGTATGACCTCCTCTAATTCATTTTAACTACATATGCTACTTCCTATATTTTCTCACCCTTTGACTTTTATTAGTTATATCATTTCTACAATTTCAGGGTGGAAAATGTTCATAGTCACTTCCTTAAGCATATAGTTCCCACAGTTGTTAACATTAATGGAATATATAAATGGATTCACTGCTCACCATGACTCTATCTTGACTTTAAAATCCATATTTTGGTTGGCTGAAGCCTGCCCTCTGGTAGTTTTTACAAGAATGTTTATGGAAACAATATTTCTTGATTTCTTGTATGTTTGAAAATATTTCTCCTTAGTTTTGATTATTGCACAGTGGTATAGCTGGACATAAAATATGATGATGTTCCTTTCCATTAAAACTTTGTAGACATCACTGCACAGTTGCTAGCATTGTATGTGGTTCTGGAGAAGTTTGAATCCAGACTTACTGTTTTTCCTCCTTAAATATCAGACTATTTTTTCTTCCTTTGCTGCAGGCTCACAAAAGTGTTCTGATCTGGTTACATCCAATAAATTTTCTTAAGAAAAACTTGTGGTCCATCAGTAAGCATCAGTTTTTCCTGTCCAGCAGACATGCTCTGCTCTCAATTGTTAGAATATCTCCCATCATTCCAGGAAAACTTTCTTTGAATGTATTGGTGAAAATATTGTCTTTTTACTGGATATTAGTTTTACATCTACTGATGCTTCAGAGTTTTTCACATTTTCCTGCTAATCCTTTTAAACTTTTTTTTCTACTTAATTTTGCTCATTTTTTATCAGATGTCTGCTATCTCTGATGGTGTTTTTAGCCTGCATTTATAATTTTAACTGCTTCCAAAATATACTTTGTTTCTAAGGTGGTTTTATTTTTCTCTTCCATTTTTGTTTTGGTGGTAGTTGAATTGTTTATGATTTTTATATTTTGAATAGAAAATGCAGGAATAGTTTTCAAAATTTAGGCAGCATAATTTCTATACCCCAGTATCCCAATTCTAGTCCCCCTCCCTGCAGAAAACAAATGCTCTTCTGTGTCTTCCCAGATGTACAAGCAATAAAAAGATTTATTGTTTTCCCTTTTGGTACACCCTATACATACTATTCTGCATTTTGATGTTTTTATATTTTAAATATATCTTGGAGATCTTTCCCATTAATATATAAAGAGCTTCTTTACCTTTCTTCCCTTTTTCTTTTTTTTCCTTCTTTTTTAGTTATTTTTTTCCTTCTGTAAGTTGTGTAACATTCTTTTGTATATAATTTATTCAGGCTCTTATGGGCAGATATTAAAGTTGTTTTTATTCTTTTGCTTTTATAAACAATGCTGTACTGAATAACTTGGTAGGTATATTGTTTCCCACATGTGCATGTATATTTGTTGGTTACATTCTAAAAGGTGTAGTTGCTGAACTAAAAGGTGTTTGCTTTAGTAATCTGTGTAAACACTGCCAGGTTGTGATCAGTAAGAACTGTCCTAATCACACTCCCACCAGTAACATACCAGTTTTCTCACACCCATGGTAATACTGTGATATGAAACGTTTGCTCTTTGTCAATCTGATAGGTAAAAGATGGTACTTATTGTTGTCTTTATTTGCATTTCTTTTATTGTGAGTTGAGTACCTACTCACATGTTTAAGAGACATTTGTATTTCCTTTTCCTTAAGCTCTTCTTTATATCCCTAACCCATTTTTATTGAGTTATTGGGTTCTAACTTTCCATATATTTTATAGAAATTATAAATGGCAAATAGTTTTTACAAGTTTCTTGTTCATCTTTTAATTTGATTAATGGTGTTTTATTCCTAGGCATCCTTTTTATGCAGGATAATCTTTCAATCTTTATATGATTAATGAAATTTATATTTTACTTAAAATTTTTTTGCCACTCCGTTATTATAATTTATTTCTATATGGTTAACTTTTTTCCAAACAGAATTTATCCAATAATAATAATTCAATAATTTATTTAATTTATTCATCTTTTCTCCACTGATTTGAGATGATACCCATGTGCATTAAACTGTTTCTGGACTGTTATTTCTGTTCCATTGAGCTATCCACCCACTTTTTTTGCCATTACTGCACTGTTTTGATTCATCTAACTGTATGATATCTTATTCTTTTATTCAGAATTGTCTCTGCTTATTTATTTTTTCCATACAAACTCAAGGTTCAGGTTGTCTAAATGCCCCCAAATTATCTTGGCATTTTATTGCTACTGTGTTAATACATTTCCTTAAAGAAAACTGATATTTACATTATATTGACTCCTCCTATTCAAAAGTATTATGAGGTTCTTTTTGTTTAAGCCCTTGCATCACTCAGGAGTGTGTTAAAGTTTTCTTTATAGAGATTGTTCACATTTCTCAAATTTACTCCTAGGTATAGAAATCTCTGTCCAATCATTTGATGATCACTAAGGTAACTCAAAAGAGACTTCAGTAGCCACATCCAACAGAGAATTCCAACATTACAGAATGATGTCTCACCAAATAGAGAATATCAATAAATAGAGAGAATTTATATTCCAGTAATGATGGAAAAGAGGAATAAAAAAAATAACACATAGTAAACAAATAGAAAAATAGCATATGTAAATCATACCTTATCAACAATTAAATATAAATGGATTAAATACTCCAGTATAAAAGCGAAGATTAGCAAAATAGACTAAAAATATGATCCAATTATATGCCATTTACATTTCAATAATTTAAATTCAAATATACAAAAAGAGTTGAAAGTAAATGGATGGAAAAAAATACGTCATGCAAACAGTAACGAAAAACTACCTGGAGTGGATATATGAATATCATATAACAAACTTTAAGACAAAATTAAACTAGAAGCAGAGAAGGACAGTTTATAATAATATATAAATAATAAATTTTATAATAATAAATTTAAAATTTTTTAAATAATAAAAATGTCAATGTATCAAGAAGTTTTAACAATCATAGACATTTACTTACTTAACACTAGAAATAGAGCCTCAAAATACATGAAGTAAAAATTTATCAAATTGAGGGGAGAAATAAACAATTCAACAATACTATTTGAAGGTTTCAATGGCTTGTTTTTAATAATAGAAAGAATAACTAGATAGAACACTATAAACCAACTAGAGACCTACTAGACATCTATTGAACACTCCACCCAAAATTAGCAGAATACATATTATTTTTCAGTGCATGGAACATTCTCCAGGATAGACTATAGATTAGGCTATAAAACAAGACTTAATAAATGTAAAAGGCCTGAAATCATACAACAAATGTTCTTCAGTCAAAATGTCATGAAATTGGAAATTAACAACAGAAAAAAATGGGGAAATCAGAAATATGTGGAAATTAAACAATACAGTTCCAAATAACCAACTGGTCCAAGAAGGAATTACAAGGGCAATTAGAAAATACTTTGAGATGAATAAAAATGAAGACACAACAAACCAAAATGAATGAAATGTAGCTACAGCATTGCTTCAAGGTAAATTTGGAGAGCAAACTAGATCCAAATAAAGCAAAAGGAAGGAAATAATAAATATGATGAGAGAAAAAATTACATAGAAAATAGAAGAATGGAGAAAAATCAATGAAATCAAAAGTTTGTTCTTTGAAAAGGTCAACAACAAAACTGAAAACTTTTAGGTAGACTGACCAAGAAAAAAAACGAAAAGAGAGAGAGAGAGAATACTCAAATCACAAAGACCAAGAATGAAATACAGGACATTACTACAGACTATAAAAATTAGCAAGGATTGTAAGCTAAAAGTATGAACAATTGTATGCCAACAAACTAGATAATCTACATGAAATAGACAGATTCTTAGAAAGATACAAACTGCTGAAATCAACTAAAGAATAAATTAAAAATATGAATAGAACCATATCAAAGTAAAGAGATTGAATTGAACTGGTAGTCAAAAATATCCCACACACACACACAAAAATCCTAGGACCTGAAAGTTTCACTGGTGAATTCTACCAGATATTTAAGGAAGAATTAACAGGAATTCTTCACACACACAGAAGAAACTATTCCAAAAAATAGAAGAAAGAGGAACATTTCCCAACTCATTCTATGAAGCCAATATTACCATGATCCCCAAACCAAAGACATCACAAGAAAATTCAGATCAATATACCTTGTGAATATAGGCATAGAAATCCTCAACAGAACACTAAGAAACTGAATCCACAAACTATGACCAAATGAAATTTATCCCAGGAATGTAAAATTGGTTCCATGTATTAAAAGTAACCAACATAATGCACAATATTAATAGTACAAAGGACAAAAACTACATGATTAATAAAATGGCAATAATTCCCAAATTATTTACTGCAATATCTATCAAAATCCCAGCTTCCCTTTTTGTAGAAATAAATAAGCTGATCCTAAAAGTTATATGGAAATGCAAGGGACCCAGAATTCCAGTGAGAACAATCCTGAAAAGCACAACCAAGCTGGAGAACTCACATTGATTTCAAAACTTACCACAATTGAACTTAAGTAATCAAGACAGTATTACACTGACATATAGATAATGGAATAGAATAGAGAGTATGGAGGGGGGAACCTTCATATTTATGGTCAATTGATTTTTGACACAGGTTCCTAAACAATTCAGTGAGGGGGAGAACAGTCTTTTCAACAAATGCTGCTTGGAATAATGGATATCAAATGCAAAACAATAAAGTTGAGCCCCTACCTCACACTATACATACAAATGGACCAAAATGAACTCAAAATGGACCAAAGACCTAAATGTATATAACTAAAAATATATAGCTAGAAGTTTTGAGATTCTAAGAAGAAAACATAGGCATAAATTTTTGTGACCTCAGGTTAAGCAATGATTTCTTACATATGCTATCAAAAGCAACAAAAGAAAAATTTGATAAATTGAACTTCATAAAAGTTAAAAACTTTGTGTATCAGAAGACACCATCAACAAGTGATAAGACAATCCACAAAACTGGAGAAAATATTTGCAAATTATAGATCTGATAAATGAATAGTATCTAATAATACAAAGAATTCTTACAACTCACAATAAAAAGACAACACCATTTTAAAATGGGAAAAGGATTAGAACAGATATTTCTCCAAAGAGAAATATCGGCCAGTAAGCATGTGAAAAGAGGGAAACACAAATCAAAACCACAATGAGACACTGCTTACTGCAAGGATGGCTGTAATTAAAAAGATGAATAACAACAAGTATTGATGAGGATACAAGGAAACTGGGACTCTCATTCATTGCTGGTGGGAAAGTTAAATGGCACAGCTGCTGTGGAAAAGTTTGGCATTTACTCGAAAAGTTAAACAGAGTTATCATAAGACTGAGAAAATTCACACCTAGATACATTCAAAACAAGAACTGAAAACATATCCATGCAAAAACGTGTACTCAAATGTTGATAGCGTCATTATTCATAATAGCAAAATATTAGGAAAAAACAATGCTCATTGTCTGATGGATGGATAAACAGAATATTACTCGGCCATAAAAATTATTAAAGAACTGGCACATGCTACAACATAGATGAACTTTGAAAACATTATGCTAAGTGAAATAATCCAGACACAAAACCCCATACTGCATGGTTCCCTTTATATAAAATGTCTAGACTAGGCAAACCCATAGAGATAGAAAGTGGATTACAGATTGGAGAGAATGGGGAGTGACTGCTAACAGATACAGGTTTCTTTTTTCTTTTATTTATTTTTTATTGAAGTATAATTGCTTTACAATGTTGTGTTAGTTTCTGCTGTACAATGAAGTGAATCAGCTATATGGATACCTATATCCCCTCCCTCTTGGACCTCCCTCCCACCGCCCCCATCCTACCCATCTAGGTCGTCACAGAGCAGTGAGCTGAGCTCCCTGTGCTATACAGCAGGTTCCCAGTAACTATTTATTTTACATATGGTAGTGTATTTGTCAGACCTAATCTCCCAATTCGTCCCACCCTCCCCTTCCCCCCTGTGTCCACATGTCCATTCTCTACGTCTACATCTCTATTCCTGGCCTGCAAATAAGTTCATCTGTACCATTTTTCTGGATTCCACATATATGCGTTATATAAGATATTTGTTTTTCTCTTTCTGGCTTACTTCACTCTGTATGACAGACTCTAGGTCAATGCACATGCTCAACATCACTAATCATTAGAGAAATGCAAATCAAAACCACAGTGAGGTATCACCTCACACCAGTCAGAATGGCCATCGTAAAAAATTTACAAAAAATAAATGCCAGAGAGGGTGTGGAGAAAAGGGAACCCTTTTGCACTGTTGGTGGGAATGTAAACTTATACAGCCACTATGGAGAAAGTATGGAGGTTCCTTAAAAAACTAAAACTAGAACTACCTACCACATGACCCAGCAATCCCACTACTGGGCATATACCCTGAGAAAACCATAATTATAAAGGACACATGTACCCCAATGTTCATTGCAGCACTACTTACAATAGCCAGGACATGGAAGAAACCTAAATGTCCAACGACAGATGAATGGATAAAGAAGATGTGGTACATATATACAATGGAATATTACTCAGCCATAAGAAGGAACGAAATTGGGTCATTTGTACAGGTTTCTTTTTGGCAACAAAAACATTCTAGAATTAGATAGTGGTGATGATAGCACAATTTTGTGAACATACTAGAACCCATTGAATTGAATACTTTAAAAGGGTGATTTTATGGTATATGAATTATACAGCAATAGAATAAAAAAGTAAGGGTGTGCTGCCTATTAAGACAATCATGTATTCTGCCATCTCTGCCCAAGGTCTTCATCAAGAGCCATCCTGTGGTGGCATTTTCTCTTCTCTTACATTAGTCCACAATTCACTATGCTTAGCCATCCTTCTTCAAATGTTTTAGATCAGAATTTTAGGTATTTCTTAATTTCATTGAATATATAGCTTCCATTTTTGTTTCTCACTCTTTTTGTCATTTTTCAATTGATTTTTGAGGAAGATAGAAGATAATGTATGATTTTTCTCTCTCACATTCTAACAAATGTCTGAACTCTTTTTTTTCTCTAATATTCTAAGGCATCAGTTCTCAAATTTTTTTGGTCTCAGGACCCCTTTCTGCTCTTAGAAGTTATTAAAGACCCCAATGAACTTTTGTTTATATGTTATATGCTATACATGCCATAGCAGAAATTAAAACAGAATATTTAAAAATTATTAACTTGTTTAAAATAGTTCTAACACACTGCTGCCAATATACCAATATATTTTTATAAAAACAACTATATTTTTAAAGACAAAAAGTAGTGAGAAAAGTGGCATTGGTTTGCATTTCTACAAATATCTTAAATGTCTTGCTTATAGAAGACAACTAGATTCTCATATCTACTACATTCCACCTGTTGTAATATCAAACATCTCATCAAGCCGTTGGAAAATGAAAAACCACTGATGAGAGAATGAGTGAAAATAATAACTAATATCTTAATAATATCTTATTATTATGAAAATAGTTTTGACATCATGGATCCCCCAAAATGGTCTTGAGGGCACCCAGGAGTTCCCAGACCACACCTTGGGAACTGTCATTTTCAACCATGTTTATTTCACTATATACTTCTTTCCAAGCCTATAAAATTTCATTCTCAAAATTCAGGGACTTTGTGTCCCCCACTTCTGATTCCCCAACTCATGTTCTCCCTATCTCCTTGGATACATTATGAAAGCAGAAGAAATATCTCCCAAGAGTGAAATTCTCATTGTACAATCAATCCTGCTAGTAGAAGACATTACGTAACCCACACAAACCCTATGTCAGAAATAATCCTGGCATAACAGGAATCTGAGTTATCTTGGAGACTCTCCCAAGGGGAAGAGATATCCTTCCATACCACTCGGCTTAAGCCCTCACCAGCTCCTGGGTGATATGCCAGACTCTGACACATTCTCAAACACATCCTCTGCTCTATTGTTTTGAGTCTGCTTCACCACTATTTGCTGCTCCCTATCCTGCAAGCCTCCACTCTGCCGGGAAATATGGAGAAGGAGAAAAAGCAAAACAGCTTCTTCCAAACATATTTCTTCTCTGCAGGCTCATTTTGCTTATTGTACCTCCTTCCAGGTAAAATACATTTGATCTAAAATACTAGCGTTGTGTGCCTTGATGACATTCTTTGAGAAAGCTACAAAGGATGGGGGAAAAGAGACCAGCATGTGCTGCTACCTGGCTATTTTCACTTGACTATGAGAATACAAGCTCAGAGCTAGCAGTGCTGTATCTCAGTACCTGGAACAGCATCTTGCATAGGGCAGGTTGTATGTTTGTTGAATGACCAAGTGACTGAATGAAGGTCTCCCAGCACCAAAATCACGCCTATCCTTCCCATCAAATGGCACAGCCTCCTGGCTTTTCTCTCTATATTTCCCCACATTAGTCCAATGTGCTCTTCTCTCTTGCTAGTTGTTACTAAAAACAATTGGATAATGATTAACATCCAATACAGATTTCTGTGTTGGAAAGAGAGTAATTTTATGAAGTTTCCTGGAGATAATACTTCCACTCCATGAAAATAAAATCTAATAATGATTATAGCAGTCACTGCAAATGGCAAAGATCATCTGGACAGGAAAGTTAGTTCTTATACATCATAAATCATGATGAAGAAAAAATATCTTGTCCACCTCTGGATAAAACTGTCACAGCTAAATCCTGTCCGAGAAATCTGATAGAGTTTCCTTTCCAGTTTCATTTCCCTCCTAACTCGTTTGTGGGATGTATGTCAAGGGTTCTGCAGTGACATTTTTCTTTAAATACTATCTCTCCCCATTTTAACTTTCCTATGAGGACATCCTTGCCAGACCAAGAGCCAGGGGCTAATCTTCTCTATGCTGGGCCTGTTGTAAATAAATTATTTTTCAATAATTCAGAGATTTTTTTAATCTTATCGTGGTGTATGTTAGATGCCATATAGCCCAAAGTCCACCAGGATTATCTTTTGGTTTATTTATTAACAAAAAAGAGATAAACAATGGCAACTTAAGTTTATACTTAGCACACGTGAGCATACACATGCTTGATTTTGATAACTGTATGTTTACATCTGGAAGCACTGAAATGCAGTGGAAATAGTAAGGGGATCTTGAATCAGAGGCCTGAGTTTCACCTTGGGTTTATGTCTTACCAGCTCTTCAAACTTAAATAATTTATTCAGCACCCCCCAATTCTCAATTTCCTCTTTTGTGAAGTGTATGTAATAATAAAACTACTATCTCACAGTAATACTGAGAGGTTTGAAGGAAATAAAAAGTGTGAACATGCCTTGTAAACTATAAAGCATCTCATGGATGTGAATTGGCATTAGCCATTGTTGACCTTATTTCTGCTATACCACTGGGGACAGGTGGTTTCATATACACAGTGCACTCTGACATTCAGGATTCAGCATGAGGCAGAACTGCTAGAATCCTCGCTCTGCCATTTATTTAGCTCCTCTAAATTTTTATTTCTTATCTAAAGCATGGAGAAAATAATAATATTTAATTCATAAGTTTTGGTGAGAAATAAATGAAATAATGCATATAAAACATGGGGATTGGCACATAATAATGACCAATTGGCACATAATAATGACCAATAATGACCAACAGATGTCTTATTACTGCCTTAATTCCAAACACACTCTCTGTAATTTCACCCATTCTCTCCTACTCACACACACACACACACACACACACAAACACACCACAATAAAAATAAGAGTAACAATTTTTTGATATACCGTTGAATCCACACTGATTTACTCCTTGTTGGATATGTCCCAAAGTTGGCACTTCATTCTTTTAAAATATTACTTCCAATGTGTCTCTTGATCACCTTTATACATGAATTTTATACACTGTGAGCGATCAGTGGTTCCAGAGTTATATGTCCCTGATTAATGAGGGAGTTTTGGAATTACTGAAATGTGCCTTAAGTTTTTTATCTGTAGACTAAATAAATAAAAATAAACTATCGTTAAATAGGAGTTCACCACATACTGTAACACTTAACACAGTTTAACATTAAAATATGAAAAGGCTTAGAAACAATACCTTGCAGAAAACTTCCAAATGACTGGAACCATAACCAATTAATTCACATTATCAGAATCCTAACACGGCTGTAGGCAGGGGGAAAACTTAATCAGCATTGCTTGATAATGGTTTGATAGAACCATGAAAGGTGAGAACAAAATTAGGAACCTGAAAACCAGAGGTGATGGATTCTGACCTAGATATCTTTTCTGCTAAGCTTTATGCTTCTCTTAAATTTTGAATTCTTTCTTGAAGAGCTTCCACCTAAACTCCTCCTGCTTAGAATCATGATTATGTTGTCAAGGTGCTGCTAATGGATCACTCGACAGATGCTTATAGCTGAATACTTGTTTAGATGATAGGAGATTATGATACATATGAGATAGGCAGAAGCCAGTCTGAAGATGCCATAGGTGATTGTAGAGTCAGCTATATATTACTACATACGCACAAACATGTTTATTTGAATGCACTTAAAAGTAAAAAGAGAAAAATCAAGAACGGATTAGAGGAGAATTTTGCTATGTGCCTGAATAACTAGTTTGATTAATTTTTTTTCAAATCAGTTGTCTCTATTTCATTGAATGAGATTCAAAATAATCTCTCTCTCTCTCTCTCTCCCCGCCCCTTTTATACCTGAAATCCTATCTAAATCTGAAATTCTGAGGTTTGTAGGACCACCCAAGAGAGGCTGGAGGAGAATATGTGAGAAAGAAAAAGAAGAGATGGACAAAGCTGAATCAAAAACTTAACTAAGTTTTATGAACTAGCTCTTACAGTGAATTTCTGATGCCTCATCCACCTGTTGTTTCCAGGAGTCAAAAACTTTTGAATGGTGGCCAGAATTAGATCTTATTCCAAACCAAAAGAACCAAACTCTATCCATTTCAGTCTATTTTTTTTTTATTTTGTCAACTAACAGGAGATTGAAAATGTCACCAAAACATCTTTCCTCCCATCAGCCCACTGGACACAGAGAAGATCTCATTTAAGCTTCACAACTTTGTGAAGTAGAGATTAATAGTATCTCCATCTTACACATGAAGAAGCCAAAGAACAGAGAACAAAGTGCCTACAGTTACACATCTCATAAGCTTTGGGGATGAGATTTGAACCCAAAGAAGTTCCTGAGCACACTCGCATTCTTCGTCACTATAACTATACTTCTTCCAAGAAGAAAGTGCTCAACGATAGGCTTCTTGGTAGATGTACAATATTCGTGTCACAAACAACTGTCTGAGAAAGTTTGGAACTCCTTCTGGAATTATGTGCATAGTGCTTTACCAGATCTGTTTCTATCTATATATTAAAAACTCTCATTATTTTCTTGTTTCAAATAAATGAAATTTCTCTTTTTCTCCTCCTTTTTTTCTTCCCTGTCTCAGTTTGCTTCACTTAGCTCCTTAACAAACAGCCTAATGAAAAAATGTAGGAAGGAAAGGTAACACAGCATAAAAGAAGTCATGGGGTCAACTCAAGCAAGGCAGGAATCTGGAAGGTCAGCACTTGGCCTCTCGCCTGCTGTACACACCATTACAGCATGGGTGTGATTGGTTGAGTATATTGAATGGGAATGTCTGGGAGACCACAATAAGTCATTGACTAATACTCTGTAACATCATGTGATTAAAAGCCAATAGGTGTAGAAAAGAAAAAATTTAGTCCAGAGCTTAGAGGAAGATCCATGTTAGATTTTCTCTATCATAAGTGGAAATTAAACTGGATCTTACAAGAAGGCAGGACATAAAGAAAATCTGACAAAATGGAGGTGGGAATTCTAAGCAGAAATAATATCATGAGCAAAGGCATGGAGGCCTGAATTAGCATGACAGGCTCACAAAACACTGAGGAGCAACCATGTACTAGAATATCCTCAGGGTTTTGGTGGAAGTGGAAGTTAAAGCTACGTGTGGAAGAGCAGTTATGAAAAACTGGTTAGAGCTGGATAATGTCAAATATTCCAATACAAGCCTTTTACACTTTATTTTGTAAACACATCAATGCAATGAACAATATTTTATGCAAATTGAACTAGTGTGGGAGAGAGTAGAGCAGAGAGTCAGTTACAAAATATTTTTACATAGAAGACATGAGATGACAAAGATCTTGACTACATTGGTGGCGGTGGGTATAGAGAGAACAAGACAGATGAGAAATTTTGAAAGAATCTGCAGGACTTCAGTGACATATGGGCAGTGAAAAAGTATAAGGATTCAAAAATAACTTCAAAACGAAGAGTCTGGATATCTGGTAAAAAATATAACAGTGTCTTTTGTGAACCCTAAGAAAAAGGAAAAAAGTTGTCAATTTTGACAAGACAGGAAAAAATTCATGTGGAACTGACTAATGTACAGTTGGAAATCTAACAACATAACATGCCTGAGTGACAGGTCACCGAGTGAGCTTCAACTCTGTGGGACAGCCTCATAAAGGTAACTATTATATTTGGATGAATGATGGACCCTTCAAGGAGAGTGGAGAATTTTGCTTCTGACCATGATGGATTAACAGGGACCAGATTTACACTCCTAACTGAAACAAGTAAAAAATATGAAACAAGAATTTGGAAATACTCAAAAGTACACATTTCAAGACTATGATCCCTGAAAGAAAGGAAGCAAATGAGGTGAGCCCTACAATTGCCCCACATTTCTGTCTGCAGAAAGGCCAAATGGGCTAGAATCTCTAGGGCAGAATATCAGAGAGGAAGGACACAGAGAGACTGCTCCAGGGACTGCAGAGACAGCCCCTCAAGTACCTGTCTCAGTCCTGGTCTGTACATATAGGAGCAGAAACTACCAAAGGCTGGAGAAAAATCTACTGGATATCAGTAGGCTAAACAACTCCCAGAGATCAGACAAAACTGGGACTGGTTCATGTTCCCACCAGCCAATGTAGAAAGGCACTTAGCACTGGGTAGAATTTTTAGAAGTTAGTAGTGGCCTTAGACTATTAGCATATTGGTCTTAGACAAAAGGCTGCTCTAGATTTCATCCCACCTAGTTTCCAGCAAGTTTCAAATGAACCCTAAAACTATCTAATTGATTCCAAACAAATGTGCACCAGGAAAAGTCCAAAACAAACAAACAGCCAGCATTCCTCAACATAATATTCACAATATCGGTAGCCAATGAAAAACTGTCATACCTGAAAAAAAGTGGGAACATAATGACACATGACCAAAGAAACAAAGAAAGACAGAAAGAAAAGAAATCAATAGAAACAGACACAGATGTAACACGAGTAATAAAATTAATAGGCCAAGAATTTAAAACAATTTTCACATATATGAATATATATATTTCATATTAAAGAAGGTAGAAAAAAGCGTGAACATGATAAGGTAAAAAAATGGATCAGATTTTTAAAAGTAAATCTTTATGCATGTATACAGGTAGGAGGTATATAAGAAATCTCCATACTTCTGCTCAATATTGCTGTGACCCTAAAACTGCTCTAAAAAATAGTCTGTTAAAAACAAAAAAGTAAACAGCAAGGTCCTACTATATAGCACAGGGAACTATGTTCAATATCTTGTGACAAACCATAATGGAAAAGAATATGAAAAAGAAATATATATATATATATATATATAACTGAGTTACTTTGCTGTACAGAAGAAATTAGCATTGTAAATCAACTATACTTCAGAAAAAAAACCCAGAAAAGTAAAAATAAACCCAAAACTTCCAGAGGTGAAAAATACAATATTTGAAATAAAGACACAGGATGGGATTAATAGCAGATTATATATTGTAGAAGAAATGATTAGTAAACACTAAGTACTGTATGATTTAATTAATATGAAATTCTATAACAGGTAAAACTCTAGACACAGAAAACTCATTGATATATATATGTAAATTGTATTCTGTATAAATTATGTCTCAAGAAAGCAAAGAGAGAGAGATGGCCAAGGATTACGCCTTGAAGAATATCCACAAAGGACATAGGAGAAACGGAACAATAACCCACCAAAGGATAAAGAGGGATCTGAGATGCCGAAAGGGAAATGACACTTGAACCAAAGATGAGATAATATAGAATATTGATTCTTAAGGGGTAGCACACCACCCATGAAGGGGTATTTTAGAAATTTTTGGTTGCCAACAGTACTGGAGAATATTTTTACATTGTGTGGGAGTAGGGGCAGGAATGCTACATATCTTGCAAAGTCTGAGACAGTCCCATATAATGAAGAATTGTCTTGCATCAAACAAACTTTTGTATGACTCATGGACATCCCTACATGTTAAAAAAAAAAAGTTACAATTATTTCAGCCTAGGACCTAATTTATTTGCATGTTTTTAAATATACCAAATTTTCTAGAAATGCAACTACTGTGTTGTTCTTTGCTTTACTTGAATCTTTATCAAACCTTGTTCATCAGTTCATAGATTCATATTTTTGAGGGTAGTGCTGCTCATGATATTTGAATTACATTTGTATTAATCTGCTTTTGTATCTATTGTATTAATGGTGATTTTATATATTAATGCATATTATTTTATTAGAAATAACTTTAATTCTCATTGATATGCAACTAAGGCGTTATGTTGAGTTATTAAAATTATGTGGGTATGAAAGTTATATTGTCAATGCATTTCATTACAGGATGATAGGGCAGCATTACAAGCATTTGTTTTAAAAGGAATTGAGGGTCTGATAGGATTGAGAATGATTATTCTAGAAGAAGTGTTTGTTAGAAGAGCTGGATTTCAAAAAGTCATTAAGGAGAATAAGGACCTAGTAGATTGCCACCAGAAGTTTTGTTGACTGGAAGTTAATCAAAAATTTGAAGAATGGGCAGCAGTGAGAAACGGGGACAGAGAATATATACAACACGCATTTGGAAGTTCGGGCAGTAAAAGAGAGGAGCTATACAGAACTGTTAGAGTCAGCAACAGAATCATGAAGGATTGTCAAGTTGCGTGAACTTGTGTATCCCACGGGGAAGATATCCATGGAGAGTCAGGAAGTAGAGATGAGAAAAGCCAGAGAAAGGGCCAGAAAATCATGAGAACAAGCTGTGTCCTAAAAGAACGGGAGGTGCTCTTCAGGTGAAGATTTAGCACTGAGCTGATAAGCAGAGCAGGCTGTCCATTTAGACACAGAAGATGGACTCCTACCAGAGGTGATGTGATTTGAGGACTGTTGTCTCTAAAA
This sequence comes from Globicephala melas, assembly GCF_963455315.2. NCBI lineage: Eukaryota > Metazoa > Chordata > Mammalia > Artiodactyla > Delphinidae > Globicephala > Globicephala melas. The sequence continues at coordinate 64,697,235 of NC_083327.1, read as the reverse complement.
TTCCTTAGTCATTTTCAATGGTGCCTGATATCCCACAATTATAAATGTGTTCCTTTGGCATGTGGATTCTTCCTCCTATTTAAAAAATAAAAATGCATATACGGATTTTTAGCATAATAGCATAATGAGCCTAAAAGATTTTACAAATCCATGTTTATAGGCGCTTCTCTGAGTTCAGATGTTGATTGCAGTATGTAGCTGGGGTGTACACACCTGAGACTTCTGAGATGGAATGGGGGAAATCTCAGGGCTAAAAGGGACACTAGCCCTAAAACCAGCCCTCAGCAACCCTACCATTTAGTGTAGGAAAGCCAGCGAGGGGCAGCTCTTCTGGCACTGGACAGGGCAGTTGGGAGAACGAGGACAGGGAGCCGGAAATGAGTGTTGAAGTAAAAATGAGGTATCTCATGTCAGATGATGTCCATGTTCGCATTAAGATATGAGAGGAGATCATCTACCAGCTACATGGAGGACTTGAAAAGACAGAATGTCTGGAATGGCTCCTGGGTGTCTCAAAAAGAGATGAGTAGCACTGTCAGTGAGCGGACGTGACTGTTCCATTGTGACTGGAGTCCCTGGTGTTGCAGATGGCCGGAGCTGCATGGGTCTCCATCCTCCTTGAGGTTTCCTCTAAAGCAAAAGGAAAAGCAAATAGTAGGGGTGTGATAGGTATGGTGAACACAGCAGAAGTTTGGTAGGTCTTAGAAGCCCATCTTGAAGATCAGCATGCAGGTGAGAAACGCAGTGGGGGCTGCCAGAAAGAACACTGGGCTGCGCTTCGAAAGACAAATTGTAGCTCATGCTCACAACTAATAACCTGTTTGACCTTAGACAAGCCACCAGTATGATCTCGTCTAGAAATAAAGTTTTATTACTGATGTGACCATGAAGACTGTCCAGGGAAGGAAATCTAAATACAGAGAAAGGGGCTAATAATTCAGTTGAAACAGAAACAGGTAAGGGCCTGGAAGTTTCAAGGAGGACAGATGGAGAATTCACTTAGTGAGGGGGAAGAGGCGAGATGCCAGGCTGATTGTTCTTTCAGAGCGTCTCGCTTCCATTCTTTTGCCAAGCAGGTTGGGGATGTGATGAAGAGTGAATAGTTTGGGAGTTCAAATTCCTGCTCACCTCTTATAAACTATGTGACTCTGGGCAGTTACTTATTTCTCTGGGCTTCACTTTCCTTGTCTATTAAATGGGGATGATAATAATACAACTATAGACACACTCTGTATGACATGATGTGGCACATGTCAGATATCGAAAAGGACTAGTACTCCAAACATAATTGTTCCCTTCTTCTACTCTGCTTTCAAAAAAATTTTTGCTCAAAACTCATTTTTTTCTGAGTTCCTATAGCATTTCTTGTTTATGCTCCCATATTTAGTCATTAAACAAAATGCTCCATTGCCTTTGTTCCTAAGAGTATGTGTGTGTGCATGTCTGTCTGTCAGTCAGTCTGCCTATCTTATCTCTTTAACCAAACTGCAAGTTTTTAGAGAGTAGAAAGATATGTGTTAGATTCCTTGTGTATCCCTTTCAACTTCTAGAATATACTATAGCCTTCAGCAAATACTTGTTAAATAACTGGGGTTGTAAATCCTAGATAAAAAACAAAAAACAAACCTTCCCCTGTGCTCCGTATCAATTACACAGCTTAGGAAGAGGCAGGTGTAGAATAATTTATCTAGGGTTTGGGTGTTTTTTGTTTGTTTCCAGTTGGTCTGTGACTATACATAGATTCAATCATAATGAAGCTGACAAAGGAGCGATGACATTTTGGAAACAGAAAAGGAATTTTGGATATTACAGCCCAACATTTGTCACCTCCCTGGCTGATGGCAGCACACTTTTGTTCACTCCCTTTGGCTAAATTTGGATCAAATGCCAGCTGAGTGCACTAAGCAAGCCAGAACTGCATTGTACCTCTATTTTGTGACATATGAGCTCCCTGCTTTAATCTCCCCTTTACTGTATAAAAGAGGATCTGAGGCTGTTAGACTTCAATCCGGCGATTCATGCAGCTGGCACACAATAGATTCCACCTCTCTCCTCACTGCAGCACAATATCAAGCTAAACAAAATGTCTTAGAAGGCTTCAGTACATGCAGTTAGCCTGTCACAGATCCCCCCTCCCCCCACACACTCTCTCTCTCTCTCTCTCCGTTTTTTCTTCTACTGAGCAAAAGAGTCCGAATGCCCAGCACCTGCCTTTTACTGACATTTCCACAAAGGTAAAGGAATGAACCTTTTGTCAATTCTAACCAAACGATCTGTTTTGAAACAATGAGATGAAAAGCCTGGGCCCCTCTCCTTGCTACTGGATTACAGTGCAGAGGCTTAAAATAAAGGACACTTGATTTTATTGATTTAATGAGGGATGGAGGCTTTTGCAGGAGCATCCCTCATGGCAGAGGAACAAGTCTTGTTAGCAGGTACCTCCACTGAGGCACTTCTCTTCCATTTGTTTGGTTTTGCGATGGTGCATGTTTATGGGTTTGGCTGTTAGGATGACCCACAGCTTTCCTTCCTGTGCCGCATGAAGCAGTCAGATGCCTGCAGTGATTTCCCTGCGTGTCTCTAGACAGGGAGACGTGGAGGGGAGGCAGCACAGTACTGCGGGATAAAGAGCTGCAGGAAGAGGTGACAGGGGAAAGCACAGCTTTGAAAAAAGAAGAGTCAAATAAAACAGACTGGAAAAGAAATAGCACTTCTAGCTGCAAAAGGGATTGTGTGCAAAACCTATTATTTCTCAGCAGAGCCTATTTCAGCTAGGTTTCTCAACCTCCTCTCCATGCCCACACCATTCCCGTCCTCTCCCACATCCTTCCCCACTCCCCGTCCATCACCCAAGTTTGAATAGTGAGGAGACTAAGGGGGTTCAAGCATGATGTTTTATTGTGGACGGGTCCAGGCACAGCTAGATAATCTTTTTGCTTTTGTTCTCTTCCTCTTTGAGATTTCTTGGGATATTATTATTGACATGTTCATATGGAAATTTTTGCATTATATGTTTCTTCTTTTATATTTGTCCTATTTTTTCCATACAGTCCGACTTCATTGTCCACTATGCTGTGTGAAAGGGACATTGTCAGTCACCTGCTGACTAGATTTAAGCAGTGATGTACTTTTAATACTGAAATGGACTGCGTTTTTGTTAATAGACAAGTGCATAGCCGGGATTCCTGTTAATGTGAACATATGTCTCCATACACTGTGTACATTTATTTCAATGTATTTATACAGTCCACCCATGGATTAAACACCCCCCAATTCCCTCTGGTGTTACTCTCTGACTCTAGCATAAAGAGAAACAGTTCCTAAGAGCATATGGTTTCCAAAACACAGCCCTTCCCCCTCCTTTTAGTTTGCACGGAATGAGCGGTTACCCCTCCCCCAACAGTTTCTCTGCTCTCCAAGCAAAGGAGTCTGAAACCAGGGGGCAAAATCATTAGTTCCCAATTACCTTAAGCCATGCAAGATAACCTCTCTCAAGAGCTGTTGGTAAAATATGTACGCAGTTCCAATGTCTAGACAGTTATGAAGTATAGGGGTAGGGCTCGGGCCACTGCAGACCCCAGCACATCTCAAATGAAGTGCTTTTATTAAAGAAGTATAATCACCAGGATAACTAATTACGTCAATACCACATAGTTAATTAAATCCATTATAGTTACTATTCCCATGGAGAGGAGGTCAAATAAAGCCACCGTCTTCTTGGTTCTACCATGCTAACAAAGGAAGGAGAAATTAAATAAAACACGACACAGGCCTCTTCAATTTACATCTTTTCTCTGAAATGATAACAACTACCTAGGATGTCATCCAAGAAGGTCTTCAAGTGTAAGCCATACCCAAAGACTGCTGAATTGTTCAAAAGACCGCCTCATAACTTACCTGTACTTTAACTAAGTGATGACCAACTGTTTGTTTGATTGGTGCAAGAAGTAGTGACAAGTAAAAGTGAAAAACAGAATGAACGGTCGCTGTGTTTTTATTAATATCTTGCAGAGAAACCTGATGGAGGGCAGTGCTTATGTTCCAGTTCAATCTGGCTTTACAACCAACGACCAGGAGGTAGCCCACGTACCACGTAGCCCTCTCAACCCTAACCAGGGACTATGAGAAAGACAGGCTAAGTTTAGATATGAAAGTTCATTAACCCACCAAAGGCACACAGACAATCCTGCAGTTTCAATCACAAAGCCTTCTTGTACTGACACTAATATTAAGAATGATTCAGATACAGACGTGGAAAAGAAGAGAATTCAAGGACTCTACTGCTCTATTTCAGACTGATATTGTTTTCCAGAGAAAGAATGTGGACAAAAAGACACACACTCACATATCCACCACCCCCCCCCACACACACACACACGTCTCTCAAATACTAATCTCTGGAAAATAAAAACAAGATATTTTGATCCTCCTTGTCTGAAAATTCACCAGGTCATTATATCACTGTCACACCTTCTTCTGAAAGCAGTCCATTGTACATAGAGAGGATTTGCATTTACTTCTCCTGATTAACAAAGAAAACTTTGTATAAAAGGGCTAGGCACTGGGATGTGGAAATGTGGCCAGCCTGACCCCCTGCAGGAGAAGGCAGACAAGCAGTAGGGAGAAGAGGTAGATGAGGATGGAGAAAGAATGCTTTGATCCTAGGGCAGTGCGCACAATGGCGTGGGGGCACCCCTAGCAGGCTCACCCGAGCAGGCTGAAGTTGGGCATGGAGTCACGGAGCAAGCAGGAAGCAATAAAATGAGGAGAATTTCATGGGATAGCGAGCAAAAAGGGCTGCACACTCACCGCTCCAGCTGGATTTTCTGGGTTCGGTTGTTGTGATCTCTGTTGATGTTACTGCTACTGTTATCGTTAATGTTGTTTTCCAACTCAGGAAATTATACTTTGTTCTAACTACAAGCCGGGCCGGTTTTCTTCAGTGAAGATGTACTCGTAAAATACAGGCTGTGAGCAAAAGGCAGCACGAAAATCACATAGGCCCTGTGAAAAACAAAAGGTCAGGTGTTAAGTCCTTTATATGTCCAGTGTTTTAAGCTGACATAGGAGGCATTTCGTTTAGATGTAAAGTGATCTTTTATTCGCCATCCACAACCCACACCCCTACCCCAAAAGCTGCTCCTCAGACTTCTTTGTGCCTTATAGAGCCACCTTGCTACCAGCCAACCAGACAGAAACACCAAGGGGAGGGGTCCTTGTTTTTTCTTTTTCTTTTCTTTGTTTTGCTTACTCTGTCTCCTTTGCCCCTTTATCAAATCAATTGCCAAGTCCAGGAAATCTCTTGCCATCAACTACTTCCTTCCAAATCCCCTTTCTGTCGCCACCCTTGTTACATCTCTTTCTCTGCCCCCCCCACTTCCAGTCACATTCCCCTTTCAATCCCTGTTACACAACTCACCAGACTAATCTTTCTAAGGCATTGTTCTCCTCAAATTCCTCTTGGCTCGAGAGCGTGCACTGACCGCCCAGAATCATCATATAGAATAATCTATAAATTCTCACTCTGCCATTAAGATTGTCTCCATTCTGTCTCCACTCCCTGTGCAGGGATACCTCTCAGGACCTCCTTACCTGTGACCTGTGCCCCTCCCTGCTTGGGTCACACACACTCCAGAGACTCCAGGCCTTTGTTCCATACATACACGTCAACCCCAGTCCCCTCCACCTCCCGTCCTTCTTGAACTCCTACACATCCTTCAATGTTCATCTTAATGCCTCCATCAGGAAGCCTTTCCTGACATGCCTAAGCTACAGATGCCTGTCTTACTCTGACTTCCCAGAACATGTCTTTTTTATGTGTATTTTATGACCATTATTATAATCTGCCAGTAATAAAGTATTGATCATATGACTTCTTCATATTTTAAACTCTTTGTAAAAATTCAGAGAGCATATCTTACTAATCTCTATAAGAGCTTAGTTAAATATCTGTCTACTGTTCATTCTACAAGATCAGGGAATCTTCTGAAAAAGGTGTATATCCATCTACTTAGAAAAGTTTTGCCCTATCATAGTTCAAGGGAGTGAAATTAAACACTCTCAGGCATTTTCATTTCCATCATTTTATGGTCTAAAGAAAATGAGCTTTACTATTATAGTTAATTCACGAGAAAAGTGGGGTGAACAAATCAACCCTACAAGTTATCCAAAATTATTTTGACCTGATAAAACACTCTGTAATTTTCTTTGAAAGTTTATGATAAGTTATGTTATTGTAACGCTCATTATTTATACCTCGATGCCCAAGCAGACACAAAATACCCAACTAGTAACTATAAAATTTTTAATGCTATCCACCTCCCCTGATCTGTGCCTTCACAACTTTATGCTGGATGAGATTCACACCTGAAATTATTTTACTTAACTTTCAGAGACCAAGACAAGTGATTGGGTATATTAATTATATCAAGGGCGGAAAAGTAGAGAGGCAAGATCAATATATGAGGACTCATGAGATCTGAGTTCTAATTCTGGTTGTACCTACTCACAAGTTGGACAAATCATTTAATATCCATAAATCACTAAGAGAGTCCCCTTGTACACACACACACACACACACACACACACACACATGCACCCACACACATACAGACAGATACACACACAAAGCCATGCTGTTGGACTTCTTAAACTTTAAAAAAGAAAATAGAAGAATAGCCTTAAAATTACTAAAGTAAGCAAAGTGAACATAATCAGCACATTTGTTCACAATTTTAAACTGTATGATATTGTAATTTCATAGTATTTTGAAGCAAGAAAATGTTTACCCATTTGACATTATAATGCAAATATAATTACCTCAAAGAAAAGAGACAAAATAAAATTAGAAATAAAGAACTGCAATACAATCTTGGAGCAATACAGAACACAAAACAGTACAAAATGTAATACAAACTCGCAACAATAGCCAAGTCACTGGCTACCACTTGTATACACTACAGAAGCACCTGGAGTAACAAAATAAACAGAGGGCTGCCATTCTGGGTGGATGCATGGTTATGGTAATATAAGTGGCAGCAATTTTGAACCAGCATGAAAAATCTTCGGCTTTTCAACATTTTACTGCTTAAGGCATTTCTCTGGTTTAGTAATTGAAAAAAAAAAAAAAGCAATATTGGGGTTGAAAATTATTTTGTTTGAAAATTCTCTTCCCCTTGAGTAAATTAGGTATAAGTGACTGAAATACAAAAAAAATCTGTCAAGGTGCTTTGAATTTTGACTCTGTCCCTGGCTGGAATGACCCCCAGACAGTTTAGGGTTTACCAGTGAACAATGAATATAAAGTGTGAGCTTCTATAACCCCATCTTCATCCCAAAGACCTACCAGATGGGAACAAAAATATAGAATCTGTTCTGGGTTGTAGGAAGGAAGGAAAGAAAGAAAAACAGAGGGAAAGAGGGAGGGAAGGAAGAAAGGAAGGAAGGGAGGGAGGGAGGGAGAGAGGAAGGAAGGAAGGAAGGAAGAAAGGAAGGAAGGAAGGAAGGAAGGGAGGGAGGGCGGGAGGGAGGGAAGGAGGGAGGGAGGGCGGAAGGAAGGGAGGGAGGAAATAATGTGGGGCAGAGAAAGAGAAAAAAGAAAGAGGGAGGAAGGAAGGAGAGAGAAAAGAGAATGAACAATATATAAAAGAAACTGGAAAAAAGTTGAGAGGTTGACAAGTCTGGAGAACATAAATAATTCCCCTAAATTTCTGTCTTCATAAACCTCCTCACTTCTTCCTTCCCTGGATTCTTGGCATCTCACTCTAATTATGGCTTCACTAGCAAAATAATAGTGAATAGATGAGCAACAACCACAAATAAAAAGAAATGGCAACCCTAAGCCTAACAATCAACAAATGTTTTCCTGTAAATATCCAACAAACAAGTGTACCTAGTCAACGTAACAACGTTTCACTTTACCTAAGGCATCACTATTACTACACATAAATATTTTCTTCTAACAGCTTCCCATTTTCTGCAAGATGTGGGATCCATAGGCTCTCCAAAAACCAAGCACAGCTTAACTCTGAAACTTTGTTTTCTTCCACACCTCCACTCCCACAATGTTCTGTAGCAATACCGAAGGACTTAAAATTTCCTGTGGATGTTCACCAGAGAACAAAGGAGAGGTGGTCATTTCAAGCAATGGTTGTATTGATGACTCAGAGTCTGTCCTCTGGGAAGCCTCCCTTGACCTCTTGGGAGAGGGGGACACTCCCTCACTGGAAAACCTCTGACTTGTCGCTTTCTTCCTTAGAGCACTTACCTCCCTATATTGGGTTTCTCTTTTACATATGTGCCTTCTCTACTAAACCAGAAGTTATGAGAGCGCTAGGCTATTTAATCATTTCTGAAACAGGGAACCCTCACAATGTATCTGATAACATATTAATAGCAAAAATAGTCAATATATGCATCAGGCATTCAGAAGAATTCTATCATGAACCTTGTAGTACTAAACTATAATAATATTTCTTACATTTGTAAAATACTTCATTGCCTAAAATGCATTTTTACAAATATTATCATATCATTAGGTCTGTGAAAACATTTTTATCCTCAATTTCTTTTTTTTTGTTACTTTATTTTTTTATATTTTTGGGAATTGCCTTTTTAAAATTTTATTTTAAATGCTTAAGAAAAGTGTTAATAGACCAGATTAACTAACCAGACAAAGTAACTAGATTAATTGTAGACTTTTAGAAAAGTTACTTAACTTCTCTAAGTTTCAGTTTTTCTACTTATAAAATAAAAACATTTGATGTGAGTCTCTATAAATTCCCCTTTACCACTCGGCGATTATTTATTTGATTTCAGAGTGTAAGAATTACCTGGACAGGACCATCTCTTTATCTAATTTAATTCCATAAATACTGGTAGGATAAACTCTAGGTACCACTATGCGTGAAACTAGGCTGCTCTGAAAACTAGGCTGTATCTGAAAAATAAGAACTGACAATGTAAAGAATAAAGAAAAAGAACAGAGGCCTCTGATAACAAACAGCCAAATGGAAAAATATAAACAGTCAAAACTGCACTGTATTAATAAAATGGAAGAAGGATCAGACAGACTCCCAGAAGGGAGAACTATCACAATTTTCAGGAATCCCTGGCTCTTTTTTGCAAGTCCTACAGATGCCAGAGAAGAAAGGGAGGCTTTTAGACTTGAGAGAGGATAGAAGAACCATGAGAAAGAACCAAGCAGTTGTGAACAATAACCAAGATGAAAAAAGATTTGAGGATGAATAAACTTGATTTACAGTTAGCTGGAAATCTTTTCACTCAACAAACACAGAGGACACAATTCTTTTTTCCAGGTACACATGGATTATCCAAAAAAAAAAAAAAAAAAACTACCACACAATAGGCCACGAAACTGATTCAATAAACCCCAAAGAATTAATATCACATAGACCTTTTGATCTGATCACAATGCAATAAAATCAGAAACTATTAAGTGATAGCTTTCAAAACTCCACGTTACTGGAAATGAGAGAACATTTTACATAAAAATATTTCAATTAAAGAGAAAGACATAAGAAAAACTGTGAAACCTTTACAATGAAAACTTACAGGTCAAATTCTGGAATTGAAGTAGTACTAGAGAAGATTTAAAATTTTAAATACATTTATCAGAAACCAAAGAAAGATTTAAATAGATAAGTGATTACTCAAAGCACTAGCAAAAGAGTGACCAAGTAAACCACCAAGAAGGAAATAATAAAAGATAACAGCAGGGATTTCTAGTTAAAGATGGGGGATTGGAGGTGTGCCTTTTAACCCATCCTCTCCATAAAGCCCATAAAACAATGGTGAAGGGATCTTTTAAGGCATAAATCTATAAGGACAAAAAGAACAGAGGATGAAGGAATAGCAATAAAACTTCAGATGATGAAAAACAGAAGAATGTATATTAAATGGCTTAGCAAACTAAGACAGAGAGTCGTGAACTGGTGGCAGAGAAATCTGAGAAACAATTTCATTTGCCTCACAAAGCTCTACTCTTAAATATGAGCAGGCATTGGGGGTGGGGGAGATGAGAAGCAAGTTGGAGGAAAGAGAGACTTTACAAGGGAAAACTAAACAGAGAAACAAAGAAAGCTAGTATTATTTTGAAAGACATGAGAGAAGATATAGCAACCGTGAATCAAGAACAAGATGCTGTTACAAAGAACAATCAGAAAACATGACAGAGGTCTTTGCTATCAAAATTATAAAAGCCAACAGAAAAAAATGCAGTAGAAAATTTGAAATACACTGTAGAGAAATCTAAAGGACAGCAGAACAAACAGACTAAGGGAGAGAGAACAGGAGAAAAATTATTTTAAAACTAGAGGATTAATTGCTAAATATTAGCTAAAATCTATCCAGAAAATGATAAAGACCCATGAATACACAAAACGATATTGAAGAAAGAAGCAAAGCCACTGCATCTCACGATGACTATGCAGCAGCAAACACCAATGAAAGAGAATACAGAACACAGGAAAGGTCCTATGTTTGTATGGACTTGGTGTTTGATAGAGGTGGCACTACTAATTTAGTCAGGGAATATGTGCACACATATACATAAAATTGTACATTTTTTATTGTATACATATAATTAATAATAAATGTGGATTGGAAAGACATTAAGTTGAATCACGTGGAAATGCTGATATTAGTCTGTTTTGAGTTACACAAACGTCAGTTTCATAAAGTTCAACCTAATACACTGAATGACTAACAGTTACCTAGGAAAGAAGGAGAAGAGATGTAGAGGAATAGATTAAAGAAGATAATAAAACAAAAGAAGGGTCTTTTCTGGGGTGTGAGAAGCTATGAACTGGGAAGAAGAGTAACTCAGTTCTGTGCACCAATAGGTGGTGATGATGGTAGATTTGTCGACAGACTCATGAAATCATAAATTGCCGAAATGGAGTCTGAAGCTGTTACGTTAAGAAAATCAACAAAAATGTACAAGAAAGAAGACAGGTGAGATAAGAAATGATAAAGCTGTCTTGGGAGAAAAAAAAAAAATATTTGAAAGATGGATAGATAGAGCTGTGAGAAAGGCTAATATTAGCTGAATATGGTTTCAGAGGATAACAACAACAAAATTAAAGCATAAGACTTTGAGGACAAAACGAAAGTAAAGTGAAAGAATTTTTAATAACACTTCAGGGTACTTCCTAAGCAGAAGTAAAAGACAGACAGCCGAAATTCCTGAACGAGCTCACGGTAACCTTGAAAGCATGGCAGGTAGCTAACAACTTTTTCCCCTTCCCACCATTGCCACAATCACACTCCATATTGTGTCCGACACACACTAGGTTCACAAACTGTGCTCAATGAAATTTAGTGAGGGCGAGGTGATTGTAAATGATCTCACTTTTCCCCTTGAGAGGGATTCTCCTTTGGATTGTGCAATTTCTTAAACTCCAGATTTAGAGAAAGACAGAGGCTTCACATATTTTTCTAGATAAGGGTGATTACTCTTGCCCTCTTCAACAGACACTTCTGACAGTGAGAATTAAGCCTGTAAATTATACATATTAGACTTGACCATGACATAATACATCTTCTACTTATAATTTAGGTGATCTTATATAATGTGCTAGACAGTAATGTTATCATTATTTACAGAACCTTGAATGCAGCAGGAATCATCAATCTAAATGTCCGTGCATTATTTTTAATGGAGAAGCACAGTGATCTATTCCAGATTAATGCACAGAGAGTGGGACGGAGGGATTAAACTGGGAGATAGAAATATGGATTTCTCTGTAGCTTACAATAATAATCTTCTGAACACTCTCCTACTTCCCACCCCTCCCTGGACCACTCTTTTCCTACTTTGGTGATCAGTGAAGCCAACTTCCTCAAATATCCACTTACAGTTAATCCTTCACTGTTTTCATGAATGAAATAAAAGGTGTGGTAAATTACTGAGGACATTAATTATACAAGCGAAATAAAATGTTTGCACATCATACTCAATAATCTCTCAAATCAAGACTAAGTTGTTGTGCTTGCACTCACTCAGACTGAAACTCAGCTTCTTTTACAGATTTAATAGGCTTTAACATTTAATTTGCTTCAATTATTACTTTGTTGATATAAATAGGATGCTTATTTACTCTAGTCTGTCAATAACTGAAAAAGGAAGCCTCTAAAGACAAAATACTCAATTGCGTTCTATACCAGGAATCTATGAATCAAAACATAATCATCGAGGCCAGTGTCTTCCATCAGTCTCAGAGTTGCTGTCCGTTTGTAGCAGGAGACCAAAATGAAAACGCTAGGTAGCTCTCCAGTTCCTTCTGACTCACTTTAGTGTACAACCTGGGTTATCTTGATTGAACTCCAAGAGCACCTTACCGCCCCATTTTTAACATGTGTTCAAAACCGTGTTACAAAATGTAGATGCTCCATAGAGACCTGTCAACTGAATCAAATGCCTCTAACACTAAATTACTTCCACCAGTTTTGTTCTCCTTTAACCACACAGACTCTTGCTCATCCTTCCTTATCTTTAAGATGAACAATGATGTTCCCAAATATTGTGAATTCTCTGAAAATCTGCTACAAACATATTAACTAGAATACAAATGAATTTGTGGTTTCTTATTACTTGGGAATTTTCCTGTGCCATTTCTCCTTACATATGCACAGATAAACTTTTCTGTGTATACATAAAATAATTAGGTTTTAGATCTACATCTTCACAAATTACAAAAGGTATTTTAATTCCAGAGCCAGAGGAAAAAGGTGAGCAACAAGAATCCAATACCTAGAAAAAAATTAAATACTCTTCTTAAAGTCTTTCAATTTAGCTCTCATTAAACAATGAAATTTAAGATTGAATTTTTGGAATTATATTACATAAATTCCATATATTTTTTCAGAATATATATATAAGTTCAGGCTCTGCTAATTAGCAGTACCATTAGCAGTATACTTCATCTCCCTGAACCTTAGTTTCCTGGCCTATAAAACAGAGATAATAACTGTTACTTTAGGCGGTACAGTGAAGTTCAAAGGCAAGAATGGATGTAGAAGTAACTTGTTCATTTTAAAGTCCTATATAAATGAAATTAGTGTTTGTATGTACCACCTACTATGGGTCCAAGACTAATCTTTAAGTTTGGAGAGAATGTAAGAGGAATATAAAGTATGGTCTCCTCCCACAACAAATTTAATACCCACTTGGAATCAGGAAATAATTAGAAAATGAGATGAGGCTATATAAAACTAAGTTGTGTGGTCCAGGCTACGTGTGCAGTAACAATTCTAAGGAAGGAGAGCTTTAAATGGGCTGGAAATTATGACCATTTTCTTTCCGAATGGAACAGGCTAAGCTTTGCTTGAATAAAGAAGCAAAGATATCTAACAGCTGCTTACCACTTTGTGTTGCTTAAAATATCGGAGGAGTATGAGGTTTAGGCAGCTCTGAGGGCTGAGTCATCTTCCTCCTAACTTGGTATTTATTCAGGACGCAGCTCTGCCGCCGATGACAACAGCATTCCTGACCTCTGAGCTGCTCAAAATGCTAAGACAGTTCTGTAGGTGAAACGGACACCTCATCCAGATTCCCCTGTGGTTAACACTCCCAGTTATGCTTCTGCTGCCTCCTTATTTTGCCACAATGTTTGTTCTAAACGAGAGAGCTCTGGACAGCTGAAGAAGAAGAACCGAGGCCAAATGAAAAATAGCCTAGATTTTCTTCTCATGACGATGCTCAAAGCTCACAGCTGAAGCAATTAGAGAAAGGGCTGGAGCATGAGCCTCTAACATGGACCTTTGTACCTTGTATACCATCACGTTCAACCAGTTCAATGCACTTGTTCAAGTTCTATGAGGACCTATTTTGAACAAAGTTCCATAAGTGATGGACATGTAAAATTTTGTAAGGGAGATAATAAAGATATACTTATCGTCACAGACAATCCCACATATATTTTGTTCTCATCTAATCCAGGAGTATCTGTAAACCAGGCTGTTATCACCATTTTTCCAGGTGAGGAGGTTAAGGCCCAGATAGGTTTGATAACTTGCCCAAAGTCACACAATTTATGAACTGCAGGGAGCAAATTCAGACCCATAAAATCCTGGCTCCAAAGCCTATGCGCTTTACATTTAAACCGTTAGAGGGAGAAATATGAATAAATACCTAGAAGTCTTTTTTTAAAAGGAGGAGGGATCAGGGAGTAGAATTTTTCCACTGTTCTAGATGATGGGGTATTTTCACAAGAGGAAAATTGTGGAGGAGTAGGCTAAAAAAGGCTGAGGCCATATGATAGAGAAGTTTGTTAGTGTCATTACTTTGCACTCAATTATGTCAATAATGGGGAGTTACCAGTGGCTGACTGTGTATGGGGGTGTTGGTAGTAGTCCCAGGTATAAGCAATAAGAGGGTACCCTGTATATACAGAATTTTAAAGCAATAATAAAACCAAGTCATTCTGATTTTAATCACCTCCTCTTGCCTACAACTTTCAACAATGAAGTGATAAAATACTCCTCAAAAAAATAAGAACTATTGTACCTTACTTTTAAACAATTGCTGCCATTAATGTTGAGTTTTAATAATACGGTGTAAGGTTCGAACTATCACATTTTTATCATTTATCCTTTACTAAACATTGCGTTCTACATGGAAGTTAATTCACCTAACTCCCAGTTATACCATTGGCCCCCAAGATACCCATACTTGGCTACACGTATCCAAGAACAGGTTGGGAAATTCTTGAGCTTGCCTTGGGCAGACATAGCTGTGACGTAAGTCAGAGAATCAAAACTTGAGTTACTTCACTTCTGTCATTCTATCGGATCACTGGAGTTTTCTATTTTGGTTTAAATGCAAATGCAAGTATAATAGTTTTATTTGAAAAATACAAATTTTAGTTCATATATAAAATATTCTATGAACTTGAACTATCTTTAAAATCACAATCACTTATTTGTTGTTTTAAAAAAAGATTAAAAATTATGTTGATTACCAATTATTACATGAAAATAATTTCACCACATGGTGTGTGTGTGGGGGAACAGGTATTATAAAAATAATCCAGTCAAGCTGTCAAATATGCTAGGAATGCCGCTGGGAGTCAATAAATGTTTTTGATGGGAGGAGTCACAAGAGAATGGTCAAGGTGAATCATAAGACACCATCATTATATCTCTATGCATTTGTATATATGTCTAGTTGCCAGTACGTTGTAATTAGAGGAGGAAAACAGCAGAGAGTATTTGCGAAAACAATAAAAAGTGTTAACTTTTGGAGAATATTCCGGCATGGGTTCTTGATAGGCTACTGCATTTTCACAGCAGCATGTCAATCCTACCCCCAGCAGGGCTCTCTGTGAAGGCAGACAGTCCTCATTTTTAACCAGCAGAGAATGCTACACTTCAAGAAGTCAACAGGAAATAATGCAATTTGGAGGGTTTTGTCACCCAGTATCTTAGGACAGGTCAGCTGAGAAAAGAATTCTTTCGAGTTGTTTGTTAAGGAGATAGAGTTGTCATAACTTGTACTGTTGTTTACAATATCCCAGCCACCTCCCTATGGGAGGGTTGTACATCCTCGTCCTATGGAAGCCTGGCCTGGCTCGATGGCTCACTTGCTAGCCAGTGAAATGTCAGCAGACTTGAGGAGTCTTCTGGGCAGAAGTTTTGACTCAGTGTGGGTGCGCCATGTTTTTTCCTCCAGTCTCTGTGACTATAAAAGCCTGGAGCCCCTATTCACCTGGGTTTCTGAGTGACTATAATGAGCAGAAACCCTTGTCAACCTATGATAAATATATAACATGGACAAGAAATAAACGTTCGAGTTTTAAGCCACTAAAATTTTCTGGTTATTTGTTATCACAGCACCAGCTAGCCCAACTTAACGGAGTCATCTGTCCATTTAGGCAGACACTCTCAAATCTATTGCCAAATTTAGGTCGACCAGGGAAAATTTTATTCATGGAATTTATTGTATGGATATCAGGAGAATTCCTTTTACTGAACAACACTCGACGTGAAGATCATTTGCACTGAAAATTCCTATAAGTACTCCTCATGAAAGTCACCCTGGTCCCCACTTACACAGAGGTTGTCATGGATTACGGGCATTCCACCAACGTAATTCGATGAACATCTTCAAAAGAAGTCTTTGCCTGGGCTTTGTGTTAAGAATCATTATAGTTCTCCTGAGAAAAATGAACTACTTCCATCTCTTATACACTGTGTATCGCATACCTGATGGAGTTAATCTTTTTCAGGTTGGTTGTCAGGCAGCTTAGAGCCGTATTTTGGCAAGTACACAAGTCCATTTTTTTTAAGTCTTACTTTTGACTCTATATTATGTATCTAGTCTTGTTACTTTCTGTTTTCACAATTTTTTAAATTCTATTGATTTACATGTTGTGTTAATTTCTGCTGTACATCAAAGTGACTTAGTTATACATATATATATTCTTTTTCATATTCATTTCCATTACGGTTTAACACAGAATATTGAATATAGCTCCCTGTGCTGTACAATAGGACCTTGTTTTTTATCCATTCTAGGTATACAAGTTTGCACCTGCTAATCCCAGACTCCCAATCCTTCCTTCCCCTACTCCCCCTCCCCCCCTTGGCAACTACAGGTCTGTTCTCTATATCTGTGAGTCTGTTTCTGTATCATAGACATGTTCTTTTGTGTCGTATTTTAGATCTCACATATAAGTGATATCATGGTATCTGTCTTTCTCTTCCTGACTTACTTCGCTTAGTATGATAATCTCTAGGTCCATCCATGTTGCTGCTAATGGCATTATTTTATTCTTTTTTATGGCCGAGTAATATTCCATTGTCAATATATACCATATCTTCTTTATTTATTCATCTGTCAACGGACATTTAGGTTGTTTCCATGTCTTGGCTATTGTAAATAGTGCTGCTATGAACACAGGGATGCATGTATCTTTTCAAATTATACTTTTGTCTGGGTATATGCCCAGGCATGGGATTGCTGGATCATATGACAACTCTATTTTTAGTTTTTTGAAGAACCCCCATTCTGTTTTCCATAATGGCTGCACCAATTTACATTCCTACCAACAGTGTAAGGGGGTCACTTTTCTCCACGCCCTCTCCAACATTTATTATTTGTAGACTTTTTAATGATAGACATTCTGACTGGTGTGAGATGGTACCTCATTGTATGTTTTCACATTATTTAATTGGTGTATCTTGTTTAATTTTCTTAACCACTTCAAGTCCTTTAAAGAACAAGGTGGGGGGTATGTATGTTTTAATTAATTAAATTATAGTGCAGTATCATTACCATCTTATTCTTTCTAAACATGTAAATGTCATGTATCTAGGGCATGTCACCAAAATTGCTCCTATCAAAATTTTAGTCCCCTAAATCAATAACTAACTTATTAGAAGAGATTCCCTTGAACCTGAATCTTAAATAGTTTACAGCCAAGTCAAATTGAAAAGGTTCTTCCTTAGAAGAACAGTTTTACTGATTGTATTTTCCTATTGTGTTTTTTTTTTTCTTTATAGAAAGCCTTTGGGGTTCAGGATGGACAATGTAATTCTTTTAATGAATGAATGAATGAGTCTAATACTTCTACTCAATTTAGTTCCTCTTCTTACTGAGTAAAATACTAGGCACTATTAAGTCACATAAAGGAATGGAAGGCATATTTCTGGACTTCTGGAAAATTTCAGAGCTTGGCTGGGGAGTTCAATTCAATGATTAAAGCAACAAACACAAACAACTCACAACGGACAAAACTACTCTGGGCCAGCTAAGAACCCAGGGTCTGGAGGAACCCAGAACAAAAGGATGGTTGTATAAGAATAAAATTAATTGGAGGAGGCTTTCTGGAAGAAGAAAAAGTTGGGCCAGGTCTATTCATCACTATTCCTTCAAAGCTCCCCTTATCACACTTTCCTCCCCCTCCTCCTTTAGACGTTAAAACAACAACAACAACAAAAAAAACTAGCAATTAAAATATCTGGCCCAGGGAGACTGCGAGCTCAGCCTCAGCCTCTACAGAAGAAGCTATCGAAAATTGGGCCTCAGGACCCCTAAGGTTTCATTCTGGTTTAGGTGCAGATCTGGCATTTGTTGACAGACCCTTTCCCGGCACCAAGTATGTTGGGGTCACTGGGAAAGAGGAAACTTATGAATAAATTTGAAAGGGGGTCTGAAAATTTAGATGAATGCCAAAGGAGTCCTTTGTGAATAAAATTAAGCGGTCATCGCCATAGAGGACAAACGTTTTAACTGACTCTGCTGCACAGTAACCTCTCAGAGGCACAGGCATGGGTCTGTGTTAAATGGCTTAATTTTCTTAATCAACTATTTCATTGTGAGTTTTTAATTTCATTCCCATGCCTATTTTTTTTTTTTCATTTTGCCATAATACATCTCTAAGTACCGTGGCAAACATTTGACAGTTTGCTCAGCAGGTGCTGGGCCCAGCATAGCTTACACAGCTCTACCTTTTATTAATTGGGTTTCAAAATGTGTTCTCGTGTGAACAGAAGCTAAGATGGGACTATTGTACCTGTCAACATGAAGCTGGGCAAAATAAAATATTTGGAATGTGTTTTAAAATAACTCATTGTGAGCTGGATCGGTTCAGAATTTAAAAGCAGAAATATTCTTTAATGTTGAAATAAATAATCATGCAATCAAAACAGCAATAAAATTAAAGAAACGATGGGGTTTGTTCAAGGTTCTTTAGTATTTGCTAACTATGAGAACATTTTCTTTGTGCCCAATAGGTTATGCGTTGACAAGACATGGAAAAAGCATTTTAATGAAAACTCTAGAGGCCTGGGGAGGTAGTAAATGCTTTGAAATCCAACAACTAAGGCTCTCCAAATACCTGTGACGTTTCCAACTTAAGTTTTGTCTCAGTTGGGAGGGTTTTTTTTTACCTTATCAAGAAAAACTCTCAATCTGAAATTTCAAATCTCCGTCAAAAAGCAGCTCTGCCTAGCATTTGCCCCTCTGAGGAATGTGTCTCTCTTTCAGTAAAGCAGAAGTATCTTTTTTGATGCTTTTCTCCCCTTTTCATAGAGGTGTTTCTATTTCAGTGAACTTTAGTGACATACATTCTCAAACTCCCACTTAGGGCAGAAGATAAAAGGGAAGTAAAGAGAGAGCAGTAAAAGTTGAGGAAAACCTCAGGGATGTGTCAGGCTCTCTGTTGTCATGATCACTGTCATTGCCGTCATGAACTTTGCTCAACTCTGAAATAGTGAATGTTATCCGTGTCCTCCCAAGGGACTATCTACGCAGTTACCCTCAAAAGGATTGTGTCCTGAACTTTAAACATGGGGAAAACGAAAAGGAAGCCACAATAACCACAAGTGAAAACCTAAAGAAGTAAAAGACTGTATGTGCATGTTTGTTTCTGATTAAAGAAATCTATTATCATTTTAAAAATCTTGAAGATTTGTGGCAATGGACAAAGCAAAACAGAAAGAAAGAGAGAAGGAAAGAAAAACCCCTGAAATTCTACTACCAGAGATGGTCACTGTTTGGTCTATTTCCCTGCTAGACTATTTTACATGCACTTTTGCACACAGACACACACACTTTTTTAAAAACAAAAACAGAGCCTTGTCAAACTATGTTTCAGCTTGCTTTCGTACACTTGTCAATATATCGAGGACAGTATTCTCGTTCAATGTATAGAATTGTCATGTTCTTTTAATGTCGGTCCAGTTTCACTGAATTAATGGAAAATATTTTTTTAACCGATTCTTATTGACAAACATTTATAATATTTCTGATCTATCAATATACTACAATCACTTAGGTGAATATTTCTGGAGGATAGATTTCTAAAAACAGAACTAAGTTCAAAATTAAAATTTTTGCTACATATTTCCAAGTTACCTCAAAAAATGTTGTACTAATTTACATTCCTATCAACAATGTATGAGAAAATATGCCACTCCACATATTTTTAAGCTTAAACTGAAAGATAAACTATATTATTGTTGTTTAAATTTTTAGCTACACTGAGGTTATTTACACGATTACTTGGAATCTATAATATTGAGTCATCTCACCAAGGAATATGGTATAGCTTTGCATTTATTAAATCTTCTTTATGTCTTTCAATAGTCATATTATTTTCCAGATAGATATCTTGAAAATTTTTTATTAAATTTCTATGTACTATATATTACTATTGCTGATGTTCTAAGATTTTTCATTATATTTTCAAATGATTTTAATCATATAAACAAAGCATATTGATATCTGAATTTGTATTTTACTCCTAGCCACTTTCCTAAATTCAATTAGCTTTAGTAAATTTTCAATTGGTTTCAGCTGTTTTTTGGTTTTGTTCTTAGACTGTCATAATGCTACAGGTAATATATTTTGCCTTTATTTTCTAATGTATGAAGTAATGATAATGATCATCCTTGTCTTAGTTCAGAATTCAATGAGAAAGGCTTTAGTTTTTTCACTGTTTATGATAGTGTTGTATCATCTGTTTGGGGCCTTAGATTACTACGAGAATCTAATAAAAGTTACAGATCCTCTTTATCCTCCTTTCAAATTAATGTGCTGTGTAAATCAGCAAATTTCTCATGTAGCTTTAGTTGACTTATACACCCCTTGAGGTTGATGAATACACTCACCCAAAAACACACCCCAGGACAAGCTCAGCTGACATAACTAAAGTTGCTTCAACAGGACTGGCCAGAGGGAAATTTTCCAAGTAGTTGAAGGGTGTCAATTTAATGCAACAAACATTTGTCCAGCTCCCCTTAGGGGTTCTAGTTACCCAACAGAAGGGTTAGCTTTCCAGTGCAATTAAAAACTGACACTCTGCAAGGCACTGGCTATAAATTCTCTCTGAATTATTCTCAGTCTATCCAGAAGGAGAGACAGATAAGTAAACAGAATAACACGAAAAGTGATACTAAAGATGTGTACATTCTGGAGGACGGCGTACCTGGGTACGGTTTTTGTCAACTGCAGGAAGTTTTACAGAGAATGTGCCTTTTGGAGTTAAGACTTTAAAGATGGTATTGAAGGGGCAAAGACATTCCAAGAAGACAAACAACAAGAGCAAATGTAGTTTGGCCTGATAGATTTGTAGAATGATGCGTAGTCCCCTGTGCTTGGAACACAAAGAAAGTGCAAAGATTTTCACTGCACTGTTTGAAATGACTTTGTTTTTATGGGAGCCTCAGCCAAAATAACAGGGTGTTACAAATCTTGCAAAATAAAGATTCCTCAGAAACCTCACACAAATTACATAACTCTTGAACTATTTTGTTTCAGGGTAGAAACCTCATAGATATTCTCAGTCTTACCATTGGTTTTCCAATTTAGTCCTTTTGTTCCCTTCTTACTTAATTGGTCCAGAATCTTGTGGCCTGCTGAGAATGCCCGAGGGCTTTCTTTGTCTGGTACCAATTTCAGAGACTTCTGGCTGAATGCTAGTGGAAGTTGTTAACAGTTGCTGGAAATTTAGTGTGAAAAAGCTGGCTTTGGGGAGATTACCCAGAAATACCAATTATCTCCTTTACACCCATACTTAGAAAAGAATATGTCTCTTGGAGATATTCACTTACTTTCTACTCATCTCAACTAAATTCCTTGGACATACTTGTCCATGAATGGCATGCCTTTTTTCCCATTGTTTCTGTCAATTCATTCTCTTTCTTACCTTGGTCCCCTCTATGTTATAACTTTCTCCATGGTTTTTCCCCTCATCACTATTTCTAAGTAATCTTCAGCACTAGTCACCAGACCAGAATTTGCAAACAGAAAATCTACTCTTCCAATCTTGTCCAAATATGGTATTTTGTTTGTCCTCCACTCTCAGTTGAGTCAGAATGTGGGAGGTGATGGTTTTCAGAGATGGGAGTGGGGTGGCTGTGGCAGACATCAGTATTTTTTAAAAGCTCCTCAAATGATTCTCATGAACAGCCAGGATAGAGAACCATGGAACTGACGGCATTCCTCATTAATCCCTCAGTATAGCCCTCAGGACTCATGTCTCCTTAACTCTGCCACCCATTCCCAAACAGGCCTAATTAACTGAATCTACTTCTCTAGGTAGCCACATTCTACAATGGAAATGCAACTATTGCATCAAATTTTCTTGTGAATGTCCACTAATTTTCACAGCTGAGATGCTGAATGAATACATGTAAAGCATTTTTAATAAATATATAGGTTGTTATATCTTTTTTCCTACCTCTATCTCCCCAGCATAAAATCACTGAGTTCTCCTTAAGCTTTGTCCATTGGTCATTTGTCTTGTTCCTTTGTGAATTCAATAAATAGACTTGGAACATATTTGTATAGTATGATTACAATGGCACTGATTCTTACAGCAATTTTGGTGTTCAAAGCATATTAAGGGGAAAAAAAGAGATACTAATGCTGAGAAACTCTTAAAAGAATTCCTCAGTCTTTTAGAAAATGCTTAAATGTAAAATACTGCCTAAAGTATTCCATTATGTAAAAACGAAGACATTCTATTGTAGACACAAATTGTACCTATTTGGGTTTTCTTTCTCCTATTCTTTCCTTAGCTCTATCTGCTTCCTTTAAATCAATGCTGCTGTGGTAAACTCTTCATTAGTATTTGTCAAATTATTGTTAGATTCAGCTACTTTGTTTTGTTATTATTATAGTTATATCCTCAAAGAGTATTTGTAATGCATTCCTCACACAGGATCCCAAAACAGGCTGTTATTAAGTATATCATTACAGCATATACAATGGAAAGTTTATTTTCAGAAAATGCCAAATAGCCTGTGAGGCCTCTGGAGAATTCTGAAAGATATAATCCAAAAGCTTGAACTTGTTCTTTTCCTTCAAGACTTGTTCCTCTTGGTTCTTGCAACTCCCTGACTCCCCTCTCACCAAGCATCACACAGTAGGTTCCACTGGACTCATGCTGCACACATGACTAGAGGGTGATACTTAGTTGAGTCCATCAAATTCTTTCTCCCAGTCTATTACTAAGTTTATTGAATAAATTCCAATTGAGTTATATTGCTTTAAGGGCAGAATGTTTCCCCAAACCAAAATGTCGTATTTATGCTGTATAGCAATTTTTAAAAAATTGGAAATAATGGTAGGTCAAAAACAATTTTCCTATTCTTAATTGATATCATGCCCACAAATAGCAATAATTTATTTCTATGCAAAAGCTCTTCAACTCTGTACTAAGAACATAAAGATTTGAATTCTATTTCGGGCTCTAGCACTGATTTCCTGTCATAAGTCTTTCAGTTTCCACATTTATGAAACCAGCAAGCTGAAGAAAAATAAACACCTGTGCCCTTAGGGCATAAGGAACTCAGGAATTAATGAGTTAATAATTTACACACAGCACGTGTTTCTTAGAGGGAAACAGCCTTCATAACACACCACAAGTATAACGCTGAAATAACTAAGGATGATAGGTAGCTAACTTCATTTATTTTGTGATGTGTATGGCATTTTGATTCGACAAATTCTGTGCTAACATGTGGTAGCATTTAGCCAATACGCCTAATAATAATTATAAGTAGACTGAGAATTAGCTCACAAATACAACTCAGGAAGTTTATTTTGATGATTTGTTTTTCATGTTCTGTGAAATGAACTGCATTAGAGGTCAGAAAAAGTGCTTTAAGGGGGCACTTATTTAATATGTAAAGTGAAGTTGATCTAGTTGAACATTATAATAAGATACACATAATTGGCATCTCTCCTGGGAGTCAAACTCCATAATTTTCTGCCTGATTAGCTCAACTGTTGCAGAATACACAGAAAGATGGCAAGAGGCAGAGCAAATGGTCTCTGTATTTAATGTTGTTCATTTTTAGTCATGGAAAGAAGTAAACAAACTACTGTATGTGATGACAAAGCAGGAATTGGACCAAATTCCGTATCTGGCTAAATCCACTGTTCTCACAGTTTATTGAAACATGAATGCAATTCCCAAAAAGTTTATTTAATTTGATCCTGCGACCTCTTGACTTGTTAGTGATATTTTAAAAAGAAAGAAAAAAAAAGAAAAGAAAAGAAAGAAAAATAACTATTGTCCGTCAAGCTCCCAAGGTTGGAATCAGCTTCCTGAACACATCATATACACACCTGCAAATTTCAGTTTTCTCCTCCACAACTCCCCTAATATTCCAGTCATCTCACCCACCAACACACGTGCATAAACACACACACACACACACACACACACACACACACAGGAAATAGATGGAGTCATAATCATACAACTTCAATAGCAATGGTACAAGGTAACAAAAAAGTTACAGCAAAAGAATGTAGAAAATGTTAAAGAGGAATCACTTTGACAAAATTTTTTTTAAAGGAATACAAATTTACATATATTTTTCTAGGGCAACTTTCTAAGTAATGACTTTGCAAAATTTCTATTTGAAAAGGGAAACAATGTACTTTATACATTGGTTTTCAGCTTTAGTAACCATCTGAACATGTTCCTAATTTCAAAATGCAATTAAAAGTTCAAGTTTACTTGTGACCTACTAAAGAAGCTTCCTGGATCAGAAATAACAGAATAGAAATGCTTGAAGTCTGTTATATGCATTAGACATCAGATCATCCTAGGATTTTTGGATGAAGAGCTCTCATAATAAAGAGACTGTGTTATATTAAGTGTGAAAAAGTCAGAAACACACATTAAATGTTTCATTTGATCCCCAAGTGGGATACGTTTTAAACCAAGTGAGTAAATATTTAAGAAAAAAAATCAGCAAGGGATTTTATGGAATCCTCCCATACTTACAAAGATTCTGAGAATTTTTTACATCTCTCTGTATGGCAATAAGTTGCCCATCTCTAATTTTCATTTAGCTTTTTTTTCCTGACAATAATTTTTGGCTTAGTGTTCCTTTTTAGAATGCGTAAACAGAAACATAAGCAGATGATTTTTATTGCAACTTCTCTACCTAAAATCAGCGAAATTAATATTAAAACAAAACATATACACCATAATACTTATGTCAACATTTTAAGTATTTGTTTTCCTGACATTGACACATTTTCCTCACACTACAGCCACCTGAGAATATATACTAGGATGTACATTTTGCATTGTCTAGAAGAACCCTTATTATTATGAGTATATTCATTCTATACTCACCAGAGTATCAAAGCACCTGGAATATTCGTGGTAAAGTAATGCAGATACCAAAGCATTTCCCTATCAAAAAAAAGTCTAGTGTCATCTGAAAACAAATAATTTTTGTTCCTCAATTGCACAAACAAATAAGTCTTCTGAACAACAGAAGCAGTTTTCCTGACATGAAGGTGGTAAAGCCCATTCACTTCATAAGGCATTTTTCTCCTGTTTTCTCAAAATTTTAAGAATGTTAGCTATGTACTTTCTAGACCATGGCAGATTAGAAGCTGTAAATGGAAAAGGGAAAGAACTGAGTAATAGCAAGCCCCCCAACAACGACAAGGATAAATAGCTACTAGAAAAACTACTTAAAGCAGGCAAAGAAAATATAGTAATTTGAGATAATATAGAGATTTATTAAAAGGCAAAAATTTCTCCAGAGTTTTAATGAGCCATAAGTTCATTGGTACATTTATATTTATAGTTATACCTGAGTCATAAAAATAGCTATGTTTAATATGTTCTTTAATATGTTTAAGAAAGCAGAGAAATTTCAAGTACAGTTATAAATGTTGCCAATAAAAAAATCAGATTTTTTTAAGTTTTAAAATTTAAAAAGTCTTAGCTTTAGATATTTAGGAAATTAATTTTTGCAGAATGCCTCATTTTCAGGCATCCACAGAACTAAGAAGATATTTGGCATTGATGTAATTCTAAAGTTCAAATGATTACACTGTTGAAGTAAAAAGTTATCAGGAGTTCAAGTAAAAGACTAGAAGTTTTATCTAGAAGAGAGTAAGCCTGCTGTCACATTGAAAATGTTTTGCTGATCACGAGATGGAATGTAATGAGTAAGGCAGGATTTTGTTGACAATAGCAAAGCTATGGAGGGTATGTAAGACAAGGGTACCTTGCTACTGGTTTCATCTTCAGGTTTGGCTAGACCCTGCATTTTTCTGGTGCCAAGAGACTCTTCATTTAAAAAAAAACTAGTGATTCTTTTCAGACGATCCACTCATACATAAGTACATACATGCCACTAGGGAAGTATACACCATTCCTAGTCTTATGTTTTTGCAAGGGGGTACGCAAGAAGGTTGTTGGGCAGGATGGTAGTTTCCAGGTTAGGCATTTTGTGAAGCATGCAAAACTGGTTAAATGTGAGTTTTTCTTGAGCATAGCAGGCAGAAAATAATTCAGTTGGCTGATGAACCCAGACTATGGTAAATATTCACTAGCTAACAGTTTGATTTGGCCATGTTCACTCAGGTGAGAACACAGCCAGGCTGCTGGTCACCATTATCCCCTGCTGTTATAGTGCATGTGTTTTATCCCATCGTGCTTTGCAGCACAGTGGCAAACTGACCTCACAAAATTCCAATAACACAATAACACCCAATGTCTATTGCTCAAACAAGGGGAACACTCAGTGCAGTTTAGACCCCACTAACCAAGCTGATGACTTACATCTGATCTAGATATCTGAAGTCATTTGTAGCCAATCCTCTAGCCAATTGGTCTTAACATTGAACCAACTGACTTGCTTGCTGACAGGCTGAATCAACAGATAATTTATGACCTGAACTTCTGTAATTATTTTAATAGACTTTTCATACCCTTTCCATTCTATTTACTATAATAGGAGCATTTAAAATGAGAACTCTTCACTAGCAGAAAGGGATGTAAAGTTCTTAAAGAAACATTTTGTTAAACAAATCAGAGACCTGGCCTTTTAAGAGGATCCATATTGGGAAAACTCCCCTATCCCTCCTTTCAACTCATCAGTTTGGAAATATACTCTACTCTTTCTCACCATTTTGTATTATTATCCCTTAAATTTTGACTTTATTGCCTGTTCTAAGACTTTCAAACATCTCAAAGATCAACATGCTCTTCCTTATCTTACTTTTAGTAACAATGGGAGCTGAAAGAGAAGTTATTCCTTTAAAACTTTTTTCTTCTTACTAATCAGACCAAGGATTCTTGACTTCCAAGAGATCAGTTTGCTGCCAAGATGGTGCCAGTCTGTCTTCACTCTGTGTTCATTCACCTTCTGTTTCTCACTGCATACTGCAGGAAGGTATTACCAACATCATAAACATTGATGGCAGGCAGATGTGGTGGCCACCAGAGGTGCACGAAGAAAGGACACAGATCAAGGCAAGTTTTGTGAAGAAAAATGAATAAAATTGTTTTTATCCACTTAGCTAACTAAAGAAAGTACGGCTGAATACTTAACTGCTATACTTTACAACATACCATAGAGAATACCAAAGAAAATATTGCCTGGGGAGATGCATGCTCAAACCTTCCCATCTGCAGCTGCTATCAATTATTCTGTCCTGATGTGACCAGAAATCTCAGTTTTCAATAGAGAAATATGAGTTGTAAAAGAATCCTTACTGGCCACCCCTACATTCCCCTCCCTACCCCCACCTCCTGCTTCTATTTTGCTTTTCAACATTTGAAATGTCCACATACTTTGTATCCTAGTCTGCTGGGAAGTTAGAAAAGCAAATGTAGCTAGCTTCAGGGCAGAGAAGAGATTCTGTGGCTTTCAGAGACTCTCCATTGGATAACAAAGGCTCATAAAAGGGTACCTTCACCCTAAACGTTATATAAACAGAGTCCTGTCTGTGGGTGTGATTTACACTCTTATTGAAGATCTTGAATCTTCCTTCTCTTCATGCTAGAAGATAAGTGAAGGACAAAAAGTCTATTTAGCATGGTTAAGCTGATCATTTTTTAAAAGATGTGTGCAAATCTGGGGCTGAGATCCCGTTTGTCAACCAAATTGTCAGGAAATAATTTATTACTGACAAGAACAAAGTGTGCAGCTGGATATCCCAAACAACGGCATGCTAAATGAGCCAGAGACTTGTTATAAATATCTTCCCTAGGACTCCATTTCCTATAGTCTAAAATTATTCTAGAAGCAGCATGGTATATGGAAAAAAGAATTGTACTGGGCATCAGGATGTCGGGGTTTTCTTTTGCCTGTTCTAATAAACTGTGAGAAAGAAAGAAGGAGGAAGGAAGGAAGGAAGGAAGGAAGAGACAGAAAAAGAAAGAAAGAAGGAAGAAAGGAAAGAAAGGAAGGAAGGAAGGAAGGAGGGAAGGAAGGATAAGATAAAAGAGAAGAAAAAGAAAAGAAAACAGTATATACTAGATGAATTCTGAATTTCTTTCAAGCTCTAAAATGCTATACTGACAACACTGATGTCCTATACAGGGAACATTGCTACCCAAATGCTACACAAATGAATGCAGGCCTATCTCATCCAAAAGATAAGAAAGCAAGATTTAGAAAAAGGAAAAGAAGGTCTCTTGTAAAACAGCCTTTTGATTTCTGTGTGAATTATATAATCAAGAAATTGTTCTTCTGGTGCAGTTAGTACAGTAAATTCAAGAGGTGAAAAAAGTTAATAACACATCAAAATGAGACAAAGTAATTAGGAATTAAGACTTCAGTTTACAAAACAAATCCTTAAAAAGAAATGATAATAAATGAAACCCCTCTTGTTTAGAACTCCCAGTCTTTTTTGACTTTAGTTATCATTCCACCCATGTGTCTGCCTTCTCTGCTAGACTATATAAGCTCCTAGGTGGTACGGGCCTTATTTTACTCATGTTTTATCTTTCACATTGATTTGCCCAGAAGGGCACTCTGTTGACTTAAATCCTATTTTCAACATATTGAATGAGTGTGGTAAAGACTTAGAAAAATCAAGCAAACTCAACTTCAGTTTTTGTAAATTTAAATTTTAGATGAATCTCCAAACTTCCTTCCCTTATAAATGACTTAGGAGACTATGATTTCATACAGAACTTGTGAAATACCTAACCAACTGTAGAAGGCTCTTCTTATCTTGAAAGAAAAATATAAAATCGTAAGTATGTAATTTTAAGCTTATCTATTAGAATTTCTCTATTGCTCATTCATTTATTTATCCATTCATCGTATATTTAATGGGTATCAGATACTCTGGTTATACAACCATGAATAAGATATGGTCCCTGCTTTCAACGGAGAGTTTCTAGTCTATGGAGAGAAAAGGTCGATCACAACACAGTGGGAGAATTGTGGTGATATTGATATGTATAAAATACACCAATGGCACATCAAAAGAACACCTGAATGAATGTTGAGGATCATCTGAAGCTTCTCGGAAGAGATGATGGTAATTCTGAATCAATAGGGAAAAGACCTAAGACTTGTAGACAAAGACAGTAGCACTTTATATTTAGTTAAGAAACTTTATGGTATATCACTTATTATACGTCAAGCATCTTCCCAAGCACTTTAATACTCACAACAACTATATGAGGGAACTATTAACATCCCCATTTGACAGATGAGGAAACCAAAGTAGAGTAAGTCCCCTACATACGAACCTTCAAGTTGCACGAACTTTCCAAGATGTGAACGTGTGTTCGCATGTCCAATCACCTAAGTTAGTTCACATGTCTGGCATATATTGTCACATGCATGCATCCTTTACAAGTGGTTGTGCTTTTGTGTACTTTACTGTACAGTACTATACAGAGTACAGTAGTACAGTATCTTTATTTCAAGCCCAGGATGTGAGTGAGTGAAATTGCAGCTTGCCCTCCGTCTCTGCTGACGATCCTTCAGCTCTACCATCTTCCACCTCCTCTCCTTCCTCCAGTCAGTAACTCTTCTTGCCTGTTCACTTGATGCCAGCCCCTGGATGCCAGCTGTTGTACTGTACTACTACACTTTTCAAGGTACTGTACTGTGAGACTAAAAATATTTTTTTTGTGTTTGTTTCCTATGTATTATTTGTGTGAAAAGTATTATAAACCTATTACAGTACAGTACTATTTAGCCGACTGTGTTAGTCGGGTACCTAGGCTAACTTTGTTGGACTTACCAATAAATTAGACCTACGAATACACTCTCGGAATGGAACTCATTCGTATATAGGGGACTCACTGTACAGAGAGGATAAGTAACTTCACAAGGTCAAATAGCTCGTAGGTAGCAGAGCTGCGGTATGAACCCAGGCATTCTGGCGTCAGAGTTTATGCTTTTAACTTTCTTGGTTATATGCTGCGGCTCTAAGGCTGGGAGGCTAGAAAGCCTGGCTCCTCTTCACTCACCTCTTCCTAATTTATTCTCTGCTTCAGCATTCTATGCGTCCAATTTTATAAGGCCTTATTTATCTGTGTACTTGTATGCTGCCTGTCTTCCTCATGATACTGCAAACACGGCATGGGGTTCTCACTGAAGGGTGCTATGCAGGAGAGCCATGTGGTCATATTTGGACTCTAGAAAGAGAACTCTGATTGAAGCAGAGGGAAAGGATGTTGTTTGGATTATAGTATCTATGGTTGATCTGATTTAAAATGGAAGTTTCAACCCAGGCACATTCCAAAGTGAGGAGATAGACCAAGGAGCAAAAAGGTTTCAAAGTAAGTGGATAAGATCTACTTTAGATAACTCTTAAATGCCTCAACCACATCAAAGTAGAAAATGGTCGAGCTGGAGATTAGAAGAGAATTTTTGGAGAGGAGAAGATTTATTTGAAGAGGCGTTTGGTCTGAGACACAACCACACCATCTCTGGTCCAGGAGAGCAGGAGATAGCTCTAACCTCAAACCTAGTTAGAGAGCTTCCAGGTAATAACCCAAGGAAGAATTTTCTGGAGAGAGCAGTAGGAGGGACTGGCCCCTCAACTCACACTGAAGAAAAGCAACTTCACTAAGACTAGTGCAAGAACTCAACGTTCGTCGTTTGCAGTTTAGGTTGTATCTGACTGCCCCCTGAAAACCTAGAGGAGGAGAGACGGACTGGTTAGTTTCTCGACAGGGGTGTGGAGGAGTTGGGCTGTGCTGAGATGGGGCCACAGGCCTGGAGTCCTGGAACCAAGGATATGTGAATGTGGGTCGATGGCCTAGGGAAAACGATGGATAAGAAAGCAGCACAGAGCTGAGCCTGCAAAGGGCTATCATGGGTCCCTGGAGGAGGGTCCAGGTGATCATTCACACCTTGGCAGAAGCTGAAGCTTCTGCTGGATATGTAGGGACTAAAGGATGAGGAAGTGATCAGCCTAAGCAGAACAGCATTTGCCCTTAAGGGGAAGTGCCAGGTGAGAGACCCTCACTGATGTGGGGTGGGGTAGGGAGAAGGCTCTTCTACAAACCCAAGAGTGTCCACGATAGAATGAACCAGCCTCACCCACCTGCCAAGTCCAGAGAGAGGGTGGTGCCTGATCACCAGGTGAGTGAGGACTGTCTGCTGCCTCTTCCTCTCCATCTTCCCTCATCCCCAGTTTGGGAGGGATTCAGAACCCCAGAGTTAGCCAGATGAGGGAAGAGACATAAGAATCATGTGAGAAAAGGGTGAAGAAGCTGACCTCACCCTCTTTACCTACTAGCAGGAAAGGCCTTTGATCCGGACAACATCATGATGCCAGTGTGACAGTGTTTGGTGACTTGAAGTAAAGGTCTGAACGTAACCACAGGATTTCATGGAGGCTGCCAATCACTGTAAAGGGAAGAGCTTACCCCACTGAATCAATTTAAAAGGATAATGAGGGACCACAATAAAGGTGCTGGGAGATTACACTACGATCACATTTGGCATTTAACAGAAAGGATGAATCCACCAAAGGAATGCTGCCCCGACCCAGGCAAGAGCCAGAGCCATGGTTTATAGGTGCTTCATGAACCCCAGTCAACCCCAAACTGCCCAGGGAATCCCAGGTCTCACTCTGGGTTAACCACAGAGAACATTTAAGTCCACAGGTTCCTGTGGCAAATTGCTCCATACAACCTGTGACCCTGAACCCTTGGTGTTCCCTCCCAGACCCCGCCTCAGGGCCCGACAAAGCAGGTTTCCCCACGAGGTTACTACTGAGGGCTGAGGACACTCACGCTGCCACCACGCCCAAGCACCAGAAATAGGGTTTAAGCCGCATGCCACTGGGCTCTCAATCCCTTGCCACACCAACCTCTTCAGCCTCGTCTTCTGCCACATTTCCTGCTTTGCTCCTGCAATACAACTCCTAGTGCAACTCGGAGTTCTTCCAACAGGAAAGAGAGTTTCAGTTCCTCTACACGTCATGCACCTTCATTTACATTGCTGCCTCCGCATCTAGAACATTCTCTGACTCATTCCCACCCTTCATCTGGAAGTTGAGTGTGTGATTAAGAGCATGACTCTGGAGGAAAACATGTTGGCTCTGAATCTGAGTTTCTGTACTTTTTTCCCTTGAATGACATAGCGGTTCTAACTGCAACTTCATCTATAAAATGACAAAATAATATTATTTACTTCATAAAGCCGTGGTGAGGTTGTAATGACATAAGGAACAAAAACTATTTAGCCTATGGCCTGGCACATATTAAGAACTAATAAACATTTGTTGAAAAAATTGAAGAAGTGGACAAGTGAGCCCTGACACATCCAGTTTCCTCATATTGGAAAACCACTGCGTCCACCATCTACCTGGCAGACTCCTACTGACCCTGCAAAACCTGGGCCAAGTGATTAGAAACATTACAGAGAATGAGTAACGTCTCACTGTATTAATATACCAGCACATGCCATTAGTTGAGAAAAGCAAGGTACTTAACAGTGCATATGGCACCTTTTGTGAAAGGAAGTTATCATGTTAACTTCTGTGTGGAAAGAAGGGGCAATAGCACATAAGAAGTATTAGTGTGTCTTTCTGCTAAGGAGAAACACTGAAAGAATAAGCCAGAAACTACTAGTAGTGATGTTTTAATTCAGCCTCTACAAACATTAAGGTCTACTGACCATGCATATAAGTGATCTAGATATTTATGCACTGGGATCAATTATTGTTTAAGACACTAATTCTATATGAACCAAAACACTAGTTGGCTCAGTTCAATTCATTCTAAAAATCTGTATTCCAAGCAAGAGGGGAAGAGAAAGAAAAGGAAAAGAGAACTTGCCTTGTGCCAGACACCAAGGTAAGCACTGTACATACATTAACTCATGTGATCTTCACAGCCCTGCCAGGTGGTTACTATTTTACAAAGGGGGACCCTGGAGGTCAAAGGCAAGACCACTGGGTAAGAATGGAGCCAGATTTCAAACTTACTTCTGAGTCCCAAGCCCTGCATCCTTTCAGTCACACAGTGTAGCCTCTGTGTATTGCCCAGCTTGGTAACTTACACACAGAATTGAGAAGCACGACTTACTTCTACTTTGCCACTGAACTTGTTAATGAAGACATCCAACAGCACTGGTCCAGTACAGACTCTTGCTGTACACCAACAGAGAGACCCTTCCCACTGGTCATAAATTACTTTCCGGTGCTTCTTGCATTCAGCTCTTCAGCCAGTTTTGAACTCACATAAGTATGCTCTCTTCTGATGTATTTCCACATATTTCTACATGTATAACCTAATATTATATTAAATTCCTCGTTGAAGACTGAAGACAATAAAAATGCAATGAGTCTATTTTGGCATGAATTGTTTTAAGTCGGTGCTGATGTCTAATTATCACTGCTTTCTGTTCTCAATACCTCCAAGTCATGAAAACAAGCTGATAAGCTTACTGTAATTTTCTAGAAAGTTTTCAGAAAACTAGATTAAGGTCATCAGCTTCTCTTCATTTCCTGTAATTTACTTAAAAATAAAAATTAAAAAAATTTGGATGATATTAGCCAACATCTATTTTTTGCCAAGATGGGGAGAAACATTTCCCATTTTCCATAGTTTTCCATATTAGATATATTTTGTGACCGAATGTACAAAAAATTTATGTTCTAAAAATGCACTTTTCTGAGTTTAGATACTTAACTGATGATTTAAAGAAGAAAGATGTTTCCTTACCATCATTTTATCAATTTAGGTCTTCAGTTCCATCATAATGGTGATGATGTTCCCTCCCTTCCAATATGAAGATCCTTAATAGAGAAGATGTAAGTAGAACCAGTCGGTCGTCCTGCCTCCTCTGTGACATTGTTAAAGTTACACTATCTGTGCCATAACTGGGTCTCCATTACCCTTCTTTCTCTGAATATTGCTTTTAATGTCATTTTTGTATGAATTAGAATGTTGCACAAGCCTTAGCTCATTCTCAGCTTAGACTTAACAGTTTTAAGCTACTTCTGTTGTTGCTGTTGGTCAGTGATTATGTGCCCCTCCCCCCATCTTATTTACACACCCTTTTGAACTCTGGCATCAGGGATGGGTGAAGTCACACAAGTGAAAATATTTCTGTAAGCCAATGTTATCACAGTCTTAAATTTACATGACATGGTCTGACTGGTATAAGAATTTAGGGTTTGAAAATATCGCCAAAACATCATAGCATCAGCACATCCTTCTCTGCTTTCCTTCCTCTTGTTTCTCGTTCCCTGTAATTCATGAATGATGACATTGAAAATTAATCTTCCAAACAGAGCCTATCAACACAAACATTACAGTGGGAAGAGGGTATCTCTGTTTCCATAACCTAGACACTCACTCATTAGATGCACATAGACTGGGGCACTTTTGTAATCTCCAGATGTGAAGTCGGTATTCCTTGCTCAGGGGTGGACTAATTTGTTTTAGAAATCAGATTTTGGGAGAGTCAAACTGTAGAGCAGAAGCAAAATTGCAGAGCTGGAGAGACTATTTGCTCCCGTGGGACAATTTTCATTTG
The DNA here is from genome assembly GCF_963455315.2 of Globicephala melas. Classification (NCBI taxonomy): domain Eukaryota; kingdom Metazoa; phylum Chordata; class Mammalia; order Artiodactyla; family Delphinidae; genus Globicephala; species Globicephala melas. Next base: position 64,662,480 of record NC_083327.1, on the reverse strand, counting down.
CCTGTCCTGCATCTCCTTGGGTCATATGGGATCCAGTTAATCTTTTCTCTCTTGCACAGAATCTATGTGGAAATTTCAGTATAAAGAGAGACAAGTAGGAACTCAGTAGCTTTAAACTCAGAAAGCCATCACTTTGCTCATTTAATATTGCTCAGGTCACTTCACTTTTTGAAAAGAAAAAAAAGAGATTCAAGAGGGGGTATTTTCTAGACCAGATCTAAATGAAAAATTATGTTCTTTATTATTATTTAAGAGACAGTTCTCTTTGCTTACTTTAAGTGACCACAAGTTCTCTCTCAGCTGAGACATCATCAGTGCTGCTTTGACTTGTCTTACAACCAAGTAAGTATTTGCAAAAGGATTAAAAGCATTCAATGCAATGCAAGAAGCATGGGCAGCCCTCCTGACATAGGCATTGACTTTTACATCCTGTTTCCTGAACTGTGCTATTACAAGTATTGCCTTTTCCACAAGCCTTTTCCCACAACCATCCACAGATGCAAAAGGAAGTAGGTCTCATGCCATTTCCATTTCCTCCTCCCTATGAAGTCTCCTCTACCGTTTAGTCTCAGATTTTAAACAGAAGACTCCCAAGGAGTAAAAAGCTCATTAGCCAAGAAAATACCTATTTCTAAGAAGGACTTTATTTATTTCATAAGAGAAGAAATTGACAGCAGTTAATGTCTACTGCAGGAAACTTCTTTGGATTATGCTACCTCAAGGCCACTGCAGGAATGACTCATAAATTGAACTCCTCTTTTTTGTATATGTATAGATCTTCACAATGTGTGTTCTTTTCCTAACTAAGCAGCTGGTTGAACATCAACAATGTGAAGGAATGAAAAGAAATCTATTCAAGGGCAGCAAGTACCTTGTAGCAAGTTGTGTTACCAATGGCCAACAAAAGGCAGCGTCTGGCTGGTAATGTGTTTGTGAAATTGCCTTTTAGATTCATTTTGTTTTCATAGACAAGAAATAAGAGGGCACTGACAAGGTCTTCTAAAACTAAGACGTTAAGAAAATAAGATTATCTTCTGTCATTTAAACTCAAAAATAAGCAAAATAGGACAGAACAGAAAGACTTGACTTCCCCAATGGCTTACAGCCTTATGAATCTGGTCCTAGCCCTCTCATAAATTACATAATTTTGAAGAATTCACATAACTTCTTTGAGACTTACTTTTCCCAACTATAAAATTAAGAGGTTAGCTTAAAATATTTCTAAGCTCCTTCCCAATTCAAACATATTATGTATTCTAAGCAACTCCCATAAATGCCTTGACTAGCATCATTCAATGCTAACTTTTATGGGAAGTCCATCCCTTTGAGAGGAATAGATGTAGGAAGCCAGAATTTCAGTATGTCATACATTTCAGAGTACTGTACTTCTCACCTCATGGGCTCAGTTATCCTTTGTACTGCTCCAGTCATATGCTTTCCCACCCTTTGTTAGCATTTGGTTCTTTTTATGAGTCGATAAAAGAGCTGAAAATGGTATAACGTAACCTATCTGAAGTTACACAAAGCACCTAGAGATGAAGTCTAGGTTTTTGCTTTGTTTTCTTTCCCAGGTTTCTCTTTGTGTTAAATGTGGCCTTATTTAATGGTGCCATATTCATCACCATCACAAGACTTTTTGGGTTCCTGCTGGGTACACAGCAAGTTACCAGACCCCATGGGAATTTATGTGGCTCACAAAAGGCATGACTCCTACACATGCACTTTCAATCTAAAATAATCCCATCTGTCTGACCTTTTGAGTGTAGTACATAAACATCTCTTTGTCCTTCAGTAAGAAAATAATACCACTATAGCTCAATGTGAATGGTAGTTACAGATGAAGAAACAGAGATTCAAAAGAAGTCAATTAATTGGTCTAAGGCCATATGGCTAGAAATTAGTAGGACTGGAACTAGAATGCAGGGTCTTCTTTCTTCTTGCTCAATTTTTTTTAATAATCTAAACCATATTACTTCTGGGCTGTATGGTACAGGAGAAGAATTTTCAAAACCCTGCAGAACTCAAAATCCTTTCTCTTATACATTAAAAATAGCCTTCCCAAGTCTCAGAGATTGTAGCAGAGCCATTTTAGATCAAGCAGTGAGTATGACAACTTTTCTTGGCTGAAATGGTAGACTTCAATCATTAACTGAGCATCTTCTTTGGCTGGGCAAAGAGCTGGAATCCCTGATAGCCACAAAAAAGGTACACTGTCTGTCATTTGTAAAGACAAGGCAAATGAGCTCTTAAAAAGATACCTTGTAATGCAAAATAGCCAATGGATGAACGGAAAGTGGCAATCTTCCAGGTTCATTTACATATTTAGTATCTTCCATATTTAAGGTACTGGGTGTACTAGAGGCTGCTGAACATCTTTTAAGAGTGTTAAATAATCCCAAGAAAAAACTAAAGAAATAATCAGACCAATTCTTGACAAAGAAGCATTATACAGGAGTTCCAGGGGCCTGTGCGTGCACTTGTGTGAGTTTGTTCCCTCTTCTCACTCTTGCTGTTCATAAGTAGGATTACTTATCCTGTCAGGGATGCTAACATAGTGGCAGAATTTCCCAGAGATCAACAAAATATTATAGATAAGAAGGCCCTTATTGGACACTTTGCCCACACTTGCAACCTTCCTTCTTATAGAAATGTTTTCAACATGGCGGTTGAGCCTCTGTTTGCATATTCCCACTGGAAGAAGGTTGTTTTTTCTTGACCTACCTCATTCCACTTGAGAGACTAACTCTAATTATTAAAAATTTTTCTTTATGTAGCAGGATTCTAAACTTGAGAACGTGAGCTAGGATTCAGATGTGTCTGTCAAACCAGTGGAGATAATAGGATTGGGCTAACCAATGGAAGAATGATTCAAGAAACACAAATTTGACCCAAAGGTAATAGCTGGTGTCAGATGGTGAGGTCATTTTGAATAGATCACATTGTCAATCTTCCGTATTTCCCTCTGGCCCTCATGGACTCAACAGACTGAGTCCTTTGAAGCAGTAAGTGTACTGAAAAAAAAAAGAAAGAAAACAAATCTCTGTATAAAACATTAGGATCACAGGTATATTGACTGAATTCAGCTTGCAGTGAAGATAAGACACAAGTTGACTACATGCAGTATATCAGGGCTGGGATTCTTTCTTGAGAGAGAACAGGACCAGACTACAGTTGGGATGGAAAAGAAGGACATATGATCATCAAGCTGCTCTAGGTTTCTAACCAACCAGTGGCCTTAACAGTACATATAACCATAGTGAATCAGAACTAGAGAGGAGATACATGGTGAATAGTAAATAACGGAAACCACAGGGTAGCTGAGAAGCCTCTTCCACACATGGGACACTGTCCAGAGGAGTCTCAGAACTATCTGAAAAGAATCTGAGAAGACCAGACAACCTCAAGAGCAGGAGGAAACTGAAGTAGGAAAATATTTACCAACGCCACCATGACCCTATTTTTCAATGAGGCTGAATGATAATAACAGCACAAATATGGGCATTAATGATAACTACACTCGGCCTTTTTAGGTGTTCTTGCTCTTAATGCTGGTCACATTATGAAGCTGGCATTAGTGTTGTTAGTTTACAGTTGAGAAAACTAAGTCTCAGAGGGCCTAAGTAACATCCTCAAATCCATGGCTGGTAAGATGTAAACCAGGATTTGAAAACAGGTCTGACTCCTCACTACATCATGCTGTGTCCTGAAGTAACACGGAAAAACATAGGTTCTATAAATAGTAAATCAAAATCTGCCTCCCTAAATTTTCCACTCACTGATCTGAGTTCTTTCTTTTGAAAATATACTGTCTTTGTGGGCTACTCCTTCTCCCATATGGCAGCTCCTCAGAGATTGGAAAATACCTATCAAGGACTCTACTGAATCTTCTTCATCTTGACCTCAGATAGCCCACTGTCCGATCTCCTCACCAACCTGGTCTTCCTCCACTGGGAAGTCTAGTTTGTCAATGTCTCCACAACTTTAGATGTTTTCCAATTTCCTTTAAAAACAATTTCTGCTGTATCATGGTACTCTCCTGAGCTCTCTGGACTCCTATGTGCTGCAACAGCTCCCTATTTTCCCAAATTTTGACAAAAGACACCAACTCAGCATCACCCTTAAGAGCCACTGAGATGGTGGACCAGGTATCCCATAACCCCGTGGGCCATGTGAATTAATTCTCTGGAGCCCAGCTTACTGCCATCCCTATGTAAATGCTGTGATAAAATGTTAAACTGTATGTATAATTGATAATTACTTTATAGTAATATGGGGTCTCACTTGTTTGAATAAAATTCACCATTTACAATTTTCTACTAGAAACAATTTCTCTTTGTTGATAACTCTCCCTAATTGCTTGAACCATATGACATATTTCTCTAGGTAGCCTTAAAATAATTGTTATATTCCTCTTCGAGTTAGCATCTAAATTTCTGATCAATGGTGTTATAAATATCTTTTTTGCATAATGAAAAATGTCTACATCTATATTACTCAGGGATATTTATAGACAGACACAGTCAGCCCAAGTCATGCCCTATTCATCCTAGTAACAAGCCATGTTACAGATTCCACATAGCTGAACTCCACTACCATTTGTTTAGGGCTCTGAGAGGCTGTGGTCTATGTTTATAGACTAAAGGGTATGTGTAAGTAGAATACATTTTTCCATAAATAAAAAAATTAACATAATTTAAACTTTTGATATAATTTACATTAAAGAGCAATATAAAGGTTGGAAAATATACACTTGGCATCCCTGCCTGTGTGGTAAAGGAGCGAGGAAGGTAAATTGACATAATCTAGAAAATTTGCCAAGTCATCCACTCAGAGAAGAGAAAAGTACATGAGGATTCCCTTTGCTCCTCCCTGCAATAAAGTATAAACACCCTCACAGAGGAAGCTCATCTCTCCCCAGTCAGGAGTGCATGCAATTCCCAATTTGAAAAAGAAGACTCTTGCTTACTAATCTGAGTAGAGTTCTTTTCTCCAGTCATAAGCTATCTGAAGAGCCGACCTTCCTAACTTATGTGGTAAATAGCTCAATGACTAACAATGACTAAGAGCTACACAATCCCACCAAAAAGAAACGTGCATTTTAAGAAAGACATTACATTTTCTGACCCTTGTTCAGTTGTAAGTCAACTGGGAGATCAGTCATGACAAAAAAGTTAAAAGGCTTCCTGATATTAATTTCTTATATTTGTGTAAGTGGAAGATATGATTATTAAGTAGTGTATTGTTTTACTGATTTAAAAAATTATAAACTAAAACCACATAATTTAATCATATGAAAAAGTATATCTGAGCCATGTGATATCTTATTTTCCCAGTATCTTTTGATTTCCAATAAAAGAAGCAACCCCTAAAGCATTAATCGCAGGCCACCCTTTATTTAACAAGCACATTGAACCATCTGACATACACTGCTGTCTTTTTTAGGTTTTAAATACGCACCATTAATTAGCTTTTTACATCACAATTATTCGTAAAATCTTTAAGGGCAAATACCATTTCTCATACTACTCTCTGTCTCTCTAGAGTACCTAAAATAGTACCTTCAATAATTATCCATTCACTGATTCATTCAACAGTCTATGTGTTCACCGTGTGCCAGCAGCTGGGGATACAGTCCCTGTCCTCAGAAAGCTCTCAATAAATAATCTCTTCTGAGACAGACTGAAGGGGCCCTAGCCCAGAGCACCTGGAGCAGGGGCAGGGGCTCCTGATGAAAGCTGAGAAAATTTACGTAAAGCAGTCTATGCCTGACTCTTCTCTAGCACAAATGAGTAGGGATTTGCCAGTGGAATCAGGTGGGAAGTGATGCAAAGGGGGTTTTACACATAGTAGGCACTCAATAAGTAATTGTCTTTTTGTTCTGGAGAAAAGCAGTATTGCCTTGAAATTAGTGACCTCCCAACCCTGAGTCTATGGGTCTCTGACTTTTTTAAGCTGTGAGAGGCCTATTTATTAAGTCAATGTTTCAGGCTTTTTTTTTCACCCAGGACAACAGAACACAAAACAGGACTGCTTTTTAAGAAAAGGGAAAAAAAAAACTTCCTCAGGCTTGAGGTCCATATGTCCATTCTAAAAGCAATATATAATTTTGGCACATTTGGAAAATGAAGAAAAATGAAAGGAAGAAAATAATCACACATCCCATCACAGAGAGTCAACCATTGCTAATAAAATGGTGCATTTCTTTCCAGTCTTTATTTTGCAAAGTTTGGGGTTTATTATTTTGTTTGACACAGTTGCAATCATATTAATTAGCAGCGCATATTTAAAAACTAAACCCCACAGTACTAGATGTCACGTGGCACTATGTGCTGAACTGTTAAATAAACGGTAGCACATTATTAGTGCTTTAAGTTGTTTCTTTTATTAGAAACCAAAAGTAAGCTTTTTTTTTAAATGAACATTATAACAAAGGATCATTATAACTATCAGTTTTATTAGCTCCATATCCCATGGAGATTTCATTAGGTGCACATACTTTAATCAATCATTCTGTTGTTAGACACTTAGGTAATTCTGCCATGAGCATGTTCGTATGCAATGATCTTTTCCCCTATTTTTTGAATTCTCTTTAGAATCAGTCTTTTTTTTTTTTTTGAATCTTTGGAGTAATTTTGTTTGGCAAAAGCAAAATAACTAACAAAGACTGCTTTGGCTCCAGAATAGAATTAGAATGAACTGATCAAAGGGCATGAAGTTTTTAAGGCTCTTAATATGTATTGCCAAATTGCTTTTCAAAGATTATATCAATTTTCACTCCCATCAGCCATGAGAGCATTTTTTGACAGTTGTCAGCACTGAATATTCACTTAAATCTTTCATCTGAGAGTATTAAAAAAGTTGTTCAGATTTGCATCTATTTGATTACTAGCGAAGTTAAATATTTTTCCCTTTGTTAGCTGGTTGTATTTATTTGGGGGAATCTAAGGCTGAATTGTCATTAGGACAAAACCAATAGCTCAGATCATCCACATACAGAACAGCACAAAGGCTTCTGGGATTCTGCTAACTGCTACATCACTGCTCATTTGAAGACTAAAATAATCTCTGATCACAAATTTACAAAAAGCATGCTCCTCAGAACTCACACCATGTTCTGAGAGCACTCTGGGCCAGGTACCTCAGGCTGAGTTCATGTGCATAGAACTGCATAGTTTCCTAGACTTCCACTTCCATAGGCGTCAGCTCTTGGCTTATTTTTAAATAGATGTATTTCCTGCTAGACTCCATGTTCTGTGCAGCCCAGAACTTGGCAGTCTTGTTCACTGTTGTGTCAGCAGTACACGTTGCACAGCCTGGGAGATGGCACCAACTTCCTCTCTTCAGCAGACTTGGTGTCACGTGGAAGAAATCAGTTTCGAATGGGACAGAGGATCATCTCCGGAGAGGCTGACATCCTGAATCCCGCCTCCCCCTCATACTTACCCTACAATCACTTCTATTAAGTATTCGCTGCTTGACAGCACTTTTGTTCTTTGAAGAGGTATTTTGGCACGCTGAATGCTCACCTCTATTTATCTGTAAATTTAACTTGACCTTCCTAATCATTAGGCACAAAGCAATCATCTCTGTGCTCCTCAGGACATGAGATAATTAGCAAAGAAAAATTCCTCCTGCCAGTGTGTACTATGAATAGAAAACTTTCATCTGACTTCCTGAGTTTTGTCCAATTGTGATACATCTTAGTTTGTATCCTAACTTCATGAAAATTCATATGTAATACATAATTTTGATCTCAGATTTATGTAGGATATACTACTTGGGGAAAATGCATTGGATGTAGCAAAAAAATCTATTTCCAGTTTCAATAAATACTGTCTCACTCTGTGCTTTTCTGGTGGGCTGTTCATAAAATTACTTGGGAAGATGTATTCTATCAAACTATGCATATATCCAGTGATTCACTAACATTTACTCACTGTGCATGCCTCTCATTGTGCTGGCTGATCTCGCACGCTGTTCTATTTAATTTTTACAAAAACCGTATTAGGTAAATATTACTTTTCCCAAATATTTTAGATGTGGTTAAATGAGTTACCTAACCTCATCCAGCCAGACAGGGCCCAAGAAATAACACAAACCTAAATCTCAGTCCAGTGATTTTTTTCCTGAAACTACGTATGCTTTTCCCCATGTGCCTTTGTGTGGTGATACCTCTCCATGTTTGCCACAGAATGCTGTGTATGCTATGGAATATCGATCTCAGAGCTCATCACACTGAAATTATTGAATTGCTCGCCTGTCTTCCCCTGTAAGCGGTAAGTCCGTGGAAGGCAGAGATCATGTTCTATTTGGTGTTGCACCCCCAGAGCCCATCAGACTACTTAGTGTTTGATAATATTTTAAATTAATGCATAAACTGCTAAATAAATAATAGAGATGGCAATATTTGGGTTATGTGTTGCTATGCTTTGCACAAGGGAAAGTCTAAGAACAACGAACATTCACTTTTCTTAAACTATATAAATTTTATTTTAAATTGAATGTTTATTAACTAAAGCACATCTCCAACCTCTGTTATCCTACTTGGGCTTGCTAATTTCAACCTTCAACAAGTTGTAGAAAATTGCTTACAAATACCTGCACTGTTGTTTTTACTGTTTTTTTTTTTTTTTTGCTTTATGTGAATTATCACCAAAACCAACTAATTCATCTACATATAGAGCAGAACACAGGCAACAGAATTATTCAACATCCCTCCCTCTTTCCCTCCCTCTGCTCCCATTCTTAAATTGGAAAGGAATCCTAAAACTCCACTGACACTTCAAATACTCAACTAAATTTCTCTGGATAATATCCCATCCAAATGACATTCCAGCACCTACTAAAATGCCTCCAGTGACATGGAACTCTCTTCCTTCTAATGGAGATTGTTCCATGTTTAGCTTTCTCAAACTAGAATCTGGGAAGAAATGGAACATGTTAATTGGTAGAAGTGTGGATTAGTGCAAACTTTAGCAATATAAGTCATGAGCCTTTAAAATATGCATATATTTCAACCAGGTAATCTTAAAAATCTATTGAAAGGAAATTATCAGAGATTTACACAATGATGCAAATTCCAGGCTGTTCTTTGCAGTGTTATTTATAATAATAAAAAAGAAAAAAAACGAAAACTACCTGACTGCTCAACTATATAAAACTGTTGTAATAAATGATCGTTCATGTATATGAGTACAGTGAAATCATTTTATATATCAATAATATTTCATGAGATGAAGAAATATTCATGGTATATTGGTAAATGAAAACGTTATATTACAGAAAAGTATAATATCTACATAATAAAAAATAATTTTTTAAAACAATTTTTATTTGTATGCACAGAAAACAGTCTGGAAACTTACAGAATTGTTAGTAGTTATTTCTGAGCAGTGGGATTATGAGTAGTATATTTTATTTGTACTTTACTCTTTTCTTACAGACTTTCTCAAAAAATTGTTACTTCTGTAATCAGAGAAGAAGTGTCATGTAGGTCCTTCCCTGCACTGAACTGAAATTTTTCTCTCTCCTTTTTTTAATAACTTCAGCATATTTTACTTGAGGATATATAAAAGAAAAAATTCTTTCTACTCATAAAAATTCTTTAAAAATTGGAAGCAACTGCAATGCCCCTTCCCTGCCCATCACCTTCTTTTACTAGTTGAACATCTATGGGGGATCTTCAGGTTTGACCCTCCTACCATACATTCTCTGCAAAGCAGCTAGAGTGATCTTAAGAAATAGACCACTTTTTCCCTGCTCAAAACTTTCCAACAGTTTCCCATCACTCTTAGAACAAAAGCAATGCCCGTATCAGGGCCCACAAGGCACTCTCTCGGATCTTACTTCCTACCACTATTTACTTCTCACTCCACTTTAGCCTCAAAGTCTTCTTGCTCTCATGTCCCCATCTGTCTTAGTCTGTTTGGGCTGCTGTAACAAAAAAGCATAGATTGGGTGGCTTAGAAACAATAAAAATGTATTTCCCACAGTCCTGGAGGCTAGTAAGTCCAAGATCAAGGCTTAGACAGATTTGGTGTCTGGTGAGAACCCACTTCCTGGTTCACAGACAGCAACTTCTCACTGTGTCCTCACATGGTAGAAAGGGCAAGGGAACCCTCTGCGGTCTCTTTTATAAGAACAGCAATCCCAATCATAAGGGCTCCACCCTCATTACCTAATTGTCTTCCAAAGGCCCTACCTCCAAATGCCATCACAATGGGGATTAGGTTTCAATACCTCCATTTGGGGAGACACAAACATTCAGCCTATAGCACCACCTCATGACTTTTTCATTCACTATTCCCCTTGCCAGGAATACCCTGCCCCCAGGTATTCCACCGCTTATTCCCTTACTCCATCCAGGTGTCTACTCAGTGTCTCCTCCTCAGAATGATCCCTGAACACTCTCTCAAAACCAGCACCCCGCTCACTCGCAATCCCCTAACTCTACTTATTTCTCTTCCTAGCACTTATCATCACTATGTAATAGTTTCCTATTGATTTGTCTGATTATTCATGGTCTGTCACCCCAACCAGAATGTAAGTTCCATAAAGATCAGGACTTTAGCTGTTTTCTTCTCACCGTTATAATCCCCATGGCCTAGAGAAGACACAGATTAGGAGTTCAATATATGATTAAATTAATGAAGGATGTGCTTCAGGTTTTCTCACTCAGCTGCTGGAAATCCAAGCCCCCACGCAGAAATCAAGGTGTTGCCACCAGAAGAGATGACCAGGCTGCAGGTACAGCCTGGCCATAAGGAGCAGCGTGACCTTCCTTCCCGCCTCTTCTCTCCCCAGGCAGCTCTTTAATACTCCCTCGAAATTCAAATGACATCCCTTGAAGCCACATCACACTTCTCACTCACACCAAGCATCTAATGAGCACACTGCTGTGAAGCAGGTATGGACCGAAGCTCCCAATTAATATTTATTAGCTCTAGCAATGAATGAAGAGACCTGAAAATACATATGTTATTTTAAGGGGAAATTTACACACAGAGATTTTTCCTCTTTGAAAATTATGTGAAAGACGTTTTCTCTGAGGTCAAAAACACTTAAAAAGAAAGGGTGAGAAAGAGAGAGTAGAGTTGGGAGTAGAGTTGAATAATACCTGAAGCTTGTAGAAACTTCAAGTCCTGGCTCCACTGACAGATTAAACAATGAACAACTTGTTTGTGCACCGTCTTGGCAAAAACACACAGCTGGGGAAGGCATGACTCAGAGAACAAGGAACAGGACATGCAACAGCTACTCAGGCAGATCCACCCCAGGCAAGCAGATGAGCACCCGACTTGCTAGTATTTTGTCAATAATGTGGAACAAACAGGTATATAAGGATGAGGCCACTATATTAAAGAAAATATGCACTGATTAGGTGACAAGCTAAAATAAGTTTTCTCCTCTTTAACTGTTGTCCATGAGTCCCTGAGTGAGCTGTCACAGAAGGGGAAAACCCCAGTGATGTTATCTCGAGTTTTGTCTTTCTCATGATCTTAAAAGTCTCCATTTAAGAAAAATGAATCAGAAACCAAAGTAATATGAATATGAAAATGTATTCATTTTGCAAAAACTCATAAGATTACGCCATTAAAAAAATGGAGCCGTTAACCACTATTACTAATGGGATTCTTTGTGAAGAAGTTTTGTTTTGATCAGGAAGGGGCTGCCTGTCTCCCAAAGTCTGTAACTGCATTCAAGGTTACAGGGCTGACCTGGCTCTACAGCCACACTGGGGAGGAAAGTAGGATTGAGACGTGGATAAAGGGGAGACTTTCATTTTTACTCCATAAACTTAAAATTTTTTTTTAATTTTTAATTTTGATAAAATACACCTAGCAAAAATTTTACCCTCTTAACCATTTGCAAGTATATGGTTGAGTGGTGTTAACCACATTGACATTGTTGTCCAACCAATCTCCAGAACGCTTTTCATCTTGGAAAATTGAAACTGTACACCCATTAAACAACAGCTACTCCATTAGCTCTTGTATAGCTAGGATTTTTAACAATTAGAAAATACTTTTATCTTAAAAAATACAGAGGGGAAATCTTGCATTCACAGGTGAAAGAAGATAACATTTAATTCATATCTGCATGGAAAATTCAATCCTGACATAAATATCTTAAAACGACTGGTCAAAAATGTTGGAAGGCAAAAAATTAACAACATCCAAAAAAGCTGGTTTTGTAAATATATTTACCAAGGAGAAGTTATCTGGATGACTAACAAATATTTGAAGTGCAGATTCACAGGCAGAATAAACACTAAGCAGTTGTTCCATTCTTCAAAATGCAATGCGAAATCCATCTCCCTGTTACTCGCTAGCAATTTCCATTGACTACAATTATCCACAGACAGATATTTGAATAAAAGCCTATTACTAGTAGTAACTTGAGCTCTGGAGCCAAATGTGGCAGAACCTTGGTCAAAATCTCTGGGCCATACACACATTGCCTCTGAAAGGACATCTGCATATCAGAGGACTTTATCATCCTTCCAAGGAACTTGGCTTGGGAGCCTAAGGACCAGCAATGGGCCTAGATCCAAATACCTATTTATGGGTTTTCCCTTAATATCCAATTTGCCTGGAATTTCCCCAAACGCCAAACAGTCATTTTCTTATTGCATCATCTCTGCCAAACTCTCTCTATTCACAGTGACATCACTTTGTTATGGGGGTGGGGGAGTAGAATGTCTAAATATATCCCCAGAATTCAGCCATTTTCTTACATATTCACATGCCATTTTGGTACTTAGATCCATGGAAAGGGCCATGTTATTGATGAAAATTCATTTTTCACTGCCCCCTTTCCTATCCCTTGAAAGGAACACTTGAATAATAGAACTGCATTACTTTGGTGACTGACTAGGAGAAGGAGAAATGGGGTAGGGGATGCGGGGGACAATTACAATTCATTAACAGCTGCCTAAACGTCTACACCTAAGAGAGTCATACACAACATCCCAATCTAGTTAACAATTTCCCTTTGCCAAATTTAAAAATAAAATTTTTCTTAAACTTCGTGAGAACCTCCTTCTCAGTTAATCCTAGGAACTCTTATTGTAAATAGCAATTAAGAAAAAATTAAAGTAACACCTCATATTTATAGAGGGCTTTAGAGTTTTCACAGTGCTTTCATGCTTTCATGAACACTGTCTCATTTTGATGTTCAGAACAATTCAGGGTGGTGGATACTGTTATTTCCATCTTGCAGATGAAGCAATTAAAATGCAGACTACTTGAGTAAACTGCCTCCAAGTTTTACAGTAAACATGTGTGAGGCCAGGACTTAAGCTCAGGTCTTCCAAGAACAATTCTATTCTTATCACAAAACAGTGTCTTATTGGTCTGTACATTAAATGTTCAATTTTGGCAAATTCTAACACTGTTTTTAACCAGTAGGAAAAAATATATAGACTTTTTTTCCCTTGGGCTAAATCACTCCATTCATATGCAAACATTAGATTTATTAAATGATTGGTATATGTTAAAAGAAATCTACTACTTCATTAAGACTTCCTTTTCTGCTTTCACTAATATAGTTTGTCTACACAGCTGATTTATGCAGATGTTATAATTTTATAATCTCTGTACATTTGAAATTAGTTTGAAATGTCAAAGAGTTTTGATATTTTAGGTTTTACACTTCATGTATTTCTCTCTGTGTGTTATGGTTTCTGCCAAGCATCAAATTTAGCAGCTTCTCAGAGCTTTTTCTAGCCTGCCCCAAACAAGAAGCACTAGAAATTACTGAAGACAAGTTGGCCTTGTGAGATTTCCAAACTAGTTTCTAAACCAAAGAAATTGAGTGAGATAAATTTAGAACACTTGGGAGCTTTGAAAGTCTATTTGGATAAATTTCAGTTACTGCCAATGTAAAAGCATGTCCTAGAAACAGAAATGGTGATCAAAGTCTCACCTACAAATAATATTCATCCCTCGTAAAACACACAAGGGCAAATTTGGCTTTATTGGGAAATAATAACACATTCTTTATTCAGACATCAAAACACATTTAGATAGTTTGGGAAGAGGGATTTTTGGTTGATTTTGTTGTCATTGTTACAGATTTTGTTATTAGGTTTTTTATAACAATTTACATTATCCTGGGATTTTACTTAAACCCACCATTATTATAATTATTTTTATTACAGTAAGTAACTGTTTTGTGGATTACAGGTTGAATAAAGAACGTACTGTACTGAATCATTTATGGTAGTGAATTCATTATAAGGGGATCAATAAAGCACTATATCTGTGGCCCATCAATCAAACGTAGGAAATTTTTTCATTGAAATAAACTGTTTATACAATACCAGCAATGCCATGGGTTTTTCTGGAAAGCAAAATGTCAATATGCTGTAAGTTCATGCCTTTTGACCTAATAATGATTTCTAGGAATCTCTTGTAATACCTGAGCCCTAAATACAGGAAATAACAGACTCCAGATGTGTTCATTACCGGCATTATTTATAACAGTGACAAGTTACAAAAGCCAAAATATTCTAAAAACAGAGGCATATTTAAGTAAACTATGGTATATTCATAACAATGAAATATTATTATATAGCAATTAAATATCATTACGAAGTTTTAAAAATTTGTCAGGATGTACTTTGGAGTCAGACAAGACCAGAGTTTGAATCCTGCTTCTAACAGGATTTTTTTAGCTCTATAAAACTAATCTCAGCTTTCTAATTTGTAATAATACTTATAAAGACACAGTCATTTAGAAATATACATAACAGGTGATACAAAGTCTAAGATGTTGCAAACACTCAGCAAAGTATACTTACTATAGAATATTAAGGAGGAAAGAAGAGAATGTAAAACTATTTGCATATTACAATCTACTTACGTAAAAATGCATATGGATATAGGAAAAAGACTGGAAGGAAATATTAAAATATCTAAAGGACAATATAGATTGTCCCCAAAAGAACACTAATAAATTGTACATGTGTGTATATACATCTACAAATACAAATATATACATATGCTTTTCTCTATTTTTTCAGATTTTCCCTAACTGGTATTAATTTCTTTTTTAATAAGAATAAAGAGATGCTACAGCCATAATGAAATACAGCTATTCAACTATTTGAGCTTTTAGAATTAACACAAAAATCTATTTTTGAAATTTCCAACTTCAGATAATTTCCCTTCCCACTCTAACTACATTTTCCTTACAGAGTATTTTCTGAACATGCTTATTTAGTCTTCTGTACCTTTTCTCCATTCTCTTTGTGGCAACTTCCTGCTCATCCTTTAAAGCCAGTTGAAATGTTATCTCCTCTGTGAAGCAATTTTTAACTTCCATAAGCAGTATTAGTCCCTTCTGCCTTTGTGCTCCAGAATATTCTGCTTGGTATGCAGCTAATGCTAGGCATCATCATCATCATCACATATTAAATATGTATTTAGGTTTTACTCTCTAAATATATATATACCATATTATTAAATTTTCATAGAAGCCCTGTGACTCAGATACTGTCATTGTCCTCCATTAAAAAGATGAAGAACTGACACTCAGAGAGAGTATGATTCCAAATCCCGTGCTTTTAACCACAGTGCTATAGCCTCTTAATTCTTCCTGTGCCTGTAAGCTTGATATTTTGGCACCTAGATGAGATAAGCGGCATCTCCAGAATAGACACAGTCTATTTCAGATGAATATTGCTGGTTTACTTGAAAAGGATTTGACCTGTATACATTCCATCATATCTGTCCCTTAAAACATTTATACCTATATATTACTTTCTTTTTGATCTCCTTTATGCTCTGTGCTAGGTACTGGGGATACAATAAAGAGAAACAGTAGCCAAGGTGCTGGTCCTTAAGGAGATGACAGTCTATCTGTGAGACAGACATGAATCAGAGTCACACAAATAAATTCAGAATTGCACATGTGAGTGCTATAAAGGATAGGGGCTTGGTGCTATGTGAGCATACTATGGGGAAATTTTCCCTTGAGGGGAATGGAGGTCTAGAGGGGAGAAGAGAATGAGACAATGAGGAGTTGAGTTTTGCACATGTAAATGTGAGATTATTGTTTGCCATTGAGATGGCAAATGGACATATAAATCTGAAGTTCAGTAAAAGTGATCTGAGCTAGAGGTATAAATTAGGGAAGGATCAGCACTTATAAGTAATTTAAAACATTAGACTGGATGACATCTCCACAAAAAGGAGTGCAGGTGAAGAAGAGGGGATATCCAAGATCTGGAGCTTGCAGTAGTCTAACATTTGGATATCAGGGAGATGAGGTAGAACCAACAAACCAGAGACCCGTGAAGGCCGGTGGAAAGCAGGAGAGTGAATTTTACTGCTAATTGAGGGAAGCAAGTTTTTCAAGAAGATTGAGTGATCAGGTGGGTCAAACAAACACTGCTGATTGGTCCAATGAGATGGATATTGAAACTGACCATTTCGTTTCACAGCATGACAATCATTGATGATTTTCACCATTTCAATGTAATGATGGGGTCAAGTCCTGACTGAACTGACTCTAAGAGCAAATGAAAGGACATGAACTGGTGTTGTGAATGTAGAAAACACTTTTGATTAATTTGGCTGTAAAAGGGCAAAGAAAAATGGAGTAGAGGCCTAGAGAAAAAAGGGAGAGAAAGATAGATTTTTTTTCTAAGGATGACAGAAATAATAGCATGTTTTTATGCTGATAGGAATAATCCAGAAGATGGCTTAACACTGACAATGTGAGACAGAGAAGGGAGAGAAGCTGGAGCCGTGTCTTTGGCTAGGCTAGGGGGGAGGGGATCGATCAAGTACAGAAGGAAAGGAATGGCCTTTGAGTGGAGCATAGATGGGGCATCCACAGCAATAGACGGGAAGAAGAAATAGGCACAAACTCATGAGGGAGATAGAATGGCAGAGCTTGTGGAACAGCTTCTTATTGCACCTGTTTTCTCAGTAAAATAGGGAGAAGAACGATCAAATGAGAGTGAAGGCTTGAGGATAAAAATGAAGGCATGAAGCAGTCACCCAGGAGCGAGAGAATGGACATACTAGGGGGATATAGCCTGATTGCTTGGCAAAACTGAGGGATCACTGGGAAGTTATTACACTTGAATTTGAAATGAGAGGATTGGGTGTTTTTTTTCAAGTCTGTAAAGCTGCTGGTGCAGAGCTGGCAAGAGAGTTGGATGGCAACAGGGTTGGTTTTGCCAGAAGAGTATAAAGAAGGGAGAAAGAGTCAAAGGGAGTTGGTGAAAGGTGAGAAGTGAGAACATGAGGGAACGGTGGATTCTAGGTCCTAGCAGTACTGTGGAAGTAAAAATATTAGAGAAAGTGAGAAGCAAGATAGGAGACAGTAGTTGGGGAAGAGGATGATTGAAATGGCAATTATGGGAGGGTTAAAGGTATTAATAAGACAAGGTCTAGACTATGACCATCGCAGTCAGCTATTGAAGTTGGAAAGTGGACAAGGAACTGAGAGACCAGGAACTGAAGAGTCATCTGTGTGGTACTGAAATCACAAGGCATTGTAAAGGGAGCAGTGCTAGAGACAATATAGGAGGGAGCTAACACCTCTCAAAGAGCATCAAAGAAAATGTGAAAGTGAAAAGGGGTTCTCTGAATGATTGCAACAAGGAAGGGCAGCATATGGTATGGTCAAACAACCTGAAATTCAAAGATGTGACTTTAGGGAGGAGGGGGAAGAATAATGGCTTGAAAGTTGAAGTGGGGAGCAAAGAGAACATCTATCCCACCTACCAAATCCCATGGAGCAAGGGGGTGGTAAAGGAAAGAGCTACCCCTTGAGAAGGTTGCAGAGGAATCACTATGCTCAGGCATCATGGTCCTTGCTTTCAAGCACTAGCTCATCTGTGTATCTCAAGTTGAATCGGAGCCTGATAATCAACTGAGCTAAAAAAACACCCTCTTCTCAATTTTGAAAAGAGAAAAGAAATTAAAACTGAATGGTAGTTGAAAAGCACTCTAAAACTGTGAGTGAATATCCTGGTGTGCTGATAAGCCACAATATATCACAGATGGAAAAACATAATGACAAGCCAAAGAATGTGAACAACCATTCATTAAACAAGTCAGGGACTACGGCAAAGTCTCTTCAGAAAAGAACTCAGGGAGGGAAATGGGAAAAAACACATGAATATCTCCACTGTTAATAAAATATTGACAGTGGAAGCCAGATTAATGGTTCAGGATCTGGCTGGCAGAATCCGAGCCTCCCAAGAAGCCAGGATAATACTCTGGATAAAGCCAATGATGTTTGGCTGTAGCATTTCTTTTATTTTTCCCAATTCTAATTACTCATTTCTATGCATAGGAGAGGGCAGGGTAATACAATAATAATTTCAGTGAAGATGGAAATGCTCTATACCTGCACTGTCCAACACGATAGCCACTTGTCACATGTGGATACTGAGCCTTTGGAATGTGGCTAGTGTGATGGAGGAATTGAATTTTTAATCTTATTTAATTTTAATTAATTTAAATTTAAATACCCAGATGACTTCCAGTTTCTGGTCCCACTAGTAAGAAGCTTAGAAATTCCCACTCTGTCCTAACTAGTAAAAAGTTGAACAAATTGAAAACTCAGCAACTCTTCTTAGATCCATAAGAGAAGTGAGGTTGCAGGGCAAACTGCCACCCCCAAAATTGGAGAGCTTGACCGGCAGATACAGAGAATCACAACTTACTAGAGCAGAAACCCAGGAGCTGCAACCTCTGTGGAAACCAGTTCCGGGGTAGGAAAACCTGAACTACAATTAATGAATTGCTGGAGGCTCAGTGTGAACAAGTCTGAGAGATAAAAACTCTAAGGAGATCAAGTCATGGGGGATGGGGTGAAGGGGAAACACTTGTGACTTTTACCTTCTAGAGCTCTACCAGTTTCTCTTCCAGCGACTATTAGAGAAAAATCCCCTCAAGCTCCCAGCAAGGGGAGGGGTAAAGGGATCATTTGGAATTATGCCATAGCACTCCGTTCTTCTTAACAAGGTCTGCCCTGAGTAGAAACTATTTAACCAGAGCCTAACCTGCTAGGACTTTAGCTGAACCTATCTGAGGTGGAAGAAGACAAATACCCAACTTTAGCTGTCTGCAGTCTTCCACATGTAGGAAGGGAAACACCCCACTCCAGCCCACTCACTCTAACCATCCTGCTGAGAAACACTTGTGAGGTTTGTAGTCTAGAGGCATAGGCTCACTAAAAAAACTTAGACCTAATCATAGGGCTACAGCATGCTTCTCCTGCCCCCACAACTAACCACCACATTACTAAAGAGCTATCTAGAGCAATTCTTTTTACACAGTATACCATGTGCAGGTAACAAGAAAAAAATTACAAAACATACCCAGATGGCAATAAACAAAATTTGAAGAGATATAGAAAGCATCAAAATCAGACTTAGATATGGCGGAGATGTTGTAATGATCACATCAGGAATTCAAAACAACTGTAATAGATGTGCTAAGGGCTCCAGTGGGTTTAGTAGACAGCATGGAAGAGACAGACGGGTAATGAAAGCAGAGAGAGAGATTCTAAGAAAGGACCAAAACGAAACGCTAGAGATTAAAAATACTTTAACAGAAATGAAGAATGATTTTTTTTTTTTTTTTTTGCGGTACACGGGCCTCTCACTGCTGTGGCCTCTCCCGTTGCGGAGCACAGGCTCTGGACGCGCAGGCTCAGCGGCCATGGCTCACGGGCCCAGCCACTCTGCGGCATGTGGGATCTTCCTGGACCGGGGCATGAGCCCGTGTCCCCTGCATCGGCAGGCAGACTCTCAACCACTGCGCCACCAGGGA
The DNA here is from genome assembly GCF_963455315.2 of Globicephala melas. Classification (NCBI taxonomy): domain Eukaryota; kingdom Metazoa; phylum Chordata; class Mammalia; order Artiodactyla; family Delphinidae; genus Globicephala; species Globicephala melas. Next base: position 64,642,681 of record NC_083327.1, on the reverse strand, counting down.
AGCCCCGAAGAATGACTTTGATGGGCTTATAAGGAGACTGGGCGTGGCTGAGAAAAAAATCTCTTAGCTTGAGGATATCTCAATAGAAACCTCCAAAACTGAAAAGCAAAGAGAAAAATAACTGAAGTAACAGAATGTCCAAGGACTGTGGTACAGCTATAAAAAGTGTAACATACGCATAATGGGAATACCAAAAGGAGAAGAAAGACAGACACAGAAAATATATTTTTAAAAATGACTGATGGGCTTTCCTGGTGGTGCAGTGGTTGAGAATCCGCCTGCCAATGCAGGGGACATGGGTTCGAGCCCTGGTCCGGGAAGATCCCACATGCCACGGAGCAACTAAGCCCATGTGCCACAACTACTGAGCCTGTGCTCTACAGCCCATAAGCCATGACTACTGAGCCCGCGGACACAACTACTGAAGCCCGCATACCTAGAGCCCATACTCTGCAACAAGGGAAGCCACAGCAATGAGAAGCCCATGCACCGCAATGAAGAATAGCCCCTGCTCTCTGCAACTAGAGAAAGCCCACGCGCAGCAACGAAGACCCAATGCAGACAAAAATAAAATAAATTTTTTAAAAAATAATAATAATGACTGAGAATTTCCCCAAATTAATGTCAGACACCAAACCACAGATCTAGGAAATGTATTCAATTATGTATGCTTATGTTAGAATGTATATATAAGCTTACGTATATGTGAAATGAATTATAGCTATGATACAAAGAACGGGAGGACAAAATTAGGACTATTTTGTCATTATAAGGTACTCACCCTACCCACGAAGTGGTATAGTGTTATTTGAAACTGGACTTGGATTAGTTATGAATGTATATTGCAAACTCTAGGGCAACCACACACACAAAAAGTAAACTTAAGAAGAAGTACAACTGAAATGCTAAGAAAGGAGAGAAAATAATATCATAACTTGATCAATTAGAAAAAGACTGGAAGATAAAAACAGAAACAAAAGCAAAGGAAACAAATAGAAAACAGTAACATATATGGCAGATACTAATCCAACTATATCAATTATCACTTTGAACATCAATGGTCTAAATGTACCAGTTAAAAGACAGAGATGGTTAGAGAGGATCACAAAACAAGACCCAAATATATGTTGTCTAAAAAGTCCATTTTAAGTATAAAGACACATATAAATTAAAAGGAAATGGACGAAGAAAGACATACCATGGGAACACTAATCAAAAATAATTTACTTTGTTATACAGCAGCAACTAACACAACAATGCAAAGCAATTATACTCCAACAAAGATGTTAAAAAAAATAATTAGGAATTGCTTCATTCATTTCAGACAAAGCAGGCTATACAGCAAGAAAAGTTTTCAGGGATAAAGAGGAGCATTAAATAATGATAAGGGGATCAATTCTCCAAGACTGTATAACAGTCCTTAACATGTATGCATCTAACAGCAATGTCAAGAGATGTGAGGCAAATACTGATAGAACTGCAAGGAGAAACAGATGAGTCCACTCTTACAGTTGGAAACTTGAACTCATCTGTATCAGAAATGGATAGATCCAGTAAGAACATAGTTGAACTCAATAACACCATTAATCAACTGTATATAATGGACATATATAGACTACTTCAACCAAGAACAGTAGAATACACATTCTTGTCAGATTCATCTGGAACATACACCAAGAAAGACCACATTCTGGACCATAAAACATACCTTAACAAGTTTAAAAGAATAGAAACCATATGATGTCTGCTCTCAAACTATAAGGAAATTAAACTAGAAATCAATAACAAAAAGAGAGCTGGAAAATCCAAAAATACTTGGAGAATAAACAACATACTTCTAAATAACACATGGGTCAAAGAAGATATCTCAAGAGAAATTTTTAAATATTTTTAACTAAATGATAATGAAAACAAAACATCAAAATTTGGGAGGTACAGTGAAAGCACTGCATAGGGAGAAATTTATAACATTGAATGAATACATTAGAAATGAAGAAAGCTCTAAAATCAATTATCGAAGCTTCCAACTTAGGAAACTAGAACAATGAAGAGCAAATTAAATCCAAAGTAAGCAGAATAAGAGAAATAGAGACTAGAGCAGAAATCAATGAAATTGAAAGCAGAAAATCAATAGAGAAAATCAAAGAAACCAAAAGCTGGTGCTTTGAAAAGATCGATAAAACTGGTAAGCCTCTAGCCAGACTGAGAAAAAAAAGAGAGAGGACACAAATTACTAATATCACAAATGAAAGAGCGTATATCACCACAGATCCCATGGTCATTAAAAGCATAACAAAGGAATACTACGAATAACTCCATGTCTACAAATTTTATAACCTAGATGAAATGGACCCTGTTGAAATTAAATAACCTAGATGAAATGGACCCTGATGAAATGCTGGTAAGAACAATTCTGTGAAAGACACAATCTGCTAAAACTCACACAAGAATGAAACAATCTGAATAGGATTACATCTATTAACATAATTTAATCAATAGTTAATAACTTTCCAAAACAGAAACCACCAGGCTCAGATGGTTTCACTGGTGAATTCTACCAAACATTTAAGGTAAAAATTATACCAATTCTCTACAATTTCTTTCAGAAGATAGAAGCAAAGGGAATACTTCACAACTCATTCTACAAAGCTAGCATTACCCTAGTATTGAAATCAGACAAAGACATTATAAGAAAAGGAAACTACAGACCAACATGTCTGATGAAAACAGATGTAAAAATCCTCAACAAAGTATTAGCAAATCAAATTCAGTTATGTACAAAAAGAATTATACACCATGACCAGGTAGAATTTATCCCAGGTATGCAAGGCTGGGTCAACATTTGAAAATCAATTAATGTAATTCATCATATCAACAGACTAAAGAAGAAAAATCACACAGTTATATGAATAGATGCAGAAAAAGCATCTGACAAAATCCAATACCCATCCAAAAAAATTCTCATTAAACTAGGAATAGAGTGGAACTTCCTCAACTTGATAAAAAAAAATATCTGCCAAAACACTACAACTAGTATCACACTTAATGATGAGAAACTCAGGAATTCCCTGGTGGTCCAGTGGTTAGGACTCCATGCTTCCTCTTCAGGGGGCATGGGTTCGACCTTTGGTTGAGGAACTAAGATCCTGCATGATGTGTGGTGTAGCCAAAAAAAAAAAAGTGATGAGAAACTCAAAGCTTTCCCACTAAGATCAGAAGCAAGGCAAAGACATCCCTTCTCACCTCTGATTTTCAATATTGTACTAGAAGTCTTAGCTGATATAAAAAGACAAGAAAAGAAATTTATACAGATTGGGAAGGAAGAAATAAAACTCCTTTTTTCCACAGATGACATGATCATCTATGCAGAAAATCCAAAAGAACTGACAAAAAAAAAAAACCTTCTTGAACTAATAAACAACTATAGCAAGACTGAGAGATACAAGGTATAACATAGAAAAGGGAATTCCTTTCCTACATACCAGCCATGAACAAGTGGAATTTGAAATTTAAGACACAATACCATTTATATTAGCACCCCCAAAATAAATTATTTAAGTATAAATCTAACAAAACATTTACAAGATCCATATGAGAAAAACTACAAAACTCTGATGAAAGAACTAAATAAATGAGAGATACCCACTGTTAATGGATGAGATAACTCAATATTGTCAATATGTCAGTTTGTCCCACTTTGGTCTATAGAGTCAATGCAATTTTCGATCAAAATTCTGGTAAGTCATTTTGTAGATATTGACAAACTGATTCTAAAGTTTATATGGCGAGGCTAAAGATCCAAAATAGCCAACATAATATTGAAAGAGAAGAACAAGGCTGGAGGACTAGCTCTAACCAACTTCAAAACTTACTACAAAGCTATAGTAATCAAAAGAGTATAGTACTGGCAAAAGAATAGACAGATAGGTCAATGGAACAGAATAGAGAACCCAGAAACAGAACCGCATATGCATAGTAACTGATCTTTGACAAAGGAGCAAAGGCAATATAACAAAGAAAAGATAGTCTTTTCAACACATGGTGCTGGAACACTGGACACCTACATGCAAAAAAAAAAAAAGAAGAATTCTGACACAAACCTTACATCTTCCCCTAAAATTAACTCAAAATGGATCACAGACCTAACTGTAAAATACAAAACTATAAAACTCCCAGAAGATATAAAAGGAGAAATTTAGATGACCTTGCGTTTGGTAATGACTTTTTAGATACAACACCAAAGGCACAATACATGAAGGAAAGAGCTAAGAAGTAGACTTCATTAAAATTAGAAATTTCTGTTCTGTAAAAGAAAGTCACTGTCAAGAGAAAAAAAAAAAAATGACAAATCACGGACTGGAAAAAAAACCTTTTGTAAAAAACATATCTGATAAAGGACTATTATCAAAAATACACAAAGAATACTTAAAACTCAACAGTAAGAAAACAAACAAGACAATTAAAAAATGAGCCAAAGACCTGAACAAACACCACACGAAAAAAGATACATGGATGACTGATAAGCATGTGAAAAGATGCTCCATCTCATATGTCATCAGGGAAATGCAAATTACAACGAGATTCCATCACACACCTATTAGAATGGCCAACACTGAGCACACCAAATGCTGGTGAGGAGGTAGAGCAATTAGAACTCTCATTCATTGTAGGAATACAGAATGGCACAGACACTTGGAGCACAATTTACCCAAAGGAGTTGAAAACTTATGTATATAAAAAAGCCTGCACATGTATGCTTATACAGGTAGTAGTTTTATTCATAATTGGCAAAACTTGTAGGTAACTAAGATGTCCTTTGGTAGGTGTATGGATAAATAAAGTGTGATACATCTAGACAATGGAATATCATTCAGTGCTAAAAGGAAATGAGATATCAAGCCATGGAGAGAATTTAAATGCATATTATTAAGTGAAAGAAGCCAACCTTAAAAGGCTACATACTGTATGATCCCAACTATATTACACTCTTTGAAAAAGCAAACCATGGAGACAGTTAAAAGATCAGTGGTTGCCAGGGGTTAGGGGAGAGGGCAGGATGAATAGGCAAATACAGAAGATTTTTAGAACAGTGAAATTATTCTGTATGATTGTATAATGGTGCGTACATGTTATTATAAATTTGTCTAAACATACAGAATATACACCACCAAGAATGAACCTTGGGACTTCCCTGGTGGTCCAGTGGTTAAGAATCCACCTTCCAATGCAGGGGACGTGGGTTCAATCCCTGGTCGGGGAACTAAGATCCCACATGCCCCAGGGCAACTAAGCCTGCATGCTCTAGAACCCATGCACACCACAACTAGAGAGCCCGTGTGCTGCAACTACAGAGCCCTCACACTGCAACTACTGAGCCCACGTGCTCTAGAGCCCACGTGTCACAACTAGAGAAAAGCCTGTGTGCCGCAACAAAAGATCCTGCATGCCGCAACAAAGATCCCGCATGCCACAACTAAGACCCAATGCAGCCAAATTAATAAATAAATAAAAACAGTGAACCTTAAACTGTGGACTTTGGGTGATAACACTGTGTGAACCAATAGTGGCGGGAACCTTCCTCTCAATTTTGCTGTGAACCTCAAACTGCTCTAAAAAGTAAAGTCTATTCTTAAAAATTGCCACATATTGGCTACTATATTGAAGAGTACATTTCTAGAGCTTTTTAGCATGACAGGGTAGAAAGCAGGTCGGAGATGAAGGAGTCAGAACATTTTAGGCAGTCAAAGATGACTGCCCTCCAATCTTCCTCTTTATTCAAGTTTATGTGTTGGCCGTTTTAGTTTTAGAGCTCCAGGGCTCCAGAGCACTCAGCGCTCAGGAAACTTGTTTTTATTCCCACTCATCATCCTATAAGAGCTCTACCTAGTACATCTTTATTAAATATATATGTTTAAAATCCCAACCCAGTTAACAAAGCTGTGGTATACCCTTATTTTAAACTAAGGTACTCTGAAACTAAAAGAAGTCCAAAATGAATGGAGAAAGTAAATAGTTAAACAATTTCATAGAAAGATTATTTATTTTACAAACTGATGGGTTACTCACATGAGTTATTAGAAAAATAATTCGACTGGTAGCAGTGGAAAATCATTTTTTAATGATGGAAATGGAAAAAACAATACAGATTTTTTAATGAGAGTTTATTTGATTTTCCTTTTGCATAAATGGATTTTATGTACTGAAAAAGTAGCTAATTTTGATAGAGATGACGGGAATTGGTTTTACTACTGATGGCTATTGGAGCCAGCTTTCTCATTCCAATTTCTTTTCTGAAACTTCCAATTGAAAATGACATCAATATTTATGATGAACTGGGAAAAAGAACCAAGGCACAAGGTACATAAAACTGATTAATGTAAACGGGCAAGGAAACCCCTAAAATCAAATCTAATGATCCATCAAACAGTCACTCTTCTTAACACTGTGAATGCTGTCAATTTAACAACTTAAATCAAGTAAGGTACCAGAGGATAGCAAATACGTTGCTCTCAAGAATTAAAGTATAAAAGCTTATTAAAATCAAAAAGCCAACTCTTAGAACAAAACTGGCATCATTCTCCAATTACCTGAATACCTTACAGAGGATTGTGTGCCTGTGTGTCATATTTAAATTAGCTTTCCTTATAAAATTGCTGCATATCACAGTTCAAAATACAGCTGAGAAATCACCCTGTTTGACGTACAGATGATAACCTAATTCCGACTATTTTTATCTACTTTGTAATTCAAGTGATGCATGCTGTGTATTATTTCCCTAAGTGTCGAAATTATATTTAGAATTAAAATTGGTTTTATGTGGTTCAAGTTATTGCACCCGAAAGCAATGAGTCATGCACCAGAAGTACACAGATTTGGGAGGCAAATACGGAACCATTCACTGCTCAGCAAGAGCTTGCTCAGCCCCTTAGCTCTAAGAATAAGCTTTAGAAATGCTGGATAGTTAATGTGGGTTGTAACAACAAGGTCATCTCTGTTCTTTTACAAAGGTGCCGTGAGCTCTTTGTCTTCTACCTTTAGGTCATGGGACAGAATCAGGCTTGAAGAAAGTTTCAAACAGCCTGGTATTATGTCCTATACTACACGTCACATGTGAGGGTTAACGGTACTGACCCAACACCCAGGCAGTTTTAAGTTATTTTTCCTTCCGGGGAGGTGGCTGTGCAATGTTTTTTGCCCACATTTTCTCTCTGTTACCTCATAACCATGATGTAGAGTTCATTTCGTAAAACAGAGACAGAGGCAGAGAGAAACAGACAGAGAGTGAGACTCTTTGGCTCAAGCAGACTTTTAACCCATGACCCAGGTCTCACTATCACTTAGTTCTAACTAACTGGACTAACCAAACAGACATCAAACAGCCTGCAGTGATACATGGACCTTCCACTATCACGGTTACATTTACGGAATGAAAGGGGAGAATTCAAGTACCTACTCTGTTATACATTGTGCTCGTTTCCTTTTATAGTCTCCCATTTAATCCTCACAAAAGTCTTTTGAGGATGGCACTTCACAAATGTGAAAATAGAAGCCTGAGCAGCTAAGCATTTTTTCCAAGATCACATAACTATTAGGAAAAGAGGCCACGACTGGAATACAGGTCAGTGATAAAGCCCTACTCCCCTGCTCTCTCATCCACAGCTTATGGTGTATGTCCTGACCTCTCCCACTTGTTTTGCTCTCTGCATCACTTGGGAAAGAAGAAAAATATTTACCAACAGTGAGATTTCTGTTGTTCTTTTTTGGACACAACCTCCTGTGAAAATTATATCAAGAGCTTTGAAAACCAAAAGGGTTCCAAAAATCACATGTTATTTGAGGAATTCCAAAAACAAAACAAAACCAAAAAACCTAATTTCTTACCCTAGTTCCAAAATGTCTTTACACCCAGATATGCCACAACCCTAGATAAGATGTCCCAATGTTTTCTCTCTTAGCACTTAAAAATACAAAGCTGTATGAGAGCCAGAGAAGCCAAGCAGAAATCCATAAGAGGTTAAAAAGCTAATCAGAGATTTGTGTAACAGTATCATGCTAGAGAATCAAAAATTAAAGAGTAGTGCAAGCCAAGGAAAAGAAGAGACCTTGGAAATTTTCAGTTGAGACTGACAAAGAAATAGATCCAGTAGTGAGGGCAAATCAGAAATAGACCTGGAATCATCTCAATTGTTGACTGAATCAAAATAATCTTCCATTCTTCTAACTACCTGGCAAAAGTAAAGCCAATTCTCTCTGGAAGAAAATAATATAGACACAGAGTGTCTGGCATTCAATCCAAAATTACCAGGCATACCAGAAGACAGGACCAAACAGCCAAAATCTAAAATAAAAACATAGATAATAGAAACAATCACACTGCAAGTAAACATAAAATTGGAGTTAATCAGACACTGATTTTAAAATAGTTGTGATTACTGTATTTAAGAAAATATATAAGGTGGGGAATGCACTAAGGAACTGGAATCCATAAAAGTGAATCATACTGAAATTTTAGAAGTAAACAACAAAATAACTGAAAATAATATTCCATGTAATATTAGATACAACAGAAATGAAAAATAGTATACCAAAAGATAAACCAGTAAAATATATCTGGTATGAAAAAGGATGGAAAATACAAAAAAGAGTAAATGGAACATGATGAAATGGTCTAACATATCTATAATTGGAACCCCAGAGGAGACTACAGAGAGAATGGAGCAAAAACACCATTTAAAGAAATAGTTGCCGCAATTACATAATAAGTGTATCACTAAGTCACAGATTCATGAAGCCCCAAGTGGGACATAGGCAGAGAAAACTGGTAACTAGGAACATAATATTTGAACTACTAAACACTGAGAACAAAGAATATCATAAAAGCAGCCAGAGAAAAAGGCACATTACTTCAAAGGAGCAATAAAAAAACCTGACAGTTGACTTTTCAACAGAAACTAAATGAATTAGAGGAAAAAAAGAATTTGCAACTTTAAAATGTTGAAAGAAGATAACTGTCAACTTAGAATTCTATACCAGCAAAAATGAAGGCCATATTTTTAGACCAAAAAGAAAAAAAACTAAGAAAATTCATCTCCAGGAGACCCACGTGGAAAGAACATTTTCTTGGCCAAAGAAAAATAATCTCAGAGGTAGGAAAATGCAGGCAGAAATAAAGACCAATGAGAAAAGTAAATAAGCATGTAGAATAAATAAATATTGGTTGTATAAAACAATATTAATGCTTTGTGGAGTTTAAAATATATAGTTACATTCTTGAAAAAACTAACACATAGGTAGGAGGAAGTAAATAGCATGAAAATAATTTAAAGACCTCATATTTTCTGTGAAGTGGCAAAAGTACTAAATTATAGTACGTAAGCTACAATAAATAAAGCAAGCATGGTGTACTCTCCAAAACCACTAAAATAATTGTTTACAAAGCACAAAATATGTATAACTAACTAATAGACAGGAAAGTGTAATTATAAAAAAATTTTTTAATTAATACAAAAGAAGACGAGAAAAGTTGGAAAACAAGAACAAACACGAATGGGGCAAATGAATATGAAACAGTAAGATGGTCAATTTAAACCCAATTATATCAAATTAATGAAGTATAAATAAAATAAAAACTCCAATTAAAATACAAAGATTTTTGGGCTTCCCTGGTGGCGCAGTGGTTGAGAGTCCATCTGCCGGTGCAGGGGACGCGGGCTCGTGCCCCGATCCAGGAGGATCCCACATGCCGCGGAGCGGCTGGGCCCGTGAGTCATGGCCGCTGAGCCTGCGCATCCGGAGCCTGTGCTCTGCGACGGGAGAGGCCACAGCAGTGAGAGACCCGAATACCGCAAGAAAAAAAATACAAAGATTTTCAAAATAGACTTTCCTTAAAAACCCAAATTTACGCTATTTACAAGAGACACTTTTAAATGTAAGGAGTATAAATATTGACTACAAAGAGAGGAAAAAAGATCTACCATTAACACATTGACCAAAATAAAATTAACGTAACTTTACTGTTACCAGGCAAAGTATGCTTTAAGGCAAGAATTGTTAGAGATAAACATGTCATGAAAATAAAAGATTAAATCCACCAAAAAGGTATAGCAATTCTAAAAATATATGCACAGAGTCAAAATATACAAAATAAATGATAATAGTATAAAGAGAAAAAAATAGAAAAATTCACCAAAATATTTGGACAATTAGTATGTATCATTCCCAAGAAGGCCAAAAAAAAAAAAGCAGAGATATAGAGGATCTGAAAAACAAACTTGGCCTAATTGACCTATATAGGATGTCATACCCAGCAACTCTAGAATACACATTTTTTTTCAAATCCACATGAAACATTTGCCAAAGTGACCATATGCTGGAAAATTTTTTTAAATTCTCCAAATGTCTCAAAAGATATAAATTATACAGAGTATGTTTACTGACAAGAGTAAATTGAAGCTAGAAATCAATACAAAAAAGAATTAAAACATTCCCAGAAGTGTGGAAATTCACCAATACTTCTGTAAAATAATTTAAAATAATGAAAAAATGTAAAAGGAAATTAGAAAGTACTTTGGATATGATAATTATCAAGAAAGCAACATATCAAAACGTGTCTAATGCAGCTAAAGCAGTGCTTAGAGGGAGATTTCTAATAACAAATGTGTATATTGGAAAAGAAAAAAGGCAAAAATATCAATGATCCATGTGCCCACTTGAAGAACTAAGAAAAGAACAGGAAATTAATTCTGAAAAAAGTACAAGCAAATAAATAATAAAGATAATACAAATTAATAGAAAACAAATGTGCAATAGAGAAAAATCAATAAAACAAAAAGTTGCTTTTTTGAAAAGTTAAACCTTAGCAAGATGGAACAAGAAAGAAAAAGAGATGATGCAAATTACCAAATTACAGGAGAGGAAAACATCACTACATACCTTAAAGACATTAAAAACAGTAAGAAGGATATTATAAACAATCTAATGCCAATACATTTGAATAATCAGGTAAAATGAAAAGAAAACCCTTTAGAAAACACAATTTACCAAATCTAACCCAGAAAAGAGAGAGAAATATCTGAATTAAATAAAATAAATTTAAAATAAATTTATTTAAATAAATCCATAATAAAAAAAACTTTCCTGCAAAGAAAAGTCAAGGTGCATGTATTCTCACTACTGAATTATTTCAACATTTAAAAAAAAAAAAAACTACCAGTATTAAACAAACTCATGAAGGGCACAGAACAAGGGAAGGCTGGCATGACCTTGACATCAACACCTGGCAAAGACACTTAAAGAAAGGAAAATTATAGGCCAATTTCCCTCATGAATGTGGGTATAAAGGTCTTGAACAAAATATCAGCAAAACAAATCCAGCTATATATAAAAATAATTATAAATTAGGGGTCTTTTTTATTCCAGAATGCAATTTTTTAACCTTCAAAAATTAATGTTTAAAAAGATTATATGAAAATCAATGAAAAAAGAAAAAAAATTAATGTTTTTCACATATTAACAGACTAAAGGAGGAAAAAAATATGATCATCTCAATTGATGCAATTCAACTGACAAAATTCAACATGTCCATGGCAAAAATGTATACCAAATCAGGAACAGAAGGAAAATCTCTTAACCTGACAAAACACAGCTCCAAAACTTCTACTGTAAAAATCATACTTAGCTAAATATTGAAAGCTTTATTTTTTTTCCATTCAGGTACAAAAACAAAAATGCTTGCTACCAACTTCTGTAAATTATGTTACTGTGGTTCTTAACCAAAATAATAAGGTGAGAAAAAGAAAATATATATAAAGAGGGAAAAGGAAGGAATAAAACTATTGCTATTCATGATGATACGATTGTGTTTAGAAAACCAAAAAAAATCTATTGTAAACTATTAGAATTGCTATGTGAATTTAGCAAGGTTACTGGATGTTAAAAACATACATAAATATCATATGTATACAAATAACATATACAAAAATAATAATAAAATAAAATTTTAAATTGATACTACTTAAAATAGCATTAAAAATATCAAATACTTAGAAATTAATCTATTGAAATATGTGAACGTCTTTACATTACAAATAACAAAACATTACTGAGGGGTAGTAAGAAGTCTTAAATAAATATACCATGCTTGGGATTATACCATGTTTGGGATACCATTCAATATTTTAACAATGTCAATTTTCTACAAGTTAAGTTATACATTTAAGAAAAATTCAACCAAAATCCCAGTAGGATTATTTTGTGTGTGGAAATCAATTCTAAAATTTATATAAAAAAAAAAACTCTAAGCTACTAGATATCAAGACTTATTCTAAACCTCTTGTAATTAAGACAAAAAACAGGATCATATCAGGACAAAGATAGATATTAGACCCATTGATCAAAATAAAGATTCTAAAACTAGACTTGCTGAATTAAAGTGTGGAGAACAGATAATCTTTTTCAAAAATTGATGCAGGGGCTTTCCTGGTGGTGCAGTGGTTAAGAATCTGCCTGCCAATGCAGGGGACACGGGTTCGAGCCCTGGTCTGGGAAGATCCCACATGCCACGCAGCAACTAAGCCCGTGCGCCACAACTACTGAGCCTGCACTCTAGAACCCACAAGCCACAACTACTGAGCCCACATGCCACAACAACTGAAGCCCATGCGCCTAGAGCCCACGCTCTGCAACAAGAGAAGCCACCACAATGAGAAGCCCACACCTCAATGAAGAGCAGCCCCCACTCACCGCAACTAGAGAAAGTTCGCACGCAGCAACGAAGACACACCGCAGCCAAAAATAAATAAATAAATAAATAAAATTGATGCAGGGTTAAGTGTCTATCCATATGGGACAAGAGTAATAACTGCTATGACTGTCTATAAACAAAAATCAATTCCAGAGGATTATATACCTAAATTTCACCTTTTCGGGCAAAACAGTGTCTTTTAGAAGAAAACAAAAGAATATCTTGATAATCTTAGGCTAGACAAAGATTTCTTATACATGACACAAATAGCATTAACTATAAAGAAAAAGACTGAAAAATAGGATTGTAGTAAAATTAAGAACTTCTATTCATCAAAAGTGATCACTTGATTAATAAAAAGGTAAGCCACAGAGAGGGGAAAGACATTTGTAACTAGAGATTCTTGTCCAGATATATACATACATACTCAGATATATGTACATACAGAGAACATGTGTGTGTTTTTTCCTTCAGAATATCAAGGAAAAAACAGAAAACTGTCTTACTCTATAACTTAGAAATTCCTCTCCTATATGTATATCCAATAAATGCATACATACGTGTGTCAAAAATAAGTACAAGAGGGCTTCCCTGGTGGCGCAGTGGTTGAGAGTCGATGCAGGGGACACATCGTGCCCCGGTCCGGGAAGATCCTACATGCCGCGGAGCAGCTAGGCCCATGAGCGATGGCTGCTGAGCCTGTGCGTCCGGAGCCTGTGCTCCACAACGGGAGAGGCCACAACAGTGAGAGGCCCGCGTACCGCAAAAAAATTAAAAAATAAGTACAAGAATGTTGATAACTGCATTATTCATAGTATTAAAAAACTAGGAACAACCCAAATATCCAAAAAGTGGAATGTATAAATAATAAAATACTATACAACAATTAAAATAAATGAAATACTGTTGTATGAACCAACATGGATGAATCTCAGGAATGTTAATATTGAACAACAAAAAAAGGCAAGCACGAAAGAGTGTATAGTATATGACTCCATGTATATAAGAAACAAGCAAAAAAAATATGCATTGGTAGACATCAAAAGAAAAGATACCCTTGATGAAGTATGACTGGTAGGAGGACACGAGAACCTTCTGAAATGCAGAAGTTTCTTTTCTTGATCTACGTGGTATTAGTATAAGTATGTTCGCCGTAAAAATTCACTGAGTTGCTCATTTATGATTTGTGTATTTTGCTCAATACATATTATACTTCACTAAAAAGTATACTTTTATAAAATCACTTATATATCAGCACATATGTGCATACCTATATACACAAATAAAGCTTATGAGGCTATCTTGCAATAATTTAACTGTTTATCCCCATTAATATTTGGTTGATTAATGGTTGAGTATTGACAATGAAGTCAATAGCTCTTGTAAGAATAGTAATATCTTTTATATGGAGAGGGCTTTTCTGTTCAATCCCATTACATCTCATTATCAAAGAACTTTATTTCATTTTTGACCCTTATACCAAATCTCTTATTGTATTCTCCGCATCAGAGATGAATAACAATAAACAGAAGTATGGAGAGTTTAAGTAAATTGCCCAAGATCTCACAGTCATGAAATGATGGAACTGGATTCAAGTAGCAATGAAAAATCAGTCAACTTTTATGAAGCAAGCCCCTTGTCTTGTACAAAGAATTTCTTGCTGAAAAGTGTCTCTAGATCAATACTCCATAATACCCAGTAACTGAGGGTTATAGTTGTTGACCTTTAGATAAGTTAAAAGCAACAATTATTTACAGGGTTTATATTAAGTACTAAGGCTTGTCTGAAGTCCCAAAAGCTCAAAACTAAATAAGACACCATCTTTATCCTCAAATAGCTTACAGATCCAGAAGAGAATATATACAAAAATCAAAGTTCAAATCAGTGTGGCAGTTTTAAAACACGACCTCCAATTTTTTGGACACTTCTCCCATTGAGAGGTGGGGTCTCTGCCCCTACACCTTAAATCTGGGTGGACTTGCAACTGCCTGGGAAAGTGAAGCTGGGTCATAAAAGGCCATGCATCTTCTGCCTAGTTCTCTTGGAATGCTTGCTCTCTTGGAAGTCTCCCTCTCAGAACCCAGCTGCTATGTTGTGATAAGTCCAAGCCACACATAATGTGCTCTTATTGACAGTCTCAAACTGAACCTTTGAGTCATCTGGGCCTGGGAGCCAGGCATGTGAGTGAGAAAACCCCAGTGCAAGAGATCCTACACCCTATCTATTCCAGCCCTCAGCCACTCAAGTCACCCCTAGACATCTGCGTCTTCCTTGCTGAGATCCCAGAGATTGTGAGCAGACTAAGTTATTCCTTCCGTGCCTTATACAAATTCTTGACCTTCAGAATCCATGTGCATAAAAAAAACAGTTGTTTTTTATGATTCTAAGTTGTTTATGCCACCAAAGGTAGGTAATTATTCAACAACAGATAACTGGAAGAGAGTTTCCTCTGAGTTTGATCCTTATGCACCTGTATCAAAATTGCCTGCAGTGCCTGTAGAAATGGAAGATTTCTGGATCTCTCCTCTTTACTTTTGTATCAGGAATTTGATTCCCTTTTGGGTTCCAGGAAATTGAACATTATCTAACACCTCGGCAATTCTTCCATTCAATAAGTGTGAGCACCACCGCCCTAAACCAATTTTGTGATCAGCCACAATAAGAGCCGCACAGACATGGACTGATCTGCAAGACTGTCAGTGATTCTCAAACATCACTGCAGATAAAAAGAAAAGATACCTGATTCACACATTAAATATTAAATCTGTAGAGTCTCTACAGACTTGTAAACAACTTTTACCATAATTAGTATTCAGGACGCATAAAAGATGTATGCACAAGGAGACAAAGAAGAGAGTCATTCTGCCTTCCTGTGGGGTCAGAAAATCTTCAGAGAGCATGTGACATTATACTGAGTCCTAAAAGATGTGTTTCTATTTTTCCTTTAATAGAGTGAAGCCAGAAAATCTCTAGGTGGAGGAAGCAGATTCAGTGGAAGCAAATGTCTGATGAAACTACAAAAGTGACATTATGGTGGACCTTCTTGGCCAGGGAATTTGTACTTTTGCCTGAGAGCAATAAAAAACCTCTGAAGGGTTTTTAATTGGAGGAAACTATGATCAAATTTGCATTTTTCAAAAGCTTTGTGGTGATTGTATAAATGAAAGAATTAGGCAAAACAATTAGAATTCTCTTGTAAGAGCCCAGTCAAGAAAAAACTAAGAGACTAGGAGTGGAGGTAGAGAGGAGATTGTTAAATGGTACAGGTCAAAGAGGAAATTCCATAACCCTTGGTCTCAGATGGAATGAGGAAGGCCAGACTAGGGTCTATGATGATTTCTAGGTTTGTCTTTTTTTTTTTTAAGAGAGGATATACCACTCTCCTTCTAGGGACCATAAGCCCATAAGTAAAGGAAGCAGTTTAACTCAGGCCTCTTCCAAAAATATGAAGATGTGGGAACTTAATACCAGAGGAAGTTGTAATTTCAACAATCTACCTGTAGATACATTTTTTGGAATATTTTCAACATAAATGAAAGTGAGGTGTGGGTTTTCAGAAATCCTTTACCACTAAGTCTAAGAGAGCTCATTTATTCCACAGAAAGAAGGTGAAATTTGAAAAAAAGAAGTAAATCTTCTAACTTTGGATGACTCCATTTAAACATTCATCCAGCTGCTGCACTGCATTCTTGTTGTGCAACGTGGGTTGCTACTGGAACTGTTATTAAAACCGCACAACAACAAGGAAGAGATGATGAAATACATATCGTCCTTGATTGGGCTGTCCACTCAGATAGCTAAAGACAGAATACGTGTGATAATAAATCTTAAATCTTTGAAAATAATTGCTTCTGACATCTCCAACTAGGCAGCAGACTGCCCGGACAATGCTGTTCAGTCACAAATTCTAAGCCTAATGAAGTCAGAAGAACACAGTGTAGATACAAATTAAAATCTACTTACCAATAACAGTATTTTTTTGTATACTTCCTTGTTTTATGTGAAGAAGAAAATATCTGTTAGGAATAATCACGCTTTTATCTTTTAAGTCAACACAAGAAATGGCTAGCCAGTAGTTCTAATCTGTTACTGAAACCTTTGGCTCCAATACAAATATTTTAAAAATTCTTTTAATGATTATTGTTAAGTAGGTGAAATACAGGTGTGAGAGAAAAAAGACCTGCTTAAAATAATGGTTAACAATTTATCTTGATTTTTTTTGACCTTTGTTTGCAGCACATCAACATTTTTGACAGTGCAATTTTCCTATCAACCACATTGCAACTAATATTGTGCATCTAAGAGAAGCTGAAACTCTAGAATGGGGATTTTGTATAAATGAATTGCAATGAAGTATTATGTAAATAACTACAGATTGTGAACAGTCCCATCAATTCACCTTCCATTGATCATGTGTTTTGTTTCTGATGTGAACTGTTTGTGAGTAACCTTGTTAGTTTAGAAAAGAAAAAACAGAAAACCTCCTACACTACTATGACTCAACCCAAAACCTTGCTCACATTCTTTTATATCACTTCTGAGTAAAATAGAAGTCAAAATGCATCTTCTGTGACATAGAACCTTCAAGAAAGAAACAAGGCATTATTAAACATATTATAGCAATAAGTCATCTATCATTCAAAGACCAATTATACTTTGGCAGCTTTAACTTAGACTTCTGTGGCTCAAATAAGTCTCTCTGGTTTTGAGGAATCATATGAAAATTCATACAAACAATTCTACTTTTTTTAGCGTAAGGGAGTTCTTTTATAACTATTTTCCAAAATGTGGATGCAATACTATACGTGCAGTACATTTTTGAAATATAAATGTGATTACTGTATTGCAAGTGAGAAAGACAGGAAGATATGAGAAGGAAAAAAATGGAACTGAGGCCAGAAGGCTTGGGTCTGAATCAGGGCTTTAGTACCTCCTTAGTTACTCTGAGAAAGTCAATGACACTCTGTATCAGTTGTCTCATCCTTACAATAAGACCATACAGCTGACCCTTGAAAGACTTGGGGTTTAGAGGCCTCAACCTTCTTCGGAGTCAAAAATCCTAGTATAACTAGGATTTTTAGTCTGCCCTCCATCATATCCTTGGTTTCTCTGTATCCACAGTTCCTCCATATTCAAGGTTCTGCATGCACGGATTCTACCAACCAAGGATCATGCAGTACTGATGCCAAAAATCTTGGCTCTCTGTGCACCGATGCCAAACTGAAATATGGAGACAGCATCTTGGAGGAAGAGAAAGAATAGCCTCATTCTTGGCCAGGCAAAGAGGGAACACAGTAGGCTAGCGCCTCAAGAACTGTGCCCCTCTTCCAGAGGATAGTGAGAAGTATTATAGATATGGTTCAAAGACAGTGTGATCAGCTCATGGACATTTTTCTGATTGGTTGGTGGTGAGGTAAGTGGGGGTCAGCATCATCAACCTTCTGGTTCCAACTGGTCTGGAGTCTACGTGCTTGTGGGCAGCATACCATCATTGATCGTTAACTTCTCCCACCTGGAGGGGGGTTTTAGCATTTGCAAAACAGCTCAAAGATGTTGTGTGTATCCATTGATGTAGAACCAGGACCTTGCCCCAAGCCATAGTTTTTCTTGACTTTGTTTCTCCCTTGTCTTATATCCCTTCCCTTCCCTAATTAACAACCATTTGAATCTGCACGTTGGAACTCAGGGAAGGTCATGAAGGCTATTTCCTGTAATCAAAGAAATGGGAGACACAGAAAGGCTCTGTGCCCAGGAGCCCCACAGGGCCCTGCTCAGTATCAGTATTATAGCATTTACTACTGAAAAATATCCACCTATGTAAGTGGACTCACACAGTTGAAACCCATGTTGTTCAAGGGTCAACTGTAATGCCTACCTAAATACTATGTATGAAACATAAATGAAATAATGACCTGAATGCATCTGGTACTGAATTGGCTCTTTAAAAATACTAGTATCAATGTAACAGCCTGAATGGGATCCTGGAACAAAAAGCAGAAATTAGGTAAAATCTAAGGATATTTGATTAAAGTATGGACTTTAGTTAGTAATAATGTACCAGTATTGGTTCATTAATTATGACAAATGTACATACTAATGTAAGATGTTATTAATGGGGAAACTGGGTGCAGGGTTTATTTTTCTGTAAATCTAAGTGTACTCTAAAATTAAAAGTTTATTTAAAAAGTAACAAACGGGCTTCCCTGGTGGCGCAGTGGTTGAGAGTCCGCCTGCCGATGCAGGGGACATGGGTTCGTGCCCCGGTCCGGGAAGATCCCACATGCCGCGGAGCGGCTGGGCCTGTGAGCCATGGCCACTGAGCCAGAGGCCACAACAGTGGGAGGCCCGCATACCGAAAAAAAAAAAAGTAACAAACAACCTAGTATGCACGCCCTTTCCTCTCCTTTTCAACGTTAACCCCTTAAAGGCTTGATTTTCTTCACTGGCAGTGTTATATATGTACACTTAGTTCAATTTTACAGAATAAAATATGTCACACATTGCCCTTCCCTTCAAGACTGAGGGTCTCTGCCATTTCTCCTAATGTAGTAAGAAACTTAAGGTACTTGAAAAAATAACCAGTCATAACCATCTATCTAATTAAGGAGGCTTCTTTTGTTCCTTCAAACAGACCAAAATTGAACCTAGAATCTCCTACAGTCTTTCCTATTGAGTTAGTGATGACAGAAAGAAACACCTGCTTTGTGGCGACCACACTGCTACTGTAGATCATGTGCCCTGGGGTTACCATCTCCTCAAACCTCTTCCTTGCTTCCTCTCCACACCATAAATATTGTTACCAAAATGTGGATTGTGTAGACGCATGGCTCCAATTCAGGCAGGACTTTATTGATAACTATGGAATTACAAAGACAGAGGCAGCCTAGAAGTGCACAGTGTCCCTCAGGCAAGTTATTAAGATATACAAAGTGATCCTCTTAACTAGGAAGGCACAAAGGATGCCGGTTAAAGAACTCTGCTTGCGTGCATTTGACTACTTTTCTTTTTATAGTGACTACCGTCAAAAGTTCTTATGATATATACAATCTAATTTTTAAGATGACCTACCAGATGCAGAGACTTAAAAAAAAGACTTCTAGTATTATTTTACATTCTATGACATTCCCATCAAAACTAAAGAGAAGGGAGGCCTTCAAATAAGAGTAGCCACTGTAACTGGGCTGACAGCTGGATGATTCTAAAGAAAGCAGGAGTTAACAAGTATTCATTGACTACCTGCTATGTCTTCGGCATTCTTCTTGCATGAGAAATGTAAAGCAAGATGAGCTAGGATTTCTACTTGCAATAATTCTGTATGACATTGCTTACATGTGGAATCTAAAAAATACAACAATAGTGAATATAACAAAAAAGAAGCAGACTCACAGATATAGAGAACAAACTTGTGGTTACCAGTGGGGAGAGAGAAGGGGGGAGGGGCAACATAGGAGTAGGGGATTAAGAGGTACCAATTATTATGTAAAAAATAAGCTGCAAGGATATACTGTAGGGACCTTCAAGATGACGGAGGAGTAAGACGTGGAGATCACCTTCCTCCCCACAAATACATCAAAAATACAACTACATGTAGAACAATTCCTACAGAACACCTACTGAATGCTGGCAGAAGACCTCAGACTTCCCCAAAGGCAAGGAACTCCCCACGTGCCTGGGTAGGGCAAAAGAAAAAAGAAAAAACAGAGACGAAAGAATAGGGGTGGGACCTGCACCTCTGGGAAGGAGCTGTAAAGGAGGAAAAGTTTCCACACACTAGGAAGCCCCTTCACTGGCGGTGATTGGGGGTGGGCGGGGGGGGGGAAGCTTCGGAGCCATGAAGGAGAGCACAGCACAGGGGTGCAGAGGGCAAAACAGAGAGATTCCTGCACAGAGGACTGGTACCAACCAGCACTCACCAGCCTGAGAGGCTTGTCTGCTCACCTGCCAGGACGGGTGGCGGCTGGGAGCTGAGGCTTGGGCTTTAGAGGTCAGACCCCAGGGAGAGGACTGCGGTTGACTGTGTGAAGACAGCCTGAGGGGGCTAGTGCACCACAGCTAGCTGAGAGGGAGTCCGGGGAAAAGTCTGGAACTGCCGAAGAGGCAAGAGACCATTGTTTCAGGGTGCCCAAGGAGAGGGGATTCCTTCCCCATGTGCCCACAGAAGGCAGAGCACCGCCTAAGAGCACAGAAGGCAGAGCTCCAGAGTCAGGTGTGAGCTGTAGCTATCAGCTCGGACCCCAGAGACGGGCATGAAACGCTAACACTCATGCTGCAGCCACCAAGAAGCCTGTGTGCAAGCACAGGTCACTATCCACACCTCCCCTCCCCGGAGCCTGTGCAGCCCTCCACTGCCAGGGTCCCACGATCCAGGGACAACTTCCCCGGGAGAACACACAGTGCACCTCATGCTGTTGCAACAACACACTGGCCTCTGCCACCGCAGGCTCGCCCCGCATTCCAATTATGACTACCGTACCCCTCCCTCCCCTCAGCCTGAGTGAGCCAGAGAGCCCAAATCAACTGCTGCTTTAACCCCCTCCTGTCTGGGCGGGGAACAGATGCCTGAGGGCGACCTACGTGCAGAACTGGGGCCAATACCAAAGCTGAACCCCAGGAACTGTGCAAACAAAGAAGAGAAAGGGAAATCTCTCTCTGCAGCCTAAGGAGCACTGGATTAAATCCCTGCAAACTGGCTTGGTAAACCCTGCGTGTGTGGAATACCTGAATAGATGAGTGTTCCCAAAATTGAGGTGAACTTTGGGGGCAACAGTGGACTTGGGGTTTGCTCTCTGGAATGATTTGTTTCTGATTTTTACATTTATCTTAGTTCAGTTTTTAGTGCTTGTTATCATTGGTGCATTTGTTTATTGGTTTCATTGCTCTCTGCTTATTTTTTTCTTCCTTTCTTTCTTTTTTTCTCCCTTTTCTTCTGAGCCATGTGGCCGACAGGGTCTTGGTGCTTCGGCCTGGTGTCAGGCCTGAGCCTCCACGGTGGGAGAGCTGAGTTCAGGACATTGGACCAACAGAGACCTCCCGGCCCCAGGTAATATCAATCAGCAAGAGCTCTCCCAGAGATCTCCGTCTCAACGCCAAGACCCAGCTCCACCCAACGACCAGCAAGCTCCAGTGCTGGACGCCCCATGCTAAACAAGCAAGACAGGAACACAACCCTACCCATTAGCTGAGAGGCTGCCTAAAATCATACTAAGTTAACAGACACCCCAAAACACACCACTGGACACATACCTGCCAACCAGAAAGAAAAGATCCAGCCCCACCCAGCAGAACACAGGCACCAGTCCCCTCCACCAGGAAGCTACACAATCCACTGAATCAACCTTACCCACGGGGGGCAGACACCAGAAACAACAGGAACTATGAACCTGCAGGCTGCGAAAAGGAGACCCCAAACACAGTAAGTTAAACAAAATGAGAAGACAGAGAAATATGCAGCAGATGAAGGAGCAAGGTAAAAATCCACCAGACCAAACAAATGAAGAGGAAATAGGCAGTCTACCTGAAAAAGAATTCAGAGTAATGATAGTACAGATGATCCAAAATCTTAGAAATAGAATGGAGAAAATACAAGAAACATTTAACAAGGACCTAGAAGAACTAAAGAGCAAACAAACAATGATGAACAACACAATAAATGAAATTTAAAATTCTCTAGAAGGAATCAATAGCAGAATAACTGAGACAGAAGACCGGATAAGTGACCTGGAAGAGAAAATAGTGGAAATAACTACTGCAGAGCAGGATAAAGAAAAAAGAATGAAAAGAATTGAGGACAGTCTCAGAGACCTCTGGGACAACATTCAACGCACCTACTGAATGCTGGCAGAAGACCTCAGACTTCCCCAAAGGCAAGGAACTCCCCACGTGCCTGGGTAGGGCAAAAGAAAAAAGAAAAAACAGAGACAAAAGAATAGGGGTGGGACCTGCACCTCTGGGAAGGAGCTGTAAAGGAGGAAAAGAGATTCAAATTATAGGAGTCCCAGAGGAAGAAGAGAAAAAGAAAATGTCTGAGAAAATATCTGATGAGATTATAGTTGAAAACTTACCTAACATGGGAAAGGAAATAGTCAATCAAGTCCAGGAAGTGCAGAGAGTCCCATACAGGATAAATCCAAGGATTAAAATGCCAAGACATATATTAAGCAAACTATCAAAATTTAAATACAAACAAAAAATATTAAAAGCAGCGAGGGAAAAACAACAATTAGCATACAAGGGAATCCCCATAAGGTTAACAGCTGATCTTTCAGCAGAAACTCTGCAAGCCAGAAGGGAATGGCAGGGCATATTTAAAGTGATGAAAGGGAAAAACCTACGACCAAGATTATTCTACACAGCAAGGATCTCATTCAGATTCAACGGAGAAATTAAAACTTTTACAGAAAAGCAAAAGTTAAGAGAATTCAGCACCACCAAACCAGCTCTACAACAAATGCTACAGGAACTTCTCTAGGCAGGAAACATAAGAGACAGAAAAGACCTACAATAACAAACCCAAAACAATTAAGAAAATGGTAACAGGAACACACATATCGATAATTACCTTAAATGTAAATGGCTTAAATGCTCCAACCAAAAGGCACAGACTGGCTGAATGGATACAAAAACAAGACTGGCATATATGCTGTCTACAAGAGACCCACTTAAGATCTAGGGACACAAACAGACTGAAAGTGAGAGGATGGAAAAAGATATTCCATGCAAATGGAAATCAAAAGAAAGCTGGAGTAGCAATTCTTATATCAGACAAAATAGACTTTAAAATAAAGACTATTACAAGAGACAAAGAAGGACACGACAAAATGATCAAGGGATCGATCCAAGAAGAAGATATAACAATCGTAAATATTTATGCACCCAACATAGGAGCACCTCAATTCATAAGGCAAATGCTAACAGCCATAAAAGGGGAAATTGACAGTAACACAATAATAGTAGGGAACTTTAACACCCCACTTTCACCAATGGACAGATCATCCAAAATGAAAATAAACAAGGAGACACAAGCTTTAAATGACACATTACACAAGATGGACTTAATTGATATTTATAGGACATTCCATCCAAAAACAACAGAATACACTTTCTTCTCAAGTGCTCATGGAACATTCTCCAGGACTGATCACATCTTGGGTCACAAATCAAGCCTTGATAAATTTACAAAAATTGAAATTGTATCAAGTATCTTTTCCAACCACAATGCTATAAGACTAGATATCAATTCCAGGAAAAAACACTGTAAAAAATACAGACACATGGAGGCTAAACAATAGGCTACTAAATAACCAAGAGATCACTGAAGAAATCGAAGAGGAAATCAAAAAATACCTAGAAACAAATGACAACGAAAACACGATGACCCAAAACATATGGGATGCAGCAAAAGCAGTTCTAAGAGGGAAGTTTCTAGCGATAAAATCCTACCTTAAGAAACAAGAAACATCTCAAATAAACAACTAACCTTACACATAAAGCAATTACAGAAACAAACAAACAAAAAAAACCCAAAGGAGAGAAATCATAACGATCAGATCAGAAATAACTGAAAAAGAAATGAAGGAAACAAGAGCAAAGATCAATAAAACTAAAAGCTGGTTCTTTGAGAAGATAAACAAAATTGATAAACCATTAGCCAGAATCGTCAAGAAAAAAAGGGAGAAGACTCAAATCAACAGAATTAGAAAAGTAACAACTGATACTGCAGAAATACAAAGGATCATGAGAGATTACCACAAACAACCATATGCAAATGAAATGGACAACCTGGAAGAAATGGCCAAATTCTTAGAGAAGCACAACCTTCTGTGACTGAACAAGGAAGAAACCGAAAATATAAACAGACCAATCACAAGCATTGAAATTGAAACTGTGATTAAAAATCTTCCAACAAACAAAAGCCCAGGACCAGATGGCTTCACAGGCGAATTCTATCAAACATTTAGAGAAGAGCTAACACCTATCCTCAAACTCTTCCAAAATTTAGCAGAGGGAGGAACACTCCCAAACTCATTCTACGAGGCCGCCATCACCCTGATACCAAAACCAGACAAAGATGTCACAAAAAAAGAAAACTACAGGCAAATATCACTGATGAACATAGATGCAAAAATCCTCAACCAAATAGTAGCCAACAAATCCAACAGCACATTAAAAGGATCATACACCATGATCAAGTGGGGGTTATCCCAGGAATGCAAGGATTCTTCAATATATGCAAATCAATCAATGTGATACACCATATTAACAAATTGAAGGAGAAAAACCATATGATCACATCAATAGATGCATAAAAAGCTTTCGGCAAAATTCAACACCCACTTTTGATAAAAACTCTCCAGAAAGTAGGAATAGAGGGAAACTACCTCAACATAGTAAAGGCCATACATGACAAACACACAGCCAACATAGTTCTCAATGGTGAAAAACTGAAACCATTTCCATTAAGATCAGGAACAAGACAAAGTTGCCCACTCTCACCACTATTATTCAACATAGCCTTGGAAATTTTAGCCACGGCAATCAGAGAAGAAAAAGAAATAAAAGGAATCCAAATCGGAAAAGAAGAAGTAAAACTGTCACTGTTTGCAGATGACAGGATACTATACATAGAGAATCCTAAAGATGCTACCAGAAAACTACTAGAGCTAATCAATTAATTTGGTAAAGTAGCAGGATACAAAATTAATGCACAGAAATCTCTTGCATTCTTATACACTAATGATGAAAAATCTGAAAGAAATTAAGGAGACACTCTGACTGCAACAAAAAGAATAAAATACCTCGGAATAAACCTACCTAAGGAGACAAAAGGCCTGTATGCAGAAAACTATAAGACACTGAACAAAGAAATTAAAAAGACGATACAAACAGATGGAGAGATATACTATGTTCTTGGATTGGCAGAATCAATATTGTGAAAATGACTATACTACCCAAAGCAATCTACAGATTCAATGCAATCCCTATCAAACTACCAATGGCATTTTTCACAGAACTAGAACAAAAAAATTTCACAATTCGTATGGAAACACAAATACCCCGAATAGCCAAAGCAATCTTGAGAAAGAGAAACAGAGCTGGAGGAATCAGGCTCCCTGACTTCAGACTATACTATAAAGTTACAGTAATCAAGACAGTATGGTACTGGCACAAAAACAGAAATATAGATCAACAGAACAGGATAGAAAGCCCAGAGATAAGACCATGCACATATGGTCACCTTATCTTTGATAAAGGAGGCAAGAATATACAATTGAGAAAAGACAGCCTCTTCAATAAGTGGTGCTGGGATAACTGGAGAGCTACACGTAAAAGAATGAAATTAGACACTTTCTAACACCATACACAATAATAAACTCAAAATGGATTAAAGACCTAAATGTAAGACCAGACTCTATAAAATTCTTAGAGGAAAACCTAGGCAGAACACTGTGACATAAGTCACAGCAAGATCCTTTGTGACCCACCTCCTAGAGAAACGGAAATAAAAATAAACAAATGGGACCTAATGAAACTTAAAAGCTTTTGCACAGCAAAGGAAACCATAAACAAGATGAAAAGAGAACCCTCAGAATGGGAGAAGATATTTGCTAATGAAGCAACTGACAAAAGATTAATCACCAAAATATATAAGCAGCTCATGCAGCTCAATATCAAAAAAACAAACCACCCAAATTCAAAAATGGGCAGAAGACCTAAAAAAACATTTCTCCAAAGAAGGTATACAGATTGCCAACAAACACATGAAAGGATGCTCAACATCACTAATCATTAGAGAAATGGAAGTCAAAACTACAATGAGGTATCACCTCACACCAGTCAGAATGGCCATCATCAAATCTGATGAACCTAGGGGCAGGACAGGAATAAAATTGCAGATGTAGAGAATGGACTTGAGGACACGGGGAGGGGGAAAGGTAAGCTAGGATGAAGTGAGAGAGTGGCATTGACACATATACACTACCAAATGTAAAACAGCTAGTGGGAAGCAGGCGCATCGCACAGGGAGACCAGCTCGGTGCTGTGTGACCACCTAGAGGGGTGGGACAGGGAGGGTGGGAGGGAGGGAGACGCAAGAGGGAAGAGATATGGGAACATATGTATATGTATAACGGATTCACTTTGTTATAAAGCAGAAACTAACACACTATTGTAAAGCAATTATACTCCAATAAAGATGTAAAAAAAATAAAATAAAATACCCTTTAGCCACCACCAAAAAAAAAAAAAACAAAAACTTGCAGTCCTATTGGACAGATAGAACAAACAGGGTGAACAATATCATAGAATAGTTATTGACTTTTTCCTGCTTCTTAGTGCACTAAGAGCATGGCATACATTATCTCTTTTAACATAATATGCGACTGTCTAGAAAGGTAAGTAACATTATTCTACCCCTCTTACACATTAGAAAACTGAGGCTCAGACAGATAATTACTTCAGGTTCACACAGCTAGTGAGTGACAGGCCTGGATTCAAACCCAGGACTTTGACACCAAAGTTCGTTGTCCCCTTAATGGGTTGCAATACAGCAACCCATTTTTAACATTCAAATTCAAGCATTTCTTTACAAACAAATTGTAATAGCTTTCCTGAGACCAAAATAAGAAATAGGCATTTTCTGTGGCATATCTCACTAGCAATGACAGAATATACTCCAAAAGGAAAGTATCGGCCAAGCACAGCCTTGTCAGCCAACACTTTGAACTGCCCTTGAAAGCGACTTGGTCATGAACGTCAGTTCTCCTTCAGCATACGCAGTGTAACAGTCTTCCAGCAACTGATCCAGTGAGCTGGTTACAAGAGTCCAGCAAACTTGAAACTGCCCTGGCATTCAAGCTCCTCAACCATTCTCCACATTCCTGACGCGTTACCATGATAAAGTGTGCACTGATGCACGGATAACGTCAAAGCCGGCAAGGGGGAAACATGACTTTTAGAACAACATTTCAAGGTCGAATGTTACCCGAATGTGCAGGACTACGTTCAACTCTTGGATTATAAAAACGCAGATCCAGTTTCTCAAGGTCTCTGGGATAAAGTTCAAATTAGGTTGTTGAAGAGAGGGCTCTTATCAGTTTTATGAGCAGCTTTCTCCAGAAGTTAGCCAGCTCGCTTGATAACACTGGACAAGAGGAATTTTCCAGCAATAGACCCAGGGATGAAACAAGTGACAAGTAAAGAGCTGTATTCTGCTCTAATGCAGATTTAACATTTATCCGAGGAAGCTCTTCTCTGAGGAGGTTAGAGTATACGACTGCCTCTTCAAGACTCACTCCAAACCCACTGGGGAGTGCCCTGAAGTGCCAGCAATCCTTATTCTCCCTGACTCTTGATATACAGTAAAGACAGCACTAGTAGGTCCTCCCTAAAGGAACTTTGCCCAGAGTAAGGGGTGTGGCCAAGTCGTATTTATGAAGAATTTATACCTGCTCTTTAACAACTGAACTTCCACTGGACCAGAGCCAATATGAATATAGCGTGGCTGGTGAGCTGTTACTCATCTGGCATTTCCCTACCCGGAATCTTTACTCTTACAGTGAGGCGTTAATACACTGAGATACTGAGTTTTGTTTACCCCTGCTTTTTGCTTGCTTCCCCTTGTTCCAAAAAGGGAACCAGGCCTTCTGTGCTACTGGCCTCAGAGGAGATTTTTGTTTCAGAAGTTGCCTGAAAGCATCCCAGCCCCCTGCCTGACTTTCACACTCAGAAAACCTGAATTCCTTAAAGAGATTAAGCTAAGGGTTGTGGAAGGGGCAGAAAAGAGGTGAGTGCTTTTGGTGGGAAAGGTGTGGAAGCAGCATTGGAAGCTGGACATTGCTCTGGGGAGGGAATAGAGTGGAAGGTCCCATTGGTAGTGAGGGTACGTGCCTCACTTTGACAGTACTTTGAAAGGTATCAAAACTTTCCACCAGAAATGGCTGCCTGGTGGATCTGGAAGACTGGATCCTAGGAAGTAGGGCTCCCAGCTCAGGCAAACACCATCATAGCCAGCTTGGCATTAGGACGGACAACAAGGAGCCCAGGAACAGCCGTGAGGCTCTCTCCCAATTTTTTAGGCATCATTTTAGCTTTCTGATGACTCTAAAGTCTCAAGATGACTGAGACAGAATCTCCTGCCAAACTGGAGAGAGATTTAATTTGATTTAGAGATAGGTCACTATTCTTTCCCAGGTGAGTTTCTTCCAATGGTAACAATGCTATTCTGGCTCTACTCTGGGCCCCTTCCCTTCCTGACCCCCTCTCCACCCCTCCACCTCCCTACCCTCCACACACAGTTATGCATAGATACACCTACACCATTTTTTTTTTTTTTTTTTTTTTGTGGTACGCGGGCCTCTCACTGTTGTGGCCTCTCCCATTGCGGAGCAACAGGCTCCAGATGCGCAGGCCCAGCGGCCATGGCTCACGGGCCCAGCCGCTCCGCGGCATGTGGGATCCTCCCGGACCGGGGCACGAACCCACGTCCCCTGCATCGGCAGGCGGACTCTCAACCACTGCGCCACCAGGGAAGCCCACCTATACCATTTTTGCTTGTGGATGATAGATTTTTAATTTCCATTAAAAGGGAATAGAAATCCATAACCTCTCAATATGAAAACTATAAAGATTTGTCTTCACTTAAATATGCAACTAGAAATGGCAAATAATTTGCCAATTCATTACCTTTTGAAGAATATCCTGGAAAATCTGAGCTAAAATGAAGTGAAACTTTGGCCAAAAGGAACATTTGAATTTGCTTTATTGAGCTATTAAGCTAATATATTCTCTTCTTTAAAGTTTCTTCTGTGGTTATGTTTGATTCAAAGCAATCTTCCAATTGTTTTACCATTAGCTTGAAGCAAAGGCAAATGAAAAGCATGACAAGGCATAAAATTGGCCTTAGCAATATCTAAGCTTGGTTCAGCCGTGACCATTATCCTCAATGCTCTTACAGTCTGAGCAAAACAGCCATAAAATTGGGTTATTGTTTTTAATTTTACAACCCATGATTTATTTTGTTTAACTTCAGTGACAGCCTGCCATCCCAGTAAGTGGCTTTAGTTAGGAAATGCAAGCAGGAAATCAAGGCCCAGGAGTCATTAGTTGTAGCATGTAGTCATCTCATTTGTCTTCCTGTATAACTACCAGAGTGTGATCCATGTGATTCCTATTACATAAACGAACGCTGGAAATTCTGAAATAAGAATAGCTCATAGAATGAAACAGATTTTACATGGTCAGTGTCAACTTCTCTGGCATTCAGACGCTAAACCCTGAACAGCTAGAGCCTATGTTCCATATTTTAAATTCAAGGCCTCTCCAAGCAGAATTTTCAAATAAGGAGATAACACAGCTTACTGGTTACACATATATACGTTTTATAGTCAGGAAGACCTGACCTTTAATAGCTGTGTGACCTTGGGTCACTCTATTTAACCCTTAGAACCTCAATTTCCACATCTAAAATATGGGAATAATAATAATATCTGCATCATAGCATTGTTTGAGGAATAATTTATATAATACCTAAAGTATTTAGCAAAGCACCCTCAGTAAATGTTTGTCATTGTTACTATTCATCTTTTGGTGATAATGATGA
Source organism: Globicephala melas (assembly GCF_963455315.2). Lineage (NCBI taxonomy): Eukaryota > Metazoa > Chordata > Mammalia > Artiodactyla > Delphinidae > Globicephala > Globicephala melas. The sequence goes on along the minus strand of NC_083327.1, from coordinate 64,612,343 downwards.
TGATAGAACAAATCCTTAATCCTTTGGTAAATATCAAATTAACCAGTTCTTTAACAGAAAGGACATTCCGTTTCCACATTACAAAGGTGGAGTTCTCGGCATCGTAAAACACTGTAATCCAAACTTTTCTGGCATATTATCCTGAATTTGTCTTAAGAAAATGAAGAAGAAATGAACAGATATCATTTATTCATCTTTATACCCCATATTTCTTATCTAATAGTGTCTAACAAACAACCCCAATACCTAGTGGCTTAAAACAATACTCATTTAATCATCTTTTGTAAGCTTCTCTGGGTCAGGAGTTCAGGAGTGGCTCAGGTAGGTAGCTATGGATCAAGGTTCTCATGAGGTTACAATCACACGTCACTTGGGCTGCAGCAACCCGAAGGAAATGGAGGAACCATTTTCAATGTAGCTCACTCACATGGTTGGCAAGTTGTGTTGCCAAGTCAAGTCCTCTCCATGGGGGTCTCACCACGGGGCTGCTTGAGTGCCCTTACATATCAGAGCTGCAACGCCTCTTATGATCTAACCTCAGAAGATACACACCATCATTTCTACCATAATTTATTGACCACACAGACCAACAATGATTCAGTTTACAGGGGGTGCTATAGACTGAATGTGTCCCTCCAAAATTCATGTATTGAAACTTAACCCCCAATGTGCTGGTACTTGGAGGTAGGACTTTGGAGAGGTGACTCGATCATGAGGTAGAGCCTTTATGAATGAAATTAGTGTCCTTATAAAAGCGGTCCCCAGAGAATTCCCTTTCCCCTTCCACCATGTGAAGACAAAGTAAAAAGACATCTGTCTATGAAACAGAAGTAGGCCTTTGCCAGACACCAAATCTGCCAGCACCCTGATCCTGGACTTCCCAGCCTCCAGAACTATGAGAAATAAATGTCTGCTATTTATAAGCCACCAGGCTACAGTATTCTGGTATAGAAGAAAGAGAGGACTACAGAAGGGTATGAATACCAGGAGATGAGGGTCATCACGGGCCCCCGGAGGAAAGACACCACAGCCCACTCTCTGACTCTCAGTGATTCACACACACCCACATACACACGGCATTCGCCCACTCCAAGGTCACTGAAATGTTCATCCTCTTATAGCATCATCTCAGGCTCGTGGCCCAGGATCTCCTTATGCAGATGGAATCAGGTATAGATGAGGATCCTCAGGCAGAGTTCTTCAAATAAAGTTCCTCAAGTGGGATTCCTCTTGATCTCAAGACCTATGAACTAAAGAGATGCACCATCTGCCCCAAACACATCAAACATAAAATGGTGGGACAAGTACAGGATAGCCACTCTAGACACTCATTTATTATAAAAGTGTTAGAGCAGGGGGCACATGGGAGTCAGTGATCCACAGCAGCTCTGATATACAGCTGGGCCCATGCGCCAACTCCTTGATTAAGCATCAATCCTACTTCTGCCTAAGAAGGTTTTTCCTTGGTTGTTCCCTCTCTCGGGGCTCTCAGTTTTTGTTTTTCATTTTTTTAATAGCATCACCATACTTGAAGATACCAAATTCTGTATTAGTTATTTGTTGCTGTATAATAAATCACTGCAAAACTTAGTGGCTTAAAACGACAATAAGCATTTATTATCTCTTACGGTTTCCTTAGATCACGAATTCCAGAGCAGCTTGATTGGGCGTTTCTAACTCAGAGGTACTCATAACGTTGTGGTCTGAAGCTGGCTGGGGTTACAGGCACCTGAAAGCCTGACCAGGACTAGAAGATCTATTTCTAAGGTGGCTCAATCACATGACTGTCACGTTAATTCTTCTCCATGTGGACCTCTCCACAGGACTGCTTGGGTGTCCTTGCAATACGGTGGCTGGCTTTCTCCAGCCTGAGTGATCTGAGAGAAAGCACGGTGGAAGCTGCAGTGTATTATATAAGTCTGTCTTGATAATCACAGATATCATTTCCACCATACGTAATTTGTCACACAGGCCAGCCCTCATCCACATGAAATGGATTATAGAAAGGTATGAATACTGACGACCACTGGAAGCTGGCTACCACACATCCTTCCCCAAAAAAGAAAATTTAGTCTTTTCCCTAAACTGAGTTATAACTATACATTTATATTTTATTTAAAATAAACAGGCCTATTAACAAATAAAGTTTCTACATACAACCCCTAGGAATATCATATCTGGAAAGGAACTTTTTGCCCATAACCATATTGAAGCAATTTGAAGAAAGAAAGGCTGCAAGGTCATATGTCACAGCTTAGGCTAGCCACTCAGCCAGGAGTCACAAGGCTGGCATCAACTCCATCAACTCAGGAATTCATCAGAGTCTGGGATCTGACCATTAGTCCTTAAGGCACAGAAATTAAATTTGCCATCCCGTTAAGAAATAATTAAGAATAATTTAAGGGGTTGCTATAGATCAGCAGTCCCCAACATTTTTGGCACCAGGGACCAGTTCTGTGGAAGCCAATTTTTCCACGGACTGGGGGGGCGGGGGATGGTGGGATGGCTCACTCGGTAATGCGAGCGGTGGGGAGCCATGGGGAGCGGCAGACAAAGCTTCACTTGCTCGCCCGCCACTCACCTCCTGCTGTGCCGCCCGGTTCCTAACAGGCCTCAGACTGGTAGCTGTCCAAGGCCCAGGGGTTGGGGACTCCTGCTATAGATTGTTTGTGTTCCCCCAAATTCGCATGTTGAAACCTAATTCCCAGTATGCTGGTGTTTGGAAGTGGGGCCCTTGGGAGATGATTGGTTCATGAGGGTAAAGCCCTTATAAGTGGGATTACTGCCTTGTAAAAGAGACCCCAGAAAGCTCACTTGCCCCTTCCACCACGTGAAGACATAGACATCTGTCCACGAAGCAGAAAGTGGGCCCTCACAGACACCAAATCCGTCAGCACCTTGATCATGGACTTCCCAGCCTCTAGAACCATGAGAAATAAATTTCTGTTGTTATAAGCTACCCAGTCTCTGGTATTTTGTTATATCAGCCCAAACAGACTAAGACAAGGGTGGATTTACATTAACCAAGCTCCCAAAGGCTAAGATGTAGAAAACCACAATGCCAGTTTGTTTATTTCAAATGATACCCCAAACCATAACAGAATGTGTATGCTGACTATGGTCCACCCATACACATATTTACGTGAGACATAAAAGTATTACTAGAAGAAATGTTATTATTGATTGAGCATGGAATCACATATAGCAAGGGGATTTAGTTGGATTGTCCGTCATTGAGCCCTCAGAGGTATATGCTTTTATCTCCACTTCCAGGGACAGACCCACCACACTGGCAAGCAGCTCAATCCTAGGTCAGGTTGTCCTGTGCGTGGATGAAGACCACTGGTGCTGGCCTCTGTCCCTCAACATTTTCACGTTTCTATGGCTGACCAACTGCCATTACTTTCCTTCTTTACATCGATAAACTTTCATCATATAACAGACAATTCTGCAGCCATTCAGGCACTAGAAGATGGAGGGATTCACATTTTCTCCACCCCAGCCTACCTGAGAGGAACGACACATTATCACCAATAACTGTGGCTAAAGGATAGTGGTGAATCTAGGAGGGGGTGATTTAAAAGACAAGATGATTCTATCATGGTTGTGGTCGGGAGATAAGCCCACTACTGCCACCATTTTAATAATTAAAATTTAAGGCAAATGTACATATTTCTAATGTAATTTATGAAATGTGTTTAGAAGTCCAACTGTCAGAATTATTTCCCTATGTTCAAATTTTAACAGGGAACCTCATTTTTGCCTCCAAATCTTGCCTACCTGCAAGAACATGGGAATTTTGGGCTTGAATTTGGAAATTTATTTTCTTCCATCGAACTGGATAATGTAACGGTTGGGTATGCTAGCTTCAGTGGCAGAAATCAGCCAGCTGACTCCATCTCAGGAGCTTCTGATTATCCTTTTCACTGACTGACTTACACACAACCACTCAGGGGTCTTTGTGAATTTGCTCCCATAACTCACCTATTTTGTGGTCTTGAGGACTACTTCATTTTCTGCTGCCCTTTCTTCTAGAGGACGGATAGACCAGCCACTAACCTTCCTCCAGTTTCTAACCAGAGTATAGAGCCATCTAATTCTCTGTGTTTTCTGGAATTTCCATTTATCACACTTGGCATTTCTTTTTTACTTCTCAACTGAAAGTCAAGCATAAGCTTTCCCTGACCTTATACATTTATAAGAGTTCTGGTATCTTTCAAACATTCAATTTAATTGGTGTTAAAATTGTGAAATTGCAGTAAATTTACATTAACACTTTCTTCTCTCCCTCTCTCTTTTTAAAAAAAAATGTTAATGTGTGATCTTTAAAATAAATGTGCATATTACTCTTACCAGTTGGTCTCTCCACCTTTCTAAATACATTGATTATTCCCCCCTCAAGAATAATACTCTCTTATTTTGAATAACAATAAAAATAACAATTTACAATAATGTAACTTTGCTATGACAGTTATATAAGTTGACTCGATGTCCATTAACTGGAAACAAAATTTCGGACAACTAGGTGTTATTTCATTAGAAAATTCCCATCGTGGTTACTTATTTATATGTTTATTTTCGTTCTTCCTAGAGTTAGGCGTATTTCAAGATACAGCTACAGAAATACTAAATTCTCTTCCTTGTTACCAGTACACAGTAAGGTGTTTAACGCAGGGAATTGCTCAGAGAATACATCTGAATATTGTCACGTAGCATGACAAGATCATTCACCAGAGGATGTCAATACCATTTTAAGTCAATGTGTAGTGTTCACACTGAGTATCTGTCTAGCCATCATTCACACAATTGTGAAACTCTCCCAGGCACACATCAGCTGTGTGTTCGTGCCTCACCATTTCCCAAGCTGCTGAGATGGGCTCAGCACAATCTAATTCAGAAGCACCTCACCGGTATCACGACCAGCAAGGTCAATTCTAGTTGTTCAAAACCAGATTTGATATAGGACCTGCTGTACACTGGCTCAGTGGCAATTTCTCAAGGCCAGAAAAAGAACTCCACAGCGCCACCAGTTGTCAAGAATGGTAGCACCTTTTATTTCGAATGACTCGTACAAAAAGTCCAGAAAGCAATAAAATGTTAGCATTCAGCCACCCCATTTCATAGATCTGTCGGCCCAGACTTATGAGAAAGTCTTGTTTTTGGCAGTCTAAGGCTGAACTTTCATGACAGGCCTTGTCTAGAAATTGGATTTTACTTATTCTCGGTCTCATTCAGAAGTCCACTTTTCACAAATGAAGTCCAATGATGCTAGCACTCAGCCCCTTTTTGTTAATGCAAGATCTCCGCTCATGACCTTCCCTTCAACACCTCCACTAAATCTCTTTGGGATTTTTTATGGAATTTCCAGGGAGATCAGGAGCTCTTGAGCATTCAGGACAATTATACTGCCGTTTCCCTCAGAGACAACACTGCTAGCCCTGCTGACGGCGGCCCAGAGCCCTCAGGAGGCAAAGCTGGGTCCTAGGTGGTGTTGGAGGGAGAAGCTTTGAGTGTGTGTATGGGTGTGTGTGTGTGGTTTGGTATGAGTGGTGTGTGTGAAGTATATGGTGTATATGTGTGGTATGTACGTGTGATGCACGTGGTGCGTGTGAAGTATATGGTGTATATGTGTGGTATGTACGTGTGATGCACGTGGTGCGTGTGGTGTGTGTGTGTGATGTGCAGTGTGTGTACACATGTGTGGTGTCAGGGAATGCGTGTGGCTCCCTGTTCTCAAGCCCCCTGGCTGCATCACGTCTGCCCCTTGAACCTCTGTGAAATGGATGAAATTGCCACCACCCCTTTCTCTACTCAGGCTCCAGACCAGTCCCTCAGGTCCAGCTGGGGAGGAATGCAATGACATTCCCCTAAACCTGTAACTTCTCATTCCCTTGTCTCCCTCTCCAGGGGCCCTGCACTTCTCCCCACAACCAAATCCCAGTATTCCTAAGCCCCCAAACATACCCACGGATACGAGGAGGGCTGGGGAAGGGGATAACCCAATACCAGAGAGATGCACCTGAGTCTCAGTTCCTAGGACTGTGTTACGTCAATCTACCCATTACTAAAGAAATTTAATTCTTCAGTAAACAATCTTGTGCTCTTACCATGTGCTCAACAATGAGCTAGAGCCTGAGGACATAATCATAAATAAGATGAGAGGTGTCTATGGGCACTGAACTCAGCTTAAAGAGAGATACACACAAGGAAGAGGCATTTACAATCCTGGGCTCTAGACACTTGGCAGGAGGGGCAGGGTCCTAATAGAGGACAAGGAGAGAGACATTAACCCTAACGGGGCCTTGCAGAGGCTTCCTGGGAAAGGGGACGTCCAGGTAGTAGAAATCTGACTGACCAACAGAGATGTAGGAGAGGGCTTCAGGTAGAAGGCCTGGAACACTGAAAAGTTAAGTGAATTTTAATAAGCCCAGAGAATAAACCAACAACTGGGCATTTAAAAAATGGGGATAAAAACCAAACTAGGAAAAAAAAAAAACCAAACTAGGTCAATTTTCCTCAAAACATGGTCCAAGGACTACCTGAAAAAGAGTCCCCCACTGTGCTTGTTTTTGAAAAAATGCTTTTAGTTGCTCTCCAGATTTATTCTCTTTGAATCAGGGGCATAGGAATGTGCATTTTAAACACATTTTCTAGGTGGTCCTTCCCAGAGTAAAGTTTGAGAACCAATGGACCAAATCAAGCGAGGCTGGGTGAGGCAATTTCTAGAGTTTGGATTCTTCCTGAAATAAATGTGAAGCCTTGTTACTCAATGCAGTGACATAATTAAGAAGTGTGTTTTTGATAGCTCACTACAGAAGCAATTTAGAGAACGGACAAGTTGAGCAATAGAGAGATCTCTCTGCCCATTTTTAGCTGCGATCATTATGTTGAAGTTCAAGATCTCAGCATATTTAAATATATGGATTACCAATTATACACCCAACTAAAATCCTATCCAGTCACATTCTCCATTTCTGTCAGCCTGCTTTAGGGTGGTCAACTGTCCCATTTGCTCAGAACTGAGGGATTTCCCAGGATGTGGGACTCCAGTGATAAAAACAGAAAAGTCCAAGGCAAATTGGGACAAACTGGTCACCCTATAATGACAAAGAATAATCCCATAATAATCCACCAGGTCACTGAGAGTTCTCAATACAGTACTCTCCTTTTTAAAATTCTGAGATTAAAAGAACCTTTCTGAAAGAGAAAAAAAAGGGTATTAAAGAGAATGGAATTAAAACAATTGTTTGTAGTTAAAAAAAATAATCTCAAGCACACTGTTGCTTGAATGCAAATTTAAAACAGAAACAAAAATTCTGGCAGCACCTTTTAATCTGTAAGAACAGAGGCTCTTAAGCATGATGTTGCAATCAGCAGATGGGTATGTTGCAAGGAAATTGTTTTTTACTACTCATAATTAAAGGATTGAGTTTGTAAATGATTTACTCTTAAAAATACAGAAAATCAAGGTTAGCTCACTTGCATTCTGTTATACTTTCTTCAGCAGGAGAGAGAGTGGTGGAGTTATGGCGTACATGCCCAGAATAACAAACAGCCGAGTTGGCTCAGTGATTCACTTTGGACAGAGGAATATACATCCTCCACCATTTCTCTACAGAGGAAAAGAGATTGAGAAGCACCACTTGAGTGGTAACTTGATAAGTCAGTTCGACATATTCAAACTTTAAAAAGGAAAGAAAGAAGAAAAAATAGAGGAAAAGTTTAAATACTTTTACTTTAAATGCCCAGCTGTTACACCAGGACAGTTTTTACCCAAATGTTGGTACTACAGTTGATTTTAGATGGTATAAGGATAAAACATTTAAAATTGTAACACATTAGTACTTATTTTGCTACTAAGTAATGAAAAAGTATATAATTAGTATATCAAACCTGTCATTTCATGCATATTGTTGCCTAAGATGAGGTTAAGCATAAAAACAAGTCAATTAAAAAGGTATAATAGGGCTTCCCTGGTGGCGCAGTGATTGAGAGTCCGCCTGCCGATGCAGGTGACATGGGTTCATGCCCCGGTCCGGGAAGATTCCACATGCCGCGGAGCGGCTGTGCCCGTGAGCCGTGGCTGCTGAGCCTGCGCGTCCGGAGCCTGTGCTCCGCAACGGGAGAGGCCACAGCAGTAAGAGGCCCGCGTACCACAAAAAAAAAAAAAAAAAAAAGGTATAATAAATAAGTGTATATGGGTGGTAGACAGCAAAAATTTGTGAAAGTGGTAGGGGGATGACTCAAGTGTGGGAAATGTTATACTTGTCTAAGTCAAAGCAGAGAAAAATGCTACATCTTTATTTTATAAAGATTAAGAGCAACAGAAACTTCACATTTCAAAACTAAGTTCCTCAATTTGTTGAACACTAGAAACTTCAGCTCATATATTTCTACCACTTGAAGTTGTCAGGTCTGAGTTAATTTCCACAACAACTGTCCAGTTTTAAAAAATCAAATAAAAGAAAGCAAAATAACAATAGAAATTTATAATTACAATTTCAGCATCAATCCAATTACAGGGAATCTAATTTTCCAGCAACTGTGTGTCATGATCAAAATATAATAGCTCATATTTTCAACCTGATTACCTAAGTGGATATCATCCACCTAAATAGGCCAGAAAATAAAACCTTTTGAGTCAAAGACAAAGAAAAACAGAAAATCATTAAAAAATAAAAGTGCTTTGTCTATTGTATATATAGCTCATCTCTCCCATAGATGTTAAGATACAAGAATTTGCTTGGACAATAAAACCCATGGCATTTGTTAACTATGATTTTAAATCATTCCTGATACTTCTCCAAGTATCTTAAAAGTTCTTCCAAAACTCTATTGCAAAACTCTATAATGCAAAAAATAAGCTTTAAAATGCCTGCTGTCAGATTATATTTTCTCTCCTTTACAATCTATTTATCATGAGACCACATTTTCAGTTGAACTCTCTGCTTTATAATTTGAATAAGTACAGTTCTCCTGGATTTAAGCAAAATATATCAGACTGGACTTTTATGCTCCAAAATGTATTTTCTTAAGTTAACAGGATTTTTCTTCCTGGAGAAGATACCATTTCTTAAAATAAAATAAAACAAAATAAAATAAAAACATAAGTCATTGAAATTCAACCTATTACAGGTTGGTTTTCTCAATGGCCCCTGTGCTATTGTTCAGTTACAGAAATGATGCTTTCAAGATCTATAGGAAGTCAGCAAACTATAGTTCTGAATCCCTTATTTATTAGTTTACTGCTAATAAAGTAAACTTCAATGTTCCTATGGGGTAAGAAAGCTCCTGATATCAGATAATCACAGAGAAGGATCTGAAAGTATCCTTGAGGATCAGGTTTTATATACATATCTTCATCATAAATAAGGTCTCTAAGAAATATTCTTATCCACTAACTACAATAGTCTCTCTTTTTCTAGAATAGTATGACATAATAGTAAAAGATGCCAAGTGTTGAAAGTGTTGGTTTGAATTCCAGCTCTCTTTTCCTCATCTGTAGAATAAGGATTATAATAGTACCTGCCTCATAAGGTTATTGTGAGGATTAAAGAGTAAACGCATACGAAGAACTTAGAAAAGTGTCTACCACGCAGTTTATTCAGTAAATTAGCTTTTATCATAAGCACTAGCCCATCACTCACTACCCTTGTACAAGCTGCCAAGGACCTGACTGCAATCACTATTCTCAGAGACCCATTTCCTTGGAAATACTCTGGGGAAATACTAACAGGAGGTTTTATTTAAGGCAGCCAATGTGCACCCAATGTATGATGATTAGACTAGACTATCCTGGAGTCTTTCTCAACTTTGAAATTAAATTAATACAGGGTGCTATTAAAGGAGAGTGAACGGGCTTTCCTTTAATTTCCTACACCTGACCATTCTTGGTCTCACATCCCCAGTATTGTGCTCCGTAGCAGGGTAAAAGGATTACTTACCTTTTAAAAGTGGCAGGAGGGCTTCCCTCGTGGCGCAGTGGTTGAGAGTCCGCCTGCCTGTGCAGGGGACACGAGTTTGTGCCCCGGTCCGGGAAGATCCCACATGCCGCGGAGCGGCTGGGCCCGTGGGCCATGGCCGCTGAGCCTGCGCGTCCGGAGCCTGTGCTCCGCAACGGGAGAGGCCACAACAGTGAGAGGCCCACGTACCAGAAAAGTAAAATAAAATAAAAGTGTCAGGAGATACTCAGGAGGATCTCCAAAACCAGACTTAAGACTACACAAACCGAGACGGCGCCCACGTCTCCCGCCGCCGCCGTGGGAATGGAAACATCTTCCCCAAGTGCCGGAAGCCAGCTCGCGCCGACCGCAGCGCGCCACTCTGCATCCTACCGCGCGGAGGCCCGACGGGTGTCATCGCGAGACCAGCTCGCTGAAATGGCCGCAGCCAGTCAAGGAAACTTGGAGGTGAATTTTGAATCACTGGACCTTGCAGAACTTGCTAAAAAGCAGCCAGGGTGGTGCAAGCTGTTTGGGCAGGAATCTGGGCCTTCAGCTGAAAAGTATAGCGTGGCAACCCAGCTGTTAATTGGAGGGGTCACTGGATGGTGCACGGGTTTCTTATTCCGGAAGGTTGGAAGGTTGGCTGCCACAGCTCTGGGAGGTGGATTTTTCCTGCTTCAGCTTGCAAACCATACTGGCTACATCAAACTGGACGGGCAGCGGGTAGAGAAGGACATGAAGAAAGCCAAGGAACAGCTGAAGATCCGCAAGAGCAACCAGATACCTACGGAGGTCAAAAGCAAACTAGAGGAGGTGGTGTCGTTTGTGAAGAAGAATGTTCTAGTGACTGGTGGATTTTTTTCAGAGGCTTTCTGCTTGGTATGGCCTCCTAAAGAGGATGACTTCACTTCCTTATTCCTGGTTTTTCCAGCCAGCAGCCTCTTCACTCCATCATAGGATAGCAAGTCTCTCCTCTTGGTCCTCTTCTCCCATGCCTTCCTCCCTGCCGTGGCGTATCTGAATGGCTTCTGTAGGCATCTGTTGGTGGATAAACGCCCCACCATGACCTTGACGGCAACGGAGGAGACAGTAGACATTAACTTTTCTCCCACCACACTCCCCCCTTGACTAATCTCTAGGTCAGCAAGAATATTCCTTTCTCTTCTATGTAAGATACTTACCAGAACAGGGTACAAGATGGCTCACCATGGAGCATGAGTGGATCCTCAAAGGTTGTCCCAAACTTGATTAGGAAAAGAAATAACAAGCATGTAAGATACCTTACTATGTTCTGCATGGAAAGGAACTGAATACATTTGCCTTTAAGCATGAAAGATTTTGGTATCTTGGTGTCTACTTTCTTTTGTAGTAGATTTTAAGTTACAGAATGAGAACTACTTCTACTGGCTCTAATTATCCTGACAAAATGGTAGCATGTGCACTACACTTGAAATATCTGAATACAGAATGAACTCGTTCTAAAGATACATATGCTGAGCTGAAGGTATTGTGTTTGGTGGGAAGGTCTTTAGGGAAACCAACCAATAGATACATTTAGGATGGTCAGACTTAGTGAATCATTTAGAGGCATTCAGGTATTATCTAGGGATGTTTTCCACCATACAGGATAATGCATCTCATGATTGTTTCCAAAGGATTTATTTATGGTAAAATAAGTGACTTTAGGTGGAAGAGGGAAGAAGCTCTTGGATTTTTATTTAATAGAAAAGGTTTTAAGCTTCGAAATGTGAAATATTCTTTACCTCTTGTCAAAACATCAGGGGTAGCCGTAGCTCCTCTGTGCCAATTCTACTATTTCTTTATCCAGTTAGTTATGAAATATATAACATTTGAACCAGAGTTTTTAAATGGTGGCATTCCAAGCATTAAGAATTGACAACAGTAGCAACAGCACATGTGAAATAAATTATTTTCATCATCAAAGGTAACCTGCTGTCTCAGGATGACCCCAACTCTTTGAATTTTTCTTTAAAATAAAAGTTTATAGATATACACATGCTTAGAAACTTAACACATTTTTCTGTAATGGCCTTCTATTGTACCATCTAGAATATCCACTGCAGGAAGGCAAGGCTTGTATCTTCACCATTATATCCATGGAGCCAAGCACTTTATAGGTGTTCGGTATCTGTTGAATATATGAATAATGAGCTCACAGAAAAGTATCTGGAAAAGGGACTGATCCACAGGATTTGTGAGACTTTATGAGTTCTGAAAATTCAGAAAACGGAATTACTTCTTAAACTTGCAGGTGATCCCTTGCAAAATGTATGTTTTTAAGGCCTTCCTTTTAAAATGTTTGCCTTTTAACTTACCTTGTGAATGATGCATTGAATTTGGAAATTGTAGCTACTAGTGGATGTGTGGAATTTTTTAGAATTCATCCATTTGCATTTTTCTCCTTATTATGTTATGGTAGTATTTAAAGGCAACACCAAGTTGTTTTGCTTGTAATATGTATGAATTATATACAAATCATAATGGTAAAAAAAAAAAAAAACGACTGTGCCCATTTCTCAGGAACAAGCAGACCCACATTAGCCAAAATGTGAAAACCAGAAGGACTAAAAGAATTGAAATACCAGAGAATTTATTAATATAATACCTGACATCAGTAAGCTGAAGGACGATGTGTAGGAAACTTAACAATCCTTGGTGAGTCATTATTCTTTAGTAAATGGGGATAAAAATATCTAATTTCAAAGATAACTCTGCAAGAGTGAATAAGCTACATCACTCCACATTTCTATCCTGAATTTAGAAGCCATATGGAGGTTTGTTATTTAAATAAAAACAGTATTTAAAAATAACATTTCAGGGCTTCCCTGGTGGCGCAGTGGTTGAGAGTACGCCTGCCAAGGCAGGGGACACGGGTTCGTGCCCTGGTCCGGGAAGATCCCACATGCCGCGGAGCGGCTGGGCACATGAGCCGTGGCCGCTGAGCCTGCGCGTCCGGAAGCCTGTGCTCCGCAACGGGAGAGGCCACAACAGTGAGAGGCCCGTGCACCGCAAAATAAATAAATTAGTTAATTAAATAAATAAAAAATAAAAAAATAATAAAAATAACATTTCAGATATTACTAGATCTTTATTAAAGTATCATCAGTACAAAGTACAGATGTGCTATGAAGTGAATTGTTTCCACAAGTATCTATTTCCTCTAATTTTTTTAAATCTCTAGTCAAATATTACCTTACTCCTCAGAATCTTCCAATTATAATAACAAGGATCTCCTAGAGTTTTCAACGTAGGGTCCAAGATGGGTCTACTCTATGCTGCGTTCTAAGGATAGCAGAAATATTTTATAGCAAGTTCTCATGGCTTTTTGCCCATTTATTGGAGTATAAGGAAAGAAAATACTCTTTTCACACTGGTGCCCTTTGAAATGAGGACCTTTGCTCCATAGAGCTTTCCTTAGTATGTGAAAAGTTAAAATAAAGAAAATAAAATGTTCTCATACTTTCTACATTGAAATAACAATAGAAATAAAAATAATTCTGTCCTGTTGGGGCATTTTCGAGTTTCCAGCCTTTGGTTCAGTTTAAAACATAATGTTGGTGCCAAGAGATTTCATGCTCCAGTGGAAGGGAGAGAATCAGAGCCCATCACTGGTTCTGGGTAATGTGGATAATCTTGGATGAGGTTTAAAGTATTCAATTGGATCTGGATTGGAATATAGGATTATGCAGCCAATATTTTGTTTAAAACCCATGTCTTTAAAATTAATTGTATAAATTCCCTTCTTATATTTCAGAAAAAAGTCCAGATCATGTAGCATAAGTGCTAGCTAGCTACAAACTGAAGTTCTCATCACGACATTGTGTTGCCTGCACTTCCCTCAGAAAATGAAGATGTTAAAGCTGCAATGATACTTGTAAATTACCCAGAGAAAACAGATAAAAACTGTGCTTTGTCCTCAAGTAGCTAAAAAATTCAAAACAAAGACTCACTTTCACCTCAAGTAGTAGGGCTAATTAGAGCCTAAAATAGGTTTGGCTTCAATTCTCTAGATAATCTACTGTGTGTTTATTTAGTCTGAAATTAGAAGCTTAAAAATAAATCAACTTTCAAGTAAAAGCTAAATGACTTTGAAAACCAACTTCCTGAAGTGTTAGACTTTAAAATGACCTCTTTGAGTGGCCTATGTGTAAATATATTTAATAAACATTGGTCTTATTTACTTTAGATTTGCACCTCAAAACTTAAGAATATTAATAAATTCAAAGAAGCTTCCTAACCTGCCTATCACAAATTCACATTCTTGACAAATTACACACACACATGCACACATACTGTATGCCCCCATCTTTCTGCTTACCTTAGTCTCAGGGAAGCACTCACAACAATCTTCACTGTGTAGGACTGCCAATCTCAATTTTGTCTGCACTTTACAATCACCTGGGGAACTAAAGCTCTGGCTATACTGAGCACCAATTAAATCAAAGTCTCTATAGTTGGGACCCAGGCATCACGTTTGTAAAACTCCCCAGGTGAATCCAATATACAGCCAACATTGAGAACCACTCTTGCAGGAGTTAGCTTTTCTACAGAATGCCTGAAAACCACCAAAAGCACCCAATTTTTTTTCTCATCATTCTCACTCTCAGTTTTTCCCCTTTGGTTGGTTTATCCTCTCATATGCTTAACTGAATTCCATCACTCTGAGTGTAAAAAAGTCAGGAAAGAAAATAGTCCTACATCATTTCATTTTTTTAATTCACTTATTCAATCAATAAATATTTTCTGTATATCTTCTACATAAGTCCAGGCTTTACAAGAACTTATTAAAGAAGCAAGCTTTCCCTGAGGGACCTCACAGCATAATAGGGAAGATGGTCAGGAGCAAAGTACATTCCAGTGTTGGTTGATGAGCGCTGAAGCTGAGGTACAGCGGGTACATAAAGAACTGTTTTCCTTGTAGGCATCAGGGACCGCATTACAAAAAGACTGCATTTGAGTTGGTCAGGAAGGTGGAGCAGGTGGCCTAAGTAAACAGAGGGGGTAGTGGAGCGGCATTCCAGGCAGAGAGAAAATCTGCATAAAGGCACAGAAGCATGAACAAGTCCAGTGAGTCAGGAGCCTTAACTAGTTTGGTGTGGCTGGAGGGCAGTGGTGTGTGTGTGTGTGTGTGTGTGTGAGTAGGGGTGGAAATTGTGGTATCTAAGGTTGGAGGAGAAGGCAGGAGAAAGTGCCCCATGCATCAAAGATGAATTGAGCCTGGAATTAGCCCATGACGTTAGTATGTAAATTTATTATATGTTTTAAAAATTCCGTTGGCCTTTAGGAAACGGGATTACTGTTGAATATCTATCATCTTGATGAATATCCTGGAATACATTTTATTATTAAACCACGTGTTTGTGTACATGTGTGTATGAAATTAGAGCACTAGTGTGGAAAACAAAGACAGAGCATACTTGACAATAAGAAATCAAGTAATTATTCTGATTTTAAATTTGCAGTTGAATTAGAAGGTAGAAAGTGAGAACGAAAATCAAGTCCTTTTAGACTTTGGATATTGGGTGACCTGACTGTGATTATTGTCTTCAATCACAAATCACACACGGAGAAGACACAGCAGCACATTTGTAACATCTTCCTTAACATAAAGGATATGTGTGTATGGGTGGCTAAACTAGTAAAGTTCTCTGTACTTGGATTTAGACTACCCTTATCATTTCCTCTTGTGTAAATCCCATCCCGCTCCAATGCCTGGTCCTCCAGCACCTTCCTGAATCCCTACCCCTTCACATGTCCCATATACAACCTCTCCCTGGACTCTACAAGCATCCATTTATCTGTATCTCTCTCTGCCTCTTATAAATGACAAATCCATGTGTTTGATTCTTCCTTTAGAACAGGATCTGTGCCTACTTTTTAAAAATAGACATTTATTAAGTGCCTAGTACCATTCACATACATCATCTCATTTAACCCTTCCAGCAGCCAGTACTGTAACTTAGAAGCTATTTTCCAAACACTCAGGTGAGGAAATCAAAGTTCAAAAAGTTAAATGGCTTTCCCCAGATTATACAAGTAACAAGTATATGAAGCATCTGAGTCAAATTTGGAAACAGGCTCTCCTATCCCATCTACTATGCACCCATTATTCTTACTGAAAGAAGGAGTCCAGCATCATGTTTTGTAGAGAATAGGTACACAATACACATGTATTTAATAAATAGCTTCTATGTTGCTTTTCTTACATGAGTGTATGTCTAAACGTGCATAAGCACAGCCATACTCATATTCTATGTAGATGCAGACAGGTGCACAGACAATTCCCAATTACAAACTCGGTATGTCCCAAATATTGGATAGTTAAGTGAGTTGTGAGAGATGCAAAACACTTTTTCTACAGAAACAATTTCATACAAAGACGGTAAGGCATCACATGGACCCGCTACATGCCTTCTGAACACACAAAGCATCAGAACGCAAGTAGCCACCATATACACAATGTCTCATTTGAAAATATATTCTTAGTTTCATTTTCTCCTGAGCCAGGAACTGGGACTTCTCATCATCCAATCTCCCCAGCTTGGGAGGATGTGAGGATGAGAACCTTTCCAGATGTGTAGATGCTCCAGATGTATTACAGACCATGAATGCATGCTGAAAAAAACCCATAAATACATGCCACAAAATGCATATGACACATAGACATCTGTCATGTGAGCTCCAAGAGCACAGAGATTCTTGTTTTGTTCACTGATGGATCCCAAACCCTTAGAACAGTACCTAACACATAACAGGCACTTAATAAATATTTTTAAATTAAAAAAATGAATACTTTATAGACCTTGTTAGCAGCTTCCTCCCTTTTCATACCACCGAAAAGTAGCTATGGTAATTTCCAAATGAAGTCTTAAAACAATGAAAGGTCATTCTTCTGGTTCACACTAGAATTAGAGCCAAAAGTGTTCAGATCAACTCATGACCACACATAATCTTGGAATTCACAATTTCACAGTGAATGGATAAGAGACAAAAAGCTAAACAAGATCCATTAATGTGGCTGTGAGAATGGAAAACTGGACCCAGAAGACAAATTTTTAAATGAGATTATTTGGTCTAGTTGAGAGCTGACCACATGTGTTGAAACTATAAGTTGTCTTTGCACAGAGGTGGCTGACCGTCTGAGTTTTGTCTCTAGTGGAGAGAGGACACAAAGTTCTAGAGAGAAATTGCCAGATGAGAATACAAAAGATTAAGTTGGATAGAAAGATATGTTTTGGTATAGAAACACGGTCTTACAGAGATTTAAGTTACCAAGATAAATTCCAGAATTTTAAGAACAGCAGAAATGCTCCTTTTTGAATTGTTCAGATACTACATAAGGTAGAGGCAGGGGCAGGAGGAGGCGATCTCTTAGGCCTTTCACTAACCCATGAAACTAGGAATGAGGCCAAATTTTAATGAAACCTCATACAGCTTTGTTCTTGTTTCCCTGTGAAAACTGTATATTTGTGGTATCTTATCAATATAGAGATCTGAAATTATTTCTCCAGGGAACAAATAACATTTCACTAAGTTCCTGGGGCAACAGGAAGTGAATACACATAAAAACAATTACCAGATTGAAAAGCCATTCCCCTAACCTCTTGTAAATCTTAAGTACTACTTATAATGAGAATGTTCTTACAATTCTCTAAAATGATGTATTATTTACCTACTGGGGAAAAAATTAACTGGGCATGAAAATAGACTTCCAATTAAAGAACTCTCACTTATTCTTTTGGTATCTCATCATTTGTTACTCTATAGTTGTAAAGATAATAGTATAAAATACAACAATGTCATCAAAATAGACTCCTAGCATGCTTCTGTACCCAGAGCAGTCTGTAGTGGGGTTTGCGACTTTGGGTAAATCACAGTAAAGAAAAATACCTTCTCTCCCATGCTTTCGGATTAAAACAAATTCAAGAAAACTGGCATAATAAAAAGAGCACTGGATTTGGAATCAGAAGTCTAGGGTTCAAGTTGAGGTTCCATAACACAAAAGCAGTATGATTTGGGGTAAGTTACAACCTCTCTAAACTTTACTTTCTTTATCTGCAAAATAAAGGTAATAGTAACTATAATAAAACTATAATAAAAAAGTTATTGCAGTCACTTTCAAATAGATGTGTGAATGCACATAGCAGAGAGGGTACTCAATGTTGTTTGAGTGTTGCTACAAATTAGTCATTTTCTTACTTCACTATAAAAACTACAACCTCCTGCAATAACAAAAGCAGAGAAAAGCAATAGCAACCTGCAGTGATTTCGTGCAAGTTCATTAGTGATGGGGTTGCAGAAGGTGTCAGTCTAGCAGCCAAAATATATGCACAAGTCCATGGATCCCAAGATCCATGTCTATACCCAGTGCCTTCCTGAGCCACCACCTGTCCATCCGATCCAAGGCAGTCTGAGGTCCAGGAAGCACCAACTGGTTGATTCCATCCCTAGAAACAGGTCTGAACAACCAAGGTGGGGGACAACCAAGGGGGATGCCACTCTTCAGCCTTCTCGTATAACTCGTCAATCTTCAAATACATGACCCAAGCCCCATTCCTAGTACTATGAGATTCTGGTGTTTTCTTTAGAATTTCTAAGGCATGAGATGAGGGATGCATTCATGTTTTCCATCGCAGCTCTCTCAGAATTTCTGCTCCCAACTCACCTCCCTGTACTCGGCTCCCCGTCTCCCTTCTTGAAGCTGTGCTTTCCCCTCTAGTCTGATTCTCACTAGAATGGACATGGTCTCTTCTCTCTTACTGCCCTTTAAGAACCTCTAACACGAAAGTATTTTGCATAACAGACTTGACCAAAAGTTTGGGGATAGTAAGAATAATGACAACCCAGAGCTTAAAACATCTGCATATTGCTTACTGAATTTCAGATGTGATTTTCCTCAAAATGTATTTGTCTCTCCTCAATCCACAGAAATTTCTCACTGACTAAAAAAGCTGGGTCCTAGTCTATGGACGGTTTACTTCTTAGACCTTTTTCTCCTTTCATCTTTTCCGGAGCCAACAGCATAGAAGCTCTAAATTCCTGCCATTTTAGAGCAGTTGATATTCTGTTTCATGCTTTCCCATCTAGACTGACACAAGGGCCTTTGGCCTACTTTTCATAGTCAGTGGAGCCATTAAGGTATTTTCTTAGGAAAAAAAAAAAATCTCCCTGAGGGGAATTCTCCTGGAACAAACAACTTAAACAAAAGCAAGGCTTAAAAAAAAATGTTTCTTCTTACTTCATACGATTTAGGGTAATAATGTCCTATTATCAGATTTAGGTAGAAGGGACACACTTATCAGGCATGTCTCACAAGGGGAAACATCACTGGCAGGAAGGAGGAGTAGCAAGGTCAGAGGTAAATGTTTTCTTTAGCTTTTGTTTTTCACAGAAGAGATGTTCTTCAAGGTTTTCCATCACCTCAATATACTACAAAACTTCAGATTATAAAGAGCTCATAACCTAAACCCAATCTAGGCAGAAAAGAGTGCTATAGATCCCAGAAAATGGAAGGGGCCACCAAGTGTCCCCTAGATAGTAAGTCCATCTAGACCCAGAATCCAATGGCTCAAAACTCCACATGTCTAGAAGCCAATGTGGAGAACAAGAAGGAAGTGATCAATAAGGAAAGGTGTGGGGAACTCATTTTATTTCCTACCCTATCAGGAGTCCTGATACAGGAAAAGGAAAGGTTCCACTCCAGTGTAGGAGTTGCCAGGAAACTTGCCTTCATGGAATATTCCTAAATCTTGACAGATATTTGCAGAGAAAATCTGATCAGTCCCTCAACCCTAAAAATCTGGCCCCTTGTTTTTACATCCACCATCAACTTCCTAGTCCAAGTTTTTATGACCTTTCTCCTGGAGTTCTGCAATCATCTTCTATCTAATCTACCTGAATCCAAACCGGCCTCCCTCCCATCTGTTTTCCCAACTGTAGCCTGTGTGATCGTTCCAAACCTTAACTATGATCATTTCAGCCCGCATCCCTACCCCCATGCTACAAACAATTGCTTTAAAACTTCAGAGACTTAGCATACCTATCAGGATAAAGACAAATCACTATAACATGGGGTACAAGTCCATGGATGGTCTAGCTTCACCTACCTCTCAAGCCTTGTGCCACCACGCTCCCCTCTGGTCTTTTCAGGCTACAGAGGCCCTTCTTCAGTTCCTCTGATTCATGGCACTTCAGCCAGCGACAGGTTTCCCTGCTGAGCACACTCTTCCCTCCCTCTTTCCCTCATTAAATCCTACTCTTCCTTCAGATATCAGTTCAAGTAGCACTTTCTCAGGGAAGCCTTCTCTATTCTCCTTGAAGGATCGAATGCTGCTAACATCACAGTTGCAATTCTTCATTCATTTGGGTTTATTGATAAATATCTGACCCTCCCACAAGACTGTAAAACTTCATGAAGAAGAGATTACGTCTAAATTTTTTTTACCAATGGATTCCTTTGTTGAATGAATGAATGAATGAACATCAGCTCATTAATCAAGAGACATTTTTTCTATACCTGAGAAATGAAGAAACTTGTCAATGTGATCACTTTTCAAATAGCCATGTTTTAAAGCTCTATTATGAATGAGGAGTATTGTTAGAACAAAGATTTGCTATGATTAGGTTTATTACTATTATTACCATCATAACTGGTTTATTGTCAACATCATTGCCTTCATAACTCAGCATTTTATAACTATTACTACATTCATTAATTAGTTTTTTATACTTCCATTATTTATAAAATGGGTTATTTTTGTAAAAGCTAAATCCCATTGAAAAGAGAATGTATTAAGACTCCAGAAGTACCAGACTGTGGCTAGAGGGTCATTTTAGAACTAAGGGTTGCCTATGGATCTACGTTATTACTATTTCCAGGAGGTACCTGCCATTTGGAAAATTAAGGCCTTGAGAAAGATCAAAGAAACATTTATAGCCACTTAAGGAGTAACCTTCTCTAATGATAAACTCATCACATTAGACTTAGATGGGACCTTAGAGGTCATTTAGCTACATTCATTATTTCATACATGATAAAGCCAAGCCTGGACTTCCATAAGGTCATAGAGCCAAGGCAAGCCCTGCATCTATTTTTATTCAGCTCCTTTAAAACTACTGTATATTAAATCAGCTCCAAACCTATTAAAACCAACGGTCCTAACAATTCGTATCCGATTGTCACAGAGCCAGCTGGGATGTGAATAGCTTTCCAGGTTGCCAGACTAGAATTTCATATAAATGGACACTCATCTTTGTTATTTAACTCCAGTCTAAATTTAGAAACTAGTTCTGCTGTGTAGTTCTGTGCATGAAGAAAAAGATACCTCAAGATCATCTATATGTCATTTTCTCAAAAAAGCCTTTCATCTTTATTAAGAATGGTCTGCCAGTATGAGAAGGGTAAGTTCTAGTGTGACCCCCAAGGTCAGCTGCACAAATCCCCCCCCCCAAGGTCAGTTCTTGTATCTGCTGCTTTTGTCCATATCCAGATGTAGAACTCAATACCTATTTGATTTCACCCAGAAGAATGCATTTGATCTAATGTTAATTAGCAACACAGGGACTGAGTCTCTGGCAGTCCAGTGGTTAAGACTCCTCACTTCCACTGCAGTGGCACGGGCTCCATCCCTGGTCAGGGAACTAAAATCCCACATGCCTCTGCAGCAGAAAAAGAAAAAAAAAAAAACGAGCAATGCGGCCTTTATTGGAGATACTAGGGGAGGAAGAAGGTGGCATTAATCCTCACTTATCTCAGCAAACAACTTAAAAACCTGATCAGAAATTTCTACTCCCTATAAGTACCTCCTCAGTCAAGTTGCACTAGGGGGTTTTGATTCTTTCTTTTCCCATTTGCAGTGCACAGCCTCGTTTCTTTTCTCCTCCCCTCCAAATTTTCTCTTTCCTCAGGAATGTCTTACAACTTTCCCACTCATCCATTCCCACCCTATTGTTTTCAGAGCAATGTATCTGTGTCCTAGCTATGATCTTTAAACCTCCATGCCCAACTCATCAACGAGTTCCATAAAACAAAGGGACTTCTGGATAACAAGGCCCACTTTCTTAGAAGATCGTTTATGTCTTTTGTTACTTGTGTGTGTGTGAGTGTGTGTGTGTGTGTGTGTGTGTGTGTGTGTGTGTGTGTGTGTATACACATATATTCTTTTTCTAAATATAACTAACTCTCCCCTGGAGGAACTGAATTCTGGCAATTGAAATTTTCCCCATCCTATTGTAGAAGTAAAAAACTCTCCTATAGTGATTCGAACTAATTCTTTTCAAGGCATGCTGCTGTCATAAAGGAGTTTTCTATGGTACTTTTGATTTTAATGAAAAATTTTCAAATTTAAGAATTCCTTACAGGGGAATGAAGAATAACAACAACAAAATCCCTCTAATTTTTTTCCCCAAGCTTCCAAATTCCTAGGAAATTCCTCTTGGAAAACATTTTATCAGGACTCATAATTGAAATATGAAAAAGCAACTGCTTCTCAGAAACCTCAGTCTTAGGAAATGATCATAAGAATTGAAAGTATAGGCACATATTATCTGGAATATAGAAGTAGATTCACTTCTCATTTTTTAAACATGCTTTTCCCTTAATAAAATGATAATGAAATGACTAGCCAATGATCTAATACCCCTCTTTGTCAACAGCACAGATACCAGCTGCCTTTGTCACATAACTAGGTGGCCAAACTGTCACTAGTGATACCACCAACAGGCCATCCAGAAAGTTCCCAATGAAACTCCAAGGGAAAAAAATATCTTACAAGCAAATGGTATGTGGGCAAACTTTGCAGTCCAAGAATCTGCTCTCATAAATGCTATTTGGACTAGAATAAGGAATAAAATACTAGATAATAGCTACAAAATGTTAGAGAAATCGTTGTTGTTTTAAGTCTTCCTCTGCAGAATTTTTAAATTAGGAAAATTTTTGTTAAAAACAAAAATACCTTGGGGAACTCCTTTCACAAGATGTAAACATTGGCATCAGTATTACTATTTTCAAAAGTAGAACAGAGGCCTTAAGAAGCTGGCAAAACTGAGAAAAAAATGAGTTAGGTAAAGAAAATTCGCAAGTCTTATTTTATGTCACTTTTTTTCAAAATGTTCTCAAATACTAATTATAAGTGGAAGTGAATAAGTTAATAATCTCTGATGGTAAGAATAAAACATTCATACAGTAACTTCTTGTAGAATAGAATTTTATATTGGAATATTGGTATATGTGGCCAATTTTTTTAAATTTTAAGATTTTTGAGATTTCAAAATATAAGCTCTTGTGTGTGTTTCTGCAGATAATATTTTTATTATGCTATTCAAGACATAAATGGATCTGTTTTTCCCACTTTTCTTTATCAAAAAACATTTGTTTCAGTAGTCTCTTCCAGTGTATTAAGACTTCACAGTACCAAAATATCTGAATGGGCCAAATTCATTAATCAAGCAGAATAGCTCATTTGAAATGAGTCCTAAAGGCTTCAATGTTCTATCCTCTGTAGCAACAGAGTCATTCCTATTTAATTAGGTAAGCCAATGTTTTTGCAAAACGATTTATAATGCAATTTAATTTGGGGGTTTGGTAATCATCTAGGAATTCATTCATTATGACCTTCACACTGAGTTTACTTTGTAAAGCAGCATAAAACTAATCACTTAGAGCTATAAAATGTGAGACCTTTTTTTTTAACCCATAAGCCTTTTACATTATATGTGCCTTTCATGTGTTTACGTTGACTCTTTTTGTTTCATTGCCTTTCAAAACTACGGATGGGGTAAATAGGTGAATTACAACAGCAATGGCCAGGAATGACTGACAAGCCCTGAGTGGTTATGTGGGGGAAGATGGTGAAGAGGCTGGAAAACCTGGACCACAGGTGTCAGTGTGTCCCAGCATCACTAACTGTAATCTACCTGCTGACCGGTGCTGGGATTTTCCTCAGGAGATATGACCATCATGTGACTTGAACCAAACTATTTAAAGTATGTGTTGTTTTAAACCAGGGGAGGGAGCGGGAAACCAGTCCACCAAAATCATCTAATGCACTGGACTCATCTTGAGACAGATGTTTACGTAAACTCCCAGATCGAGACACTAACTCCTAGTGAATTAACCTATGAAACCACCTTGCGCCTTGTATTGTTTAGTCATTATTTTTACCTGATGAAATCAGAATATGGGTCCAGAGGCCACACAGGTTCATAGCCTGAGAAAATTCAAGTGTCCTCTTGTTTTCAAATGCTTCTCTGATTACTATTAGTGTCAGAAATTTGTGGAAAAGCATTGTTTTAAGTCGCAACTGACATGAACATTAAAAATCTCCTCAGGTCTCTGAACCAGTTAAGAGTCGGAACGAAAATCCATGAAGGTGGACTTTGAATTTAAATGCAAAATAACTTGATAATGCTATGAGACAGTTGATAAATACCACAAGTAGAGATTATAGTATACCACATACCATCCTGGATGAATGGACATGTCTTACTCCTTTGTTTCTTTATATCAAATTTAGTGGTATTTGAAAACAAACTTTTTCAGAAATAAAGGACTTAACTAAGAGGAATAAAGGCTGAGAGCCTGAAGTGTCCTACTTTACCCAATACTAGCGATTAATGAGAAGTTTGTTCAAAGAAGAGAGTCTTACACTGCCTCTGCTAACACAATGACATACACCCCAGATGATCAGTTTATGACCTGAAGCTCTGGATGTCACTCTTAATGTTTTGCAAGTCACCTTTAAAAAAACTGCCTGTTTTGCATACCAATAACAGATATTCCCCTAGTGTACTTGGAAGGAAACTAAATGCCATCAAGGAAAGATGGCTTAAATTTTTTGTTTTACTTCCAACCACTGTCTGTTTGGTTAGGCTTTAGCAAACATAATCTAGGATGCTGAACTTGCCCAATGGTACCACAGCATTGTATGTTCCCAAGCATCTTATCAGGTTCATCAGCATTAATTACTCATATCTACAGTCATACACATAGAGCTGCAAACTTTGTATTTCTTTTTTTTTATTAACATCTTTATTGGAGTATAATTGCTTTACAACGGTGTGTTAGTTTCTGCTTTATAACAAAGTGAATCAGTTATACATATACATATGTTCCCATATCTCTTCCCTCTTGCGTCTCCCTCCCTCCCACCCTCCCTATCCCACCCCTCTAGGTGGTCACAAAGCACCGAGCTGATCTCCCTGTGCTATGCGGCTGCTTCCCACTAGCTATCTATTTTACATTTGGTAGTGTATATATCAAACTTTGTATTTCTACCTGTACACACTGGAATGTGTGTGTTTGTGTTTACAGAAATGGCTCCTACACCCAAATTCGCCTTATGAATCAGCCTTGTCTACTTAGAATAGAGTCAAGAGCCCAAATAGTTGCCCCTAGACTACAAGTTACATAAGCTCAGGGATTTGGTCTTATTATCTACTGCTGTATTTCTAGAACCCAGAATAGAGTCTGACATGTGGTAGGAAATTGCTAAATGGTTGTTAAATAAATGAATGTTACATGGCCTATGCACAAAAGGTCATGCAGTCTGCTCAGAGGAGAGTGCCCTAGGCTCAAATCTAGAGACTGTGTGTCGTATGCAAGATTCTACTGAGCTTAGTTTTCTGGTTTCCCAGGCCACCAAAAATTAAAAAGCAGCAAATTACAAGGGCATGGGGGAGTACCACTAGAAGCATTCTCAACATAATGAAAAATGAAAGCTGGCTTCCAATATTCAGAGAAAGGGATAGAAAAACTATGAAACTTAGCTACTAGTCCTCAAAACAAACAAACAAAAAAACCCCAAAAAAGGTATGCTTATTTAACTTTTGAGCACTTCAATGTTCCAGCATGCATAAGATTTATATGTATATACAAACACAGTGTATGTTTTTGGTATGATTCTGAATATTATATAGATGGAATCATATTGCCTGAAGTCTTCCAAGACTGGCTTTTTAGTATTCAAAATTATTTTTGAGATTCATCTATGTGTCCAGTTTGTCCATTTTCACTATATATGAGTAGACCACAAATTTTCTATTCTAATACAGATATATATTTAACTATTTCCAATTCTTTGTTTTTATTTTTATTATTTTTATTTTTATTTATTTATTTTTTTTTGCGGTACGCGGGCCTCTCTGCTGTGACCTCTCCCGTTGCGGAGCACAGGCTCCAGACGCGCAGGCTCAGCGGCCACGTCTCACGGGCCCAGCCGCTCCGCGGCATGTGGGATCTTCCCGGACCGGGGCACGAACCCGCGTCCCCTGCATCGGCAGGCGGACTCTCAACCACTGCGCCACCAGGGAAGCCCCAATTCTTTCCTTTTACAACCAGTTTGGATGAGCATTCCTCATAGATGCAAGCACAAGAGGTTCTCTAAAGTTTACACGTAGAAGTGGAATAGCTGGATTGTAGGGAGTGTACATTTTCAGCTTCCTAAGTACCACCAAATTGATTTTCTAAATGCTGGTACTACTTTACACTTGCACTAGCAGTTGAGAGTTCCCATAACTCCACATTCTTGTCAACATTTTGCATTTATTGTATCTCCCCTTTCTCCCACTCCAATACTGCCCCTTCCCCTCCCCAATGGCCACCACTAGTTTGTTCTCTGTACCTGTGAGTCTGCTTCTTTTCTGTTATATTCACTAGTTTGTTGCATTTTTCAGATTCTATGTATAAGTGATATCATACAGTATTTGTCTTTCTCTGTCTGATTTATTTCACTTAGCATAATGCCCTCCAAGTCTATCCATGTTGCTGCAAATGGCAAAATTTTGTTCTTTTTTATGGCTGACTAGTATTCCCTTGTGTGTGTGTGTGTGTGTGTGTGTGTGTGTGTGTGTGTACACACTTCTTCCTTATCTGTTCACCTGTTGATGGACCCATAGATTGCTTCCATATCTTGGCAATTGTAAATAATGCTGTTAGGAACATTGGGTGGGGTACATGAATCTTTTCAAATTAGTGGTTTTGTTTTTTTCAGATATATATCCAGGAGTGGAATTGCTGGGTCATGTGGTAGTTCTAGTTTTAGTTTTTTGAGAAACCTCCATACTATTTTCCACAATGGTTGCACCAACTTACATTCCTACCAACAGTGTACAAGGGTTCCCTTTTCTCCACATCCTCGCCAACATTTGTTATTTGTGTTCTCTTTGATGATAGCCATTCTGACAGGTATGAGGTGATATCTCAGTGTGGTTTTGATTTGCACTTCCCAGATGATTAGCAATGTTGAGCATCTTTTCATATGCCTGTTGGTCATCTGCATTTCCTCTTTGGAAAAGTGTCTATTCAGTTCTTCTGCTCATTTTTCAATCAAGTTGTTTGTTTTTTTTGATGTTGAGTTGTAAGAGCTGTTTATATATGTTAGATATTAATCCCTTATTGGTCACTCCACCTGAAAATTTTCTCCTATTCAATAGGTTGCCTTCTCGTTTTGTTGATGGTTTCCTTTGCCGTGCAAATCTCTTAAGTTTAATTAGGTTCCACTTGTTTATTTTTGCTTGTATTTCCTTTGCTTTAGGAGATGGATTAAAAAAATATTGCTACAATTTATGTCAAAGAGTGTTCTGTCTATGTTTTCCTCTAGGAGATTTCTAGTATCCAGTGTTACATTTAGGTCTTTAATTCATTTTGAGTTTATTTTTGTGTATGGTGTTAGAGAATGTTCTAATTTCATTCTTTTACATGTGGCTGTCCAGTTTTCCCAGCACCACTTATTGAAGAGACTGCCTTTTCTCCACTGTATATTCTTGCCTCTTTTGTCTTAGATTAACTTATCATAAGTGCATGAGTTTATTTCTCAGCTCTCTATTCTGTTCCATTGATCTATGTATCTGTTTTTGTGCCCATATCAGACTGTTTTTGTGCCCATATCAGCCCATATAGTCTGAAGTCAGGGAGCCTGACTCCTCCAGCTCTGTTCTTTTCTCTTTATATATGTTTCTTTATAATATGTTTCAAAATCAGGAAGCATGAGGCCTCCAGCTTTGTTTTTCCTTCTCAATATTGTTTTGGCTATCTGGGGTCCTTTGAAATTCCATATGAATTTTAGGATGTCTTTTGTATATCTCTCAAAAAAATGCCATTGGGATTTTGATAGGGATTACACTGAAAATGTGTCACTTTAGGTAGTATGAGCATTTTAACAATATTAAGTGTTCCAACCCATGAACATGGGATGTTTTTCCATTTATTTGTCTTCTTTAATTTCTTTCAGCAACGTTTTGTAATTTTCAATGCATAAGTCTTTCCCTTTCTTAGTTAAGCTTATTCCTAAATATTTTATTCTTTTTTAATGCTATTATCGATGGGATTGTTTTCATTTTCTTTTGGGGTTGTTAATTGTTAGTGTACAGAAACACAACTGATTTTAATGTGTTGGTTTTTATCCTGCAACTTTGCTGAATTCATTTATTAGTTCTAACACTTTTTTGTGTGGGGTGAGTATTGGGGGTTTTCTACATATACAATTATGTTGTCTGCAAACAGATCATTTTAATTCTTCCGTTCCAATTTGGATGCCTTCTAATTTCTTTCTCTTGCCTGATTGCTCTGGCTCAGACTCCAGTACTGTGCTAACTAGAAGTGATAGACTGGGCATCTTTACCTTGTCCCTGATCTTAAAGGGAGCACTTTCAGTTTTTTACCATTGAGTATGATGTTAGTTGTGGGCTTTTCACATGTGGCCTTTGTTGTATTGAGGTCATTCTCTTCTATTCTTAGTTTGTTAAGTTTTGGGGGGGTTTTTTTGTTTTTTAAATCATGAAACGGTGTTGGATTTTGTCAGATGCCTTTTCTGCATCGAATGAGATGATCATGTGGTTTGCGTCCTTCATTCTGCTAATGTGGTGTTATTACACTGATTGAGTTTTGTATGTTGAAGCATCTTTGTATTCTCGGAATAAATCCTGCTTGGTCATGATGTACCATCTGTTGAATTTGATTTACTAGTATTCTGTTGAGGATTTTTACATCAATTTTCATCAGGGATATTTGTCGGTAGTTTTCTTGTAATATCTTCTCTCATTTTGGTATCAGGATAATACTGGTCTCATAGAATGAATCTGGAAGTGTTTCCTCCTCTTCAATTGTTTGCAAGGTTCAAAAAGGATTGTTGTTAGCTCTTCTTTAAATGTTAAGTAGACTTCTTCAGTGAAGCCATTTGGTATTGGGCTTTCCTTTGCTAGGAGATCTTTTTTTATTACTTATTTTATTACTTATTTAATCTCCTTATAGGTCTGATCAGACATTGTATTGCTTCATGATTCAGTCTTGATAGGTTATATGTCTATAAAAATTTATCCATTTCTTATAGTTATCCTATTTGTTGGCATACCTCCATAGGTTTTAAAATTAATATTCTCCTGCTACTGGCAATATATGAAACTATTTATATCATGGCCTTCTCATCAGCAGTTTTGAAAATATTTTTTATAATTAATTAAACTTTAATAAGTGAAAAAATTATCATTTGTGGCACTACTTTGAGTAAATGTGAACATTTTTTTCCTCTGTATTTGCTTCAAACCTCCTAAATGTAATCCATCATTTTGAACAGAAGTGAGAAAAGGTGGTAATGGTTGTGTGACATATCAGGTGATAACTTTTGAACAGTGCTTTGAAAACATTTTCTGTAGATATCAGATATTTCCTAAAGTATCACTACCAAGTGTACTTTCCCCAGAATGCTTTTCCAAGTCAGAAATGAAGCAGAAAAACAAGTTGCCTTTTGATAGGAAAAAAAAAATGAATGATAGCATGAGTATGACAGATAACAAAAACCAAATTGTATTTGCTTTTAAATTATAGACAGATATAAATGAAAACGCATTAAACTCAGTGTCTCTAATTGTGTTACACTTTGTTAAGAGTTAAGAACCTTAATTAGGTAATGATACCAGAAAAGGAGTCACTGTGGGCCATGCACAAGGTAGATAATCCACAGATGATCTTTCAAAGTCTAGGTTTATGCACATAATAGACATGCATATGCATACATAGAAAGAGAAGAAAAAACATAAAAGGCACACTTTAAAATGCAGATATTTTATAAATTAAAAATATAGCTTCAGACCTAGGGGAAATTTCTAGCTACAATGGCATGAAGAAGTCAGAGAATTCTCTTTTCATAAAGAAAGTGTAAACTGGACAAAATGACCATAATCAACCACATCAGAGGTCTGGAAATTGTCCCAAAGCAGACAACAATCTGAGAAGAATTTATTCTTGAAAAACCGGTAGAACTTTGGGTAAATGCAACTGGGGTCTACTTCCTTCTTGTCCGGGGATATTCTCACTTATGTCCTCCTTGCTCATTTGGTGACCAAAGCAAGACTGGGTAGAAAATCAGCAGCACTGCTGCCAGAGGGAGAACACTTGTTTGGGAATGGGGCAAAACTCATGACTTTGACAAACACGATAAAGAATAAATGAGAAAAACCCACAGCTCTACTATCTTGAGGTTGTGGTCCTGTTTGGGGCAAGAAGTGAACAAACAGAAATTGTATGGGGAGATTCTAGAAAAGAGAGCTCTATTTAGAGGCTAGATAAGCTCTCTACAAAAACCATGGTTGACTGAGGAACTACTGGCATACACAGGGGAAACCTGAGGGAAGCCAGTTAGAAGCTAAAACCAAGAATGACTTGAGAACCGGCTGAATGTTTAACATACTCCCCAAACCACATGCACATTGATTTTCAGAGGTGAATATCTTATGGGCTGGCAGTGTTTGAGTACAACCTCTAGCCAAATCATTGGCTGACCCCTAGGTTATACAGAAACAAGAGTGACCTCTATTAAGCCAGGCTAAAAAATCAAAATAAGAATAAAAAACTAAGCCAGTGACTGCCTACGGGGGGAAATATTTTGCATTTTAAGCTCAGACAAGGTACAAAAAGAAAAAAAGCAGAAAAATAAATCAGAACCCAGAGTTGCTACCATACATTATCAATTACAATATATAAGCTGTCCAGTTTTCAGCCAAAACTTATAAGACAGTCAAAAAAAATGTAACCCATGCACAGAGGGAAAAAATATAGTCAATAGAGCCTAACTCTGAGTGGGCACAGATGTTGAGTTTAATTCATATGCACAATGTATCACAGTAATGACCCAACGAATAGGGAACCTTAGTAGAGAAAAATGCACTAGAAAAGAAAAATGGAAATTTGAGAATTGAAAATATAATAATCAAAATGAAAGAATGCCTAGGATATTAGGGCTCAACAGTAGATTCAAGATGGCAGAAGAAAGAATCAATGAACTTGAAGACAGAGTAAGAGATACTATTCAATCTAAAGAATAGATGGAAAAAAAAAAAACACTGGAGAAAAATGAATAGAGCCTCAGATACTGGATGATAATGCCAAGCATCACAGTATTCATGTAATGGAATTCTTAGATGCATAGGAGAGAAAGGAAAAGGCAGAAATCCCTATCAAAATTACAGCTGGTTTATTGAAGCAATTGACAAGCTGATCATAAAAATTATAGGGAAATGCAAAGAAGATAGAATAATCAAATCAATTTTTAAAAAGAACAAATTTGGAGAACTTATACTAAATTATTTTAAAACTTTCACTAAAGCTACAGTAATCAAGACAGTGTAGTATCAGCCTAAGGATAGACATATCAATCAATGCAACTGAATACACAATCCAGAAATAAACCCTTACATTTTTAGTCAGTTGATTGCAACAAAGATACCAAGACAATTCAGTGGGTAGGGGGCAGTGTTTTCAACAAATGGTGTTGAACACTTAGATGTCCACACATTCAAAAATGAACTTAGACTCTTTAGTCACCCCATACATAAAACTAACTCAAAATGTAAGAGCTAAAACAATAAATCTCCTAGAATAAAACAAAGAAGATAATCTTTGCGATCTTTTATTAAGCAAAGATATCTTAGATATGATACCAAAGCATGATCCATAAAAGAAAAATGTAATAAATAGTGACATTAACAATAAAAACGTTTTCAAAACACACCATTAAGAAAATGAAAAAACAAGCCACACAGACTGGGAGAAACTATTTGTAAATCATACAGTTTATAAAAGATTTGTACACAGAACACACAGAGAACTCTTCCAACTCAATAATACAAAGAGAAAAAAAAAAATCCAAAAAAAATTTTGAAAAAAGATTTGAATAGATATTTTAACAAAGAAGACATTTAAATGGCTAATTAGTTCATGAAAAGACGCTTGATATCATTAGTCATTAGGTAAATGCAAATTAAAACCACAATGGATTACACTACACGTTTACTAGAATGGCTATAATCCAACAGACTGATAATACCAAGCAATGAAGAGATGTGAAAAAAAACACAAAAAACCAGGATCCCACATATATTGCGGATGGAAATGTAAAAAGGCACAGACACTTCAGAAAATAGATATGTAGTTTCTTAAATAGCTGAACACAGTTATCATATGATCTGCCCATTCTACTCCTAGATATCTCTCCAAGAGTATTGAAAACATATGTCCATACAAATGCTTGCCTGTGAATGCTCATGGCAGTGCTATTGATAATAGCCCCAAACTGGAAACAATCCAAATGTTCATCATCCAGTGAATGGATAAACAAAATGTGGGATATCTAGATGATGGAATACTATTCAGCAATAAAAACGAATAAACACTGATACAACTGATACATCTACAATATGAATAAACCTAAAAACCATTATGCTAATTGAAAGGAGTCACAAAGAAGGCCATCTATTATTGTAAGATTCTTTTTACATGAACTTTCCCAAAAAGGCAAAACCATAGACACAGAAAGCAGATAGTGGTTGCCCAGGGCTAAATTTTGGAGTGATGATTAACTACTAAAGCGCCCAAGGGAACTTTTCATTTGTGATGATAGAAGTGTTTTGAAAGTGGATCGTTGCTGCACAATTGTGTGGTTGCACAATTTATAAGGTAGAAGGTATCCAATTATACCTCAGGAACACTACATGTATATACATGTGTGTGTCCATGTATGTATTCATATTTTACTGTCGGCTTTTCTGCTATCACGTTATCTTAAAGTCACAGAAATTCTCTCTCAGCTCCTCCAGTTTTCAATGTTTCCCACAGCGCTACACTTCAAGTCCCTTAAAAGAATCAAGACATTATCCCTCTATCTCTTTATTTCTTTACTGGCTGATCCACTTCATCCACTTTAAAGTTGACGCATTTCTCTTTGCAGAAGAAAAAGGAGATTCCTCTACTAGCTGAGTGCCAATCTGAGTATTAATATTTTTCATGTATTTCTGATATTTGTAGACAGGTATCATGTTATCTTGGATTTGATACATTTCTTTAGAAGCATCACCTGATAGAATTTACAAACAATAACATCTTAGTACCAGAGATTATATTAAAACCCAAGTATGGCTGACTACATACCTCTTGCGCTTAACTACTATCCTATACATTTCATTCTGCTTCCTTCTTCCTGTACTTTGCCATAGTCCCACTTGTATTCTTCCACCTCACAAGGCAGATGAGAGGAAACTTTTACCCAGAAACCCACAAGTACATAGCCTCAGGAACTGCAAGTAGTAGAAAATACCTCTGAACTCTTATCTTTTTTTTAACACAACTAAATTTAAGTATCAAATATTGCCTTGCTCAAGGGCAAATTTCATTCTGAGTGAATGAATTAATGATTCAAGGTACTTCCAAAACACAAATTGATCACAACTTCAGTGACATTTAAGAAAGACTAAGACAGTATTTCCCTAATTTACACATTTATAATATTGTGTTATTTACAAAGCAATTTTATGTAATTTAATTTTTCATAAAAGTACTTGAAGTGGGTATCATTAGCCCTATTTTACAGATGGCAGAAATAACAAGTTTATCATATCATCCAAGATGCAAGGAAGTAGAGGCTAGATTTGCCCTAACTCCAAATTCACTCTTCTTAAAATTAAACCACTAGACTGATGCAATGTTTCTCACTAAAAAAAAAAAAAAAAAAGTGTAAATCATAATGGTTCTCTTCTCTACTGGAAGTATGAAGAGGGCTGACAGCAGAGAGGCTGTTTATGCTGGAACATTTGGTGAAATCAGTGTTTGTGATCCCACATGCACACCAGCACAATCAACAGAGACCCAGGAGTATCTGGTCACTCCAAGTAGATTGTGTTCACCAAATGTTATCATCTTGATGGATCTGTGAACATTTCTTTCCTAACATGCAGATATAGCACTGTTTTTAGCCCAAGAATTCTTTTGGGAATGCAATTTATCTGCAAACCAATGAATTTTAAAGGTGAAATTTAGCATGCACTGTACCTTCTTATTAAAAAACAAATACAAGTTAACTTTTCCAACTGTAAAATTAGCAAATTTTAATTTGCTAAGTAATTAGCAAATTTAATCATCACAATCTGCTATGGGGCTAACTGTTTGCACTAATATTCTAGTCTTCTTTGGAGACACTGCCAGTCAGTCAATAAATATGTGAACATTTGATAAGTGTGTTTAATTTTATATCTATTCTCCAGTTGTTTGACCAATTTGTGCTTCACGAGGACCTGTAAAATCCATTATTTGATTTCATCCTTTCAATAGGAATGGCCAGGCCAGAATGAAATCAGAGAGGTAGATTGTTTTCTTGGATTAGGAAACTCTGGGTCAGAAGTTAGATATTTGCTTAAATGCTTATATTTCTCATAAGAGGCATGGATTAGTAAATATGACAGTTATATGACATATTATATATGACAGTTATATGACAGTTATAATTATGACAGTTATAATTAAGGAATGCTGTATTTACTTAAGCTAGCAAATGATTATTATATAAAATAAAAATCAAAGCAAGACATTGAATAATGAAGCTGAAAACCAGTTTTCTTTGCTCTGGATGTTATTTTAATTACTTGTTTTATTTATTTATTATTAGCTCAAGAGATTGATATTTGTCAAATATCTTACTATGCATTTTACATACATTATTTCACATGAATTAATCCTTCCTATTAAAGATTATAAAGGTAAAGTTATGTTTATCCCCATTTTAAATATGTTACCTAAAATTTAGGGGTGGTGGCTTGTCCAAAATCACATGACCGGTAAAATAGTAAAGTGGAGATTGGAATTCAAGTGTTTCAGATTTGGAAGAATTTACTTCTAGCCAATCAGGTACAAGATAGCAAACACCAGAATTTAAAACACCACACATACCTATGTGCACATGTATATATGCACGTCTCATCCACAAACATGTGTGCACACGTATGCGCAAATATCTAAACAATTTATAAATGTCAGTCGTTATGTATGTGAAATGCCTTTTCTTCTTGATGTTTTATTCCCCAAACAGGCATAGCTGTTTTAGAATTAAAATGGTTTTGCTCTCTGAGAGCCATGATACAAGAGACTGCAAAGGCTCTGAAGGAGTTATTTCATTCCATAGAGACCATATTACGCATGTTATGAATGTTTAAGATAGTCTGTCATGTCAACTCACATCTACTTCAATGACAGATTATTTTTCTTGCAGCACTAGTGGTATGAATATATCAGCTACCAAAAGTGGGGACATTTTTCTTGGAGTTCAGACACAGACAAAAAAATTATGATGGGACCACAAAACAGAATTCAAGGAGCATTAAAACTCTAACTTAAATCCACAAGAGCAAAGAAATGCAGCATTTCGCCAAATGATTCAGGAAGTATCAGAGTCCATAATTCGCCCTAGATAATGTCAGCTACATACAGCACACACAAACTCACATTTACTGAGTACGCCATGTGCCAGATACTATGGTAAATGCTATGCATGAATTATCTAATTTACTCTTCACCATAACCCTATGAAATAGAAATGATTATTATATCCCTTTTCAATATGAGAAAACTGAAGCTAAGAAAGGTCAAGTTAACTTGTTCAAAGACACTCAGCTAGAAAGAGACAGAGATGGGATTACAACACTGGCTTCAGAAGCTGAGTTCAAAACCTCTACATATATCGCACACGTGTAATATATTTGTACTGGAATGAAAAAACAAAAACAAATTTTAGCACCAGGGAAACTCAAATTTGCAAAGAGCAAACGTCAGAATGTCCAGAAGTCAATTCGTTTGACAAAATATTCAAAGGATGCTACCCATTCATGAGATATATTCAGGCTTCTAAAAAATCTTTTCTAGCCTCTCAATGCACTAGACTATAACTTCAAATAACATTTGCCTATTTTTGCATGAGGCTCTTGCTGAAATCAAAACAGCAAGGGGAAAATGTTTGAAGAGGGTAAAGGAAGGGCACTTTCCAATACACTTTTACCATTTTTTTAATAGAAAGCCATATTTGACCTACTTTTGTCCGAGATTTGTTTTGGCAAATAGGTCTCATCACTTGTGCCAAGTTTAAGCAACCCAAGCACCTTGAAATGAATCCTGAGATTGTGCCCAGAGAGCAGTGATTGATCAACATTGTCTGTTATGGCAGGGGTGTGGCAGTGTGCATGACCTGTATTTGACAACCTTCCCTGCCTAAGACAAATATATCCACCCCTCTTAAAATACGCTCCAAAGTAGTCTGTCTAAAACAGGCAAGGTGGAAAGAAGAAAGGAAGGAGGGAGGAAGGGCGGGAGGAAGGAAGAAATTTTTAGTACAATTATTTTGATAATTGATTAACAGGTAAAGGAGTAGATTTTAACCTGAAATGTACAGAATGACTAACTATATGGATAAAATTGATTTAATAATTATTGAACTTTCCACACATTTTGTTTTTGTATCTACCTGTCTCCTTCCTGTTCTATATAAGCAGCATATTGGTCCTTGCCAACAGAACTTTGCTCAAGCTATTTTTCCCTGTCAGTATTTCCTTCCCTCCTACTTTTCCTCCACTGAGCTGTAGTCTCCCCAGTCACATCCTGCCTCCTTGGTGAATCCTGGTTCAGGTGCCCTTGGGGAATATCTTAGAGGCTCTCTCTCAAGTGGCCTCAGAGGGACTTCACCTCTGATGATTTTACCACAATCCCAAATGGGGCCTTATAGCTCTACAGATGAGAACTCCAAAGGTCATCTAGCTGGTTAGAGACAGAACAGGGTATTTACACTCAACTTTTCCACATTCCAATTAGACCAGATTATCACTTCCTGATCAGCCAAATATAATCCTTTACTAACAACTAGAATAAACTGGTCCTTAGTCTCTAAACAAATTCCCTTAATTTCTCTTTCTCATTATTCACCAGCTCTTTAACGTGAATAGATTGTCTTCCCAGTGAGACTCTACAGTTCTGTGGGCTGAATTCTCTGAGGAACAGTGTGAAGTTGGGGAAGGAAAACGAGTTTAGCCATCAGAAGAAGATCTAGCTTCTGGTTCCAGCTGTGCCACATTCTTGCCTCTGCCACATATTAGCCATGTAACCTTGATTAAGTCATTTCTCTGAGCCTGTTTCTACATCCATATAATGGGTGAATAATTACCTTGTCTGTGGCCCAGGGTTGTTATAAGGACCAGTAAGGTGTTACACTGGCAAAAGATTTATAATGTATTAAATAGTATGCACATTGAAGCCATCTCACATTTCCTGTATGCCTTCCTCAGCCTTAGTTTCATTGACAGGGCAGATCACAGCATCCTGGACTTTTGTCATTTAGCTTCCTAAAGACTCTTTCCACACGTTAGCCGTGACCAGCCTGGGCTTTCCCTCTGGGCCCAGTCCCAGGGTCTTCAACCAGCAAAACTCTTCACAATATAAATATAACCTCTGGTACCATATCTGTGAGGGATTTGTTTTATTTCCTAGACTTTGTCAATGTTTACATTCATAAAGAAAAAGGATTGTTTTAATACTTAATACCACGTGGCATACGATGAAACGGCATCACTGCCATTTACGAGTTTATTCTGAAGAAAATGCAGTTGTCTACCTGCCAACATCTGAAAGCTATAAATAGTGAGAAAAATAGAGAAGCCTTAAAAGTCTATTGAAACATATTGGATTTGGAGAGTTTCTTGGATGGCCAGAGTGGAAAAATATTTTGCTAAAAAATAGGGAGTGTTGCTCCTATTGGCATACAGGCAGACAGTTTAGTTAGTATTTACTCAGCCTGTGGCGAGGGAACACTTGGCTGTTTATTTCAGTGGAGGGGATGCTGGGAGATGCTGTTTGTCTAGTCAGAAATGCCCTTTGAGACTGCAAGGCTACCTGTGACCAATTTTCAACTAAATTTATCTTTGGACTTTGTGTAAGTAATCCAGCTTTAACCAAATTCATTTGGTCTTCTATATAACCATGTCACAGAATCCTTACCAAAAATTTCCCTGCTTTGGTCCACAGTGATGGCTTCGCATTATTCAGTCAAAGCTGAATTTGAGACTTAAATGTGAGTTCTGGGTAAGTAGACTGAATTTTATTTAATGTAGGAAAAAACGATCACTTATTAAATAAAATAGACTGATATTCAACTAGTCATTTTCAAACATCTCTGCCCTTGCTTCGTGGTAGAATAAATAACACATACTATTGACTATCAATCGTTGTAGCTAGCTTTTTTTCTTTTTTTCTCCTACCGAATAAAAAGCTTGGTTTTTATTTTAATTTTTTCATCTTGACACAAACCCTTGTTGGAAAGATATTCTACGCACAAAGAAAAACAAAAATTCCAAACAGTACACAAAGGTATATAGTAAAAAGAAAGTCTCCCTTTATGACCCTCCTACCCCATCCAACCCAGATACCCTATGAAAAGCTGCTGTATAAAAATAAAAATTTCTGTGCATAGAGAATGAATATTTTCCCCACTAGTGTTTTTTAGTGTAATGTACATGCTTTTTTTAGAAAAGACTTCAGGTACTAAGAATTGGATTAATTAAAATTCTTAATAACACATTGTTATTATCTGTTTATAGCCCTCTTTCATTTCTTTATCCACTTGTTTTGTGTTTTTATTTGTTTATTCATCTATTTACATATTTACTTATTAATATTACAATAATATTGACAATAATTCACATCTTCTTTTTTTTGAACCAAATACTCATATACCTACCACCCAGTTTAAGAAACAGAATATTAGCAATAAATCAGATTCCCCATGTGCCCTTCCCCAATTCTGTTCACCTCCCTCCATCTCCCAAGTAACCATGACAAAACATTGTATTTATTATTCCCTTTTTATAAAACTAGTTTTTGCAACATTTGTATTTTTCCCTAATTGTTGAATTTTTTCATTTTTGAAACTTATATAAATGGAATAATTTCTCCTGGTACTTACTTTTAACATAGAAAAAGTAACATTGATGACATTCACCCATGTTGATGTATACAGATGTAGTTCATTAATTTTCACTTCCCTACAATATCTCATTATATGACAATTCCACAATTTAGTTATCTATTTTTCTCTTGACGGACTTTTGGGTCATTGCTAGTTTCTTGGCTAGTACAAACACTGACTTCTTCTTTCTTTTGTTTTTTAATTTTTGAATATTATTTTATTTATTTTTTATACAGCAGGTTCTTATTAGTTATCCATATTATACATATTAGTGTATACATGTCAATTCCAATCTCCCATTTCATCACACACTCCCCCCACCACTTTCCCTTCTTGGTGTCCATACCTTTGTTCTCTACATCTGTGTCTCTATTTCTGCCATGTAAACAGGTTCATCTGTACTATTTTTCTAGGTTCCACATATATGCATTAATATACGATACTTATTTTTCTCTTTCTGACTTACTTAACTCTGTATGACAGTCTCTAGATCCATCCACGTATCTACAAATGACCCAATTTCGTTCCTTTTTATGGCTGAGTAATATTCCATTGCATATATGTACCACATCTTCTTTATCCATTCACCTGTCGATGGGCATTTAGGTTGCTTCCATGACCTGACTATTGTAAATAGTGCTGCAATGAACATTAGGATGCATGTGTCTTTTTGAATTATGGTTTTCTCTGGGTATATGCCCAGTAGTGGGATTGCTGGGTCATATGGTAATTCTATTTTTAGTTCTTTAAGGAACCTCCATACTGTTCGTCATAGTGGCTATATCAATTTACATTCCCACCAACAGTGCAAGAGGGTTCCCTTCCCTCCACACCCTCTCCAGCATTTGTTGTTTGTAGATTTTCTGATGATGCCCATTCTAACTGGTGTGAGGTGATACCTCATTGTACTTTTGATTTGCATTTCTCTAATAATTAGTGATGTTGAGCAGATTTTCATGTGCTTCTTGGCCATCTGTATATCTTCTTTGGAGAAATGTCTATTTAGGTCTTCTGCCCATTTTTTGATTGGGTTGTTTGTTTTTTTAATATTGAGCAGCATAAGCTGTTTATGTATTTTGGAGTTTAATCCTTTGTCCATTGATTTGTTTGCAAATATTTTCTCCCATTCTGAAGGTTGTCTTTTCATCTTGTTTGTAGTTTCCTTTGTTTTGTAAAAGCTTTTAAGGTTCATTAGGTCCCATTTGTTTATTTTTATTTTTTATTTCCATTACTCTAGGAGGTGGATCAAAAAAGATCTTGCTGTGATTTATGTCAAAGAGTATTCTTCCTATGTTTTCCTCTAAGAGTTTTATAGTGTCCGGTCTTACATTTAGGTCTCTAACCCATTTTGAGTTTATTTTTGTGTATGGTGTTAGGGAGTGTTCTAATTTCATTTTTTACATGTAGTTGTCCAATTTTCCCATCACCACTTATTGAAGAAACTGTCTTTTCTCCATTGTATATCCTTGCCTCCTTTGTCATAGATTAGTTGACCATAGGTGCATGGGTTTATCTCTGGGCTTTCTATCTTGTTCCATTGATCTATATTTCTGTTTTTGTGCCAGTACCATATTGTCTTGATTACTGTAGCTTTGTAGTATAGTCTGAAGTCAGGAAGTCTGATTTCTCCAGCTCCGTTTTTTTCCCTCAAGACTGCTTTGGCTATTTGGGGTCTTTTGTGTCTCCATACAAATTTCAAGATTTTTTGTTCTAGTTCTGTAAAAAATGCCACTGGTAATTTGATAGGGATTGCACTGAATCTGTAGATTGCTTTGGGTAGTATAGTCATTTCCACAATATTGATTCTTCCAATCCAAGAACATGGTATATCTCTCCATCTGTTTGTGTCATCTTTCTTTCATCAGTGTCTTATAGTTTTCTGAGTACAGGTCTTTTACTTCCTTAGGTAGGTTTATTCCTAGATATTTTATTCTTTTTGTTGCAATGGTGAATGGGATTGTTTCCTTAATTTCTCTTTCTGATCTTTCATTCTTAGTGTATAGGAATGCAAGAGATTTTTGTGCATTAATTTTGTATCCTGCAACTTTACCAAATTCACTGATTAGCTCTAGTAGTTTTCTGGTGGCATCTCTAGGATTCTCTATGTATAGTATCATGTTAACTGCAAACAGTGACAGTTTTACTTCTTCTTTTCCAATCTGTATTCCTTTTATTTCTTTTTCTTCTCTGATTGCCATGCTAGGACTTCCAAAACTATGTTGAATAATAGTGGAGGGAGTGGACATGTTTGTCTTGTTCCTGATCTTAGAGGAAATGTTTTCAGTTTTTCACCATTGAGAATGACGTTTCCTGTGGGTTTGTCGTATATGGCCTTTATTATGTTGAGGTAGGTTCCCTCTATGCCCACCTTCTGGAGAGTTTTTATCATAAATCGGTGTTGAATTATGTCAAAAGCTTTTTCTGCATCTCTTGGGATGATCATATGGTTTTTATTCTTCAATTTGTTGTATGGTGTATCACATTGATTGAAGAATCCTTGCATCCCTGGGATAAATCCCACTTGATCATGGTGTATGATCCTTTTAATGTGTTGTTGGATTCTGTTTGCTAGTATTTTGTTGAGGATTTTTGCATCTATATTTACCAGTGATATTGATCTGTAATTTTCTATTTTTGTAGTATCTTTGTCTGGTTTTGGTATCAGGATGATGGTGGCCTCATAGAATGAGTTTGGGAGTGTTCCTTTCTTGCAGTTTTTGGAAGAGTTTGAGAAGGATGGGTGTTAGCTCTTCTCTAAATGTTTGATAGAATTCACCTGTGAAGCCATCTGATCCTGCACTTTTGTTTGTTGCAAGATTTTTAATCACAGTTTCAATTTCATTACTTGTGATTGGTGTGTTCATATTTTCTATTTTTTCCTAGTTCAGTCTTGGAAGCTTATACCTTTCTAAAAATTTGTCCATTTCTTCCAGGTTGCCCATTTTATTGGCACAGAGTTTCTTGTAGTAGTCTCTTAGGATGCTTTGTATTTCTGCAGTGTCCGTTGTAACGTCTCCTTTTTCATTTCTAATTGTATTGATTTGAGCCCCCTCCCTGTTTTTCTTGATGAGTTTGGCTAAAGGTTTATCAATTTTGTTTATCTTCTCAAAGAACCAGGTTTTAGTTTTATTGATCTTTGCTATTGTTTTCTTTGTTTCTATTTCATTTATTTCTGCTCTGATCTTTATGATTTCTTTCCTTCTACTAACTTTGGGTTTTGTTTGTTCTTCTTTCTCTAGTTCATTTAGGTATAAGGTTAGATTGTTTATTTGAGATTTTTCATGTT
This sequence comes from Globicephala melas, assembly GCF_963455315.2. Classification (NCBI taxonomy): domain Eukaryota; kingdom Metazoa; phylum Chordata; class Mammalia; order Artiodactyla; family Delphinidae; genus Globicephala; species Globicephala melas. The sequence goes on along the minus strand of NC_083327.1, from coordinate 64,569,831 downwards.
TTTCGAGGTAGGCTTGTATTGCTATAAACTTCCATCTTAGAACTGCTTTTGCTGCATCCCATAGGTTTTGGATCGTCGTGTTTTCATTGCAATTTTTCTCTAGGTAATTTTTTATTTCCTCTTTGATTTCTTCAGTGATCTCTTGATTATTTAGTAATGTACTGTTTAGCCTCCATGTGTTTGTGTTTTTTAATGTTTTTTCCCTGTAACTGATTTCTAATCTCATAGCGTTGTGGTCGGAAAAGATGATTGATATGATTTCAATCGTCTTAAAGTTACCGAGGATTGATTTGTGACCCAAGATGTGATCTATACTGGAGAATGTTCCATGTGCACTTGAGAAGAAAACGTAATCTGCTGTTTTTGGCTGGAATATCCTATAAATATTAATTAAATCTATCTGGTCTATTGTGTCATTTAAAGCTTGTGTTTCCTTATTAATTTTCTGTCTGGATGATCCGTCCAGTGGTGTAAGTGAGGTGTTAAAGTCCCCCACTATTATTGTGTTACTGTCGATTTCCTCTTTTATAGCTGTTAGCAGGTGCCTTATGTATTGAGGTGTTCCTATGTTGGGTGCATATATATTTACAATTGTTATATCTTCTTCTTGGATTGATCCCTTGATCATTATGTAGTGTCCTTCCTTGTTTCTTGTAGCATTCTTTATCTTAAAAGTCTATTTTATCTGATATGAGTATTGCTACTCCAGGTTTCTTTTGATTTCCATTTGCATGGAATATCTGTAGCTGGCTTTAGTTCATGAAGCAATTTATGTTTTACTTCATTTCTTGTTTGAAAGCCCATTTTAGGTTTTCACTAACTACTCTTATTGCCAATCTGACACTGACATAGGGAATACTTGAAGAATGTATTATTTTTCAAACAAAAGAATTTCAAGTTTTAGACTTTTGTAAGAGTTTAAAGGAGAGAATGTCTATAAGAAATGCAAATATATGTTTCCTGGATCGTGATTAAGTAGCAGTTACTATTTGTTTATCAGTTTTATTTCCATTGGCTTTCATTTTCATGTGTAACTTCACAGGGTTTTTTGTTTGTTTGGGGGGGTTTGGTCATTAGGCTGCTCAATTTGATAGTTCTTCTGAGCCTGGCAAGATACTGAGTGTGGACTGTACCTTCATAATAGTTTATAAGTGTTTGACCAGCATAAAAGTCAAGCATAAAGATTTGTGAAGCACAGTCTCAATTTGGGAATTTTTATCTACTCTTTTTGCTTCTATTTCCCTATTTCTTTCCATATTCCTATTTCTGCATCATTAACCCTTCAATCTTCTCAAAAATTCTGTGAATAATTATTATGACCCCATTCTATAGATGATAAAGTTGCAGTCAGGGGAAACAAGATCCTAGCATAGTAAGTTGCATGGCCAGGATTTGCCACTCCCTGAGTTTGACTTCCACACCCAATCTCTTTCTGCAGGCCTCTGAGTCTCACGAGGGCAAGAATTTGCAGCCCAAGCTTCCTGTCAAGTTGACAAATGTGTTAAATCAAAGGAAAAGGCCTCCATGTTAGGTTGTCAAGGGGTCAGTTCACCCAAGCCTTAACATCCTCCTTAGCTCTGTTCCCATACAGCAGCCTTTCTCGAGCTCGTTGCTGCAGCTACATAATTCAAACGTGGGGGGAGCCCTAACTTGGAGGATTTTGACAGTTGGGCTGGAGTCCATGTAGGATAGACTTTGCTTGTGCACATCCCAGTGAGCTATGTTTAACTTACACCATACCAGAGGATCAAGGCATCCGAATTAAGAGCTACTGCCTGGTGCGTTATATACACAGAAACTACTTCTATCTATGCTAGAAGAATTGAGAATTCCACACAAAAGGGGGAAGGCGTACACTGCAAATAAATGAAATTTGGAGAACCTAAAACTAGAACAGCACCAAATCACCTGCTTTTACTTCCAATTTGTGGTTCAATTGTCTCCCATTAGTTTCTTACTGAAAGCATCACACTATACATTTTAGTATTTAAAAGAATGATTTTTAAACACTTAAGATTTCTATAGACATTCATCACTGGAAGTTTTAAAATTATAACCTCTCAACTATGCCCCAAAAAAATAATAATAATGTCATAATACTACTCTCCAGGAGTCAGCCATCTATTTCTTTGCTTTTGAATGTCAATATCAGGAATTAAATAAAAGCCAAATATATTGCCAGTTGCCATTTTTATTTAAGTCATGGAAAGGAAAGAAGAAAGGAAATACACAGAAGGAAGAGGGAAGAAAGTAAGGACACGAATAAAGAATCACCAAGCTGGAAAGTAGCATGACATAATAGAAAGTTTTGGATTTGGGAGCCAAATAGATCTAAACTCAACAACCAGCTCAGAAATTTACAAGATCTGGGTTATTTGGCAAAGTATTTAATTTCTCTGAGCATTAGTTTCTTCATGGATAAGAAATGATATCCACATCATGGAGATATTGTGAATAATGAACAAGTAAAAGGGACAGGTTTGATACTTATAGCTTCTAGACACTAGACATCATCTTGTCCATCTCCCTACCCTGTGTAGGAATCCTCTCTCTAGCACCTCTGTCAGAGAAAGGCCACCTGTGAGTGTGGAGCCTACAATCTAACAAAATAGCTATTTTTTACTTGGAGGGCATTATGCTAAGTGAAATAAGTCAGACAGAAAAAGACAAATACTGTATGATATCACTTATATGTGGAATCTAAAAAATACAACAAACTAGTAAATACAACCAAAAATAAACAGGCTCACAGATCTAGAGAACAAACTAGTGATTACCAGTGGGGAGGGAGAGGGGCAATATAGGGGTGGGGGAGTGGGAGGTATAAACTATTGGGTAAGACAGGCTACAAGGATATATTGTACAACATGGGGCCTTCAGTCCCCATGAAGGCTAATTTGGGCCTTCAGTCTTCTGACTATGAATCTTCATTGTAATTTGTAACCTTAAGAATGGATTTGGATCTTAGAAACTATTGGGATGGTTTAGGTTTATCTAATTAAATAGCCATTAATGTCAAAGAGGCATAATCCCATATTTATCTACAATATTCACCAAAAACTACCGTAAAAGGCTGTCATATTCTCTGTTGAAATCCAGAGATACTAAGTCTCTATGAAATGCCTAGAAATCCTTGTCTAATAGCTCCATCCATAAAAGGGAATTAAGTTAGTTTTGTAATCTCAGGCATTGTCAGTGCATCTTGGCTGTTTATTCACAATAAGACAAGGTAATGTGGATAATCAGGCCCAAAAACCTGTCCCAACCAGTGGGTGTGACAGGCCCTGGGGAGAGTCTGGCTCTCAGAAGAGGTTCAGCAGGGCAGAGGAGGCGCGGTAGCCAAGACAGGCAACATCTCTAATCCTCATTCAGTCAAAGCGACTGGGCACTCTGGGAAAAAGGACTATGTTAGGAACATCTCTGTGTTCCCATGGCCTTTCTCAGAGACTAGCATATCATAATAACCTCATCTGGGAGTTACTGTGTGCCTTTTTCTGTTCCCCACTCTGCTGGAGACACCTTACCTATGTCACCTCATTCAACTCCCACAAAATCTTGATGAGATGGGAATTGCTAACCACACTGTCAAAATAAGGGACTAAAGTCCATGTAAGCAATTAGTCCATGGCCATGTAGCCAGTAAGTATGGAGCAAGGATTTATTTACTCATTCATTCAAACATTTATTGAGCACCTACCATATACCAGAAACTGTCCAGGTGCTGGGGATAGGGTGCCTACTCTCATGATGTCTGCATTCTGGGGGTCAAGGAAAAAGAAATAAACAAGGAAATGAAACAAATACACAAGGTAATTCTAGAGAGTATTAAGTGCCAAGAAAGCAAAAAAGCACTATATTGACAGAGACTGCTTGGCAGGTGAAAAGAGGGTTTGTTAAGATGTGTTAGTCATGAAGACTTCTTCCAAGAAGTAAAATTTAAGCTGAAACGTGCATGAAGGGAAAGATCCAGATCTGAAGGATCTGAGGGAAGAGAGCAAGCAAGTACAAAAGCCCTGAGGCAGGAACAAGCTTGGTAGGTTTAAGAACAGAGGCGGGCAGTGGCCAGATTATGTTGATCTTTGCAGCCCGGGGGGCGGTGGGGGGGGGGGAAGAGTTGAGATTTTATTCTAAATATAATTAAAAAAAAAAAAAAACTTAGAAGGTTTGAAGCGAGAGGAGATATGATCTGATGTACAGTTTTTACAGATGAAAATCTCAATCTTACTCTTAACCTTAGGGCAATAGTGTGTTTCAAAGAGTTGGTGTCCAATTAGTATATAATAAAGGAATGACAGTGACATAATTCAAGAGGCAGGAATGATCCCGATAGGGGAGAGAGCATGAGACTCCAAAACAAGTGCAGTCCCTAAAGACAGTCAGCATCTGAGGGTGGACTGCTCAGTGGTTTCCTGGTCCCACCCACCAATCAAGGGTACAGACTCTAAGAGAAGTCACCCACAAAAGCAAGCCAGGAGGCAATTCTCGGATGGGCAAATGTACTAGGAAGACTCGCAGAACAGGAACAAAAGGAAGTGGCTCACTCAGAAGCCCAGGATTTATGGGCACTGAGAGGAGAGAAAGCAAGGGCAGGAGGCGTTAGGATGAGGAACTTGGAGAGTTCAGGGACTGACAGGGAGCATCACAACCAACACTGCCAGTTCTCTAAGATTCATTTCCGGGGAGCAGCGTGTAGGACTTGGAAACCATCACCTTCTGTTTGGTGTGGATGGTGCTGTGTCTTTGGGTAAAACGAGAGTGGATTCCACTCTGAGGAAATGAGAAAAGACAAGTCCAAGGAAACTGGGAAGGAAGGAAGCTCCAAGTTTAGCACGGTATTTTCTTAATTAACTTTCTCTGGTTCTTATTAGTATCCTCCTTTATTTTGTCAAGACATACATCACGTTTACTGAATAGCCTGTCCTGAAATTTTGCAGGATTATTGAGGTCACAACTATAGGCAAATTAAGCTGTGTGTACTCTGTAAACTTAAAGTAATTTTTATAAATCTAATAAATTCCTTATTCTCCCTTCTCTGTCTTTCCTGCTCTATTCTCTCGCCTTCTTTCTCTGTCTCTCAAACTCTCTCCTTCCTTCATTTTCTTTCTACCCCTTCCTCCCTTCCTTTTCACTTTACATGTTTGTATGTTCATAAGTCAAATAAAATAACAAAAAATGTTTGCAGGGAATCAATATGAATTTGTATCTTCTGTGAGTTTTTCTTTTATATTTTTTTCAATGTGAGAAAACATTCGCCCTTCTCCAGGCCTCAGGCACATTTTATATTAACCAGAATTTCTAAACAAACAAAAACTGAAAAGAATTTCTCCTCAGTGCTTCATTGGTTATTTCTGCGAGTTCGTTTTTATTGGGGTTTTTTTTTTGAGCATTATTCCCTTGGATCTGAAGACTTGGAATCATTTAAATCAACCAAGGGTTCCCTGACTATCTCTTCCATTGACCTGTGCTTCAGTTTCTGCTTAATCATGTTTATTTGATGCTCTTTAGTTCGAAGAGCCTTGCTGGAGAAAGCAAATGGAAGATAGGGGCTGAGGAGTTCTGCTTTCTGTGTGTCGGCCATTCACACTGCACCATCTGCCCCGGGCAACTGGTCTATTCCTTCCCTGTTCTCTTCTGGGCGGTAAACAGATTTACTCAGAGGAAAAAAACAAGGAGAGAACAAAGAGTACGCTACAAAGGGAAGGGGGATGGGAAGGGAATGACACCCATTGGTGCAAGATCACAGGCTGTTTACTCCTGCTACTGTCGGGACCCAAAGCCACCTGCTTGCTTCCACGTCTGCTCCGGCCTCGCTGCACAGCTCCCGCCAAAAATCATTAAGAGGAAATAGGGGTAATATTGCAAGGTAGTTGACTTTGTGTGTGACTGCCATAACTGCCATACACAGACATCCGTCTTCATCACCTCCAGCTTTCAAAACCCAGCTCAAGCAACTCCTCCACGACACAACCTTCCCTTGACCAGCACCTCCACCTGCCCACACCTCCCCAGAACTCCCAGCCAACCCTCCCTTCTCTGGGCTGCATCTGTATCTTGCACAGATCTCCAAAACTAGTCTCATCACGTTTTCTCATGCTGTTTTTATGTCTGTCTCTTAGTTGATTGGGATTAGTGTATTAGTTTGCTAGGGCTGTCATAACAAATTACTACAAACTGAGTGGCTTAAACCACAGAAACTGATTGTCTCACAGTTCTTGAAGCTACAAGTCTGAGATCAAGATGTCAGGGTCAATTCCTTCTGAAGGCTGTGAGAAGAAAATCTGTCCCGTGGCTCTCGCCTAGCTTCTGGTCGCTGGCTGGCAAACTGTGGTGTTCCTTGGCTCGTAAAGGCTTCACCCCGTCTCTGCCTTCGTGTTTACGTGGCACTCTCCCCGTGTGCATGTCTGTTTCTTCATATGGCATTCTTTTCATAAGGACTCCAGCCATATTGGATTAGGGGCTCACCCTACTCCAGTATGACCTCATCTTAACTTATTATATCTGCAATGAGTTTATTTCCAAATAAGGTCAAATTCTGAAGTAACTGTGGGTTAGGCTTCAACATATGAATATTGGAGGGAACACAATTCAACCCGTAACAATCGGGTTTCACGTTTTATTCATCTTTGCCTACCTGACACCTAGCTTAATGCCAGGTCTTTGTCTGAAGTCCAAGGTCTTCGATAATATCTGTTTTATTGGCTTAACTATCTCTGCCATTTTCAGTGCAGATGCAAGCCAAACTGAACCTGGTAGCTATACTTTGTTTTTTCCTGAAAGGTAGAAACATCAGGAAGTCAGAAAATCTCTGAAAATAGAGCAGATCCCTTTGATGCTAAGAAACCTCAACATGATCATTGGTGGCTTCGATAATAACATGCACCTCAGTCGTACTGCAAGAGGACTCCATGGACCATGCACGTCAAGTTCATTATCTGGCACATGGAGGTGACCCACCCTTTGCCCAGCTCCCATGACCTAACACATAAAGAATGGGGCCCTTGAAACCCAGGGACCACATTCATCCTGCAGATGCCTGCAAAGACAGATCCTCACTCCTCCTCCATTTCACCTTATCTCCTAATAGAATGTGAGCATGATGAAAGGCAGAGATGAACAGAGCACAGGGTTTTCTGAAAGAGGCTCACAGTCCGGTGGGAAAAGAGAATGTGGCACATATCACAACCAGGGAGCAGTGGGAAGCAGAGGCCAGGAAGATTGGGGTAGATGTTCAAAGGCGAGTAACAATGAGCCAGGCGAGGATGTGGGTGAATGTCTTTCCAGGCAGTGGGTATAGCTTTATAAAATCTCAGAGGTCAGAGAGCAGGAAGTCACTTCACCAGACTGTTTGGTGCTGCCCTAGGAGTTTGGGGTCGGGGTCAGATCAAGAGCATCAGACAAACATGCTGAGGAGCTTAGACTTCACACGATAACTGAAGGGTTATAAGCACTAGACTAGCACTACCACATATGCAGTTTAGAAAGATCACAGCAAGATTTTACTGGAGGAGGCCTGCATGCGTCAGAGAATGTAGGTTAGGAATGCATTATATAATCCAGAAGAGAAATCATCATAGGGGCATGAATTAAAGATGGACAGTGGGGGGCAAAGAGAATAAGGAAGAGGCTGTGGACACTCCCTGGGTCCCCCCAGCTCTCCTGGCATCCTTGCCAACATTTTCTTTGCCCCTCCTCCCACTAGGCTTGGGCTTGAAAGTCCACATCTCCCCACATCTGTGCTGCTTTTTTTGGAGACACCGCTTGGCCACTGGAGGGCCCTGCCCGTAGGCATAAACAACTCAAAGTGACTAGAAGTTCACTCTCCACACACCACCCTCACCACCACTAACCCCTCAAATCCCACAGTCCTTAACCAGTGATTATAACATATAAAATACAAAAGTCTGGTGGCTTTGATTCTGCTTGGACAAATTCCAAGGCATTAAGTTATACTTCAAAATTTCTCCATGGGATCAGGTTGAAACCATACTCTTCCCTGTCTTACTTCCCTTCCTCCTTTACCTGCTTCTCTGGAAGCACCTCCTGAATAAATCACTTAGACATGAGTCCTCCCCCTGAGATGTCCTTCTGGTGAACTTGTCCAAAGAAGATTTGAGAGCTACTGAAAACATTTTTAGTGGACAGACCTTGGTAAATATTGGATGTGAGAAGATCTGATATTAACTAGAAGAAAAACATTCAGTGAAACTCAAACTATGTTTACAAACAAGTATTTGGGAACCAAAAGGACAAATGCTATCCAAGTAAAATGTTAACTTTATGTCCAATTTTTATTCTTCCTTTGACTCTATGGGGGGAAAAAGTCTTTTGATCATTCAATCGCTCAAGATTTGTTACTCCAAATTTAGGGCCAATAGGATGCCACGGAAATCTGACCTTCTCTACTAGGATTTTAATGTGATTACCTTTGTACGAAGAAGGTAAGAATGATTGGAGGCACCTGCCGGGCCTCGGGGTCCTCTCCCTCATTTGCCCCCTTCTTCCTTCTCCTCTTCCACTTCCATGTTGTCACTGGGTTTCTCCAAAGGTTTCAAATTCTGCACTTCCCAATAACGGGTACTGCACAGCATTCTGAACTGACTGTTCTAGTTCTGGCCACACTTGCCCTACCTTTAGTTCTGAGCAACATGTTTCCTTATCTTCCTTTTTGTCTTTATAAACTGGTGAATGAACAACGGTGGGATATGTGTTACATTCTATGAAGTCTAAGCTCACCAGGTATGACTATAAAGCACTGAGAACGGTTTCCATTGTCACTTGTGGGTGAAGCCTCATATTCTGGAAATGTAGCTTAAGCATACTTCGAGTTTGCTACTGCAATCAAATAAAATTTACAACACAGCGAATCTGATACAGATGTAATGACAAGTATAATGAGTATCGTATTATAGGTGTTAACAAACCCTAAGCAGCTCACAGAAAGGTCACTCAATATCTAATTCTCACATAGGCAAAGTAAATATGTAGTTTTTCAGTTCCTTTTAGAGAATCTGTAATCGGTATTCGGGCAAATCAATAGTTCCCGAATCACACACAATCTAAACAAAAAAGCTCCTAGATTCTACCCCCTGCCCCCAGTAATGATGATTCAACCACCTCTGAGGGCCTACTTTATGTCAGCCACCATGCCGGGTGCTGTAGAAACAGGGAAAACAGCAGCGTGGTGTTCGTCATCACGCAATTCTCACTCGCAAGCCCCAGCATCTATAGGGCTGACATTTCTGGGGTTGCAATCCTACTCACTGTCTCCCCAGTTCTCTCACTGCCAGACTCTGCCCTTCATCAGAACAGTCCCTGCCCAGTGCCCCCTGGGCTCCAGCCTAAGGCCTCCAGTCTGTGGAAACCCTGGTGTGTAACAGTATGAGTGGATATTAAGACCAAATAACTTTCCCTGGCAAACCAAGATTTCAATACTGGCAGAATATACCTATAATGTATCACTCATTCGTTTACTCATTCTTTCATTCCATCAGCTTTTATTGAGAACCTGCCATTGGCTTGGCATATGCTAGACACAGGGAAACAGTAATGAACCTGATCCACAAAATCATCACTTCCGTAGAACTTCAACTCAAGGGAGAGGCTGGGAGACAGACTGCAAACAACACACAAAATAAAAGAGAAAAGAGCAGGCAGTGATAAGAATAAAACATGTCTTACAGAGTGACTGGGTAGGGTGGTCAGAAAAGTCCTCTCTGAGGTGATGACCTGTAAACTAAGGCCTACATAATAAGAAGGAAATAGCCGTACGTCAATCTTGGAGAATGGCATTCCACATAAAGGGGGTATCCGGTACAAGTCATACATCTATGTTTTATAGTAAATATCTCTCACTTATGAGAATGTGCCAGAGATTTCTATGGATGGCAATTGTGTTGTAGACGCTATCTAGAACACTGAGGAGCTAGAAGCTAAGTTTTAGTTGCTCGTTGGTTCCAGGATACCATCCCTGGAATTTGTAACTGTCGAGACGGAATGATTTTCTCACTTTATTCACCCAACCATTATGTTGGGCTGGCCAAAAAGTTCGTTCAGGTTTTCTGTAAGATGTTACGGAAAAACCCGAATGAACTTCCTGGCCAACCCAATATACATAGTACAGGATTAAGACAACAGAAGAGAACTGTGTAAGGTCTGGCTGTTTTCCTGCTGCTCGACTCCTCCCTCCCCCACCAATAACCTTAAAAGCCTGGCATCTTGCCAGCACAGTCTCAATGCTTCTCCTAATGTGGTGATATTGACCACTGATGCTTTCATATATGCATTCCATTTTCTGAGCAAGGAGAGGTTTGCTTGGTCAGATTTGCATTCTTTCATTAACTCTTCCTCCTCGTGACAGCTCCAAAAAGAGAGCAAAAGCTACCAGGTTTTGGTGCCATCCTTTAGTGGGTAATCTTTAGTAAGTAATCTTTTTCTGATTCTAGCCTCTGATTTTCAATAACTGGTGGCACGTTGAGTTCTCACTTCTCACACAGAATTGCAGTAGACGAGGAAGAGAAACAAAAACTAGGAAGACAGACTCGATATATTTTTAGTGCCCTGAGTTTTTTGTGTCAATAATACTGAGTATTGAGCTGAAAGCCGCCCTTGTGAGGGGAAGGGGAGTGAGCATTTTGTCGTGGTCAGTCCACACAGTAACAATGTCTTTCTTAGCTTGTGGTTTGTGGGTTTCCTTTGGCGCTCTCTGTCCCGCTAGATACTTTGCTGTTGTTTCCTAATTTAAAACTCACCATTTTAAAGTGCTCTGTTTTCCTACTTAATGTAGGAAAATACCCAAAATGTTCTAGTTTAATAAAAATTTGTTATAACAACATGCAAACTCATAGTTTAGGAGGTTACAAACATCCAATATCCATGTCACTTATAGTCAGTTTTTAGGACACTGTTGCCACACTACATTCCTGTTGTGTTAGTGCGATGGAATTCACCTGACCCAAACATCACCAAGGCTCTACAGAAAGGATATTCCTGTGGGAATTAGCCCCCGCCATTAGAATGAGAAAAAAGTTGTAAAACTCTGTGTTACCAGACACTGACCATAGACTTCCAAGTCCTTCCCTTTACTTATCTTTTACTCTTATGCAACAAGATGTAACTTTGTTTACTCTGCGTTCAAATTCCAACCATAGCACACTGAAATTGTACTTGGACTACACTTGCATTTCCTGCAGTTATACAGTCATCGTTCTCTACTTACATGCTTCTCTTACTTCTCCTTTAACAGAGTGTGGTAAGCAGTGGTCAAGGGTGTCTAAACCTACTCTGTAGTGTTTAGGACTGGACTTTCTATAAGAAGTAACAATGTCTTGAATATTCTTTCCCAAGAACTTCAGAGGAAGTTCTTAATACTTCTTGTATAACACTGAAATAATCAGACGGTCACTTCAAATAATTCAGTTGTGCATTTAGCAATTAAATAAGAATGTTTAAACCTGAAAATCTCCTAACGTCCACCCTCGGTTAGTCGGGCTTTATCTGGATCTTCAACTGCTAAACTGCTTTATAAAATATCTGGAGTTTCTGCATAGGGTGTGCAGGCACAGGTATCAGTAGTAGAGGATTTTGAAAGCAATGACAGAATTTTTAATGAAGTGTATAAAATAAATATCCAACTTAGAAATGCAGGCATCAATTTAGAGTATCGACATAGCTTCACTGTCTCCACTCCAGAAATGTAAAAACTATTTGGGGATATGGCATTAACTTTCCCGTGCTTCGAGTGACTTACTAAGACTTTGGACAAGTCAATTTCCTTCAGAATACCTCAGCTTATTTCCATTTGTTGAACAGGAATGGGAACAGCTCAAAACAGATCTATCCATAAAGCTCTGACATCGCTTGAGTGGGAGTTATGTCAAAGAAGCGCCTCTGTAGTTGTTTTTATTGAATGATTCCAGAGGAGCACTTTCAATGACCACAACTCAATCTCCTATTAGACACTGGAAGATACTGCCAACACAACTGGGTGTCGAACTTTAGTCTGGATCAGTCTGTCTCATTAGCTGCAAGGTTATTAGCACATTACTTAGGGAAACTCATTAACTCTTTCAAAGGGAGTAATATATTGAATGGAAATGTAGCAACCCATGTGAGTAAGCGGACTCTTTCAAGCACTTTAGTGAATAAGAAAAACATTGGATGGCTTGTGCCTGCATCTAAGTTTTTGCCTTTGATCCCAGCTATCTGCTGTGGTTTCTGACTGGGTTTCCCCCTATAACTCGGGTTTCCTGTCTCCTCCCCCTAGAATGGCTCAAAATGCCTAGATGGGTGAAGCCTCTTGACCCACCCCAACCCTCCCTTATGTGGCCTTCTGGAGTTCAAACCAAACACAAATTGTGGATCAAAAGTGTTTTCTTATTTGACTAATGAAATTTATTCTGATTAATACCGTTCAATACACTACTGTGCCCTCGGGATATATGCATTAATATTTCCTACATATTAACGCATACTGATTGAGCATCTATTGTATGCTAAACACATACCCTAAGTTTCTCTCCCTACTATGCATCCATGTAACATTTTGTATCTTTTAGGTGGAATTTATCTTATTCTGCCTTATCCATTGAGTGTTGAGGTAGGCAGAATGCTACGATGACCCACAATAACCCACACTTTTGTACAATTCCTTCCCCTTGTGTGTGGGAAGGACCTGTGAATATGGTGGGAGAGCACTTCCATGCTCAGGTCATATTATAGGTCACAGTTGACCTAATCTAATCTCATCCATGAGACTATAAAAGGGACAGGGCTCTTCTTGGTGAAAGAGATTTGAAATGTGAGAGGGATTTGACACAAGGGGGATTCTCTGATGCTGGCTTGGAAGATGAAGGGAAACAAATGGCAAGGAACTGAGAGTGGTTTCTAGGAGCTGAGAACAGCCCTGGGCAGCCAGAAAGAAAGCACGTACTTCAGTCCTACAACTGCCTGGAACTGTGTGAGGTTGGAAGAGGACTCCAAGCCTCCAAGTCTCCAGATAAGAACTCAGCTCAGCCAGTACCTTGAGTGTGAGACCATGAGCAGTGGACAGGTGAGCCACACTCAGATTACTGAGTCACAGAAGAGTGAGCTGATAAATGGGTATTGTTTTAAGCCACTAGACTTGTGGGTAATTTGTTATACAGCAATAGAAAATAATACAAGTACCATACCTTACTGCTAGACTGTAAACTATCTTAAATCCAAGGTTTTGTAGACATCTGTATATCTCCTAGGTATCTTTGGAAATAAACATCCTAGGTTGACCTTTCCAGTGAGAATCACTTGCTATGTTTCCTTAGCTGGCTTATATATGGAGCATTTAAAAGTCCTACTAGTATAGGGCTAGTATAGACTCATTACTTTTAGGCCTAGATTCTTGTTCTGGTTTCAGAGAGACATGGGTCAATGTTTTCAAAATAAAAGAACATTAGGACTTCCAAGTACTACATTAAAAAAGAGGGGTAAGAGGCAAGGAATTGGAAGATTTTCTGAAACTTTTCTTTCTTTCCCATGATCGTTTTATTTGTTTCTCTTGCCAGTTGTGACATTATATAGGAGGAATAACTAACAGAGTTTTCAAAGACTCAGGAGTTAATTGGACGTAAGAGTTAGCCAAGTGGAAGTTAGCCAGAGGCAAAGAGGGGAAAGAGCATTCCAAACAAAAGGGATACTTTGTGAAATATCTGGGGAAAGAACAAAGCAGACCTGTTCAAGAAGTCCCAATATTTCCTTATGACTCAAGTCTAGTGTAGAAGGGGAGAGGGCAACTTCTGGAGCATGACAAATAAACAGGAATCAGAAGACCTTGACTTTTTCTCTGGTTCTAAGACCCCCTTTTAATGTGGGGGACCCAGAGGGCCAGCTACCATTCGAAGTTTAGTGGGTGTCTACTCTGGTACGATATAAAAGCTAATGCGCCTGAGTTCCTGGTGGGTTGGTGACGAGTGTAGGAGCTTGCCTGGGCTTTTGATGGCCTCAGGAAAATATATGACTTGGGCGCAAACAGCCCTGATCAAAACCTCGGAGAACTCCCAAGTGAAGCCCTACCACGAATGCCTTCTAATCTTGGCAACTGACAGGAAATAAATGGATTTGGATTCCCAAGATCTGTCAGAAGTGCAAGAGCAGTAATAAGTTCCAAGGTTCCCCAACCCTAGAAGAGTAGGAACATGGTAGGAGCATGGAGACCCTTCTTTGTGTCCAACAGAATTGCCCACTAGATCTACTGGATGAGTATATCAGCAGACAATGGGTAGATGCAAGACAAGTGACACCATACTCACTCTCCCCTTACACAGGCTTCTAACTTAGCCTGTCATGGATTTACCTAGCTGGACCCAGTAGTCTTGGCATTTCCATTTTTTCCTAAGTAAAACCTACAATTTCACTGTAGAACGATTCTTCTTTCTGTATTTACTGTAAGAGCTAGTGATCTTTCTTACAACAAGTTGATATTTTCAAGGGCAATTAAACTGCTCTTATCCTTCACAGAGAGAAGCTGGGTATTTTTTTCTCCTGTGGTTTTGATTCCTAAATAAGGTTCTGCTCCTCACTATTGCTAATGGGGAACAGGGCTGGAAAGGATAGAGTTAAGGTGAGTCACGCCCAGACAAGGCAGGGGGTCGAAGAAAAAGAGGCTTTCTCTCCAGAGAGGTCTTTGACATGGAAATGTGCCCCCTAAAGATAATGGGGAGGGGAGGAACCCTGCTGAGGCAGGAGTTGAGGAAGAGGAGACCAAAAAAACAAATGCCATCGACCTCCCTAAAACAAACAGGGAGAATGAAAGGATGCACTGTTGTGTTCCTCACAACCTCCTCAAAGGAGGGAGAAGGTGGCAGCGCACTTGCTCTGCACCAAGTCCTTCAGAAAAGAGATTCGAGGCTACACTCTCAAATGACAGCAGCTCGCACACAATTAGCACAGTGTAAAGCTTAGGTAAGTTGGGTTTCTTACTTTTCACATTCAGATTGTGAATAAAAGGGGCCCTGAGAGGGGAAAAATAGACTTCTGTTATTTTATCAATGGTTAATCAGTGAAATTCTAGAAAGAGTTTCCCACACTTCATTCAACCCCACTTAGGATTTTCAGGCTTTGACCAGCTCCTTGTCACTGTGATTTAGATTCTACTGTGGCCTGTTTCTTTCCTTCTTCAGAAGGCACCTAAATAATGTCAGTTGATGAACAAACACGGGGACCAGCCTGAAGTTTCCTCACCTTCTCTTGTGTAAGCGTAACTGTTACTTTGGTTGCCAGTTTAAAAGTCAGCTTTGCGAAGAAAAAAGTTAACACAGCAAGTCCACAGGCCACTGGTCAGAGAAAGCCAAGGAAGGGAAAAGCCTGGAAGCTGACCTAACCTTGTGACTGTATTGACTGAACGTGGTTAGGAAAGACTTGACACATACTGAGAACAGGTTCTTACAGCATGTAACCCCCTGCCCTCACTCAATACGTCCACTGAAATCACGGGCAGCTTGGTAGGAAATGGGATACTTCTCCAAGTGGTGGGAATCCAGCCCATTTTTCTCTTCCAGCTAAAGGGATGCTGCCAGGAAGCTGGGGGAGGGGTGATCTGTGCAGGAGGCTGATTGGCACGTGAAAGTGTGGGGAAAGATCTCCTCAACCTCTCCTTCCCCGGACCATTCAGTCACCCACATTCGAGGATGCTTGTTAGGGAAGGAGGCAATTGCTACTCCATGCTTTCTGTGCAAAGAATGAAGAGCCCACAACAGAAAGCAAGAGGGAAAGGAGGACTGCGTGATCTTCCCAGATATCTTCACATTTATGTAAACCAGCTTCTAAGGGGTGTCTGTGGAGGTGCCCCCACTCAGCTACTGAGGAAGTTGGGGTTCGTGTCTTTCTTATTTTGAAAACTAAAAATGACCTTCATTCTTAGGCAGAAAAAGATACACACACATATTTATATATAGCAAACCCTGTACTTCCTCCTCACCAGAGGCAGCCATGGGTAAACCTCTCTTTGCATGTGTGTGATACGTATGGTTAATTTGGTTTGGCTCACAAATAGAGATCATACCTAACACAATGTTTATTACATGCTTTTGCACTTAGCATCTCGTGAACAAATTTTCCTGCCAGTAAATATTCCTCTGTTTATTTTGAAAGGCTGCATGTGAGTTAATCTCTTTCTGAGCTGCATAAGCCCTCCAGGCAGAGTTGAGGAGATGGCATCAGAGGCACATCTGAAATCCCATAATTGCTTTGCCTCTGCCATTGATTCATCTGAGTCAAGAGTGTTTCCAGGGTGGGCACTAAGGCAGGGCTCTTCTTCAACTTCGCCCTCAGTCAGAGGTGGGAAAGGAGACAGGCAGGTGTCGGTGCTGAGTGAGGGCCCTGAAACAGGAAGGTCAAAGGGCACCCAGAGAAAGAGCTGACGAGCCACGAGCCACAAGAGCACCCCACTTTCCTGTTCTTCCCTTAGAGGAGCTTTGGCTACTTTTCCATCCCACTGACACCTTCCTATGGTTCCTTTCTTAGGTCCCAGATTATTATTAAAGCCCGAAGTAGATCAAGATAAACATTTTACAGTTAGATGTTGACGGCAGATGTCTCTCTTATCATGATCTTCATATTTCCAGTGTGGTCTAGACCATACATAAGTCCACTTCAGACAGACTGCACAGGAAACAGTAAAGGAGAATTGCTTATCTTCCCCTATTTTCCTCTTTTCCTTGTCTCGAACAAAGAGAGCTGCGCCTTGGTTTTCTCGTTGTCAGTCTCGTTTTGCCTTGTGCCTTTTCCCAAGGTCCCAGAGGATGGGACCCAAAGCAGCACACAGGGCAACTGGAGACGGCCTTCTCCAGCCCCTCAAACTGCTTCCACGTGACATCCCTAGGAGAGGAGTTCCCTCTGCTCAGCAGCAATGATTTCAACAGCGGAGGTAGAGCAGAAGGGAGGGAAAAAGCAGTGCAGGGACTGGTGGCATTATCATTCTAGACTTTAATCAATGTAGTTTTCTCTGCCTTGAAGGGGTTAAGAAGTTACATGGCTATATCTGCAAAGGCTCTTAGGGTCTTTAACTTCTCATAGGTTAGGTGCAATGTAAAAAAGTATAAATAAATAAATATACTTATGTCTTATAGGCAGATAGATGATAGGTAGATAGATAGACAGACAGATATAGATGATAAAACAGCAATTACAGCTAACTCTGACCACATAGTTCAAGTAGCCCTACTACATTTTCAGGCTCCTTTTTAAAACTAACATATGTCAAGTGTGACCTCATGTATTATCTCAAAGTCTGAGACATATTCTAGAAGAAAGCAGTCACAAAAAACAAATAAAATATAATGAGTGCTAGGGCAACAATTTGATTTCTTGCTTTGCTTACTAAATGATAGAATTATGTATAATGGGCAAATAACGGAAAATAACTCCAATATGAACAAGGCCATAATAATATAGTACAATAACTTTCAAACCCACTCCTTCTTGTCTCCTCTTACCACTGTCTTACTCATAGTTTATCACATTGTTGAGTGTTTACTATTGGCTAGACATGGATCTAAGGGCTTTACACATATTAATTCATTTAATCTTTACAACCCTATAAAATAACTATTATCCTGATCCTTGATTTACAGAGGAGGAAACCGAAGCATAGAGAACATAGGATACTTCCTCCCAGGTCACGGCTTGTAAGTCCAGGATTCTATGTCAGACCACCTAGCTTCCTGTGTGCTCTACTGGACCTCACTAAGAATTGGATCTTATTCCTTCTCTCTTTTCGTGACCGGTCTCCCTGCCTCCACTCTCTCTAGTCTATCCTTACGCAGCTACCGATGGAGTTATCCATGTGCAAATTACATCATGTCATCATGCCTATTTAAAGTCCATCAATGACTGCCTTTTGCCTACAGAACAAAGTCCAGCCTGCCTAGTGGACCCCAGCATGCTTCACATGCTCACCTGAAATGCCCTTTCAATTCCATTGTCTTCCCATCACTCACTTTACAAATGTGAAAGTAATTTTGCATTTTCTTTTCTCTGTGATTCATCACTATTTAGAATCCAGATGAAATTCCAGCTCCTCCATGAAGCCTCCCTCTATCTTATAGCAAGAAATAACTTCTCACTCCTCTTGCCTCCCACTTTATTCCCCTCTCATGATCCTTATTTTTGTATTTTATCTTTGCCAACTTCAGTGTGGTTTTTATGTGCTTATCAGCATTAAGTTTCCTCAAAGCTAAAGACCATAGCTTGCACAACTTTACACTCAACCATTCGTTACAGCACAGTAGGTGTTCAATAAATGTCAGTTGAATTGAAGTTGTGTTAGATTCTGTATTGGGTGAGAATACTATATGTTTGCCACTTATTTAGCTCACAGAGAAGGGTGGGAGAAGTTTGCTGTGAGTATGTGGGAAGGAAAATTCCCAAAAAGGGGGGGAAACCATGACTCAAAATATAAGGTCACTGAGTTATCAACTGTGGTCTCATATTTCTGCTGCATGAGTAAGAAGGGGAAACTACTCTGTAGCAGGCACAGCTTTTTTCTCCCACCTCCTGTTTACTATTCTCTTCAAGGGCCCCATCATGATTAGGCCTAACCGACCACTACAGAAATGTCTCCCCATTCCATGCAACGCATATTGTTTGCTTCAGAAAAAGCAGACTTGTTCATGGCCTAGTCCCTCTTCTTCTGCCTGTCCTAAATCCTCTTTGCTCCCATGAAAGCATTGTCTATAAGGGTGAAAAATAGAACGTTATTTGAAGGAAATGGATAGCACAGGTGATAAAACATTGCTTAAAAACATTTTTACAGAAAAAGACAAAGAAATAAAGAAGAGATATAAAGCACTAAAAGTATTGGGCACAGAAATGAAGAAACAAAAATTATAAGAAGTGAATAAAAAGCAAAAATGAAGAGGAATGGGACAACATTCAAGGGAAAGAAAAAAAAAATTGTTGCTTGTTTGTTAAGAGTGCTCTGGCCTCTACTGAAATCTAGAGCACTGCATCCACCTTATTGCCTAAACCTGGCTCACTCAGAGGTAGCTATAATAAAAACTGATATGCCTCTCCCAAAGAGGTAAAATGCTTGCCTTCAAATCACCAAACATCCTCAATAAAGACCTACATCTGCCGCTTAGATAAGTCCCTACTTTATATTGTTTGTTCACAGGTCAAGTCTGCATTTATATTATGCAGATTAATGAAAAGAATAGCACTGCTTACATTAAGACAATCTACCTGGATTTTATCCGTTCTCTACTCCCTTTTTACCAATATAACATATTCCTTTAATTTTGCCTCCTGCCAACCACCATAAACAGTAGCTTCAAAAATACAAATAAATGTTAGTTCAGTTGAATAACACTGAGATAGTTATCATACATAAAATGTAGAAAATCTCGACTACAGTCTTTGCATTTATGCAATCCTCCTGGCACAGGTTCAAACCATCAGTGAGTCTTCCTAGCAATTCTTTTTCATCACTTTGCTTTTAGAACCGGGACTCTATGTCTTTGTTTCAGATCCTGCAGGATTGCTCTTTCCTAAGGTATATTCCTAAAAATCTGATTTTCTCTCTACTCCTTCCTCCAGCCCTTGATTCTAGGTACCTCCTAAAATCTGTTCTTCTACTGTGAATTAGCAAGTCTTGGTTGAAATCAAATCAAGTGAAGTTAAATTTTAAAAGAAATTAAAATCCAGCAACTAGAAATATAAGATATAACAATTGCACAAACACAAGTTAAGAAGCATAGCTTATAACTACACAAGTAAGGAATATCTGGGTATTTTACTGCTGTGCATGCGCATTGCCAAGCCACAGCATAATGAGACTGATGAAAAGCAATGTGTTCTTATGCTGCACTCATGGGAGGAAATTACTTGATGCTGGGGGAGAAGACCATGTGAAAGGATTAGAGCAAACAGTTCCCAGTGCTCACAGTGGGCTGAGGATAGTGCCTTGTCCCACAAACCAGACTAGAAAATCTTACAGTTCATGGGATATAGGTAAATTCAGAAGGTCTTTCCTCAGCAATAGGGAATAATTAGCCTCCGAGTAAATGTTAGTTGCATTTAATAGCTAACAGATCTTAAAAGGAAGATCAAAAAGATGCAAACTGTTTTCACATTACTTAGTTGCATTCCAGAAGAAAACTCAAGAATATTTCTAGGAATAGAAAAGTGTCCAGCACCCAAGAAGGTAAAATTAACAATGTCTGGCATTCAATCAAAGACTATCAGGTATGCAAAGAAGGAAAATATGACAAAACAAGAGGGAAAGTTCACTGAAACAGACTCAGAACTGATGCAGAGTTAGAATTAGCAGACAGGGATATTAAAAGTCATTATACATATATCCAATAGGTTAAAAAATTATGTATAGGCATAATCAAATTTTAAGAGATGAGAATAATAATGTCTCAGATAAAAGTATAATGGATAAGATTGGTGTTGAAATAGCAATAGAAACTTCCCAAAATGAAGCACAGAGAGAAAAAAAATTTTTAATAAAAAGAATATCAGTTAACTGTGGAATAATTACAAGTGGCCCAATTTACATGTAATTGAAGTCCCCAAAGGAGGAGGCAGATAAAGATATTTGAAGACATAAAGGCAAAAATATTTAAAACTTGATAAAAACAATAAATTCACAGATCCAAGAAGCTCAAGAAATCCCAAGCAAAAGAAACATCCTTTAAAGGTATAAATAAGTTATAAATAAAGAATGGAAATGGGTATACTATGGTAACACTAATCAAAAAGAAAGCTGAAGTGGCTATATTACTATCAGATAAATTAGATATCAAATCAAAGAATATATCTAGGGATAAAAATAATCATTTCATAATGGTATAGGGGTCAACTCATCCAGAGGGTATAACAATGCTAAACATTCAGGCATCTAGTAAGAGAGCTTCAAAATACATGAAGCAAAATCAAATAGAACTGCAAGGAGAAATAGATAAATTCACAATTACAGTTGGAAGTTTAAATTCACCTCTCCAAATATTTGATAGAACAAGTAGACAGAAAATTATCTAGGACACAGAATATTTGAACAGCACTATCAACCAAATTGACACTGTAACACTCCTCCAAACAACAGTAGAATACACATTCTAAGGGCACATCCTAGGAATAATGGAAACTTTATCAAAAATAGACCATATTCTGGGCCATAAAACAAATCTTAATAAATTTAAAAGTATTTAAGTCTTACAAAGTGTGTTTGCTGAGGAATTAAATTAGAAATCAATAACAAAGATCTCTGGAAACTAACAGACTTCTACAAAACCCATAGGTCAAAGAAGAATTCAAAGACAACTTAGAAAGTATTTTAAACTAAGTGAAAAGAAAAATTAAGCATACCTTATCAAAAGAACCTTACAATTGTCATTGCATCTGTGAAACATTTGTTACGGTTTGAAAATTAAACGCAGAGCACAGCTACAGAAGAAAAAAAATTATTTCAACATACCAAAATTTGTAAAATTCTATTAAAACAGTTTTTATGAGGAAACTTTATAGCACTAAATGTCTATATTAGAAAATAAGGTTTCAAAGCAATCAACTCAGTTTCAACCATAAGAAACCAAAACAGGGCTTAGCCAACTATGGCCCTTGGGCCAAGTCAAGACCGCTTTTGTAGAATAAAGTTTTATTGGAGCACAGCCATGTTCATTTCTTTACATTCTAAGGCAGCATACATGCTACAATGTCAGAGTTGAGTAGCTAGACAGAAACTGGATAGCTCACAAAGCCTAATGTATTGCATAAAAAGTTTGCTTACCCCTGAACTAGAAAAAGAAGAGGAAATTAAACCCAAAGTAGACAGAAGAAAATAAATAATAAGGTTCACAAAAGAATTCAGTGAAATTTAGAAAACATAAAATGAATAGACAAAGAGATTTTTCTTAAAGAAAATCTATAAAAGTGATTAACCATTAGCCTGATCAGAAAAATGAGAGGAGACACAAACTACCAATATGAGAAATGCTAGAAGTTACATCACTGCAGATTCTATGAATAATAAAAGGAAAATAAGAAAATATTATGAACTTTGTGCTAATAAATTCAACAAAAGATGAAACTGGCTAATTTCTTGAAAGACGTAAATGACTAAAGCTCACTGAGGAGTAGGTAATCTGAATAATACTACATTTATTTATTAAAGAAAATGAATTTGTAATTAAAAACCTTCTAACAAAGAAAATCCCATGCCCACATGGCTTCACTGGAGAATGTTTCCAAAATTTAAGGAAGAAATAATAATTCTACACAAACTTTTCCACAAAATTAAAGGGGAGGGATTCTTATCATTTCAATCTGTGAGGCTATCATTAGCCTGAAACCAAAAGCAGACAAACACATTAAGACCAGAAAACTCTCTACCAATACTTCTCCTGAACAAAAATGCAAAAATTATTTTTAAAAATTTAGCAAATCAAATCTAACAATATATAAAAAGGATAATACATCATGGAAGAGTAGGGTTTATTCCAAGAAAGCAATGTTGTTAAATAACTTTGGTTTAACATTTGAAAATCAATCCATTTATCATTTTAACATACTGGAAAAGAAAAACCATATGATCACCTCAATAGAAGCAGAAAAAATATTTGACGAAATCCAGTGTACATTTCTGATAAAAAACTTTCAGCAAACTAAGAACAGAAGGGAACTTTTCAACTTCATAAAAGGCATCTATGAAAACCTATAGCCAACATCATACTTAATGATGAAAGACGGAATATTATGAGCCAAAAAAACACAATAATGCCTGAACTGATCACATCTATTTAACATTGTACTGAAGTTTCTAGCTAGTGCAATTAGGACCGAAAAAGAAATAAAAGGTAGCATATTGGAAAGGAAGAAATAAATTGTCTCTTTATTTCAATGTGATTGTGTAAAAAAATCCCTTGGAACCTACAAAAAAGCTGCTAGTAGTGAGTTTATCAAGGTTGCATAAAAAATCAATTGTGTTTCTACATACTGGCAAAGAACAATTGGAAATTGAAAATTTTAAAGTACCACTTAAAATAACTTAAAAATACAAATTTCTTAGGAATAAATCTGACAATAAATGTGCAAGACTGATATGTGAATATCTACAGAACATTGCTAAAAGAAACTGAAGAAGACTTAAGCAGATGGAAAAATAGCAATTGTCCATTAACGTGTCAGTTTTCCTCAAATTGATCTAGACTCAATGCAATCCCAATCAAAATCCCAGCAGGGTGTTTTGTCAATATCAACAAGCTAATTCCAAAATTCATATGAAAATGTAAAGAACCCAGAATAGTCAAGACAATTTGGAAAATGTAAAATAAAGTTGGAAAACTAATTCTACCTGATTTAAAGACATTATAAAACTACAGTAATCAGATGATATGATGGCCATGAAAAGACAGATTAAAAAAAAGGGCTTCCCTGGTGGCGCAGTGGTTGAGAATCCACCTGCCGATGGGGGGACAGGGGACACGGGTTCATGCCCCGGTCCGGGAAGATCCCACATGCCACAGAGCGGCTGGGCCTGTGAGCCATGGCCGCTGAGCCTGCGCGTCCGGAGCCTGAGCTCCGGAACGGGAGAGTCCCCAACAGTGAGAGGCCCGCGTACTGCAAAAAAAAAAAAAAAAAAAAAAAGGCAGACCAAGAAATCAGTGAAATAGAATAAAGAAATATATATATATATAATTGATTTTTAATCAAGTTGCAAAGGCGATTCAGTAATAAAAGGATGTTCTTTCAACAAATTGTGCTGGAATAGTTCAATAACCATATTCAAAATGTATGAACTTGCATCTTATCTAAAGGCATATATGAAAATTAATTCAAACTTAATTATAGATCTAAATGTAAACTATAAAAGTATAAAACTTTTAAAAATTCTTCAAATTTCCATTTTCCCTCCAACACTTTTATCATATTATGTTGTTTTTTTACCACATTTCCCAGAAATGTCTTCCCCTAGCCCATTTGCTTTTTATTCTTTTCCTTACTCTTCCCAATTCTGCATCACAAAAGTCTAAACAAATAGTCTGGCAACAGCAAATCTGTCCATGTAGGTCAAAGAAGGGGAACAAACCGAGTGGGCAACACTTGAATCTTCCTGATCGACCAAGGGGAGAGGAAAACCTTAGAACATTCGTGCAGTGAAAGGAAGAACACTGATATGGTTAAGAGCCTGGGCTCCAGAGCTAGAATTTAGAGGTCCTATGTCCTGCTCTATTACTTACTAATTGTGTGACACTGAAAAATTTATCTAGCCTCTCTGTAAAATGAAGATAATGATAACAACTTCCTAAGATGACTCTGAGCATTAAATGATTTTAATACATGTAAGACATTTAGAACTACACCTGGCACATAAGAAGCCCTCTATAAATACTAGCTATTCATATTGTATATTAATAATTTTGACCCCTTCACAACTTGGGGGGATCAGAGTTTACTCAAAATGGAATGAACAGCTTCTAAAGGAAACAGCTTCCTGTCTCTAGAAGTGATCAAACCAATGCTAGATAAGTACTCCAAAGGGAAATTGCACATCAGATTAATTCATTTGATATTGACTAGACCAGGAACAACTGCAGTCCCTTTCATATATGAGTCTATGTTTCCATACATCTTTTTCTGTCTTGGTTATTTTTTCCTGCTTCCCCATTTCATCCACCCTAGATCAGAGCATCTTGAATTCTCTTGATCCTAGACTTTTTATTTTTTAGCTTGAAGGTGTTTCATTAAAAGCCTTCTTTCAGATGACAAAACTGACAATTCATAAAAGAGGGAAATAAAAATATGAAAAATGTTAACCTCACAGGAAATCAAATATTTGATAATACAAAGAATGCCCCTGCCTTGTGTATAGTTTTTGAACCACCTAGAATTTTGTAAAAAATGTAAAATGTTTTCTGCCCACTGACACACAAATCTTTCTGCAAGATGGATGAAATAGGAAAACTAATTTGAAGTTAATATCATCCAAATAGAGAATTAACCAGTATTTAACTATAAAATTCATTTCCCTATTTTCTTTTTTCACTACTACTTTTGCATTCAGGAAAATTCTAAGTAAACAAATACTTGTTTACCCTTGTGTTCAAAGAAAAATCCATTTTCTAAACAGTGAAACGATAGTATTTATCAGAGTCTGTCCCCACATCTGACCTTTCCTCTAGCCCCAGAGTGTGGGGTGTTCTTCCTTCAGTTAACGTCCCCATGATACAAATGACTATATACAAAATAGATAAAGAACAGGGACCTACTGTAGACCACCGGGAACTATAGTCAACATCTTGTAGTAAACTATAATAGGAAAGAATATGAAAAATAATATAAATATACATACATATATATATATATATATATATATATATATATATATATATATATATATACACACAATCGGAATCACTTTGTTGTATACCGGAAACTAATACAACATTATAAATACTTCAATTAAAAAGAAATTTTTAAATAAAAAAATAAAGGCCACCATCATCTCCCCTGAGAACTTGCCCCCATTTTCTTCTACCTGTAATTTTTCTCTCTATTCTGACTTTCTTTCTTCAACCTGCATATATTCCTCCATTCTTCACATTCACTAAAAAACCCTCCTTTGACCTTAGATTCATCTCCAGCTACCAACCAATCAATCACCTCTGCATCTTTGCTCATCTTGTCCTCTCCACTACCTCTCTCCTCTCCCCTTTTTCTGTCTATTGACCCTTACTCCTCTTTTTAGAATTATCTCATATGTCATTTCTTAGCTGTGATACCAGCCACCACCACCACCCCACCGAGAGTGGTAGATGTCCCTCAAGGGCCCCCATAATACCCCAAAGTACTCTATTAGAATTATCAGTTGACCTCAATGGCCTTGAGAGTTGGGCTACTAGGCTTGGCTCATAGCAAATAAAGAGATATACATTGACCCTCTATGGAATGAATGAATGTCCCAATCTAGACAAAATTCACATGATATGGAACTGATATGGATATAGTCTATAACATTGATATGGACACTTGGTCATTGGAGTTTTACAGTTTTGCAGATCAATAAGTAGTTAGTAATCTCTTTGGTCATGAATTCTATCTCTTATCTCTATATGCAGCAATGTGTAACCTCCAGTGTAGAAATACTAGTCATTTTCTAGGTGCCATCCAATCAGTAATACAATAGTGAACATGTATTTTTCCCTAGGCCATTCAGTATAATCTCTCTATGATCTACATAACTTTTCTTGACCTTTTCTTTCACATTCTTAGACCAGCATACTGCCATGCTGCCATGGGCATCCCCACATCTTCAGTTACTTCCTGGCGGTCAGAACAGACTGAGGTAATACACACTTTCATATTCCACATCATAGAATTTGAGACATAGGATGATCTGCAGAAATAATTTAAGCTTTATTTATCCAACATCACATAGTTGGGCAATTTTTTTTTCTTTTTCTTTTTTGACTTTGGGAACTTTGGCAAAGTTTAAAGTTTTTTGTTTTGTATCTTATATTTTAAACTCTCCCTCACTGAGGCTTGTTGTGGGATAAAACTACATGAAGGGCTTCACTTACTTTTACTCTTTCAATTTTACAACAACCCTATCAAGTTCACATTAAAATTGTAAATGTTACCCCCATTTTACAGTTGAGAAAACTGTGGTATAGAGAAATTAGGAAAATTGATCTAAGCCTTATGGCTAGTAAGGTCTTGAGTCAGGATGGGCTGTTCCCGGGGCCCACGCTCCTAACCAGCACTCTACTCTGTCTCACAGCAAATCCAGGAATAGATACTCAGAAGAGAAACTGACTACAGAAACTCAAGTATGTAGTTAAAAAGAAAATAAAGCCTGGAAATATATTTCTTCATTATTAATAGAGTAAGTTTTTGCTTGTTAATGTAGTATGACATGGGGAAGGAAGAAAAAACACTAAAAATTTCATAATAACACTTTGGTCTAAAAGGCTCCTCTAAGCAAGGTGGTTAGTCACGGATCTAGATTTTCTTTTAAGCTATTGATAGCAAGTAAAATGGCACTTTACAGATTTAGTTAATCATTGTTCTTTTGGTGAGCAAATTTTTCAGTCTATTTTAAAAACAGTCAAGTAGTAGAACTAAAGGATATTAAGCCAACTTGGATGGAAGAGGAGAGTACTAAAACATTTTCACTGACATCATTGCTTACCTGGTAGAGACCCTCCTAATATTCTGGGAAAAATAACTCTATGAGGAAGAAGTCCTGTTCTTAGAAAACATTCTACAACCCTTTATAATTAAGAAGAAAATGCAAGACCTAAGAGAATTTTCCCTACCAAGAGAATCATCCTAAATGCACATGATTTTATTATGTAAAATAACAGATAAAAAATAAGACAGTTTAAATATAAATAAATGGAGGGGAATTTGCGGTTGTTTGTTTTCCCATTCCATGAACCCATCTCCATCTTCTCTTTGAGTTAATCATCTTCAAATTGCACTAAATCAGAAGTGGCAGGGGCTGTGGCTGGCTGGTGTTTCTCATTGTTTGGTTATACTGGAAATGTCTTTGGAATGAGCTTAATCTGAAAGACCTTTAACCAGCAATTCTCTTAGAGTTCTAAACAGCAGAGGTTTGGGTTTTTCATTTGTTTGGAGTTTTTTTTTTTTTTTTTTTTTTGGTGGAGGGGAGATGAAGGGAGGAGTATGTATGCGTGTGACATATATATTTTTTCTTCAGTTAAAAATAGGACAATATCAAGACTCTCCCTCCCACATCCCACCCCCTGCCCTTCACACATGCACATACACCATCCTCCCCTCACCGAACTTCTACTGCTTGGAAGTTCAAGTCAACTGGGAAAAGGGGTGGGGAATGTGGAGAGGGAGTCTTTTCATTTTTATTTTGTTCATTTCTGTGCTGTTTGCTTTTTTAACCATGTTCGTGGGATATTTTCAGTTAAAATAATAACTTTTTTGAACCCTGAGCAAAATGAAAATGCAAAACAACACAACACACACACACACACACACACACACACACAGCTGTGTAATAAAGAAGGCGGAAGGGCAGTACAAGCAAGATATTCCAAGATGGCAGCGTCGTTTGTTTTATCCTTTGGCTGAAAGGTTTGGCTGGAAAGCTTCTCCCGAGGGTTTAGGTTGTTTTCCCTAGCTGAGGGGAGGGGTGAGGGATAAGGAAGGCAGATTTGTGTCTGTAGCTGATTGGCAGTCTCTGTGAGGAATTATTCACTCCAATAAGTTTTGTTATTTTGGCCATTTCTTTCTCAGAATTGATGGTGCCCTTTACTTTCAGGCGGGGGTTGGTGTGGGGAATGGGATGTTGTTTATAGTGACTGCTGGGAGAAGGGAGTGGGGGCCGCTGTCTGACTGCGAGACTGAAAAATGTTCTGGGAGAATGGAATGTTGTTGTTTCTCGTTTTTGAAGCCACTCTTCTTTTTGATCATGTTTATATTTTAAAATTCCACACCGCGATCAAACTAGGCAAGGTATAATTTCACATGTCCCCGTAAACACTGAACAACTACACTTGTCCTGTGTGCACATAGGCACACAATTTTTATGGACATTTAAGATGGGTACCTGTGGGTGGAGGGGAATCACACTTTAATAACCCAAGCCGTCGGCATCAAATATTTTAAATGTAGCTTCTTTGGGGCTTTTCCTATAGAGTTTTTCTATCTTTTTAACAGAAGTAACATGTAAATCCAAGTGTTGTTTTTCTCAACTATAATTTAGAGTTACATTGAAGAAGAAAGTTATAAATAAGATAAAATTAAAATATATATTTTAGATCAAGCATTCTACAGTGACATAAAAGAGCAAGCTTTAAGTTTACTGACGAGGAATATTGCAGCAATTACCAAAAGATTCCACAGCTGCTAAACTGGAGAAATTATTTTTCTTTCTTTGAGTCTAACTCATCATCTCTCGCAATTACCCCATAACTAATCAAAGCTTTTATGAAAACGTTAGTAGCCAAAGAGCCACTTTGACTGCTGTCACTCCATTGGCACACTATTTACAGGCCTGTTTATTGCCACTAATAACTTCTTTTTTTATTTTAAAATTTGTTCTCTTGAAATCTGCTTTAACAACAACAATAAACTATAGTCTAAAATATTAACACAGTATGTACATAGAGTCCATTTTCTCAAGCATTTTCTCAAGCGTTTCTTTACAACATGTCATAAAAATGTACTCAGGGAAAAGGAAAGGATGCAATTCTTGATCGGATTGATGGACGCTCTTGTTATCTGAGGAAACACTCCTTGGAAGAGTTATTATAAGATCATATGTGCGTGACATAGACATTTGTGACAGATAAACAGCCATTCTTAAATTAGATTATGATCCAGGCACGCAGTCACCAGATATCTGACCAAGACTTTATGCTAGGTTTTGCTAATATAATCATGTATCAGACATAAATACTACTCTTAAAACACAGGTGGTCCGATAAGGACTTTAAAGAATAGTGTTCTTTACTATTAGATCCTAGGCCCTTGTATCAGTC
Organism: Globicephala melas; assembly: GCF_963455315.2. Taxonomy (NCBI): domain Eukaryota; kingdom Metazoa; phylum Chordata; class Mammalia; order Artiodactyla; family Delphinidae; genus Globicephala; species Globicephala melas. The sequence continues at coordinate 64,540,339 of NC_083327.1, read as the reverse complement.
AGCTATTACCAAAACAATGCTGCATAACAACAACTAAAAATCTTGACATTTTAGTGACTTATAAAAATAAGCACTTTTTTTCTTGCTCATGTATCTGTAAATCAGGCTCAGTTGATATAGGCCAGGCTCAACTGGGCTTGGCCTCAAACTTTGGATTGGGTGCAGGTCTGCTAATCCCTCCATGAACCAGTTGCTATCTAAAGCATGTCCTTTTCAAAGCCAAAGGAAAGAGCACAAACGGAAAGCCACACCACACATTTCAAGCACCTGCTACTGTCACACCTGCTGACACCTCATTGGCCAATGCGAATCACATGGCCTAGCCTAGCATCAATGGGACAGGGAATTATACTCCTCCCATAGGAATCTGTAATACCCACTCTCCTTCAACTGCCAAGTCCCACTGATCTCTTAAGACACATTTTACCTTCTAAATGTATCTTGACCCTTTCATTTCTCTTCATCTTCACCAGCACCCTACTCCACCATACTAGCAATTCACACCTGGATCCCTCTAATATCTATTAACTGACACTGGCCCTATTTAAGGTGTTTTCCATTCAGAATAACATTTTTGAAAAGCAAATCTGATTATGTTACCATTCCTGCTTAACACCCTTCAGTGGTTTGATGGTTTTAAAATATGTCCCAAATTCTTTGATGCTATTTCTTCCAAAAGGTGGAGACTAATTCCCCTCCCTTTGAATATTCATAGGAATTAGTGACTTACTTCTAACAAAAAAATGAGACAGAAGTGCTGTGTGACTTCTGAGGCTAGCTTGCTCTCTCTCTCTCTCTCCCTCTCTCTTGCTCTCGCTCTCTCTCATCACTTGCTCTGGGGAAAGACAGCTGCCATGGCACATGAATACTTAAGCAGTCCTGTGTAGACGTAGACATGAACAGGAACTGAGATATATCACCAACAGCCAGGACCACTTTGCCAGCTATGTAGGTGAGCCACTTTGGAAACTGACCCTCAGCTCCAGCCAAGACTCCAGATAACAGCAAAGCTTTGGCTGACATCTTGACTGCACCTTCATGAGAGAAGTCCAGCCAGAACTGCCCAGCTAAGCTCTCCTGGATTCCTGACGCACTGACACTGTGAAATACGAAGAGGTTATTATTATTATTTTTTAATTTTTTGGCTATGTTGGGTCTTTGTTGCTGTGCGCGGGCTTTCTCTAGTTGCAGCGAGTGGGGGTTACTCTTTTGTTGCAGTGCGCAGGCTTCTTATTGCGGTGGCTTCTCTTGTTGCGGAGCACAGGCTCTAGGTGCATGGGTTTCAGTAGTTGTGCCACATGGGCTCAGTAGTTGTGCTTCATGGGCTCTAGAGTGCAGGGTCAGTAGTTGTGGTGCACGGGCTTAGCTGTTCCGCGGCATGTGGGATCTTCCCGGACCAGGGCTCAAACCCATGTCCCCTGCATTGGCAGGCGGATTCTTAACCACTGCACCACCAGGGAAGCACCAAGGTTATTATTTTTTAAGCCACTAATTTTGTAGCAAATTGTTACACAATTTGATAACTTTCCATTGCTCTTAGAACAAAGAACAAAATGCTTAACATGCTTATAAGGGCCGCTTCCCAGCTTTCCAGCCCCATCTGTAACATACCACACCACTGTTTGCCTCCTGGACATTCAGGCCTTCTTTCAGTTCTTTGAACACACCATGCTCCTTTCCACCACAGGGCTTTTGTTCATAATCTTTTTTCCAGTGAAAATATTTCTTTCTATATTCACTGAGTTATGTCCTATATTTCCACTAAATCTCAGCAACCTTGTTACTTCCCCAGGTGTACTTTTCCTGACCTGGTCAAATTCCCCAATTATAACCTCTCTGTGTATCATATATCTCCCTCAACTCATGTACGTATTTGTCATGTGATAATTTGATTCATGTCTCTCTTCCACCAGACTTTATGAGAGTTCAGTTTGCTCACCAGTATAGCCCTAGTACCTATTATATGACTGGCCCAGAGTTGATGATCAAGGAGAATTGGTTGAATGAATAGATAAACGAACACTGATGTGCATAGGAACAACAATAGTACAAGGCAAAAACTGGCAGGTTCAGAGTGACCGTAACTGGAAAGCTGCACGAATCATTTAAAGATAGATTGTCAAACTTACCTTTTATCTCCACAAGTTCTGCTGCCTCTGCCTTTCCACCTCTCCTTCAGAAGTTACCTTCCCCCTTCTCCCTTCTGCACCTTAAAAGTTTCCCAAACCCTTATCTCAGTTTTCCCTGTTCGTCTGTATTAGCAGTCAACAAAGGGTCACATAAAATAATTCACACTGAGGTGCTTATTGTCAGCAGTAAATCCCATTGTGTGGGAAGGCAAGGGAAGTAAAGGTAGAGGAAATGAACTGGCAAGCGGGGCAAACCCCAACACAAAAGAAAGGCCAGGTAAGAGCCTGGAGTAAATCTAGGGCTGGAGGAGGGGTGAGGACAGAGCAGAGGGCAATGTGGCTGATTCAGATCGATGCTTGGCAGCACTGCTAACCCAAAGGCATCTGAGCTAAGAAACAAGAAAGGGACACAGCTTTCAAGCTGCAGAGTCAAATCAGAAGTGCCCAAGGCAGAGCTGGATTCCATGTGGGGATGCCCATCTGAGGTGAATGAGCTAAGGAACAGGGGGACAAGGTGTAGCATCATGTGTCCAAATGTGTTCACTGGGCTCCACTGGGGCAATAATGGTCGGTAAGCATCCACTGTCCGTTGGTGGACGAACACTCATAGGTATATGCACTTCAATAGCCAAGAAGATTCAGTTTGTTAGTTATTTTCTTAACTTGAAAAATTATTTAAGTTAAATGAATAGACACTGATTATGGACTTCTCCATATAAAGTAGCCAAGAAATGTATTGCGGCATGCATTAGGGACACACGTGGGCTCCACAATACTTGGGGCTACTTTCTCAGCTCTGAGTGTGGTCGTGGGCGGAGCCGCTACGTGCCCCCTGATGACTTAGTGTCAAGAGGACTAGAGCCAACCTCCAACATTCAGTGAAAAGTCTGAGATAGACGGCAAGTAGATTTAAAGAATCACATTTGAAGACATTCACAATAAATTCATTCCTTGCCTTTAATTTAGTAAACCGTTAAGCCTCTTGACAGCTTTAGTACAGTTTATCTGTTTAGCAGAAATATCAGTGGAATCGCAGTGACTAAAAGGAGTGGACGAAGGTATCACTGATCTAGGATTTGTAATTTGCAGTCTTAGTGACTGAAAAAGGTTAGCAAACTGTCCCCTCAGTTGATTGTAATCGAGTGGGTTGTGCTAGGCTTACAGATTCCAGAATAAGCAATATCCCACCTCAACCACCACTGCCCCTGGCCTAATGGATAAATTACTCAGCTACACCCTGTTGACATGTTCTGTTGGAACTCAAAGGCATTCCGAAGAACTGCCCTAGGACCATCAGGTTTGCTTTCTGAGTTTCCCTTTGGGGCTTTACTAAAGTGCTGTGTGGCAGAGAAGGCACTTTCCCAGCCATAAATAAATGCTAAGCCCAACCATACTTTCTCATTCTTAATGTTGGGAAAGTAGGAGGGCAGTTCTGGTTGTCACCGTTTATGTGGCTGATGACACATAGAGTCATCAAAAATGAAATTATAAAATCAAATTTATTTTCTATGATTGTTTCTGAAGTGATGCATTAAAAAACTATCTAACCTTTGAAGAATGTAAACCCTTTGAGAATGTCTTCGGCAAGCGTTCGGAACAAGTCATTGTCAACTGCAATGAAACTACCCAAGAGTCACAATCTATTTGAAATCGGTCATGCATAAGTTGTAACTAAGTATAAGAGTTTTCAAAATATTAGCTTTTTTTCCCATTTTTTTTTACCATCTTTATTGGAGTATAATTGCTTTACAATGGTGTGTTAGTTTCTGCTTTATAACAAAGTGAATCAGTTATACATATACATATGTTCCCATATCTCTACCCTCTTGCGTCTCCCTCCCTCGCACCCTCCCTATCCCACCCCTCTAGGTGGTCACAAACCACCTAGCTGATCTCCCTGTGCTATGCGGCTGCTTCCCACTAGCTATCTATTTTACATTTGGTAGTGTATATATGTCCATGCCATTCTCTCACTTTGTCACAGCTTACCCTTCCCCCTCCCCATATCCTCAAGTCCAAGCTCTAGTAGGTCTGTGTCTTTATTCCCATCTTACCCCTAGGTACTTCATGACCTTTTTTTTTTTTCCTTTTGTTTTTTTTCTTAGATCCCATATATATGTGTTAGCATGGAGCTGGAGGAATCAGGCTCCCTGACTTCAGACTATACTACAAAGCTACAGTAATCAAGACAGTATGGTACTGGCACAAAAACAGAAATATAGATCAATGGAACAGGATAGAAAGACCAGAGATAAACCCACGCACATATGGTCACCTTATCTTTGATAAAGGAGGCAAGAATATACAGTGGAGAAAAGACAGCCTCTTCAATAAGTGGTGCTGGGAAAACTGGATGTGTACATGTAAGAGTATGAAATTAGAACACTCCCTAACACCATACACAAAAATAAACTCAAAATGCATTAAAGACCTAAATGTAAGGCCAGACACTATCAAACTCTTAGAGGAAAATATAGGCAGAATGCTCTATGACATAAATCACAGCAAGATCCTTTTTGACCCACCTCCTAGAGAAATGGAAATAAAAACAAAAATAAACAAGTGGGACCTAATGAAACTTAAAAGCTTTTGCACAGCAAAATATTTGTTTTTAAGTAAATTAGATCCGATTTAGATTATCCATACAATAAGGTCATTCTCACTTGTTTGCATCCTCTTATGTCTCCTTGAAAGGGGAGAAAAATATGTGGATACAGCTAGTGGAGACAACCCTGCAATCAACAATTGCCAAATGTCCTCCTTTGTTACCTTCACCCTCTCCAGGAAAGCTCCCTCTTCTTAGAAATCTGGGTTGGAACACCATATGTGTATACCTATGGTGGCGTGTCCCCTGCGATCATGTCATCAGTGGTGTATCTTATGAGAAGAAATAAGGTGATTTCAGATGCTAGCTCTTCCACAGAGAGTAATGGGTGTCTGAAAAGAATCGTCTGTCTTCGGCTTAGCTCCCAGAGTTTCCTGAATTCATACAACATTACAGCCCCTCCTTCCCGTCTGCTCTGCCTTTCTATCGTGGTGGTTATTTTATTTGACTATAACGAAGTTATTTATTCATGTCTGTCTCCTCACTAGGACTAACTTGCCTTGAGGATATGGATGTGTCTTTTCATCCTCATGTCCAGGGCCCAGCACAGTGCCTGGCATGTAAGAAGTATTCAGTAATGCTTGTTGCATGAACGGGTGGACAGACAGACAGACGGGCGGCTTGATGGACGCTATGTAGAATAAATACAGAGGACAATGTCCACTGAAACCATAAATGCTGCCTTCTTTTATTGAACTCTGAAAGTTCTGACAATGTTTTGAGAACCAAGGTTATGTTTTGACAAAACTAATTTAGTATTTTGCAAAGCATAATTTTGGAGGCCAAATGACTATGTTTGACAGTGTCTCTTTAAGCAAAACTGCATTTCTTTTAGGCCAAGGCATCATGACTGACAAGTTATATTTTTTCTTTGTTGGAAAGTCTTTGCAGAAATGTATGACTGCACCAGCTACAGATTCTTTCTGGTTTCTGCTGCTTTATAACCTCTGACAGGAAGGTCTTGCTTCCAGGAGTACCATGTTTTAGTGGGCTTCTCATAATTCTTAAATGTTATAAGGAGGTAAGAGCATTCTAAAGGCACCTGAATTCTGCTAAAATGATTTTGAAAAATCTGAGTTTTTAAAAAAATGTATTTCTTTAAGGGACAAGACTTGCAGCAATGCTATGTGGACCTGGATGTTCTCCACTGACAGGGCAGGGGATGTGCTTCATCAAGGAAGGACTTAGTTCATAAGGTATTTCACTAAACTCAATGCAAGCAAACCTATGACTTTGCAAATTTGTCTATGAATTGAACCATTTGTTCCAACTTAGTGTTTCAGACTTTCTGAGAAGAATATTTCAAAGAATACCCAGGAGAATTCAAAGTGTGAATAATCCCAGATCGCTCTCTCTCCTTTTAAACTAAAAGATTTAGATCCTAAGTGACAAATTAAAATAGTTGCATTTTACGGTTTAACGTAAGCTTACACAAATTGATTAGTTTGTGGCAAGTTCTGACATGAGACATTTAAAAAAAAAAATCAACTCTGACTTTGAAGAAGATGGTGTAAGTGAACGGAAGGCAGAATTTAGCTCATTGTTTGGCTTTGGTTTCTTTTTCCTGTACTATCTTTATAAAGGCTGTAAGTAGCAGCTTAGAAATGCTGGAGAGACCTCTTTCTTTCTTTTCTTTCTTTCTTTCTTTCTTTCTTTCTTTCTTTCTCTCTCTCTCTCTCTCTTTCTCTCTCTCTCTCTCTCCCCCTCCATTCCTCCCTCCCTCCCTCTCTCTCTCTCTCTCTTTCTTTTTTTACTTTGAAAGAGGATTTGGCCAGAGACTTTGTTATTTGCATAGAGTAGGATCTTGACATATCCTGTGCTTTATCTTGTCCACATTGTAAAACATGACTATGGACTTAAAAATTTAAAACAAATCAGCAGTTACCGAACACTGCATTGAAAATGTATTCATTCCAAAATGAATTATCATCACTGGTGACATCCTCCTCTCTAAACCTTAAAAAGCTGAAAAATGGTAATACAAACCATATGGTTGCTTCGTTTCACCACCACTCTTGGCAGAGCCAGTGCTGCCTGGCAACCTTGCTGTCAGCTGGGCTTGTGGTAATCAGAGCAGTATTGCCCTGTAGTTAAATCGAATGCTTTCTTTCTGAGAACCCATCAGTGGATGCATTTTCTTCTTATCAGTCTTCTCAGTAATGTTTGAAAAGGGCTTCTGTGGTTGAGGAGAACCTGTCCTCATAGAGAGAGCAGCTGAAATAGTAAAAAACAATCAAGTACTCTAGTGACTCTGAAAAAACAAAAATAGCCCACAGGGACAGCCGCGGTGTTGCTTTGGATTTGGGTGGATACATGGGCCCAGCCTAACTGCTTACTGGGCTCCTATTTCTGCCCTAGGCCCTGAGCCTCCCTCCCTATGGAAACTCAAACAGCAAGGATCCAACGTATGGAATTAAGAAACTGGGATCTGAAGACTTAAAACACAAATGTGGCCAACTTGGATTTGGTTCTGGAAACAATGACACTATCTTAATTCCAACATATTTAGGGAGAAAATATGTATTTGGAACAAAACTGACAACATCCCTTCAAGTAAGCCTGATTATGACTGAGATGACACAGATCTGCTATGAAATTGACCATGTGTGGAAAGTGAAACTTCAGGAGAGATCACCAGAGCAGCCACCACAATAGGCACGGTCTAACGCAATGTGAAAGCCAATGGGAAACTGGATTCACTGGCAATTTACAGCCACACTGAATCAACAGAGACATTGTTCAACTCTTCCTAATCCCTGTTAATGAGACAAAATGATAACATATAAAGGGACTGGTAGAGTTCCTGCACATTGTTGGCACTTAATAAATGTGAGTTTGGGCTTCCCTGGTGGCGCAGCGGTTGAGAGTCCACCTGCCGATGCAGGGGACACGGGTTCGTGCCCCGGTCCGGGAAGATCCCACATGCCGCGGAGCGGCCAGGCCCGTGAGCCATGGCCGCTGAGCCTGTGCGTCCGGAGCCTGTGCTCCGCAACAGGAGAGGCCACAACAGCGAGAGGCCCTAGTACCACAAAAATAAAAAAATTTAAAAAATTAAATAAATGTGAGTTTGTTCCTCTCCATTCAGGCAAATTTCCTTTGAGATCCCTGGGTCCAGAGCCCCTTAAATGCATATGATGCTCACTGGGGTTCTACAGGACTTCTTCTTTTAAGTGCCTTCCGTGGTTTTGCCTTCTTCCCTGAACCCTACAATGACTAAGAGGAAGAGGAATAATCTGAAACAGAGTTGATGAATCCAGCCCAGTTCCAATTCCAGTTTGAGTAAACCCTCTTCACGTAAGCTCTTTCTGTGCCCTTAATCTCAAGATCCTCAAATCCAAGACCTCAGATAGACACTATTCCAAAGCTGAGAATACTGTTCCCTAGAAAGGTAAATAAATGATTCAAAGGCTTATAGCCAGAGGCCAGCCTGGCTCTCATCTTATGACTCAGAGAGCAGGGATAATTTTTGTTAGCTAACTTTCTAGGTGGTTAGAGGCACTTAGTGAACAGACAAGAAATGATACATGCGTCTGGAACTAACAAGATGCACACATAGAAGGTTGCACTATAATTAAAAACACATACATATTTTAGATTTCTATTATAATGGGACAGAAAATAATGGGGCTTTATTTAATGTTCCTATTCCAGCCTTTCCTATTATAGGCCCAGGGCCTGAAATACTTAGAAATCCAGCTACAGAGCAAACTTGCACCCCTGAGGACACACATGCTCTGGTTTCCTCCTTTGCCCACTTCGCGTCACCTCGCCAGTAGGGACAGTAAATCACATCTCAACGTTTGTTGTAATTGCTCTCTCTGTTTAAGCATACAGATTTAACTTTCAAGGCAACCATTTGCCATTCAAATAATAAATGAAATTGCTTACTATTTGCATATGTTCTAGAGTTTCCCAAGTCTTTTGCACTTGCTATCTTGTTGAATTGTCACTTCTGTGAAGTGGGCAGAGATAGATGTTATTGCCCTTATTCTAGCGATAAGAAGACTGATTGAGCGGTAAAAAAAAATTTCTCAGGGAAATATATTTGAAGTAGACTGTCACCAGGTGGTGGAAGGCAAGAAGATGATGTGTTTCTTTGACTGAGATTTCTACTATGGACACAAATGGGCCAAAGTCAGCGAAACTTAAAATATATATCTCATTATTTCAGGGAAAGTACGTTTTGAACAACTTTTAAATAGCATACAGTTAAATTGTTCATAAGTACTTTCCTCAGAAATTTGTGTCTATTCATCACCATCTATTCTAACCTTAGTCTTCCCCCAGACTTGATTAGGCTGCTTTTTTAATCCATGCTGTATCCCCTGACTTAAAGCCAGACTCCACCTAGGCCTAACCCCAGGTGCAACCTCTCTCTTTTCCCTTATTAGCTTTCTAGAAACAACTAAATACACAGCTTTCATTTCCTTTCCGGCGGCCCCCGTGCCCTAGCTGCAGGGCTGTGCTCTGTCTGGAGCTGCCTCTCCCTATGTGAAGGAAGCAGAGCTGACTGCTGACATTCGCAGCGTCCCTCTACTTCTTCAGGCTAACACCACACAACTGCCACACCCACAACCATTTCCAATCCACGAAAGCTTTCTCCTGGCCTTGTTCTTTTCAGAGCATGGGGGAAAGTTTTCCCCTCCTTTTCCTAATTCCTTCTTTGATTAGCAGCTGCAAGCCAGGTATTTCAACTGCAGAACATCTCTGAAGCCTGTTGCTACCAGTTACACAACATACAACTTTTAAACAACTCTGTCTGATACAAACTGTTCTGGCCAAAGAGTTTCTCTGAACTGATTTCTAAAATGGGTGATAGTCTTCCAGAACATAACATTTTATGCTGGGGTTTTTTTTTCAATGGTGATTTAAATCATTGCATGACCCATTTATCCTTAAAAGCCCAACTTCTTTCCTGTTATGCAGCTCGGTTAAGTAATAGTTTCTAGCACAGTGATAGTGTAAGGGTCTCCTATGACTTCCAAAAAGCTCAAGTGCTTGTGCATTTGGTATTAGAAATCCTCATGGGATCGCTTTTAAGGGGAAGGCAGTAGGTAGGCGCACAGAAGAGCCAGTGAGTGGTCAGGTATCTTTTTTAGTGGATTTTAGCTTTATTAAGACTTTTTAACTTATTTCCCTGGAAGACTGTGTGAATGTCATCCAACCCATATTTCTCCTATTTACAAGGGCAATTATCTGGAACTCACTTCTTTTTTCAGTTCTACAATGGTAAGCTGTTCATTATTTTCCCAGGCTCCACCTGTTTGCCTTCTTGATCTCTTACTAGGCCCATCTCTCTGCACCTCTAGACCTGTACTATCCAATACAGTTGCTACATGTGGCTATTTGATTTCACGTTCAATTAATTAAAATGAAATCAAACTGACAATTGATATCTTCAGTTACACTGGCCACATTTTTAAGAGCTCACTAGCCACACGTGGCTAGTTGCTGCTATACTAGACAGTGTAGACATAAAACTCTTCCACCATCATAGAAAGTTCTACTGGACAGCACTGCTGTAGACTGTATGACCCATAAGAACAGGGATTGTATCCGTCTTCCCTATGGTAGCACAGGGCCTTGAGTGTTTAGCATATAACACAACAATACTTATTGAATAAATAATCCACCCAGGAATATCCCTGTCTATTCCCAATGTGGGAAGGTGGAAAATGGAGCTTTAAAAAGAATCCCTCATTGGATAAAAAAAAGTGAGAGCCTAGCTAAAATGACAAGTGATAAATGTGAAACATGGACAGGAAGAATAGCCGTAAGACAAACATAAGCATTTGCCTATTCAGTAACTGCAAAACAGTTAATTGCCCACAAAGATTAAGTATCCATTCAGCACTTGGATTTAAAATTTTTTTCAAATCTGGCTACTTTATCAAAATGAGCATTTAAATCATTGATCTATCCAGCTCCTCGCCAGAGTTGTAACAAAGCAGCCTATCACTGGGGCTAAAGAATTCTCTAGCCAGTTGTTCATTAATTCAATACTTGATTGAGTTCAATATGCAAAGATAAAAAACAAGAAAGTGGGGGCAGATATCACCAAGGTACCTACTACACAAAAACTTCTTTATATTCAGGCAGTCCCTAAGGAGAAAATGCATTCAACCTCAGGAGTTTACTTGTAAGTTGTTGGTTAAAATAATCTTTCCCATGGAAACAGTGCCCCATGATGTGAGGCTTTGAGAGCAGCCTTCCAAAACCAATGTCATCCGTCCCATAGGTGACATAAACTCTTAGGACTGTATGTGTCACTGCTTCTGTGGGGAAGTACATTCAAAGTTCTAATCCGGAGTGTCCCTGCCTGCCTTAACTGCCTGGGGGTTTTGTGGCCTTAGGCCAAGAAGGCAAAAGGCCCAGTCGGGTAACAACCAAGATGGGGAGAAGCAGAGACCCAGAGTGAAGAGGTGGCAGGAGCTCTCAAGTAAGGAGTGGGGTGAGAGGGTGGTGAGAAGCAGAAATACGGCATCTGGAAGATGCTAAGGAAAAGGTACAGGGCTTCCCTGGTGGCGCAGTGGTTGAGAGTCTGCCTGCCGATGCAGGGGACACGGGTTCGTGCCCCGGTCCGGGAAGATCCCACGTGCCGCGGAGCGGCTGGGCCCGTGAGCCATGGCCTCTGGGCCTGCGTGTCCGGAGCCTGTGCTCCGCAACGGGAGAGGCCACAACACTGAGAGGCCCGCGTACCGCAAAAAAAAAAAGGTACAGCGGTAGGAAAAAAGGAATGAGAGGGGACATGCTTTTCCCCTTTAGTACCGCCTATCAAACGGCTATGACCTCCCTCTTCCTCACCGCCACCTAGCACCGCGATAAAACCCGGTTCTTTTAAGATAAAGAATCCTACTTTGACCTCAAGACTCCTTTGACTCCTCTCCTGTCTCAGCTGTCACCAGGCTGCCCCAGCCACATCAGCCCTCTATCAATCCCGCCTCAGATTTTCAAACATGCTGGAAGTTTCTTCATTTCCTTCTGGGGTGAATTAATGCTTATTCAACTTTCACATTTCAGCTTTTATCGTTTCCTCAAGAAAATCCTCCTTGAACCCCCGGATGAGGTTCAATTTCTCCTATTTCCTGTACTCGTGGCATCATGTACTTTTCCCTCATTGCATTTATCAGAGCCGTGATTTTACATCTGTTCATGTAATTGTTTGATTAAAGGGTATTTTTTCCTCTCGAGTCTAGACTGTGAGCTCCAGGAGGGCTATTTCCAGGTTCTATTTCTTTCACCACCATGTTCTTAATGTCTTGTCTAGTGCATGGCACATAGTAGATATTCACTAAATATGTATTGAGTGAATGCATGAATAAACTAATGCAATGCAATGAGGAGGGCTGGTTCTCAGGCTTTATATGAGGGACGTTAGGGGTTAGCCCTCCCTGCTGATGGAGGAATGAGCAAAGAGGGGCAATGTTTATCTGGACACCCAGCTGTTCATAAATAAGGGGTGACCACAAGTGAGAAATGGCCTGTTTTTATTTGAAAGTTAAAATGTTTATGCAATTCAGTATGTTTTTCCACTCTTTCTCTCAAGCCATCCTCCTTTCCTTTCATATGTGATTTATTCTAAGAGGCTTGGACTGAATTTGAGTGTAATTGAGAAGACAGGAGGTTCTGTCCTCCAACAGAACACACACTTCCTCTCCTTAAAAGAGAAAGACACTTTAGAAAGCTCGACTGTGCAGAGAACACTGGATTTAGAATTGTCAGGGAAAAAAGGAATCAAATCAGAAAGTAGCCTCTTTGCCTTACTTTCACAGTTACAATTGAATCACAGCAGATCAAGAAAATAAATGTGCCTAATTGTAAAGCTTGTAGGACCTCGAGGGTTTTCATGACAGGGAGCACTTGTCTTCCTAAATGGGATTCACTCTAACGGGGTTAACCGCTAAGAACACACTAGTGTTGACACTTGGTGCTTCTGACCCTAAGGGGTTAAAATGGAACATGGCAACTTTTAAAATTTTGTTGTGTCCTGCTAAAGTCAAAAAGAATTGCTTGTAAAGTCAGAAAATGTCATCATTTTGTACTTTCCCTGACCCCAGCACCTAAAAATACAAAATGCTGGAATTTCTAGAGCAGGTGACTTGGGGAAAAAAACAAAACAAAACTTAAAGAGGGCTAATTGTTTAAGGTCTAAATGGAGTCCATAGAAGAAGACATAAATAGTTGTCTCTCCAAGTGACCCAGGCTGCATAAAGGTGGACACACAATTCATTTGAAAGACTGTCTCTGCATTTTTCCTCTAAGTTTAAAGAAAAACATCTCATGTTCAGCATAATGGTTAATAGTATCTTGGCCACCTTCTGTCTACAAGTTGAGTTAATTTTACTCTGATCCTCATTCTGAGCACAAGGAGGATTTTATATTACGCATCAACCTTTGCTAGGACCCTAAGATAGTCTTTAAGTCTTGGAGAAAGTACTGTCTCCTCTTTGAACAGATTTTTCCCACCACTTGTCAAAGCCAGAGAAGGTGGCTGTGGATTTAGAAAAGGCTGCACCTGTTCATGTATAAACCATTGCTGCTACCTTGGACTTACCTTTCACAGTTTAACTTTTCCCCTTTGATATGTATTCTACTTCTTAGTTTAAATGCACATTTCAAAACACTTCCTTTGGGTTCTAGCATGAAGGAAATTGATCACTCTTCAACCAGTGTGTTTTTAATTGACTTCCTTCTTCCTGGCTAGGAAATTAACTTTCAGTCCTCTTTTATTTGATCTTTTAAGCAGGGTATCTGACACCTTTCCAGACAACAAGATTTCATGAGACCCTAAATGCCATAGATTTTACCTGATAGAGGCTCCAAATTCCCACACAACTTTTAAAGACAATTGAGCTTTAAAATTTACAATCGTGGGGCTTCCCTGGTGGCGCAGTGGTTGAGAGTCTGCCTGCCAATGCAGGGGACACGGGTTCGAGCCCTGATCTGGGAGGATCCCACATGCCGCGGAGCAACTGGGCCCGTGAGCCACAACTACTGAGCCTGCGCGTCTGGAGCCTGTGCTCCGCAACAAGAGAGGCCGCGGAGAGGCCCGCGCGTGACCCCCGCTCGCCGCAACTGCAGAAAGCCCTCGCACAGAAACGAAGACCCAACACACCCCAAAATAAATAAATAAATAAATAAATTTTTTTAAAAAAATTTACAATTGAGATCTAGCTGCAAATCATATTGACTGACATGGGTGTCGGTAATATATTGAAATGGCCAGCTACTGTCTCAGTTCCCCCTGCAAGTTGCAAGGCATTCTTTAAAAATCCATCGCCTTCTTCCTGTGCAGAGTTGCCCGAAGTGGGTATCTGTTGCCTGAACTCTGAAAGTATTTATTTTCAGCCTCATATCAGTTGTTTTTATTCCCATTAAAATGGAAATCTACTGTTTGAACTAAGAAGGATCAACAATGTCTGAGAAAAACTCTGCCTGAATATTTCACAGTCCACTGCAAGAGGTGGTTGTTATTCATGCTGGTCGTTTGCCAAACTGCCACCTGGGCAACTAACTTGGTGACCAAACAGGTGATAATGTTCTCACAGTCCCCCAGAAAACACACCGGCACTCAGACTGCCACACTGCAATTCCTTGACTTCAAGTGCTCTACGGATTTTCCTGTTGTTCATGTGGTTACATAGTCCACCGTGAAGTAAACAAGCTCTAGAATCCCAGCTTGCAGGCTGCAAAGGTAGGGTTTACTTCTCGGAAGAAACCTCTCCTTTAAATCCCGGAACGTAGTACAGTTATGACCTCCAGGGAGTTATGCTACCTAAAATAGCCTATTTTCCTAAAAAGGAAACTTCCTAGATTTTCTTTGGATATATTCTTCACCAGGGGGAAATTTTGTGACTGTCCTCTTGGATTCCTCCATAATGTCGTCTCAACCAGTCACAGAAGTACATTTGGAGACACCACACACACACACACACACACACACACACACACACACACTTCGCTTGCACATCTACTCTGACTTCTCCCGAAGGTAAAATTTTTCACGGAAACAAAATTTTTCTTAGTAATCAATTTCCTGGAATGAATTAAATTAATTAGCATCCTCTTCCTCAAATGCTGTTTCCTTTTTCTTGCCAACATTCTGTCCTATAATCCATTTTTAAGACACAAAGACTTTTTTTTTTTGCTCTCCTACTTTCTTTTACTATAATTTCATTCTTGTTTCCATCTTCCAGATCATGTATTCAGTTTGGTTTTTAAATAGTATTTGGGGAATAAAGGGTCAGTTGGGGAACAGGAACAGGGTTTCCACTTGTCATGTTTGTAAGAAGAAAAGATGAAGCCAAATGAAAATTGTAAGATCTGTTACTGTAGTCCATCAGTGATTTTCCCCTGACCAAGTGTAATACTTCAAAATTCCTCCCTCCCTGACACATTGCAGGTGCCACAGTTTAGATTTAACAATGAAAATCCATTTCTTTTCTAGTTCCACAGCAAAGACATCACAAAAGATAGAGTTATCATGAGCTAATTACAGTCCTTGAAAATTACCTTTGTGCTTTGCAAATATGCATTTTTTTTTCTTTGCTGGTGATGAAGAAGTTGGCAGTTTAAATAAAAAACACTATTTAAAGTAACAGAGTACAGTTATGTAACCTTTTCACATAAATCACACAATAACTCTTTGTACTTTGTTTAAAAAAAAAAAAGAACTGCAGTGCTTGTTAAAAAGATTTATTTATATAATAATCTATGCAAAGGACTTTTTTTCCCCTTTTTTTGAAAGTGGGATGTTCTTTTTTTTTAACCTCTGGAAGTTACAGACTAGAGGGCAGGAATATCATCCAATCACCATTTTTAGTTGCACACATTCCAGCTACTAAAGACTCCAATTCAAGGAGGGTTTGGCATTACCACACATGTCTTTATTTCCAAGTACACAGAAGACTTAAGGAATAGTCTGTGCCTGCTAAATAAATAGAAATGTAGAGTCAAAATCCAATCCAAGATAAGGGTTCCCCTGCATCCAGAAACCACACCAAGACCTAAGCTCATTTTTCTCAGTTTTTCAGGAATACTATTTCTTCCAGTATGCTTGATGACTGAAGGTAGTAAAATCCATGGGGCCATTGAGGCCCTAGAGTTTCTCCACTGAATCTCCATAGAATTCTTCCATCAGGTCTTTGTTGCCCCACTCAGCTTCCTTCCCATGCTCATTTGCTCCCTTTAACCTTATTCCCCGATTTAAACCTAGAAACAGTAGTCTTTCATTATTAAAAGATTGCCCTTACCATTTAAAAATATCCTCCATATAAAATGTCTTGACTTCAAATTGATCTTATCACTGGTCAGTCCACTCTGAAGAGCCAGGGCCATACATAAGTGGCTAAATGCTAAGCTTGGCTGAAACTGACCCACTTAATCCTCAGTCCAGAGGATCACTGCAGGAAGAGTGATCTTTTCATGGAGATAAACCCAGTAGAGGCATTTTATTGGTCAAATATATCTATTCTAACTCTTGCTGAACAGTGGGGATTCTGAAGACAGGGAAACCCACAAGGGCTTTCTTGTGTGTCCTTATCTCTCATTGAGATGCTGACCTAACTTTTAAAAGCTATCTCCATGGAAAATTCTGGGCTCCACTCCAAAACCAACCAGTAGGAGGTGGCTCTCTTAATCAGTGGCTGTGTTCCGTCTTTATATAAACAGGTTAAGCCAGCTGCCAGAGCCTCTGCAACCAATTCCAGCTCACATTACCCTCGGCTGGAAAGATGGGCCTGAACCAAAGCTACTTTAGGAAAGCAGAGAACTCTCACCTCTCCCAGGTTATAGCAAAAGACCTGGTGGCCATATATGGTACCAGAGTCATCAGCAATCTTATCAATACTTCTGTTCAAGACTGTTGGGGTGGGATTTGATTAACTGGAGAGATACCCTCTCACCAGCTAATCCACGAAGGGCCCTCACTGCCCAGGATGGAACTCAGAATGTCAGTTTGTAGAATCAACAGGCATGACTAATACTGAAAAGGCACCACTGACAAAATCTGTTACTTTCCTCAGACATCCACTTCTCTGCTTTGACCCTGAGGATGTTCCTCAAAATGATGTTACACCAAAGTTGCCACAAGCCACATGGAATGAAACCTAAATAACTGGAAATAATAAAACAGGCTTCTGAGCTACACTTACAGATGTTGGCCAAAAATAATCATGTCATGTGCCTATAAAATTTGAAACTTGAACATGGTTTACTCATTATACCAGAAGCATTAAAAGAAATAAAGCAAACAAACAAAGAGAAACCTTCCCATACAGTGTGTTCTTGTATTCGTGAAGAATTCTGCTTACATTAATCATTATAATGGTAATAATTAGGAATTCTGGACCTCGCTCCTGAAAGAAATGCTTTCCCAGAGAAAGGATTTTAACATGCTATCCCACTGATTTAAAATCACTGAATTAAGGCCACTGGTTTATAGGTCAAGCCATATTTGAATGACTTAGAAAAACTTTCTCTTTCACTACCAGAGTTGAAAGCAAAGTGTGTTAGGCCCTTATGCTGATCTGATTTTCAAGCACATACAACAGCTACTGCAATTCCAGAAGGATCCCTCTGTTTTTTTATTTTGACAGCATGACACTATGGGAGCTGAGCTTTTCAGGTGTTAAGGAGGATTTGTTATAAGAAAATGATTATAATAGGATTGAATGTAATTGAAAGTCAAAGTACAGTAGCCACACAGTGTATCAGAGAGTGTCAAAACTTGCAGTGAGGGTGGAGTGCCTTTTGCTAAGTAAACAACAAAAGTGGAGAGAGAAGAAAATATTCTATGCAGGACAGGATCTACAAGGTTGGCCACCTTGATCAGCCTGCCCTACCACAGCAGGACCAAAGCCACAAGAGCTACAGAGCTTCTGTGGCAAAAGGGGCCATGAAGAGCTGCAACCTCCCCATCCCCACTAGAATGTTTTGAAAACAAGTTATGTAATAATCTGAATTCTTATCTCGAACTTGACAGGCAATAACCATTGGCTCTCCGAGGCTCCGGGAGGGAAAGGCCCATCCCTGAGTCGTTGCTCTGGCCCTTCTAGTCCCAGGAGCTAGTGTCACTCTGAGTCTGTCCACGCCTTTGCTAAGGTTTGCCGAAATGGGCGGCCATGAGTACGTGCCAGACGAGAACTGGCCGGCTCCCGGAGCGCTTCACCCCTTTTCTTAACAATGCCATTCTCTCTCTAAGAACGACAGGTTTATCAAGCATGAGAACACTTTTCCATGGTGATAGGCCCATGAAGAATGCAGGTAACATAACTATTTCAGGCGTCATTAGATCATTATAAGCTCTTAAGATCAGAACTTGGTGGCAGCCAGCAGAAGTGGGAGAATAACAATATATGTCCTCCTCTCTATCCTCATAGGTCCTTTTTTTTCCCCCTAAATTTGCTTTCCTGCCATTTCAGTAGGTCATGAGGCCATCTTGATCAAAACTTTAATTAGTATCTATGTTTTGCTTGCCATCTACGACTCTATAGATGGGCAGAAGCAGAACCTGAAGTGTAAGGCCATATTCATCTTAGAGAAAGAACTGGAGAACATTCTTTCCAATCATTGCTGCTAGTTCTTCACTGCTGTGGCCTCCCATAATAGCCTTTGGAGAAGAGAGACATCAGTGCAGGCAGGACCAGGAACTTACTATGGTTGCTATTAGTATTAATATTATGTATGCATATATTGTACTTCTGAAGCTCTAAAGTGATTTACAAACAACACGACGGCAAATGAAATGCATGAACTTGTGAGTCAGGTTTTTGAGGTGCTTTTTCTCCACACCAAGTGCATTGCTACCTGCATTCCCAATATCTATCAGAAATTTAAGCGTCACTACATTTTTTTTTAATAAGAAGGGTTTTTTTCTTCTAATTTTTGCTGCCTCCGAATCATGAATGGTCATTTTAGAAGAGTCATATCACACAAGGCATTTGCTCTCCTCCTTTCTGCCTAGGTCCTTCGTATTTTTAAATTTGGGGGGCGCCAACATGTACCGTCCTTTCTCCTTTGTGGGGTTTCACTTTTATTTCTATGCTCACAAATTCTCTCGACACACCAATATAAAGGACAATAGCGAAAAATAAATCTGAGTAAGTACAAACATCACTACTCAGCCAGCCCTGGACAGCTTATCTATTTTTTTAAGTTAGAGTTGGCATTTTGAACACGTTTTTATACTTATATCTGCATATATGTTTCCAGTGATTTGGGAATTCATAATATTTTGTCCTAAATCGTGATGTCATTCTAAGAAGACTGTGTTCAAGCGAACCATAAAGCCACGCTATTTAGAGCTCCTTATCCCCCAGATCAATGACAGAAAACCATATTACAGCAGAGGAGTTGTCTCTACAAAGCAGATAATCAACTAATTACATGTTTTGATTAAAATATCAAAACATGTAATTTTTGATATTTTAGAATTTTCATTTATTCTGCTGGGTTACCATGAGCTGTGCAGTGACAATCTCACTAAAGTACTAAATGTGAAGGTACACTACTGACAAAACTAATTTGTATGACCCGACATAGAAATTCAAACATTCACTGTAGCTTTCTCTGTAGACTTTCCTGTTGTTTATTACAGCTCTTCCAATTTGAGCACATTTCTTTCATTGCAAACCTGCTTCCTCATGCCCCATATAGGATTATCCTATATTAAACACAAACGTGGCTTCCATTTCAGAATCCTTAATAAAAAAGTTCTATCATAAACCACTTGTTTCTTTGATCACAGTTCAACCTGCTTTCTTTCATGCTCCATGAACTTTAACCTCAGTTAATTCTGCTTTGTTACTTGTACACATTCTCGCTGCTAAGAATTCTTACCTGCCAGTTCTTCTGTTGGTGGGCAACCCACCACTCAACAGCGGCCAGATGTCCTCCTTCACTTCCTTCACCCTCTCCAGGAAAGCACTCTCTTCTGAGAAATATGTATGGTCAAATCCAAAATCAACTTGAGTTTGTTCACTGTTTTGCATTTTAGAATGATCACCACCTGAAATTATGATATGGATTTTAGTCTCCAAATTTTAAAATGAACATCATGATGCAGTTGTGAATATTTAGTATCATAATAATTTCACAAATATTCAAGATGTTCTTCTGTTGGTCCAAGTAAAAATGCTATCCTGCACCCCCTGTGAACTTAGGCAAAACCATGTGACCTGCACTAGCCAATGAAATGAATAAAACACACTGTGCAGTTTATGATTATGATGAGCAGATCCTCACCCCAACCCCGACAACTCGCACTGACTTACAGCACAAGTAAATCTTTAGGGTCGTATGTTGTCACAGCATAACCTCTATTCTCCTGACTAATTAACTTACAGATGGTAATCTGTCCTTTCACTTAGCATCATTTCAGGGCTCATTTTTATAATAACATTGTTGCTATGTTCCAAAGCTTTCAAGGTTTTTATCACTTATTTTCAAGTTTTTCTTTTTTTTCAGGTTACCACTTTCAAGTCTCAAATGGAAAACCTAAAACATGAAGCAGAAAAGTGATTCCATCAGCATTTTCCTAACAATCATTATCAAAGGCAGAATTAGAACAGATCTGATGTCTGGCTAGTGCCCTCTCCTCTGAACCAGAAATTACAAAGAAATTCAGGTTACAACCCAGTTAGAGGGACAGTCATAGAGGCATAGACTATTAAAGCTAGAAGAGCTTCAGAGTTCAGGTCCGGGAACCTTATTTTAAGAGAAAGATTCTAAAGTCAATGTGTTTAAATGAGGGTCTCAACTAAGACCACATAGCACCTAGTTAGAGACTGGAGAGTACAAAATCTCAGGTCCCTTATGTCAGTGTTTCTCTTTGATAAAATATATACTCCTAATAAAAGGAAACTTCTTGAGGATTCTGAGAACATGCAGACATATTCTTATATCTATTCCTAGATATCAGATTAAGAAACTTAATCCATAATCTTTGGATACATCATCTTTCAGATCTGTGTTATTGTTATAAAAATGTTTTGCCTGGAAAACTGGATAACCACATGCAGAAAAATGAAATTGTACTGCTATCTTACACCACTCACAAAAATTAACTCAAAATGGATTAAAGACTTAAATGTAAGTCTTTAAAATTCCCAGAAGAAAACATAGGGGAAAATCTCTTTGACATAGGTCTTGGCAATTTTTTTTTTTTTTTTTTTGGATATAACACTAAAAGCACAAGCAACAAAGGCAAAAATAAATAAGTGAGACTCCATAAAACCAAAAAGCTTCTGCACAGCTAAAGAAACACCCAACAAAATGAAAACACAGCCTATTGAATGGGAGAAAATATTTGCAAGCCATATATCTGATAAGGGGTTAACACCCAAAATATATAAAGAACTCATACAACTCAAAAGCAAAAACACACAAACAATCTGATTTTAAAATGGGCAGAGGACCTGAATAGCCATTTTTCAAAAGAAGACATACAGATGGCCAACCGATACACGAAAAGATGCTCAAGGTCACTAATCATCAGGGAAATGCAAATCAAAACCACAATGAATTATCACCTCACACCTGTTAGAATGGCTATTATCAAAATGACCATAGTTAACAAGTGTTGGCAAGATGGGGATAATAGGGAACCATTGTGCACTGTTGGTGGGAATATAAACTGGTGCAGCCACTACGGAAAACAGTATGGAGGTTCTTCAAAAAATTGCAAATAGAACTATCATATGATCCAGCAATTCCACTTCTGGGTATTTATGCAAAGAAAACAAAAACACAAATTCAAAAAGATATATGCATCTCCATGTTCATTGCAGTATAATTTACAATAATCAAGATAGGGAAAAAACCTAAGTGTCCATCAATGGATGAATGGATAAAGAAGATATGCTAAATATGTAAAATGCAATATTTTCACCCATGAGAAAAAAAAGAAATCTTGCCATTTGCAACAACATGGATGGACCTTGAACATGTTATGCTAAGTGGAATAAGCCAGACAGAGAAAGACAAATAGTGTATAACACTGATATGTGGAATCTAAGAATATCCAAACTTGAATAAACAGAGAGTAGAATGGTGGTTACCAGGGCCTGAGAGGTAGAGAAAATGAGGAGATGGTCAAGGAATATAAATTTCCAGTTAGAAGATAAATAAGTTCTAGGGGTCTAATGCACCACCTTGTGATTATAGATAACAGTACTGTACTATATACTCAAAAGTTGCTAAAAAAGTAGATCTCAAATATTCTCACCACAAGAAGAAATGGTAATTATGTGACATGATGAAGGTGTTAGCTAAAATTACAGTGGTAATCATATTGCAACACATCAGTGTATTAAATCAACATGGGATACACATTAAAGTTACACAATGTTATATGGCAATTATATCTCAATAAAGTTTAAAAGTTTTGCCTTTATAACAAGTAAGATGACTATTAAAATTAATTATTGAAACAAAAGCCAAAAAAAAGAGTTCTTCTGGAACTTCCAATCCCTGAAAATCCTTGGATTCCAGTTGAGAAATACTACATAAGAATCTCTCAGCAATGTGATGTTGGATTCCCTCATCTTTGTATCTTTAGCACCCAGCCCAGCACCTGGGACAGAGTAGGTGTTAATATGTATAAGTGGAATAAATATTTCTCCTTGTACTGCCCAGTTCAATTCTCTTTTCAGCATATCATGCCAAAGTTAATAACAAATAGATGCGGTCTCTGTTAACAAATCACCTGATGAGCTGGCCCTGTACCAATCTAACTGATTTCTTTGTTGACACTCTTACGAGACACTGAGTAAAATCAGTGAAGAAAGGTTCTAGTGTATGTTTATAACAAGTTAGAGGAAAAGCTCATTATCTTCAATGAGTAGAAACACCCCTTCCCAATATACACACACTCCAATTCCGAACCTGCCATCTCCACTAACTCTGGAGATTAAGTCATTCTTCAAAAGGCATGTTCCCATCCTCCAGGACAGTTAGTCACTGTCCAAGATGAAACTCCCTGTCCCAAGATGAGGACATATATGCTATGTGCCAGACACTGTACATGGACTGGTTCCACCAATGGCTCTATGTCTCCAGAGAAAGAAACAAAAGTTTACAAATCTAGAAGTAAGTAAGTTGTCCAGGCTTTTTAGCTAGAAGATAGTAAAGGAGGGCTTTGAACCCAAATCTAAGAGCAAAGAGAGTGACAGCATTACCCCTAAGACACTTTATGCAAAGCTGCTTCATTTTATGACCCCTCAGATGCAGCTTTGGGGGAACTGTGACATGACCACCATCCCTACAAGGAGGAAGACTTTGTTCCTAAGATCATCACTGGCACTTCACTCTCATTCCTACCAGGTCAATAGTGAAAGGACAACAGAGAAGAGAATGACTACCTCTAATCATAAAGCATCAGAAATTCAGAAACTTGCTCTTCTGGCTCTTATAATTGTTGTGTGGGGGAAGGTAAACTCAGTTGTTAGCCTAATGAGAATGTAGACTTTTGCTGTTCTGGAACTATTTAAAGGCTGCTTTCTGATTTCAGTGGTAAAGTACCTTGAAGTCCTACTTTCAAGTGTAAGTGGGAGGGAGTTGAATTGGCACCAAAAAACCCAAACAAACAAACAACCCCCTCCCCCGCCCCGAGAAGTTATCAGTCTTCTGGTCAACCTTTATCAGGTATAAGGAAAGCTTTGAGGCTTACACCAAACTATCTTTGGAGACTCAGTTTCCAAAATTTCATATAATTCACCCTACACCAGTCCCCAGGAGAACTTCCGATACTGAAAAATAGACAACCTAAATTAGAAGGAGGATGATGTAAGCAGGTTCCTCTCTGCTCAGTATTTTTAACATTCCTCTTCCTCTTGAGGCTACCTTTCTGTTTCTCAGCATGGATTTGAAGAAATTGGGGTGGAGTCAGGTGGTGGAACTCATTAGAAGTTGCAAGTAATTTAAGTACATCAGCACGAGAAATTGATATTAAAAATAGAAGTTTTCCACACTGAAAATTTAGATTAAAAAAAATGAACTGTATTTAAAAAAAACATTTTTTCCCTGCAATTATTAAAGGGAAGTTGAAATAATAACATGACTTCAAACCATTCTTGCAGACCTGGTATTTCCACTTGTTCTACTGTTTGATCTCCACTGCAGTAAGGAAGCACTTCACAGATGTACTCTTTTCTCCAACAATCTTATTTCCTAGCACTTCCTTCTAATGGATTTCCGCACAGCAAATTTATCAAGACATTCTAACACAGGCTGCCTTTCATGTGGTGAGAAGGAGAGACCCTTAAGAAAAGGAGAACAATCAGGAAGCAAACAGATTTATGCTGGAAGCAAGCAAAAGGCAAAGGACAGGAAGAAATTCAGGAGACCTGGATCTCGAGGAGCCCATCAACAGCCAACCACAGAGGACATAGCTCAATGAGCATGGAGGTCGATAACAACCACAACCATAGCAACATGGCTTGTCCTTCCCACTGCCAGGCTTCCTTAAACTCATTATGGCATTTCATCTTCACGATAACCTAGGAATAGATACTATCATTATATCTATTTCGTACGTCAGGAAACTGAGGCCTAGATATATTGCCTGCTTGCTTGTGCTCAAACAGCCAATAAGTAGAAAGGAGAGACTTAAAACCTAGTCTGAACGTTATTTGTATGCTCGGTTGATAACCTTAATACAACAGAAAATTCATCAGTCCCTCAGGTTCATTGATGAACTTAAGGAGTCCATAATTCCTTTGAAACGTTCAGGAAATATTATGTGTAGTTTTGTTTTTCAGAAGAAAGTGTCTGCAGGCTTCATCAGATTCTCAAACAGGTTCTGTGGTGCAAAGTGGGGTCTGTGCTATACAGAGAGTGTTTGGAGGCTAGTTCCTCTCTAGCTGTAGGATTTTGCACTGGCAGTGCATAACCTCTGAATCTCCATTTCAGATTTCTAAGGTCTCTTCCATCTTTAAAATGTTCTGTTATCTTAAATGTCCTAAGGAATAGTCAAGAAGTACAACAATCTTTCCTTCCATCTTTCACGACTCCCGCCCCACCCTACATGCACCCCCCAGCTTTACACTCCTACCCGCTTCTAGATCACCTGTTTTTGTCACTCCCACTATTGGACAAAATATATCCAACTGCCCCAAGCGTTCTTCATAGCCTTTCCAAATACTGGTTATATGATGCATGGAGTATGAGTCAGGCTAGGGGGAAAGGGGGGCCTCTTTTTAAGTTTATATGTAATTGTGAGAGCATTCAAGCATGTGCTGGCATGCCAGCCCTGTGTTTAAAAAAAAAAAAAAACTGTTAGCAATAATGTTTTTCTGTTCAAAAGGGGTTTAGGGCCATCAGAACCCTTGAGAGTGGCTCGTGTAATGGGGAAGGGCGCACATGCTGGGGGAGATGGGGGGCCCTGTAACCCACAACCATTTCTCCACCTTAAATTTCTGCTACAAAAATGTTCTCCAGCCCCATCCCCTCTGAAGTCGAAAGCTCCGGTTTAAATTCCTTACTTGGAAGGTCATTTATTCCCTCATAGCCAAAAAGCCTGTTTGCTTTTGTCTTCCCACTTGCTTTCAAATGAAAATATCAGACCACAGACCATCTTGCTTCCCCAGTTCAAAAATTAATTACATCATGTCCAGGAGTGAAGGTTGTTGAAAGTTATTAATGTAGTAGCTGGGAACACTCTGCATTCCAATAGCTTTTACATTCATGCACAGATGCTTGTTCTCAGCCTGACCTTATCAGTAGTTCTGGATGGTGGGGGGCAAAAACCACGGTCACATATCATCCACTTTAGTCCCTCACTGTGCTCATTCAAAAGCCCATTGTCAGGCACATTTTTATGATCGTAAAGTGTATTTATTTCCCCGTGTTTGTCGACATCCCCTAGAAGTTTTTAGAAGAAGATTTCTTAACCTGCCAATTCCTACCATTTCTGTCCATCAACCGTTATTTCTACTGCCTCGTGTTTCTAATAGACCTTGAAATTAGCACTGTGTTTCTGTTTGTCATGTGCGGCATGTTCGCCGGCAATAGCACGCCAAGTACATCAGCTGGACGACAGACTGCAAGTCATACGTGGCCCAGGTACCTACCCCTGTCACTCTGGGCAGGGCTCCAGCCCCGGGCCTGGGAATCACGTGTGTCAGCAAGCTGTTGCTCTGGAAAGAAGAAATAAAGGCCCAATTGTTTGGGGCAAGGCTTTGCAGATATGGGGGCAACAGCGAGAGCCTGAAGCACTTTTAGGTAATTTTTTAGAAATAGAGATTTTTTTTTTACCAAATTAAGTTACCAGTCTAGATGCATAATCCCTCCATATCTAGGGTGAGGCAGGAAATGACCAAACATGAACCCATAATTACCCAAGATTCTCTGTGTTCCTACTTAGAGCCCATCCAGACATGGGGACAAGCTTGCGGGCTAAGGCAGAAAATAAGGACAAAAGTATCAGAGCACAGTGTAACAAACTGAAAATTTTAACACTTGGTCTTTCACCATAGATGGTCCAAGAAGCACTGCTTTGGGTGCTTCAGGAAAGTGTATCTCACAGTCATGGAGGAGACCAGGACAGGATATTATAAAGTATCACCAAAAGTCATCATAGTTAGAAGAACTCAACTGTTGCAACGATGGGGCAGGGGCTGACTTTGGGGGCAGATGGACCTGGTTTGAGTTTGGGGTCTGTCCTTTGGTGTTGACCTCTAGCAAAGGATTTTACAGTCCACTTATAAGTGTTTTTATCACTACCTGACACACTCGCCCATGTCTGTTTGCTTCATGGCACATTTCTCTGTAAACATGTAATCAGCCTGTTTCACTGGATTCCAAGCTTGATGGGGGCAGGCACTGTGCCTTTTTTTTGTTTGTTTTTTTGCACCATTTTATCCTTAGCACCTGGCATCATCAGTATTTTTAAAATAGTGTTAAATAATCAGATGTTCTCTAAATGTCTCTTTTTTCTGTAAAATGGAAATAAGAATGGAAACTGCTTTTAAGTGTTGCAGGAATTAAATGATATAGCACATGTAAAGTCCTCAGAATAATGCCCAGAACTTAGAAAACATTCAATAACCATTAGTTGACATTAATATATAGACCACTAGTTCACAGTCTAGGGGTCTGTCCTCAATTATGTGAATCAACTGAATTTCTGTGCAAATTGTGTATGTACATATTTCTGAGGAGAGGATCCTTGATATTCGGACTCTCAAATGGGGACTATTACTCCGTCCTCCAGAAGAAACTTAGAACAGTTGCCACAGAGACTGATAGCAAACATTAGACTGTACAGAATAACCCAGCAGCCTGTTTTACCCAAGGGGCTAGGGACTACAGATTCTAATCTTCACCCAGTCTTGATTTGCTTTAATGCTCAAATCACAGAGCAAGGAACTAAGAACCAGGATACACGGGGTCCCATCCAAGTTCTTTCACTTTGCTAGCGCTGTGATCTTGGTTGATGCACCCACCCTCTTATTTTATACACATTTTTTGCCCTAGATCAGGCAGAGATAATGCAAGGAAGAAAAACGAACACACAAACAAAAATCCAAACGACATAAAAATATAGAAGTACATGAAGAATATAGGGTCTGCTAGTCAGAAGATCTCTCGCCCAGAGCGTTCTGTTTCCTAATCTGTAAAATAAGTGAGTTAAATTAGATGACATTTAAGATTTCTTCTCTAACTGCTCTCCATAATCCAAAGATTTGAAATATAGCCTCTGTTCTTGGGATCTGTTTTCCGTTTGAGTTTTCACTGTATGAATTTACACCCTTGCCCACATCAAGGACACTATTTTTGCTGACCCATTTGCAAAACTGGGGTAGGGGGTGGGAAAGTAAAAGGCATGTTCTGCTCTTTGCTGATTTTAATTTCGTATATTTAACACTGTGGTGGGTACCTAAAAGAACCCAAGAGTTAGTGAAGCCAAAAGTACCAAAATTCTAGCTTAAAATATTTTCCCCATAGGGCATAGCAGACTACTAGTGAGAGAAGATGCATCTAACTCCTATTGGAGCTGTAAATGTTTTGCCCTTCTCACTCATCCCCTATGAATCTAAGAGTTTTGCACACCGAGGTGTCAATGTCTTTTATTGGAGTGAAGATCCATCCCAGGAAATATGAGTTTCTGAGGAGTAGAAGGAAAAAGAACCAAGTGGAGGACGTTAACTTTCAATGATAGGACACTTGGAAAAGTTCCACACAGGAGGGATCAAAGGTTCTGAACACCGAGAAAGAGACAGAGACAGAGACCAAGAGAAAGAGAGAGAACAGGGCCCTGCAAGACCATTGGAAGGTAAAGGATCTAAAAAGGGAAATAGAACCATGGCTCTGTCCAGTGGACTGGGTTTCTGGAAAATCACCTCTGCAGATCAGCACTGGAGAGCCCACCTAGGCCAGTCTTGAAGAACTGAAAACATAAGCTCATTCTGGCCAGCTGCGGCTTTCCAGAAGGCATCCAGACTAGTAAATCTCATCACATCCAGATCACTCTTTGGAGTTCTGTTGATTTTCTGTTCCTCTAGCTCCTTCGCCAAAGCTTATTATTTGAAGGCACATGGACAAATTTAATATCATCTCAGGTAATGGCACACCCAAGCTTCTCAAACATGAAGGCAATTTTCTGCATTCGGCTCTAATTCAATTCCTGTACCATTTCTTTGCTGATGGCTCAACTCCACAGTAAGGAAGATTCGATTCTGAAACATAGTTGAGCCTGGAGTGCAATGAAATCGCTTTGCCTATAACTCACACAGTCTCACTGACCTAATTTCTATAAATAGATGATAAATTCGTCAAGGAAAAACACAGGATCACAATCTAAAAGCAAACTCAGGAAATTATTCATTTCAGACTTTTGCCTCAGGTCAAATTAAAATTTCAATCATCCTTAAAACCCATGTCTGCCTGTATTTTTCAATAGAGATTCTGATTAAATAAGCTTTCTTGATAACTTCTAATATGTGATCAATTTTTCTGTCATAAGAGTTCTTTTCTATGAATGTAGTAGAAGAGACGAGAACTGTATAAATCTTCTACACTGTGGCGAATGTCATTTTACAAATGACAACACTGAGGACTAGAAAAAATAAATGACTTTCCTGGGATGATGTATATTCACTCATTCAGCCATTTATTTATTCACTCAACAGTCACTCAAAAAATATTTATAAAATGCCTACTCTATCTAGTCACAGTTCTAGATACAGGAATACAGCACGTTATTAGTTTACTGGGGCTGCCATAACAAAATACCGTGAACCACGTGGCTTAAATGGCAGAAATGTATTGTCTCACAGTTTTGGAGGCCAGTAGTCCAAGATCAATATGTCAGCAGTGTTGTCGCCTTCTCAGAGCTTTGAGGGAGGAACTGTTTATGCCTCTCTCCTAACTTCTTGTGGTTTAAATGTCTTGACATCCCTTGTTTTGTAGAAGCATCACCCAGATCCTCTACCTTCATCTTCACATGGCATTCTCCCTGTGTGCATGTCCCTGTCCAAATTTCCCCTTTTATAAGGATATCAATCATATTGAATTAGGGCCCACCCTACTTCAGTATGACCTCACATTAATTAATTACATCTGCAACAACCCTATTTTCAAATAAGATCACATTCTGAGGTACTGGGGTTTAGATCTCAACATATAAGTTTTGAAGAACAAAATTCAATTCATAAAAAACAAGACAAAATCCCTGCTACCAAGGAACTAACATTCAAATGACAGGAGATATTGTGTGTGTGTGTGTGTGTGTGTGTGTGTGTGTGTGTGTGAGAGAGAGAGAGAGAGACAGAGAGAGAGAGAGATAGTTGGGGGAAGGGAAAGAGAATATCATTTATCACTGAGGTATTTTTATACTTTATAATAAAAGCCTCTACATAAAATAACATGGTATTGGCATAAAAACAGACACATAGGGCTTCCCTGGTGGCGCAGTGGTTGAGAGTCTGCCTGCCGATGCAGGGGACATGGGTTCGTGCCCCGGTCCAGGAGGATCCCACATGCCGCGGAGTGGCTGGGCCCGTGAACCATGGCCGCTGAGCCTGCGCGTCCGGAGCCTGTGCTCTGCAACGGGAGAGGCCACAGCAGTGAGAGGCCCGTGTACCGCAAAAAAAAAAAGACAGACACATAGATCAATGGAAAAGAATAAAGAGCCCAGAAATAAACCCACACATATATGGTCAATTAGTTTATGACAAAAGAGCCAAGGATATACAATGGGGAAAGGACAGTCTCTTCAATAAATGGTGCTGGAAAAATTGGACAGCCACATGCAAAAGAATGAAATTTTACCACTGTCTTACACCAATCACAAAAGTTAACTTGAAATGGTTTAAAGGCTTAAATGCAAGACCTGAAACCGTAAAATTCTTAGATGAAAACATAGGCAAAAAGCTCCTTGACATAGGTCAGAGCAATGATTTTTGAATTTGACACTAAAAGCAAAAGCAATGAAAGCAAAAATTAAAAAGTGTGACTATGTCAAACTAAAAGCTTCTGCACAGCTAAGGAAAACCATCAACAGAATGAAAAAGCAACCTAAGGAATGGAAGAAAATATTTACAAATCATATATCTGATAAGGGGCTAATATCCAAAATATGTAAAGAACACTCAATAGCAAAAATAACGAAACAATCCAAGTGAAAAATGTGCAGAAGATCTGAATAGACATTTTTCCAAGGAAGTCACACAGATGGCCAACAGGTACATGAAAAGATGCTCTACGTCTTTAATCACCAGGGAAATGCAAATCAAAACCACAATGAGAGCGGGACTTTCCTGGTGGCACAGTGGTTAAGAATCCGCCTGCCAATGCAGGGGACACGGGTTCAATCCCTGGTCCGGGAAGATCCCACATGCCTCAGAGCAACTAAGCTCTAAGCACCACAACTGCTGAGCCTGCGCTCTGGAGCCCATGAGCCACAATTACTGAAGCCCGCGCACCCTAGAGCCCGTGCTCTGCAGCAAGAGAAGCCACTGCAATGAGAAGACCGCACACCACAGTGAAGAGTAGCTCCAGCTCGCCACAACTAGAGAAAGCCCGTGTGCAGCAATGAAGACCCAACGCAGCCAAAAATAAATAAATAAAATAAAATAAATAAATTTATATTAAAAAAACCCACAATGAGTTATCACCTCATACCCGTTAAAATGGCTATTATCAAAAATACTAGAAATAAAAAGTGTTGATGGGGATGTAGAGAAAAGGGAACATTTGTACACTGCTGGTGGTAATGTAAATTGGTGCAGCCACTATGGAAAACATGATGGACAGTCCTCAAAAAATTAAAAATAAAACTACCATATGATCCAGCAATTCTACTTCTGGGTATTTATTTTAAGAAAATAAAAACACTAATTTGAAAAGATATGTACACCCCCGTGTTCACTGCAGTATTATTTACAATAGCCAAGATATGGAAACAACCTAACTGTCCATCAGTGGATGAATGAATAAAGAAATTGTGGTATATTTAGCCAATGGAATATTATTCAGTCATAAAAAAGAACGACCTCTTGCCATTTGTGATAACATGGATGGACTTCAAGAGCATTATGCTAAGTGAAATAAGCCATACAGAGAAAGACAAACACTATATGATCTCTCTTATACATGAAATCTAAAAAAACAAACAAACAACAAAATACAAGCTCACAGACAGAGAGAACAGGCAGATTGGTAGCTGCCACGGTAAAGAGTGGGGAATGGGAGAAATGAATGAATTGCTTTTGGCTCTCTTTTTCGTTTAAATAAGTTAAATGTTAAAAACTCACAACGCTCATTTCCTCAGGAACTGCTCCACTGTTAGAATTATTTTTTATGTTGAGCCAAAATCTGACTGTCTGATACTTAAACCTTTGTGCTTTTTGTCTTGTTGTACACCAACACCTGCTGGACCTAGACCAACCAACACAGAACAAATCTTAATCTTTCCTCTTCCACGTGATAATTTTAAAAATTTGAAACCAATTAGAGTTTTTATGGATTTCCTCATTCCCTTCCACAATCAAATGTAGCCCATGGTCTCTTCAGTACTTACCTGCCTTTAGGTGCACTCTACTTAGTCTGAGATTTTAATAAATACTAGGCCCAGCAAATATGGGTCCATGTATGTTTTGAAAAGTTACATGTTCAGTGGAAATATTGCTTATTGTGATGTAGACATTATGTTTCCATTAATCCAGGCTAAAATTAAATTAGTATTATTAGTAATCAGAGTGAAATGTTGGCTTACATTACGCATTCAACAAAAACATACTTTTTCCTTCAGTGTTAGACTTCACATTCATCACCTTCATATTTCATCTTAATAATTTTGATCTGGCATTTGCATGTCTTGATAGTATTTCTAATCATGACTCCATATCTGTTGCAGTGTGACAGAAAACAGAAGTCCCCAGATTATTCACCATGACTCTGATTGAGTCATTTGATTTCCCTGAACCTCATTTCTGCTCATTGTAAAAAAAAAAAAAGGCGGGTGGCGGGGGTGGGCAAGAGGGAGAGTTTGGGAGCTAGTGGTAAGTCTTCTTTATAGAGTTGTGAGAGAGAATCAAATGTGACAAGCTAAGTGAAAGTATTTTGTAAAATGAGACACACCATGCAAATGTTAGCTTATAGCAGTGGTAAGATTGGCTTCTCTTCTTGGTTTTGTCCACTGCAGAAGGGATAAGTATGTTTTCTATGTCTTTATAGATTCAAATGTTGAGCAGACTAAGACCAAAATACTAATCAACCTGCCTTAGATTTGTTTTCAACCTGTTGTGAATTTATGTAAAGATAGTGTGACCCAACCTGTAGATCTTTAGTTCACCTTCACCTCAAAGATCTTATGAGCCCTGCTGTGTG
The DNA here is from genome assembly GCF_963455315.2 of Globicephala melas. NCBI lineage: Eukaryota > Metazoa > Chordata > Mammalia > Artiodactyla > Delphinidae > Globicephala > Globicephala melas. Next base: position 64,507,777 of record NC_083327.1, on the reverse strand, counting down.
TCAACACGAAATGGTGCTGTAGTGACTTACCACCAATGGCTTTGAGTCAGACAAATCTGGCTTTGACTCCAGCTCAGTCACTCGCTAGCAATGTGACTTTAATTACTTGCTCTCTCTGAACCTCTGTCTTATCTGAAACAAGGGAGATAGAAACATACCTATGCACTGGGACCATTATGGGACTAAATGAAATAAGGCAGCCAGGGTCTGCCATATAGTTAGTGTTCAAGAAGTGGTTGCTATTTTTATGATATTATTGTGAAAATTAAATTTTCCTAGTCAATCCTCTGATCTTACAGTAGCTCTGTTTCAAAAGCAAGAAAATAAATTAAGCAAGCATAACATGGCATTCCTTACAAACCTATGTTCACTCCTAGTAACCACTACATTCCTTCGTTAATACTCAAAGCCATTAGCTTGAAAGTCCATTCTTGATTTTTTCTGGGATCGCCTCTGAGAATAGTTGACCTATTTATGGATTGTGGAATCTCTCCCTCTTTTTGAAAAATGGACTGAGATTTCCCTTATTTATTCATCTTTTGGTCTCTGCAATACCTCAGTAATTTACTAAGATTAATGCTCAGCTCAATTCACTCATTCAAAAACATATTTTGAGCATCTCCTATTTGCACCGCACCCCAGTTTTCTCAGTAGGCTGGCGTAACTCGCATCCAGTGCTGACAACCAAAATTTATTTAAAGCGACCAGGCTTTGCCTTACTGTCTACTTATTTACACAGAGTTGCAGTCAACTCCCTCTTTGCATTGTTTGTGAGTGTGCACAAGTCATTTAACACTGAGTCACAATTTCCTCCTTAGTAAAGCAGGATAATAATAACTACTGTGACCACCTCCCAGGGTGAAAATACAATGGGACAAGGTGTAAAAAAAAAAAAAAAAATTAAATATATTCCAAGAAGACAAGGAATTCAAAAAAATAATTCAAGGTATTATTTGTTCTTAATTCTTCCAGCCTGGAGACCACTTTCCTTGCAGCAGAATTTGAAAGTAAAATATAAATTCAATAGTTTTGTTATCTGTTATCATTACACCATCTGCCCCAGGCAGCTTGGTGATCACTTCCTTGTTTTTCTAGTTTCAAACACAGATGAAGTTGTCCTTTTGTGGTCTCTAACATTTTCAACAAGCCCAAACTTTATTATTTACTTGTTATTTATACTTCTATGGTATTCTATATTAAGATACAAATACAATCAGATCCCCCCTCCCCCCTCAAAAAAAAAAAAACAGAAAATAAATGAAAAGACCAAGAATGGAAAGGAAGACATAGATGGGTAAGAAGACCTCGACTATTTATAACCTGTGCAACGGAACATGTACTTAGCTTTACGTTTTGGAAATACAGCTAAAAAGTAGGACAAACGGGTGGCATAGGAGAAGTTATACTGCCTTGTCTGGTTAATAACAGGAAGCATAACAAGAGAAGCACTTCTGTCATCCCTCTAAACTCTAAGAGGAATCACAAAGTTTTACATGAAGAACACAAAACAATCTAATGGAAAGTGTCTTCAACAGCAATTTTACAAAGGAGGAAATATACCCTCCAAAGGGTCACTTTTATATACAGCCCTTAATAAAAGATGGAGTAGTGTCCAACTGTTATTCTGTGAGGATCTTCTAAAAAAGAAAAGGTGACATTGTACATGTATGAATGTTCCTATAACTGGCTTGAGGCAAGCCTGAACTTTTTAAAATCAAGAGTCATGAATTATGATTGTGCCCACTAAGGTATCTCCCTCATGTGTGTCCCAGTCGGACCTGGACACATGGCTAGGCTCTGATATACTGAGGTAGGGGTTAGGCTGGAGGCCGAGAACATAGCTTTTCAGCTTTTCAGTCTTATCGGTGGAATGGAGCAGTCCATGATTTAGAAAACCGGTATGCAGGAGGCAGTGATCTATTTCAAAAATCAAGGTCTTCTAACCTAAAGGGAGGGCGCTCCCATCACCTTCAGGGAGGTAGGCTGTCAGGCCAAAATTTCTCTCAGAAACGTTGTTCAGAATACAGTGAAAACTTTGAACAAGGATTTAAAACCCCACGTTCTATGTCACAGAGCAGGATTCGGCAAACCATGGCTCATGGGCCAAGTCCCCTGCCACCTGCTTTCGTTAAAAAAAGCTTTAATGGAACACAGCTACACTCATTAACTTACGAGCTGTCTATGGCTGATTTTGCACTGCAATTGCAGAGTTGGACAGTCACAGCAGAAAACATAAGGCCCACAAAGCCTAAAATATTTACCATCTAGCCCTTTGCAGAAAAAATTTACCAATGCCTGCCAGAGAGCAGAGAGAGAGAATTCAGGATTAAAAGGGGCATGAGGGCCATAGCTACTTACCCATCATCAATTTTCACTATAAAATACCTTAATATAACCCTTATAAACCCTTTTATTTTAAGCATCGCAACACCATGAAGGGCTCCCCCCGCCCACCCTGTGAATTAGCTACACAATTCACTCCCCAAAAGCTAGCTCAATTCATCTTTAATAGTGATTTCAGTGAAGTAAAAATAGAGACGTGCTCCGACTGCCCTTTTCCTTTCAATTTGAATCTTAATAATTTAATGACACTCTTCTATAAGCTGGATGCATTTCCCCCATTCTAGAGAAGAGAAAAATAGACATTCTCTTATAAGCAGACAGTAAGTTTATTACCATGAAGAGAGAGTGCTGCAGATCAAGCTTGCCCTGATTAGTACCAAAAAGAAGGGTTACAGATGAACGGTTCTAAAACCAAAGTCATCCTTTTTGGTAGATGTCCCCTTTTGCTTGCCTGATTTATAGTTAATCACCCTGTACAGTTAGTGAGTCAACAGTTCTGTAAATATAAATTTTATAGCTAGTTTATATTATGCAGGACATCAGGAAGTTATGTTCCTCAAAGACACAAATTTCATTGATGCTTTACTGATTTTTTTTCTTTTTTAATCCAGGCTAAAATGATGACTGTTATGCTCAGTGTCAAGATCTTTACGGCCTTGATCACCCATAGCCAGTGCCCTGGGCAGGCTGAAATCACATCCTAAAGAGAATGTTGCTGGGGACCTTGCTTTAGAGCCGTTTTTTTATATTAACAGCAAGAAAGCTTAGAGACACACTCATGGCCACCCCTGGTGAGGGAAAATCCTCACTAAACACGGTGAGTCTAACTCATTCCTGGTTTCACTTATTTTTCTGAGTTTCATTTTCCTGTTGTCCTACTTTCCTCACCACTTATTTTTCACTTATCTTGTGTAGTATTAATAGGTAATCCACCTTAAATCCTTTCTGGAACAAGGCAGGGTGTAAATAAACAAGTAAAAATGAGCTGGCCTGTTGAATAGAGTTATTTACTATTGTCTCTCTGAATCCTGAAGAAAAGATCTGCCAAAAATAACTATTTTGTTTTGGCCTGGTAGCTGCTGAGGTTTTCTTTCAAGTAGAAATTGCTCAGCAGGCTCAGGGGCTTTCTGTTGCTCCTGTCGGCACGTGATATTAGGACTGTGCATCCTGAAACAGGAGGATGCTCGCCTTGCCATCTGCCGTGGCAGGAAGGTGGGCAATCCAGTGCCACTGCATCTGCAACAGAGAAAGAGTGAATGGAAGGGGTACTACCAACGTTGTCTCTTCAGTCTCTCTTGAGGAAAGAATTGGTCTTGGTAATTAGCATTGGACTAGTGTTGCACAAGTTGCAAAGAAAATTACAGGTATGTTATTGTGCTCAAACCTCACAATAATGTGATGTTTTCAGTTGAGGGCACTGAGACTTTGAGAAGACAAGTAAGTGGGTAGAGGAACCAAGAGTCCCACCTAGTACATGACGCCACATCTTATACTCTTTATTTCTCTGTGCTCTCCCTATCCTTTCAATATATTCCTAATCATTTATCCAGGCATTATAAAGTCTGGAAGGCTGCTATGTGATACGTCAGAGTAAAAAAGCTTTAGAGTTAGCCCGAGGTTAAATATCATACATTTTTTTTTCATTTTGTAGAAGTTACTTTAGGTCACTGTATTAGGTTTCTAATGTTGTTATAACAAATTGCCACAAATTGGGTGGCTTAGACCATCAGAGATTTGTTCCCTCACAGTTCCAGAGGCCAGAATCCAAAATCAAGTGTCTGCAGGCTCTGAAGGCTCTAGGAAGAATCCATTCTTTGCTTCTTCCAGCTCCTAATGGCTCTGGGCACCCCTTGGCTTGTGGACACATCACTCCTATCTCTCCTTCCACGAACTTGTTGCTTCCTCATCTTCTCTGTGCGTCCATCTTATAAAGATACGTGTGATTGAATTTAGGATATATTTAGGATAAGCTCCTCCTCTTGAGATCCTTAACTTAATCACATTTGACCAGATAAGGTAATATTCACATGTTCTTGGAATTAGGATATGGGCGTGCATATCTTTTGGGCGGCCACCATGCAGCCTATTAAAGTCACTGAGCCTCATGGCCCCTTCCATAAAAATTAGAAAAATAGCACTTATCTGAAGGGAGAAGATTAAATAAGACAATGTAAATAAAAGTGTCCAGTAGAAAACAAGTGCTCAATAAAAGGGTTTCACCCCCTTTTCTCATCAAGAGAGCTGTTAATATAATCACCTTACTCTTTAGATGATTTCCCTCACTTGTCCCATTGGAATAATCCCCAGCTGTACACTCCGATTCCCTCACTCTTTAGTTTTCTCTTTAGGTTCTTTTTCCTAATAAGCTGTATTCCTTTTCAGAACAAAGAGCAGTACACTTTTTGAATTCTGTTTTATCATGAACTAGGACAGTGCTTGTCAGAGCATCTGTGAGGGATCAGTTGTGGGTTTTTTTAACTGTATAAATTATTTATTAACAGACTACTCCCACAAATTTATTTCTTCTTGGACACAGTCACGGTGCAGCCACAGCGGCCTCTGGTCTTGGTGTGCTGGCCTCGGACACGAAATCCCCAGAAGTGGTGCAGCCTCTGTGGGCCTGAATCTTCTTCAGTCGCTCCAGGTCTTCACGGAGCTTTTTGTCCAGACCGTTGGCCAGGACCTATTTTCTATCCTTCACGTCCTTCTGTCTGGGATCTTGCACTGGCGTGGATTCTACATCATGGTGATCACACGCTCTACCTCATCCTAAGTGGGCTCTCCTGCCCTCTTGCTGAGGTCCGTCTGCTTTCCTCAACACCACACAAGCCCATCTTTGCCCCACACCCTTAACTGCCGTGATGGCAAAGGCAATCTTCCGCTGCCCATCGATGTGGGCGTTGAGTACTTGCATTACTAGAGGCGTGGTGTTTGGGCCTCCAGTGGAAGAGAGCAAGGGATCAGTTTTAATTTTGAACAGTAAAAATGTTGTGGTGATGGAAATTACTGTAAAAGTTTCCAGAACTTACTTTAAGCTTGTTGCAGACCAACAACAATGTGTGGTACTACTGTGTCTAGGAACCTCATCTTGAGGAACACTGGGCAAGGGGACATATGTGACTTTTGCAGTAGTCTGAACTCCAAGATTCTGGTTACTCCCTCACTATTATTAATCCCCCTCAGAATTTCCATACTGACGTTTACCTCTCTTGTATTCTCCCTCTTTTTAAGAGATTAAAAATGGAACATTAGAAGTTAAGCGGTCATCAAATACTTTAATTTTATCAAAGTTAATTTTCCAAAAGATAGTCTCCTGTTAACTGCAAAGGGTTACTTCATACCAAGATTTAACACCAAAAACATAATATCCATATTTTTCCTCTTCCTAAGTGGTCTGAGGTATATTCTCATGGCAGTATGATTGGTTTATTTCTCTTGTGCCTTTTTGCTTTACCTTTGCTTCCACGTGGAAGTATCCTTAGTTATACATAGCACTATTCTATTTTTCTTCTGCTAGATAAGTTTTTTAATAAAGTATGTCTTTCTCTTGATATTTTTAGCCTGAGTTTTATCCCATCAAATCTTAATGCCCTCAATAACATTATATTCATTTTGTGCTTTGAAACTTCGAGTTATTTTGTCACCTCCTATTCTGTGTTGACATAGATAGTTCTCTAAGGTCGTAAGTATTATTCTTAGTGAACTTCTCTGTTATTTGTTGAATGAATGAAAGAATGATAATTACTAAGAACCACCTCCACTATACACTCTGCCATGCCCACTGTCCTTACTACCTACATGGTAGTCGGTCCTGATTTTTCTCCCTCCCCTTCATCCATTTATCCTTGTTAAATACGTTCTCTACTTTGATCCAGTGCCCTTTTCCATTTTCAGTAATACATCTTCCTGACATTCCGGTCATGATCCAGAAAACAAATTCTTTCCTTCGGATGCCTTCTATGTAACCAATTATTACCCTCCTTTCTCTTTCAGAGTCATGTCCACAAACTGGATGAAGAGAAAAAAAAATCCTACTCAACCCCTAAATGGTTTCACTTCCTTACCTGGTCCTGGAGGTTCACTGAAGATTCCTTATGACTGTAATATTTTTTACTACAGGAACCATCGGAGCAGTGGGGATTGGTGACTTTGGTGATCTTGGCAGGCTCTCTGTCATATCTCGCTCCAAGAAGTTACAGCACATGCACCCATGAATATGCCAGGTTTATGCACGGCAACTTCCTCCCAACCAGCAGAGAGTTCATTGTCAAATCGTTACGACGTGTTACGTTTTTCTTCGATTGAGATAACGTAGTTCCATCATTTCTTGAAGGCTTAGGAATCTCTTGGAATTTCTTAGAGGCTGGGATAAAGCATCTCTGCAGTTTAATTTCTTCTTGCTTATCCTCAGCTGTGTCACAGTCCTCCAAGCTACTCCCAGTGACAAACCTGGAGTCACTTTACAGTCCCAATGTGTTTCTCCAAGGTAGGCTCTCCCAGGGTAGAGGACAGAATACCATGTGATTCTCCCACATGCTCCCTTTCATGGTACATCCCAGAATAAGTACACAGGCAGGCCCTTCCACTTTAAGATAATGTCATTAATCGCTATGGGAAACTAGATGGAGATAATGACAACAAATGTGAAAAAGTTACCCAAAATATCAAGATATCTAAGAGTTGTCCTAATAATTTTCCTTGGCATATAATTACTGACTTGCTTTTTATCTAGTATACTCAGAAACCAGGGTGAGGTCTTGTGAATTTTTAGTGTCTTCTATTATTTAGTGTCTTACTTTCTAATATTTGTCCCTGGTGTGAGGCTTCCCAGGTTGACCAATCTGGCATTCGTACAGGGGGCCTATTTTGGAACGAAGATTAGGAATACCTAAAGATCCCTTCTCTGCACCTCAGCAGAGGTGAATTTGCAGAGTAAATTTTCACTCTTCCTGAGAGTCTCCCAGTCTTCCAATCCTGTAAGGCCTTCTTTTCATCTCTCCTATCACCCCAGCAGGAAACAGACCTTTCTTATTTGCTCCTTGAAGACTCTTTCCCCAGGAAGATGCCTGTCCTCCCCTGACTAGTAGTCCTGTCATTCACTATTCTGGGAAGTCTATCTTGTACAGTGCCTGCAGCACATTCACTAGCCAGGTAACATGAGTTTTACTTATGTTCAATGCCTGCATCTTCACCTGCTTTTCTCAGATACTATCTGGGTGCAGCTTCTCTGATCTTGGTCTTTGTGGCTCCCATCATCCTAGTCTTCAATCTCGTGTGATCTTCCTTGCCCCAGGGTATCCTCTTTGGCTAACTTCACCGTATTCATGTTTCAGATTCAGTCAATTACAGTAAGAAAGATTGACATCTCTTTACTAGTCAATATCTAGTCCTACTCAGGTCAGGTTGTTGGTTCCACTCATCCCCTAAATTCTCTGAGATGACTCACAGGGGTGTCTCATTCCCGGGGAAGCAATTATTTTAGAATCAAAATTCTATTATATGGAAATAATTTCCATCATTTAAAAATCACTTATTGAGGAACTGTTCTGTGTCCAGCAGCATGCCTGATGCCAGGGATACAAAAATAAAGAAGATGTGTGCCCTCACATAGTTCATAACCTAGTGGGGCTCGGCAGACTTAGAGGAATAATTAGAAAACAACTAGAGCCATGCTCTAATAGAAGGATGTAAATTAAAAAACAAAAAGTATGAATATGCCTAATTTCTACATAGATTTGTTGATATAGATATTTCTTCTTCTCTCTCTTCTTGTTTTCCCATCTGGCTTATTTTCTGTGTTATTTCTCCAACACATCATCTCACAGTGTGGAATATACAGAAGTGTTCCCTGAGCTCTTTCACCTCCTCCTTTTTGAGAGAAGTAAGTTACAAGTACCTCAAATATCGTTGGCCAACCCCTCAAACACAAAAGAAACGTATCATCTACCTACCCTGTCACAGATTGCCACTGTCCCTTTGCCTCCAGTATTTCTTGGCTCTCTAGATAAAAGAGTGGTGCTTCTGAATTGGCTGTGGAAGAAACCTCGTTCTTAGTTTTTTTACACCATGGATCACCTTATAGACTGGCAATGTCCTTCTGCCCTAGGTGAGTATCTACAGTAAGTAAGGAGACAGGTAAATTGCTGACACTCCAGGAAACTTTCTCCACTCCAAAACCAAAAGCTTAGGTCTTCCAAAAAGCTTCTAATAAACAACAGACATGGAAACAGCTTTAAGAAAACTTCATCGAATTCTATTGGCACTACAGCCAATCAATGGACTAGTTTTTAAGAATGTGCTACATTTTTATGCTGCATTGCCTAGGCTATCAGTCTTCGTAATCACTCTTCTATAGAGAATATTTTGACCAAGTTCCGTGGTTGAAAGAACCATCTTGGCCTTCTTCTAAAGAGGCTGAGAGCCCAGACGCAGGACAGAAAATGCTCCCCCACTCCCCAACCCACCCCAACCTCAATCTAAATGCCACAGTTCATAGTAGAGTGACTTGGAAGATGGCAGAGAGACAAGAGACCAGCAGGAGAACTCTTGGTTTTTTTCCAGATGCGTACTCTGGTCAAGCGCCCTTCAGCCATCTACATTAGTCTTCTGTCTCCCTCCAGGATCAGCCTTACCCATGAACATTCTATGAACAGGTGGTCACCTACATCCTATTCATTGAAGGCTGTTAAGAAACCTCTGCTGCTCTGAATTGCATCTTCCCTTGCCTGCCTCGATTCCCGAAATTCCACCCCTACAGTCATACCTGCAAGTGATGATTAATTCATTAGATTCTTTCCAAGTGATAGCTCTCCAGAGCAGATTGTGTTGAGGGGAAAGTGGAAAGAGTATGAAGGTCCAGGGTGCCTGACAGAAGAGGAATTCTCATCATAGAGACAACAGCTCTGAAGAGGAAGCAGGTACCCCCCAAAATAAGTCTGCCCAGTTTACAGTGGCACTTAGGGCCAGAACCACTGCCATCCCACCAAGAACTTGTTATGATCTTGTCATTTAAGATTGTTTTATTCAGTGACCTATGAAAGAATCCCAAACTGAATATCATAGGAGAACTCACGCTGATTCACGCTTGTTTTACTATACCTGATACAACAGTGCTTGTGTGACTTGATTTTCTCCTCACCCTGAACACTTTGACATCAGCTAAAAGTATGGACAGGCTCCTCTGAGCTGTCCATTTGGGGAGGTGGCAGTGGAGGGCAATACAGTGAGAAGGGAAAGACATTCTGCTCGTCCTCAAGATTCCTGAAGAGACCAGTTAGCCAAAGGCAATGGCCTCCCCTTCCTCTGGCTGGCAAACCATTGGAAGAATTAGTATTCTCTGTGAAATGTACCTGTCTAGGTAGGCAGTAATGGAAAATATCAAACTAGCATCCTTACCTACTAGAGGCCATAGGTTAAAATGAAAAAGAGTCACGTGAATCTTCCTAGCATTACTACTTATTATGTTTTTGACCCTTGTTTGATCCCCTAACCCCTCTGAGCCTCTTTTTTTTCATCTGGGAAAACGATGCTCACCCTTGCAGGGCTGTGGGGAGAATATATAGAGAGCCTGGTACACTGCAGGCTTTCAACAAATGCAGTTGTTCCCCCATTAGTTTTCTGTTTGAATGGAGCATATAAAATGACACACTATTAAACTCCTTAATCCCAACTCAGAAAAAGAAGAATCGTTTTTAAAAAATTCTTGCTTGCATTCTGAATATTGTAGTTACACTGTAGTCTACCTCTCCCAAGAAGTTATGTCCCACAAGACCAGAGAATAGATTTGGAGCCCCTATTGCTCAACACAAGCTTTTGATCTGATCTCTGTACATGAAGGAAAATGCAGCTTTCTTCCACGTGAAATTAAAAAATGGGTTTGTTATGACAAATATTTACTTAGGTTTCCCAAATCAATTATTCTAATTTATTCCAAGAATCACCAACAAATTAATTTATAACATTTTTCAACCACTATTGCTCTAGAAATATCAGAAGAAAAAAAAAAAGAGAAGAAAGAAAGCATCCCATCAACTTACTGTGTGAACCTCCAAATAATACTAATGCTTCAGTGATACACTAGAAAAGTATTCCAGAAGACAGTATGCCTGCAAAGTGCCTCCTAAAAAATGGTCTAATTTATACATGCAGCTCAAAGAATGAAAATGTGTGGCTATAATACAATCCTCTAAGACTTTTTCAAAACAAAAATCTGTAGCCTGGACTCAACAAAATAAAAAGACTTAACAGAAGGCTTCAAATTCCTGAGGTGGGAGTTTTCCATAGATCACAGAAAACCGATCGTGCATAGAAGGGCTGACACAGCAAAAGAGACTAAGGAAAGGAAGAGACACACAAGGGAGGGATGAAAAAGAAAAGAAAGGGAGAAAAAAGTGTTCCTTTCTCCTTTTTGGCATGTATCATTTCTATGAAAGAATTTCCAAAATGCTCAACCCTAGATGAATATTCAATCAGATAATTTTCAAATCCCAGATAGTAACGGAGTTGGACAAAACAGTGTTTGTTTGGAGCATCCAATGAGGAATAACAAATTCTTGGTGATTAATGGCATTTATGTGCTTTTGGCCATTAAAAACATTTTCTGCTCTTGAGTCACAACGGAAGCTACAGCTTGAATTTTATTGTTCAATTTGCTTTTTTCTTTCCTGGGTGAGCCAGCACTGGATTTAGGAGTTGAAAGTTTATGGAGTCAGCAGGACCCCAAGGGACTGAAAGCTAAGCCGAGCCAATGAGGATAATGCCAAAGATTATCTACCCTCGGTGAAAATGCGGGATTCAGAAAAGAAAAGGAACAAAGAGGGATTATAAAGACTGACAGTCTGTAACTTAGACAAAATTTCTTGGCTAGGTTGGGAAATTTCCTTTTTTAAAAAACAAACAAACAAAAAATTTCCTGGTTGACAGTTGCTTAAATTCTTCCTTTTTTCCATTTTTGGCACACCGTCAAAAAGGCAAACTAGTTTTCTCCCAGAGGACTGGAGAATGAGTGAGTCTTCAGAGAAGAAGCAGCAATGCTTGCTGTGAAAAGCAGAGGGGTGAGTACTAAGGAGCTTCAGGGAGTAGAAAAGACATGATTTTTGCTCAGTAGATGACTGGGTTTGTTGGTGGTGGTGTTTTTTTCCCTGCATCCTTTAAAGAAGTCCTTTAACTTGGGCCTTGGGCCTTACCTAAACAGGATAATATTTTTGTGATGTTTTTCAAGTACATTTTAGTTACACTTTAAAAAAAATATACTCGTCATTTTTCCCAGTCTTGGCAGTGAGTGAAAATACAGCAAAATATAAGACCTTCACAGGAACAGCCGACTATACTGAAATCTAATATGGTTTTTCCAATCTTGTGCATGATTTTCTTTAGCCTCAGTTTTCCCATCTGTAAAATGGAGAGGACTTCTAGGTTCATAAAAGCAACAGGTACAAGGTATCAGGTTGACACAGACTGGAAGCTAAGATTTTTCAGGAATCTTACAAACAAACAAACAAAATCTGAAGGGAGTATTGGATTATATTATTACTGGATTATATTATTACCTCTCCCACCTTGTGGGACTGCCACAATCCAGGAGTTTCTACGAGGTCCACGAGTGAAGGTGTATCTTCTCCCTTTGAGTACTTCTACTGAAAACTTGGGTAGATTCCGCTCTATTTTTCTCTGTGTCCCAATTTCCTGTAAACAATAAAACTGTAAAACAAAAAGTAGTAAGATCCAAATCTTCCTGCTGGGGACTTGATGAAGATGAATTAGACACTGACAGTCAGGCAAAGATGGAAGGCTCTCCATGACAGAGGCCAAACTAATTCAAAACGAAAATCATCAATTTGAGTGGGCTCACATGTTACTTAAAAATCAATGAAGAAACACAGCGAGGGAACCCTGAAGCCACTTCAGCACCCACACTTTTGCACTCGGCGCTAACTTAGCAGTCTTGAAATATCTTGGCTCTGAAAACCCAGTCAATCATCATTAATAATGATATTTTTATAGCACTTTAAAAATGGAATTTCCAGAGCCATTTTGATAGATGCCCTGTCACTACCTTGCCATTTGCGTAACTTTTTCTGGGTTGTTTTTTTTTTCCCCCCCAACTCTATTTAAAGAATTTTTTAACAGGGGGGAAAAAAAAAAAGAAACTTTTTGATTGAAAAATTCGTAAGAGACGGCACAGCTTGCCCTTGCTCTGAATCCCTTACTACTGAAGAGTGGCATTTAGAAATTGTACCACTACTTTCAACCTTAGTGATTCTAAAACTTGCATCTACTTAAGGAGTTAAAACAAATGCCTGTCTGTTGCCTTCAGATCTGGAATAAGAGTTCAGTGAGTTTGCACAAAGATGAAAAAGATTAGAAGCAAAGGCTGGGTTCTCTGATACTCAAACTTCTCAAGCAATTTAGCTGTTTATCTCACCACGAAACTTAGAAATTACTTAGTACCTCTAGTGTGACTTACCCAGAAAATTCAGAAATACTTCTTCAAATTATTTTAATTTATTAAGTCATAAATAAATTAGTTGAATTCTCATCTTCTGGCTCGATTTATCTGCCTCTTTCCCTCTCTCTCTGTCTCTCTGTTTTTTCTGTCTCTGTCTCTGTCTCTCTCTCTCTCTCTCTCTCTCACACACACACACACACACACACACACACACACACACACATACCACTATTCAAAGGCAATATTCCTCACTGTTGAAAACACAGATGAAATTTCTTTTTTTTTTAATCTCAAATATTTTTTAATTTTTATTTTATATTGGAGCATAGTTGATTTACAATGTTGTGTTAGTTTCATGTGTACAGCCTAATGATTCAGTTATACGTGTACATATATCTATTCTTATTTGTTATAACTTCCACAAAACTATCCAAGCTTATCAGAGACCTTGGCAGACTCCAACTTTGAAAGGGAACTCTAACAATTCATGTTTAACCTCTGAGCCAAGAAAAGCCTGAATTTTTCAAAAGTTCGTATTTGTTTGGTGTTCTTTTTTTCCCCCTTGTAGGCGCTTTTATTCTTCCCCTCCAAAAGACTGCACAGGAATTTTTATCACCATTGGGGGCCTAATACTGGTGGTGAAAAAGCGAGTTCCTGTCTTGGTACTGAACTAAAAAAAAATAAATGTCTTGGATGTATCAGGTTTCTTTGTCAAGCTAACAAAAATGAAGGGATCTAGTTTACTGGAATAGTTGCAGTCCTCATTAAAATTGATGACTTCGAAGATTCTGTGCCTCTCTTCCTTTAACCAGGGCCATCGGCCAAGAATCTGCTGTGCTGCTAAAAACATCCTGTTATCGGGGTGTCGTAAAACAGACCACTGCTGGCGTCTTTGCCTGTCCTTCAGGTTTAGGTTTCTGTGTGACAGCAAGGCAGGCTTAGGATGACTAGAGGAGGATGGACCTAGCCATCTGGCCAAGGGTCTATCGGACCTAAGATGCAAACTGGTATTTTCTCTCCATGAACATCAAGTTCGAAAAAGAAAGAAAGGGAGCTGGATTAGCATGAGGCGGAGTTCAGTTTTTCTTAGAAATGTGGAACTCTGCAAAAGTGTGCCTTTATTTTTGGCACAAAATTGCTAGAGCAAATTACATAGCTTATCAGATGTGGTTTTTTGGGCTCAGCGGAGAAGCCACTGCAGGGACTTGTTCTCTTCATTGCTTGTTCCCAGTTGGGAATTTGGGATACGTCATGGTCCTCTTGTAGTTCAGGAACAGACTTGAATAATAAGTGCTAACAAGATTTCTGATCCAATTAAATGTACATTACTTCAACTTAAGTAAACCTCGGTCCTAAAAGAGATTCCATTCTGCCCTAAGAGAGGTAAGATACAAAGTTTGACCTATATGTCACAGATTGGCAAACAGTCCCATGTCAACCTTGGGGGAGTAAAAAGGACAGGAGGTCAATCCCGGTGAACAAGGGGTTTCAAAGAGAACATTCTCAGCACTTCTCACAAATCCTCTCCCCTATTTTTTGACCATCTACATGGACTCACCGTCATAGGGCAGAAAGTCACTTTTCATATACTGTAAGTCCCCTACACACAAACCTTCAAGTAGCGAACTTTCAAAGATGCTAACGTGCATTCACAGGTCCAGTCACGTGAGTTAGTTCAAGTGTCTGGCATACAATGTCACGTGTGTGCATCCTCTACAAGTGGTTGTGCTTTTGTGTACTTTACCAGAGAAAGGACAAAGAGAGACAAGAGGAAGAAGAAGTAACTGAAGAACCGAAGAGATTCACGACTCAGGAAGTGGCAAGGGGATTTTCTTTATTTGAGGAGGCACTGTTAGTATTTGAGGCATGGGACCCAAACGTAGAATGGTACACAAGGGTTGCAGCAGCTGTTCAGAATGCAATCCAGTATTATCATGTCATCTATGATGAGAAAAAAAGAGCTACTACCCAGACATCACTGGATGGTTTTTTCAAGAGAGTAGATAGAATTGAATCCAGCAAGGAACCAGAACCTCTGCCATCACCGTCAGGCGTGAGTGAAACTGCAGCTTGCCCTCCGTCTCCTGTTGCTGACGATCCTTCGGCTCCACCACCTCCCACCTCCTCTCCCTCCTCCAGTCAGTAACTCTTCTTGCCTGTTCACTCGATGCCAGTCCCTGTATGCCAGCTGTTGTACTGTACTACTGTACTTTTCAAGGTACTGTACTGTAAGATTAACAATGTTTTATTTTTTGTGTTTGTTTTTTGTGTATTATTTGTGTGAAAAGTATTATAAACCTATTACAGTACAGTACTATATAGCCGATTGTGTTAGTTGGGAACCTAGGCTATCTTTGTTGGACTTACGAACAAATTGAACTGATGAATGCACTCGCAGAATGGAACTCGTTCGTGTGCAGGGAACTTACTGTACTGATTATTTTTATTTTGTTGCTAAAAAATGGAGAATAGATTAGAGACATAATGTCATAGACAGAAATTTTCCACTAGCTGAAATAACCACAGAGTATTCATGTGTTCAGTTTATTCACCCATTTATACCAAAGTAAAGCACCTCAGAGAATGCAATAGAATTAAAAATTGAGTTTGTGGAGGCCAATTTATCAAGAGTACAAAACAAAGCAATAAGTCAGCAAGTGCATCACACCTAGGAGTGGAGTGTTGAAAGTAGAGGGAAAAGTCAGTGTGGAGGAGAGGGGCTTAGTAAGGAAGAACTTCTGAGGGAAGATGAATTTCAACTGGAAACTTCAATGATACATAGATTTCCAAGTGTTCTTTCGCCTTGGACCCCTTTCTTCAAATGAAATCTTGCACATGAAATCCAGTGGAGGGAGCAATTAGAACAGAGCCCACCTCTCACCCCGTCCACTGCCCGTATTTCTCTCCTGCTAACCTTTTCTCTTCAAGGGTTCACAGCTGGAAAATCACTGAAATCTAGAAGGTACGAGGTACAGAGAGAAAGAAGGCAGCCCTCTGGGTGCAGAGAACAGCGTGATGAAGCTGAATAAGAAAGTGGTGATAGAAATGCTCCTATTTAGCACAATAAGAGCATTTAGGAAAAAGTAATCCACCTGAAGTCGAGTCAATGGATGATGGGGGACCATTAAAGATTCTCAAGTTGGGGAGCAATGTGACAAAAATGAAAATTTAAGAAAAATCACATGGCAGCCATGTGCTGATAGTTTGCAACAGAGAAAAATCAAGTGAGGATCCAATTGGAGTAATCCAAATACAGAAACAGCCCCCAACAGAATTGCAACTGTAAAAATGGGGGTGCAGCCAATAGGACTTAGTGGTTGAGTGGATATGGGAGGTAAAGGAAATACAGCCTAGAAAGTCATTTTTAACTGCTCAGACTAATTGAGGTCTTTATATTAGACACTTATAGAAATCTGGAGGTTTTTATAGCCATTATTTCTATTAGTCATTATACATTTGTGTGATTACTAATACATTTCTACTCCTATATTATAATGTTCCATGAGACTGGGGACTCTGCCAGTTTGGTCACTGGAACTTAGCATCAAAAGTTCAAATATTTGTGAAATTAAGAAAACTCAGTAAATGATGGTGTCATTGATTGTATTAAGGGAGCTAAGGAGAAGTAGTTAAGTTTGATTTTTATCATATTTTTCTTAGATGAGGAAAGTAGATCTAAAGGCAGATTTCTTACCCCTGTTTAAGACATGGAGCTGAAGAGCAGTTAAAATGTCAGGGATGGGTGTAAAAAGCAAGCCATCAACAGCAATCAAAGCTATGACAATTAATCAGTTCACCCAGAGAGTTTAAAGACAGAAGAGTAGAGTGAGCTACAGATGCTCAAGCAAAAGTCAAGCGGAGAACCGGAAGAGTCAAAATTGAAGAATATTCCTCTGAGGGTAAATTTGGAATGGTTTGCCGTACACCCACACTTTGAGACATTTATAAACTGTAACAGGAAGAAATCCTCTTTCCAAAAAGTTTAAAACATCAGGAATTTTGGAAGTGGGACTAAAATGTACAGTTAATCAAGAGGAGTCCAACCCATTTTTAAGCCCCTATCAAAACTCTTCATTATATTTTAAAAATATGATTGACCACCTTACCCCAAGCGCTAATAGCGTCCCTCCTGAGAAACACGGACCCACACATAGTGCTTTCCCTTTCCTTTTTTTCCTCTTCTTTATTTTATTTTTCCTATCTCCCACTTTCCTTTGGTAGCAACACATAAAACATCTCTTTCCTAGAATTATATAAGCCACGTGACATTCCCAAATGTCATTCGCTGATTTGGTATCATTCCACCTAAATCCTCGAGTTTGTTCTTGCTGCTGCTATTGTTGTGAGTTTGTTTGTTCTTAGACTTTTTGTTTTGTTCTGTTCTTTGGTTCATAGAAAGAGGAGAGAGAGAAAGATGCATGAATAACACAAACTGATTCCTTTGTAGTGAAAGAAGGTGCTTGTACCCTCTTCCCATTCTTACTGAGACAAACAGACCTTTGTTTTTTTCTCAGAAATAACGATAGCACCAAGGGCATTCTTAGGACAAAGTTACAATGTGGATTTTCTTCTGTGTAACACTTTTCTCTATTTAGCCCTGTGAGAAATTACACAGATTTTAGGTAGAAAGCAAATAGGTATGAATTGTGAATGCTCATATGCTAGATGCCATAATTTATGTATAAATCTTGAATGCTGAAATTCTAAAAGTGTTTTAAAGTTAAGTCTAATATTAATGGCAAGGGGTCTGAGAGAAGAAAACTCGAGGAATAAAAAGATTCTGCAACCACCAACAGTATTTCTTGAGTGAAAGTTGCACAGGTACCTTCTGGTCTCAAGCCTCAAATAGCGGTTTTATTCCAAAGGAAACATTAAATTACAGAAACTTAAGATCCGTCCACGAACAATATAGAGCCACAGTGATTGTCTGGTGAACCCAGAAGTTAACTTCAGAAGACTGTGGATCTGTTTGAAGCTACCACCTATTCATGAAATCTTTTCAGAGTCTGTTCATTTATTTATGCACACAAAACTCTAAGTGGGCATCTAGGATGTGCCCAGCACTGTGTGAGGTCAAAGGAATAAAAGAGACAGTCCTTGCCCCAGAGAGCTCAAGCTGGTAGGAGCTCCTACGTTAGCCACCTTCATCATCTTTTCCTCACTTTCCTTAAGATTTGGCAGGTACCTTACGGGAAGCAGGTGGCTTCTTTTTGTTTCTACCACCTTATATAGCTATGATTCAATCTCATTTTCCAAGATTGACACCATTTTTTTGTATCCATTTATATTTTCACCCCTTCTAATTCTAAATTGCAGATGCAGCCAACTCATCTCTCAGGGTTTTGTTTGCCCTAACACCTAGCAAGAAGCAGGGAGCAGCCAGAGGTCCTCTTCCAGATCCTTACAGATGTTTTGAGAAGTAAAAAGAATTGCACACAACTGAGGGGAGAAATTGTGAAACTTACCAAGAGTCAGGTTGAGAAGGAAGAAATGGAGACACATTATCCATAAATACAAAAGAGAATGCACAAGAGGAATAAAAAAGAGTCATTGAACACATCATCACTGCTTTGATGCAGCAAGATCAAAATACTATGGGTAACCTGCCAGGCAAACAGGAAATATTGTGGCACGCCGACCACTCCCCCAGGGCTGAGCGGGCCTCAGGCAAAGCACAGTCAAATCATGATTTCAGGTTTTCTGAACGCTGCTCTGCACACACACCAACTTCACAACAATACCACTTTTGTCAACAACAGGGAATACCGCCCAGTTTTCTATTTTTATCATGCTGTTTTTTAAGAAAAGGCTTTCTATCGTAAAACACGCAGCCATCCTATTCTATAAAGATCCCTTTTCTTTATGTATGTGTTTTATCCTATGCCCACAATTATAATGATCTTCTGGCCAGGTATCTTGCACGCTACCTACTTTCTTCATAACTTTTCTTGATGCCTAGCACACCAAATCCACCCAGTAAATATTGTTGATCAACAGCAATTCTTTACAAAGAGAAAAGCCAAGCTGCACTGTATTTTGTGTGTCAATGAGGTATCTTCAGGCATTATTCATAGCAGCTGCTCTCTTAAGAAGCAAGAATGCATAAGCAATGACCAGGGAGACTCCATTGCTGTTGGAGCCAATGGCAGCATCCATGAAAAAGATACTTGACCCCTACCTTGCTATCCAGCCAGTTCCAACTGGCTGGCCATTCGCCAGCCTGGGTCTCTTTCCACTTCCCCAGCTTGCCATTGCTCTCGTGGCTTCTAGACCTGGAATTTCTTCCCCTTTTCAAGACATAGATCCATGATCCTGCCTAGGAAACACAACTGCAGTGAATTTTTCAGGTTTCAAGGAACACGTAATCTTCTCAGCATCTACAGCCAATGATGGTCTGTATTTAGCATCTTAATTTATTCAATTTTCCTTTTTCTTTTTTGAATTTTTGAATTTAATTTATTTATACAGCATGTTCTTATTAGTTATCTATTTTATACATATTAGTGTACACACGTCAATCCCAATCTCCCAATTCATCCCACCAACACCACCCACCCCCGCCACTTTCCCTCCTTGGTGTCCACGTTTGTTCTCTACATCTCTGTCTCTATTTCTGCCCTGCAAACCGGTTCATTTGTATGATTTTTCTAGGTTCCACATATATGCATTAATATACGATATTTGTTTTTCTCTTTCTGACTTACCTCACCCTGTATGACAGTCTGTAGATCCATCCACATCCCTACAAATGACCCAATTTCGTTCCTTTATATGGCTGAGTAATATTCCATTGTATATATGTACCACATCTTCTTTATCCATTCACCTGTTGATGGGCATTTCAGTTGCTTCCATGACCTGGCTATTGTATATAGTGCTGCAATGAACATTGGGGTGCATGTGTCTTTTTGAATTATGGTTTTCTCTGGGTATATGCCCAGTAGTGGGATTGCTGGGTCATATGGTAATTCTATTTTTAGTTTTTTAAGGAACCTCCATACTGTTTGCCATAGTGGCTGTATCAACTCACATTCCCACCAGCAGTGCAAGAGGGTTCCCTTTTCTCCACACCCTCTCCAGCATTTGTAGTTTGCAGATTTTCTGATGATGCCCATTCTAACCGGTGTGAGGTGATACCTCATTGTAGTTTTGATTTGCATTTCTCTAATAATTAGTGATGTTGAGCAGCTTTTCATGTGCTTCTTGGCCATCTATATGTCTTCTTTGGAGAAATGTCCATTTAGGTCTTCTGCCCAATTTTGGATTGGGCTGTTTGTTTTTTTAATATTCAGCTGCATAAGCTGTTTATATGTTTTGGAGATCCTTTGTCCATTGTTTCGTTTGTAAATATTTTCTCCCATTCTGAGGGTTGTCTTTTCGTCTTGTTTGTAGTTTCCTTGGCTGTGCAACAGCTTTTAAGTTTCATTAAGTCCCATTTGTTTATTTTTCTTTTTATTTCCATTACTCTAGGAGGTGGGTCAAAAAAGATCTTGCTGTGATTTATGTCAAAGAGTGTTCTTCCTATGTTTTCCGCTAAGGGTTTTATAGTGTCCGGTCTTACATTTAGGTCTTTAATCCATGTTGAGTTTATTTTTGTGTATGGTGTTAGGGAGTGTTTAATTTCATTCTTTCACATGTAGCTGTCCAGTTTTCCCGGCACCACCTATATTGAAGAGACTGTCTTTTCTCCACTGTATATCCTTGCCTCCTTGTCATAGATTAGTTGACCATAGGTGCATGGGTTTATCTCTGGGCCTTCTATCCTGTTCCATTGATCTATATTTCTGTTTTCGTGACAGTACCATATTGTCTTGATTATGGTAGCTTTGTAGTATAGTCTGAAGTCAGGGAGTCTGATTTCTCCAGCTCTGTTTTTTACCCTCAAGACTGCTTTGGCTATTTGGGGTCTTTTGTGTCTCCATACAAATTTTAAGATTTTTTGTTCTATTTCTGTAAAAAAGTGCCTCTGGTAATTTGATAGGGATTGTGCTGAATCTGTAGATTGCTTTGGGTAGTATACTTATTTTCACAATATTGATTCTTCCAATCCAAGAACATGGTATATCTCTCCATCTGTTTGTGTCATCTTTGATTTCTTTCATCAGTGTCTTATAGTTTTCTGAGTACAGGTCTTTTACCTCCTTAGGTAGATTTAATCCTAGGTATTTTATTCTTTTTCTTGCAATAGTGAATGGGATTGTTTCCTTAATTTCTCTTTCTGATCTTTCGTCATTAGTGTATAGGAATGCAAGAGACTTCTGTGCATTAATTTTGTATCCTGCAACTTTACCAAATTCACTGATTAGCTCTAGTAGTTTTCTGGTGGCATCTTTTGGATTCTCTATGTATAGTATCATGTCATCTGCAAACAGTGACAGTTTTACTTCTGCTTTTCCAATTTGTATTCCTTTTATTTCTTTTTCTTCTCTGATTGCCGTGGCTAGGACTTCCAAAACTATGTTAAATAATAGTGGCAAGAGTAGACATCCTTGTCTTGTTCCTGATCTTAGAGGAAATGCTTTCAGTTTTTCTCCATTCAGAATGATGCTTGCTGTGGGTTTGTCATGTATGGCCTTTATTATGTTGAGGTAGGTTCCCTCTATGCCCACCTTCTGGAGAGTTTTTATCATAAATGGGTGTTAAATTTTGTCAAAAGCTTTTTCTGCATCTATTGAGATGATCATATGTTTTTTCTCCTTCAATTTGTTAATATGGTGTATCACATTGATTGATTGCCGTATACTGAAGAATTGTTGCATCTCTGGAATAAATCCCACTTGATCGTGGTGTATGATCCTTTTAATGTGCTGTTGGATTCTCTTCGCTAGTATTTTGTTGAGGATTTTTGCATCTATATTCATCAGTGATATTGGCCTGTAATTTTATTTTTTTGCAGCATCTTTGTCTGGTTTTGGTATCAGAGTGATGGTGGCCTCATAGAATGAGTTTGGGAGTGTTCCTTCCTCTGCAATTTTTGGAAGAGTTTGAGAAGGATGGGCGTTAGCTCTTCTCTAAATGTGTGGTAGAATTCACCTGTGAAGCCATCTGGTCCTGGACTTTTGTTTGTTGGAAGATTTTTAATCACAGTTTCAATTTCATTACTTGTGATTGGTCTGTTCATATTTTCTATTTCTTCCGGGTTCAGTCTTGGAAGGTTATACCTTTCTAAGAATTTGCCCATTTCTTCCAGGTTGTCCATTTTATTGGCATAGAGTTGCTTGTAGTAGTCTCTTAGGATGCTTTGTATTTCTGTGGTGTCTGTTGTAACTTCTCCTTTTTCATTTCTAATTTTATTGATTTGAGTCCTCTCCCTCTTTTTCTTGATGAGTCTGGCTAAAGGTTTATCAATTTTGTTTATCTTCTCAAAGAACTAGCTTTTAGTTTTATTGATCTTTGCAACTGTTTTCTTTGTTTCTATTTCATTTATCTCTGCTGTGATCTTTATGATTTCTTTCCTTCTACTAACTTTGGGTTTTGTTCGTTCTTCCTCCTCTAGTTCCTTTAGGTGTGATGTCAGATTGTTTGAGATTTTTCTTGTTTCTTGAGGTAGGCATGTATTAAACTTCCCTCTTAGAACTGCTTTTGCTGCACCCCATAGGTTTTGGATCGTCGTGTTTTCGTTGTCATTTGTCTCTAGGTGTTTTTTGATTTGCTCTTTGATTTCTTCAGTGATCTCTTGGTTATTTAGTAATGTATTGTTTAGCCTCCATGTGTTTGTGTTTTTCATGTTTTTTTCCCTGTAATTGATTTCTAATCCATAGCGTTGTGGTTGGAAAAGATGCTTGATATGATTTCAATTTTCTTAAATTTACCGAGGCTTGATTTGTGACCCAAGATGTGATCTATCCTGGAGAATGTTCCATGTGCACTTGAGAAGAAAGTGTAATCTGCTGGTTTTGGATGGAGTGTCCTATAAATATCAATTATATCTATCTGGTCTATTGTGTCATTTAAAGCTTGTGTTTCCTTATTAATTTTCTGTCTGGATGATCTGTCCACTGGTTTAAGTGAGGTGTTCAAGTCCCCCACTACTATTGTGTTACTGTCAATTTCCTCTTTTATAGCTGTTAGCAGTTGCCTTATGTATTGAGGTGCTCTTATGTTGGGTGCATATATATTTATAATTGTTATTTCTTTTTCTTGGATTGATCCCTTGACTGTTATGTAGTGTCCTTCCTTGTCTCTTGTAACATTCTTTATTTTAGAGTTGGTTTTATCTGATATGAGTATTGCTACTCCAGCTTTCTTTTTATTTCCATTTCCATGGAATATCTTTTTTTTTTTTTTTTTTTTTTTTGCAGTACCCAGGCCTCTGACTGTTGTGGCCTCTCCCATTGCAGAGCACAGGCTCCGGACACGCAGGCTCAGCAGCCATGGCTCATGGGCCCAGCCTCTCCGCGGCATGTGGGATCCTCCTGGACCGGGACACGAACCCGCACCCCCTGCACTGGCAGGCGGACTCTCAACCACTGCGCCACCTGGGAAGCCCTCCATGGAATATCTTTTTCCATCCCCTCACTTTCAGTCTGTATGTGTCCCTAGGTCTGAAGTGGGTCTCTTGTAGACAGCATATATATGGGTCTTGTTTTTTGTATCCATTCAGTGAGCCTGTGTCTTTCAGTTGGAGCATTTAATCCATTCACGTTTAAGGTAATTATTGATATGTATGTTCCTATGACCATTTTCTTAATTGTTACACGTTTGTTTTTGTAGGTCCTTTTCTTCTCTGTGTTTACCACTTAGAGAAGTTTCTTTAGCATTTGTTGTAGAGCTGGTTTGGTGGTGCTGAATTCTCTTAGCTTTTGCTTGTCTGTACAGCTTTTGATTTCTCCATCAAATCTGAATGAGATCCTTTCCGGGTAGAGTAATCTTGGTTGTAGGTTCTTCCCTTTCGTCACTTTAAAGATATCATTCCACTCCCTTCTGGCTTGTAGAGCTTCTGCTGAGAAATCAGCTGTTAACCTTACGGGAGTTCCCTTGTATGTTACTTGTCATTTTTCCCTTGTTGCTTTCAATAATTTTTCTTTGTCTTTAATTTCTGTCAATTTGATTACTATGTGTCTCGGCATGTTTCTCCTTGGGTTTATCCTGCCTGGGACTCTCTGTGCTTCCTGGACTTGGGTGGCTATTTCCTTTCCCATGTTAGGGAAGTTTTCAACTATAATCTCTTCAAATATTTTCTTGGGTCCTTTCTCTCTCTCTCTTCTCCTTCTGGGACCCTTATAATGCTAATGTTGTGTTTAATGTTGTCCCAGAGGTCTCTTAGGCTGCCTTCATGTATTTTCATTCTTTTTTTCTTTATTCTATTCCACAGCAGTGAATTCCATGATTTTGTTTTCCAGGTCACTTATCCGTTCTTCTGCCTCAGTTATTCTGCTATTGCTTCCTTCTAGTGTATGTTTTCATTTCAGCTATTGTACTGTTCATCTCTGTTTGTTTGTTCTTTAATTCTTCTAGGCGTTTGTTCTTTAGTTCTTCTAGGTGTTTGTTAAACATCTCTTGCATCTTCACGATCTTTGCCTCCATTCTTTTTCCGAGGTCCTGGATCATCTTCACTATCATTATTCTGAACTCTTTGTCTGGAAGGTTGCCTATCTCCACTTCATTTACTTGTTTTTCTGGGGTTTCATCTTGTTCCTTCATCTGGTACATAATCTTCTGCCTTTTCTTTTTGTCTGTCTTTCTATGAATGTGGTTTTCCTTTCACAGGCTGCAGAACTGTAGTTCTTCTTGCTTCTGCTCAGTTTATTTACTTTTCACTGGTACTTTTGTGTTCTGTCCCCTTGTCTTTTCTACTTTTTGTCTAAATTCTAAGCACAGATTCATTGCCTTGCAGCATGGGGCTGTGATTTATAAGTCATCAGTCAAATGTATGGCTTCTCAGTAAGCCAGAAACTGGGTAATAGTAAAGTATTCCCACACACATCCACATAGCATCATCATCGTGTGCTAGTTACTTTGTGTGTTAACCCAATTAATACTCACATCAACCCTGTGAGGTAGGTACCATTTCCATTTCCATTTCACTGATGGGGAAAATTTAGCTCAGAGAAGTTACATATTTTGCCCAGCATCATTACTGTTAGTGACAATAATAGACTATACATTTTATTGTCTTCTGATTCAGGACAGTGTCTCCTGTCCCACAGACGTAATCATAAAAATGGAATAGCGAGTGCTCTTTAAAAAAAAAATCTTGATGTAGTAAAACCTGTTTCTCCCACCCACCCTTCCTCTATTCTTCTAAACCTCTTCCCTTTCTCCTTCAAATATTGAATGTCCCCAACATGTGGACATCACCAGCATGCCAAGTATACGTCAGGAAATGTTGCCCTGAAAAATAATAACAGGATCTGCTTCTCAGTGTTTGTTCATGTAAAAACAAGACCACACTCTATATTTTCCAGCCAACGTGTCATATAGGTCATTCCACTCATTGGCATGTGGACCTGTTCTTCCTGCCTACTGAGTTAGTCAGAATTGGAACATTTGAGTAGATGTGTGTCAACCTCCTTGGAAGGAAAAATATCAGCATAAACAATACGATTTGTAAGTATTGAGAATCATAAGGGTCACAGCCTATCCAGATGGATTATATCACTTGATTCTGACAACATTCCTGAGAGGTAGAGAACACCCACAGTATGACTGGCCCCAATTTACAGGTGAAGAAACAGAGGCTGAGAGAAGTTAAATGATTTACTGAAAGTTAATAAGTTAGTAAGCGGTGGCGGCTTCACCAGAATCCATGTTTTTATTTTTTTGAAACTGTAATCTTTCCCCCACATGCCAGGAGAGGAGGAGTAGAAGGGAATGAAACTAGTCACGTGATAGAGCCTGGTCCGAGGAGAAGCACACTGGAGAAGCTAAGAGCCTTCAGCAGCGGCAGGGGAAGCCCCCTGGTGTAAGAGAAGGCAGACTCTACACAGTCTGGGAGAAGGAGGGAGGCAGGAGCAGGAGAGTGGGCACCTGCAGCTGGGGACTTGGCAGGAGAGACTGTTCTCCAGTGTTCTCGCTCAGAAAGTAAATGTATTTGAAATGCTGAGGACTCCACATATATTCTGTTAATAATTTACCAACTGAAACCATTAAAGATGTTGACAAAAGCTTTTCCATTTACTATGGGTGTCTATGGGTGATTCGAAACGACTCATTACCTGTATAAGCTCCTGGGTTATTTCTGAGTGTCCCAACTAATCGGCAGCAGCAAGGGCAGCTCGGACTGGCAGTGGGTGGGGTTTTCGTTTGAATGTACAACTATCCTGATTCCACACTCAGGCGTTTTGCCACTAACTCACCAAGAGACTGTTGGCCCGGGCCTCTGAAGGCAACTTATATTTGCCAATAGATGAAATGTATAGTGTAATTGGATATCTCTATACTTGGAGCTCAATATTAAAAAGTGAAGATATATTCTTAGAAGAAAGCCATCAAGATGTCACCAGAGAAGAACATTCAATGAAAGCGAAGAAGCAGGACATTCTTTTTTTTTTTTTTTTAGGACATTCTTATAATCAAATAATTTTATTCTCTCAGAACCTTCCAAGTATACAGGGACAAAAGTTCCTGAAGAGACAGGAACAAACTGCTCTTACCGTGCGGGATGAATGAATTCTTTTAAGCTATCGTTTGTAAATAAAAACCAAGCAGTATAGCACTCGCTCTTTTAAAGATCTAGGGTCTTGTTCCATTTCTGCCATCTCCAAACCCCTTGTATGTGCGTATCGGTCAGGATGCGTTTGGCAACAAATAACAGAAAATGCAGCTAACAGTAGTTTAAACAATGAGGGAATTTATTATTTTTCATAGCATGAATCCCAGAGTGATGGAAGTCACAGCATGATTAAGTTGAAAGCTCCATGCCTTGTGACCATCCCTGTCCTCTGCCATGCCTCCTGGACAGGTTGTCCCAGTAGGCTAGCTCCCTCCACGGCCCTCAGGCAGCTGCTGAAGGGTCCGTGTCACATGGAGGTGATGAGATCCAGAGGAAGCAAGGGAAAGTGTGCCAGGTGTGTCCTTTTTTCAGAGTGAAAGAAACTTTCCAAGATGCTTGGTCAGACCATGTCACATGCCTAAGCATAAACGCAACCACTTCACAAGGCTCATGGATGGAATCTTCATAAGTAACTTGCCCTAATCAAGATACACTCCCTGTGGCTGATGAGGGGGCCCAGCCTGCCTTTGAGCATGTGGCACTCAGAGGAGGGTAAACAGAATTAGAGGAAAGGAGGAAAGGTCAATTTTGCAGGCAACGGGGATTATCTGCCATATCAAGGAGCCTTCTGTCTTCTCTACGGCTCAGTTTCCTCACGTCACTGGGTAAAGACTAGACTAGAGGTCATCACTAAGATTCCTCCAGCTGCTAAAATTCCACAATTCAAAGACAAAGGTGACTCTATCCCCCACCGCCAACACTTAGTGGAAGAATCAACATGACTTAATGAAATCATAAGATTTTCCCGGAAAACAGCAGAGGTTAGAAGGAATACAATATATTAAACTAATGACCTTACTCATTGATCTCTATATTTCTGTGAGACAAATGAGCCTATATCACCTGGAGAGAGAAACTGAAGCACAGAGAAGCATAATAAGTAGCCCACACCTGCATGCTCTGACTTTGTCCAAATCATTAAGTCATGGGTGGGAGAGGTGGAAGAAGCCCCTTCCAGACTGGGTGTGCCATCCAGGTAGGGTGCAACAGTGATCCATCCTGGCCTGGGAAGAAGATGCTGGAATATCTATTTATATTTTTATCTCATCTTTAATGTATAGAGGTAATGTTTTATAACGTGCAGGATGCACTAGCACAGTAACAGTGCAGGCATACAATTTACAGCTATGTAGAAGGAGAAGATGTGGGCTGATACAGTTTTTACCTATAGAATGCACAGTTAAACACTTCGGAGGTGATTGGTATAGATCGTACTAGCATTTTGATGGCTTCAACTATATCACAACTGGAAGGAGAAAACACGTGCAGAAAATGACACAACTGGATTTGCGATGGCCGGAGACTGATAAAGCAACGCAGCCCTGAATCTCGGTTTAGAATACTAGATTTGCCGTAAAGCAGAGATTCCTAGTTAATTTTTATTTGTTGATCCTTTCAAAGCTCCTACTTTGTTTACCAGGAGACCACTTCTATCATTGTTTTCCTCCTCTCCCTCCTTCAAAGCATCTCCCATTTTAAGACGTGACAGGCGTGGTCTACCTGGCCCACAGATACAGCTTTATCTGTGCAGTCGGGGGGCGGGGGGGCGGTCAGAAGAACTCTGTGCGTTCCCACAGCTTGTCTGCTCAGTTAACAACTGTGCATCTGCTAAGTGCGAGACCGGAGGCTACAAAGATTTACCAAGACTCCGGGAGTCCAGTATCTCGAGGTACTTCTCTGTCTGGCGAGAGACCAACAAGAAAGCCAGCTGCTTCAGAGGAGAGGATAAAAAGCAGCAGACTGAGGAGGGAAGTCAGGGGGTCAGAGGTGGGTAGGAGTGGGGGTGAGGAACCCCTTCTAGGAAGAAATGGCTCTTCACCCTTTACACAGTCTTGAAGAGAGGAGTAGGTCAAGTGCCACATTCCTTTCATCCAGAGGAAGAATAAAGTGGGCCCTGGGCTCTCCACCTGAGGAAGGAGATGCGGGTGGAGGCAGGGAAGGGGGATCTCTTTCCCTTTTGAATCTTATCTCTGTCTCCCTCCAGCCTCACTGACTCTCAAGGTGTGGCCAGGGTGTGGGCCTTCCCGCAGGGGAGAGCAACTTACCCCGGACACGGACACGGCGCTGCCTGTCCCAGGGCAGCTAAAACCTCAGGAATGGTGGTTCCCACAGCTGCCCAAGTGCTCAGGACTCCAAGGCAAATGTGTTTCCTGGGGCCTTTTGCCCCCCAAAAAAAAAATCAGAGATTAGTGGTTTTGATGGATGTGGAGGTGGGGGAGTGGGTAGAGAAGGTGCAGAATTTAATCTCTACGTCATGTAACAGGTTTAAAAGGGTTTATTCGATGCATTTAATGCCAAAAGCTGCTAAAAGAAAACTGTAACCTGAATCTCAAATTCATTCCAATGAGTCAGCACTTTTAAACTACATGCTGGAAGAAAAACTGGACTTTTTACTCAGATAAGGTTGTTTTCCTTCAACATTTTTCCCTTCTTCCACACTTCTGTCTTTCCAGGGTTGAGTTCAATAGTGCCTCAGAATCAGGCTTTCTGCCTTAATCCAAAATGGTCTGGAAGGTGTTGAAAACATGTCTGCGTGGTGACTCAGCATAATGGCTCTTAAAGCCACTCTGTTTGCTACTTTCAGAAGAAACAGGACAGGATTGCTTAATTGCTCCTTCCTGAAACGTGGAAGGAAGGGATGCAGGGAATAAGGAGTCAGAAGGGCAAGATTAGAGTTTTGTTAGAAGCAGAGAAAAATCCTTTTTGTAAGAAAAACAAGGATTTTACTATCAAAATAGGAAATCCATCGAAGCACTGTGCTGCTTAGTCCCTGGCAGTCAAAACACTTGGGGTGGGGCAGGGTCGGGAGGTGGTGTAGAGGGAGAGAAGTTAATATGTACCCAGAATTCTTTAATTAGAGCATTAAAAACAAGGCAAAACAAAACAAAACAAAAAGGGGGGAGGGGGGAGCCTTTGCAGTCAACTTTTGAGTGCTGTTCAAGGTGCACAAGGAAACGGGAATTTGAACTTAACTGGCACACCGCCCCCAGTTTGTGCCCTCTCTCAGGGAAGCGGCCAGGGGCCACTCCAGAACCTTCCCTCAGTGCTGGAGAACGCATTAACAATGTTATCTACTCTCTCTAAAATCGACATTAATTTAAAAAAAAAATCTGAAAATGCTAAAACAAATGATCAGGCATTTTTGCCTTCATCTACAAAGGTTTCATCCATAACGTAGTAGCTACGTTATGTACAAAAGACTAGACCCAGCCCCTCTGAATGGAGACCCCTTATCCCTTGCTATCCAGTTTTTTCCTTTCTCATTGTTGGATAGGAAGTTTACCAAATATGCTTCAAAACCAGCCGAAAAAAGACAAGGGGGAATCCAGGAGAAAGAAGGCAGAAGGGTGACCTTGACAATTCTTTTGGTAGTTGTGGAGAATAAGGAAAAAAGCAGAGGGGATGGTCAGGTAGTGCAGCTGTCTACTGTCTCACTTACTTAATACAGACTGTTAGTCCCAATCACCTACCTCTCTCTCTCTCTCTCAAAATAAATACACTTTAATTTGTAGCTGAAGTTCTCTGTGATATATTTACCTGGTTGATTTAAAACACCTAGGTTTTTTTTGTTGTTCTCATAATTTTTTTATTGAAGTCTAGTTGATTTACAATATTATGTTAGTTTCAAGTGTACAGCAAAGTTTCAGTTATATATTTTTTCAGATTATTTCCCATTATAGGTTATTACAAGATAGTGAATATAGTTCCCTATGCTATACAGTAGGTCCTTGTTGTTTATCTATTTTTACATAAAGTAGTGTGTATCTGTTAATCCCATACTTCTAATTTATCCATCCCTGTCCCTTTCCTCTTTGGTAACCATAAGTTTGTTCTCTATGTCTGTGAGTCTGTTTCTGTTTTGTAAATAAATTCACTTGTATTATTTTTTAAATTCTACATCTAAGTGATATCATATCATATTTGTCTTTGTCTGACTTACTTCACTTAGTATGATAATCTCTAGATCCATCCATGTTGCTGCAGATGGCATTATTTCATTCTTTTTTATGGCTGAGTAATATTCCATTGTGTGTGTGTGTGTGTGTGTGTGTGTGTGTGTGTGTATCTATATATATACCACATCTTCTTTATCCATTCATCTCTTGATGGACACTTAGGTTGCTTCCATGTCTTGGCTATTGTAAATAGTGCTACTATGAACATTGGGGTACGTGCATCCTTTAGAGGTTTTTTTAATCTAAAGCAAACATGAATGTTGACTACGTTTCTGAGAGGATTACGTCTCAGAAACCATTGATGACAGACCTGCTGAAGCAACAATTCCAAGGAGTCTATGGTGGTGGCCCCAGGCTCCAGGTAGATGCCATCTAAAGCATGTAAAGAAGTTTTAAAGATTAAAGGAAACTCTGTAGTTCTCCACTGACCTTTCATTCCTGTTTGTGACTGTAGCCAGAAAATTTGAAGCTGAGGTAAAAATAAAGGGAGGATGGGGTGGTCATGCTTTATTGTCAATGTGTTTTCAATTTTATACATTTTTCCAAAGTTGTGTCTTTAAGGTAGATGTCAGTTTACGAAAAAAACAAAGTAATATTCATAATCTCAGATTCTAATCAACTATTTACTTTCCCCTGTAAATTTGTTTTGGCTGGTGCTCCCTTTTTAAAATTATTTCTCTGTTTCTTTCTTGGACACTATAAACATAATGGAAATGGAAATACATAATTCCAAAGTTCTGGACAATTTCTTTCTTCCTGTTTCTCTTTTAAGTCAAGCCTGACTGTTGTAACTGAAAAAGAGTCACCTATTCACCAGGCAAACAGAAAAAAAATAAGATTTAAAAAAAAATAACATTGCCCAGAAATGAGAAATGTTGTTGAAATTTAGGAAATAATTTCCTAAATTATAATTTTCTGGGCAACGGTCACAGCTGAATTCCCCAGGGTGTAGCTCTCCAGCTCTGACTGCTGACCTTGTTTCAGCAAAATGCACATCAGTGTCATACTCAGTCCTGTGGCCAGATCACCTGACATGTTTGATTTAAACAAAATAGGGCAGAGACTCTGAAGTTCTAGGCAACATGTGAGTCATAACAAGCACACGCTACTTTGTCTTTTATTCAGCCTGTCATTTCAAAGCAGAAGGCTTAGTTGAGTACTGTTGTTGTTACTTACAGTATGTTTGGTCCCTGGACTAGAAGGTTCTCAATCTAGGAGATAAGAAATGGCAAAGAAAAGGAATCCACTCTCACAAGAAAAGCAAACACACAGTGTCCTTCCCCTCTCACATGCTAGGCAGAGGAGGATCATCAAAAACAAACCAAGCAGCCAAAAAACAAAATTCAAAAGAGATGCATAAGAGATCACCTATACAATTGTAAACGCTCAAGAAAAGGCAATCAAGAAAGAATATGTAAGCTGTTTTAATCTATAAGAGAATGCCACACAAGTACAAATTTTCCCAAGATTAAGGGAGACCACAGCAATTTCCCATCATGCATGTAGGGACATGAACTTCTGTTCAAAGCTGAGCCTAAGAACCTCAGCTCAGGGTAAAATAAAATTGAAACCCTCAACATCCTTCAGCCTAATGGAAGAGAAAAGCTTTTTTGAGCACATCACACAGAGATACATGGGGTCATCTTAATCATAATAACAGCCAACATTTTTTCAGTGCCAATTATGTGCCAGGCCCAATTGCCCAGTGAAGTATGATTATCTGCTGTTGGCAGGTGATGAAACTACGACTCAGAGGGATTAAATAACTTCTCAGTGAATTGTAGAGTCGGAATCTAAACCTAAGTCTGTATGACTTCAAAGCCACAGTTGACCACTGCAGTACAACTTCTCTCTCTTTTTTTTGGCTGGGTTAGGCTCATGACTACCCTCATACTACACTTGTATGCCGGATCCATCTCTATTTTCAGAAGCTGTTTATAATTATTCTTAGTAGTTTTAAACATAGCAATAGATATTGTATGTTCTTCCCACACTAACTCTTGGGGTAACGATGCCATGGTTTTATTATTAAATGAGTGCACTGTTACATCCTTTTCGTGCCCTTTATTAACTCTGCCAGCTACTTCATGAGTAATGTTTGTATCTACTTTAGTCACGTCAGTTATGATTTCATCGATAGTAATCTCAGCCTTTTCTCAAACTTTGTTCTTAAAGTCATTCTCCCAAACTGCCATTTTCATCTGTTCTATAGTTTTTATTGCCAGTCTTCTGTTGGTTGGTTGGTTCCCTCTTAAACTAATTTGAACAGAACTGCAAGTATAATGCAAGTATAAGTGTGTGTCCTAATTAGGAAGCGACAGGACCATATTTGATCGGGTTTTTCATCACTCTTCCTGATGCTGGGCTTTTTTTTTTTTTTCTTCTCTTGGAAGAATTTTTGCTTTGAACGATGGTCTGGATTTTTAGTCTCTTTCCTGGTTTCTATTCCCTTCATCTTCTACGTATTTGATGTGGTTGGTCCTCTACAGTGGTGGTAAGGCACACAGGTTCTGAGTCAGGCTCCCTAGGTTAAATCCAGCTCCTTCATTTACTAGCTGTATGACCTTGAGTAAGTTAACTATCTGAGTTCCATCATTAATAAAATGAGGATAATACTAGGACCAACTGCATATGGTGGTCAGGAGGCCAAGTAAAATAATAGATGTGAAGTGCTTAGAAGAGTGGCCAGTGCATGGTAAGCTCTTGATAAATGTTAGTATTGATTGTTACCTAAAAACCTCTCAAATGTTCTAGTTGCCACTTTTATCCCCACTTAACAGACTCATGAACTTTCTGCACTTATCTATCTTTTTAGCTTGCCTCCCAACCCCCCAAATTTTGTGTCATTCACAAATTTAGACACTAAAGTTAATTTATAAAGAATTTGGTTAAAACAAAGGCTTGAACATTGCCTCCTTTATATTTCCCCATGTGAAACTGTCTGTTAACCATATACTTCATTTTCTGTTTTTAAGTTGGTTCCCCAAGTGTGACTAATCATCCTCTTTCCCCCAGTGAGAAAAACATTGGGACACTCCACTAAAAATTGAATTATCAAATACATTATGAAAATCTACATATACTCCACCTACAGTTTTCTCCTTATCTGCATGCAAATTTACATCCTAATGCAAGGCAATTATTTAGGGCTCAGAATTGCCTATCAGAGAAATCTTTTCTGTATGTAAATGTTCAATGATCCTAGCTTTAGAGTCTGCCTAAAACAGAGGAGAAACAGAGAACATAATCTTCTGGGTCCAGGCTAGATATCTTCCTCGTTCTGAGTATAAATTATAATTTGCTTGAGATTACAGATCTGGCCAAACAGTTTCTCAATTACCTCCATTAACTCCTTCAGAGCTCTGGCGAATCCCTTTTCCTATTCAGTCTTCTTGTCACAATTTGTTTAGAATGGTCAGCTTAGAGCAAATCAAGGAAATGAGTTTGACAGTATCTAGACAAGGAAGAGAGAGGTGGACGGAAAGAAATACCCTAGAAAAGACACATCTTCCAAAGAATTCCTTAATTCTTTTCAGGGTCCAAGTTAGCACTGAATCAGAGGTGCTCTCACATAGTGACTTTCATCACACCCAGCAATGCTCCTCACTCAGTCATCACTCGGCACCTGTTGGAGCTGGGTACCATGCCAGCTGCTGACGATGCAGAAAGGAACAGAAAGAACACATCCTGACCTTCACAGAGCTAAGATTCTAGTGGAGAAGGGCAGACAAGGGGGAAAAAACGAAATAATTTTTACACAGTGCTGGGGATTAAGCGCTATGAATCAATTATCAAGGAAATGTAACAAAGAAAACTAAATACCCGTGGTTAAGGAAATCTACCATCAGTCTTTGAATTTGGAGATGTTGGAGAAGCAACTGTCTCCACTGAACAACATGATGACTTTTGACCTGATAGGCTCTCCAGGTTACAAGCAAGAACTGGCCCAGATCAAGGCATAGAGCAGCACTGAGCAAAAAGATTAAATGATAAGTGAGAAATCCAGTGTCAGGGTAGCATTAAAGTATGCAGGTGTCTTAGTCACCTCAGGCTACCGTCATAGAAGACCACAGACTGGGTGGCTTAAACAACAGGAATTTATTCAGTTAATTTACTTAGTTTAGTTCTGGAGACTGGGAAGTCCAAGATGAAGGTGCCAGCTGATTCGGTTCCCCCTTGGGGGCCCTCTTCCTGGCTTGCAGACAGCCGTCTTTTCATTGTGTCCTCACACAGTGGAGAGAGATAAAGCACTAGTCACTCTTTCTCCTCTTATTAGGGAACTAACGCCATCACAGGGCTCCACCATTATGACGTCATCTAAACCTAATTATCCCCCAAGGCCCACCTGCAAATACCATCACATTGGGGGTTAGGGCTCCAGCATTTGAATTTTGAGGAGACACACACCCTCAGTCCATAACCGCTGGGGTGAACATCCTACCAGAGCATGCTTAGGAATGCTTTGTTCTGTGTGCAGAGACCAGAGCTTTTCCACCATAGTCAGTGGTGAAAGCTCCAATGGTGAAGGTGGTCTTTGCCTCACCCCCAGGACTCCGGTTCCATGGCAGCAATTAGACAGGTCTCCGATGTTGCCCAGCCTCAGCCACCAATGAACTGCAGTCCAAGTTTCTATGACAAATCCTGTGTCACCTTCAGGCATGTTTCCTGCCTAAAGGGGGAGAACTGAAATGCTACATACAATTTCTCTCTTAATACTGCAAATGAGGAATGTTACCCTCAAGCACATTCTTTCTTACATAACTGAGACGAGAGAAAAAATTTAATAGGGTATTTCAATTAACTTTGATATAGTTACAAAGCAATTTAAAAGCTTATTCATTCTAACCCTGAGAAATACCAATCTGGGCCAGACATGTTTCTGTGCTTTTAATATAACAAGGAAAAGAAAGTACATCCTACATACATTGATAGCTATGAGCTTTGATTTTTAGGTGCCCATTTTGAGATATAAGGAACGTTTTAGTGTTGTAGGATCAGGAACAAATGGCAGAATACTTGATTCTTTGTGAACACAGCTGATAAGCCCATGCTCAGAAAGAATCTCCTTTAAAAGAGTACTCCTCCTCTCCTTGGTCATTTTCAGAACTATGTACACAGACTAAAAATAAAGCCAAAATTATTACTTTTGGAGAGTACAGGGCAATGTATGGATAATGCAAGCCAATCATTAATGACATTCCAAAGTGACATGGTGATACAAATGAGGAACAGCATGTCCTCCTATTAATGCTTCAGAAACTATTTATGATCACGATTTAAAAAGTGAGTCTAGGGCTTCCCTGGTGGCACAGTGGTTGAGAGTCCGCCTGCCAATTCAGGGGACGCGGGTTCGTGCCCCGGTCCGGGAAGATCCCACATGCCGCGGAGCGGCTGGGCCCGTGAGCCATGGCCGCTGAGCCTGCGCGTCCGGAACCTGTGCTCCGCAACGGGAGAGGCCACAACAGTGAGAGGCCCGCGTACTGCAAAAAAAAAAAAAAAAAAAAAAGTGAGTCTAAAGTAAATGATGTACGTCCATCATGGCCAAATTTGCAGAGCAGCTCAAAGAAACTGGGCCATGTTTATATATAACCAGATCATGACACGCACAAGTAAGAATGCGCAAACCAGTGAAACCCAACTGGAAACCGATAGGGTCCCTGACAACCTCCGATGTCTAGTAGTGGTCGCTGCCAGAAGCACTACCTCAAGGATGAAATGGGGTGTCCTGGGGGCGGAGCAGGGAGGTGGGAGATGCCAAATTTGCAGATAAAATCCACAAACAATGATTACCAATTGCCTGGCACTTGCAGCAATCTGTCTTAAATCACCTCCTTTCTTAATGATTTCCTGTGGCTGAATAGAAATAAAACAAGCCCAACCTCTTCCTTAGAATATTAGTGAACCATGGCAGCAGTTTACACTTGTCATCAGAGTTGCGCAGGGAGACGTGAGGAGGTCATGAAGTGCTGCGGGCCTGTGTGTATCTGTATTCAAGCACCCAATGTGTTGTTGGAACTCTGGATATTGTTAGTAAAATATTAAAGGTTCCTTATAAGCTGTTTTGGATCATGATTTCAAAAGAGGAAAACCAATTTGCACCCACTCTGGAGAAGGCTAATTGGTGCCAAGGAGAGCTCTGGGTTGGTCAAGCACAACTGCACAGTGGAAAGAGTAAGGTTGGGGCTCAAAGCGCCTGGGTGGGAACTCTGGTTCCACCAGTAACAACCTGTTTGGCTGGGCAAATCACACGATTTCCTGGAATCACAGTTTTCCTCATCTGGAAAATGGGGTTGGCTGTACCTACCTTTCAGGTTGTTGTGCGGCACACTGCACACCCATCCCTCTTGCCAAAAAGAGGCCGAACACCTTTCCCTGGTGGGAAACATTTGGGCCCCATGACCTGACGTTATCAGAAGGATTAAACGGGGTGCTGTGGCCTCTCCCGTTGCGGAGCACAGGCTCCGGACGCGCAGGCTCAGCGGCCATGGCTCACGGGCCCAGCCGCTCCGCGGCATGTGGGATCTTCCCGGACCGGGGCACGAACCCGCGTCCCCTGCATCGGCAGGCGGACTCTCAACCACTGCGCCACCAGGGAGGCCCCTAAATGAGGGTTTTTAAAAGAAGCCTCTAATAGACTAACTCCAGAACAACAAAATAAAACAGCAACGATGATTGTCTTTGGGGAGGAAAGCTAGATGGTTGTGGGCTGCATGTAGAGGGAAGTTGACTTCTCACTGTGTGCTCTTTTGAATTGTGTATCATGTGTATGTTTAACCTAATCAAAGAAAAATAAAATGTGATTCTTTTAAAAATGCCTTTGAAACCCATCCCACTTTGTGTGTTCATCTTTCCTGTAGGACTAATAGTGAATTAAAGCTTTCCTCAGCTCCTTGGATATTACTCAATGTGAAAGGCATCCCAGAGGAAGAGCAGATCATAGGTTCCTACCTGAAAGAAGGAATCAAGCTCAACAATTATTTCAAATTTTCTTAATAGGAAACATGGTATGTGTCAACATGTGAACCCCTGATATTTTTAAATTGGTCCATCCTACCCTAAAAGAAAAAAAGCTTAACTTATAAACTTTCCTCTCCTCCTTCTTCAGGCAGCTCTGTTTTCTCTGGTCAGCTCCCTAGTTTTCTCTACAATGAAATAAGGTCATATACCCCCTTAACTTTCCGCATCACCAAACACTAACTCGCAACAGAAAAAAAGAAAGGGGCCCGAGGATAAAAAAGATAAAGACTTTTAATGTCCTTCATTTGAAAAAGAAAAGTAATAGTTACTGCCAATCATGTTGTCTTTTAGACTTTAAGTTCTCAGAGGGGAAAGTGTTTTAATTTTCTTTAGCATCTTAAGCATTGTCAAGTCTACCTATGTTTTAAAATAAACATTGTTCGAAAATAATGTTCTTTATGTAGCTCAGAAGCAATATCGTGTAACAATTGATTCCACAGCAAAGCAAAGCTCTCACTGATATTTCCTGACAACCTCACACACTCAGTGCATCCCTGGGCTCACGACCGCCACGTGCACCCAACCGCAGTTCTGTTTAGAACAAGACGACCTGGGTCCACATTCTAAGCCCCTATTTTAGTAAAGCTGCCAACCAAAATGCCTTCCACACTAAACGATAGCAGTCCCCATGGTCCTCTTGTGATTACTGAAAAATCTCCCTCAGAGGAAATGACATTCTTCAACTTTTCCTTTTTTTCACCTTTGATATATTTACTTACGCATGTCTTAGTCAGTCTATTAATACTCTGGAAACCTGAGAAGCTTTCCTCAGGAAGACAATGAGAAGAAACACATCTTTATCCCGTTTTAGAGAAAAGAAGATTTGTTAAAACAGTTTTCTGTGCTTCCATATTGGAAGTCTGCGTAAGGAAGAGAGATTTGTGGAGGAAATCTCTTAATTCTAACAATAAGAGCTGCTTTGAGTTAATTGTGTTAAAGAAGCAGTGTTTCAGTGATTCATGTCTAAGTGAAACCATTATTTTCCTGAACCTGCCAAAAACTTACACAACTCGTTCGTGTGATTTTATTGCAATTAAGATTCCTTTTGGAAGAGAGACGTACATTTTCAAATCTTTTGGGAAGGGGAGACCCGTGCTTCAGGGCAATGAATTGCCCTGAAAAGTAGAACAAAGAAGAAGGCCTTGTTATAATGCTGGTGAGCAGGGGACAGGGCCAGCTTCACTTCAGTAGTTCCGTGGTGACACGCAATGTGCCAGGTGACACAGCCAAGGCCAAGAGGGATTTACTCAAAAGGAGATACAAAGAGGAAGAGAGAGAGTTTACAAAGGTTTAGGGGTCTTGTTTCCGGTTTTTGCCTTGAATTTATAGACGAGTCAACCATCACCACCGCCAAGATCCTACAAATAAATAAATAAATTTTCCTTTTAGGGAGAGATGTAGTATCTCTTCCCCTAGACTGGAGAGAGGAACTTCTGAAACTCTACTGGGGGGTGGGGCATGGGAATAGGAGGATAAAAGAAAAGAGAGGGGCAACCTTTCTCTGCCAGTAAGCCCAGAGCACCACTGCTAGAGTCACCTGGCCTAAAAAAGGCACAGAAAGTTGAAAAGCTTTCTCTCCACCTTTCTTCCACCTTCAATCCTTCTATCCTACATCAAATATTGGCTGCCATAATATTTAATTAAAAATTTTTTTTTTTTTTTACTCATGGAGACCTATAGTCCAGGCTAGTGATGGGTCAGCATTATTTGCAACAAAAGTTTTCATTACAGTGTCTCATTATTTTACACACCAGGTATATGTATTCCATATATACAAGCACATATTGATTGTGTCCATAATAACACCTCTGTAAAAGTAAAGGCATCAGTGAAGCACTATGAAGACTCCTATAAAAATAGGCAAAACTTGGGAGCAATTTCTCAACATCAATATGTCCTACCCTACCTTCAGTGGCAAGAGCTCACTCACAGAGTCAGCACCATTCACTGGAAAGGGCACTAGACTGGAATCAATGGGATGGGTCGTGTCAGCCATCAAATCTTAAATGTCATCTATCTAAGCATCTGCTTCCTTATTTAGAAAACAAAAGTGCTCTTGGGTCCCTTAATTTAAAATCCCCCATACTCATATTCCTACTGAGAAATCTGGATAAAATACCAACTCCTAATTCAACAATGCCATGAATTATTACCAGGAACAACAACAAAGTAAGAAAAATATTACTACAATCATCTTTCTTCCCTATGAAATCAGTGATTATGGCAACATCTCCAAAACTTAGTGGTAGATTTCCCCAGTATTCCATATGTCAAAAGAAAACATATGTACAGAGGAATATCTGGTGCCCTCACGAGAAACAAACTTCAGTATATGTTACCTTATGTGTGGAGCGGTGATTTCCCTGAGGGTTGGAGGACTCTTGGCATTTTAGAAAGTTCTTTGTCTTTATCCAAACTCCACAATCCATGATGAAAACTGTGGACTTATTTTCACCCCCCGATCCCTGATAGTAGCTGGTCTGATGTATATAAAGAAATTGTTTAAAATTTTATCCAAATTTTCAGTTTGTTAATAACAAAGATATCACTCCAGATTTCATCAACTTTAATATCCCACTATAGCTTCTCCGTGAACTATAGTACCTGGATTACAGGAAGGTACAGTCTGTAACTATGAAAGAACATTTCATCATCGTCAACAAAAACGCATTTATTAAGTCGTAATTATACTTGATGCGTCACTGATCGCCTTAAAAGGAAAAAAAGAAAGAACAAGAGTAACATGGTCCTTCCCTTCTAACTGAACCCAGTCTATTACTGGAATAGTGCCCTGAACCAGCATGATAGGGACATACAGATGGCAAAACAAAACAGCACAGTTAATCAAGAAGGCATAGCCTGACACACAAGGGTGAGCAGTAAAGGAGAGAGCAGAGGTGTTAGATGCATAACTGAGATGGGAACAATACAGAGGTCTAGAAAAGTTGAGAAGATGAAACATCTGAGTTCTTAACAATCTGGGAAGATGGCCTGGATTTTTCAGTGGGGAAATGTTCTTTGGTTAGTGGGCTGAGGGCTCAGAAAAGGCGCAAAAAAACAAGTAGGATAATCAGTCTAGAGGGCTCTCCCCTTGTGATTGGCTTACAGAAGTCCGCTCCCCCTACAAGGCCACGTGGGGCCCTAGACCCACCGTAGAGTCTTTGGAGGAGAGGCTGGTGCAGCAGCTGACTACCTGCTGGCAAGGACAAACAGGCAAGAAGTCTGACAAGGACACAGAGACAGTGGTCCCAATACAAGAGAACAAACTTCTACATCCAAGCAGAGGAAACAGCAAAGAGAGAAAGCAGTCTGTTTAGAAGACATTGGAAAGGACGCATTTTCTTCAGCAGCAGGTGGCTTCTTATGTGTCTCACCTGCACCCTAATACCGTTGCTTTCAGAAGGTTTTTTGCTACTGAGTACCTTAGTACTTTGCATCTGAGAACAGCGACCTACTTACCTCTAGTATCTTAAAATGCTGAAACTTAACCACAAGTTTGAAGTTTCTGTGGATATTATTGTGAAATGGTTCACATCCCTAAATCATTCCTTCTCAACTGCTCCTCAAAGGCTTAAAAATAGCACATCTCAGAGTGATTCAACTGGCTTAAAATAATTCACAAACGTCTTCCTCAAAGGAAGCAGGGGAAAGACAGGCGGTGGAATACAAATGAGGTGACAGGTTTTGTCAACACTGAGAGAGGTGACTCGTTTGGAACTAACAGATCAGATGGAGTCTGGAGTTAGCAGTAGAATGGATTTCATCTCAATCAGATTATTGCAGCCAGGAATTAGTTGTTGGATTTAGAGAGAATGCAGAGGTTAACAAAACTAAAAAGACTGGTCCCTAAACAATAAAGTATATAGATTAAGGAGGTGATGATCAAGGCAGAGAATTCATCTTATCTCTATTAAGCTACATTTACATGTCAGCAGACTTTCTGTACCTATATGGTAGCCATCGATTTTCTCAAGGAAAGACAGTGCCCAGGGATAGGCACCAGACAGGATGTGTGGGGAAAGAAATGAGAAGGGACAGTGCATGGAATTGTTGCCCAAGTCTATAAACACTACAAAGATACATTCTTTTTGTATTTTAAAGCCACATTCTGTAAGCTTATAAATTAATTCACCAGTAATTTATTTTATACCCATCACACATCAGGCACTATGCCAGGCCCTAAGGGCACAAAAGTAAATAAATAATAAAGTTGATCATTATAACAGCTTTCATTATTGGGTGCCTAACATGTGCCAGGAACTCTACTTCCATTATACAATGGAATGCCCACAACATACCCTTAAATGAGGCATTAAGTTCCCACTTTGCCAATGAAAAACTAAGAGGAAGAAAGGACGGCTCTGAGAGATTACATGAAAGTGGCAGATCTCTCAGGGAACTCCAGTGCAGGAGCAAGATAAGCAAACTAATGTTTACAATACTCTATGGTAAATACTAAAAGAGAGATTTTTTTTTAAAAAAAAGGGAGGAGCTCAGCATAAGGGAAGGGAGATAGGAGGGGACTGGGGACGTTAAGGAGTGTGGGGAGGGGGGGTACGTGGGTGATGGGAGAGGAGCCCAACACACGCGGAAGATAAATAGTCCCATAGTCCCGGAAGAGAGATAGGGATAATATGAGCTGTCTTTCAACCATACCCACAAAAGATTCCCTCTACATTTCTGCAGGATGAAGAATGTTGCTAAGAGAAAGCAGCCGGGCTCATGCACGGTGTTTCTGGGATGCCACAGAGGCTCTGACAGGACACTTTTTATCAGCCTGAAGAAGAGGGGGCATTTATCATGACAGACTAATTGCTCACTTTGAGTGATATTGTTCTATCTATCTAGGTACCCTATGTGGCCATATAGTAATGACAGGTTTTTAAACAAACAATACAAAGCTTCTATGTCCAAATAAACGCCCCCAAAGTAGTTAGTCACCTTAAGTTTAAACGCTGATTTCAGTTCAAAGCATTTCAGGTACAACTCTTCTGAAATTGCCTTCATAGCTTGCTATACATTCTTTTGAATATCCTTAATGCTGAAAAATCTTTACCAGTGAAAATGTAATATTTTGGGGTTCGTTTTAGGTCAACAATGACTTTGAGCTAAATCCATGACGACTGACTAAAATTTCATTGGGTAAAAATAATGGATAATGCCAACTAAATGTCAGTCACTAAGCTAGGTGTATTTTATAAATCATCTCACCTAATTTAGTTCTCACCACAAATCTGTAAGGTGGATATTAGTGTCCCTCTTTAATACCTCTTTAATAATTATAAAATTAGTATATGTTCACTGAAGGAAGTTTGGAACATCTAGAAAAGTAGAAAGAAGAAACCAAACCTCCTTCAAGTTCTCACCTCTCAGATCTAACCACTATTGACATCACTGTGCTTATTGGTCTAGGCTTTTTCTGTGAGTATATAAGTATGCTCTTTCCCCAAAAAACTAATCACACAGTACATAACTCGATAATTATTCACTTAATGTTATATTCTCAACAGTTTTTCAAGTCACTGAATTCCTTCTACAAAATCATCTTTACTCACTGTTTGGTATTCCTGTATGTGGGTATGTCATCATCTACTCAAAGAATTCCAGTATTTCAGTGTTTCAAATGAACATTCTTCACGTAGATCTTTTTGTGGAGTCCTGTGATCACTTCCTTCAGATAATTTCCTCCGAGTAGAACTGCCGGATTTAAGGCATTCATACATATATTTAGTGGCTGTCATAGTTTCCCCAACTTTTAGATGAGTAAATGAAAATTCAAAGAAGTACTTTGAACAAAGAAGTCATAAACCCAGAATGTAGCATAGATTGGCTTTGACCCAGGTCTGTGACTCTCTAAAGACTGATTTTTTTTCCCATGATGATAAATAAAATTCAATCAAAAATGAGACATGTCAATTAAAAAACAAAGTTTTCACGCATGCAATCCAAACCGTTCCTAAAAGACTTTTTTTAAGGAATTAAAAGCATGCTTTGGATTTGCATTTGTTTCCCTAATGATCCTTTAAAGAATCAAGCTCATTTCTGAGTTTACGTTTTTGTTATGTTCATTTTTAAAGCACTCACTTTACTTCCTTGTTACATTTTTAGAAGATGTCAGTTCTGTCCTTTATGAATTTACAATACTATCAAGATTCTGGCCTAAGCATTGGGCTTCTGGTTGAACTGCCAAAAAGCTTATTCTCTCCAGCTTTTAGACAACTTAATTGGGATAAACTTGGTTACAATTCAAGCAAGCCACAGCCAGGTGGGGAGCCCACACCCGCGCACGTTTAGAATACCAAATGACTAATAGATAACCAGTCTTCTTTAAGTCTGGCTACATTCTGATAACAGAGGAAATAAACATTTCCAACCCAAAGTTCTACTGGTTTGTTATAAACATATAGCCTGTTCTCCTGGAAGGATGAGTGCGATGAGCAGTACAAGTACAACTCTTCCTTGCACATTTGTCATTGGCAGGCGGTTGGAAACAGATCAGAGAAAACCCACCTGGTGGGGGAGGTGCTCTGGAAGGGATGGGTGGAGATATTGTGCTGAAACTGTGTTTTTATAGTTGAGTCTACAACCTTTCCAACAAGTCCTTAATTAATTGGCTCCAGGCACTCATCCCACTTTGGGAACCAAGAGGATTTTAAAGGTGTATCAGAGGAGAGAGATTTTAAAGATAAAGAGAAAATTTTAAAGAAAAGGCAGAGGAGGAAGTTGATTTAGGAATTCTACTGCAGGCTTTCAAAGCTTTGTAAGGATGCTTTCGA
Source organism: Globicephala melas (assembly GCF_963455315.2). Lineage (NCBI taxonomy): Eukaryota > Metazoa > Chordata > Mammalia > Artiodactyla > Delphinidae > Globicephala > Globicephala melas. The sequence continues at coordinate 64,463,524 of NC_083327.1, read as the reverse complement.
CGACCTCTCTGGGAGCACCACTGGTTTTCCCCAGTGCTCTGATCTGATGATCTACAGCCCTGCTTTCTCCCTTGATCACCAACCTCAACTGCAGTGTTTCACCAGCATCTCAAATGTAACTTAACCAACAGAACTCTGCATTCTCACCCAACCCATCATCAACCCTATCTTTTTTTTTTTTTTTTAATTTATTTTATTTTTGGCTGTGCTGGGTCTTCGTTACTGCGCGTGGGCTTTCTCTAGTTGTGCTGAGCGGGAGCTACTCTTCGTTGCGGTGTGTGGGCTTCTCATTGCGGTGGCTTCTCTTGTTGTGAAGCGTGGGGTCTAGGCGCTTGGGCTCAGTAGTTGTGGCGCACGGGCTTAGTTGCTCCGTGGCATGTGGGATCTTCCCTGACCAGGGATTGAACCCTTGTCCCCTGCACTGGCAGGTGGATTCTTAACCACTGCATCACCAGGGAAGTCCCCATCAACCCCACCTTCCCCAACCCCAACTACTCCTTCTTCAACTTACCCTGTCAGTAAATGGCACCACCATGCATAGAGCTGTTCAAGCCATGTGAGATTCTGCTTTTTCCCGTAACCAAATATCCCGTAGGCTTACCTCCAAAACATCCCCATTCCACCCACTGATCCTTCTCACCGTTCCCACTGCTATTCCCCTAGGACAGACCTCAACAGACTCTCATCTAAAATTCTTGTTTCTACTTCTGCCCCTTAACAATGCTTTCTCAGAGAACTCTCCTATACTGTTGGTGGGAATGTAAATTGGTGCAGCCCCTATGGAAAACAGTATGGAAATACCTCAAAAAATTTAAAATAGAGTTGCCATATGATCCAGTAATCCCACTCTTGGGCATATATCTGGACAAAACTATAATTCAAAAAGATACAAGCACCCTTATGTTCACAGCAGCACTATTTACAATAGCCAAGACATGGAAACAACCTAAATGTCCATCCACAGATGAATGGATAAAGAAGATGTGATATATACATATATATACACAATGGAATACTACTCAACCATAAAAAGGCATGAAATAATGCTATTTGCAGCAACATGGATGGACCTAGAGATTATCATACCAAGTGACGCAAGTCAGACAAAGACAAATACCATACAATATGTCTTATATGTGGAATCTAAAATATGACATAAACACACATCCACAAAACGGAAACAGATTCACAAGCACAGAAAACAGACTTGTGGTTGCCAAGGGGGAGGGGGGAGAGGGAGGGATGGAGTGGGAGTTTGGGATTAGCAGATGCAAACTATTATATATAGGATGGATAAACAGCAAGGTCCTACTGTACAGCACAGGGAACTACAGTCAATATCCTGTGATAAACCATAGTGGAAAAGAAAAAACAAACAAACAAACAATGCTTTCTCCACACAATAGTCTGAGTAACCTTTCAGAACATAAATGAAGCCAGTGGCCTATTTAAAACACTCCAATGGCTTTTTGTCACAGGCCAGACTCCTCACTATGGTCCAGAGAGCCACGTCCCTGCCTACCTCTCTGCCCTCATCCTCCAGCCCACACCCCTCCCACTCACCACTCAGGCCTGGCTGTCCCCCCACCACCTCCACCCCCGGTGTAGCCTTGCCTCAGGCCTGAAACTTACTGTTCCCACTGCCTGGAACCACTCAACCTCTCAGACCTTCATGAAGCTGGTTTATTTCTACCATTCAGACTTCAGCTCAAAAATGATTTCCTCAGGAGGCTTCCCTAACTCCCCCCAACAAAAAGTGCCCCACTTCATAGCACTCAGCACTAGTGGAAATCTTGTCCTATTTGTCTATATAATTGTTTATTGTTCTCTCTCCCGCACTAAAATAGAGGCTCCTAAAAGACAGACTAGTCTAACTAACACATCATTCTATACTAGAACATAAAACAGAGCCAAGCTCAGAGTAGTCACTCAAAAACTGTCTCAAATAAAAAAAATCAATAAATGATGGAGAATGGGTGGATGGGTGGAACCCGTTCCCCCTATTATTGTCTTAAATTCATCAAGAAAACAATTTTCTGATTTTTTTGAGGTTCAGGCAATAACATTAAGTTGAGAGAGATTCAGCCACTAGATAACTTACTCCAAGCTGTAAATTAGGCACTTTTAATAGTCACATCAATTCTTAGGCTATTAGTACACTAATGTATTAGTGGCCTGAAAGAATTGACAAAGCTTCCGAAGTACATTTCTCATGACTAGCTAGAGGGTGGTGAGAGGGAGAATCTGGCATGTTGTATTTTATACATTAACTCCTGTTGGGTGGAGGGGTTTTTTGTTTTGTTCTTTTTATTTTAAACCTGATTGTCTTTGCCTAAAGAATTCTGGATTTGAAAAGTAAATTCTTCAAGATATCTGATTGTAATCTTATTCAAAATGCTGAAATAATTGATGATGTTTAGATTACTCATCTTGTCATCTAGTAAAAAGTAAGCATTTGGACCCCAAAAATATATGTATGTATATATACTCACACATATCACCGCACAGAAATAAGAACATATTACATTGATGAGTTTGCTGTATGCATGAAACTTTCTCAGCATATAATGCACGAGTGGCAAAATAGGCCAAACAGTGGGAACCTCCACGTCTTTAAAATCTTTATGAATACAATGCTGTCCCCACATCACCTCTTACCTTAGAGTTTCAAAATAGAGCCTTGCGAGAAATGTGAAGCAAAATAAAAATCCTAGCTCTTGTGTGGCAATTATAGCAGCACTGAAGTCTGGGGTTCTGGTGTCCTATTCATAGGGACACATTCTTGCGGCTAAAACAGTGCTTCTAGGTTGTCCAAATGTGTTTTCATAATGAGTGTTAGGATTTGGGCATATATTTTATCCAAACTGTGAAAAGCCAATGGTAGCAATTCAATATTCTATCAATGATCTAAGTGACATGCTTACTTTTTTTCATAGAAACATTGTGGAGGAACACTCTTTAAGCCACTCTCTTAATGCCAGGCTTATTTTGTTGTTGTTGTTTTTTGTGTTTTCTTTGTTTTTTTGTTTTTGTTTTTGCGGTACGGGGGCCTCTCACTGTTGTGGCCTCTCCCGTTGCGGAGCACAGGCTCCGGACGCGCAGGCTCAGCGGCCATGGCTCACGGGCCCAGCCACTCCGCGGCACGTGGGATCTTCCCGGACCGGGGCACGAACCCGTGTCCCCTGCATCGGCAGGCGGACTCTCAACCACTGCGCCACCAGGGAAGCCCCAGGCTTATTTTTTATTTCAATGTTTACTTCAATATACCTTCCCCCCATGTAAAACATGTCTCCTTCCCTTTCCTCCCATCATGTCAATAAAGCTGTGTCCATGTCAGATAACAAGAAAACTGGGCTGTTTAGAAGCAAGGAATAGAGAGGTTTTCTGCCGGATAATTGTCGTGGCTCGGAAGTTCCCTGAGTTACTCTTGGGGGGGTTGAATTGTTCACTTCTCTGTGTCTCCAATAAAAATGTTAGCAACCAGAGGGCTCATCTTTCTCAGATTTACCTCCTCTCTCCCAGGTTGTTTTGTGCTTTAAAAAACTGATTTCTCTGTCCGTGTCTGTAGCAGATGTTGCTTTATTGCTTGCTAACATTATGCTAACATTACACTTAGAAAACAGTCTGTGGAGCCTGACTTCTGTCAACACAGTCTACGGGTTACAGCACAAGCTGGGAGATTTTTTCCAGCTCTAGTCGATGACTCCCTTTAGGCAAGTTGCCTAACTTCATCAGTTTCCACATGTAGACATGGGGCTCCATGGTAATATATAGCTGAAGCCTTTGGAGGAAAGGCCACATTTCTTGTTTCTCAAAATTTCTCCTTGCAGACATATTAAAAGTCTTCTGACTTTTCAGACAAGAGAAAGACCCGTCATTTAAAAATGACCTTTCCTTGCTTAGCAGGTCAAGCATTTTTTTTAGACTCTTGCTTTTTAAATACATCTTTGTATCTCAAATATACAACTGTCTCTTTTGAAACTTTTAAGTATTTTCCAAAACTTGAATGTGTGTGGACTCAAAGACAGATTATCAAGGTATCATTTTGGAGACAGAATATATTGCCAATTTATTTTACTAATACATATATAACATTGTTCTACAAGAACCTTGCTTGTCCAGCTGAGCAAAATGAATTGTTTTTTCTTTGCTTTAAGGCTAACAACCGAAGTTCAAGTCAACAGACTTTAAGCACAATCCAGGGCCAAGAAGAGTGGAGAAATAATGACAAATGAGGCATGAACTCTTCCCTTAAGGAAATGATGATCTAGGAGCGGACAGGGACTTGTAAGAAACTACAGTACACAGTCACAGTAAGTAAGGACTAAATTAAAATGCAGACTTGCTCTGAGCCGGTGATGGAGACCGCTGAGACAGGTGAAGACTTCAAGAATACAATGACTTTTAAAGTGGATCTTAAACGAACACTTGAATTTCAATACCTAAAGCAATGAATAAAGACTTAGAACGCTGAAGGAAGTAGTGATTCTTGGTTTTAGAAATTCTGTTTTTTTGACATGCTGGGCTATTTTTAAGTGCTAAATGTTGCCATTGTGTATCGTATACTACTCATGTCCAAGTTATTGAAAATCTGTAACTCAAATCATTTACATCTTGAAATTATTACTGCAGTTAAAAGTTCAAATCAAACAAAAGTACATTTATTTAGAAAGGCTCTTGACCACATTCCCTCACCTGTTTGAAACCCTTCCAAGATATTTTATTGTTCCTTTAATTTCCATTTCCAGGGTTTATGTTTATTAGTCTCTTGCATTTCCTTCCAGAGGATAGGAGCAGCTAGGGAAAAAGTAAAAGTGTTTGATGGAGGGTTAGAGGAGGAGGGAAAGGCATGCCCCAGGCACAGCTCCAAGCCTGTCCCACCCTCCCCAGCCTAACCTTCTCTTTTGTCTTCAGAATTGAATTCTCTTGGTTAGAGCCATTCTGTGAGGCTCTAACTCTTCCCACCAGGATAATTTATGTTAGTCTTCATCTTCTTCCCCAATCATACTTCTAGGGAGAATCCAGCTGAAGGGAGGGGAAATCTCAGGCCTGGAGACTGGCGGAATAGCATTTGATTAGAAAGAAACGTAATCAGAGCTCACTGTTCTATAAATGTATCACATGAACTAAATACCAAAATTTCCATATCTTTGTTTCACTCCAGAATTACAATCACTATGAGGGAATTATTAATATAAATACTTGAGGCACTGATAGTACTCTGTGCTCTGTTGAATGTGTTTGGGGGAGAGGGCTGAGGGGCAAATATTGGGGACGTATATTGGGACATTTGGGACTTACTTATACTAAGAATTTATTCTTTGTTTATCTGAAACTCACATTTAACTGCAAATTCTGTATTTTTATTTGCTAAATCTGGCAACTCTAAATGGAATTTGGAAACTGTAAGGTCACTGCAATCTTTGAAAGATCAGTTTCCAAACAAGCCACAGGGAAGCCAGATCACCAGAGGATTAGCAGTGAGTGGTTATCAGGAAAGGGAGACAGAATAACCTGCTTTTCTCAGAAGTTGGATGCTGAAAGGAAAGAGATGTGTTGCGATTTGGTTTATGTACAGGCCTTTTGGATATGCTCAAAATGATGACATGATTCAGTTAAATAAAGGAACCCATTTGGTTAAGACTAGATATCATCTCAATAGGTTGTGCTGGAGAGTCTGTCAAGAAGCATAAATCTGCCATTTTGCCTTTTAAAATAATTAGCACAGGGCTTCCCTGGTGGCGCAGCGGTTGAGAGTCCTCCTGCCAATGCAGGGGACATGGGTTTGTGCCCCGGTCTGGGAGGATCCCACATGTCGCGGAGCGGCTGGGCCAGTGAGCCATGGCCGCTGAGCCTGCACGTCCGGAGCCTGTGCTCCGCGACGGGAGAGGCCACAACACTGAGAGCCCCGTGTACCACAAAAAAATAAATAAATAAAATAAAATAATTAGCACAAATGTACCATTTCTGATTCTTATGTCCAAATAAAAATTCTGTATATTTAATATAATTATAATTAATCCAATTTTACCTCTTCAAACACTGAGTAGAAAATATTTGTTTACCTTAGTAAAAATTTTAAAGAAATAACTGACTGTGTCAAAAGAAACTGAAAAGATAACAACCTGGGAGAAAATGTTTGCAACATACACACATAATGAAAAACCAATTTGTGTCCAGAATATATAAAGAATGACTAAAGACAGACAAGACCAAGTTAACAACCCAATAACAAAAAGGGCAGACAAAATGAGCAGACATTTAACCAAAGCAGAAACATATACTCAGAAGCTCAACCTTTTTAGAAACAAAGGAAATCCGCTACAAGATACCAGTTCACACCCACTATATTGGCAAGCACTTGAAGGTCTCTTCAAACGTTGGAGAGAATGTGGAGCAATGAGAACTACGAGCCACTGTTGGTGGGCGTGTGGATGGACTCCCTGATTTTGAAAAACAGTCTGGCATTATCTAGGAAAGTTGCAGGTGTGCGCAGCCCACTTTTTGTACTCTAGAGAAAATCTTCCTTGTGAACACCAGGAGACATATAAGAATGTTCCTGATAGGCTGCAAACTACCTGGATGTAAGTCAAAAGGGAAGTAAACAGATAACATGTGGTATATTTATGCAACTGAATACAGCAGAGAAAATTAATGAGCTACATGCATATGAAGGAATCTCACAAACAAAATTCTAAACAAATGAGCAAACCATGGAAGGCATAAAACATTATACTTTCCACATGAAGTTAGAAAACTTGTGAAACTGTAACTATTTTGTTATAACTAATACTATATATGTGTGTGTATATATATATATATATATCCTTTTCATTACAGTTTTGTCACTTATATGTTTTCCCACATGTATATTACTATATGCGTATATAGTTTTACCATATACATAATATTAGTTTTACCATGTACATAATATTACAGTTTTATATATATAAATTGTAAGGAAAAGGGTGAAAATGATAAATGCAAAAGTCAAGATAGTGGCTAACCTCTGGAGTAGGAAATATAGGGAGCTTCAAATAATTAGAAATATTTTCTTTCTTAACCAGATGGTAAACACAAGGGTATAATTTTATTGTTATAATTTATACTTTATATTTCTTATTTCATATCTATGCAATATTTCGTAATTTTTCAAAAGGGAAACACATAAATTCTCATCAAATAAATTTTGCAGGAACTGACTTTGTTCGGATGAAGATTATAAACGTGTAACATACACGACCCAGCCCTCTTCCTGTCAACACATAGTGCGACGGACGCGTCAGGCCAGCGCGGGCTTCAAGCACTCGGAACACTGCATATTCAGCATAACTGGGAAGTTGCTGCATCATTGCTAATCACTGGTTTTATAGCTCTGCTTTGTGCTCAAGATTGAGCCTTTGAAAAACCACCCCACCTAGAATGTTAAACAGAATCTCCAAAACATGTTTTTCAAGTGCTATGAGACCCCCAAATTATCTGCCATAATGACAAATGATCCGATGAACACTGAATCCAAAATATTCTGTGATTTTAAAGACTCAGGTGCAGGATTACAGAAAGGGTACAATCAGATTTTCTCCTTGGAATAAGTTTATGTGTAGATAAACTTTATTCCACACCAAGTAGAGTCTATAAAATCTAGAGCCTGGAATTTAACAAAGGTCACTTAATGGGGTCTGACTGGCACCCATCGACTGTTCTCTGTCCTAGTAGCTCAGTGAGGCCCCCACGCCTTCTTCTCTGGTAATACTCACCTCTGTTACCATCACCAGGTGTTCCTGTCAACAGATCATTAGCAGCAAGGTCAAGACCCTCTGACAGTTGTCTGAGGGCCAGTATACATCTCACTCACCGATTGGTTCAGACTCCAGACTTATATAGGATGAAAGACAATTCATTGTTTTTTGGAGGGAAGGAGGAGCTCTTTGTTTTTCTGATATGTATTACTTTAGGGGCTTTTTTTTTTTAACCATTTCTGATATTAGTCTTTAAAAGAGAATTATAAATGTCTTATCTCATAAAGATACAAAATATAACTTAATGCTAAATGAAATTCGCTAAGAACTATCAAGCACACCAAATTAACTTTGCATGTTTACCGCTCCATTTTGTTCCTTGTCTCAGAGCTATGTAAGGGAACACTCCCAAACTACTGCGCAAAAGGACTAGAAACAAGATTCAATTACTAGGCTGTTGTCGTTTAAACAGCCTTTTCTTCTTCTGAGAATGTTCACAATCCCTCGTATACTCTCACCATCCAGAGCAGATTGCTTTTTAGACCTCACCCTCCTTTTTCAGGTGTCATTTCCTTACTGATGTCAGTAGATTGGTGTCCTGTTATTGTTTGCTTTACTCTACACATATTGCTTGAGTGATTGAACTAGTGCTATCTTCTACAAAGCAGGGTTCATGGGCTTTGTGATAGCAATTCCCCACCTAGGACCAGTCTTAGTTCAAATTTGAGATTGTGGCTATATTCCTGGTGGCTAAAGCAACGAAGATGCAACCTCTAAATAAATGGGGTTGACAACAAAGCCCTGTTCCAGTAGTACTACTACAATAGCAAAAGTTTAAAGCTGATACCTCATAATACAGAATATTTATGAAAAGTTTCTATGTGATAATTTTTAAATAGCCTAATGCAAAAGCAAAGAAAAATGACAATAGCATAAAATCAGAACAGGGAGATATCATTTATACAGGTATAAATACAGCATCAAGAACTGAAAGGCTATATAGGTCATATTTGTATGGTCACTGGCGAATATGAAACTCGAACCCTCTCGTTTCTAATTTTTCCATTAATTAAATGGGAACAGTAACTCCATTCACCTCCTAAGGATGTTGGAAGGATTCATGAGGCAATGCTTGTGAAGCACTCAAAGTTCTTTCAAGGAAAGATTCTATGTAAACAAAACGTTGTACTGTTCTAGCCAACCATAACCACACTCTGCTTCTTGAAAACTCAACCTCTACACGCCCAAAAGGAGAAGTTAACAATCTAGTATTATACTATTTGTAGTTAGCTTACTCTGAGAAACAGATGACATAAACAGATGGATAAAATTTAAAGTGTATCTTGAGGTGTATGATATCTCCTTCGATTTTACTTCTTTCTTTCTACACTTTGCCTGCATAAATATTATTTTTAACACCAGAAACTTATTTTTAATTAGTGCCCTACTTTCACTGTCTCTAACTGCAGTGTTATGGGCAATATCAAATACCAATCAAGAATGCTTTAGAAAACATCACTGTTCTCATTTGGCTGAGAAAGAGATGTTAGTGAATAAAATGAGGCTAAGGTGCATGGAAAAAGAAAAGCTCTATCTTGATAAGGGTGAAACTGCCCATGCAGAATAAGAAAACTAAAATGCACACCACCTCAACTGGGGAATAGAAACAGGAGAGAAAGAGACTTATGGTTGGTTCCAGATTCCTGCCCCACAGCTGCCCCATTCCTGTGTTTTGAATTGTACCATGGATTTGAGGTCATATCATCTGATTACAGGGTCTCATGGTTCTCCTCTCCACCCTCGGGAATTCCTAGTCATAGTGTTTGCCTACATCTAATAGGACATGGCCATTACTCTATGGGGCCACCATTCCATACTGAGTTTTAGAAACTTTTTAAAAGGAAAATTCAGGGATCTTCTTATAATGAAAATTGCACTGGAAAAGATAGTGTAAATATGATTTCATTTTTTTTTAAATCTCTGTTAAATATTGCCCTAGTAGGAAGCCCTACTCCCCCAAACTTTAAGCTGGAAAGATAAAAAGCATTTGTGCAAATGCCAAACAAATTGGCAGCTTACACTCCATTGAGTTTATTAATAACTTATTGAACTCCTGTAGTAAGGATTGTGCTTGTTGCGTCACGCAATACAAAGATGATTTAGCTAAAACCCTGCTCTAAAGATTATATTCCATCAGTGCAGGTGGCAATGGAGAAGAGAGATAAAAAGCTGAAATAAGCACACAAGTCAATAGAATCAGGTCAGTATCAAAGAGAAGTATAAACTGCAATGGGATAACTACTGAGGAAGAGATGATATTTGACTGAGGTATAAAGAAAATCTTCATGGAGAATGTGATGCTTGAAATGGACTTTGAAATATGGTTGGAATTTGATAAAGAAAAGATAACAGAAGAGAGAAATATTGACACAAATGTAGGAAGGAGAAATTTTTATGGTAGATTCAGAGAATTGCAAGCAGCCAAATACAAATGGAGCATGGAATCCTTACACTGGTGCAGAGGATGATGGATAAAAATAGTGGAGGCTAGATTGGGAAGGGCCTTGAAGGTCACAATAAGGAGTAAGAACCGAATTAAAGGGACCGCCAAGGGAGGAGGTACGTTTAAGTTAAATTAAAAGGAGCCTCTAAGGTTTTTGATCAAGAAAACAGCAAGATTTGACCTATGCTTTAGGATAAATAATTTGTCTAAAGTTGTGTCGATTGATTATAAAAGGGGTGCCAGTGAGAAGATGAACCAGTTATAAAGCTTTTACAATATTCTAAGAAATAGGAGTAGGGGTCTATACCCGGGTCTAGCAGCAGGCATGAAGAGGAGATGTCACAGATGGAATTCCCCATGAATTATGCTGAGACTCTGAGATGTTTATGCAGGAAGTTTATTGGGGAGGGTACTCAGAAACACTTTTTAGGTGGTGAGGAAGTTGGGATTGGACAAATAGAAAAGTTAAACTGAAACGTAGTCGCACTAGAGGACTTAAGCCAATCCCAGATGAGGTTCTGAAGCTGGGATGGCCCGTTAAAGGTCTCCTATTGAAGCAATGGGTTGGGGTCCTTGTATGCATTAAGTGGACCAGCCATTGGATGTAAGGAAAAAAGAAGAAAGTTTGCTGAAGTGAAACCTGCATGAATTGGCAGATGATCTGATGTGAAGGTGGAAGGAGAAAGAAAAGTCAGAGCTGAAGCCAAGGCTTAGGAACACCCAGGAATAACCTAGAAATGCAGTGGAAGACATGATTTGGAGGAGGAGGTGACAGCTTCAACTGGGGACATACTGGCACATTCCTTGTTTTCTGGAATGCCATCTCTAAGATCATGCCCAGGGGGGCTGTAGAGCCTGCAGTATATCATACTTGCGTCCATTCAGGTACCTTACTGAAAAAGAAAAGACAAAGATAACTTGAGTTCATATTAACAGCACGGACAGCACTGAAGAGTACAAAAGGACAGAAGAACCCAGATAGACATGACATAAAAATTTTTAAACAAAAATTAAATTATCTCTATTTGTAGGTGATATGATGTAATCCCTGGAAAACCTTAGCTATTCAGTGATAAGATGAAACAATAAAATAATTCAGTAAGATATCAGGATACAAAATTAACATATAAAACTCAGTGGCCTTCAAATATACAAACTATAACCAATTAGAAAATATAACGTTTTGCAAGAGTCACCAAAAAAAGATAAAGTAATTAGGAGTAAATTTAACAATATGTGAACCTTACATGAGAAAAATTTTATAGCTTTAAATTACTCCTGAAAGACATGAAAATAGACTTCAAAAAATGGAAAGATTTCCCTTTCTCTTGGATAGGACGGCTCAATATTACAAAGGTATCGATCAGTTCTCCTTAACTTAATATATATAAATTTAATGCAATCTCAATAAAAATACCAATAAACTTTTGCTGGAGTTAGTCAAGTTGGTTCTAAAATTTGTATTTAAAAAAAAAAAAGACAATCAACTTTCAAGAATAGCTAGGAAAACCCTGGAAAAAATGAGCAATGTAGAGACAGAGGACTAGCCATAGCAGATTTAAAGCCTACTATAAGGCCTCTATAATTAAGAAAGTGTTACACTCTAATATGAATAGAGTGAATAGAGACAGACCATGAAATAGAACCATGAAATAGATGATAAACTTGATGTCACAAATCAGTGGGGAAAAATAAAAACTTCCTATTAAACGGTGTTGAAGAAATTGTGACGCTATTTAGAAAAAGATAAAGCTAGATCCACACACCAGAATAAATTTCAAATATATTAAAGATGTAAATGTAAAACATTTAAATAATTCAAGTAGTAGAAGAAAACATGGGTGACTATCTTTATAATCTGGTATGGTAAAAACCTTCTAATTATGATTCAAATCCAGACATGAAAAAATGCATTGATAAGCTTATCTAAATTAATTTTTCAAAAAATAACTTGGCCAAAAAAATTTATAAGTGAAATTAAAAGACTAATGACAAATAAGGAGAAAATATTTTAAGCCTATATCACAAATAAAGACCTAATCTACCTAATATATTAATATCTGTAAAAATGAAAATGCCAGGAAAGAAATAAACAAAAACTTAAGGTGAAATGAGCAAAAAGATAAATAGTTCACACACACAAAGTAGAAAGGGTCACAGATAAACATATGCAAAGATGTTCAACTTTCCTCAAAATAAAAAAATACGAGTCAACACTACAGTAATTCTGTACTGATGTTCTCTCTCACCTATCAGATTAGCACAGATTCAAAGGCTGACCACACATTCTCTCACATCTTGCTGGTGGGAATGGAAAATAGGACAAACCCCAAGAAGGAGAATTAGCAATCCTTAACAAAACTACATATGCATCTACCTTTTGATCCAACAATTCCATTTCTAGGAATTTATCTCAGAGACACGTCTTCAGAAATCCAAAACATGTGCACAAGCTTATTAACTGTGAAATTATTTGTATTATCAAAATACTGGAAACAACCTAAATGCTCATCCCTAAGAGATAGGGGAACAAACTGTGGAACAGGCACCAACAGAGTAGTAAGCAGCTATAAAAAGTGAAGAAGATCTTTATGAATTGCTTTGAAGTGATATCCAGGATATATTTTGTAATGGTGAAATCAAGTTACAATGAGAGTATGTAATATACTATAGTTTGTGTAAGAAAGATAAACCAGAAATTAACCTGTAGATGGTGAGCAGGAACAGAGTGGCAGGGATAAGGATGGGAATGAGACTTTACTGCATTTATCTTTTTTTATGTTGTCTTTACTTTTGAATCATGTAGATGTTTTATTTATTCACAAGATTAATTTTAAAATGATAAAAGAAAAGCAAAATGCTAAGGTTGAACACAAACAGAAATCAATCAGTATCAAATTGATCATATAACCGTATATCAAATTGATAATACAACAGCATAATAAACTTAATTTAAATAGCTTTTGAAAACAGAACTCAGGCTGTATGTACCCTCTTTGTGAAGTGGTTCTCAGCTGAGGGTGATTTTGCCACTACCCAGCCGCCAGGGACCTTTGTTGATGTTTACATTCATCTTTGATGGCCACCACTGGGGGTTGGGGAGGGAGTATTGGTTTCCAACATCTAGGAAGCCCAGGGATGGCACTAAACATCCCTACAACAAAGGACTATCCAGCCCCAAACACAGAGGGTGTTCAGGCTGAGAAATCCTATTTTAGTGGGAAACAGTCTGAGGACCAAACACCAAAAAATTATGAAGAAATTTTGAGCTTTACTGTAGATCTGTTGTTGGGAGAGGAAGTGATACAATAATTCTTTAAAAACATTTGTAAATATTATGGGATAGAGAGAATGAACAAATTTATTCATAGCGTTCAGAACTGAGCTTCTCACTGTGGTAGAAGGAAGATACAAACGTGGAGCAGGGAAAGGTAAGGGACCCTGGAATTGCTTAGTATGATCTCCTGGTTTAACAAAAAGGGAAAAAACGTATCTCCCAGCTTTTCCTACTGAAAGGGCCTGAAGTAACAACACTTCAATAGCAATAATCAGGCTTGGCACCCAGATCAGAGTTTCTAAAGACCACTATTCACAGAAGAGAACTAGGGCCCCTTGGAGAAGCTGCTGACTCAAGCACTGGGGCACAAGGTGAGCCAGAATATCTAGCTGTGCCAGGAAGCAAGGAAGGGCTCGAAGACCAATGGGGATATATTTCAAAGAACACAGGAGCCATCTTGAAGGAGCTCACGTAGGCCCAATTTGGAACAATTTAAACATGAAAAAGAATAACTATGTTAATGGTTTACAATGCATTGAATCAAAAAAGAATCTGTGAGCCAATAGTGTTACTCCAAAAAATGGGGGAGTAGAGAGAGCTCTTTTTCACAGAAGAATATCAGCTACAGGAGACATACCAACATTAGAAAATCACCATTTTGCAACCACCAATGTAATAACTGATTCAGCCAAGATCAGAAGTGGATGCTAACACTTTTGGGGAAGGCAGAAGGCCCAAAAATCTAAAAATGCTATCCCATATATTACTTATTAGTTACAAAGAAGAAATTCCCTTTGCTATTGCGCTATTCAAATTCACTTTGAAGTGTCTTTTCCTATTGGGCTATTCAAATTTCACTTTGAAGTATGCCATTAAGCACACTTCAACTTAACCAAAGAATCAAGTTTTACATCACCAGGGTTGGGACAAACTGACGTTATAGGACTCCTGATAGGATGCAATGAGAAGTATACAGCATCAACTATGTAATAGACATGCATGACGCCCCCAGGCAGCATAATGCAGGATTACCAGCTCTGGGTCAGGCCCACTGTGGTTACTATCTCCCCAAGAGGAAATACCTAAGGGGATAAAAAAGACTAAAGGGACATGATGAAATATTATGCATGATCTTTCATTGGTTCTTGGATTTCTGAAAGAGAGTTTTAAAGGACATTATTGGGACAACAGGATATGGATTGTTACATAGTATGTTTATGTTAAATTTCTTTCTTATAAAAATAGTATTGTGGTTATGTAAAAAGTGTTCTTATTTCTAGGAAATACATGTTGAAGAATTATTTAAGGCTGAGCTGTCACGACGTCTACAACCTACTTTCAGGAGGTTCTACATGTATAGAGGGATAGATGAAATAGATGTGGCAAAATTTTAACAACTAGTACATCTAGGTAAGGGGCATACTACGTCAACTTTTCTACAAATTTGAAGTGTTTTATCTTTTTTTTAAAAGTGTTGAAAATGGACTTATTTGAATCTATAATCAAGAAACAATACATTATTTGAAAACTAGTAAAGGGGAGAAATCAAGCATTTATTCTGTCTTCCCTAAAAGAACTGTAAATCGTAGTAAACAAAGAGTTAATTAGGGAAGTTTCCCTACATAGAAGTCTTCTGTGTAATAAAGGGAGTGGAGTCACACCATTTATAATCCCTAATGAATGAATCGGTCTAGGCATAATTATCAATGACAACCAACACGCTAAAAAAAGAAACATCAGAAAGCTTGTACCTCCTGCAGGAAGTAAACATCACCATCTATGAAGTAGTCTTGCCAAAACAAACAAACAAAAACTTGAATCTGACCAAGCTTCTAGATCTATCAAAGTATAAGAAAAACAGGAAACAGAGGAACAAGGTAAACATCATCGTGAAGATGCAGTCATCCACACAAGGGAAGAGTTTCCTGGGAAACCCACAGGACAAACAATCCAGTTCTTTCCCAATCAAATTACTAGAGGGAAAATTGTGGAGGAGAGCTATAAATTAAAAGAAACTTAACAGACCTAGAAACCTACTGCAATTTATGGACCTTATTTGTAATCCTACTTCATACAAACGAGCTCATGAGGAAAAAGAAGTGTATGAGCAACAACTGGGAAATGTAAACATGGCTGGGATGATCAGTAATGTTGAGGAATTATTTTTCATTGTTTTTAGATATAATGGTATTTTGATTATGTGTTTTTAAAGAGTTCTTATCTTTTAGAAATGTACACTGAAATATTTATGGATGAAATAATATGATGAGGGGGATTTACTCCAAAATAATGTAAAAAGAGGTACAGATGGAACGAGTGTCTATGAACTCATATTTATTGAAGTTATATGAAGCTACATTATACTAAGCTCTTTACTATTGAAAACAATTAGATATTTGACTTTTTCCAAAATAAAAGATTAATTGAAAAAATTTTAAGAAGACGGTCTGGGAGAAAAAAAAGTAGAAGGAGGCAGATGCCCTGCCTTTCTCCCCAGCATTAATTGAATTCCTACCATGAACCACTTTCTGCTAAAACCTTTACCTGTATTACCCCAGGCAGTCCTCAGAAGTCACATCATTTTGCGGTGGGTATTACAGAGATTGAGCGCATATCCCCTGGTGTCAGACCTCCCAGGTTCAAATCTCCTTTCTGCCACCACCTGTTGAGCCTATTAGCCTTAATTTCCTTATCTCTAAAATGGGAATGACAATAATATTATCTACCTCATAGGGTTGTAGTGAGGGTTAAACAATGAATTATTTTAAGTAAAGTGCTTAGGACACTCCCCGGTACATAGTGACACAGTGTAAATATTAGTGCTTATTATTAAAGAGAGATAGAACTGCCATAGAGTCTAAGGTTTGGCTGACCCAGAGCCCATCATCCCACGCGATGCTGCCTTGAGGACGGCACTTGCGTATGTATATGTGCATCATTTTCGAGTACTCTCTGCCAAAGCTACTTTGTCCACCCTATTGGGAACATCCTAAATTATATTAAACTATCAGCAGCAGAGTTTCAGACATGCCAAGAAAGAAATGTGGGAGTTAATAGAATCTTATACAGTAACTTAGGTGAACATTCATGTATTCATTCATGCAATACTTATTTACTAATTTGGATCTGCAATAAATACTAGGGATTTAATGGTTAAAATAGATAATAGATACAGCTGCTGTCCTCACAAGTTTACTAACCAAGGGCCATGCACAGAAGTCTACCACACAGCTGGCTGGGAGGCAGAAGATGCCAAGCGGGGCAGGATGGGGGCCAAGCAGATAGATCTGTCCTCTGAGGCCAGCTCAGCAATGGCCACCATGGAGTATGTCACCAACTCAAGCATGATTCTAGAAATCATCAGCGTTAGAACGTCCAAATCAAGAAGCAGGTCTCAGCTGTGGTGACTCTGGGTGATGGTCAAATATGTGGGAACCAGCTGGGAGCAAAAGAGTTTCCCTGAACTCTGTCCATCCATGGAAGAATTTTCCTAAGCAGTTGAGGAATAGAGGGAAAAAAATTTAATCCTAGGAAGGGAAACTGGCAAGAATTAGAAAGGATATTGGGTTTCAGTCATATGAGCAGGGTCCTAGACCTGAAGGGTCTGTGGCCCCAACCAGGAGAAGGAGACCATGGCATTATTGAAGTCAGAGCCCAGTCCTGAGGCCTAAGTCATGAAGGATGGAGACAGGGGGTCCTGCACCATAGCAGCTGTTTGAGGGCTGAGTATGGCCCTTTATCTTACACTGTTTCCCCAGAACCACACCCTGACACAAGAATTCCTGTATGGGTGACTTATTAAAAAATTCTCCCAGGACAAACCAAGAAGAGAATGAAGGAACAGGGAAGAAAAAGAAGTAGTAGCAGCCAAACAAGGGTGCCACTGCAGGCAAAGTCCCAGAAGGTAGCTTCAGCTGGATCCTACACAACCCCTGGAGACTGTATTTTGCCCCAGAGTTTGTCCCAACTAAAGGCAAGAAAGCTGGGCTTTTCTGCTCCTACAGCAGACTCTCCCTAGCTTCCCTAGCTTCGGGCTTCCCCCGAGGAACCTAAGCTCCCAGACACTTGCAGCTTTTTGTACTTGTGGCCAAAATGGCTCTGGTGGCCCGAGAGCTGGCCTCAGAAGACAGTCTCAAGTGCGGGCCTGTTAAAGCAAAATAACACAGAACTCAGGAGAGGAACATGTAGACCGTTAAAAGTGTCCTGAAGAGCTCTGGGCAGAGTACCGGTAACGTCCACTTCACACATATACTCCAGATTCTGGGGTTAATTATCAGTAAGAAATAATTTGGGAGGGTGTCCATGGGCCTAGCCCTTGTGAGCATGCTACAGATCATTAGTGTGCACCTTGCAAATTACTTTCAACTTCAAAATGTAGTAGAGCTAAGCCACTGGCAGACAGGGCTTCTGAGAGTTGACTCAGACATGGACAGCACTGGGCCAAAAGGTGCCTGGTACCAGCTCTCACCTATGCCTGTGGCCCGTAGTGGTCGTGCAGAGTGCACTGCTAGCCTCAGAGCCACTGAGAGCCCAGGTTGACAGACTCTGCATCACTACTCTCTCTGCCTCTGTCCAACATTCCCAACCAGCAAGGGAGATGTGTCATCATGTCCTATGGGTAAAATGCCAGGAAGTTTACAGAACCCTAAACATTTTCATTAAATTGGTGTAAAGTTTCCCTAAACTTGACCTCAAAGTCAGTAAGGGAAAAGGCACTTGGCTTACTCGGTCATTCTTCTTTCTGTGTCTCCTGGATGTCTACTCTCTATCTGGGGCCCAGTCATGGGTGCCGGATGATCCCAGACCTGTTCCCCAGACACTCAGATTTCTTCATTCCTTCCATATCCATCCCTTGAAGCTGGATGCTGTTCCTGACCTTCACTGCCTCCTATTATATGAGCAGTGCCTCACTGCAGACCCATGGAACTTTTCTATTAGTAGTTAGGGAAATCCATGATTACAGCAGAAGAATGAGAATATGCTGGTTTGTGTGTATTCGCTGAGGGATAGGGAAAGGGTGGTGGTGTCAATACTGGAAGGCAAAGGAGAAAAGACTGTCAAATTGCTACCAACCAGAGCAGAGCCATAGATGGACTGGGCAGTAACACCTCAGGAGCACAAGGCAGGAAGGGAGACGGAGACTCCCAGAACAGAAGGGGCTGAGCCAAAAATTATAGTCATGAAGACACCAAGGCCGAGCCATAGAGGAGATCCCACAGGCACCCAAAAAGGTGGAAACACTGTTCAAAAAGCATCCCTCATAGCCTTATCAGTTTTTCCTGCTGTATGGCAACAAGGAAATGTGGTACTATTTCCTTTACCTTAAAAATCAAGGTATCTATAAGAAATAGCTTCAATTCCTTAACCTCAACACTGAGCAACACAAAAGACTTTAGATTGTTCTACCTGTTCACCAGTGACTAGAAATGACATCATCTCCTCTATGTGTATTGCCAAGACTCCAGAATCAGAATCACTTTGGTCAGTCATGCTACTTCTTGAGAAGATTATGGTCATAATATAACATCCCTACAAATGCAAACTAGATTTATCTGTTTTCATAGACTCATTGTTCCAGAAGAATGTTCAATAAATCATTTATAACTGCCCTTTGACTTTAAGGCTGGTAAATATTTAAGGTAAGACTATTATATACTATAGATCTACCGACGGACATGTGTGATAGACTGATACTACCAATGACATAGTCTGGTCCAAAAAAGAGAAAAAAAAATCAAACCTTAATCTGATCAGGTCTCTAGTCTCTAGATCTAACTGCCACTCTACAGAAAACTCAAAGTTCAAAGGAACATGTTAATTTATGTTCCTGAAGTTACATCTATTGTATCTGTATGGTGAAAATACTACATAAAACCACATAATGACATACTACTGGACATCTCTTGCTGAATCTGCTTTCTGTGACCTCACGCTGATAGCTTGAAATTGTCCATAATAGGAGTATCTACACCACAGAAAATGACAAGTGCTACAAACTAGGGCTTTTATTTCCTGAGCATCAGTTGTTAAACATTTACCAGCACACCACTGCCTTAGCCTAGTCCCCAAAATGCTCACAGCCAGCAATACAAGGAGAAAGATGCCAGAGGGGAAGTAGGAGAGGAAGAAGGCAGTGGTCGTAACTGACTGCAGTTAAAATATCTTATTTTGCAATTTTACAAAGACATAAGGCCACCACTAGAACCCTTTCCACGGCTACAGGGTAAGGAGCCCTAAAACATAATCATTAGTTTCTTGATCTGCTTGGCTCATTCAAATCTTGTTCAAATGTCACCTCATCAGAAAGACCTTCTCTAATCACTCAAGCTAATCACCCTCTTTGTCATTCCCTACCCTTAATATTGTTCTATTTCTCTTCAGAGCACTACCTAGCATTATATTATCTATTCATAATGAATGTAAGCTCTATGAACACAGATTCTGTTCTGTTTTGTTCAGCACAGTACTCCAGCACTAAGCACAGTACCTGGGAGGTGCTCAACAAACATGGGGTGAATGAACTAAACACCATGTGCAATGACATGGAAAGGTGTCCATCAATTATTACAGGGAACGAAAAACACACTGCAGAAAGATACTCAGTCAAGCCTCATTATCCACAGATTCTGTATTTGCAAACTGTCTACTCATTAAAATTTATCTGTAACCCCATAATCAACATTTGCTGCACTTTGACAATCACTCACTGGTATGCACAGAGCAGCCAAAAAATCTGAGTCACCCAGTGTGCATCTTCCCAGCTGAGGCTGAACAAGGTGACTCTCTGCCTTCTTATTTCAGCTCTCATACTATAAACGTGTGTCCTTCTCATGGTCTACTTAGTGCCATGTTTTTTGCATTTGATTTTGCTGTTTAAATGGCCCCCTAACATAGTGTAAAAGTGCTGCCTAGTGTTCTTAAGCACAAGAATTCTGTGTTTTACAAAGAAAATACATGTTAGATGAGCTTCGTTCAGGCATGAGTCACAGTGCTGTTGGCCATGAGTTCAAGGTTAGTGAATTAACAATATATATTGACTAAGGTACCTTTAAATAGAAATACATATAAAACAAGATTATTTATTGATCAGCTAACAAACATGTTGCAACCAGAGACTCATAGGAACCTAACCCTGTATTTTCTCTAGGAGCAGTGGTTCACTAATACAGTATTCACAGCAACTTTATAGAATGCAACTATAATGAGATAGTTACAGATAATGAGAACTGACTGCATATAGTATGTTCCATTTGTATTAAAAAATATATGATAGGTAGATAGAGATAGAGATAAATTTGTTTAGACATAGAAAAATATCTGGAAGTGTACATACCAAACTGTTTACAGTGGTTGCGTCTGGGGAGCAGAATTAAGGGAATATAAAAAAAGTTTCACTCTGTGCCTTTTTTTTCCATCTTTGTATTTTTTCCAACTTTTTTCAGCAGGTAATTACTGTTTTGCTAATTTTTCAAACCAATATTTTTTTAACAATAAATTCTTTTTATAAAACCCTCATAAATCTAAGAACTGGAAAAAAGGTCATACAGTTTGTAATTTGAACACTTTCATTTTAAAAGAAGTGTCAACAAGGGACTTCTTTGGTGGTCCAGTGGGTAGGACTCCGCCCTCCTAATGCAGGGGGCCCAGGTTCAATCCCTGGTCGGGGAACTAGATCCCACATGCATGCCGCAACTAAACATGCCGCAACTAAGACCCAGTGCAGCCAAAATAAAGAAGTAAATAAATATTTTTTAAAAAATAAGTGTCAACAAGAAAGTGCAAGCCTATAAATAAATAAAATTAAAATAGACCAGATAAGTGATAGAAGAGGCAAACCAGCACAAGATCAACATTTCTTAACCAAATCGCTAAATAAGTACATAAATAAATAACAAATGTCTGTGAGAATGAGCCCGCGTTTAAGTCAGCAATGATGCAAATGAAAGAGAACATGTAAAAAAGGAGAGTCATCAGGTTTGACATAACTTATGTAATCAAAGAACCAAGTCAGAAAAACAAAATACAAAAGCTTGAAGCAAACAAAGCTATCTAATTCACAATATGGTGAAAATAAATAAGCACAGAGCAAAGGAATCTTCTTGGGTTTGACTCTTTTCAGCATCCTACATTTAAGCAGCCAGAATTTTTTTTATAGTAACCTCCTATTCAAGCTTTTCAAAAATATTGGCCCTTTAATAAGAAATATGTTTTTTATTTCCTCCAAAGAAGGAATACAGCATCCATGTTAGCTTAGTAATTCTCTACAAGAGCAGGTTATGTTTTGTACAGTGTTGGGCAAAGAATAAAGACAAGGATTGCTGTTCATTTATTGCAAGGATAAGAGATTCAGGGCATGCACAGGTAGACGGAGAAACAAGAGCTAGCACCCATTCCTAGCATAATGCCTGAGAGGCAAAGGCTGTTCTCTGAGTTGAAATCATTCTTCTTGTTTCATGAACAGAAACTCATGAGGTAAGAAGAACTGGAGTGCTATTTCTCATCTCTTTCTCACAGATGGCAGCAATACAGGACAGCACAGTATTAGAATTGGGTGTTAGAATCAGAAATTGTTTAACACTGTCATTCCCATCTCCTTGCACCTGCATCCCTCCCCAGCACCACCTCCCAGACGCTCCTTTTTCCATGGCGCTCCCAGAATTCTTTTAAAAAGAATTCTGTGGATTGAACATTTGGACTGATAGATTCCCAATCAACCCAAGTATAAGAAAATCTAGACAACTGAAAGAGCCGTTTTGGAACCTTTTCCCTGGAAGGAAAAGAAAGTTGAAGGGGTAGATCTCCATGAAAAACCACTGCAGTGTGAGGATGTCACTTGGGAAAACGCCCCCGTAGGATGCTGGATCAAGGGTTTTTACCGCCATAGACGTGACTGACATACTTGGCAATCATCAACCAAAGAAGCCATATAGCTAGAATCTGCCCTCTAAAGTCAACATATTACATCACTGTATCATATATCACAGAATACAAATTAGGAATCTCCAAGGAGAGATTTTTCCCGAAGAGCCACAGGTAGCATGAGTATATGCCTGATCAACGGGTATGAAACTGTACTATATTTCTTTCCCAAGTACATTTGTTTCCTTAAACAGGCAAAATTTCTTTAATTAAAGAAAAAAAAAAGGTTCCAGGGCATTTACTGCTCCTTCACCGTGAACATTTACATTAATGGTTGAGAATAAAATTTGAGCGTTTAAGGAGAGAAAAACATCACTATGCAAGCTAATCTTACACCAAGCCTGCAGCCAAGCTACGTGAATTTTAAGTATGGTGGTGACTTCCTGCTCCTTCCCACCTCTGATATATTTCATTGACTGTAGAAATAATTTTTCACTGCATATTTTAAAAACACATAAATAGACAACACTATGGCTCCCAGATGAACTAAAGAAAGGTTTCTCCTGGGGTTTTTGTCCTCTATCTTTCTTTAGAAGTCTGCAAGAAAGGGGAAAACATGGACCTTAATTAGAACCTGGCCTTGACCATTTTTAGGGCAGGTAAATTCTGGGGAAACCTTCTAGAAGCCATCACTAATAGTAAAACAAATACATTTTAAGAGTTCAGGGTTAACTTCAGCTTATGAGCTGATAATAAAAAAATTTTTCTAGGACTGTTTGCCTGAGGGCTTTACGCTTTGTTATCGGAAAATAAGAAATTCTAGAGTCTGAGGAAGGTCACGTGCCTCGGCATGGCTGATACTTTCAAACTCCCTGATTCTAGCTCCCTATAGTTTCGCAATTTACAAATTCATCTCTTCCTCTCTTTGAAAAAATAAAATGACGCTTCCAGCTTCTCTAGAGTCTTTTGGCAACTGCTTATTTGTGACATTTGTCTTGCAGGTGACAGCATTTTTGGCAATAGCATCTTTTTTCTCCTACTGTCCTATTTGCATAAGGTCAGATTGGCCTCTAAACTGTGAGCAGGATGGGCTTAATTGGAACAATATTATTATCCTTCACAATTCACAGAAATATATTTGGCCTCTGTGAAGTGTCATTTTCCTCAGAGAGAATAAGTTGCTTCCTTATTAAGCCCTTTGGAAAAACAGAAATAGTTCTCCCGAACCCTTTGGTGTTGGCAAAGGCATTCTAGCCTGTTGCTCTTAAAGCAAAAGAACAGAAGAAACACAATGGCCTTAAAATTGTATTCTAAAATAAACCCCAAAAGTGAAAATCTGAAAAATCACTGAGTCAGTCTTAGAATTGGTAGGCTTCAGAGGAAGAATACCATTGAACCCATAGAGCAAGGGATTTGGTTTGTAAGCAGACCGGACCTACCCCTATGTGGTCTCCATACGTGAATCTAACATCTTACGGAAAAACCCAAACGAACTTTTTGGCCAACCCAATATCTTCTTTCTTTTCTTTGTAAACCCAATCTTACCCATTCCTATGACTTCAGCTCCTTTTAATACAAAGATGGCACTAGGTCTAGGCAGCCATATTTCTTGGCTCTCTTTCCCTCAAAATCTTAGCAGAAAAGCTACAACCAAAAATCCCATCCTCTCAAGATCAAAATCAATGGAATCATTGGCTTAAAAAATTATTTCAATTCCACTGTTTAAATTCTTCTCAATCTTTTTCACAACTCTTAGTTCTCTTCATTTCAACAGAATTTGTCACCATGCACCCAAGAACAACGTCTCCCTCAGTTTCCCCAGGTTTTTCCTCAATGGTATTTTACCTTTATCTTAGCCTTTTGATCTTCAGAACATCTGGCTGTTTTTCACTGCCTCTTCTCTTGGCTTCTATGTACAGTATCTTGTCAATTCTTCCTCCTCAGGTCTACTCCTTCCCGTATGTTTCTACCGCCACTGCCCCACTCCAGACACTCTTTATCATATATCCTTGTATTACTGGAAAATCCTAATTCGTTGTACTCAATTTACCCATATCTAGCCCCTCCATCCCATCCTTTTTAAGTCCATTATACCCCATGCAGCCATCTCTATCTTCCCAAAATTCTATTTTCAGTATTTTGCCCTTTGTTCCTACCTTTTACAGAAGTTTTCACCCACGTTTAATAATCTACACTAAAACCACAGCAACCATCCATTAGCTGAGTACCTGCAACAATCATCCCAAGTGCTATACAAATTGCTTTACATACATTATATATAATCCTCACTAAAATCCTAAAAGTTTTGTTTTTGCTGTTTTTGTTATTTCCATTTTATAATAAGAGAAAACTGAGCCTTAAAATGAAGAAGCAACTCTTCCAGTAAGGACCAGAGCTGAATCAAAAGGCTCATCAGTTTGACTTTCAAGCCCATGCTTTTCCCTGATCATGAAGGTCTCAGATTGCCTCATGGATCTATCTAAACTCCCCCAATTTTACAACTCCTGCAATTTTAACAGCCTCATCACCTGGCCCACCTGATCTACTACATCACCGCAAACCTTGGGCCCCAAAGGGTGGTGTTAAGGTCATGCACTCTGTAAGCAGCTTGTCTAGGTTCAGCTCCTGGCTCCATGGCTCACCAATGTGGCTAGTTCCAGCAAGTTACTTCACCTCTCTGCACCTCAACTTTCTCATAAATCCTGATAATAGTAGTCATCTCTGCGAAATATTGTGAGATTAAATGAGACAATGCCTCTCTTCACATGACTTCCCTCTGTTTCCTCTGTCAAGAATGATCTTCTGTCTCCTTTCAACTTATGAAGATGCCACACAAACTCAACACTAACCCTTTAGTAATTAATTTTATCTTACCGTAATATTTTGCGTAGTTACTTAATTTCATTTACATATTCTCACAAATATTGAATATATTTAGAAAATGTCACATTATCTTGCTCTTGATTACATATTACCCTCTGACATTCTTTTGTTCTTCCTTATATAGTGTTTTTCTCTTCCCCAAATCATTATAAATTTCCATAGGATGCAGACATTATTTCCTATATGCCTCACAATAAGAACGTAGTACTGTGCTGAGCACAGAATGTTTTGCCCCCAAGCTGAGAACTTCAGATTTACATTTCATAAATTATTACTTACTAACTATAATATCAGTTACATTTCATTCTTTCTTCCCTTTGCTGTGGTCAAATTCTTCCCCTAGATTCTAATCATCTCCAGACTAGATTCTAATATTCCAACCCACTGCCTGTACCCTTAGTAATTCACTCACTCATTCATGGCCAGTAAAAGGGACTGAAGGAAGGCCAGTGTGACTGAAACAGGAGAAGGTGAGAGGACACCGAGAAAGATTAAGCCTGAGAGGAAGGCAGAGTCACAACAGGCAGAGCCCATCTGTTTTCCTCGTCCTACTTTAAGACAGAGCATCGTGGCTGAAAGCGTTCATTCTGGAGCTAAAGAAGTGGAGTCTGAATCCTGACTGTGTAACTGTGACTTATGACCCATCTCTATGCACACTTTCCTTACCTATAAAATGAGAATAGTAATGAAGTTGGTGTGATTATCTGATTCCCTAGGAAATAGATTCTGAGATAGAAATTTGGGTAGAGAGTTCTCTGAGGAAAAGCATCAGAAAGGCCATGAGGGAAACCAGTTGCAGGAGAGGATGAAGTTGAACTGGGAAATAGTTGCAACAGAGCCTCAGCTGATCCCACAAAGAGCACTGAATCTGGAATGGTCCTGTAGAGATACCCTGAACTGAGGCAAGTCAACCAGAACTGTGTACCCCTGAACTGACCATCACTGGATGCAGCTATCCCTGGAAAGGTGTGCAGCCTTGGACAAGGCAGCTCCTTTCTGCCGAGGGGAATTTCTAGGGAGGGATTTAGCTAAAAGCTGTCAGCAGACAACACTTCAGGAAATGAGGGAATGAATGTCTTAGTCCTGTAGGGGGGGATTCTGTCTAACACATCACAGCATCCACTAACTACAGTCGACATAAAAATTAAATGAATTAATATCTATGAATCACTTACGATGGTACCTGGCATATTTTAGCCCAAGATAAATGTTAGCTATTACATCAGTTTTATTGCCAAAAGGTCTCTGCTTTACCTGAAGGCTTGCTGACTAAAATTTTATAAGAAGGGTGACAGTATTTCTTTTTATTTCAATTCCCTAAGCAGCTAAACTCTGTAAATATTTACACATTCATTTGATTATTTTTGGGTTTTGCTTCTACCTATTACATAATGCTGTGTCTTGTTGTACCTTCAAGTGTTTATTTCCATACTGTCTATCACAGCTTAAAGCAAAGAGAGGAGAACAGTGTCTTCTTAACTAAATATGGTCATCACTAAACACACACCAGAGCAACTGCTGGTTATTTAAGGAGTAAATGAATACAGATAGTTTTAGGGGTTTTTTGGTTTTCTTTCTTTTTTTTTTTTAATATTTATTTATTTATTTAGGCTGTGCAGGGTCTTAGTTGCGGCACGTGGGATCTTAGTTGCGGCACGCTGGATCTTAGTTGCAGTATGCAGACTTCTTGGTTGTGGCATGCAGACTTCTTAGTTGCAGCACGCATGCGGGATCTAGTTCCCTGACCAGGGATTGAACCTGAGCCCCCTACATTGGGAGCATGGAGTCTTACCCACTGGATCACCAGGGAAGTCCCAATACAAACAGTTTTGAAGAGGAAGATGAAACTATAAAAACAATTCCAAACTTAGGGGCCTTCTTAAATGCCATAAAGACCACAAATTGGTAAATCCCTGAATGGATACCCTTTCAGCTACCCTCTGGGATTTTTCTTGCCTCTTGGCATTATTCCTGAGGCACTGATTTCCTCATCCTGAGCCCTAGGCACCCAGCAATCAAAGTTTGGGGACCCTGGGGCTGTTACTGCAAGGGATCTGCTATATGTATGCAGCCACCAAACTTTAAATTTAGCAAAAATTGATAGGCTAGATCTCTTGCCATATATACCACTATCCTTCAAAACAATGTAATACTCTGATTCACATGTAAACTTATTTAATAGCATTACTGAATAAATATATAGTTTTCTGTCATCATGAATTTTCTTAATCAATGTTTCATATGTACAACTATTATATATTTTATGGTGAGAAAATATCCCCATACACAATCTCTAGACCTTTACATTCTCCTCATCTCATACACTATGTGTCTTTTTCAACCTGAAGGCATCGGAGACACTAGAATCCCTTTAAGGCTAAAGACAATATCCTATTTATCTGTGTATTCCTACGGTACCTTTTATACAATAGAAAATGCAAAAAGAATTTCATCATTTTACAAAGATGCATTGCATACTTGGTTCGTACCAGACACTGTACTAGGTGCTAGGAATGTAATACTGAAATAAATACATAAATTCTCTGCTCACATATAACTCACAATCTAGTAGGAGAGACAAACCATTAAAAAACATCTATCATTGATACTTTTGATAAATGATGGAGGGAAAATAAAGGGTATGATGAGTGATTATATTCAGGGAAGTTGTTTCAGATTCGGTGGGCAAGGGAAGAGAGGGAGACGCCAGGAAAAGAAGCAGAGTTCAAGGTGAGATGGAAAGGATGAGTAGGAGTTAGCTAACAAGTCTGATGTGGCTGGAAGATTCCAGGCAGAGGGCATACCAAATGTAAGTAAATGGAGGAATCTTCAATGTTACCGTTGGCAAATGGAAAGAACCATTTACAATTTAGAATGCAATTCAGAGATAAATTTGATTGAAAACTTGACATGCAAGTTTTTGAAAATCTGTTTACCTCAAAACCAATTTAAGAAAGCACATTTTTGGTTTGATAGTGAAATATATATTACACTAAGGATCAACGTCAAGGTAAGTGTTAAGAATATAGGGTGGGGCTTCCCTGGTGGCGCAGTGGTTGAGAGTCCGCCTGCCGATGCAGGGGACACGGGTTCGTGCCCCGGTCCGGGAAGATCCCACATGCCGCGGAGCGGCTGGGCCTGTGAGCCATGGCCGCTGAGCCTGCGCGTCCGGAGCCTGTGCTCCGCAACGTGAGAGGCCACAGCGGTGAGAGGCCCGCGTACCGCAAAAACAAAAACAAAAACAAAAAAGAATATAGGGTGAACAAGATGGTGTTAGTCCTCCAAGGGCTTACCGTTCATCCAGGAGAGGCCAACAGACAATGATACTAAGAGGGGCAAGTGATGGGAAGGGGCTAGTACAGGGAGATAAGACAACCCAGAAGGGGCCATTAAATTCAAAGAGATCCTCCTGACAGGAAGTAGCATATAACTGGAGATGTGCTTCAATTGGAGATGTAGCTGTTGCTACAGTAGCAGGCTGAGCAAAAAGCTCAGGGTCCCTCATGGGAGAGACTAGCCTGCCTGCAAAGTTTGGGATGCCTGAATAGAGGCCTTGACCCCAGAGAGAAGCCTTGAAAGAAGATAGAAATATGAGGGGACATTTGAAGGGGCTAAACACTTGAACTTGAAACCTCAAAAGTATTTTTTCTTTTCTTTTTTTTTAAAGAAGTGAAATAAATTAAATTATATTTAAAATTAAATTAATTCATGAAAAAATAATTCCATACTGGGACTTCCCTGGTGGTCCAGTGGTTAAGAATCTGTCTTGCAAGGCAGGGGATGCCAGTTCAATCCCTGGTCAGGGAACTAAGATCCCACATGCCGTGGGGCAACTAGGCCCGCGTGCCACAACTACTGAGCCTGCGCACCACAACTAGAGAGTCCACATGCCGCAGCTACACAGCCCACGCGCTCTGGAGCCTGTGCGCCACAACTACAGAGTCCACGCATTCTGGAGCCCACGCACCACAACTAGAGAGAAGCCTGCGCACTGCAAGGAAAGATCCCGCATGCTGCAATTAAGACCCGACGCAGCAAAAAAAAAAAAAAAAATCCATACTACTTTAAAAGCAAACCCAAGTATTATTTCACTCAGTTATTTACTATTCACTGTTTTTCTCTACTCAGTAACACTGTGCTTTCTTTGCACTTACCCACTGTTTATGTTTCAAACAAACAACTTCTTAAATTTAGCAGGTCTCATTTGCCAAATCACAAGAGACCCAGTTTTACATGTGGACTTTATCACATGTACCCCATACATTTTAAAAATAATACTGATACTAATAATGAAAACCACATTATCTGGGCATTTCCTGAGTGTTGTGGCTTTGACAGTAGACTCTTTACAATGTCTTGGCATCTTAGATGGCATTCATTTTGGGGTTTTGTTTGTTATCTCTTCAGACATGACCCTCTGTACTCGCTCTTCCTTAATCAGCTAAACTGTTGAATGGCAGAAGCCTCTCTTCCTTGGGGAACTAGAACATTGTAATATAATCTTTCTGTCATTCCCAACAAAAGACTGTCACCAGACTCCTCAGCCTCCCTAGTCCCTAAGTATTTAAGTGTGAATTCTGCACACTCGTGGGTAAGAGAGAAATGAGTAGAGAAGAGAAAGAAGCTGGATGGAGGAAGCGGAAAACCAGAGGAAGGAAGCAAGAGGACCAGAAAGAACAAAAGGGAATAGTTTACTACAGAAAACAGAAGAAGAGAATGCCAAGGAACTTGAATGCCCTCTTTCATGTACGTTACCAGATTTTCTAAGGTCAGAAAAGTCTTCGTAGCTGTTTCTTTACAATTCTGGCCACATTTTATAATGATCAGGTAATCCCAGGAGTCTAAATGTCTTGCATCTTTTAGTAACTCAACTCAGTTCTAGTCAGGGCTCCAAATACGCTTGTGGACTCAATAAATACTCCTCAGCAGGCCTGGGCTGAAAGCAAAACTTCCTCCTGAAGAACTCCATACGCTTTACCATGATCAATCAACATACATGGTAAGAAAAAGAGACAGAGGTTGCTGCTATCTGCACTTTGCATGCAGAGTAAGTGCCAGAGAAATGTATTCTAACGTCTAAGGGCAATCAAGGGCAATGCCAAGACCAGGTGCGATGCCTTACCCTGTGGATTCAACCTGCCTCCCTCACTGAATCGCGATGGGTTATTAATTTAAATAGAGTCATCCTTTAGCCATAATATAAACAAAAGAGGATTTTTTTTTGTGATGGGTATAATTTTCCTTAAAAAAAAAAACACCCTTTGGAGAAGGTATCTGTTTACCCTAAATTTAATAAATGTAGTAAACATTTATAACATCTCTCTAAGCTTCTTCCTGCTAATACTGAAACCCTGAACCACACATGTGCATTGCACGGTAGAAGAACCATCCGCCCCCACTGGGGTGTTACCTAATACTTATTTGAAAAACAATTTTTATTTGGATTCATGCTTCACTTCATGCTTTCAAGAGATCTGTATCTGAGCAGGCAGGGAGTTGATTTCCAGAAATTACTGCGCATGCAAGATTTCGGCACTATGTTTACCTCTGGTAAAGTAGCTCAACTTTTGTATTTCAGATGTGGTCTCCTGGTCTCTTTCAGGTGCTCCTGGGGACCCAGAACAATACATGAGCTCCTGCTACTGCTCACAAGGGCACAGCGGTGGCTTTCAGATGGAGTCATCCTGTTAAACCCGAGCATAACAATGGGAAGCAGAGGAGCTACTCTCCAGCTGGTGTTAAAACGTGCACGATATTACCAAGTCCTTTTCCAGAGGCTGGCATCTTCCCTTCCAGTCAGTAAATCCCTCCACGGAATCCAAACACCCGCGGGTTCAACTGCTGCCTGGTGAGCACTGACGATCCCCCTGATACTTTCTGCAGGGGATGTACATACACAGTGTAGGTGGCTCAAAGCTGTCAGCAGTTTAGATGATCTTAATAAAGTCTTGCTTCCCTACAACAATCAAGTTTGGTAACATTTACCACCACCCTGTACCACAGCGTGAAAGTATTGTGCTTTATAGAATCATGAAATGTAAAGGGCCGGAAAAGAATCTAGAAATCAAAACCCAGTGTTTAACAAAGGAGGGAAGGGTTTCTGAGAGCTAAGGTGACTTGTCCAATGCCACATCAATGGATGGTGACACCAATGAGACCTGAAGCTCAGTGTCTTCGCTCCAGCCTGCCTCTCGCTGTATTACATTTCCTACACAGTAAGCTGTGAGAGTGCAAAGACCATGCCTCATTCATCTGTCTCTACATACGCAGCTTCTAGCCCAGAGCCTAACACATAGCACAGAGGGAAGGAAAGAAAGAAGGAAGGAATATTTAATGGTTGAATCCCAAATCTAACTCATTTTTTTTTAAAGTCTTAACTATTCTGGTTCGTGTAGGTGGGTCTGTGAGAAGGGGGTTATGGTGGAGAAAAGACTCAGACAAAAGGACCACCAGACACGTGGGGGAGCAGGCTATGGGGCTTGAAGAGAAGGACAGGGTTGGATGGAAGTATCAGAAGCTTGTAACTGAAGAAAGAACATCAGGGTAAGATGTCTGGCCTCAAAGTATGGCTCTCTGAAGTCACATGTCTCAAAGAAGTTGTGTGGTGTGAGTGTGAAGGGGATACAAGGGATCCAGGACAGAGCAGCTAATAAGCTCCTTTTCCTATAAAGACAGCAGCCCAAAGGGTGGGGTATGGATTCTTAACCAGAGCTCTCTGCCAAGTTCAGACCCCCTCCCATGAGACTTTAGACCTCCTTGAAGCATTAACCCTGAAAGTGACTTGAGTAGTGAAGATTTTGAACCCAGTCTCCTGGATCCCTCTCGGGGATGTCACCCAGAGCCCAACTTATATCAAACTCCACTGTGGGATATAGAGGGAAATAATACAGATAGAAGCTCACCTCACAAGGATCCAGAGTTCCTCCAGTGCTTTGACATATTCAACCAGCCCTGGCCCTGACATCACAACAGCCACCGTCCTTCCCTCTCGATCCTTATACCATGCATGTACTTACATGACGAAAATAATCCCTTACAGCCCATAACAGTCTC
The DNA here is from genome assembly GCF_963455315.2 of Globicephala melas. Classification (NCBI taxonomy): domain Eukaryota; kingdom Metazoa; phylum Chordata; class Mammalia; order Artiodactyla; family Delphinidae; genus Globicephala; species Globicephala melas. The sequence continues at coordinate 64,431,210 of NC_083327.1, read as the reverse complement.
TTACACAGTCAGCGGTTTAGCCATTTAAATACTAATGTTATCTGAAGTACCTGTTTTCTGGTCCAACATCTCGCCTGACTTTCATGTCTTAAAGGCACCTCATAAGCAAAATTTTCTAATCTTAAATGAATGTAATCCATCCTCATTATTCGTGGATTCCAAATTGCAAATTTTGCCTGCTCATTAAAATGTATTTGTAACCCCCAAATCGATACACACAATGTTTCCACGGTCATTCACAGGCCTGCTGAACGGGGAAGCATTTGAGATGTTGGACCCGCACATTCCCAGTGAGGGGGAGCAAGGCAGTGCTCTGCCTTCTTGTTAAGGCTCTGCTACAGTAAACAAGTGCTCCTCTGTAGTCTGTTTAGTGCCACCTTTTTCACATTTTTGTGTGGTTTGTTTGGAATTTCACTTTCAAAATGAAGACGGCAAGTGTACTGCTGAAGGGCTGCGTAATGTCCCTAAGCACAAGAAGACAGAGATGCGCTTACAGAGGAAATACCTGTGTCAGGTACGCTTTGCCCAGGCTGTTACTGGCTGTGAGACCAACGTTAGTGAATCAAAAGTATATATTGAGGGGCTTCCCTGGTGGCGCAGTGGTTGAGAGTCCGCCTGCCGATGCAGGGGACGCGGGTTCGTGCCCTGGTCCGGGAGGGTATATACTGAACAAGTTGTCTGTGACCGTTAATTCTATGTGTCAACTTTACTGCTCCTTGGGGTGCCCAGATTAAACATTATTTGGGGGTGTGTCTGTGAGGGTGCTTTCTGATGAGATATCCATCTGAATCAGTCAAGTTGATTGCCTTCCCCAGTGTGGGCAGGCATCACCCACTCCTTTGAGGGCCTCAGTAGAACAAAAGGCAGAAGGAGGAGGGACGTGCCACTTTTTCCTCTGGCCTGCCTTGAGCTAGGTCTTCTGCTCGTGGACTGGGATTTACACCATCGGCTCCCCTGCTTCTCAGGCTATTAGACTCAGACTGGAATTACACCACCAACTTTCCTGAATTTCCAGCTTGCTTATGGCAACTCATGAAACTTCTCAGGCTCTGTAATCACAAGAGCTAATTCCTTGTAAAGAATTTCCATGTATATGTTTATTTATTAGTATATACATTCTATATATATATAGTATATATATTACTATATATGTATATATTCTCTATATACATATAGATTCTTTGGACAACTCTGACCAATACAGTGTCTTTAAACAGAAACACACCCAAAACAAGGATATGTATTAACCAGCTGACGAAAATGTTGTGACCAGGAGCTCACATGCATGTAACTCTGTATTTCCTCTAGAAGCAAGGGTTCAAGATTCACTAATTCAGTGTTTGTAGCAACTTTACAGAACAGAACTACGGTGAATAGAGAATTGACTGTCATTCTCTCTTTACTTCATCTTAAATCTCTACCTTACCCACAAGCTCAGTTAATGTCCCAGAAACCCGGGGTTAAGCTTCCCCCTCTGCATCCACACCCCATCCGTCCTCAGCCTAAGTGAGCGCATTCTCTCCTCCTCTGCCCCTCTACTTGGGATCACATCCTCATCATCTAGTACCAAAATGGTCACAAAGGGCTGCTAACTTGTCTTTCCCCTTGCAGTTCCCCCCCCCCACCCACTGCCCATGTGAACTGACTGTGACCCTCCCCTGCATAAAACCCCACCTCTGAGATCTCACCAAGCCTGTAGCCACACCTCATCTCCAAATTCCAAGGAAGCACTTGAAGCTCCTGTGATAACAAACTGTTGGTGGTCTCTGCATTTGTCAGGCTCCCCGCCTCTCCTCCTTTGCATATGTTGATCTCTCTGCTTGGGATGCATTTCCTTACCTTTTTAAGTCAATGACACCTACTCATCTTTTGAGTCTCAAATGGCACCCCCAATATGAAGTGTTCTCTGATCCAAACACAGGAAGAGGCAGGAGCTCCTTGCTCAGGACTACCTCTGCATCTGGTACACACTTTGCTAAGGGCCTTGATGATATTCAGCAGTCATTGTTTATATTTTCCTATTCCTTTGCCCTACTAGACTGAGCTCTTCGAGGAAAGGAACTGCTTTTTCACGTGTGATCCGCAGGAAGTTTCCTATACTGCTCAGAATATGGTATTCAGTAAGTAACGATGAAAAATAAATAAGTGAATGAATAAATGACATTATTCCCACCGATCTCACTTTGACTTACTCTCCTGTGTCTTATGTGAATCTCATCCTAGTCTCAGCTCTCCACCTGCTTAAAGTAATTATAATTTGATAACTACCCACTCAGAGAAGGGCAGAGGTTTCTAGGCAAAACTGTAACTGCCAGGTGTTGACTATTTTAAAGCTTATGGTTGAAACCAGAAAAATACCTGGTCTCCGGCCTAACCTTTGCTTTGACCAGGAAACTCCGTCCCCCTTTTCTCTATTATCTACAATGTATCGTTCAAGGTCTAAACTTCTTCTCTAAAAAGCCTTTCCAGCTACCCTCCCATCCGCCCCCAACCTCTGACTACCTTATCTTCTGCTCTCCTTGAGAGGTTCTTAGTACATGTGAGCTGGTACTTAATTTTAATTATCCTTCTAGGTCTGCTGACCTGTCTCTACACCTGTCTCCTGAGCAGCCATGGAGATTCTTTTTTTTTTTTTGGTGGTACGTGGGCCTCTCACTGTTGTGGCCTCTCCCGTTGCGGAGCACAGGCTCCGGACGCACGGGCTCAGCGGCCGTGGGTCATGGGCCCAGCCACTCCACGGCATGTGGGATCTTCCTGGACCAGGGCATGAACCCGTGTCCCCTGCATCGGCAGGCGGACTCTCAACCACTGCGCCACCAGGGAAGCCCCATGGAGATTCTTGAGAGCAGGTTATCAGTGCCTGCCTAACATACAGAAGATGTGAAGCAGATGTTTGCTAAGAAAGCGAATCACAATAACTCTGTGAGGTACGTGTGACAATAGCATAGGAGCAGTACAACATAATTATTGAGACTAATGTTCTGGGATCCAACTGCCTGAGCTGTAATCCTGATGTGATCACATTCTATCTGGGAAGGCTTGAGTTATTAAATCTCTTTATGCCTCAGCTTCCCCATCTATAAAATGGGATTAATGAAAGCACATATCACATAGGTCTTTTGTCCTGATTAAAAGGGATAATGCATACCAAACCCTTAGCAAATTCCTTAGCGCAATGCCTGGCCCATAGTGCATACTCAATACATAGTTGGCTATTATTAATCTATTCTGTAGAGATAAGAAAACTGATGCTATCCAAGATCACACGGAGGTAAATTGAGAGGCAGGCTTGAAGTAGTGGAAAGTTAAGGGGGTTTCAAATGGTAAAATGACAAAGTTGAAATGGGAGTAACAAGGATGAGCTGACTCAAAGAGGAGGGTCTCAGAGACAGTCCTGTTGGGTCATATCCGTACAAGGGGGAAAACTGCGCAGATAGAGATCACTGTAGAATGAAGTGATCCTGGGTGTGCAAGGCTTGAGATGAAGGGATAAGCAGTACAACAAAGGAGAGTTCATTCTAGAACAGGGTCCAAGGGCATATGGTTCAGATAAGGCACATAGGGCTAAAAAGAGAGCAAGAAGGGCTGGAAAGGGGTTCAGAGCTCCCCCAAGTGAGCCCCACCCCCAAGAGCTAAACACGGCAGGGGAACCTGTGACAAAGGAGTGTCTGAAAAAGAAAACTGTCAATGCTTTGATCTGAGGAAAGGAGTACCCCTGTGGCATTTCTCACTTGCACTTGGTTCCTTCACCTAAGTTATCTTCCCTTTGCACAAAGGTCAGCTGTGTGCCTGTGCCCACACTTGGGGCCAGCTTCTCCATTAGGCAGAGGAAACATGGTGCCCAGGGTCCGTGATGCCTTCAGTGGTCCATGAAAATATTTTCATTCTCATTACTTTTCAAATCAGAAGAAAAAAAGTACATAATAATAATGAATACATAAAAAGAAATCCACCCTGGATTATATGCACCTTTATATCAACACAGTCGTAAACTACGACTATCAATATGGAGGAAGGGGCCTTCGAAGGCAAAAGTCCTCATCTTAGTGAGTGAAGTACTTTCTAGATAAAGCACCAAAGTCGTAATGCAGCCCCGCCAATCACGTGAGCGGGAATCAGTGAACAAGAAAAGTGAGAAAGAAATAAAGTCCAGAACACTAGGGTCCTACGTGTGGGGAAGAAATGTCTCTCTTTGGGGTGAGGACCAAGAAGATGCCAGATGCTGCCCACTCCCTCACCCCCTACCCCACCTCAGCAAGGGCGCAACTCTGTATCCAACTACATTAATTACACCTGGGGGACCCATTCGGTCATTTTCATGCAACATCAAAGATGACCGAAACACTTCAGCATCCTCATTTCTATCATTTGCTCAAGCTCTTCCTCACTTTCAGCCTGTGCAATGCCTAGCTCACTCACGCTGTCCCAAGATGCTTTAAAAAAATGACAGTATCAATTTTCCCTATGTTTTGAGCTCTTGAATCATAAATTTAGAAGAACGGAATTTTCATGCTGTGTCCTAAAACCTATACATCTATTCTTACAAAATATTAGGATCGATTAAGAACAGCTCTCATCACTGAAATATTTTAAACGAGTAAGAAAAAAAAGAGGTTATTCCTTCCTCTTATTTTGCACTGAACACAATCCACTGGGGTTTATAAATACACTTTATCATATCCCTCTGTGCAAGTAGTCCTGAGTGTTTCCCCCACCAACCCTGCACCATGAGAGAATGAATAAATGAATATCTAAGAGGGCCCACACAATACCCACGAGATAATCGGCATGCTGAAAGTGTCTGAAGATATCATGTATGATAGACACCAAAGAGTGACCCTGTGCGTTTTACTCCTGAATTACTGGTTGGCAGAAATGGCTGAGCGATACAAAACAGATCCGAGGAGGACGTAACAGCTAAATTCAGAAAACCAGTGGGCATGATTAGTAGATGTCAGAAATGATATTCTTCTGTCCCCCGCCGCCCCTCAGATTTATGTAGGACACAGTTTCTGATTTCCTTTGTTTTTCAATCTCAATCTATTCTAGCTCCAGTTACTCACTACAAATGGCCACACTGTTTACAGAAGGCTGGGGTGTCAGTTGTTAAAGGAAGAAGGAACCAGAGCAAGCCCACCTCCCGAAGCCTCATTCCCAGCCCCATGGAGGCTCTTGGGGTTCCAGCCTCCTAGGGAGTAAGTGAAGACGGCCAAAAGTTGATCTCCAAATTGAGTTTCTGCAAGGCCAGCTTGCAGTGGCCTTGCAATCAGAAGGCGACACGGAGGGAGCATCCCCATAACAGCCGCGCCGAAAATAATTATTCTGATCCAGGAACACCAGCTAAGCTGTAAGAATGGTCTTGTAAGCAAGGTCTGCTTTAACAGAAACGTAAGTATTAGACAGTGCAGTCTATTATAAATTGGTTGTAATTTTCTCCTGACACTTTCTGAGTTAAACTAGTTAGTATACAAAAAATAATAATAATAATAACAAATGCCACAAAGCAAAAAGCAAACTCGATGTCTGAAGGTTAATGATTGCTCACGAAAGCCACAAAAATAAATTATCTGCCTAGGGACACTGTCACATGATCAGCACAAAAGCTGCAACAGCCAAAAATGTTTATGTAGAGGAAAAAAACACTGTCAGCGTCACAGAACCCTTCCCCCCACAGCTAAATTCGAGTCTGAGCCAGCCAGCTGCTCCTGACTGCTTACATTAAACTAATTTGTGCTGCTACATTGCAGCTGCTTAATTTTTAGTCTGAACTTTATCACCAATAAGTGTTACAATAACAAGCCATATGATGGTATCTCTGAGGAAATATCCATCACCCCCAAACAATGACGGCTTCACAAGAGGAGATTGCAGAAAAACAAATTAAAATGAAAGAAAAGAAAAGAAAAGAAAATCACGCCCACACTGCCTCTTTAAAGGGGGGAGGGGCGAACTTTTAGTGGGAAAGGCTTTAAAACGCTGCTTTGTTCCCAAGGCCATTCTAAAATGAAGAAGGGGGACGACTGAAAAGGTTAGTGGGCAAGGGAGGAGTTCACAAGTAAGATGTGCTTTTGCTAAGAGAGGGTGATTTGCAAGGTGAGAGCCTGAGACGGGAGAAGGCAATTTTGCTACAACAATGCCATCCATAGCCTCTCTTTCTCTTGCTCACTGCTCCCCAAAACCTTATGCCAACCCAACCTGGAGCTTAAGCGGTGACTCCGGACTTGCTCTAAACAGTCTCCTTTGGCCAGGCGGGCACTGGAGCTGACAATATTACTTGTTGTTCCCCATGTTTTCCTGTGTTGTTTTCCTAGCCCAGTGTAAATGCAGAAACTCTTCTTTGGACAGAAACAGACACTGACCTGAACTGGTTTCAATTCCTGCCAAATATGCAGGCACTGTTTTTGCTACATTGTGGAATCTGGCTTGGACCCTATGTCAGGCATTTATTTGTACTCAGAACTAGGATAGAGACCTAACTACTTAAAACATAAAAGATTAAACAAAAGCATTAGGAATGCACCGAAACTTTTCCACCACTAATTCATCTGACTATGATGAATGTTTTTAGTTGAGATATTTCATTACCCTCTCCTGTTCACTGTGTTTGTGGGGGCGGGGTGCAGGTTGGGGGGACAATTCAGCTTTCTCCACCCTCCCCCCCTCAGTAATTACAAAAACAATTCCTTTGAAAGTGGGGGGGGGCGGTGGAGAACACCCATGTCAGCTATTTACAGCATTTTTTAAATTCTGTGGTTTTCAGAATGAAGGTTCAAAGTGAGTGTCACTAACGTTGAGTAATAAAGTAGTTTTTCTTACACAAAGATACCCTAAATTTAAAGAGAGATGTTGACGCTGGAATAATTTTCTCAGGCAGGGAATTAGGGGAGGGGGGAGATTTAGATCCACCCCCTGTTTTTTCAACTCGACACCTTTACACCTTGTGGTCCTGGCCCAGGTCCTAGCAGTATTTTCTTTTTTGAGGCAGCTGGTAAATCGCACTACAGGGCTGACTCAGAATGCCACGGGGCAAGGCCTTCCTTGTTTCCACCATGGGTTTCTGTTGATGTCCCCCAACTGTGGCTGGGTGAGTGTGTCTGTGAGAGTTCTCTAAGGGACGATCCCAGGGGACAGACGTGGATGAGGAAGGAGTCCCTGGGGCCCGTCAGGATGGCTCATCCCCTGTGCCAAGTGGGTCACTCTTGTGCAACTCCAGGCTTTCTCTTCACCCAGGGCTCAGTGGGATGCCTCCGTCTGCTGTTGGCAAGGCTTTAAGACTGCTGGGAACTCAGACACAAGCATCCTGGGGCCTGGAGGTGTGGCAGGGTGTAACTTGAATGAGGCCAACTTTCTAAAAGGCACCTAACCGTAGGCAGTCTGGGAAGGAATCAAGATGGGAGGACAATGGAAGGGAGGATCTCTGAACAGCCACTCAATTTCCTTAATGCAGGAGTCAGCCACTTCATTTGGTTGCCCTTGAATGGAGTGCAAGACCTTCTCCTTGCAATTGGAGGCCAGACATCCTGTTAAAACTTCAACTGTGAAATGAGGAATTAATTTGATGGAATGTATCAGTCTATCTTACCTATCTGTTTCTCCAGAACTGGACTGAACAGGTCTGACTAGGACACTTGAAGGTTTGTGAATAAGTTCACACACTTGTTGTGAAAGGCAGGTCTAAAGATGTGGGTGCTGGTGCGTATGTGTGAACATGCACACGCACGTATGTGTGGGGAGCACGTGTATAAGTTCAGAAGCAGTAGGTATGAAGACATGCTTCTTCATTCTCAAGCAAGCCCCACGATGACAGAAAGAACTTGCTACCAGCCAGGAATGATGTCACAGCATTGAGCAGTTTGAATTGGCTACTTTCCTGAATATCTCTAGAAACAAATCTTTATCCATGTAGCCTTTTCCAGAACAGTGCCAAATTGGCATAGACTCTGCAAATCCTGAATTAGGATCATAATTCAGGAATGTGGCTATTTTTACCCCTGTGAGCTCCATAAGCATCAAGGCCTGATAGCCGCAGATTCCTTCAACATGTCTCTGAACTTCCCTCAACCTAACTTTGCTTTTAAGCTGGAAGTGATGCCTTTCTGGCTTCTAAATGTCAGAGAAGTGAAAATAGTTAATGGGGTATGTTGTAATTTCCAATTCACAGCGTTAGTGCTTATCATTATCAGCTTGAGATGCATCATTTTTCACAGAGGCAAAGTGTGGAAAGTAATATATAAGACGAAGGAATACAAATTTTGTTTTGCATTTTTGCCTCCCTATGAGCACATGGGCCAAATTATAAAGCGACCAAAGTCACATATATAACTATTCTTTCTTAGTATTATAAATGACAGATAACGTGTCTAAAATTAAAACCACTGTCACTATTAATATTTTATATAAGTTTGGGATAAAATATTTTCCTCCTAAGATCATAAAATTTCTTTACAGGTCATCAAAAGAGATGATGTACATGAAAGTGTGTTGCAAACTGTAGATTCTATTTAGACATAAAGGATATCCATATTATGACATTTGTTTTCAAATTTTAACCATAATCTATTCTTTTATTTGCAACAAAGGTAAAGAAAGGTAAATTGGTCAGGCAAAATATCCCAGGAAACAGGATTAAAAGACAAGTCTTGTCACAATTCTTCACTCAACTAGTATTTATTGTGTGTTTATTTTAGTGTATACAATGAGGGTATTATGGGTCCATTGTGTATACTGATGCCACGGGACTTGAGAGGCACTTTGAATAACAGCCTTCTGCTTGAAATATGTATTCTCGCCAATGGAAAACATCCCCCCATTCAAACACCAAAAGGTTAGACAACAAAGCAAGAAGCCAGTATCTCTGAAATCCCTCAGTTGGCATACACGTGGCTATACTGACTCCAAAGTGGTGAACGATGGGGAAGATTTGGATAGAGATGCCCATAGGCAGAGCCCACTTGTCCAACAGGCATACTTGCCGCCATGCCCAGAGCCTAGGATACTTTTAGGTACCTACGAAAATGTTCTAATTTCTTTTAAAATCAGAAAAGAAAGGAAACTTTTAAGTCAAAGAATGTTTCCATTTATAATATTAATATATTCATGTTTGTATTAACGTAATCATAGAACGTAATTTTTAACCTTTTTTTTTAATGGAGGAAAGAGCCATGAAGGCAAAAGTGCTTGTATTAGTTTCTTGTTGCTGTTGTAACAAATTAGGACAAACTTGATATCATTATCTTATAGTTCTGGTGGTCAAAAATACAAAATGGGTTTCACGGGGCTAGAAACATGGGGGCTTGTTCCCCACAGAGAGGAAGAATTGAGGGCCCTACATCACATTAGGGCATGGCACAAGGCCCGCTGAAGCTACATGCCAATCTTGTTGGGAACCTCTGGGACTGCACCATCTGATGGAAGGGTATGAGGGATCCCTCCCACCTTCTGCTTTTGAATACACTCTGATCCCACCAGCTCATTCACTTTAAAATAAACTTTCTAAAGCCAATGCTCATAGCCAGAAGCAAATGGAACAAGATGGTCAAGATACCTCCACTCAGTTCATTGGACGTTTTCTAGAGATAGATGCTCTTGTCCAAACCTGGTTCTCTGAGGCCGCAGCAGTATAATCTTAAGATGACCTTTGAGAATCTGAGGGACACATTTTCAAGATTGGAATTATAATTACAAGAAGAATGTGCAAGGCAGCTATTTCTGGCACCATGATGGACAGGATAGTGATGTTTATGAAAACAGACTCGAGTTGAGCAATGGTCCAGTGGACTTCATGCTGCCAGGGAAAACCACTGGGCCAATAGGACCCATGGTTTCCTTTACTATAAGGGATTTTTTTCTCTGTAATATTATGTAATTGACTCACATCTCCTCATTTTTCCTTTAACAAACCCAGACACAGCCCCAGAGATGCCAAGTCCCCACATATTTCATTTTTTTTATCAGATACTTAACACATGGAGACACATTTGCAGTCTACAGTTTAAACAACAGTCTAGGAAACTTTTGTGATTGTAGGATCTAATTTCAACTCCCCTGTAATCCACTCCTCTGTATTACCATCTATAAAATGGATATAGCAAGAATAAACCAAGTCATGAAATTATTTATGGGAATAACCACTGATGGGATTGTATAGCACTTTACACATATAAAATCCTAAATAGTCCAAGCAATAAAAAGTAGCATTTCCCAGTGACATCTCCAAGAAAGCCGATTTCTTCTGAACAAGTACAAATTTTCCACAGAGATGCCTTAACTACAGTACTGCATAGACAGACATGAAATGTAAACTTGATGGAAAAACAGAGCACTGTAACTAAATCTGAATTTGAAAGCTGGAATTTTATCACAATCACAATACATCTAGCAGTCTTCTTCATTTTTGTTTTTTTAAGTTACCTCATATTGCATTTTGGTTTTCTTCCCATCATGAGGAAAAGAAAAAAAATCACAGAAAACTATTTGACAGACAGGCCTACCAAATACTTTGAGTCTTCTGGTGAAAGACTGGGTCTTCAAAAAGCTTCTCCAAGGGAAAATTCTTTGAAGTGTTTTACTGCCATTTGATCATTGGAGATTTTGATTATTTGCATTATTTTAAAACGTCTTCATTCTCTAAAGCCTGATAATAGTATTTTTGTAGGAGACACTTTGATAAATAAGAGAAAACTAACAATAGTATAAAATACATATGGAATTCCTCACTGAAGAGAACTGAAGTGGGGAGGGGGTAATTAAAATGAAAAACTGACAACAGAAATTTGGTGTCGCTTTATTTTTAAGGGAAGAAAGTAATCCTCCACATTGATATGTAATTTTTACAAAGACAAGGTTTAAAAAGAGTGAAAGAGCAAAGTCAGGAAGGTCGGGGTGTTAAGTGGGATCTCTGCAGAGAAATTATATAATGACACTTTGGAAAGAAGATTTAGGTGGAACTGGAATAATGACATCCTGAGTACTGTTTGGCCACAAACAGTAGAAATTTCTCCCTTTGTAATACCTTTCACCTCATCTTTGCAAGACAGGATAGGGAACAGAGTGAACTCCGAACAGCAGAGAACTACATCCAACTTGCAGCAGAAAAAAGGAAAGAAACCATGAGTGTTATATTATTCCAAAATATTCTTGGACCTTCCCTAGATTTTTTTTTTTTCCATCTTGCTACTATACTTGCCCAACCATGCTGGGGTGTTATGCTATTTTAGACATGAGTTAACAGGTCTCTTACATACACACATTTCCACATTCCAATGACACCTATTATATCCTTTTCCTCCCTACCCCACCCCACTCCCCGCCATGCACACACACACACACGCACGCGCACACACACACCACTCCCCGCCATGCACACACACATACACGCACACACACACACCACTCCCTGCCATGCACACACATACACACACACACATACACACACACCCCCCACTCCCCGCCATGCACACACACATACACACACACCCCGCTCCCCGCCATGACACACATACACACACACGCACACCCCCAATCCCCACCATGCACACACACATACACACACACCCCACTCCCCACCATGCACACACACACACACACACACGCGCACACCCCCCACTCCCCGCCATGCACACACACACGCGCACACACACACACACACAGACACATACACACACACACACACCCCACTCTCCTCCTCCACCCACACAGGACCCTCTCCCTCCACTCATTTTTCCTTATTGTTTAACACTTCCCAATGACTGAATGTTTCCAAGTCCATGCAAACCCACAGGACTAAGAAGGGTTTCCTACCGCGTGACGTAGTTGATTCTGCAAAACGAAATGGCTGCAGCCAGAAAGCAGGTAAAATAGAGCAAATGGCAGGGAAAAGGAAAAGTTTTGACTGAGCTGACAATTAAGTGAGGGGGTGGGATAGGCCTCCAGGAATCTTGTAACACCTTTCTACCCACCCTGTGACACGTGGACCAACAGCATCAGCTGGGATCTTGTCAGAAATGCAGAAACTCAGGACTCACTTGGATTCAAACCTACTGAGTCAGAATCTGCATTTTAACAAGACCCCTAGAGGATTCAGAGGCGTTAAGGATAGAGAAACACTGCCTTGTGTCAGTCTCCTACCACCAGAAAACAAAAGAAAGTGGTCGATAATTTAAACATTTTATCCAATAAGGAGAAAAATTATAACTTCCCTTGATAACATTTCAAGAACTATTAGCCTTAGCAATCACGATGCAGCTATACTCATCCTCACCCTGTCATTTACTACCCTTCTCATAATTTACTAGGATTTTCTTTGCTTTATCTGCAGATTCCCTCTCTCCAAATAAGTTCATGGCAATGCAGGAAAACTACAGTCTAAAATGTGGGATTTGGGGACTTCCCTGGTGGCACAGTGGTTAAGAATCCGCCTGCCAATGCAGAGGACACGGGTTCGAGCCCTGGTCCAGGAAGATCCCACATGCCGTGGAGCAGCTAGGCCCGTGTGCCACAACTGCTGAGCCTGCGCTCTAGAGCCTGTGAGCCACAACTACTGAAGCCCGCGTGCCTAGAGCCCGTGCTCCGCAACAAAGAGAAGCTCGCGCACCACAACGAAGAGTAGCCCCCGCTCGCCGCAACTAGAGAAAGCCCGCACACAGCAACGAAGACCCAACGCAGCCAAAAATAAATTTAAAAAAATAAATAAATTTATAAAATGTGGGATTTGGAACAGAGATCATTAATCCTGTGATGGGTACTCCACCCTCCACTCCCAGTGAAATCAGCTCACAAAGAGGGAGAAGGGGGAAAGTGTCGTTACCCACCCCCCAGAGTCTTTTTCATTCAACTCAAAAGAACTTACTGCATATAGAGTATTTGGTAAAGGAGATGAACATTTATTTTTTTCCTTTTTATGCTAAGTCATGCTAGGGATGTTGAACCACTACATCACACCCGAGAGTCATCAGCCCTCTTTTTAAGGCCAGTCCTTTCCTCGCGACAGAGGGGAAGGGTGGGGGTGGGGTCTGGAGTCACTTGTGGTTCTATTGGAAAGTGCCTTCTAGAACTTAGAAGTGATGGGAAAAAAACAAGTGAAGAACCAGGGCAGAGTTATGCAAAGTCACCTAAAAGAAAGAAAAAGAAAAAGAGAGAGAGAATTGCTCTATGGAAAGATGAGTCGATCCGAAAGGGAGTTCACTGCCATGGAAGCACAGTAAAGGAAGAGCCCCAGAGGCAAACAGTGGCAGCGCCCACTCTGGGACAGGCACCCTCCATCATCAGATTTTGCATGTGAGCATTTCCAGCCCCACTGAAAATCCATCCTTATGGTGGAGATGGAGGCAAAATGTGTGACCACAGACTATTTCTGATCCCATTCACAAAGTTATTCCTAATATGGTTTGGATGTTTCGAGCTAGCTTACTGATGCTGAGAGTCACCCAATTTCTCTAAATCCTACTTTTCAGATTCTGCCCTACCAAAAAAATTGAATTAATACTTGACTTTCCTTAAAGCTTGATCATAGCAAGGAAAGGGACAATCATGTGGATTCTACTCTTCAGGTTCTTTTTCTTATTATTATTATTTATTTATTATTTTTGGCTGTGTTTGTTGCTGCGTGTGGGCTTTGTCTAGTTGCAGCGAGCGGGGGCTACTCTTCGTGGCGGTGTGAGGGCTTCTCATTGCGGTGGCTTCTCTTGTTGCAGAGCACGGGCTCTAGGGGCACAGACTTCAGCAGTTGTGGCACGCGGGCTCAGTAGTTGTGGGGCACAGGCTCAGCTGCTCCGTGGCATGTGGGATTTTCCCAGACCAGGTCTCAAACCCGTGTCCCCTGCATTGGCAGGCGGATTTTTAACCACTGTGCCACCAGGGAAGTCCTATTCCGGTTCTTAAGGCCATAACGTCTCACAGTGAATGAATGGGTTGACTTCCTAAATTATACATCAATCTTAAAACCTGGGTTAATGTGAATCTGCCCGTGAGAAAGGGACATTCAGTCAAGATCCTGACAAATCATCTTTTCTGGGCCTAAAAGCCCAGGGGCTATAGACAGACCATGACCACTTAATCGAAGCCCGAAAGGCTGCTTAGTAAGCTTGTCCAGAGACATTCCTGGGCCCTTAGCCTCTGGTGACCGTATTATTATTAACATGGGATTGTAATTAATCTCTGAGGTCTGTGGTCCATAAACCTTTAAAACTCCTTAGAACTATCTGTTCCTCATACAGTTCTGGAAATGCCATGGGGATATCAAAAGACGATCATAAAGTTGCAGTGGCGGGGGGAGTGGTGATGCGGCGGGGGTGTTCATGTCTCTATTTTTCAAAAAATATTTTCTGTTTCTCCCATGTCCCTGGTACTGTGAGTAATTGCTGGGAACACTTTGAATCGGGATATAGACAAACAAGAATCTACAGTGTAATGTGTTAGGGCCATATAGAAGAAAATAAGAAATGCAATGTACGTAGGAGAAGAGGTGCCCAAATCTTCCCATGGGATTCAGAGCAGTTTTCTAAATGAAATTTTCATTTGAGCTGAGACTTGAAGGGTAAAAAGGATTTGGCCAAGTATGTGATTTAGAGAGAGAATCTGACCGGTTCTGTTCTGAAAAATAAAACGGCCGAAGATATAGCACAGTTAACACCAAATGGAGGGCAAGGAAAAGAAACAACTCTGACTGTTAATAACTAAGGAATAGGGTAAGAATAGTTCCTGGAGCCTTGCTACTAAAGTCTAGTCTGTGGGTCAGCAGCATCAGCTGGAATCTTATTAGAAATACAAATTCTTAGGCTCTATCTGAATCAGGTTTTCTAAATCAGACTCAGCATTTTGGCATGTTTGGAGAACTACACATACTTCCATCAGTTAGGTGCTAAGTCACTAAGAAATGGTAGGAGATGAGTCAAACAAATAGCACAAGGCTAGCTCACAAAGGATCATATTTGCCACACACAAGGGTAACTTTAAGAACTTGAGACTGGAGAGATATTCAATTTGCATATTCAATGCATCTCTAATAGAAGAATGGAGAATGAATTGGGTCTAAGATAAGTTCACTAGTTCTGGCAAAAAAAAAAAAAAAATCTAAACTAAGGCAGGGACAGTGGAAGAGAGAGAAACATTGAAAGGCTTTTCAGAGGCAGACAGGATAAGAACTGATGGTTGACTGGTCTGAGAAGCATGATTTTCAGGTGTCTGACTTGGATACTTAATTGGATAAGGAGGAGGTTTGCACACAGGTAGTATGTAGAAATATCTACCAGGTGTTTGAACCGGAGCTAAGGAGAGATGCAGAAATACAGATCTGGAAGTCATCAACACAGGGAATAACTGACGCCATGAACAGAGATATTATTTTCCAAGGAAGTTGTGTAAAGTGGGAAGAGAATCCTTCCTCTGCTTGTTTCTCCACAGTCTTCCCCTCCTTCTTCCACTGCCCCATCACAAAATTTCCAGGGCCATGACTGGTGAAGAGCAAGTTCTAGGTTCTGGAATTTTTTGTGTGACATCTCTAATTATCTCTAGAATATTTCTGTCCAAAATCCTACTTCATTATGGTTCTACCTTGGATGGGATGATTGTACATGAATCTGATGTTAAAAGGCATACTAATGATTTCTAAAAATTAACGTTTCCCATCCTAAGACGTATGTGTGCATTTTACAAGATTGTTTACCTAGTGCCTAAATTTAGAACAATACACCAAAGGATATATAATTCCCTGGTAATTTCCAACACCAGGGCACACAAATGACAGCCATTCTTGGGAAGCAGATGGACTTTGTGTTGATGCTCCTACTACGCTAGTAGATGGAAAGCAACCAGCCGCCCCACCCCCACCCCCACGACAAGGCTTGTTAAAACAAGGGATGAAGTGATATGATATCTGCGGTTGTCTTTAACATAATCCAGTGGCATTCAAGGGGAGAGGAAAGGGAATATACAGACCAAGACTGGTCATGAGTTGACACTGGTCAGAGCTGGGTGAACTGTACTCGGAGTTATTGTTGTGTATGTTTCAAATTTCCACAATAAAATAAAAAAGTTTTTTTCCCAAATATTAGGAACAATTGAAGACTGAATTTAACTTCTTGCTCTGAACCCGTCATATTTGACCTAACTTCTTGCTCTGGACAAGTCAGATTTCTAAGGACAGGGCAGGACACAAAGTAAATAACAGCTTTATCTTTGGATTTGCCAATAATCTCAAACTATCACTCTTTGCTTAAGGCGTTTTTGTCATTCCAATTAATCCAACATCATTCAACACATTCATTAACATTATATTTACTACATCTTCCAAATCATAATTAATAGAAAGTATTAATGGCGGTATAAATCACTGGGAGAATCTTCTCAATTATATAGTCAGTGAAAAGCGATAAATGATAATAATTCTGTAAATTCACCTCAAGATGATCCTCAAAAGATCCATGAGGTGAATTCATTTAATTTAAATTCCTACACTTCACAGTGAAATGTCTCCAATATTTCAAAAGCCAAAGTTAAAAAGAGAAAATATAATGTCAGTTATGTCTAATTTGGCTTTGAATTTATTGGTGCGGAAAAGATTTTTCATGAGAAATGCTTATAAAAATATAGCCTCCAAGTCTCTCTCTTAGTTTGTCATTTAGAAACAAATCAGAAAAAAAATGTTTTTTTAAACATTGAAAAATTTAGCACATGACAAAGATTCCTTCCATGAAGTGAGAAAGAAACGTGTGTTTATTTTTGATGCCATAACACACTATTAAAATAATACAGGAGTAAAGAATCAATAAGGTGATTGACAATATTATCTATTACTGTGAAAAGGATCCTTGAGTAAAAAGGCTGAGAAATAATTAATGCTGTTCTTCAAACCACACTGATATTCTTACCCAAATATATAAATAAATGTTGTATAAAGTAATTCACATGACTAAGTATATCTAAAAATATTTTGTATAAAACTCGACTATTGCATGAATAGAATATATTTTTTCCTTTATTATGCCATTTGTTCAGGTTATTTGCCTGTTTTCAAAACCGATCCTGATTTTACCTGATCTGCACTGTATTTCAAGGGACAAACTCTGTAAACTACATTTCCCAGGATCCCTTTCAGAATGACTTCCTGATAGGTTTGGCCAATGGCAGGCACTAGTGGGAGATTGAGGGTAGGGAGAAGGAAGAAGCCAGAGTATTTCTTCTCCTCTTTCTCCTTCGGGTAGTGACTATATCTCCTACATAGACCAATCAGAGAGTCTCTCCTTTGTGGTTTTAGCCCCTAATAGATAGCCCCTCCCTTTGCCTCTGAGCAATCCCTGTTCCTACCCAGTGGTGCTGGCCTCAGGTGACACTACTTTCTGCCTTAGTTCATCCAGCTCTAAAGGTGATAGAGGATTCCTGCGATTGCTAACCTCTGGCTGCCTTCCTTCTCCGTCTGACTTTCAGGCACTGCTAACGCCTTTTGTAATTATTTCCCCATAATAAATATGTTTACTGAAATAAATGTGGTTCAAATTCTGTTTTCCTAATATACTCTTCATCTTTAATTCTGCAATCTTATAGTCTTTTTAAAAAAGCTATTATGTGTATTGGCATCATTTTTATCCTTACAAAATGATTCTATTTATTGTTTATGATCAATTGCTTCTTAAGTGGTTGCAAGTATTCTTACCAGAAGTTCTATTATTTTGCTGAATACTGGTGAAAGGCTGTTTCCAGACATTTGGAAGATACTCTTATTTTAAAAATTGGTATTCATGTTGTTTTGTTTTGCCCCAGAAGTTTGGTCAATAATTACATATTAATTTCTTACCACATATGAAATAGTCAAAATAGATTTAAAAAATATGAGCCCTCCCTGAAAAGGAACTTACCACCTCACTACAGAAAATTGGACATATTCACTGTAAAAGGCTATAGGACATTAGTAAACATATGTTTGCGTTACAACATAATACCTACATATGCCTTCACTTGTTTATGCAATAGGTGCATTCCTAAAAAGTTAAATGTAAATCAAGTCAAATATAGTTTTGTTAAGTAATGCAAAATGTAAACAACACTGAGGTTTATAAAAGCCCACCATTCCACCTCTTTCCTCCAATTCTCTCCCAGCTTTGCTAATTGTATTCCCCAGAGATGGGTATTGTTAACAATTTGGTGTCTATTCATCCAGACACTTTTCAATACATATATTAATTGTTTCATTTATTCAACAAATATTTATAAGCACCTACCATAAGCCAGGCACTTTCTAAGCATAGGAGATATAACGGAGGAAGAACGAGACCAAGCTGCTACGTGAAGTTTATATTCTCACAGGGTAGACAATGACAAACAAATAAAAACATAAATATCTAGTATGCAGGTAGTAACAGAAGCTAAGAAGGAAAATAAAGCAGAGAAATGGACAGAGACAATGGGGAAAAGAGGGGAGGCTTTCTATTTTAGTGCCTTCTCAAGAGTATGTTACTCTACAGATTTTAGGGAGTTTTCCTTAGATACAAATGTTTAAGTGGTTGACAACCACCTCTTTTCTTTTAATCTTGTGTAGTAGGAAAATGATCTAGATAATCTCTTGAGGTTCCTTTCTGCCCTATCACTTTGTTATCAACAACTTCACAATTAACCACATAACTGACAACTCTGTTTTTAGAAATGTCTTTAAATGTTAATATTCATAATATCCTAACAGTTTCATGATCCTTAGCCCCTCATTCTCTTTCTATTCTAACAAGCAGATTCTTTCTCTGTTCCCCAACCCACAGCATCACAAATTACTGACTTGGGTCACACAGGCATTCAATGTAGAAATAAATCAATAATATGTTTATACTGGGAAAGCTATGCAACTTTGTCTGACAGTTTCACTACACCCTTCTCAGATTCTCAGAGTGCCTGACATGCCCAGAACTTCCTGCAGAAGGCTTCCGATATATCAAATGCTAAGTATCATCACAACCTGACCATAAATTAGGAGACAGGGGTCAGCTCCTGAGTCAAGGGCAACTGGCTCCAGACTGGCCATCAGCTCATGAGGGACCAGCGCCAAACATCTGCCCTAACCAGGTGCCTTAAACCAGATCCCATCAGATACTGTCTCACGGGGAATGTAAATCTGAGGCTTGCAACTATGTCAGCAAACATAGAGCACTATGGAAATAAACGTGCAGTAGATGTCATGAAGCAGTGGAAGCAGAGGGTAATAAGAAGGTGCGTGCTACTGATCACAAGAAGACAGAATACACCAGAATGTCCTGTAATAATTTAGTTAGAAACTGACTACTAACTAGTCCTTGGAATTAGTGACTTGTGGAGACAGTATTTATCAATTTATGTATACATTTTATTGATTTCTCAAATTAAGAATTAATTTATGTGGATTTTGCTTTCTCTTATATTCTGATTGCCCTTCGTCCCAATTACATTCTAGATATTCTTGTTTTGGTAGGTAACACTATAGTCTTGTAATATTGTCTTTCTATGTACATAAAAGATTTACCTTTTTACTAGCAACTGAGATAGAATTACTTCTGTCACCCAGCATATTGGAGTCTGTCAGAAACTGTATAATAAGCCAGCAATTTTTATTATTTAATATTTTGGTTTGAATTTCTAAGAAGCCTGCCCCTTATATGCTTTGAAAGATTTTGGCAATGTATTTTACTAGAGAATAAAAAATTGCACAGGTGATCCAGATTAAATGAGAAGTAACTATTTGAGCTGGCCAGCTGTTGGGGTGTGTGTTAATCTGGGTTTAAGTTTATTATCTGCTAGTGTCATCAACTGCAGTTCATCCATATATATACTAAACCATCTTGTTCACTTTTTGAAGAGTTTAATTTAATTAACATTATGATTCTCTGTGGGGTTCCTCTCCCACCTGTCTGTATAGAAGGGGAGAATTAGACATTCTTCTGGAGAACGAATAGGAATTGTTTGGAATGATTTAATCTTTTGTTGTTGTTGCTCAGTTGTGGTTCTGCACTCCTGGTGAATGATGAATGTTGCCATCAAAAGGCTCCCCCCTGCACTAATAAGGTTTGCTGGGCATTTGATGGCAGGAAGATTTTAAAAGCTAGACTGAAGTTGGTTTAAAATTTAGTCCTGTGAACCTGGCAATAAAGCAAAGGTTCTTTTTTGTAAATAATACTGGTTTGGAATAGTGATGTTAGACTTATCCTAATTTATGAACAAGAGATTAATCTCTCCATGCATAGTTTTTGACAAAAAATGTTTCAATAAAAGACTGTCTTGTAACATAAATGTTGTCCACTCCCCTTTTTCACAAGTGTAGGGAAGTTAAAGGGAAAGTAATTTCTCTAGGCTCTCACATAAATGTGAATTGGGCCAACAATTTCAGTTCATCCTTTAGTGAATCAGAGGATCACTACCCTGGATATATTTATACTTATTTCTTCCATTCCCTTTAATGTTACTTAATCTTCTTTTACTAAAATAATGTGAACAGCAGGGAAACAGGGCTAAATGCATAAGTTTCCTTGCACTCTTGCAGCATTCCACCCACATAAGACAAATAAACATTTGAAAAGCAAAAAAGAAGGTGCGTGCTATCAAGCATAAATGTGGAAGACAAAAAGGATAACTTGTAGAGGGAACTGAACTGTGGAGAAAAAGCAGGCAGAGAAGTGTTATCCCAAGGACAGCCTCCTCTAAGAGATGCTGTTGGGTCATCAGATGTCCTGCCAGCCTCCCTGCAGCATCACTGTATCCCAAATGCCTGGAACTTTCTGGTCTGTGCGTGAGCTAAGATAATCTTATGTCCTCCTTACATTCCCAGGGTTTATTCTTATTTAAAAACCTGTTAACTTAAGTCACCTGATAATAGCTAGCAGGATTAAAGCAGGATTAAAACTGCACTTTAGGAAGACTGCCAACATCATTTATGCAACAAGATGACCTTCTCTGCCTGATTGGTGAGGTCAGTTATCAATAACACATTCCAAAGCTTCGTTGTACGCAGGGCACTCCGGAAAACATCAGTGACATGGCCCACAGGGGCATTATGACACAATAAAAGGGAGATGTATAAGTACTAATGCTCTGGACGAAGATTTACATTAAGTTTAGCACAAACAATTGCATCATTGCAATATACGTAGTCATGATGAAGACCATAGACTCCGGATCGACACTGCAAGGGTTCAGTTCCCACCTCTCCAGCTTAGAAGCTGTTCTACCCTGGGTAAATTACTGCCACCTTTCTAAGCCTAAGTGCTTTAATTTGTAACATGGGAACACCTGAGACAGAGTGATGTGCGGATTAAATGAATTAATACGTGTAAAATGTTTGTTGCTGGGCTTCCCTGGTGGCGCAGTGTTTGGGAGTCCGCCTGCCGATGCAGGGTATACGGGTTCGTGCCCCGGTCCGGGAAGATCCCACATGCCGCAGAGCGGCTGGGCCCGTGAGCCATGGCCGCTGAGCCCGCGCGTCCGGAGCCTGTGCTCCGCAACGGGAGAGGCCACAACAGTGAGAGGCCCGCGTACCACAAAAAAATAAAAATAAAAAATAAATGTTTATTGCTACACCAGCATTTATAGCTTATGACAGTGGAAAAAATAGTACAAATACAAACCTTGAGAATAGTAAAAAGAAAAACTGTTGTTTCAACTATATATTTATCTTTTACACTTGTACTACTGTTTTAATATGCACAAAGGCTCTCCCACAAGACTATAAACTCTGGGAAGGCAGGGATCATGTTTAAATTACATATCATTGTCTCTCAGCAACTGTCACCGTTTCTAGCACATAATACGTACGTGACAATATTTGTTAAAGTAACAAATGGATCATCTAAGCCCATATTTATATCCTGTGGTCAATACACTCAATTAACGGTAAAGTGCTGCCCCACTTTTTCCCTTTTCATCTTTCTAATATAGGTTTTATCTATTCACCTTGCTGCTTCATATATCTGACATTTAAGTTTCCTCAGCAATAGTATAAGGGGTTTCAAACTTGCTGTGACCATATTCCCACTTGACAAAGCATTTCTCCCACTTAGAGTCTTTTCTATCTACTTTTTAAGCGCAAACAATTTATAACATCTATTATCTATTCTAGATTCTGCCAGGAACAAAGTAGGAAAACCCTGGAACACCCAGTACCCATTGTGCACCTGGGTTCCCCATAGCTGGCCTCTGAATCTGTTATAATTGATTTACCATGACCTGAGTGCACACAAGAGCAGTGCTGAAATTCCTCATGGCATCCTTAGATCTCTTTTTGCCACATCCTTTGCCCTAACTTTAAGAGAAAGCCAACCGTCTCTCCTCTGGCCTGTGCCACAGATGTCTTCCACATCAATACCATCTGTGATTCTGACGGAAATGATAGTTAAAATTTGTTGCATCTGTTATTGGACCTATCTTTGCAGTACGAGTAATGAAATTTAGCTTCCAAACTAATTCATTTTTATGCCCATAGCCCAAAATAACCTGTAATTAAAACACTAAAGGTAGACACAACTGGGAGATACAAAATGAATGTAAGAAAAAGTTCTTTTTCAATAAAGAAGCATGACAATTGTTGAAAAATATCAAGTCTAAGAGCTATTTATAATCTAAGCTAGTAGAAAATAAAATTATGGAAAGATAGCTTTTTATTGGTAGACCTGAAACTATGGAAATGAATAGAGTGTTTGATAGCCTGAAATATGCTCTGTCTAAAGCACTGTTTTTATAGCGGAATCTGGAGGTGACTATTGTTTTGTTCTTACTTTAATTGTTGTTAACATATGGGGTGAAGAGAGAGAACATAAATATGATTGCAGTTAAAGTGTATCTACAGGAGTCAATTAAATTATTTTCTAAGGGATCATAAAAATGATATAATTCTATCACTTAAAATTGAAGATATGTAATTTATACATTAAATTGGTAATTTTTAAGATTTTCAAATAATGTATTTTATATTAATTGAACAAGATGCTGAGAGTTTTCAAATGGCAAAAAAAAAGGTTAATGGGCTTGACGCTTTGGTATTTATCAGAAATATATTCTTACAATTTCTGAATTAATATTGATAATAAATTTTACATTGATAATAAACTTCTAGCCCTAGAAGAAACTTAATCATATTTTACTTAGTTTTACATACCCTTTTTTTTTTTTTGCGGTACACGGGCCTCTCTCACTGCTGTGGCCTCTCCCGTTGCGGAGCACAGGCTCCGGACGCGCAGGCTCAGCGGCCATGGCTCATGGGCCCAGCCGCTTCTTGGCATGTGGGATCCTCCCGGACCGGGACACAAATCCGTGTCCCGGCATCGGCAGGCGGACTCTCAACCACTGCGCCACCAGGGAAGCCCTACATACCCTTTTTATGGATAAAAACACTTCTCTGGTTTTCCAGTGGCCTCACATATGACTAGTGCCAAGCTGGACCAGAGCCCCATTTTCTTTCCATCCAGCCTCTGGTGAGTCCACCACCCTCCACCCAACAGAATATAGAAAGTTTAAGCAGTTAAAACTCTCTGAGGATGAACTATTCCAAGGACATGTGCATCATCATTGTAACTTTACTAATGGTGACTATTTATTCTGCCCCAAGTGATAAAATAATCTTTGTTTTCAACAAAAATAAAGAATTTTGCAAAACAAAAATTTAAGAGATAACCAAAGTTATGCTGGCTAGGAAAAGCTATAAAGATTACTGAATAAAACATTCTTAGGGCCATTTCACATAGAAGAATCAAAAGTTCTATCCTGAGAAGTAAAAAAAAAAAAACAAAAATTAATTGCTATTCCAGAAAAACACATTTCAAGTCTTAACCCATTCTACTGGTTGCACCAGTTTTCATAGTTATAAAGGAGGACTGATATTTCATTTAAGGAAGTTTACCAGAATGACTTACACAAGAACATGACCATCTGTGGAAGGGAACATAGCTCTGGGATTAGGATGCCTGGATTCAATTCCAGGCTCTATCATTTCCTAGGTGTGCACCCAAGGGAACCTGCTTAACCTCTCTCAGTCCCTCAGTTTCCTCAAACAGAAAAAAGGGTATAATAATAACATCAACCTTAAAGGATTATTGTGTATATTAAAAAGGTAGCCTATAAGGTTCTTGGAACTGCCTGGGTACATAGTAAATAGTCAATAAATAAATACAGGGTCACTATTATTGTTGTTACTATGATCAATACTCGGTTAGTAGGTCATCAACAACAAGTACCCATGGAATGTGAACACTTTAGAAGACACTGTAAGATGTTACAAAGGAATAATATGATTCCTTAAGAAGATACGATGCAGTGGAAGAAGGAAAAAAACGCAAATACAAGTGATAAAAACAAAAATATAAATGGATAATGAAGTCTAACTAAGTGAAATAATGTAAACAAATGTTACAAATGCTATTTATTACTATAATTACCTTACCACTATCCATTAATGACCAATAAATTAGTAAACTATGCCCATGTTGACACTTTTACTCTCTACACAATAGTTTTTTGTTTGTTTGTTTTTTGTTTTTGGCGGTACGCAGGCCTCTCACTGTTGTGGCCTCTTCCGTTGCAGAGCACAGACTCTGGACGCGCAGGCTCAGCGGTCATGGCTCACGGGCCCAGCCGCTCCGCGGCATGTGGGATCTTCCCAGACCAGGGCACGAACCCGTGTCCCCTGCGTCAGCAGGCGGACTCTCAACCACCGCGCCACCAGGGAAGCCCTACACAATAGTTTTTTAAACAGATAGCTACAAAATTCTTTAGAAAGTCTTGTTCAAAGAATAATTTTTAAAAGTAACTATTAATTACTCAGCATAAAAAGGAGCACCTATCTCAAAACAGCAGATAACATGATATAAATCTATAAAACACTGGACACAATCTCTTTAAAATAGAGATATCAGTATTATTAATCTTATTCTTTTTTTTTTCTTCTTTTTCTTTTTTTGGTCACACCGAGTGGCTTGCAGAATCTTAGTTCCCCGACCAGGGTTCAAACCCAGCCCAGTAGCGAAAGTGCTGTGTCCTAACCACTGGACCGCCAGGGAATTCCCCTATTAATCTTATTCTTGAAAATTTTAGTCAATGTAATAAGACATGAAATGGAAATAAGAGGTACAACTGTTATCATTTGTCAGTGGTGCTATGATCTGCTAAAAATTTCCAAGAAGTAAACTAAAAATTAATATAACTAATAAGAATATTTACTAATATGGTTGAAGAAAAAGTAAATACAAAAAAATCAGCAATTTTCTTAAATAATATCATTAATAACAGTACATGTAAGTATAAAAAGAGTCTTTTCACAATTGCAATTAAAAAAGTTAAACACCTAGAAATAACTTAGAAAAGAGTAGAACTTCTGCACCCACAGGGGGTTGGGGGGGTAACCTACAACATTTTACCAGAAGACAAAAGAAAACTTGAACAAAGGTTATACATCATATTCTTAGATGGGAGACTGAATATTATAAAAATATCTACTTTTCATGGATTGATTATAATTTCAAGTCAATTACAATAAAAATATAAGTGAAATCTCCTGACAGTTGGCAAGGTGATTATAATATCCTCTGGAAGGATGGCTGAAGGATAAGGTCAGACTTCATTTGGATTTAAGAAGATAAAAAAATATGTCTTATACATCCAAGCTAACAGACTGAGGGTCATGCATACACATATACATAGGAAGAGTATGGCAGGAAATTATCTTAAAAACATTATGTCTAGGCGATGGAATTATGGATGGATTTAATTTTCTTGTTGTCCTGTATTTGCCAAAATCTTTACCATAACTACTTATTGATTTTAGAATCAAAGGAAATACATATTTTTAAGAGAAAAGAGGAAACAAAAAATAAATAAATAGCTTGGGTTCTGGAAGCAAAGACGAACTCCAACAAAAATGATAATTTTGCCACACTCAATAAAAATTAAATTGATATACTAAGAAACCGCTTACAAGGACTGTAAGCATATATTTACTATTAAATTCTATGAGACTAGGCAACCACACAGGTATAATTTATTAATTTGTTAATTATTGACCAAAAAAATACATTTAATGCCATATACCTAGACCTGGCATTCAAGATGAAAAGGGACTACAGATGAGAAAAACCTAGAAATTTTCCAAAAAAGAAGATGCCTTTTGAGGAGAAGATGGCACATGGATAGCTAAGGTAGGAGATTACTTGGGCATAGAAATGAAATGTGATGTGGCTGCCAATGAGGACCAGTAGATTTTGTGGATTCTGCCTGGCCCTGGGTCAAGATTACCAAGGCTACTTATTCAATTTGGTTCCACTTTACTAGGATTGATGGGTCTCCTGTGAACTCAGCATACTATTAGATACTGTGATAGTCACAAAAGCAGTATAAAACATGGCCCTTGATCTCCAGGAACTTTCAATCTGGTTGTGGAGGCAAGAAAACACATGAACAACTTGAAAACAAGACAAAAGAATAAAGAGATTAAGTGCCGTATGAGAGGTTCAGAGAACTGCTGTAATAGAAGGCCACTGAAGGATAAAATGTAGGGGCCAGAGGAGAGAGGAGAATGTTCATGCCCCAGAAAACATGTTGTGACTTGTAAATTTATCCTTGTATCCTCCATCCCCTCTTTGATGTTGCATGAGAATCACAAATTCTACAGGTCAGCCAGTCTCAGACTGTAAGTCAGTCCTTAGAAAATTTCGCCCATCTCCTGAACAAAGCTTTGTTTCAAATCACTTTTTTAAACCATATCAAGGTTTAATCATACCACACTTTTCTCTGACAAAACCCTTACGTTTTCTAAATTCATGAAGCTGATATGTCAAGATGTTTTCCACTAAAGTCAATTTATCCAAGCTGTGATAATGTAAGAGACTTTAGAGAAACCTTGTTTTAAACAGCTTTGAATCAGATACTAAAAAACCAATGTGGGCAAAGATCCAGCAGGAGAGCATACTTTTCACATAGACTACTCTGGAGATCCTTGTCAACATCAGATTGCATCAAAAATTTCAAAGGGAATTGGATTATTCAGTTTTCTTTGATTGGAATTCAGAGGCAAATGGAATTCAGGGTGCAATCTGAAGAGATAAGGCCTTTGTTTTTGAAGGAATACCAAGGCCTTAAAAGTGGTCAGAGATCACTCCAATGGAGAGGGGTTCAAATTACAGAAGGAATTTAACCTAACACACACACTGCATTGGCTCCCACAGATAAACACGACACAGAGCAGTCATAGTAGATGACTTAATAAAATCACAACACAACTCATCATTGCAAGGTTTTCATTATGCTCTACGGGTACGAGATGTGTAAGAACTGGTGCATTATTTTATAGGGAATTGAGAGAATCATCCAAGATATTTCCGGCACATGATGAAACCTAAACTGAGCTAGAATTTAAGCATTCCCCTGATGAAGATACTCGGTCTCACATTCTGTCCTTGTGTCAGGCAATAACGCTGAACATAAAACACACTCAAAGTGCACTTCAGCTTCTTTGGTAGAATTTCTTTGACACCTGTTAAATTTTAAAGAGCTCTGTGTAAAGCATTTTCTTAACTATTCAACTGGCTCTTGATTCGTTTATGTGCATAGAAATGCTCTGAAAGCTCAAAATTGAAAGGACTCTACTTACTAACATTTTTCCTCTGGTGTGCATTCTCACTCTTCCTGATAGGGGCCTACTCATAAGTGGACAGCCTGTTTGAAATGCTTATGGGCCAGAATCATGCAGATCTGATACTGTTGTCCTGAACTTTACTGTCAATTATTCTGATGAGCAAATACGATTGGACCATAGTGTGTTTTATGATAAATTTCATCTGAAATCCATGGTAATTTAAGCCCCCAATCTAAATAGATGAAACCAAATCTTAACGGTATGTTTATATGATTGAAATAACCAGGTCTCCATCAGCTCTGTTATTTTAACCACCTTCACCATTGATGTAACTGCTGGACAACCGTGCAGACATTTTGTTGATAAAACCCAAAGAATCAAATCCACCATGCCTCACAAAAGTTGACAGCCACAGAGAGACACTTACATCCACACCCAACAATATACAGTTCTCCCCAGTGAGCCACATTCTTCGCTCTTCCGTGTCATCGTAAAAATGGCCCTTTTCTGAAATGTCCTTCTCTTCCTCACCTGGCTAATCCCTTCAGGAACCACAGCCTCCAGAATATCTTCTCTGATTATGGGGTGCAGAGATCAAGCTCCCTAACACTTTCCTTACCACCATGTACCTTAAGCAAACACTCCCAAGGAATGAGGCAACTTGGATTCAAGTCCTGACTTCGCTAGTTTGCACATTTGTTAATTGTGTGGCCCCATGCAAGCTCTACCAATTTTAGTTTCCTCCTACGTAAAATTAGGGTAATGGCAACACTTGCCTCATCAGACTAATGTGAGAATTAAAGGACAGATGCTTACAAAAATAGTAGAGAGAGGAGCCTGGCACAGAGCAACATTCAGTAAAGATTAGCCCATGGATATTCAGTCAGACCTACGTTTTTTCCTTTAACACATTTAAGCTATTTATTTAGCTAGGGATTTCTTGTTGATATATTGCATGTTATATATTATTAATATATTTTTCAGAAATTCATACAATCTAGATATGTAATCTAAATTCACTTGTTAAATTGTTGAAAATGATTTTATAATGAATGAGGCCAAATTAATCTTCAGGACAAGCCCATCTTCAATTTTATTAAGAAAATGAGTGAGGCTTTGGGGTACAGAGAGCAAATTTTTCCCCACAGGAATACATCAATTCTATAATCTAAGTTTCTTGGGTCTGGCTGTAAAAGAATGATAGCATTATTTCTAGATATTCAGGTCTATTTCAATAGGAAAAAAATGGTAAAAATAATAAACTATGATTAATAACTGTTGAGAAGATTTTTTTAAATTATGGACTGCAAATGTTGTTTCTCCTTTTCTGTCTACTGTTTTGGTGTTTCTCACAGCCTGTTAGTTTTGGGGGTTTGTTTTTTCTTTAAGATGAAAAGCAAGAAATAATGATAAAAGAAAATGCAGAATCCTCTTGCTAGGAGAGCTTTAGGATCTGACTTTCTGAATGTTCCTTCTGAAAATGGCCACCGAAGTGTTGCGTCAGAAAATTTTAAAAAGCAAACAAATAAAAACACAAACAAATCCTAGTAAGATTATTAAATTCCAAGGACAAAGAGAAAATCTAAAAATTTTCCAAGGAGAAAGAAAAAGAATTACCTAAAGAACAAAAATCAGTTGGCCATCATATTTTATATCAATGATGGAGTACTCAAGGATAATAGAGAAATGCTTTCAAAAAGCTAAGAAAAAATTATCTTGAACCTAGAATTTCATAACCAGATAAAATATCAATCCAGTATGAGGGAAAAAATAAAGATATTGTTATATACCCAATGGTTTATAAACTTTACCACCCAGGCATCTCTTCTGGGAAAAAAATACAAAGTACAAAAAAGGGATTTAAAATAAAAGAAGAATTTTCAAAAAGTATAACATGCTACAAGGGCATGAGAAACAAAGCCCACTAGCACTTATAGTGCTAAAATTATTTTTAATAATGTGGCTGTGAGGCTTAATTCAGTTATTAGGAAATGTCATAAGAAATAGAGGAATAGCATTTTAAAAATTAGCAAGTCTAGAAAATTCCAAATGATCTAGTCAAAATAAAGATGGGGAGGAAAGGGAAAAGTAAAAGCATGCTACCAGTCTTGTCATGTTCAGGGGGAGGAAGAAGTTATAGATTCAGATTAATCCTCAATATCAGTTAAAGTATACAGATTTAACTATGTTTATTAGTTAAATTAAAATTAAAATTGTAAGGATAGGTAGCCCAGATTTAATGTGAGGTTCCATCTAAGGATGTGAATATGGGAGGCCATCATTAGAGATCATATACCACAGAAGACGCTATCAAAATAAGAATACATGCTCCCTGACCCAGCAACTCTATTTCTAGGAAATTAGCTACAGAATTCTTGCACCTGGGCACAAAGATATGTGTATATTTAGCATTGTGGAGCCCAAACCACACGCTCTTCTAAGGGGAATTGGCTTATAAGATACATACTCCTTAACAGGGAACACGATGTCACCATTAAAAAGACTGAAGTAGATTTATTAACACAGACATGGAAAGATATATTATTACATGAAAAATGTGCTGAAGATAGTATGTATGATGTGATCTCAGTTTAGGAAACTTAAAATTTTACTACATATAACTTTACATTCTGAATATTTTCTACAATAAACATGTATTACCAGCATACTTCACAGATATTGCAGGTTTGGTTCCAGACCACTGCAGTAAGGCAAATATCTCAGTAAAGCGAGTCGCACGAATTTTGGGGTTTTCCACTGCATTTAAAAGTTATGTTTACGCCACACTGTAGTCTATTAAGTGTCCAGTAGCATTGTGTCTAAAAAGAACAAGGTACCTAACTTAATTAAAAATACTTTATTGCTAAAAAATGGTAACCATCATCTGAGCCTTCAGGAAGGCATCATAGTAACATCAAAGATCACTGATCACAGATCACCATAACAAATATAATAATAATTGAAAAGTGTGAAATATTGTGAGAATTACAATATTGACAGAATACAACTGTGACACAGGGACACAAAATGAGCAAATGCTGTTGGAAGAGTAGTACCGACAGACTTGCTCGACGCAGGGTTGCCACAAAACTTCAATTTGTAAAAACTGCAATATATTTGAAGGGCAATAAAGAGAGGTGCAATAAAACAAGGTATACCAGTACTTCTGTAATTTTATAAACAAACAAAACAAGAAAAATGAATATATATATTGCACTGTATTGATGCAAAGTACTGTATTTTATGGTTGAAAAATTACAAAACCAACCTGTTTTGGAGAGAGTGGAAAGAGAATTTTATGTGACATCTTCAGCATGAAGTAAGGTCCAGCTATAGGAAGGAGGAAGGGAGGGAGGAGAGGGAGGGAGGGAGCAAAGAGGGAAGGAAGGAAGGGGTCAGGTAACAGAGCTAGCAAGTACCTGAGATGGATAGATATTACCTCACTCAACAGAAAATGGCCTCTTTCAAACCTCAACATTACTTAAGTTTGTCTTAGGCTTATATTCTGTGAAATGTGGTATTTATCTCTGAATAGATTAAGGGTCTCTTCAACTAAACCTTCCATCTGGACACAACAGCTTAAAACTGCTAAAGGGAGAGGGAAGAAGATACAGGCTGTCAGGGCAGCAATTATTTTACCTTTGGGAACTGAAACTATTTTTACTCAGAAAGAAAGTTTGCAGAGACAGCATTTTCACATTTGGCTTCACAATGCTACACACACAGAAATGATTGGCCATGGAAAACAGAACAAAATGGATGCATATCAACTGTCCTAGAAAAATGACCCAAAGACAACAGTAACCAATCTGTTTATCAGTCTCTCTCTCCACATTTTTGAACCTCTATTTTGTGACTAGATATAGGGGATAAAAAGTGGAAAGGAACATCATCGGGGCCCTCACAGAGCAGAGAGAAGAGTGAAAGATGTCCTAGGTGGTTAACTATAGAACGATTTGGGAAGTTCTATAACAGAGGTAAATAAAAGTGCGTCCTGACTTGGCTACTTTGGGGGCTAGGCAGCTTTTGAGCAAGTTGCTTAGTTTATTTGTGTCTCAGTCTCCTCAGTCACAAAATAGATATAATAACTGTACTTTGTAACACTTTGTAACAGTGTTCTGGGGACTAAAGCAGGATAATACAGAAATCCACGAACAAAGTAGGCAGTCAGTAAAAGTTAGCTCCAGTTATTTGGGGAGGCAAAGTAGGCAGTCAGTAAAAGTTAGCTCCAGGTATTTGCGGAGGGACTCAGGCTACCTGGGTTTGAAACTTTATTGTGAGAGCCTACAAGTCATTACATTGAGTCAGGTTTCTCAAGCAAAATCAGCAGATGATAAAAGTACCTGTCAGAGGTTTCCGTGCAGACTGAATGAGATCATCCATGAGAACTTAAATCAGAGAATAGCATCTAAGAATTCGATTAATGTTAGTCATTATCACTATCAAAATGCTCCAAAAGAAAAAAGGAAATAACAAAAACTCCTCTTCAGAGTGACAGAGCATGTTCTGAAGAGCAGGTGGCAGCAGGGGGGCTGGTCTTGAATAGCTAGCAGGAGTGCTCCAAGCAGGGAAGGTGAAGGAGGAACCAAGGAAACAGCATGAGCAAAGGCACAGAGAATTTAATAATGACGATAACGAGAATAATAGTCATCATCCATCACATTCAGAGAAAACAGTTGAAAATGTCCTATAGGCTCTAGGAACTATGAACTGGAGTTCAGCTGAGAAATTATAAGCCAGAGAACTTCATCAATGCATTTGGGGTTACTGAGAACAATAAAGCAGAGTAAGGGTGTATGGTGTGAGCAAACCGTAAATAGATCCCCTAGAAAAACAACATCAAAAGGCAGGAGGAACCAGAAAAGGAAGCCCATGAAGAAAGCTTAGAGGGGCAAGAGCCTATGAAATAAAAGAGCCTGAGAAGGGGAAGAGTTTCAATAAGGAGTGGCTGGTCAACCGTGTCAAATGTTGCATAAATGTCAAGCAGGGTGACAAGGAAGAGTGGGGCCATTGAACTGGCCAATTGGGAGGATACTGGTGAGAAAGCATTTTTAATTGCACGGTGTTGGTGTAAGCCAGACTGTAATGGGTTGAGGAATTAATGAGATGTGACGACACTAAGTATTGACTAAGTATAGACCTCTTTCAAGAAGTCTAATGATTAAAAAAGTGAGAGAAACCAGTCTCATAGAAACTAGAAGACATTAATTTTTAAATGTCCAAATAAGCAAAACTCACTTTTGGTTAAAAAAAGGAGTGGGGGGCTGGGTAAACTTCCCAAGGCAGCCAGAAAACTACAGGGAGAAAAAAAAAACAAAAAAAACCTCAATACTTTGCTAAAATGGGATTAGGGGATTAGAATAAAGGTCGGGGTAGGGGGTGGAGGGGGTGAAAGTTGGAAAACAGACAATTTTCAATGACTAGGAAATTAAAATTCCAAAAAACAGGAAAGAGAAGAGAAGAGAGTAAACACAATCTTATGGATTTGTTGGAAGAACAAGAGGCAAGCTTAAACTGCCCCAGAAGAAAGTGATCAAAACCAAAAAGCACTCCTTTCTATCCCTCCGACTGAGCCAGGGACACATAGGGTCAGCAGAGAACCTGGTCCCTGTTACAACTGTTCTAACTCCTGTAGGCTGAAGAGTCCTCAGTTCTGAGTCATGGGCAAACAGCCGAACATCAAGTCCCACAATGGCAGCGACAGAGATTTGTCTCTAGCCAGAGTTAGGGTCCCCTTTAACCAGAGCCAGACTCCAGGTCCTGTCTCGGAATATTCGTCCACCTAAGGCAGTGTGCCAAAAAGTAAACCTTTTTTGTCATAAATAAGCATGAGAAATTTGAGAGAAATATAGGAAAAGACTTCCAGGCATATGAATGATTGGATTTTGGAATAAAAGAGAATACTGGATTTTTTTTTTTTCTGGAATATCTAGAAAAATCTGCCTTGAAATGTTTCAATCAGCTCTTGGATCACAGGCCAAGTGTTTTTAGAAAATATAATCAGTCGCTCTGCTCTGTGGTTCCCAGTTCCCACATGTGTAGAAGAAGGAAGATTAGATTAGTTTTAAGTCCCTCCATCTCTGAACATTGTGAAATTTCATGATTCTCTCCTTTGCACTTCCTTCATTTTCACAGGAATATGTGTCCCTAGCACAATGCTGATGCCCTATCTTCCTAACCATATTGTTAGCCCCAATTTGGTTTTGGTTTCCTTCTTTTGTCTAAAAGGAGTTAGAAAATGTGTTAAAAGATAAGACAGTTTTAGGACACCCTGGGTGAGGCCGGTTCTTATCCAACCACGAAGCTTTTATGTGGAAAACACCCCTTAACTAGGCTGAACCCACTGGCTTGAAATAAACATTTTGATGAAACCTTCTGTAAAGGAGAACTGGTTCTTACATGAAGAAATTAATGCCTACACCCTAGTGCAATAGTGAATTCCTTCCTGAAACATTTTCTCATTGTTATGTAAACATAACCTAAGTGAGTCTGTCAAAGATAATTGCTAATATTCTCCTAACCCTGTGACTTGGGGAAGAATAAAAGGAGATGGAAACTGTTAAAAGGGGACACAGTGGCAAGGGGGGAAGGACCAGTTTACATGCCACAACCAAATGTATCTTTTGTAGGCCAGAGACTCTGAGAAATTATTTTTATGCCTGGTATGTGTGTTAGAATACCTTTTGCGTCTTGAAGTAAATGTGGACAAAACTCCTATCTAAGTCAAGAGAACATTTAAATTGTGAATATATAATTTTTAGAGATGAGAACATTTTATTTTTAGTACCTTTTAATCTATTCTCATCATATTCTATTTTGTTAATTTCTTTCATAGAAAAAGAACTAAGGATTGGCTTTTGATCAACTTCAAAGCAAAGTAGAAGGTCTTATCTAGGAACACACAATTTGGCGAATTATATGATTTCAGTGTTTATGGAATGGCTGACACATGCACAGACCCCCATATGAGACTTGGTGTCTGTCTCAAACCAGAGAAGCGGGCTGACTCCTTCAGGTTACAAAGGATTTGCCGTGTTCCTGCTGCCCTTTAAACCACCTGAGATGCTCAGAGGTCACCACAATCCACGACTGAAATTCTCTTGCGTCCTATCAGCCAGCACGCTTTGAAGGAATGGCTCCCAGGTATAAGATGTGGGGCTTTCCTCTGTAGAGCTGGCTCTTTTCAAACCATTTGGGCTACTCTGTCTGTGACTGCCCTTTCAGAAAAATTTCATGTTTAGCAAGCACTGGGAAAAAAAAAAAAAAAAAGTGAAAACAACAACAAAAAAAACACCACCAATCTGGAAGATGATCATGCTCTAACACTAACCTGCAGAATTTTAAACTCTGGCCAAGATTCCGGTGTTTTGCCTCTGACTTGCCAGGAGACCTTAACACACCAGCAAAACATCTTGGTGACTTAGTTTACCTCCTCGTGAAACATTTGCCTAGTCCATAGGGTTGCAAAAGGAAATCTCTTCAGAGTGTTATGAACTTCCACATTTGCATAATCTTCCTCTAGCATTTAAAGTTTGTTGAGCTAATCCAGATGGGGACATGTAGCAAAATCAGAATTCAAATGAACCCAGTGGAAACGAATTGCTATTATTGTGTTATGAATGAGGCTGTACCAAACTGAGTTATCTTAGTGAAGAAGAGCAGCCTGCACCCCCTCTGTGGGATGCTGCAGTTTCTGGTGGGAGTTTTTGTTTGTTATTCCTGTTGAGTGACTCCTTAACAGAACACACGTGTAAGACCAATGTGAGACAAAACAGGTTTGGGCGGTAACTTTTCTTATATTCTAATTGGGGGAAATAGTTTGAACCCAACAGGATGTCACTGAGTGCAAACACAAACCTGGAGCAGGGCCCATTGGGCATGAATCTCAGGGGCTATCAATCTACAACCTTCAATTTGTAAATATGCAGGAGACTGAGTCAGTAGAAAAAAAAATAATTTTAAACATCTGTGGTATTCTTTCTGTTCCACATTAATTACACTGCTTGTTTGCTGATGCTGACCAGAATTTTCAATCTTCAGATGCTATGCTAGGAACGTCACAAGTATTTTTCTATGTGTTTATCACTTACGTCTCTTGAAACTTTATCTCTGCCAGAGTCTGTCTTTTATCATTTATTTGAGGTCCCAATTTTGTTCTTTGGCTTACCCGCCCTAGACTTCTTGTTTTTCCTTTTATGCTGAGCAATAGGCAACTCTTTTTTTTCAAGTATTTATTATAACTTGGAAGAGATACCTTGTTAATACACAGTCCCACACACATACACATCATTCAGTCAAAATGATGATATAAATGAAAATCTAAATATGCTGTTTAATCATTTGGAGAGATTGATAATTACTTTCAATCAGCTAGGATTGCTCTGACCGTTCAAAGAATTATAAATGAGAGACAAATTTGTTAATAGATTGTGCTCAATCCTTTTCTGTGTGTGGGGAAAGATATTGGGAAGGTCATTTTAGAAACTGCTATTCAGCCTTCCTACCATACCCCTGTGAAGCCCATACTCTCTCTCTGAGTTAGCCAAGAGTCCAACTGCTAAAATCATCACCCTACAACCCATGAAGGTCCATTTCCTGAGCTGAATCCATGGTAGTTTTAAACAGAGAAGAATCACAAAGGTTTGTTTCTTTTTTTTTCTAAAGCAGCCCAATTTGGAAATAAGAAATGGGCAGGTCCTTTGCAACATGTAAAGCTGCCATAATCCCCACCTCCAAGTCCCTTCTGCCTTAAGAGTCGGTCTCCCTTCTCTTGCCTCTCTCCCACAACCAATGTCTCATACATGTCTTCTGTGGCCCCAAAGTGACCAAAGAGCCCCTGTTTTGGAAACTCAAGCTCCCATCCCTCACTCTAGCCCCAAGAGCTTCCCCTCAGACTCCAGCCTGCTCCTCTGATCTTCTTTCCCTCTGTGCCAAACCCTGGAGGCGTGGGCCAGTATCGGGTTTCTTTTTAACCTTGCTGCAATCTACTTAATTTCCTGGAGTTTTCTCTCTTCAGGCTGAGGCAGTCTACACAGCAGCCCAATTCCTTCCTCCTCCTAATGGTAAGCCCACAAGCCATTTTTGTTTTGTGGGTTTTAGTGAGAATCACCAAGGATAAAAAAGAGAAAATAACCAAAGAACCCGCATGGAAGAGACGTGACGATACAAGAACTCTTACATAATTGCTTAGTTCAACAATAACCATTTATTGATCACTTCCTACATGTTGAGCACTGCCCTCTAGGATCTAATAGTTATTGTTTCTGGGATGATCTTGGAAGTCCTGTTGCCCACTCACTTCCCTTGGCAAATAGCTGACTAACCTCTCCTCTCAACAAGGAGGGCAAAATAAAAACTAGACAGTGCTCGCTCCTTGGGGAGTTAGGTTTCTCGGCTCTTCAGGTGGATATAGCATGTGTCACTGGTCTACTACCCTATAGATATTAAGATCATGACATAATAAACTAAATTAAAACATACACACACAGGATGTAATTAGATTAGAATTCTTTGCCATTGAGACTATTGTGAAAACTTCACAATATCTGCTCATACTCATACTCACCCTGCCTGTTCCCCTCCTACTATTGTGTTTTGACCAATGAGGGCTTTTTCCTAGAATCCAATAATTTAGCAACTCTCCACTGATAGGATCATAAACTGGCTCTCTGAAAAGGACAAACAAAATGCCCTGATTCACACACAGTGTTTGCTGATTCTTTTTTTTTTTTTAAATCCCACCACCACCACCACCCGCCGCCACTTTCCTCCCTTGGTGTCCATACGTTTGTTCTCTACATCTGTGTCTCTATTTCTGCCCTGCAAACTGGTTCATCTGTACCATTTTTCTAGGTTCCACATATATGCATTAATATACGATATTTATTTTTCTCTGACTTACTTCACTCTGTATTACAGTCTCTAGGTCCATCCACGTCTCTACAGATGACCCAGTTTCGTTCCTTTTTATAGCTGAATAATATTCCATCGTACATATGTACCACATCTTCTTTATCCATTTGTCTGTCGATGGGCATTTAGGTTGCTTCCATGACCTGGCTATTGGAAATAGTGCTGCAATGAACACTGGGGTGCATGTGTCTTTTTGAATTATGGTTTTCTCAGGGTATATGCCCAGAAGTGGGATTGCTGGGTTGTATGGTAGTTCTATTTTTAGTTTCTGAAGGAACCTCCATACTGTTCGCCATAGTGGCTGCATCAATTTACATCCCCACCAACAGTGCAGGAGGGTTCCCTTTTCTCCACACCCTCTCCAGCATTTGTTGTTTGTAGATTTTCTGATGATGCCCATTCTAACCAGTGTGAGGTGATACCTCACACTGTAGTTTTGATTTGCATTTCTCTAATAATTAGTGATGTTGAGCAGCTTTACATGTGCCTCTTGGCCATCTGTATGTCTTCTTTGGAGAGAAGTCTATTTAGGTCTTCTGACCTTTTTTTTTTTTTTTTAAAGCTGTGGTTTTCTTTTTTTTTTTTTTTTGAAGATGTTGGGGGTAGGATTTTATTAATTAATTAATTAATTTTTGCTGTGTTGGGTCTCATTTCTGTACGAGGGCTTTCTCTAGTTGTGGCAAGCGGGGGCCACTCTTCATCACAGTGCGCGGGCCTCTCACTATCACGGCCTCTCTTGTTGCGGAGCACAGGCTCCAGATGCGCAGGCTCAGTAGTTATGGCTCACGGGCCTAGTCCCTCCGCAGCATGTGGGATCCTCCCAGACCAGGGCTCGAACCCGCGTCCCCTGCATTAGCAGGCAGATTCTCAACCACAGTGCCACCAGGGAAGCCCATTCTGCCCATTTTTTGCTTGGGCTGTTTGTTTTTTAATATTGAGCTGCATAAGCTGTTTATATATTTTGGAGATTAATCCTTTGTCCATGGATTCGTTTGCAAATATTTTCTCCCATTCGGCAGGTTGTCTTTTCGTCTCGTTTATAGTTTCCTTTGCTGTGCAAAAGCTTTTAAGTTTCATTAGGTCCCAGTTTTTTATTTTTGTTTTTATTTCCGTTACTCCAGGAGGTGGGTCAAAAAATACCTTGCTGTGATTTATGTCAAAGGGTGTTCTTCCTATGTTTTCTTCTAAGAGTTTTATAGTGTCTGGTGTTACATTTAGGTCTTTAATCCATTTTGAGTTTATTTTTGTGTATGGTGTTAGGAAGTGTTCTAATTTCATTCTTTTACATGTAGCTGTCCAGTTTTCCCAGCATCACTTATGGAAGAGACTGTCTTTTCTCCATTGTATATTCTTGCCTCCTTTGTCATAGATTAGTTGATCATAGGTGCATGGGTTTATCTCTGGGCTTTCTATCCTGTTCCGTTGATCTATATTTCTGTTTTTGTGCCAGTACCATATTATCTTGATTACTGTAGCTTTGTAGTATAGTCTGAAGTCAGGGAGTCTGATTGCTCCAGCTCCATTTTTTTCCCTCAAGATTGCTTTGGCTATTTGGGGTCTTTTGTATCTCCGTACACGTTTTAAGATTTTTTGTTCTAGTTCTGTAAAAAATGCCATTGGTAATTTGATAGGGACTGCATTGAATCTGTAGATTGCTTTGGGTAGTACAGTCATTTTCACAATATTGATTCTTCCAATCCAAGAACATGGTATATCTCTCCATCTGTTTGTATCATCTTTGATTTCCTTCATCAGTGTCTTAATAGTTTTCTGAGTACAGGTCTTTTACCTCTTTAGATAGGTTTATTCCTAGGTATTTTATTCTTTTTGCGTTTGCTGATTTCTGTGATGTAAATACTTCCACCAACCAGTAGGCAAGAGCTCTCATAAGCCAGTCAGAACCAGTTCTAGTATATCATTTATCCTTCCAGTCTTTTATCAAAACTTGTTCTGTGTCTCATCTCCCAAAAACTGTTTTGGAATTGCCTCTCATTTGGAAAAGCAATAAGATAAGTAAATCCCAGCAGAATGTTAATGGCTGCATGAAAAAAGGCTCAATGGGTAAACCCTGGCAGTGGTGTCTGCCTTGTCATGGGGGCTCCTGGAAGAGGGCCTCAACTCAGTGGATGAAATCCACTATCAGAAATGGCAGGGGTCCCCCCATGCTAAGGTGCACCCTTGGTGGCAGTAAAAGCAGGGACAAAGGAAAGCCATGTTGAATGCCAGGAAGGGCACAAAGTAGCTAAGAGTACAAACTCTGAAGTTTGAATGCCAAGGTTTGTGATATTGGGCAAGTTACCTGACCTCTCTATGCCCAAAGTTCTTCATTTGTAAAATGAAGATAGTAATGTTGTATTTCATGGAATCTAATCTATCCTCTATTGCAAAGCATAAAAATATTTTATGTTCCATTAAGAAATTTTGAAATGTTGCCAATTAAACTTACATGCCATCAAAAGTAAGACACATTCCAGTTTCACAGATGCTAAAATGTGAGAGAAAATATGTTTTAAAATCAATGAATTATGGTTGTATCTTCCTCATAGGGTTGTTGGAAAGACTAAATGAGTTGATATATGTAAAATGCTTAGAACAGAGCCTGACACCTTGTAGGCATTATGATTTTGCAATTATAGATTTTGCTATTATAGATCATTATTATCACAAAGAGATTAATGAAAATTAAAAAGATGCAAAATATCTGATTCAAACATGAAAACTTCAGATTTCCTTATAAGACTAACTATGAACTAAAGTGGTTCCAAACCAGCATTTTTCAAGCTGTTCTTCTTATGACCACATGGGTCTAAGGGACTGCAATAAAAAAGAAGTAAAGGTGGAGGTAAGGGTGAGGTGAAGGCTAAGGGAGAGAAATTCTCAGTCACTTAATTCGAAACTCAACCAAAGGAGCTTGATTTTTATCAACCGAATGCACTGGAGTTCAAGGTAAGGTTTCACTTTAATTGTGTGTTTGTATTTAAATATACATACATATATAGGTTGTGCCCCGCTTAAAAAACACTTGCCCCCTGGTAGATAGGGACATTGGCAGAGGCATAGGGATGGCCTTTCCCAATAGCAAGCTAGTTCTCACTCAAATTCACAGATCCCTGAGTCCAGAAAGTTCTCTCTCAGGTCAGCAGGCATGAGCTATTACCTTCCCTGCTCTCCAGCAGCCCTGCAGTCTCTTCTGACCATGCCCTCTGCCAGACCACACCCCTACACCATTTCTGTCTTGACTCGAGCTGTTCAAATGTTCAAGTCCAGGAAGCCAGGACCGTAGCAAGAAATCTGAATATGACAGCAAAGTTTATACCCTAAATGTCTCTCTAGAAGTTTCCTTAGCTCTTACTTTTTAGGACTCACCTTGGCTACACACTGCTTTAGCAATCGTCTGTCAGACTGATTTCCAAAACCACTCATAGACCTCTCAGAACCAAACATTCTAAGCAGGAGATGAAGGATAAAACTTAACACATTTTTGAACAGAGGCTTAAAAATCTCCTTAAAAGTACTCACAGTCTCCCTTGAGATCCGGGTCAATGAAAAAAATATATATGAAAAATGAGTGGGGAAAAACAAAGAAAATATAAAAAGCTATTGCACTGTGATTCCAACTATATAACAAATGTATATAAATATGAAAAATAATACCTAAAGATGAAAATAGTTGTTTTGAGGTACTGTGAAAGTAGGAGATTAAAAAATAATTCTATATTCTTGTTTGTTTTATTTTTTTAATTAAAAATGTCAAAACACCTCTTATACATTCATTCAGTAACTGTTTACTGTGCAGGTAATTTTCATTTACCTTTGTTTGCTCCATCCCACCTTCATCTTTTCTTCACTTCTCTCATGTCCTCAGGTGACATGATATTAAGCCCTTTAATATCTGTGCCTTAGGTGTATACGCTTGACCTATCCAATCAGGATCTATCATGGCAAAGGACTGTCTATTTTTTCCCGATAAACCTTAGCAACTCCCCTCCCATGGATAGTATAATACTTGAGTTACAGAAAACAAGTTCAGCCAACATACCAGATGAATTACAGAAAAGACTCTTCATGCTTTCCCCCACTAGAGTTGGTGGCCCCCAAGACAGTACAAAGAACATCTGAACTTCAGGGCCGCTGTTTTTTTAAAAAATGCTTGTATTCATTTAAGATAAGAACAGTGTACCAATCAAGCTTCAATTAGAGAAGCAGAACTGCCATGAGTGGCGTCGAAAAGGGATTATTATCAGGGCTAAACTTGACACAAGTATGGGAGTTGGTGGAAAAGGAAGTCTATGGAAGTTGCGTCTGTGACTGGCATTGGTCATGAAGTTGCTGTGGACCTGGGCCAGCGATCGGGAAGGTCAGCTGGACAGGAAGGAGGGGAGAGCAAGGACAAACTAGAACCTGAGACCCATGAGGACAAACTAGAGCTCGTACCTGTCCTTCACTGGCCCCTGCTCAGTGATGAGGCGGTCTGCACAGTAAGACCAGCAAGTCACTATGGCGTTGCGTGTAAATCTGGCTCAGGACTCAGAGAGAAGGAAGGAGGGTCTGGTGGTTGCTGTAGGAGCTGTGGCCTTG
Organism: Globicephala melas; assembly: GCF_963455315.2. NCBI lineage: Eukaryota > Metazoa > Chordata > Mammalia > Artiodactyla > Delphinidae > Globicephala > Globicephala melas. Next base: position 64,389,155 of record NC_083327.1, on the reverse strand, counting down.
GGTGGTGGGGTCCATAAGGTGAGTTAACAGATCAGCATCAAAAGGCACAACCCACCATTGTGCCCAGAGTTCTACACCCACCTTCCACTGGTAAACAACAGCTGCTGCTTCACTTTCACCTTCCAAATCTTGTTTAAATTTATCTTGTGCTCAGTAGTAACCTGAAGCCATACAGGGAAAGAGACTATGGGAAACATTGTTCCAGTTTCCCAAATTGAATAAAACCACACAATATATCTCTCCATTTCCCTCCCTAGAATGAGTCTGTAGAAACAACTGCTATAGTAATTCTAAATTCAATTTAATCCTAGGCTTGGCACCTAATCTCAAGACCCTGGAATTTCCAAAAGGTTCTCTAAAATGACTCACACTTATACCCAAATGTAGGGATGGAGAAGTCAACACAAAGGGAGATCCTTATAGAAAAAGGATAGAGCTCAAGGATTCAAACTGGGAACTATTTGAAATTACACTAATGTCTACTATTGCATAAAGAGCAACTACCAGTAATGTACTAAGGAATTTTCCAATGCCTTAATCCTCCCTGTTACTCACCCACCCCCTGCCAAAAAAATAAAAACCAAAGCAACCCACAGAGAATCAAGGCGAGAAGGAGCAAGTTGCTCTCCGCATGAAGAAACCATTTGTGTATACATTACAAGAAGCTGCAGCCAAACATTTACAGAGTACCTAACTAGCTCCTCTCATGGGCTAGACACTGTGCTGATACAGCATCCTACGTGGGGCGTCTTAAGGGAGGATTGGGACAAAGGTCAAATCAGTTCTCAATATGTTTGAATAGAGAGCTTCTAGACAACAGTCTCGCACCTAAGCAAAATGCTGACCACTGGCCCTGAGCCTGGGCTTGGCTAAGGGCAGGTGCAGACAACTGACACCAGGAAGAAGCCTTCTCTCAGAGACAACCCCTGCAGAAGCCCCACCACCATAGTGCACCTGAGACCTTTAGACTGAAAATTATGTGCCCAGCTGCAAGCACCATCATCTTCATCATCATCCTCATCATCACTCTCATCATCATTGTCATAACTACTGCGAATAGCAGGACCTTTGTCTTTCTACAGAGACATGCAGTCCAGCCAAATACCTATGTGGGGTAGAGCAACTGCAAGTCATAGACCTCTGCACAGTGGCTGAGTGACCAGATGAGGGCCAGAGAGCTCTCTACTTTTGTTTCTCCCACCTGGTAGAATAAGAACACTGTGCTGCACTGGTAAAGACCACTGCTGTGCCTCTTCCCTTTCCAACAGGCAGGCTGAACATCATTATTTTGGAAACATGACATTTTTTACATTCGTGAGTTGGGTTGGGTTTTGTTTTGCTGGGGTTGTTTCCTGTATAATGATTATTCACATACACCTGATTAACCATCTGCCAAATTAAAAGTCAAGGGCCTCCCGTCAGGAATTTTGAGGATTTATTTTCTCCACCACAGAGGGCTCATAAGGAGTTCCTGTTAGAACCAGCTGGATCGCCACAGCTGACTGCATGCTCACAATTGCCACCACTGTCCTTTTCACCACTTCTTGGAGTCCAGGCAGGTAGCTGGGAAGTCTGACTCCACTGTGGGATATTCAGGTTGAGAAAATGGTCTCATCTCTCTCCCATTTGGATACAGAGTGTCACAATAACATCTATCCTCTTAACCTCAATTAGGTTTATTTGACTCTCCGCTTTTATTCTAAAACAGCTAGTCAGAAGCTTGACCTGCTGTGGATCACACATTGTCCTATATAAATTAATTGGTAATACCAAAAATGTGCCTAATAATGGATTTTTAGTAGGCATTAAATACAATCAAGTGAAAGCAGCTGTATTGAAACATTCATATAAACTCTAGTCAATACACTTGGTTTCTCCGTTATTCCTCTGTGACAAACCAATAGGTATTAAATGTGTGTATACTAAGTGGTAACAATTCTTCAGGTTAAGTGAAAACTCCAGTCATTTCAATATTTCACTAAGCTACAAGCAGCTGACTTTTAAATTTATCTAATTCTTTAGTTTTTTGTTTTGTTTTGTTTTGTTTTTTGCGGTACGCGGGCCTCTCACTGTTGTGGCCTCTCGCATTGCGGAGCACAGGCTCCGGACGTGCAGGCTCAGCAGCCATGGCTCACGGGCCCAGCCGCTCCGTGGCATGTGGGATCTTCCCAGACCGGGGCACGAACCCGTGTCCCCTGCATCGGCAGGCAGACTCTCAACCACTGTGCCACCAGGGAAGCCCCATCTAATTTTTATTAGTGATTATGATGATATATAAAATTGTCCTCATCAGTATAAAATAGATCCATTTAGTTTATCAGGACTTTATACCTTTCTAAATTTTATAAAATATGAGTACCTATTTAACAGCATTTTCTGCTATGCTTCACTAGAGAATAAAAATTCTATTTTTGAAAAATTGTATTTGTTTATTCGTCCTGTTGTCTAGTCTCAAAATTCTGACAAAAATATATATATATATATTGCCCTCAATAATAAAACATAAATATTCAGAATTTGAAAACATGACAATGAAGAAATGATTGCACTTATATTTCTTCAGTATAATACAAATGTTATACCATCACTAAATATTTGCTGTATGATGTAGAGAACAAACGTATGGGCACCAAGCGGGAAAAGCACCGGGGGGGGGGGGGGGGGGCGTGGTAGTGTGATGAACTGTGAGATTGGGATTGACATGTATATGCTGATGTGTATAAAATAGATAACTAATAAGAACCTTCTGTATAAAAAATAAATAAAATTAAAAAAAAAAACATTTGCTGTATGCCAGGAGCTGTGCTAAGCATGTTACCGAAACGCAAGTCCGTGTGCCCGACGCACTGTGAGGCCAAACAATACCAAAACGCCTGAGCTTGGAACAGAGAAATGTTTATTGCAGGGCCATGCAAGGAGAAGGCTGGCTCGTGCCTTAAAAAGAACCCCAAACTCCCTGAAAGCTTTCAGCAAAGCCCTCTTATAGGAAAGGTGAGGGAAGGCCGTGGGTAGCTGTTGCAAACTTCTCAGTGTCAGATCCTTTGTTCTTGAGGTCAGGTCAAGGTCAGGTAAAGATGTTCCTGTAAATCTCCACCAAACAAATGTTACTCTCTGTTCTGACAAGAAAGGGGAAGGTCCCAAGGCACAACCTTCACCCTTCGAGGTCCAGGCCTGGCTCAGAGAAGGGGGTCCCTGTGCCGGGGGGCGGGGGGCGGTTACCCTGCCCCGGAGCGCGCGTCCAGCACCCAGTCTGGCTCCTCCGTCCAGTGCCCAGGCTGAAGAGGCAGATCTCAGTTGGTGGCTCCCTCAGGGCCAGGGCCCCAGACCCTGCCCCGCTGTCACCGCTGAGGGAGCCAGGAGCCCAGGACCCAGCTGGCCCTCAGGCTCCTCAGGCTGTGCAAATGGTGGGGGCCAGGTCCCCCAGACTGTGTCCCATGCAGACTGCCGCTGCCGTTATTAGGTCGCGGAGGCAGGGATGGGGGAGAGGTTCACCACGGCCTCAGGGCCTGCGCCCGGCCAGTGGGCGGTCTTGGCAAGGACTCCAGAGCCCTGCAGGACACACCCCCAGCCTGTTCCCTGGGCCCCCCAAGCTCACGCGCCAGCCTGAGGCCAGGTGAGCTGGAGGGCCCCGGGGAGAAGGCCGGGATCTGCCACTTACCTCACTCTGCACCCAATGACCACCACTGCACTGATGGTTGGCTCAAAAATGCCCCTCTAGCGGGCGCCCATTGACAGTTGCTCGCTTGGGGGAGGGGCCCCCTGTGGCGCCGACCAATGGCTGAGCAGGACCTCTAACGTGGCTCTAACCCTCCGGCTTTAATGGTCTCCCGGTAACCTTGCCGGGTAACAGGGTGCGTCGGGGGAGGGTACCGGCTGGCAGCAATGGCTGAGTGCTAAGGGCTGCGTACCGCAGCGCTCTATTACAAGCGCATTACGTCTGTTAGCTCTTTTAATCCTCATAACACTCCTATCTGTAAGTACTATTGGTATTAGGCCCATTTCATGCATGAAAAACATAAGTAGTAGAGGTAAAGCAAATATTTAAGCCCACCCAATGGTAAGTGGTACATAGGGGATTTCAGCTACAATTCTGATTCTAGAGTCTGAGCTCTTGGCAACCCAGCTATGCTAGCGATAAACTAGTGATCCTTCACTTTTAAGGGGTTATGGATCACTGAGAAGCTGGTTAAAGTTATGGAAACTCTCCTCAGAAAAATGCACGCGCACACACACACACACACTCACTTTCACTAATTACAGTTTCAGGGATTGTGTAGACCTCCATGAAGACCATCCAGAGTTTCCCTTGTGGTTCATAAGCCCCAAATTATGGAACTCCAATTTACGTATTTCCTTAAGGATCAATGTATGGGAATTTAATTGTTGTCTAATTAAGGAGCTGTAAATGAAAACATTACATGAACGTGGAGAAAGGGTGACCTGGACACCTGAACACAGAAAAGCCCTACCAATGCCAGAGCAGTGAGTCAGAGTTCAGGAGTCCTACCTTAAGGGTGCCTGTGTTACACTCTTCTAGTTACTGAAAAGAAAGGAGGAAGGGGTGGCTGTTGGAAAGATACACACTGGAGAAAGAACCTCTCAGAAACAAGAACAGGAACTGCGGTTGGCCCAGACCTTTCTGAGCGTGAAATTGGACCAGAAGATTGTGCAGGTCTGAGACAGTCTTCCAGACCACAGCAGCAGGAACATGTGGGCTTGACGCCAGTGGTCTTTCTCTCCTTGTCCACTCTGTTCTCTTTTTTCTCACCTGCTCACTCTTTATTCCAGATGGTCTGTCTCATCCCTCAGGGACTCTTGTGTGTAAGTATAGCCTCTTAATTGTTGCAAACTCCAGTTTCTGCCTCCTCATCACTTCAGGTTGCCCTGACCTCTCATAGTTCTAACCTTACCTCAGGGCTCCTCTTGTGTGTTTTCAGCTACTGTTTCTACCACTGGAATGAATGGGGTTGGTTGCCCCATTCTTGCAGTATTTCCCAGTTCAAGAGCCTGATTGCAGCTAATATTTTTTTGTTTTGTGGTACGCGGGCCTCTCACCATTGTGGCCTCTCCCGTTGTGGAGCACAGGCTCCAGATGTGCAGGCTCAGCGGCCACGGCTCACGGGCCCAGCCGCTCCGCGGCATGTGGGATCTTCTCGGACCGGGGCACGAACCCGTGTCCCCTGCATCGGCAGGCGGACTCTCAACCACTGCGCCACCAGGGAAGCCCCGCAGCTAATGTTTTTTGTACGAGGTCATGCCACGGGTTTGTAACCAGCCTACAGTTTGGTTGTGCTTGTAACAGATGCCACACAATCCAAACAGCCGCAGCTGGTGGCAAAGAGGGTAAGGGACTCCTCCATGGAAATGAATATACCCCTGCCTAGGCATGCTTTCCTCGTTAGAAGATGTGATCGGGGAATTTCCTGTAGATAGTGACAAACTATCTAGTCCAGACCCTTGAGATAGGCTGGCTGTGCGAGACACCAGTGGACTTTCCATGCTTCGAACTAGGTCCTCCAAGAGGGTCCTCCACACCGTTACGTGGGTGCGTGTTTAGATAGGGATTAATGGCACTAGGAGTCCTCACTGCCGATGAAAGGCCAGGAGTTGGAGGAAACCTCTGGATCTGAGGCCAGCCAGGCATGCGCCTCGGTTGCATGCCATCCAGGAGATGTGTGCCCAGAGATTTTTGTGCCAAGCTTCAGGACACACCATACTTCCCGGTACATTTCACTGGCTGCTCACTGAGCCTTTTAAGGAGGAAGTAGCTTAACGGGCACTGTGACACATGCAGTATAATAGAGTTACAGAGCTAGACAGAATATTGAACACCACCTATTCTACCCGCATATCTATGGAGCGGGAGGCCGAGCCTGAGAGGAGCTAAGTGCTGAAAGAAAAGCACACAGAGAGCCGGCGGTGAGGCCCTGATTTCCAGTCCACTTCTCCCTGTATCATCCCTGGATTGTGAGCCACGCTGGCTCTCCATTCCCTTGCTGTCACTGAGCACTACCAATCTGTGGTGAAATAGAAAAATAGAAAAGCCTGGAAAACAATATCTCATAAAGATTCAACCCCAATTTGTCTATATCTATAGGGTCTCTCTAGCCACAGATAGATGATTTATCGGAAATAATCCTAGATTAGAAGACTCACTGTGTCACTCTTAGACACGTGAGTTAACCTCTATTTCTTCTTCCGAGAAATAGCAGTTCATTATGCACTCGTCATTTATCTAACAAACATTAACTGGATGTCTGGTACGTTCCAGACTCTGAGAGTAAAATGATGTCGATCAATTGTCTTGTTCCTCAAAGAGATTTTACACTCTAGTAGGGGAGTGTAAGAGAACTTACACCCAAGGGATATGGAGGCGAATGGGGAAGGGGACAACAAACCCGTGCCTGGAAGTGGGTCAGTATAAACTTGCCAGATGGACACTTGAAATTCGAAGGTGCAGGTGGAGGAAGAGTTGGGCAAGCAGGGACCAGGGCTGGGCAGGCAGAAGAGGGAAGGCACCGCACATCTGGAGAAGATGTGTAGTATGACTGAAGCACAGGGTTCAAGGGGAAGACAGGGTGGGAAGGGCAAGAGATGAGGCTGGCAAGTAGGCAGGGTCCTGATGTCAACTTCACAGGCCATCCTCTCGGTTTACCCACTGGCCATGAGACATATAGCCAGACTTTCATTCTGGAAAATTATTATAATGGCTATAGGAGAATGTGTATCAAGAGCTAAGACTGGAAGCATGCAAACAAGTTAGGAGCCCACTGCAGTAATTTAGGAGAGTGATGATGGTATCCTGACTTACGGCAGCAGCAATGGGACCAGAGAGAAGTGGGAATGTTCTAGACATTTTAAAAAGTTATAATTTGAAGGGCTTGGAGATTGACAGTAGGCTGTGTGGAGTGTGGAATGTGAGTGGAGAGGGAGAAATAGAGGCTGCAGCCGCAGCGGGGGAGCAGGCACTAGCAGGTTTGGTTTGGGACGTTTAAGGAAAGTTGTGGCGAAACAGCCAAGTGTAAAGTCCTGTGGAAAACTGGACAGAAGATCCAGAGTTCAACAGAGAGTTTGGCTAGGAATATAACAGTCAGCATATACATGTAAGTGGGACTCAAAACAGAAAGGAAGAAGGGCTGTCAGAGTCACACTGGGAGATTTTTCCAACTACACATACCATCCCCGTGAAATTCTCCAATGCCTTTCCTCCTACCCCCCCGCACCCCGCTCCAATTCTTGAGGGTGTCAGCCATGAGTCTAGTAAATCATTACCACCATCACATAAAGGAAGCAGAGGAAAGCAGGAGACAACACCTTTAGGGACACTGACATTTAAGGGATGGGCTGAAAGAAAAGACTGACAACAGATCCTGAGGAGCATCGAGGGAGATGGAGAGAAAACTACGAGCACAAAATCTTACAGAGGCCAGGAGACGAGAGAATGTCAAAGAGGAGGACATGGCCAATCGTGCCAAACATGGTAGAGAGATCACATGAAACAGACCCCAAAATTGTTAACCCTCTCTGCACCATGCCACAGAGCTATAACGAAAACCAAATAAGGTCCTGTAGGTGTGGGTATTTTCTAAAATACAGAATATTATACAGCATGAGCAGTTATTATAACTTAAGACTCAATTCAGTTCCCACCAACTCTAGGAGTCCCTCCCTGGACCCTCCAGGCCACCCTCCTGGGGTTCCCTCAACACCAAGTTTAATTGATCTGTACCCAGGGCAGGGGCTGTGTTTGCCTTCACCCAGTACCAGAACAGTGCCCAGCCTAAAGGAGATGGGGAACATGTGCTCGTGGAACGAATGAGTGGTTAGGATTACTTCACTGCATCCCATAATTCTCTTCAATGTGGAAGAGATTCAGATTTGTTTTTTTTTTTTTTTTTTTGGCCACTCTGTATGGCTTTGCAGGATCTTAGTTCCCTGATCAGGGATTGAACCCGTGTCCCCTGCAATGGAAGCACACAGTACTAACCACTAGACCGCCAAGAAATTCCCAGATTGTTTTTTTTTTAATAGAATCTAATATGCTTATTTATTTTTCTTGGCATATCCTTATTTCTGTTTTATTTTATGCCCTCACAGTTTAAAAAAAAAAAAAACTAATCAGCTCCTTATAGTTATGAAGAAAGATATATATATATATAATTATTTCCTATATATAAAACTTATTTCCTAGAGAAATCAAATACATAAAAAACGATTTCTTCCTCCTCCTATCTCCCTTTCTGCTATTGGGTGCCTTGTATCTCTCCAGAGCCCATGTTTGTTGTCTGATTTCCAGCATGTTCATATCCAAATCAATCTGAACTAATTTTGCAAGTAAAATGTTTTGAGAGCTCACCCTGAGTGCTTTCCTAAATTCTAAACATTTAACATCTGCTTGGCTGGACTCAATTCCTAGTCTTGTAAGTCTTCCTATATCCACCAATTTGACGTCATAATTTATCATTTCAAAATCTATATTATTTATTGCTCTTGATTACAATATCACAGGTGTTCTGTACTATTCGTGTTTCCTTCAATTTTTCTTATATTCTCTTGCGAAATCATCATATCTAATTTACCAGGAGGTAATTTCGACTCTTTTTCCAGCTTTTGCAAACTTTTTCCTGAACGTGCTCCTAGCTCCAGTGTGCCTTTTTAAGGGTGAGAAACTCCGGAAGTTTATCTTCCAGACTTGCAGATTTTCAGGGCATTTACATTTCAGAGACCTACTTTTCATGAGCAGATTTTTTTTTTTTTTTTTTTTTTTTTTGCAGTATGTGGGCCTCTCACTGTTGTGGCCTCTCCCGTTGCAGAGCACAGGCTCCAGACGCGCAGGCTCAGCGGCCATGGCTCACGGGCCCAGCCGCTCCGCGGCATGTGGGATCTTCCCGGACCGGGGCACGAACCCGCGTCCCCTGCATCGGCAGGCAGACTCTCAACCACTGCGCCACCAGGGAAGCCCATCATGAGCAGATATTTTTACAAGGTGTTTCTGACTAATCATCTCTTCTTTATTCTCAGGTGTCTATTCAGTTTTCCAAAGGCAGAGGTGAGCTTTTCTGTACTTAGAGTTTTCCCCTCCCCCTGCCACACTCCTTATGGACACACTCTCTCCTGCAGTGTACTGGCCTTCCTCTTCCTCCTTTCATACCCAACAAGGAGCAGTGGAGAGAACAGCCCCACCCTGCAACCTTTGGTCAGAGCCATCTATTGCTTTCAGCCTCACTACCCACCCCTTTCAATTTCAGTACTGGATAACAGCAGATAGGAAAGGGGAGCTGGTGGTTGCTGAGCAAGTATAATAGTAACGAGAATAAGTTTAGGAGACTATGGCCTCTGGGTCCACCCCACAACCCACAAAGATGGAATAGATTTCTGCCTCTTCCTGCAGACTTTGAATTCAAGGCAAAAGAAAGATCAAAATAGCAGAGCTGTACATGCCTTGCCCAGATGACATATGGATGCCTGTCAGTGTACTCCCAGCCCAGCTAAGGATCTGTAAACACCAGAAGTACAAGGCATCCACATAGGGAGAGAAATAGACACCTATCAAAGTCTCAGGAGCAGGCAGTTTAAAACCAACCCTCTTGCGTGCTATGAGTTTATTCAGCACTCACAAGAGAGAGCTTGGGTCAAGTATTTCTGGACCAGTCAGCTAATGATCAAGAGCAAAGAGTTGATACAGATATGGACATAGGGGGGAATTACTGTCAACGTAATTTGTATCTTTCGCATCCTAAAATATCAGCTCCTACTTAGAGAAAATATCTGTTGCTCACCCTCCCACATCACCCTCCCAACTGATACGTTTTTCTCTAGCAAACCTCTTAAACACCCTTGTCCTTGGTCAACGGGGGAAATAAAAACGGTTGATCTGCTTCATTTCTTCCAGTCTGGGGCAAAACAAAGGAAAAAGAACAACTTGGAGAAACCATCAGTTAAAATTTTGGTATGCAAGTAAGATATGTAACCTCCTTAAGCCTCATTTTGGCTATTTATAAAGTGGAGGTAATTATATTTATCACCTAAGGGTTGTTGTGAAGACTGAACGGCATCTCTAACGTAAAGCAGAAAGCATCTTACCTGGAAAGAGCTCAAAAAACCTGAGCTATAATTATGTATGTATGTATATTTGTTATCTTTAAGACGTATTACTCTGCTAGGAAGTACACCAACAAGGTCACCCTGACCTCAGTAGATAGACAGTTAGGTTTTCAGTGAACACACATTCCTTCATAATATGAATTAGAACATTAGTATGTATAGTAACCAAAGGTCCCTGGGTGTTGCTTGAGTATCTTATTGGTTAGAACCCTGCTTTCATCTATCTCTCCGGATTCTTCAGCTCTCTCGAGGTCTCTGCTGCACCCTAGGCCCCCTCTCCTCTTCTATGGCTGGGACCCAAAGGTCCATAATGAATAAACAATTTATCTGCACTTGAATCTTATCAGAAGGCATTCTACCAACCTAAGGGAAACTACCCATCTGGCAGAGGCACTCTGGCTGTGGAAAATTACTGATCCACTCTGAACCATATAAAAATCCATTCGTAAAAATCCTAAGAAGAGCAAACACTTCCCCTGGCAAGTTCTCTGGCAGGTCCTCGGCTGGCAGGGGCAGCCACCCTCTCCAGGCACCAACCAAAAGGCCAGTCCTGAGCGGTGACAAATCTGGACTCCAGTCCAGGGCCTACTGCACAAAGGGGGCCCTTCTTACTAGCTCAATACTGAATCTGAACACACTGAGGATTAGTTTTGGCTGTAAAGGAAAAGCCAATGTGGAACATACAATCTGATGGACAGGATTTGAAATGAAAGACACAATACTGCCCAAGCTTCTAGGGCCTAAATTCTTATAGGAAAGAAGCATAAACACTTTTTGGAAGCTGAGACCAGGATACAATATGATACCTCAGCAAAAACTCAAGAGTAGCAAGGAGTTTGAACATTAAAAGACTAACTCCAATTTTCACACTGTGAATCACCAAAATCTAAATAAAGAGGAAAAGGTGTATCAGCCAGCATTTACCTTGCCGTGCCCATGCTGAAAAACTCCCCTGGTGCCTGCGGCACTCCCTCACAAAGATGAATAAGACAAGTCCTGGCCCTTGAGGAGTTTGTACGTGGTGGGAGAGGCTGGCAGGTAACTGAAATACAAGCCTTAGTATGGAAAGTGCCAAAAGCTAAACACAAGGAAAAAGCAGCAGGAGCAGATAGCTCTCATCTCCAGGGCTGCCATGAGTTTCCTCCCAGCAGAGGGGTCATCCCTTCTGGGTCTTGGAGAGACAGCAGGATCTTGAGAGGAGGAGGGCTCTCCAGGCCCAGCGTAAACAGAGGCAGCTCAGAGAGAGAAGAACAGGGTGTGGCGGGGAGCTGGGCTCAGCCTGGCTGTGGCAGCTGCTGAGCCAAGGCGGGGTTGGGGAGTGGGGATGGCTTGAACATCCAGCAAGATTGGCCTGGACTCCCGGGGCCTTTCGAACATTGCAGATCTGCTTTTCAAAGGAAAGGCTTTTGAATGGCTGTCGAAAATGAACTGGAGCCAGGCAGAGAGCTGAAATGAGTATCTTTGCATATGTACTTTTTTCCTTTTTTGCCACTTGAAGAAACAACCACACGTGCAAATCGACAACTGGCCAGTCATGTATCCAGCAAGTACTTATTCCTGAGCGTATATATACTCCCCACAGCAGTGATTCTCCATTGTAGGGGATCCATCCACCCCTGCTGGACACATTCCATTAGATTTAGAGGCCAAGGGTGGTACCTCTGGGCCCAAAGGCACCTGGATAACGCTACGGAGTTCTCTCACCTCCTGTCCAGGGAAGCTCACACGCTTTGCTGTACCCAGCTCACTGAGCGTGAAGTAGAGGAAGACCTTTGATGGGATGAAAAAAGGGGATGTGATGAAGGTGATGAAAACAAAAACCTTCTACGGCTTTGTAGGCCTATCAGACCAGATCATCTTTTGTCTTAGAGATTTTCTCTCACCTGTTCATGACACATGGAAAGCTAACCTTCTATGTAAAAGGGTCATTATTATCACTGCAAGGCACAAGTCCTCACAATTATTTTTGATTTTGTTTCTGTTTGGTTTTTGTTTGCTTTACTGGGTTTCCTCCATGTATTTTTAATGCAAATGGAATTTAAGGAATAATTCTAAGGGGATGTTATTAAGTACTTAGCTTTTTCTTATATATCATAAAAACACAATCCCATGCCTTGTTGCTAAAATGGAAACTATTTTGATGACAGTTTAAACATAAAATAACCAGCAGAGACAAATCATGATTATTTATAAAAGGCTCTATCAAGAAATTATTAACTTCTTTGGGCAATTTCCACTTCACTTGTGATTTAAGTCCTAAGAGTATATTCACCTAGTTATGCACACCAAATTAATGGAGCTGCTTCTTATTATGTTTTTGACAGTACAGCGTGTTGAATCTGACTCCCACCTTACTTTTCCTAATCATTCGTGAGCTTTCCTCACCTCTGTTTTCTTTCGCAGAGCCGTTCTTCATTTCATTAAGGAGGTAACGTGTGGAGTACGAGATGCGGTTTTGGAGTGTTCCCTGATGCCGGAGCCCTTGTTCTGGAGCAGGTGCTGACTGCTCAGATTACAAGAATAAGAAGAGTCATTTGTATCTGTCAGCTGGAGAAGCTCTTGTCTAGCGATATCAAGTACTGTCCTCTCCACCTGATTCAGAACAATGATGTGGGATCTTGTCTTGGTGGGACCATTATACTTTCTCAAATTGTCCCTAGTTTTCCAAACTATGGCTTCATCTCCTCAGTGAGGAAGTCAGTGTGCTCTTCCCAGCCATCAAATTAAGAGAGAAGCACTTGACCAACATCTGTGTCATTGGCCAGAAACTCGCTCTGTGGTGGTGATGGCAAAGAAATTTCTGGCACAGCAGCCCAGACTGAAGAAGAGATTCATGAAAGATGAAGCCAGAAGAGTATCTGTTATTTCTCCAGCACACTTGCAAGTTAGGTGAGCCTAGCTGATCACCTAATTCCCAAACCAGCGGATTTTAAAGGGGAAACAGTCACACCACAACACTGAAAGAGATCAGCCTCAAGGCAGGTTCAGCCACCAGTTTAAATAAGTGTGTCTTGTATTCAACGCAGTGGTAAAGAGAATACGTTTCCCACCACACCACACATGGGGAGCCGACACTTCCAAGATGCACTGCAAATCCATTCATAATGTATGAAGTCCTAATGGACAAATAAACCTGTCACATAAAAACTTCATTCCCAAGAAAGCTTTTTTACTGAACTAAGAGGGAGAGGGTAGAAAAAAAAAGACGGAAACTGACATTTTTCTGAGTATGTTCTATCTAAATGCCAGGCATTTTCTTTGTTATCCCTTTTTAATCCCTAAAAAACTTGTAAGAGGAAATTTTCCTCCATTTTACAGAAAAAAAAAGATTTATTTTCAGAAAAGTAAACTAAATAGTTCAAAGTCACACACTAATAAAACAGCATGTCAGGTTCCAAATCCAAGACTCCCTTACATGAAATCCCATATTCCCTCCAAGGAACCACACTGCCTACTTTTAACCTGTTGTATTTAATGAAATAGAAGTATATTCTAAAAAAGAGCAGAGGGTGGTAAAGACATGAAGCTAGAAATCCCCCAGTTTTTCACATTACTGGTAAGAGCAGTGTTCCAGATTATTGAGGATATGGTATAAAACAAACGTCATTTACAGTTGGTGTTAGAACGCATTACATAATCATATTCTTTTGCAACAGCAGCAGAAGTAAATTTACCTCCCTTAATATTTTTAATATGTTCTGGTTGTACTAATACTGAAATTAGACCGTGGGCGCTGAGCATGTAGCAACTGATGAAAAGGTACCCAAGAGCTTTCAGTCTGTAAATGAAAACTTTACCATAAATTCCGATGGCAGGAAGAAAAATGCCCTGTGCAGAGGTAGGGGAACTGATGAGGGGGAGGAGGAACAAAGCAAAAGAATTCAGAAATAAGACTTTCACCTTTATAGCCTGTCAAATTATAACTTTTGAAGGTACATGTATGCAGGCAAATTCCCCAGGGACTTCAGGAAATCCTATGTGTGTGTGTGTGCGTGTGTCCCATTTGTACTCTTAAGAAGTCTTATCTGGATTACATCCAAGGATATGACCCATTTCCAGAAGATGCAGTAGATGTTAAACCTCAGAAGACAGACAACAAGAATTGGAGCAGAGTTTGGTAATATCCACTGATATCACTAGAGCCTAGGGAAGAACAAAAAAAAAAGATTTTGCACATCACCAATTTTAGGCTGTGGAAAAAAAATCCCCCCACCGTCACGGGCGGGGCAGCTCACCAGCTCTCTAAGGAAATCTTGTGGCCTCTGGGATTACCCTGATATCAGGAAGCACAGTGGTGACCATCAAACGCATACATGTATTCATCCACCTAAAGTAATCACCATATAAGAAGTTCCCAATGAACAACCAGGTTTGTTCCAAATAATTGTTTGAAGTCAGTTGTTTGAAATTTTGAACACTTTTTCCCACAGAGAAAAATGACAAAAAATATTTCCTACAAAAGTCTACAGAAGAATACCGAGAAAAAGTCATGACACCAAGCTCTGAAACTGAGTCTTTTAACCTCAGTTTCCTCATCTGTAAAATGGGGGTGAAAATACCCACTCTGTCTACCTCACAGAAGTATTGAAGTGAAAATTTAGAAACTGTGTCACTGAACAGGTACAGGGCATTTTAACATCAACTGATAACATTGTTATGCTATTGTATGAAATTAGTTTCAAATAATACTCCAGTCATGCTGGTAGTGAAAAAATAACTAAAGAACAAGAAATTGTAGTGAGGGAAGATATTGGGGGATATTATGAACACTAGAGGTAGAGGAAAAGCAAAGGAGGAAGATTAAATAAACGGCATCTTTTCTTTTCATTTATTTTTATTCCTTGGTTCTATCACCTAACATGCAGTTTAACTTACTTATCTTTATTGTGTGTCATCTGTCTCTCCTGCTAGGCAGTATGCTCCCTGAGGGCAGGGATATTAAGCAGTTGGTTTACTGATACACCCCAATCATGCAGCACAGTGCCTGGCACGTAATAATGACTCAGTAAATATACGTTAATGAGTGAATATATAATGTGCTAATGATGCAAGGCACATTCCCATTACCAGTGTACCATTCAAGAGAGACGGATGGAACAAATTTCTCTCAGCCATTTCCTTAACAAACATTCCTAGGAAAACCAGGCGGCTGCAGCCTTTCAGTCAGGGCTTTGTGATCACGAGGAACTTGAGATTGCTCTGGGCTTAGGCAGATCTTCAGGAGCTGCAATTTTGCTTTCTGAACGGTGCCGCAGCGTGTTTCACTGTGAATCTTTGCAGGGAGGACACTTCAGTCACCCCTGGTTCACGCCATCTTCTCCTCCTCCCCCTCGGGTAGGGCAAGCTAACAGAGCACTGATAACACCTCCTCTTTGCTCCCTGATTAGAAGAATGTCCAATGCCCCCACAGGTCTTCCTCTTTCTCCCCCTGGGGCTGTTGATTCATTTTTCTCAGCAGGCTCCCACCCATTTTCCTAGAACTGCTGCCTTTTATCAACAGGCACTGTGCTGGGGGGCAGGGAGCTGGTTGTTGGGTGCAGCCCTCCAGAAACCTCAACAAAGGGAGGGAGCCCACCTCTCCCTTCGGGGTGGGAAGAGTCACGGTTTGCCATTCTGGGGGAGCCAGTCTCCATGGGATCCTGCTTTCCAGCCCTGCTGAAGAAGTTTGTGTTCCAAAACCTTGCTCCAAACCAACATTTCTGATTTCACTCATTAGATTTTAGATCTATAAGAGAACTTAGAAATCAAATTCAATTCCCTAGTTTCAGAAGCCAAGAAACTGAAGCCCAGAGAGGGGAACGTGACTTGCCGAAGGTCACACAACCAGCAAGTGGGAGGCAGGGAGGCCCTTCCCACCTTAACCTCACCATTGCCTGCAGTGCCAGGGATGTCTGGGGAAAGTCAGACACTCTTACTTCCCAAGAGTAAACACCAGCAGTGTTGTAAGAGCAGCAGCAAAAGGTTGCATGCATTTGGAGGAATGAATCAGATTTTCGTAAGTTTTGAAATGCCTATATCCAGATAAATCCAGGTAGCAGTTACTTAATTTATTTTTTTTAAGTACTTTTTTTCAACAGGTTTCCCAGCAGTTTGCTTTGAATAACCTGTTCTCCCTAATCTATGTGAAATGTGGTTTTCATTCCCACACTTTGCTGCTATAATCTCAGTCCACAATGTAGTCTTATAAGATGTGACTGAACTCAAAACTTCTTGATGTAATCATTATAGCAAATGAGTGTCTAAATTCTCATTATGGGTCAATAAAAGTTAGGCTCTGGAGGAAAAAGGGTATAGATGAAATAAAGTGGATAAACAACTCCAAACAAACATTTTTGCAAAAATAGGTTTCTAAATTGGTGTCACTGAGGGAATAGGGGTTGCTTCTAAAGTCTGAATCGGCAGACTCAAGAGGCCAAAAAAATTTTAAATGTTCAGACAATAATATTCTAGAGCTGAAAGGCCATGAAGACGTGTTATCTAGCCTAACTATGTCAAAGCGTGGTTGAGAAATCAAAAGCCGAGAACAGGGAGGGACTGTCTCGCCCAAGGTCAGTGAATTCCTAGTCGGATTCTCATTTTATCAGTTTTCACACTGGGTGGAAAAAGAGAGGAGTAACAGGGTAAGACCAGAGAGGAGCATGGAATTTTCAGGAAATATCATGAGTTCCACCCAACCAGTAGAGAAGCTCTCAAAATGTTTTTGTCAACTCTAGCTAGTTTTAGCACAAGAGAGTAAGTGGATCTTTCAGAATCACTGGGCAAAAAATGTAAGCAGAGTCTGGGTAAGCAAGCAGGCCTCACTGGAGGTAAATTTATTTTCAGGGATCAAAACCAGTCTGTACCTGGATGGGAAGAGATTGCTCACAGGAGGGAGTGGGAGATTTGTCAAAGCCCCTACTAGAGTCCTGAAATGCGTTCCCAAGAACTATGCCTCTAAGTCAGGAGACTTTGGGCAATGTCTGAAGACATTATTTGTTGTCACAACGGGAGAGGGGCGGGGGGTACTGCTGGCGTCTAGTGCATAGAGGCCAGGGATGCTGTGAAACACCCTACAATACACAGAACAGCCCTCCACCTTACAAACCTGTATCCAGTCCCAAATGTCAATGGTAGCAAGGCTGAGAAGGCTTGCTCTCCTGCTACCTGTCAATCAGTGTTCTGCTCAGATTCAGTATTACTCCATCATTTTCTGCTAAACCCGAGAAATCAAATAACACTCCTAAAGACTCATGTCTCTCTCTCTTCAGATCTTTAGATTTTTAAAGCCCTTTCCACCCAAAAAAATCCAGATGAAGAGGAGGTAGGAGAACAGGAAACAATAATTTCAATAAAAATACTTAGTGCTGGGCTTCCCTGGTGGCGCAGTGGTTGACAGTCCACCTGCCGATGCAGGGGACACGGGTTCGTGCCCCGGTCTGGGAAGATCCCACATGCCGCGGAGAGGCTGGGCCCGTGAGCCATGGCCGCTGAGTCTGCGCGTCCGGAGCCTGTGCTCTCAGGACAGTGAGAGGCCCGCGTACCACAAAATAAATAAATAAATAAATAAATAAATACTTAGTGCTGAAAATATCTGTGTAGGAGAGACTATTTCCATGTACTTATATTTTTCTTGCTCTTTGTTGTCGTTCCACCATCCTTGGTAAATTTGTTTTCATTTTAAGTGTTACAAGCAATTATTATGTATTCCAGGCAGGGCTCCCAAGCTGTGACAATTTAAATAAGGGGGACTTTTTTTTATAGGAAAGAAATGATAAAATGTTTGTTGAACACTGGAGAAAACCTTACATCAGAGAGCAAAATGCTTTTTTATGTCATTTTAATATTAATCCAAAAGGAAAATGCCCTTCACTTCTAAATGGTAAGATTTGGCAGATATAAGATATAAGAGGGCAAGGATATGTCCCCTCCGCATTTGGAACTGCATGACTCCTGAGAAGACTTTGAAATAAATAGTATATAAGCAGCTACAAGTAATTTGTAAAATGGCTTAAATCTCTTACATATTCAACTTAAAGGAATAGAAGAGATCACTATGGCAGCATAGAAGGGATTCTGGATGAAGGATCTGAAAACTTATGTTCTAGTCTGAAAACTTAATTCTAGTCTAGTGGCCCACAATCTTGGGCAAATAATGTACCTCCTATGTGTTAATTTATTCTACAATTTTATAATAATGATACTTGCCTTACAGGACTCATAAGGTTGTTGTGAGGCTCAAAAGATATGTAAATGCAAATGCCAGCATGTAGCCTCCCCACCCCACCAGTCCCCGGGCTCGCCCTCCCGCACCACACCTTCAAGTTCTCATCAAAATGAGGAACAGCCACTGCTGGCAAACATTGTCAGGGTCAGACTTCGAGCTTTAACAAAGGAGAGCTTTTGATGGACTACTTACTGCACACTTTCCAATCTCCTTTCTTTAATTCCAAAAAAAAAAAAAAAAATTTGTGTGTAAGGTGAGGAATTATTGGAAGAGGGTCAATATAGCCCAAATAAGTATCTTTACAGAAGAAAGTCCTGACAAGTGGTCATGCCCCTAAAACCAAAATATTGGAATGTTAACTACCAAAGAGAATAATTGCTTTCTTGAAATTTCTGACAAGTTCATGAACGAGTGAGTGAGCAAGCCATGATTCTTACAGTTCTGAAGGGGCCATGCAGTGGGACGTTTTTACTTTGTAAAGTAGCTCTAAACAACATTAACATGAGGTAGGAATATGTCTTTGGTTTGCAGAGGTTCGGTGGGGGTGATACAAAGAAAAGTTATTATTAAGGGAAAGAAAAAAAAAAAAAGGCAGCATTAGATGCTATGAGAAAGGGACATATCCAAAAGGGGGAAAAGAGGTTTTTAGAACACTTAGAATTTGTTGTTTTACTTATGTGCCTTTGGTATGTTTAATGCAAAATTTTATGGAGGCAACATAATAGTGAGTAAAGGAAAGCTAGAGGATGTAATTTATTTAGGCTCTCAAAGGGCTTTTGATGAAATCCTACACAAGAGACTATTAAGGAAACTTGCCAACCACAAGGCAGGAGGTAAAGATCTGTCAATCATGGGTTAAAAGTGAGTTAAGTGATAGAAGGAGAATAAATGACCAGCTCTCAGCATGGAAAAGAGTTAATGGTGGGGTGTCAGCAATCGGAACAAGAGTACTGTCCTCCAGGATATTTATTCACACCCTTAAAAATGGACTAAATAATGAGGTGCTGAAATTTGCTGACTAAACAAAACTATTTTGGTTCTCTAAGTCTATACAGATGGATGTGAGAAACACAGAATCCAAACTCGGTAACTGGGCAAAACAGGCAGACGAAACTCAGAGCAGACAACTGCAAAGGAATGCATGTTGTAAGTAGCAATTTAAATTGCTCATCCACTGGGGTGAGTTCTGAATTAGTTCTAAACTTACAGGGAAAAGATTTAAGCTCACGGAAGACATCTTAATGAAGATGTATGCATGATGCTCAGCAGAGTTTTAAAAAGAGAGAGAGAAAGCAAATACACTGTTAAATTGCTGTAAGAATGAAAGAGAGTATATTCCAGTGCCATTACCGAAATCAGCGGTGCACTCTTGTTCTACATTCAGTTAAAATCGCCTTATTTCCAAAGGAAGATGGTAAAAATAGAAAGAAACATCTGATAACACCCAGGAAACTCATTAGAAGCAGTGGGAAAAGACAGGTAGAATTTCTGATGGGAAGTTTTAAAAGTTAGCAACTAGTTAATAATTTGAATGAAGAAAAAGATGAACATAAGTGGCATATAAGTTTTCTATAAAGGTAAAAACCTATATTAATATTTTTGCAACTTAGATTGTAGGTAGACTAGAAACTGTTTATAAATGGCATTAAAGGAAACAGAATTTTCTTCTGATACGAGATGCTATGAGCTGATCGGGACCTCAATTCTCCCTAATGATACCCAACCCATTAGTTGCCTTTTTTTTTTTTTTTTTTTGCGGTACGCGGGCCTCCCACTGCTGCGGCCTCCCCCGCTGTGGAGCACAGGCTCGGGACTCGCAGGCTCAGCGGCCATGGCTCACGGGCCCAGCCGCTCCGCGGCATGCGGGATCTTCCCGGACGGAGGCACGAACCCGTGTCCCCTGCATCGGCAGGCGGACTCAACCACTGCGCCACCAGGGAAGCCCCATTAGTTGCCATTTTGCATTTATTCTAAGATGGGAAATAAGAAAATGAATGTATTATAAAGTTTCATAAATATTACTTCAAATACCATTTACAAGTCATATATCTCTTCTTTCAAGCCCAGAAAGATGCACAAAGATTTCATACTGATATTGTGTATCAACGCTAATAAATAAAGGCAAGCACTGGGTAAAGCCAACAGTTAAATTGTTGCGTTCGCCTGACCTTGTAAAGTTCCTGGATACACAAATCGTTACACACTCTCGTTTTTCCCTTTTCCCCAAGAGGCAATTTATCCCTCGATCTGCCCACCAGGAGCAGTAAGACTGTCCACCCCTCTGCCCTCGCCCTCTCCCCAAATGTTTAACTGAGATTGGCAAGTGTTGTTACCAGGAGATAATCAATCCAGAGGCTTCTAGAGATCAAGCCTCTGCTGACGGAGATCAGAAAGAAATGCCCTCCTTGGACCTCTTGTACAAGGTCCAAGTACTTTAAAATTGAGCCAGTGCTTGTTGAGAAAATGACATCCTCACACTCAAGCTAAGGATTGCACGATTGGGCAGGTGCATGGAGGGCAGGGAACGATGCGGGGGACGGTTATTGGCTAATTCCCTTCCTGGAGCATTTAGACTTCACCAGAAAATTAGGGCTGAGCTATTGGAGTCTTGGTGTTTCTTCACCTGTACTTACTGTGTTGAGGCAATTGATGTGGTATGGAACTTCAGAAGTACTTTTCCTTGTTTCTCTTCCTGAAATCTAATCCCTGAGCACTGTGGTAAACAAAAATAAACTAAGAATGACTAGCAATAAAACATGAGCAAGAACAAACCAAATATTAAAGTAAAAATAGCATTAATAGAGCTGAAAATTGAATTTCACCACAGAAAAGTCACGACATAGCATGTTTTTTTAATTTTGCAAGTGGAGTGCAAATATTCTGTAAGGGATCAGATTATCCTTAAGAAATGATATATTTTTTCCTACAGGCAGTTGAATGCTTTAATAAAACATTTCAAGTGACATAGATATTTTCCCTTCAAATATGTGGATTATTTCTAAAAAGGGCATAAGGTAACATTTTCACAGCAATTCTGCAAAGTATGAAAGAACATTTTGCTGGGAGTTGGTATAAAGCAAGAGCATTCTATCAAGTGGAAAGTTACTGGCATGGCTGGGTGTTTACATAAGTATCTTCACCTCTACACTCTTTGCACCAAAATATTTTACAAGTTTCTTTTCAAAAGAAACACACACACACACACACACACACCAGAGCTGTTGAAGAGTTCGCTATTTTTAGGCTACCTCTACTCATCATTTAGCTTCATTCTACCATGATACTCATAGATATCATTGCCATCCCCACTCCTCACTTCACTCTCCCCCAGTCTCTACAGAAGCCAGGGATTAAAGTATCATTTGTGAACTGCAATATCAGTACGGTCATCCCAAACTATTGAACTTAAGCATACAAATGGAGAGAGGGAGAGATTTATTCAGTCCCCTCTGTATTTGACAACTAAAAGGGGAATTAAAATGCTTGTGTGGGACTTCCCTGATTGTCCGGTGGTAAAGAATCCACCCTACAGTGCAGGAGACAGGGGTTTGATCCCTGGTCAGGGAACTAAGATCCCACATGCCGCAGGGCAACTAAGCCCGCATGCCACAACTACTGGGCTCTAGAGCCTCAACTAGAGAGCCTGCGTGCCACAAACTACAGAGCCCACGCATCCTGGAGCCTGCGCGCCACAACTAGAGAAGAGAAAATCCGCACGCACAACTGGAGAGAAGCCCGTGATCCACAAGAAAGATCCTGCATGCCTCAACGAAGATGCCACGTGCCACAACTAAGACCCGACACAGCCTAAAATAAATAAATAATAAATAAATCTTCTTTAAAAATATGCTTGTATGGTAAACAACTCATTCAAATAGATGGCATTACTTACCTGAGAGAGTAACTCTCCAGAATATGGCCAAAAGGAAAAAAGAGTTTCTTAACAGCCAAAACAGACGTCAAAAATCCACGCACTTCCCTTTTAGATGAGCCTCTCAGGTTGTCTCTCAAAGCCAGTTTGCTTTTCCTTTTAAGTTAATTAATGTATTGATTATATAACAATATTTTCTTAGGTTTAGATCATTCTTGCCATCTACGAATTAAACCTTACTTCATGATGATGTATTTTAAATAGTTTTAACAGCTTTATTGAGATATAATTCATATAGCACACAATTCATCCATTTAAAGTATATAATTCAATGTTTTTAGTACACTCACAGATATGCACAATCATCACCACAATCCATTTTAGAACATTTTCATCTCAAAAACAAACCCCATAACATTTAGCACCACTCCCCTATCCCCCTGTCCCTATCCCTACCCTAGCCCTAAGCTGATAGGGTTGATACACTTTCTGTCTCTATAGCTTCCCCTGTTCTGGGCTTCCATATGAATGGAATCATATAATGTGTGGTCTTTGTGACCGGCTTCTTTGACTAAGCATAATGTTTTCAAGGTCTATTCATATTGTAGCATGTATCATTATTTGTTCCTTTTTATGGCCCAACAATATTCTGTTGTATGGACATACCACATTTTACTTATCTATTTGTCAGCTGATGAATACCCATCCACCTTTTGTCTATTATGAATCAATGTTACTCTAAACATTCTTGTACAAGCTTCTGTGTGGACAAATGTTTTCATTTCTCTTGGATATAAAACTAGGAGTGAACTTGCTGGGTCATATGATAGGGATCTATGGGTCTCTTTTTAGTCATTTGACAAACTATCATAGTGTTTTCCAAAGCAGCTGCACCATTTTACATTCCCACCAAGTGTATGAGGGTTGCAATTTCTCCACAACCTCATCAACACTTGTTATTAGTGGATGTTTGACTGTAGCCATTCCAATGCATACGAAGTAGTATCTCATTATTACTTATGGTTTTGATTTGCATTTCTCTGATGACTAATGATGTCATGAGTTTTTTCATGTGCTTATTGGCCATTTGTATATCTCCCTCAGAGAAATATCCTTTGCCCATTTTTTAACTGGGAGCCAGCTTACTTTTACATTACACATTATTTTAACAGCTGATTTTTTAGTTGAGAAATCATGAGAAACAGCAAATAATAAATGGGAAGGAGCTAATAGAGACAGATATACTAGCTAACATGATATAACAAGAGAAAAGAAATACTCTAAAAAGCAAACATAAAACCTCAAAAAGCAGCACATTCTCCAATCATACACAGGATGGAGACGACAGTTTCAATGAGCCCCGAAAGAATCTCTGTTACAATATGAAAGGTGACTGAAGTTTACTGTGATTACCTTAACTTTTCTTTAAAGGCCCATTTTTCATTCTATATGGACTGTTTACAAAGGCTGGGAGGTTTATAATATATTTTGGAGCTGTGGTGATGGGGATTAATACTTGCCATCAATGGTGTGCTCTTAAATGTTTAGCAACCAGCTCTCCAGGGAGAAGGAAAGGTCTGGTTTGTACTTCCACCATAACTGATTTCAGGCTACCAACTGGCGCAAGGGCTTCCTGAAATTTTAACCATCAGTTCACGAGCCAGTAGAAGTCAGCTTGGACACACCACAGCTTGATGTGTGACTGGTATAAACTAGGCGCTGTGTTAGTCTCTACATACATTATAACCTCATTTACTGCTTTCAACAATCTTTAAGAAGAAATGTGCTCATCCCCGAAGTAAACTGAGGCTCAGAAAGGTTTTATAAACTTGCCCAGGGAGACCCAGCTAGGAAATGTCATTCTGGTCTTTCCAACCACAGTTCTTCCTAGTACGCTAAATCGATCCCTCATTTTAAGATGTTAGTCAAAAACAAATTTTAAATTGAGTTAAAAGGCACTTCTGAAGGAGAGTCATCCATTATTTTGAAATTTTACTCATTAGGAACACCACAGCCCTTGACATCCATCCATGGGCAAGTGAGGTTTAATGCAGAGGTATTTAGAATCAGAAAAGGCTAATTTGCAGCTTCACCAGAGGCAAATAGGCAGAGGCGGGTTCAGTGATAAGCCCAAAGTCAAGCAGGAATTTGCAAACAAATCTTCCCAGCACCCCAAGCAGTAGAAAGTGGCTCTGAGTAATCTAGAGATAGTCCCTTCCAGCTTCGCAAGCAGCAGTAGCTCCTGCCCAGACCAAGCCCTGCCAGGGCCGGGCATGGGACTCTCACTACACCAGTTCCACAGACCCCCAGTTCGTGCATTCACACATGCAAAGTCAGCACATTAACACACCTCAACAAACAGCCTTATGGCAAATTGCAGGAAATTCCACTTCAGCATATATCATACAATATATGTCATACTGTCATATAACAATATGCCCCCTGCTTGCACTGTGCATCAGAAACCAAGGTAGCACCTAACCACAATCTTTGGAAGCAGAGTAAGTATACCTTTGGACTGAACATTACCAGGATTCTATTCAAATTAAACACCAAATTCTCTACCCAGAAGTCAAATCACTATACTTAAAAATTTGTAATTAGACAAAGTGCATGGACGGAATCACTTATGCAATCAGAGGCAAGTTTCAACTTTTGTTTCCAGCCAGAATCAAAGAGGTGGGTTGATCTACCACAGGATAACACATTGCCTTTGCCCTCCCTGGCACCCACTGTGGAATATATTACTCCATTATTGTGTGCCTGTTAGGTAAGCAGGATTTATAATTCAGCAACCACGCTTTGGTAATTATTTCTATATCAGCCAAGGCCCAAACCTCACCACATACCACTGTCCACAAGGCTTCAATACTACAAGAAAAATTAAGATATCAGTCAAGGCTTTGGAAGTCTACTTTTAACTTACGGCAAGAACACAGAGCTATATTCTCTCAATACCTTCAAGAAACTGAGACCATTAATGTACAATACTCTTCACTGTATTTTGATCTTCCCTATATTAAACCTGAATGAACAGAATAAAAAAAAATGCACTTTTTTTAATGCTTCTAGTGCTTTTTTTTTTAATTAATTAATTTATTTGTTTATTTTTGGCTGCGTTGGGTCTTCGTTGCTGCGTGCGGGCTTTCTCTAGTTGCAGTGAGCGGGGGCTCCTCTTCGTTGTGGTGCGCGGGGCTTCTCATTGTGGTGGCTTCTCTTGTTGCGGAGCACGGGCTCTAGGCGGGCGGGCTTCAGTAGTTGTGGCACACGGGCTCTAAAGAGCAGGCTCAGTAGTTGTGGCGCACGGGCTTAGTTGCTCCGGGGCATGTGGGATCTTCCCGGACCAGGTCTCGAACTCGTGTCCCCTGCACTGGCAGGCGATTCTTAACCACTGCACCACCAGGGAAGTCCAATACATGCACTTTTCTTCTAACCCTTCACCCAACAAAGAAGACAATAAACAGTAGCCTCATTCAGAGATCTTTGCTAAAAAGCAGAATGCTTTGACATGCAATATTGCCATTATTATAGGCTCAATAGTAGACATGTAGGGGAATAAGGGGAGAAAAGGCAAGAGGAAAGCAGCAATGGGCAAAGGCTGGATGCCTCCCAGCCTCCCCTTTCCACAGCCCACATTACTGGCAGGCACATCCACCCTCTGCCCCTTCATAACTAGAACTGCCTTCCTGGGCATGACAGCGTTCTAACGCAACCTTCCTCATGCCACGCTCCCTTCATGCTCCCCCACTCCCCTCGGGCTCTGCTTTGCAGCCCAGCCATCTGGAATCTCCTGTCCTTGGGGCCAGGCTTTTGGTTGTTAGGAAATACAATAAACTAGTTTAATAAGCTAATGGGAAAAGAGTAAAGTAGATGACACCACTCACCCTCCTGCCTCCTGTAGGTACATTCAAACTGCCTGCAAGTAATGGCTATTTTTTTATTGACTCACCCCAAGAGCGATCCCAGGGATGGGGATTTCAGCGCAGGCTATGAGAAAGGATGACACCACGTCAGGCTTTGTCCCTGGCCACTGAGATGGAGATGGCTAGAGTAAGGAATAAGTGGGGTGAGACCTGGCCTTATCAGTATGCATATTCCTTAACAGTGTGCAGATAGCTGAGCAGAAACTCAGCCAGCTTTCCCTAGGGACGTTTCCATTCTCACATCTGTGCCGATTAACCACAATCAACATTTGAGTCACAACACCCATCAAAGTAGACGGCTTGTAGAAAACAACCTTTTAGAATTCAAGCACCAGAAACACCAGTCTCTAGCAACAGCTCTTATCATAACCAAGATGTTGTGAGTTGTGCAACCAATTTCATACGTCTGGAAGGTTCTTTTGTCTGGTAGCCAGGTAAAACAAGGGTTGACTCCTTTAAACAATCTCCCTTCCCCCACATACCCTTCCTACACAGAATTCCTTTTGAAGCCACTGAAAAATCCCTTTCACAGAACAGAGGGATGAGAACAATCCACTTGCTTTCATATGAACTTATGGTCTCCCTCCAACTATCTGAGCTAGTTCCCTTTTCTTTTTCAGACCTCTTGTCAAAATTCTCACATTCCAGGAAGGCTCTTCCTACAATGGGGCTCCTCTAAATCAACACGGCGACAGTCCAAAGGCTGCCCAAAGAAAGATTCAGCCAGCTGCCAGCAATGTCTGGGCAATAGTAGTGACCTTTCCTTCTTCCATGTTTTGATTTCTTAGTTGTCATGTCCCAGTGAAGCGACAAACATCTGAGGTAGGAATTGCATTTACACTTGTTTTTTTTTACAGTGCTTCAGATGATGACTTTACTCAATAAATTGAAAATCATTATTATATACAAATGCATATGCTAATGGTGACCGGCAAGCTCAGATGGCAGAATGAATAAACAATTACTGGCAAATACCATGGTATGGCATTTCAATGAAGTCATCACAGAATCACTAGCAATTATCTTTGCAAACTTAAGGTGAGGTGTCTATGGGCTGAAAGAGAGAAATGCATACTTGTGTCTTAAAAAGAGAAATAGGAAAACTCAGAAAATTAGATTCAACACTCAGATCCAGAAATAATATTACAATCTTATAAACACACACACACACACACACACACACACACAGTAGCATGCTAGATAAGATTTCTTTTTTGTTTAAAAAAAGAAATCCTATCACATTAGTCAAACACTATTCCTCAGGAGCATGACAAGTCTGGTAAAACCAAATAGAAGGCAAAGATATGAAACAGTTTTGACTATTGTATAGTTTTAAGTTTTGTCTTGCTTGACATCAGGCAATTAAAGTATTACATCCTGAAATCCTCTTCCCATCAGGAGGATTCATAAGTGATTAGAAGGCCTTTCTCAGTAAGTAATTATTAAAGGTCCAGTGTCAGCCCAGAGATGCACACTTCATGGGATTCCAAAGAGACTGGTCTTAACCTGGTGCTATTTTTAGTAGTGACTTAGAGGATGGTAGAGAATGCGGTTATTAAGTTCAGGATGACATCAAACTGGGTGTGGTACATTCTGTTTTGGAAAACTAGATAGAAGTGCAAATGACCTTGATGAGTTGGAGAAGTGGGTGGACGAAAACAGATTGAGGTTCTGTAGTGTAATTCACTTGGGAAGGAAAACAAACCACAGGACTGCAGGATTCATTTTGTGATGTCATAAAGAAAACAATCTGGAGGTCAGAGTCAACACAAACTATTGGTGTTTGTGCTTTAACCTTAAAAAACATGATTGATTTAGTAAAAGAAAACCAGGAGTCCTTTCCCTCATGCTCAGTACAGATACCGGCTATACTAGAATACTCTGTGATGTCTTCAGCCCCATATTTTAAAGTAGGATATGGAGAATATGGGGGCTTTAAGAGGAAATAAAATTTACTTACTGATTACAAGTTACAGAAACAGCCCTTAGAGAAACAACTGTAATGATAAAAGTATTGACTTAGAAAAGTTGGAGGAAAGTACTAAACCACTTTCAAGCCTAGAAAGAGAAAAAAAGATGGAAGGATATCAGTTGCAAAGATTATTAGAAAATCTTCCTAGCAAAGAAAGCTGTGGAAACCAGAGTGCTTTGCAATGGAATCAGAGGTCCTTCTCTGAAAACTTCAGAGAATTGGCCTTTCCCCAGGTTTGGGAACAGCTTTATGTATAGACAAAAGACTATACAGGTGAAAATAAAAACAAAAGCAAAAACCTTGTATTTCCTGTTTATCTGTTTTTTCCCCTTTTAAAAGGTAAGTGGTGGGAGAGAAGGAAGGAGAAGGAAGGTCCACTATGTTTCAAGACTCTCACTTCTCCATTTGAGACCGTGTGGCACCATTTCCCACCTATGCTTCCCCAGGTCCAAACACTGCATTGCTCAGATTCTTTGCCACACTGTTTCAGGGATGGTCTTTGCAGGTAATATTGAGTTTTGGACAAACTACAAGGCCCAAGCTCTTTGCCACCGCTGAGTGGGATGCAGCCTGATTCCCTAAATTTACACTTTGCTCATTTCCCATCACTGGGTTTTTGCTCAAACCATGCACTCTGTCTGGAATGCGTAGTATGTCCTTTCATCAACTTCCTGAGAACTTCCTACCTTTCAAGGCCAGATACCGTCCCATCTCTCATGTAGCTGGTCTAACCTCTCCTTGCACAGTGATTTCTCCTTCCCAGGAACTCAGAGCATTCATGGCATTCATTTGATACACAGTTACACACAGCCTTGTGACATCTAAGGTACTGCTGACTCACCATTTAACATTTACTGTGTCTGCACTACATTCCCACTAGACTGTAAGCTCTTTGAAGGTGAGGATTATGTGTTAAATTGTTTCATATCTTCCTTTAGCACCCAGTTCAGCAAGTACTGCGTTCATAGTAGGGGCTGAGTTAATAGTTGCTTAATTCATGAAGGAATGATTAAGGAACATGTTTAAAGTAAATTTGATCTTTACCTACAAAAGTTGCTTTCTACCCTGGAAGACTATTTCCAAGGAGAGACTATTTCATGAGAAAATAAAAACCGATAAAGGAAAAAAAAAACCTTAACATCTCATAAATTCTTAGTGAGAAAAGTAGATGTTAACATTATAAAACCAAAAAAACCAATGCCTTTATATATAGAAAATATTATATTACAGAATCTTCAAAATGGTGTAGATTATAAAAATTATGCAACTGTTGATATTTTTCATCTAAATAGAACATTTCTTATTAGTACATGCAATTATAAAAGCCAAAAGGAAACTATCGTGTGTGTGTGTGTGTGTGTGTGTGTATGTGTATGTGTGTGTGTGTGTGTGTGTGTTTCATTTAAGATAATGATTTGGTCTAATAAAATTTGAACTCTTTTATTATTTGAAGATTAATATTTTATGTTTATTTTACCCCAGCTCACTAAGACTGGTCTTTCTGCTATGACAGTCAATAAGGTGTCAGAGGTGGTGGCCATATTTAACATGTGTATTTCCACATCTTAGATTTCGAATTAGAACACTGGTTCATTTTACAGAGATAAATATCTCATGATAGTCAATAATCTGGGTTGCATTTGAACCCATGACCTGGAACTTAAAAGCATCATATCTATAACACCTTTTCAAAAATCTCAGCATGAAGCACTGTCTGAGAATGAGCAGATGCAGCTACTGTAAGCGCTGTTCAGTTGTTTATAATCTCAATACTGTAGGTGGTGAGATGTTCGGATACCACAGAAGCGTTATGATGTGCACTGGTTGAGGAGGTTGCTTGACATCCAAGTAAAACTTGTTCTTTGCTTGAGTTATACTTTGGAGTCATCTCCTGGGAACCTGTTGCACATAGTAACACAGAATATCCCCCAAATTTCTAAAATAATTCATGATGTCCAGAGTTCTTGTAAAAGCAAGCAGAGTAGGTTAGGGGTAAAGAAATGAATTTTGACCTAAACTGTGGGTTTGAGAATTAGTCAAAAATAATAATACCCTGCCAAAATCTATATTACATTGTTTCCATCTGAGGCTATATAATAGAAATCTGTTTTTATACTAACTCTTATGGGATTTCCTTTGAAGACTGGCTACCACCCTCCATAACTCAGTCACGTATGTTTGTCCAGCTGCCCGGCGGGGAAGCTGTTTCTGCCTCTCTTTAGGAAGTGAGCAGGACAGTCAACTGAGGGCAATGGAACACCTGCATCAAGCCAACGACAGCCACACAGCAGAAGGGAGTGGTTGGGATCTAGAATAGAACAGCCCCATGGGTAACAGGAATTCTCAAAGCCTTTGGCTGTTGGTGCATCACCTATTCAGAGTGTTCAGAAGAAAGGTCTTCACTCTCTTGAGTCCTCATCTGAGATTTCCAATAAGAGGCAAGTCATAAGTTCAGGGGCAGCGTGGCGGGGAATGTTTTAAATACTTTCTGCAAGAGGCAGGCAGAAGAAGATGCAACTTGAACAGCATAATGGCTGAGAAACTGGCTTCAGAGACCAAGAACCCCAACTCCGCCAGCAGCACTCTTACTAGCTTACTAGTGACTACACGAGTCAGTTAGCATCTCTCAACTTCAGTTTCTTCATCTAAAAACAATCCTTACCTCTGGCTGATATGAGGGTTAAATGAAAGAAGGTTTGTACTGTACTTAGGACATCACCTAGAATATACTAGTCTTGCAGCTAATTGGGCTTTGTGGGATTATCACTATTATCTAGGATAAAGGAGCTCATAAAATATCCAGGACAGCCAGGATCACCTGCACTGGAACCACTTACACTGAGGCAAGACCTGTAATGGAAAATGTCACTAACCAGGTGTCTGGATAAACAGAATGTAGGCTCCAAAGCAGCAGGGTCCTATCTTTTACCTGTTTTCCCAGAGCCTCTGGTGATGCCCTAGGCACAATGAACACTTTTCAAGTATTTCCCAATAAACTGAACAAAATAACAGGATGGTGCAAGAGACCAGAGCAGAAGCAACATCTTGAAGAATCTAAGGCACTGTATTAAAGCAATTACAAACTAAAGTTCTGGAAATTTCTTTTAGAGTCAATATTCATTCTTTTTGGATGTATTATCCTGACTCAGTTTTTCTTCTCTCTCCTACTCTCCTCATCTTTTGGCCAAGATTTGTGAACTCCAAAAACCTCAACCAGATGTAATTCATGACAAAAATTGCCAAGTATGTTTTCGTTCCTTTTTCATTCAATATTTGTGGGCAGGTCAGAGTATGACAAACACAATGCTAGGTGCTCAAAGATTGTGACTAATTTCAGTAATTCTTCTTGTTCCCATAGGTTGAGAGAAACCACAGGCCATGAGGACAAAATGGGACAAGCCATCAACCACTCTCTAAATACTCTTTTTCTTAGCCTGGTAACACATCTCTATACCAAGGGTGTCACTTCCTGGCCATGGACTGAAGTGAGAGAAGAGGAGGAGAGTAGATGATTTGGGTGTCTTTTCCCAGGAAAAGGATGTATGGATGTGATTCATCAGTGCTTCACATGGGACACTGGTTTCTCCGATTTTCCTTACTTCAAGCATTCTTTATGAAATTCAGTTACTCAAGTGCTCAGGATTTAGGAAGGCTGGCTGATATTATGAGGTAAAGAGAAATTTTGTTTTCTAATTCAGTCACATATGAACACAGAATTTTCCCCCAAATTCCCAAGATATTTCATGTGGAATTGACACTGTTCAGAAAAATCGATCCTGGACATCCCCTCAAAATTTTTTTAAAGCCAGAATGCTAGTTAGAGGATTACAGGTCCAAGGGTTATTTTAAAAAATGGTACAAAAGAACCAAAAATCAGTTACATTTCAAATAAAAACCATAATTCGTTATTTAGTATCAGATGTATAAATTTCAACAAACAGTAATGTAACATTTATTAAAATGTAAAAACAATTTCAGTCCCAGAAACATATGTTAAGTAAATAGTAAAGGGGGGGCTTCCCTGGTGGCACAGTGGTTGAGAGTCCGCCTGCCGATGCAGGGGACACGGGTTCGTGCCCCGGTCCGGGAAGATCCCACATGCCGCAGAGCGGCTGGGCCCGTGAGCCATGGCCGCTGAGTCTGCGCGTCCGGAGCCTGTGCTCCGCAACGGGAGAGGCCACAACGGTGAGAGGCCCGCGTACCACACACACACACACACAAAAAAAAAATAGTAAAGGGGATGTTCCAAAAGATTTAATGGATTTGCCACCTAAAAACTACGGCAGTTCCAACGTTATGCTTAATTCAATTGACATTTATTAAAGTAGTACAGACTGACTGGAAAACAGAGATGAATAAGATGTAACCTTTGCCTCACAAAGTTCCAACCTAGCTGCACAAAGCAATGAAGAAGCGAACTGGTGTAATACAAAGTAGTATTGCCATGCTTATTGCGGGCAAGTGTCCCAGAATGAGCTCTTAGTCCAATTCTCCTAGTCCACAAGAGAACCCTGAAAGGTGAAGAGGAATCTTCCAGGTGGACGTGGCAGAGGCATAGTGATAGCAGAGACCATCATGGAACACAAGACAGTTTGGTGATGGTAGTGCGAAGCATCTATCTTGGGTGGTGGCAGGGAAGGAGATCGGGCAAAGATAAAACGGGAAAGTAGGTGAAGGCAGGGACGCTGAAAGGCTTGGGGTGATTGGTAGGGTAACAGCACATCCTGTATTGCCCAGGCAAATCTGGCTTATAACTATGGCCCCAACATAATTATTAACAGTGCCCCTTACACCCTCAAAAGTGTCCCAAATTGACCGGTAAGTTTTATGGTCTTCCCAGTTGGTTGGAAGCTATTGGCCCTAGGGATCCAAATATAAATAAAACCTGACTCTTGCCCTCAAAGAGTTCACAAAAATGGAAGAGGCAGACAGAAAAAGAGATAATCATAGTACAAATCAAAAGGTGATATATGCTATAACATAAGAATGATATACACACCCAGAAGTGATGACATTTGAACAGAGTTTTAGAGAATGAGTGGGAACTGAACATGAACACGAAACACTCTAGGCATGAAAGGTCATATACCATGTTGGAGAAAAGAGGGCATCCAAGGTGGTCGGACAGAAAAGAACCTCAGTGGCTCTTGTGGCAAATGAAACTGAAAAGTTAGCCTTTAAGATGAATTGTCAAGGGCCTAGAATATCACATCAAGGAATTTGGAGCTGAAAATGTCAGCAATAAGGAGCCTTCAAAGATTTCTAATCAGAGGACGCATAGGATCCAATCTGGCTTTTGAATTGAAAACTCCAGCTTCTCTGTGGAGGATGAACTAGAGCAAGGAGATAGATGATGGCTGCACTTCAAATGGAACAGAATTCAGTGCTGCAGATATCAGAGCTCTCTCTCTCTCCTTCCTTTTGGAAAACAGTAATGACAAAATTTTTGAAAAGAACATAACTTCAACTGTATATTACATCTGATGGTCAATGGATGGCTGTTAAAGAAACTAACATTCAATGGTCAACGGAGAGGTTTAAAAAATGTTCAATAAAAAAGCCTTATTTGCACAAACATAAGATAATTTCCTCAGCTTTCTGAAAAAGGGGATTCTGTGCGGGTAAGAAGATTGTGGTCTACATGAGTCCATTAACTAAGGCAGAGACTTCCCCATATTTGTAAAGGATCACAAGGATCACAAGGAATCACCATAAAGAATCACTTCTATTAGAGTTTTCCCGCTTATGATTCCAACTTTTGAGAAATTTCTTCCACTAAACAAGCAGCATTTTAGGTACAGATAACTTATTTTCTTATTGTTTTATTAATCACACATAAGACTTTCCTGCCAAAGTTTCTGATCATTAGGAGAAAATCTCTGTTATCACATCAAGTTGATATGATTTTAGCCAAAAGCAAAGAAACTTGACATTTTATTTAGCCTGTAGGGACTTAGGTTAATAAATGGTTTCTGTTAGCATTTTTGAAATATTGAAAATATCTCAAGGAGTCCATTAAAATCTTCAAGGACCCTGAGGGATGTAGAAACCTTTTGACAGGGAACTTGTGCACCAGAGAATAGACTTTAAAGGGTGATTGAGAATAAGCAAATCCAACATGCATCTTACTCCCCCAACTCCTATACATTCATTCTGTTTGACAAGAGTTTATGGCACACCAACTAGTCACGCACTAGGCACTGAAGTAGACATTGGGGATGCAAAGACAAAATTCCTTGCCCTCAAAAAGCTCACAGTCTAGTCAGAGACATAGAGATGTAAATGGACCCAATACAATTTAATAAGGGTTCGACTGCACACACTAATTTCGTGCTATGGCTGTAGAGGCATCATTTCCCAACTCTGCCTTGGGGAGCCTGGGACGGCTTCCAGAGGAGTTAGCAACTGAGCCATGTTACAGTGGAGAAGCCAGCCAGCCAGCTGAACAAATGGGATAAGCCTTTCCAGGAAGTGGGAACAGAAACAACTTAGCAATTCAGCAGGAGAGACAGTATAGTACACTTGTTAAACTCACAGACCGTGATGACAAACCACCTGGAAGGGACTCTACCCTCCACCACTCACAAGCTGATGACTTCCCACAAGCTACTTAACCTCTCTAAGCCCCTGTTTTCTCTGTAAAATAGGGACATCTAATTTTTGGAGTCATTAAGAGGGTCAAAGTGCACACAAAGCATTTAGCTCCAAGCTTGGTACTTAATAACTAGTGCTTATACATGCTGTTTCTCTATTGCTCTTAGAAAGCATACTGATTGTGGGAGAGTAGATTTGGGCAGGATGGCAGGGACTAGGGCCTGAAGGATTTCTCTGCTATACTGAAAAGGTAGCATCGCCTTCTGTGGATCCTTGAAGGATTTTAAGTGGGGAGGAAGGAGTAACATGACATGATTTTTGTTAGAAAGATCACTTTAGCTGTAGTGTGTAGAATGCATTGTGAAGAAATGGGAGACTTGGAGGCATAGGGATAACTCGGAGACTTCTCACAATGGCACCAAACAAGCTTAGTGTCACTAAATGGTAATAGTTATAACTGTGATTGCCAAGATGAATCTGCTAAGGGAAGAAAAATCCTAGTTACATTCACTCACGCCAGATCTGCAATATTCTGCGAAAACTTCTCTTCCTGAAGTGTTTGCTTTTCTGCTTAGAGCAACAAAGCATCTTTTGAATTAGCACAGCAACGCATGTGGGAACTTCTTGTCAGCTCAACACAGGGGAACGTATAGAAAGTCCTTTCTAAAGAGTTCCACACCTGTAAAAAGCCTCTTTGCCTTAAATGTGATGACTTAACTAATGGCATAAATAAACCCTCTTTGAAATGCAGAAACAGCATAGAAGGAGCCTCTAGGAAGTTGCATTTGATATGCACAAGCATCCTGAAAAAAAAAATGGTTTCCCTCTCCCCCGTCCCCACTTGACAATTCTGCAAGCCAGGCAAAGAACACCAACAAAGCAGGGTCTTCACAGCTTGATCTCCACCCCCTAGCAGCTGGGCTTTGAGAAGAGTACATGCTGCAAACCACCTTTTGCCAGAAATCTCCAACTTCAGGCTAACACCAGGCCTCCAAGGGAGACGAGGAGCTTGAGAGCTATGAGCCAGAAAAAAGAGACCACCAAAGTTAGGGGGTCGTGAGGAAACGATGCAAAAGGAATTCTGCCCACCGGGAATACAACTCTACTGTCAGTGTTCTACTTATGTTAAAAGTGTGTACCACTAAAAAAAAAAAAAAAAATTGTCTGGATAGATATGTAGAAAGGGAAAGCCCAACAGCTTTAAATAAAAGTTCTTAGGCAAGGGGGTGGGGAAATAAGAGAGTATTTAGAGGGAAGAAAAGGAACTTAGAGCTGAAAGCAAAGTGCCACGTTTGAACGTACTATGTTTTGCCCAAATAAATGGTTTCTTCACAGCCTGTTAACTAACAGCTGAGGCTCTTTCCTATAACCAAGACCACCCTGATGTGATAACTTGGTTCTGAACTCACCTTAGTGGCGTGCATAAAGGCAGCTAGCTGCCTGCAGCCCAGAGAGTTAGACACAACCCACAGAGCAATTCCAGTCACGTGCAAGGTCAAGGTACATAGCTTTGCAAGCAATACTGCTGGAGAGAGTCCTGCACTTTCACCCCAAACCCATCTGGAGTCCTTGGAGAATCCTTCTGAAAAGTACCGTAAGAAAAATTCCTAAAATGTCAACTTTAGGAAAACTAGCAATTTTTGTGTCATTTTTTAAAAATATCTTTTTGTATTTTCCATGAAAGTTATTTTTCTATAATGGAAAATTAATTTTTCTATAATTTTACTCCTCTATAATGTGTTTGAATCAGTTGCTTTCATAACAATCATACAGAATTTATTAGAAATCAGCTGTAAATGTATTGTGCTGTTACAATATAATCTCCCCCTTGGTCTGCCTCAAACTTCAGTGAAGCTTAATCCACATGCAAAATTTTTAAAAAGTTATATACCTGTATAATGCCAGAGGTACACAAAATCTATGGATGCAGAATCAAAGAAAGGATGCGTAGAAATGCAACTGAAAAACTGTTATGAATAGGAGAAAGTTGGAAAATAACTAAAAATTGTTATGATTCTAATAAAGATGGGAAAGAAGAAATGGATTATTCAAGTCCAAAATTATCCATTGCAGTCTGTAGAAAGTTTTGATTTCTGGCATGTGCAACAAGAAATAAAGCAGAAAGAGAGAAAGACTTGTGAATGGTTCAGTCTGGCTTGTTAGGAGCTTTAACAAGGAGAAAAACAAATACATCAGTGGGTCATAGGTCAGATGTAAAAGATATGGTTTAATGAATTAAACTCAGATGTCTGGCGTGACTGCTATGTTTCCCAAGTAGATATTGATAGTAGATTTATTTTTAAGTATAAAACATCATAAACACCTAGCCCCCATGGAAAGATCCTTTATATGCTGTATAGTGTGTGTGTGTGTGTGTGTGTGTGTTTATACAAAGCACAAGAAGCCAGCATGGTCCTTCTTCAAGGATTTTCAGTCTAAAATGCGGCAGGGAAAGAATAAAGAGACCGACACTAAAAAACTTCTGGGAGAAATATTCTGAGTGGTATCATCGAAGGAAACTATTGAAGATCTTCAAGGGAAGACTTCCTATGATCAACCTATCAAAAATTTTTGTGCCATATTGAATAAACAACTAAGAACATAAAAATTCACCTCTGGACATCTGTAGTGGACAAAAAAATTATCTTAGTTTGTTTTTTTTTTTTAAATAAAACTATTCTCTAGTATTTTCCCTTATGTCATTGAATATCCCTTTCAGGATAACTCACATGATAAATTCCCTTCCAGAACTAAGAGTAACTACAAAGAAAAAAGTTTATCTTTCCTAATGAACAAGTAGTCCTTTCCTCATTTGACACTGAAGCCATATAACCCAGCATGTTTCTCCCTTTGCCTTGGCTACCAGGAAGCTCTGAGAAAATTTGCTTCCCTCAGGATTTACCGATCCCATTAACCGTTTTTCTTCCTCCTTTTATGTTTATCTTTTGCTGTTTTACTCTTGTGTGTAGGTCCTTCTATCGTACTGTGTCTTTTGAAAAGCTGTTATCTCATTCAAAGTTGGGAGGTGAACAGCAGGAGAAAGAAAAGGATAAGCATTTTCTTCCTTTCCATCTAGGATAGTGCCCTTTGCTCAAAGTGGAGGAAAAAAGGGATGAAAGGCCAATGAACTTTGAAGCCATTTTTCTGGATTTGGAGAAACAATAAACACAACCCTTGCTTTGCAAAAGGTAACTTTGGTCTGGAGTCGTGTTCCACTGTCTTTTAAAGGTAACAGACAATGACAGAAAGTCTTTCACCTGTGAAGTCAAGCAGACTTCATTTAAGACCCCAGCTCTGCCCCTTGGCAGCTGAGTGGCTTCAGTCGAATCACTTTACTCTCTGGGCCTCAGATAATAATACTTTTTTAGCAGAGTTGATATTGAAATTAAATAAGACAGTGTATACAGAAGCAAACGGCATATTATATGGCACACAGCAGGCACCTCAGCAAGTGTCGTCTCCCTCCTTTCTTTCTTTTTTTTGGGGGTACGGGGGCCTCCCACTGCCGTGGCCTCCCCCGCCGCAGAGCACAGGCTCCGGACGCGCAGGCCCAGCGGCCACGGGCCACGCGCCCAGCCACTCCGCGGCACGTGGGATCCTCCCGGACCAGGGCACGAACCCGCATCCCCCGCACCGGCAGGCGGACTCTCAACCACTGCGCCACCAGGGAAGCCCTCTTTCTTTCTTTTATTTTCCCCGAGGGCACACTCTTTTTCTATTTCTAAGACATTAGACATAGTGTTGTCTAAGGAGGAGAATTCAGTGTGGCAGTTGATGAGAGCCAAAAGCCATCACCAAAGACTTCTTTTATTGTTTTTCTCCCTTAGAGACTATTTGGGAGGAGTGGGGGGGTGGGGTGGGAGGGGATAAGAGGGATCCCTAGCCACCTGGATAAGTTAATTCTTAACTTTCTTCTTCTGTTAAATATAATAATATATTATTGCCAATTAGAGTTTCTGATCAACTTGAGGTTCTTATTGTTACTGATATTATTTTAAATAATTCAAGTCAAAAGCAAAACCCGCTGAACGTTTTAAATAGCTTGAGCAGCTTGATGGCCTACAGGCTTCAGAAGTATTGAAAGGCACTAGAATGCTTATCTCACTACCTGGCTGACTTGTAGGAGTCTGGAAGCTCCCAGTGGGGCATCACTAGGATGCTGGCTGATGTGGAAGCTATTTCTGATGAAATCTATTGGGCTTGAGATAAACTAACACCAAGGGCATCAGTGTCAAGAGATGTGGTCTTCATAGAGAATGAACTGTCTCTCCATGCCCTAGAGGGTGTCCATTTAGCCATCAGATGAAAATACTTGGTTGGGGGGAGGGGGTGGGCGTCACCATATTGCAGAATATGATTCTTAGCTTTCAGGTACAGAAACTCAATTTTTTAAGTGCTTAGCAGACTCTATAGTCTGACATGTCCTAACCAAAATTAAGATAAAATACATATTCATCCCCAGATTTATTAATTTTTAATAGGAAAGGAATATGCTTTTTCAGTGACTGAAATACTTCGGTCCACCATGTAGATTATCTTCTTACATTTATCACCCTATCCTGATTCTTTTCTTTTTAATATCTTATCATTTTCTCAATTATACATAAACAAAGCTGAAAGAAAAAACACTTTTTTGAGAACGATTTATGTAGATTTACACAGACCTACCTAGCTTCTTTCTTTCAATTGCTATATAGTGTTCTATAGTATGGCTATAGTATATTTTATCCATTCTCTTCTTGCACACACATACAAGAGGTTCTCTAAAGTATACACCTGGAGGCAGGATTGCTGATTTACAGGATATGGGCCTTCCCATATGATTATACCTAGTCACACCCTAGCAGCCATGTTGGTTTGCTTCCCCACATTCTGCACAACAAATAGTATTAGAGTTTTTAATTTCTCCAAACTTATGAAAGTGAAATTAAATCCCACTGGCATTTTATTTTGAATTTCCCTGGTTACTGCTGAACTTATGAGCACCATCTCATGTATTCATTAATCATTTGGTTCCCTGTGGTTTACTATGAGTTGCTTGTTCATTTTTTTGTCCAGTTTCTTATTGAGTGGTTTCATCTTTTTTTTTTTTTAGCTTGATAGCATTTTTAAACATATTTTTACAAATTTACATATTTTATACATTTTGGGTAATAATCCTTTTCCTATCTTATAATATATTATTCTAGTCCACTATTTGTCTTTTAACATTATCTCATTTGTCATCCAGAAGCAGTCTTTTTGTGTATAACTTATGCTTTTTTCGTATATTGCTTCAGAAGTTTTTCCCTACCCTAAAATCTTAACATTATTCCCTATGTTTTCTTCTGGTTCTTACAAGTTGAATTATTTATCAGAAATTTCCTTGGTGGACATGCAGTCAGAGCAAGAAGACTGATCATGGAAGATAGCTGACAAAGGCCATGGTAAAGCCAGTGAGCAAACACCCCCATGTAGCAGAGGACACTTCTCAAGGGACAAAAACTTGTGTCTTGTTTGTCCAGTGCCGATAATCACAGCCAAATTCTTAGTCTTTAGATTCCATTTCATCTAGGTGCCATGCTGACCATCTGCCTTCAGTTAACACCTCTTCCCCTAGACAACTCATTAGACTTTGACGTTCATAGTTGATTCGAATCATTTATGTTGCTTTGGGGCTTTTCCAAAGTGGTTCCATTGCTCTGTTGTCATGGGAGCACCTCCCTGAGACTCATAGCCTGGTCACCTTGGTTAGATACCGGGTGATCTCTGTTCTCCCCAATCAAACCCACGTAGACAGTCTTGTGAGTTACTTCTCTAGATAGCTAATCTCACCCATTACGTGTGGTCCTTTCTAGTTTTCTTACTTTCAGAGGGCAAACCTCATGTCTGTTTACGCTTCAAAATTCCAGTGATGCCTTATCTCATCTCTGTGTTCTGAAAATTAAAAGAACTTTGTAATAAACCACGTGGTTTGGAAAGAAAGGTGATCAAGTGGTCTCTCTAGCACTGATAAAGGGACACAATTAATTTGTCACTAAAAACCATATCAGGCACTTTTCTTTTTCAGATTCTATTCGTCCACTGAGCAGTCTTCACCCAAGTCAGAACTGCATCATGGCCTCTAGGTGTTCCAGAATCCTAGTTATAAACGCTGATTTCTACCACGCTTGCCTCTGGTATTCTTCAAACCAGTGCTCCGCCTGTCATAAATGGTTCTTGTGAAATAATCTGAAAGCAGAACATCAAGAAGTTATCAGTGAACTGGTTCTGCACCTTTGAACAGGGGTCCTTTTTCTCTCATCTGCTTCAGAGCACACTCCTGGCTACCAGCACAACCTACATGTACTCCCTGGCATGAGTTCTGATAGGGGCTTGCCTGTCTAGCGATTCCAGAAGCTAAGAACAACCCTGGCAGTCTCATGACGACAGTCTTTGGCCTCTACTGTGAGGGCAGCCTTCAGCTACCTGTAGCTTCTCTGCAGCGCCAGCTGGTGAGCAGTTGATCTTCTCAAGTTTGTCGGCAAGGCATAGGCAACAGGGCATGAACTCCGCAGAACAGTTCATATCACCTTGTGCAACTCTTTCTGGCTTGCTCTTGATTCCCTCTGTGTCCTTGGGCAAGCCATTTCACTTCCCTTAGCCTGAATCTCTGTAATCTCCAAATGAAATAGGTTGGACTAGATGGTTTTTATGGGCCCTCCCATCTGTAACTGTAACAATCAGTATTCCATGACTCTTATGAGTTTACTTCAGAAACTCCAGCATCTTTTAAGGTGTGGCTAGAATCAGGCACACGTTTGCATATGGCTTATGAACGCTTCCCTACTATTTTATAGTCACAGTTTGTGCACCAACCAGATTTTTTTTAATTGAGAAATACTTAACATATAACATATTAGTTTCAGGTGTACAACATAATGATTTGATATTTGTATATATCGTGAAATGATCACCACCACAAGTCTAGTTAACAGCCATCACCACACTTAGTTACAAATATTTTTTTCTTGTGATGAGAACTTTTAAGATGTCCTCTCTTAGCAACTTTTTTTTTTTTAGCAACTTTCAAATATGTAATACAGTATTTTTAACTAGAGTCACCATGCTGTACGTTATATCCCCGGATTTATTTTGGTTTATAACTGGAAGCTTGTACCTTTCGATCCCCTTCACCCATTTCCACCACCACCACCACCACCACCACCTCTGGCAACCACCAATCTGTTCTCTGCATCTATGAGTTGGAGTTTTTTGCTTTGTTTTTTTAGATTCCACATACAAGTGAGATCTTGTCTTTCTCTGTTTGACTTATTTCACTTAGCATAATACCCTCAAGGTCCATCCATGTTGTCAGAAATGGGAAAATTTTCTTCTTTTTTATCCATGCATCCATCAATGGACACTCAGGTAAAGATTTTGACGATGCTGGTAACTTGACGCATTTAAAGAAAACTAAACCTTTCCAGCTCTAGCTGCCCAGGCCCTCTCACTTTTAGGAGAACACCTACATCAAGTTAAAATCACCATCATCACGATTCAGTTGTACACTCTTGGTGGCAAAGAGGGGGATACAAAAGAGAACCACCAATGTTGATGATCAGAGAACAACAGATCAAGGCACAGACTCAAACCTCAGTGAACTTTCTTAGTATCTAAGCACACTTTGTAACTTAGTGACCTCCTCCAAAAAAAACTCTTTAAGAGTTTTTTTTGTTTTTTTGGTATGCGGGCCTCTCACTGTTGTGGCCTCTCCCGTTGCGGAGCACAGGCTCCGGACATGCAGGCTCAGAGGCCATGGCTCATGGGCCCAGACGCTTCGCGGCATGTGGGATCTTCCTGGACCGGGGCACGAACCCGTGTCCCCTGCATCGGCAGGCGGACTCTCAACCACTGCGCCACCAGGGAAGCCCTCTTTAAGAGTTTTGTAAAGCCAATTAGTCCACTTTGTTGTTTACCAAATTAATATATATCAGAATATAGTTTCTGTTCTCCATTTAAAGTCTATATTTAAATAGATTAAATCTATTCTGATCTATTTTTGAGCCTGTTTTTATTACCTGAGAATAATTTTACTTATCCAAATCTCTCCCCCCTCCCCGAATTAATAACTCTCTATAGGCCAAGTAAAGTGAAAAGGAAGTAGGTGGCAGTGTCATACAAACCATATTACGAATTCACACTGTGCCAAGCATTAGGACACAAAGAAAAATCAGTTATGATCCCCAGCTTGGAGGAGTTTGTGGTGGTAGCAATGACAGAAAGGGGGTGACCTGTAGGAAAACCATGCTCTGTTAGAGCTAGCTGAGTGAGTTTCACTTTGCGGGTTCCAATCTTGCACCTTTTATCTAATCACCTAAGATCTCAGATAGCAGAGTCCTCTAGCCTCATGAACTCTGGACTTTTTTCTTTATAACTGCACTAGCTTTTCCTGTCTCCTCTGCAAGGAGGTCTACCTATTAAACAACAAAGACCACAGAAAGGACTCCTTGTTGGTGTTATAATGCTCTGGAACTTACATCTAAATTAATATTTCATAAAAAGCATCCTTATGCTCCACTATTGCACCAGATAATATGGGAACACACGAACACACTGCGTGTGGGTTCATCTTCTGCTAGATCCACGTCCAAAATATCCTCTTAAATGTAGCAAGGAACATGGATGAGGAGCCCCTACCTCCAGGCAGAGAATCGATTCTTTCTTAGAATTTTCTTTCTCCTGGTAATATGTAGGATCTACAAAGCCAATAAAAAAAAAATACAGGAACAGTGGCCTAGAGAAGAGCTTAATTACTGGGGAGAGTGTGGAATCTCAAGAAGGTGGTAAATGCAAGAAGAGCTAAGGAAGTTTTGAAAACATAAATAATAATTAATTTTATGAATGCTCTTTCTAAATTATTTAGCATAGATTAGCACTTATAGAGAAAAATTTTACAGAGTCCACAGAGAAGCAAACTGGAATATTGGAAAACATTTTAATTTTTTTTTTTTTTTTTTGCGGTACGCGGGCCTCTCACTGTTGTGGCCTCTCCCGTTGCGGAGCACAGGCTCCGGACGCACAGGCTCAGCGGCCATGGCTCACAGGCCCAGCCGCTCCGCAGCATCTGGGATCTTCCCGGATTGGGGCACAAACCCGTGTCCCCTGCATCGGCAGGCGGACTCTCAACCACTGCGCCACCAGGGAAGCCCTTAAATTTATTTTTAAAGAAGGTTTTAAATTAGATCTCAATGGCTTAACTGTAAGCGCTAAAGGAATTAGAATTTTTAGCTTTATGATCACTGCCTCTGAGCCAGGTACTGTTTTTGCACTGGGGATATGATGCTGTGACACTGGGGTAAGCGTGGTCCCTGCCATCATAGAGACAGTAATTAAAGAGTCACAAAATAAATGTAACTACACATTGCAAGAAGGACTATGACGGAAGATCACGAGGCATTATATATAATGTGGCAATAATGGAGGTCCTGACCCATCTGGAGCAAAATCACAGTAAAGCTTCATAGGATGGCAAGGTATTACAAGCTACCAATAAGTAGGATTCTAATGATTCAGAATTTCAAATTATTTCAGCAGCCCACTGTAGTTGTAGCTCAGAGATAATAGGAAGAGAGGGAGGCCGAAGGATCGGTCATTGCACTTATGTCTTTCCTTTGGTGAAGACACCACAGACCAAGGCCTGGTCCTCAGCTTGGCTGGTCCATCCATCCAGAGCTGAACTGGCTCCCACACTCATCAGACCACAAGAGATTGATG
Source organism: Globicephala melas (assembly GCF_963455315.2). Lineage (NCBI taxonomy): Eukaryota > Metazoa > Chordata > Mammalia > Artiodactyla > Delphinidae > Globicephala > Globicephala melas. The sequence continues at coordinate 64,344,753 of NC_083327.1, read as the reverse complement.
AAGAGCAGGTTATTAATTTACAACAGGAAGTATGCCCTTCTAGTGCCTGGAATTTATGTGGCTACTAAATCTCAAGGGGACCCAGGAGGCCTAAGAAGCTGGGGCTTTCCTGCTAAGAATGCTGATCTTATCTGCAACACAGTTATGCTCTTTTCTTTCACTCCTAGGAAGATAATCTTATCTCAAAGTTAATCTGAAGCTGCTTCTCTGATACCGCTACATACCGATTCCAGGAGCTAGGCTGCACAGCAAATTAGCTTAGAAATCCCTTGCTCACTACAAATTGATGGTGTAAACAAGATTGTTTAAATTACTTAAAAGAACTGAAGCACCTACAAGCACTCCAGAAAATACCACTTAAAATACAAATAATTCACACACTCATACAAATCATTCTTATCTAGTTATTACATAGGCATTTGAATGAATGGAAGAAGGAACTAATGAATCAACAAGTGAAAGAAGACTGAACCCACAGACAACTTTGGGGTCATATACTTATTTGATATTAGAAAGAAACCTATATTTTTAAAAGGAATTGGTTAACATTCAGACTTCCCAGTAGCTTAAGCTCTCCATTCCCTGCCCTGACTCGGCCATTGATCCAAATTATTTATTATAATAAATAAGTATATGATCCAAAATATTTATAATAATAAAGATGGAACACCACCAAAATCAGTTTTTATTCAACTAGGGTTCATGGATCTTTCATAGTCCTTAAAAGATTAGGGGGGGAAGGGGTCTCTTTTTCTCTTCAAGACCTCTTTAACTTTATGTTTTCATTTTGTTGTTAATTTTAAATAAATTATTACAAGCATATTATGGATTATCCAAATTGACCCTCTTTCAATATCCAGATCTGTGATTACAATCGTGGAGGTGCCAAACGGCATTACTTTAACTGTTAAATACTAGTTAAGACAAGAATAGACGTGGATTTAATATATAAGTGATAGCTTCACACCATGTGAAAACCAAAAGTCATGGTGCATTGTACATAAAGTTTTGCAATGGTTCAAATAGAGAATTTCATTGAACAGCAAGCTATAGCATCAGCTAGCCGAACTTGATAGGAAAAAAACTCGTGCTGCAATTCTTTTTGCTAGATTCACCCTGCAAAGGATGACTTAATCTTGACGAAATCTGCCACGTAAATGCTGTTAATTTCTATTTTGACTGATTCTCTAGTTTCATTTATTATTTAGCATGCAAATGTGCTCTAGTATTACAGTTGTATAGGAGCTATAAACATAAGTGTGTCACATATCATTTTCTACTGTTCCATACTTAAGAAATGTAATAAAAATAATGTAAGTAAGCATTTGAGGCCTTCCTTAGAGATGTTTTTCTTTTGAAAGGGGTCCATATATTACTCTTGAGAAACACTGATTCAAGCCAGCATTTTTCAATATTTCTATTCCGTGAGTCCCGTCACTATTATTTCACAAACCATTTAGGCATTTTTAAGTCATTTTTAAATTTTTGTATGGCATACAGAAAGAAGAGAGTTCACATGAAATATTATATTTTAGATAAATATATTATTGAAGTTTATTTTGAGGAGTTTATTTTAATCTGATTTTTAATAATATTTATTACACAAAAATATAAAAACAAATTCTTTTTTTCTTATGTACTGGACTTCTATTGTATGACTTCTTTTGAATCAAATCTTAAGGGAAAGCATATTTTGTTGACAAATTTAAAATAGGCAATATATCCTCTTTGGATTTTGTGCTAAATGTGTATTTAACCTAGATTGAAATATAACTACATAGAATGATATCAGAAATTCACACAAAATACTTTCATTTCTCCATGCTTTTAGTTCTTGCATTTTGTACTTAAAAACCAACTAGGTTTTTAAAAAATAACTTTTGTGTTATTTATAACTAATTAGAGAAAAGGAATAGTTTCAGGCCATTATTTGCAAACGTAACTTCACTATTTTTCCATGTGGCAGTTGAATCTTTATTTCTGACAAATTGAAGGCCAATCTGGGTGTAGTCATCACTATGTTTTCTCTATCTAGCACTGATTTTTGAGTTCTAGAGTTAGGTATTTGTGCTATATAAGAATTTTCATTATACGAAGGAAACCCCTGCATGGGGTGAGCGTCGTCATAAGTCATTTGCAAAATAATTATCACAATGACATTTTTCATTGGTTTATTTTATTTGGGACTATTTGTTTTCTATCTTAAAAAAATTCATATGTGAATGAGAATCAAAGCAACTTCAAGTAGCAAAACAGTAAAAACCTCCCCTTTGACTGAGGTATCTGGCAAGTGAGTAACTGAGTTAAGCGCTTGCTGTTGCTGTCCGATGTCTATCACCAGCTTAGTAGGCTCACTCAGCACACTCTCAGAAACTCTCAAACTTCCATTTCCAACTGCAAAAAATACTTTTAAATGATTTTACTTCCCACTTTTTAAAAAGTAGAAATTGATACAGATTCTGTTACTGCCTTTTACAACCCTCCCACCCATAACACAGAAGGCCAGTTGGGAAAAGCTGATCGCAACCATTCAACACATCTCTATCCTATTTCACCGAAGTCTTCATAAAGACTTAGTTCCCTCTGATAATTTGCTCTGGTGTTTTAAAATCCTGATGTTTAGGAAGTCCTTTATGAGCAGTCATTTAACTTCTCAGGACTTCAGATTTCTCATCTAGAAAATCAGGGAGTTTGGATAAGATTATTTTTAAAGTCCCATCCCAAATTAGAATTCTGTGATTTTTGTATTATCCGAAGCTTTAGTTTTCATAACTGTTTAACATCAGAACAATGTTTTAAAACAAATTCGAACAAGAAATCCTTTATATATAAAGCACGTAAAAGTGAAGCTAAGAACACTCAAGGTCTGAAGAACACAATTTGAAAAGCACTGATCTAAAGCTCTTTTTTAAAAAATGCTTTCCTTTCTTCTTTGTCTCAGTGGAAAAGGAAAACATCTGGAAAGGATCCACCATATTAGTTTCCCCATGCGTACACCAGAACATATGGATTAAGTCACCTGTCAGCTTTTTCTTCTCCAGATTAAACAGCCATTATAAGTCCCATTTCCCATCCCTTTAAAATATATTTCCCTTTTTTTAAATGAACCTTATTTAGTTTCTGTAACTCTTTATTAAAATGTAAAGTTAAAAACCAACCACAATCTCTAAAGAAGAGCCAAGTGTAGCAAAAGGACTACTTCCAGCTCTATCATTTGATTTTTCTCACTCCTAACACACTCCAAGTTGTTTCCTTTTTAATAACAGAATTGCATTGCTGCCTTCCATTCAACCAATAGCTCAGTTTGACTCACAATTTTCTTTTCTTTTCTTTTTTTTTTTTTTTTTTGGCTGAATTTGTTATACCTAGTCGGTAATTTCCCATCCAATACCCGTGCAGTTTGTTATTGTCCTCTGGGGCCTTTGAAGTTTTTCCTATTGAATACAATCCTGATTTTGATGGCTTTTTCTTTTTTTTTTGCGGTTCGCAGGCCTCTCACTGCTGTGGCATCTCCTGTTGCAGAGCACAGGCTCCAGACGCACAGGCTCCGGACGCACAGGCTCAGCGGCCATGGCTCACGGGCCCAGCCGCTCCGTGGCATGTGGGATCTTCCCAGACCGGGGCACGAACCCGTGTCCCCTGCATCGGCAGGCGGACTCCCAACCACTGCGCCACCAGGGAAGCCCTTGATGGCATATTTATCTAGTTAAGGTCACTCAATTCTTCTTCTGCTTTCCAACATACCTCATCCAACTTTATAACCCAAATAAGTATTGTCTAGTTTATTGTTAAAGTTGTAGACTAATAAAATGTCATTTATCAGAACATGCATGAGGTATGTTATGGGCTAAATTGTGTCCCCCAAAATTCATATGTTGACGTCTTAACCCCCAGCATCTCAGAATGTAACTGTATTTAGTTATAAGGTCTTTAAAGAGGTGATTAAATTAAAATGAGGCCATATAGGTGAGTCCTAATCCAATCTGATTCGTGACACGCAAAGAGACACCCGGGACTTCAGCACAGAGGAAATACAGAAAAGACCAGGTGAGGACACAGCAAGAAATCGGCCATCCGCAAGCCAAGGAGAGAGGCCTCAGAAGAAACCAACCCTGCTGACACCTTGATATTGGACTTCCAGCCTCCAGAACTATGAGAAAATAAAGTCTGTTGTTTGAGCCACCCAGTCTGTAGTATTTTGTTAAGGCATCCCGGGCAGACTAATAAAAGCTACTCTATGCATGACATTGTGTAGTCCCCGGGGGCTCACCAAGGAACCTCTGCCATTACCGAGAAGGCTACAGGAGGGTACAAATGCCCATAACTCAAGCCAGAATAAGTCATAAAGGAAGATCTGAGTAAAATGCCTTGGGAGCACCAAGGGAGCCAGAATCCTTTCTATCTGGGGGATCAGGGAAGGCTTGAAAGAGGAGACGTCAGTTGAACTGGACCTTCAAAGATGGGCAAAATTCCAATCATGGGGGGGTGGGGGCAGAGGGCAGCAATCCAGGGGAACAGGACTTTATGAGCATAAACCAGGCTTACCCCACACCCGTGATCACTTTTAGAACAAGCCCAGTTGTCACCCACCTATGGACAAGATGGGTAGTTTGCAAACTTGGCTAAACATCAGAACTAACTGGAAGATTTTTTTAAAACATGTAGACCCTCAGGCCCCACGCCCAATCTGCTGAATCACAGATGATGTTCTAGAGTCTTTAACCATCTTCTCAGGTGAGACAGAATCAACTCCATCAAGTTTAAAGCCCCTTTTTAACAAAAACATTTCACTGTCCCCCCCTCCATGGTAATAACTGTATTTCTTATCAAATGTGAAAATACATAAAGACAGAAAAACCATTCTGAGTTTAGTAATGATTTCCAGTAAATTTGCACTTTATTAATTAGAACCAAATCCATAGGTTTAAAAATTATATGAATTTCTTATTTTGACATATACACATACATGTAAGACATTATTTCTTCAACTTGCAGATAATGCAAGGTTGTATTTTTACTAACCATGTGTCCTCACCCTGCCACTAAAGTCCATCCGCAGTTTCTGGATCTGGATCCACTGACACTTCCTACCCCCAGTTATTCCACAGACCAGTAAAATATCAGAACTTTCCATCCTGTGAATGAGGGAGAATAGGAGAGAGAAGGAGAAAGGCAGAAATGGATTGTTGCCACACTTCATGCTCAGTCAGAGGTCCTGTGTCATTATGGCGGCCAAGTGGATGGTGGAACAAAGCAGCAGCAGTGTTTTTCTCACCAGCTAAGACCTGGAGTCAAGGTCTTGGGAGGAGGGGAAGAGGAGAATGGGCCCAACCAGTGTCTGGCTCTGACTGATTCCTTCTCTCCCCTTTTCCCTAATCCCTCTGAGAAGATAGTTTGGGGGCTGGGGTAGGGTTGTTTTGTTAACTCTCAAAGTCCTCCTTTCTGAAGTGATGAAAGTAATCCCTACTTGCTAAGGTGAGGATTAGGTGAGATCATTTAGGTAAAGCACAAAAAAGACCCCATATTAAACCCCACACTGCGCCCCAGCCTCACCCTAGCTCCACCACACAGGTATGAACTCTTTCGTATATTTTTTGAAGCTGGGCCCTTCAGTCAGCCTTTCCTCAACTCAGTTTAGCTGAAGCCCAAGGCTTACCTCCAAAAGCCTTGAATGTGAATCAAATTCAAATTTGATTTGAATTTCAATCAAAATTGCACACCAATGGGGACCTTCCTCCATACTCAGTAGTCAATGATCCCTCCCAAACAGATCAGTTTTCCTCAAGTCCATAACAGGCCACAATGCAGACAGTGGTAAGCTGCTGTTCTCCTTTCCACTAGATTTCTCTACTGCCAGCATTAAAATTAACATTCTCCAGAAAAATCTTTCCTGACCACCAGCCCTTAAGCCCTTTATTTGGGTTCCCTTGTAATTCTGCTATATTCCTTCCTTCCATCCACCCATCCATCCATCCACCCATCCACCCATCCATCCATCCATCCATCCATCCATCCATCCATCGTCTCACTAATCTAATCAGTAAAAGACTTGTTTTAGACACTGAAAAAACAAACAGGCAAGGTCCCTGCTCTCCTGGAGCTGCCATTCCAGGGGGGAAGACAGTGAAAATTCAATATGCAACAAGTCAGGTGGGATAAATGCTAAGAGGATAAACAAAACAGTGTAAGAAAACAAAGAGGGATATTGCTAGTTGGGAAGGATAATCAGGAAGACCTCATAGAGGTGGTGTCTGAGCAGCAGAAACATGAAGAAATGAAAGTGTAGGCCAGCAGGAGAGCTGGGAAGAAAGTTCCAGGCTATGTCTTTCTTCCATAATGGGGGGGGGGTCTTGTGTTATTCAGTTTCTCCACCACTGGTATGGGTTGAATTGTGTCCCTCCAAAAATGTTGGAATTCTAACCTCTAGTACCTCAGAAAGGACTTCATTTAGAGACAGGGTCTTTACAGAGGTAATCAAGTTAAAATGAGGTCATTAGGATAGGCCCTAGTCCAATATGACTGGGGCCCTTATAAAAAAGGGGAAATTTGGACACTGAGACACACACAGGGAAAAATACCACGTGAGGATTAAGACGGAGATTGGGGTGATACCTGTACAAGCCAAGAAACACCAAAGATGGCCAGCAAACCACCAAATCTAGAAGAGGGGCACGGAACAGATTTTCCCTCACAGCCCTCAGAACCTACCCTGCCAACACCTTGATCTTGGACTTCTAGCCTCCAGAACTGTGAGACAACAATTTTCTTTTGTTTACGCCTGAGAATTGTAAGCGAAGTCTGTGGTACTTTGTCACGGCAGCCCTAGGAAACTAATACAACCATCTAGTACCATCAGGGCCACGTGCAGACCACTGCCTCACCCCGGTTCACAGGATAAACCCCTGGTTACACTGGGCTTTGCCTACCCCTGGATGACTGTAACAGCCCCCTAACTGGACTCCCTGTCCCCGGTCTTACTTTCTCAATCCATTCTCCACAGTTTTGTCCTGGTCTCTCTAAAATGAAAATTTGATCATCTCACTGGTTCACAAGCCTTCACTCACTTCTCATTACCTTCAAGATACAACCCAAATTTCTCAGCTTGGGGACCAGTGCCCATAGGATCCAGCCCCTTTACCTCTCCAACCTTGTTTCTCTCCCCGCGCCCCCTGCCTGGGATGGCCTAACTTCTACGCATAGTCAGGCCTCAACTTATCACCACCCCACTGGGAAGCCTTCCCAAGGCCCGAAAACTAGGTTAGGTGTCCCTCCTGTGTGACCCTGGAAGTGCTTGTGTGTAATGCTGTTGTGACACTTATCAAAGTGTGTCCGAGGCTTGTTTGTCCAGCTGCACAGTTTGACCATGAGTTCCTGTCTTGGTTGTCTCTCCAGAAGCTAGGAAAAGTGCCTGGCACCTGGTAAATATTCACTGGATGAATGAATAAATGAACAAAGCATACCAGGTTCTAACCAGCTGGCCCCAGAAGGAATTTCTGTTCCCTCTAAGGGGTGGAGGATGGGGAGGTGACCTTTCAAGGGATTTCCCAATAGTATGTGGAACCACTGGAGCAGCATGGAGCTGCACCTTTCCTTAATGGTTGCAAGAGGAATTTAGATTAGACATTCAAGAGCTGGTCTTTGTGTTGCAAGACACAGCAGTACTAGGAAGGGAAGTAAACAATCTATCTGGCAATTTTTGAGTCTGGGGTTGACCAATATTTTCGAGTCTATTTTTTGATAGGAAGTGGCAGGTCTCTTCCAAGCCTCTGATTCTGTAGCTGCAAGTCCATGACCTACAGGTAAAAGTGGTGGGTGGACAGGAGATGAGGCGATTGTTGCAACCAAAACTGCGATGTATTCTGTGCACAAGTATCCAAAAAGCAAGTATTTCTGAGCTTTAAAAATTATTGCATACACGGTTACAAATACTGGAGAGTGTGCAAAAGGAAAGAAAGGAAAAGAGGAAGACAGTAACAATGTTTAAATATACATATTAAATATTCTACACATATATTATAACTAGAGGAAGACAGAGGGGTAATCGAAACAAATAATCAGGATTCGTTCTCTTCTGCAAATTCCTGAAAGGGGAAATATATCAGAATTTCCAGTCCTCAAGAAGGGCCTAAAGAAGTCCTGCGAGCAAGAAGGGAGAAAAAAAGAGGGGGGCGGGGGACTTGCTCTTCGCAGCAGGAAGTCGTCAATGGATATCGAGTTATGAAGAAACAACCCTGAACAGAAGTCCTTATTCGGAGCGCTAAAGTCACTTTTACCACATAAAGAGCAATATAAAATCTCCGAGCAGCCTCATCATGGTGCTGGGGAAACAACTCGGCTTCCCCATTTGAAAAAGCAAGAGAGCTCCGACTGGGTAGTGGCCCAGACGGGCGTTAGGGCTTTTATTTGCAAGTCAGTGAGCCAAATGGACGACCAGGCTAGTTGTGCCGCGTTCAGGGAAGCAAGGTTATTATTATCGCCTATTACCCCACTGAGCAATTTCACTGAAAAGGAAGAGTCCCAGCAGTGTGTGCCACGGTGCCATACGGGACGTGCAGCTACGTGCCCACCTCCAGAACGACTTTATTTACAAAGCGATTACCATGTTATCTATTTGTTTTCCTTTTCCAGCTACAGCAGCCTTACTCAGCCCCCGAATTTCTTAATTACAAACCCGTTCGCTTCTAAATCAACCCCAAACCGTCAAGCAGAGCCCGGAGGGAGGCTATGCAAGTTTGCACACACCCCCACCTCCCGGATCAAGGGCAACAGCAGAAGCAAGAAACTGCGTATGTGCAAAAAGGTGGATCTGGGGACGAGGATCGCTGAGTTTGTTTACAGAGCAGAGACGCCTCAGCTCGGATGCCAAAGCTACCAAGAGCTGCAAACGCAAACTTAGCAGAAGCACACGTACCCCGGGAGCGGCGAGCGGCCCCGAAAGCACGGACCGGATTCCAGGGCGCTGGAGCGGAGGCGGTCAGGCCCGCGAGCGCGCTCAGTCCACCTGCAGCTGCTGCCGCTCCCCGCCCCCGCCCCCCCCCCCCCGCTCCTGTCCTTGAAAGGAGTGGGAAAAAAATGCATCTACACGCAGAATGTCTAGATCGGGTTTACCTACTGCCCCTATAAAACCACAAAAGCACAGCCCAGGAAAGCGCGCACAGGCGAAGGGGCATTATTTGCCCGGGGCTTAAAAACCCACACGGGTAAACACAGCCATTCTTTGCAACCTGGGTAGGCTTTTGCAAACCCGGGGAGGTAGAAGGGCACTATGGACGGGGCGCTGGGTGAAACCCGTTTTCCCACAGAAAGCAGCACAGATCGCTAGGTGAGCTCGGGGTGGGGAATCCGGCCAGAGGGGGGCGGTGAGTTTTCCTCGCTGCTCTCCGGGCAGGCGCTACCTTCGGGCTGAGAGTCCAGGGAGGATTCTGTCCTTGCTCCGGGGGCGGCCTGGTCTGGTATTTGTGGGCCGGGAGGAAGCCAGCATCCGGGGTCAGCGGGGCGGCGCCTGGGCCCGCAGCCTCTGTGCACGTGCCTCCGGCAGTGGGGACTCGGCTGCCCGATCCGGTCCGGTGTGCCCGATGTTCCGGAATCCGCGTTTTCCCGCCGCCCTCCCGGAGGCTCTCGCTCCGCCCTTCCTGAAATCCCTTATATTAACTGTGGCCAAAGCCCTAAGAAACACAGCTCATTGTTGGCAGCTGCCGGGCGGTCTTGCCGAGCTGTGAGGGCAGCAGAGGGGAAATAAAAGGGAACGGCTCCGATTCTGCCCCAGCGGCTGCTGCAAGACTTCGGCGCCGACTTCGCGACAGCGAGCGCCTTGCACGCCAGAAAGGCCCCCTCTATGTGCTGCTGAGCCGGTCCTGGACCCGACGATCCCGCCCTCGGTCTTCGGAGCAGAAATCGCAAGGACGGAAGGTAAGCGCGGCGGGCGAAGCTGGCTGGGGCTTCTGCCAGCCCAGTCCTCCGAGGGCTGGGTTTGCCCGGAGGAAGAGCGTGAGGCGGAGCTGGGGAATAACAACAGGATGTGCAACAACAGGATGAGGAGGGCTGATTTAATGCCTGAAGTTCGCGGCAGAGCTACGGGGCACTTCCTTTATTAGGCGACTTCGGGGAGCAGAGGGGGGTGTGGGCTTGGGTCCCCCGCCCGATCGCAGGGGAAAGGGCTGTTTGTGCAGCGCGCGGCTCTGTTGTGGGTGGCAGGTCCGCCTTGGTGGCGAGCCCGGGTGCACAGGCTCCTAGTGGGATCCTCGGGATGATGATTCGCAGCCGAAGTGCGTCGGGTGAGCCTGGGGGCCAGAGCCGAGAAAAAGTGGGGTGCACCGAGGTGGGCGACACGTGTGGCGCAGGGCTTACCGTCTGCCCTTTTCACTTTCAGGACTGGAAATGGCAGACCATATGATGGCCATGAACCACGGGCGCTTCCCCGACGGCACTAACGGGCTGCACCACCACCCTGCCCACCGCATGGGCGTGGGGCAGTTCCCGAGCCCCCATCATCACCAGCAGCAGCCCCAACACGCCTTCAACGCGCTAATGGGCGAGCACATACACTACGGCGCGAGCAACATGAACGCCACGAGCGGCATCAGGCACGCGATGGGGCCGGGGACTGTGAACGGAGGGCACCCCCCGAGCGCGCTGGCTCCCGGGGCCAGGTTTAACAGCTCCCAGTTCATGGGCCCCCCGGTGGCCAGCCAGGGAGGCTCTCTGCCGGCCAGCATGCAGTTGCAGAAGCTCAACAACCAGTATTTCAACCACCACCCCTATCCCCACAACCACTACATGCCGGATTTGCACCCTGCTGCAGGCCACCAGATGAACGGGACAAACCAGCACTTCCGAGATTGCAACCCCAAGCACAGCGGCGGCAGCAGCACCCCCGGCGGCTCGGGCGGCAGCAGCACCCCCGGCGGCTCGGCGGGCACCTCGGGCGGCGGCGCGGGCAGCAGCAATAGCGGCGGCGGCAGCGGCGGCAGCGGCAGCAGCAACATGCCCGCCTCCGTGGCCCACGTCCCTGCTGCAATGCTGCCGCCCAATGTCATAGACACTGATTTCATCGACGAGGAAGTGCTTATGTCCTTAGTGATAGAAATGGGTTTGGACCGCATCAAGGAGCTGCCCGAACTCTGGCTGGGGCAAAACGAGTTTGATTTTATGACGGACTTCGTGTGCAAACAACAGCCCAGCAGAGTAAGCTGTTGACTCGATCGAAATCCCGGCGAAAGAAATCAAATCCCCCAATTTCTTCGGTGTGAATTAAAAAACATTCCCTTAGACACAGTATCTCACTTTTCAGATCGTGAAAGGTTTGAGAACTTGGAAACAAAGTAAACTATAAACTTGTACAAATTGGTTTAAAAAAATTGCTGCCACTTTTTTTTTTCTGTTTTTGTTTCGTTTTTGTAGCCTTGACATTCACCTCCCTTATGTAGTTGAAATATCTAGTTAACTTGGTCTTTTTTGTTGTTTGTTTTTACTCCTTATTTCCTCACTTTCTCCAGTGCTCAACTGTTAGATATTAATCTTGGCAAACTGCTTAATCTTGTGGATTTTGTAGATGGTTTCAAATGACTGAACTGCATTCAGATTTACGAGGGAAAGGAAAAATTGCATTAGTTGGTTGCATGAACTTTGAAGGGCAGATATTACTGCACAAACTCTGCCATCTCGCTTCATATTTTTAACTATGCATTTGAGTACAGACTAATTTTTAAAATATGCTAAACTGGAAGATTAAACAGATGTGGGCCAAACCATTCTGGATCAGGAAAAGTCATACTGTTCACTTTCAAGGTGGCTGTCCCCCTCCCCGATATGTACAGACAATAATAGGGTGTGGAATGTCATCAGTGGCAAACATTTCACAGATTTTTATTTTGTTTCTGTCTTCAACATTTTTGACACTGTGCTAATAGTTATATTCAGTACATGAAAAGATACTACTGTGTTGAAAGCTTTTTAGGAAATTTTGACAGTATTTTTGTACAAAACATTTTTTTGAAAAAATACTTGTTAATTTATTCTATTTTAATTTGCCAATGTCAATAAAAAGTTAAGAAATACTTGTTTTCTAGAAGTCATTTGGGGGTGGTTATTCCCTTTGGTGGCTTTCTTTTTTTCTCTTGAACACTTTATTGATGAGAGTAAGCATTCCAGAGGATAAATTACAGGACACTGAAACAGGTCATGATGAGCTTAAAGCGGAGAGCAGGATTTAACATAATTGGCATAATGCTTCATTGTTATCACTGTAACATGCCTCTTGGTGTGGTTTAATCAAAAGCTGCGAAGTTGTCAAAGAGCATTTTTTTCTTAATTGCCATCATCTTCAAGCGTACTCCAGAGTTTAAAAGGTTTGTAATACTAAATGTTATAAATATTATTTCACAGGGTGGGAGGGGAAAAATCAAGTGTTTCTGGTTATACCTGACTCAACTACTTAAGTGGAGGTAGACTGGAATAAAATACTGGAAGATTGATGAGGATGGCATTAAATATAAATCTACCTTTATCTCTAGTGACGAATTTTATTTCTCAGCAAAAGTATTAAAGAGAGGCACACATTTTCTAGCTTAATCTCTGAAAAAGCTTCTGGCTGGTTTATAGTTCTAAGAAGAAGAGGGAGTGGTATTCCACCTTGAGGCTTTCGATTTTGTTCTCTTAGAATATTTAAAATTTACTCAGCAAGGTTGACGCAAAGGTCAAATTACAGTCTTTACAAGATGTTCCCTCTCAAGCATGCCCTGTTTTCCAGAATTCTGAGCTTTTACTGTTACAGGCATTGGGTGCAAAGACATGAGGATAAGATCCTTTTTAATTTTACCTGGATGCGTTATCAAGAAGACATAACTACAGTCAAGTAGGTGTCAAGTTTTGCCCTATATAACCAAGCACAGGAAAAAGTAACATTGTTAAAATCTCAAATGATCCCAGTTAGAAGGAGAAAGAATTTTGTTTTCCCTTTCATGTTTTCCTAGCTTATAAGAGCAACACACGGTACACTCATGAAAAAACACGGTCTTGTATATAACCTACTGGAGGAGTACAGAAATGTAGGTTGTGGAAAATCTCACAAATAATCCTTTAAAAGAGCATTTCATTTAGACTCTTAGATTCTAATCTTAAATCCCATATTTCATAATAAAAAAATCAGGAGAGGAGGGTATACAGAAGTGTTAAATTACAGTGAGTCTGGCATAAAAGCTGATTTCAGTATAATTCAGATCACCTACATTCTATAATTCTATTTCCAAGGCAGGCCATTAAAATTAAGATGCATACTCCACTGGGTTCTTTTTACACCTCTTAATTGACACTTCCTTATTAAAAATTATGTTGTAAGTAAATAATTTCTCTGAAAATACATCGTTCAAAGCTCTTTACTCCATTTTAAAGGCTGATCCAGATTTTCCACATTAATAGTTAAAACTGAAGTTTTCTTCCACTTAGACATGTCAATAATAAATCTGCAATCAGCAGTAAATCTTCCTGGCTAACCATTTTCACAGCAAGTTTTTTTTCCCTTTTTCTTCTTTTTTTTTTTCCAGAGGCTCAAGTGAAAAAATATGTTTGCATACATATTAATACAACAATTCTAGTTCTTTTCCACTTGTGCCAGGAAGAAAATAAAAAGGAAGGACATTGGAGGCACTGTCTTTTTTTTTTTTGCATAATGGAATCAGGAGAACTGCCTTGCCACCACCCTTCACCATTTATTCTGCCAGGGAATAAGCCACAACACCTGCTCTGTCACTAAATTCCTCCTGCTGCTCTAACGCCGGAACACGTATGTGGAGATGCAGAGCCGGAGGAACTATTATTAGATCCTGAGCCTATCTCTGCCAGAACAGGGGACTCAACAGGAAAAGCTGGGTTAAAAGCACAATTTCTCTTAAGTACAAACTCTCCCGTCCCCTTCGTTCAAATGATCTCTGTTTCATTAAAACTCTTTCATGATCAACAATTGAGCAGATTCTATGTGATATCTGCAGGTCTCTTAAGCAGGGAAAAATAACTCCTTGTTTGAACAACCTGATTAATGAAACCTGTACAGTGACCTAGATCACCAGGCTACTGGCAGACATTTGCAAAACCTTTAGCGGTCTTGCTTCCTACTAAGTTGCTTGTAGCATATGGGGAAATTTGACCTCTGTACCTTGGCCGTTTTTCAAAAAGTTCTAATATGGTACAAGAGAGCTTCTATTCTTTAAGCTTTGCCCACAATTAGACACTCTTGATGTTCAAGAAGAGATCACTGATAAGCCACAGCAAAATATCATAGAAAACACATGAGAAAAAGAAGAACACATTATAAAAAACTTATACCTCTGTTGTGGCTGCTAAAAATCCTGGTGGCAGTATCCCTGCTGGAGCTGATAAAGACATTACAGCTATGGATGGGTGTTTGAAGAACAGTTACCTAATCACCACTGTTTATGGGGTGCAAGTCTAAAGCACTAGTACCAGAAGGCTGACATCTATTGTGAAGTTTATGGTCTCCAAGACTTTTACTACTGTAAACTGGGATAGCAATAAATTGATGTCAACATTAAAGGCCAGATCCTTTAGAGCATAATATTAATCCACTAATCTATTATGGGTGGCCAGCTTTGAAGTATAAACCTTGCGGTCCTGGACCATTAGGTGTTTTCGCCCCCTTGTGGAATTTATTTAGAAGGTCAAAGAAAAGTCTTTGCTCAAGAGGGGTTTTTTTGTTTGTTTTATTGTTTGTTTTTTACCATTTCTGAAGACTTCATTTTCTCTCTTGAAGCAAACAGCATATACTTGAGAAACAAATTTTCTATCAAAGAAGATTCCAGAATAAACACCCATTATGAAAATAAGAGCATTTTACTTATTACCAAAGACCTTAACTTATGATTAAATGTACATACTTGAAATTTCAAAATAGGCATTGGCTAAGGGATTTTCTTACTAAAAGCAATGCTTTTTAGCCTGTCAGTTAAAGCTGACACACTCTTCACCCTCACAACAGAACTGTCGATTTGGGATCAGTGCAAATAATAGTGCATTTGATGTACGGGGTTAGAAAGGTGGAGGAGAATCTCCAGGAATGCAGAATGAAATTACCTACATTGGAATGTGATCAAGCCACAGGCTCTAATCTTGTGAAAAGGGCCACAGGATGTTTAATGAGACTGAGTGTTGCTGCCTAATTGATTCAGTAAAATTTACTTTAAAATAAACTTGGCAGATAACATTATCTCCCCAAAATAAATAAATGTAGAATTCAAGGAATTTAGGACTCAAGCCATCAGCAATTTTCTCCTCTCCTCTATTGTTTTACTAGCACAAGAGAGAGACACAGCCTCAGAGATGGTATTCATCATTTTGGTACTTATACTACTATCATCAGAATGAAGCTCCCGGGCAGGTTCAAGCAAGAGACCCCATAGGTAGTAACATCAAGTAACTTAGCCAATGAACCCCTATTACCATGTGTTCTGTTTGTCTTTTCCCCTCAGAATAGAAGGAACAATGGCAATGTCAGAATTTTAATTGCAATGGATTGGCTTAAATTACTTGACCTATTTTCATCCAGCAAGGAGAAAAATGATTTTTTTTCTTGGTAGCCATACTTATTTAAATTAGAAAAAACAATATAAGGACATTTTCTAACAAATAGTGTACTGTTCATAAAGAGTTTTAGTTTGCCTTATAGTAAGACCCACCTATATTTTTGAAAAAAATTGACACCTGAAGTAAAGAATGTTTTCCCCTTCACAGGAAGACTTAACTTCATAAGTAATGCTAAATAATGAATTGAAAATATTCTAAGAGCTGCCGGTGTGAATTTCTATAGTATTTTGCTATTTATGAACATAATAAAGAGAAGTTAAGAGAAATAGGGGTCTACTGTGTTGAGGAACCGAACCCATGGTCCTCGGGAAAGAGAGAATATCAACTAACCCCCCCCACACACACCCATATTTTCTATGAACAGACAATGAGTTTTTAGTGGTTGGATCCTTATCAGTTACTTCTTTCCCTAAGGTGAGCACTAAAGTTGTCAGTGCCAGGAGTTGGCTGGTAGGGCTTCTGGAGAATTCTGCTTGGCTAAACCAAGGCATGCAGAATGAAACAAAGCAGACGAAAGACAAACGATGAGTATCATTACTTGCTTTATTATGTTGTTGGTTTTCATTAGGCTGAACTAATCCGAAAGATTAGTAAAGCAGGGCACGACGTGGGGTAAGGACAGTGGCTCACAGGATTCCTGGAATTTTCCCATGGCCTGGCCATTGTGCTCCGCCCTGGAATCCTTCCCTTTCTTCCCTCTCAAGTAGAGGGGTTCCTTGAGTATATTTCGGGTTGCTGAACAAAGCAGACAAGGAATTCTGGCTCCAAAGCAGCCTGTGGCAAGACCAGGTTGGTGTGGCGTGCCTTGCCGGAGATATGCAAATAGATGAGCGCCTTTGAAAGTTAATAGTGCTAGAGGAATCCTGTCAATCCGTTCTGAAGGCTGGGTGGGAAGCAAGCTTTAGGCTTGAGTGAAAGTCCAGCTAGCAGAAAATCAGAAAAAGCCATGACAGGACAGCCAACTCCAGGTCGTAATATTATTTTGTGAACACCTGTAGGAGACAGTATCCCAGAGTGACGGAAATGTGATCAGGGCTACTGAAGTCTTTTCTCTTTGTATCTCCCTAGGGACTGGTATAAAATTTGGCCTTGTGTTTCTTTAAGCACCTTGGCCCACAGAGCTTTTTTAAATTTCTGGTAGCCTAGCTTTAAAAAATTTTTTTTTCCCTTGGCTTTCTGACAGTTAATATCTCCATGCTGACAAACACATAGTAGTAAAATTGTGCATAAAAATAGATAGGTCACCTTGTAAATACTGTCCCATTACATTTATTTGGATTGACTCTGAAGGAGGATACGCAGGATGATGGCTAGTTCCACGTTTCTTCTCTTTACCCAATGTGTTTAGCAAATACACGGACGATGAGGCCAGGAGGTAAAAAGTGATTGAACTTCTGTACTCCTAATATGAACCTAAAATAAATATGTAAATCTTTCTTAGGTCTCGCTGTCTGATACCATGTTTTAGAGCAATTACTCTTAGCTGGGTGGGGCTACCCCTCTAGGAGGCAGATCATAATGGGAAGAGGGTAAAAGAGGGCAGTAACTTGAAAAAAACATATTCTATACTATTATATATTGGAGAAAATGCTTAAATACATTATACTTTCTGTAAAACATAACGTAGAAGACTTTGAAAAATCTTCTTGACTAATGGGGCATGGATTTTGAAATGGTGAGAAATACTCTTTAGACTACGTGGGACCAAATCAGAGAAATGCACCCTTCAGCCGGCATTACTGAAATCATTTTGTTGACTCAAGTTTCCAGTGGCTGGGCTGACTTTGCTGAGTACCTGCAACATGTCAGGCACTGTGGTAGGCTCTTTACATACATAATCTTATTTAATCCTCACAATATTCTTTCAAGGTACACCCAACTCATTATTTCAGTTTTAGATAAGGAAACTGATATTTAAAGAGGAAGTGAATTGCTCAAGGGCAAAACACCCAGTAGGAGGCTGAGTTGTTTTATAGATCTAGCTGCCAAGACAGTGTTCTTTCTAATACATAACACTGCTGTTCTAAACCAAATTACTCCTATTCTTATCACTGATTGTAAGATGATGAGACAATTTATTAAGAGTGCTTCAGGGAAAAACCCACTACATTATATGTACACAAACTGTAAACTACACTAACACAACTATGACATGTATCTATCCATAAAATCACATACCACTTCCTTTTGGGATTCACAAGATTTGGGTCTACACTTTTTTTCAAACCCATAATAAAGATTCTTCCAACTTAAGTGTGGCCGCTGCCAGTGCAAGAATAGCATGGATCATGAGTCTGCTGAATTCTTTCCTAACACCTTCACCACATTAGCACTTGAAGTCAAATGAAAGAATACCAGTGATTTAAACTAATTTTGTTTTTTTCTTAATTGAATTACATATTGCTGGATAGTAAATAGTTTTCTTTCAGAAATTAAGCCAACACCTTAGCTTTGTCAATTCTATAATCTATTAAGTGAAAATGTCAGTGGTTAAATTCTTCCATGTAAAGGTGACCATATCACAACTGCACACACTGCCTGGAAGCAACTATGATTTAACATTAATTATAAGATTCAGGCTGATTTAAGAATATTAATATGTGAAAAATAAACATCTTAGCATAAAAAAATACAATATTTAGTTATTTTACACTTAATCTCCCTCAATCTATCGAAACTTTCTTGATGTAGGTGTAAGCCCACTTCCTTTTGCTTTGGTCTTCTACTGAAATGGAGAACTCTTCCATTAATAGTTGGAGTAAAAAGAATAGCAGATCAGGAGTAAAAACCGTTGAGTTGTATTGTAGCCTTAGCTCTGCAACCAAATAGCTGGGTAATTTAATCACTATTGGCTCAAGTTTCTCCATCAGTAAAATGAAGGTGTATGTTTAATTAATACCTCCTGTATTCGAATTCTCATGAAGGAAACATAAACCCATTCCTATCATTAAAGTTGGAGTAAAATATTATAAAACCCCTTCGAAATATCATTTCTTGCTGTTCTTTCTCCAAGCTAACTGTGAGCCTGGGGGTGAGCCACAGACCTGATCCAGTTGAGTCATCTCTCCAAGGGTTGGAATCGTGTCTATAAATGTTCCACTTCAATGTCAAAATGACCATTAGTGTTGGCTACTGAGATTTCCCTATCTGTAAGCAAACTCCAAAAAGTTGCCACCCACAAAATATTTCTAGTACATGCACTTGCAAAGATACAGGTGACTATATAACATTGTTGAAAATAATTTGATCAGGTCTACATTTCAGATTCTGTTCTATTTTCTTACAGATTAAGTTCATTTTTTCCAACCTCATAAATAACAGACTCTTAAATATTTACCCTCTCTTTCCTTCAGACAACTCTTCCTGAACCACAATCATCATCATCATCACGGTTATCGTTGTTTATTTTCTCAGAGAGACAATCCTATACATAATGCTAAAGTAGAGGAATCTAGCAGGTGTCAAACACTGTAAGTTGGTCCTTAAGAGTTACCATGGAGATAGGAGGCATGCCGCTACGCCCACTGACTTCCCTTTCCTCAACTTCCCAACCCACGGTCTCTCTCTTTTCCCCCACAACATTCCTCCAGTTTGGAGAATCAGTTATTTAGCTAGACGATAAACTAATAGACTAGTCAAAAATAATTATACAGTGGGAATTGTAGAGTATAATTGTAGAGCATAATTCCTATAACTACCCAAGAAATAATTCTTAACTGATTATAAAAGTAACTTAGCTAAAGAACCATGATACAATATTACAATAAAATATTTGCTCCTTTCCCTACTTGGCCACTAGGTGTAGCTAAAGGTCTGTTAAGTCCACCATTGCATTTTTCTCCCGGGCAACTGTTAAGACAGACTACAGGGTCACATGCCTAAAGAAATTGCCCCTCCTCCACTGCTGCTCATGTTATTGAAACATACAATATCCCATGTGACCTATTATAACCTTCAAAATTAAAGACAAGCCGAGGACACTTCGATAACACTCTGCCCAGGCACCATTGCTCACTACACTCTAAAATTACAAATTGACGAAAGGTGTGTCTTTGAGCAATCCTCCACTTTCTTACCCTAATTATCCTCCCTTTTTGAAGTGCTCGCATCCTGCCTTCCATTCACTCAGGTACCAGTGGCTCAATTTTCTGCCCTGCTGGGGACATTTATACTTTGAGAGAAATTCTAGAGAGAGGACAGCTTTAAAACTACAGGAATGTTTTGAGTGGTAAGAATGTGCATCAGTCAGAAAGATATTTGCAGGTCGTTAATCCTTTCCCTACCTTCCTCTGACGCTTAAATCATTCCTCTCTCCTGTTTCTCCTCTTGCCTCTCAAGCCCGTCCAGTTCTATGTCTTTCGTAGGCCCTTTGCTCCTACCTTAAACTTTGGTGGACTGGACTACAGCCAGTTAGCTTGTCTGAAGGCTAGCACATTGGCTGACCAGGAAAATTCCAACAGAGAAACTATAGTCAGATCACAGTGGTGCTTAAACTGAAATTATCTTGATGTGAGCCTGAGATGTCCTTCTGGGGCCGTATATTGTACTTATACTGAAGACCAGAGAAACTAGCTTGCCAAATCAACAGGAGAGTTGGTGTTCCCCAGGCTTCTCCCCTCACCGCACTAGCCAATTCCATGAATCCAGGGGAGTGGAACACCTGCTCAGAAGAAAGCAATACTAAGAGACCATATGACCCCAAATACAGATGGAGAGAGAAGGTACATCTGTCCTTTTAATTCCCTGATTCAGCACCCAGCACCCCCAGCTGTCAGCTACGTATAATTCCTATGAAATATCCCCAGACTTGTCTTTATTTTTTCTATCTTGAGTGAGTTTAAGTTGAACACCTATTTAATCACGCTGTGCTTCTGCATATGTTGTTCCCTGTGCCTGGAAGGTCCTTTTTCATCTTCATCCCATTGTTGACGTGCACTTCAAAATCCATCTCAAGTGTCTTCCTCTCTGAGAGACCTCCCTACATTGTGGCAGATTGGTTAATTCACTAATTTAATAATGTCAACAAGGACTTGGGTTTTTTTCATCTCTCTACTGGGCTATCCTCAGTGCTGGCCTCACCTTAGACTGGTGACAGGTGACATTAGCAGAACTTACATGATGTATGGACCCAACAATGTCCAAAAGAATGGCTGTCTCTTTCTGTGGCTTTCTTTTTTCTTAAAGGGAAAAGAAAACTTCACAGAAGCAACTCCTTCCCTCAGTGTATTGTGTCACATTCCCTTTTGTGAAGCAATCAACGACTGGGATTGGTTTTACCATGGGATGGAATTAACACAACTGACTTAAACTAATCACCCAGGGTGGGGTAGGCCAGCAACTCCATCACTAGAAGAGTTAAAAGCTAAGCTGACCCTTTCTGAGATTTTTGTTTCAAGGCATGGATTTTTTGCTGGAACTGAGAAGCACTATTTTTAAAGTTTTTATATTTTCAAATAAGTCTACTTTAATGTAATAAAGATGTATCGCCAACAAAATTATATTATAAATCACTCAGAGCAGGTTTATTTAATAAAGGTTGAAATGTCTTCTATAAAGTGACATTTGCTAATATAAATAAATATCCTCTTAAAAAGAAATATATAATCATTATGTCTTCATTTCAAAAATTCCCTTGTTAATATGATTAATCAACAATTTCTCTGAACCAAGAAAATCATGTACTGTAGGCAGGTGATTAATCTCAGTGCAAAGTGAAGAGAACCTAGTATTTATGAACAGATTACTGATAGCTCTGTGGTCTATTTCCATGATAAAATGCATTGGTCCATATGCCAAACCCAAAAAAGAATATAAAATTAGTCTGGTAAGATTGAAACGGTGGAGTGGGGGAGGAAAGAGAAATCTACTACATGACATCCTTTGTTCTATCTACTCATGGCTTGCTCTACCCTTCCACAAAATGCCCCTTTCTCCATTCCAGTAATATATGCACATAAGAATTCCCATGATCTTACTTGATGACCATGCTTGTTCAGGGTTGCCCAGATAGACTTAGTTGGTCTAATCATTATAACTTATCCACCTGGCTGCAGCCGACTGGTCCATGGATAACACCTGACTCAATAAAAACCTTTCCCAAGGAGTTTAACAATAGAGAGGTCAAGTTTTAATTTTTTTCTAGTGATGAAACTATAAGCCTGGAAACTGCTGTTAGCCATAGTGCCAGCTGTACTAAAGGAGCTAGTCTGGCAGAGTAAAGACAATATGAAGAGAGAAGCAGAGACAAAAAAGTGATCTACTATCACTCATCTGAGTCCCTGAAGTCTAGTTGCAACTTTGCCTTTCCTGAAGTTTAGCTACATGAGACAATACATTTTCCTGTCCCTGAACTAATCTGAGTTAGATTCAATCACATGAAACAAAATCATCCTGACTAATACCTACTAACATTGACACAAAATTTTTTAAATGTTTCATTGAAATACATGTTTGCGGGAATTTTATTTTATACCTACACTAGTGAGTGACATAAGAATGACCGTTTCCATGAAAAATATGAGGTATATAATGTGTCAGTATTAAATTTCACCTTTTTCCTCCCCAGGTAAAGTTTCTAACATCCTTTGCACCAGTATTACAATGAGCAATGGACACCGTGATGTGCTGCCCAAGCTTCCCTTCAGGACTGAAGAACTTATTCCCTCAGTTGCCGGGAATGCTGCCAGCAGATGGCCCACAGCTCTTTCAGAATTCCTGGTCACCTTGCCCAAGATCATTCCCTTTTCCCAGGCAGCCTGCCTCGAATGACTCGGATAAAGGCATGGCTCTCTGACCCCAACTCAGAACAACTGTGAAAGGCCATCCTAGCTTCAGAGCATCCCATGGGGTGAGCTGAGGACTGTACCCAGGCTGCATCGCAGCCCATCTTCTCTTCAGCCCAATCTGCTTCCTACCCCTTGCTTCCATAGACATTGCTTCCAACAGCATCCCCCAGCCACTTCCCAGTGTGGAGGTGCTAATCTCCAACTCAGAGGCCATCCCCTAAGAAACCCAACCTGCAAGGCAGTGCTTTTCAACAATTATCAAACCATAAAAATATTATGTGGTTTTAAGAAAAACCCAATAACTAATGGCTTCTTAAATTTTCCTAGCACTCTGCTAAGCATTATGATAGAGGACAGAATAAAAGTATAAGGCATATCTCCTACCCTTAAGGAACTCACTGTCTCACTGGAGACATGCAACTGAAGCAGTCATCTTCCTATAGCTCAGCAATGCCCTCAAATGAAGAAAACTAAAAGGAAGCCAAAATTGGCATATAGGGTATGATTCATAAATATTCATTCAATGAGTAAATGAGCGAGTGAATGAATAGGAAGGGATAGGGGAACTGAGATAGACCATGAAATTTATTTGAGGCCAAGCCACATTTACCACTGTCATTTTTCTTTTATTCATTAACCCACTTTACCATCTTCTACGTTTCATATCAAAATATAGACTAATCGACCAAAGCAAAAATATAAGATCCTATTAGGAATTCTGCTTTGGTCTAGAAAGTTCTTAGGGAAAAAAGTTCTTAGGGAAAAAAGCTTGTCCTTAGGGAAAGCTTGTCCTTAGGGAAAAAAGCTTGTCCTTTTCCCATGTGCCAGAATCTAATCTCTCACACACTGTGAATGGCCAATGTGGACCAACCACATTCCCATTTCACAAATAATCTATGGAGAAAGAAGGCTTTTCTACAGTCAGTAACGATCATCTCAACACTGACAATCTTACATCAATCTTACAAAGACATCAACCTTACCTTATTTGATCCTCACATCATCCTGGGAGGTAGGAAGAGTAAATATCATTGTGTCCCTCTTTCACAGATGGAGAAACTGAAGTCCAGAGGTCCTACATGTTAGAGGTGGGATTAAAATGAAATCTTCTGACTACCACAGCATCCCTACAAACTCTTCAGTTTTACAGACTATTCATGGGGCTCTGTCTCTTAATGCTCCCAAGTGAGAGTTATGGCTTCTGTTAGTAATAAGAGAATCTATATATTTAGTTCTAGCAGCACAATTAGTTTTGGACTCAGTAAAAGTCAATCAAGCTTAATCAAGCAGAATTTGTATCATTGCATGTATTACTCAGAAATAATGCATTTGAATATAAGCCTTGAATTAGAAAGCGAGAAGTTTGTCCAATTAATTATACTCATATTTGAACAGATAAATATGTATTGCATTCTAGATAATAAAATCTTTAACTACTATCTAGGATACTATTTACAATTACACAATTCCTCAAGTGATAAAAACTAGATTCTATCAGAAACGCCTTTCCTTTTCTACTCAGCTATACAGCATAACGTTCTATTCTTAACCGCGATACACTTATTTTACATGTCTACTCTGGCAGATCCCTTGCAGAGCAGAAGTGGGGGCAGGGGTGAAAACTGATGGGAAAAGAAATTGTGCTGCCAGCTCCTGCGATGCACCTTCAACTAACAGCAGCTTGCTATTTTCTCTACATGTTTGCAGCCAGCATATGGCAAAAATATCAGTTCACTTTCTCTTCCCTTCATGAGTAAACTGAGGTCATCTCTTGTGCAGACATTATTCTGGAAGGATTACTCTGTAGGATGATTTGATTTCCTATTCTCTTGTCTACTTTTGTTTCCACCTATAGTTACATCACACTGATTCTCAGGAATAATGTCTTACTCAGCTCCATTCCATCTGCTCATGTATATAATGAAGATTCAATTTCTAAAGTGTTCTATTCCTGAATCTCAGTCTCATCCCAGCAGCCTCATTTATGGACTATATGACCTTGGCCAAGACAATTATGTCCTTACTGGCTTTATCTTCCTCCTTTAGACGAAAGGGAAAATTATAACTGTCCTGCTTATTAATGTGTTTTGAAAGATCACAGGGGATCCCTGGAATGTATGGATTTGATGTTCGTGGTTATGCATTTACATGTAATTCCTGAAAGTCCTTGACGTAGAGAGTAGATTGTCATTTTGAATTAGCGGATGTTTAAGGACAGCACCCGAGATAGTCACTCAGCTGGTGCCTGAGCTCCTGGACTGTCCAATAACTGTATCTTCTTCAGGCTTTGTGGTTCCCTTCTTATAGGCAAAAATTCACATTGAGCAATAAAAACTTTGTTTTTTTGTTAAACACGGACCCCTCAAAGCAAGCCATCTACAGGTGCTGTTGGAAAAACTGCAAAGAAAGTAAAGAGGGCTAAGAAAGTGATAATTACTAGTGAGAAAAAATAAGTTTTGAATACATTAAAGAGTGGAATGTTGAATTTGGCAGTGACTAGTGACTCTGTTTTGCAAATGATTCTGCCATATTTATTCAATGTGGAGGGAAGAAAAAGTGATTAAAGAAACTATTTCAGTAAGTACTTTAGCCAGTGCAAATATGGAAATTTCTGGGGAAAAAAACCCGACATGTTAAAATAGTTTTGTAACTTGAAGGATTCCAGATGAGTTCAGATGCATCTCTCTCGAACATTACGAACCTACTACAGGGGACTTCCCTGGTGGTGCAGTGGTTAAGAATCCGCCTGCCAATGCAGGGGACATGGGTTTCAGCCCTAGTCCTGGAAGATCCCACATGCTGTGGAGCAACTAAGCGCGTGTGCCACAACTAATGAGCCTGCACTCTAGAGCCTGCGAGCCACAACTACTGAGCCTGCGTGCCACAACTACTGAAGCCCACATGCCTAGAGCCCGTGCTCTGCAATAAGAGAAGCCACTGCAATGAGAAGCCCACACACCGCAATGAAGAGTAGCTCCCGCTCGCTGCAACTAGAAAAAGCCCATGCACAACAATGAAGACCCAACACAGCCAAAAATATAATTAATTAATTATTTTTTTTAAAAAAGGACCTGCTATAAACGGCAGTGTGGAAATGCTGGGCATGTTGTTATTGGCCTACCCAATGAGATACTGTCCCATGCAATGAGTGCTGATCACATAAAAGTTACTTTCAAATTCTTTTTTGACTGCTACATAAAAAGACAAGAACATTTTAAACCCCCCAAGAGCTCACAGGAGAATATTAAGCAGATTAGATGTTTCCTGTGTTTGCTTAAAACTACTATTTTAAAGGTGGCCCTATGATTGTATAAATGCTCCAACCTTTTAAATTATCTGTTTTCCTTCTATGAATCTCTTCTAAGAAAGTAGTCCAAAATATGGAGAAACATTTATGCATCACAATATTTGTTGCAGCATTTTATGTAGTGAAAACCTTTTGGAAATAATCTAAATGTCTACTTACAAGGGATGGTTCAGTAAATCATGGTTTAGACATGAAAGGAACATTATGTAGTCATTGGAAATGATGCATTAACAGACTTTAATGCAAAGTAGAAATGCTGTGACAAAATTTTAAGAAATTCAGAATAAAAATCCATTTTACTGTTTGAGCTCAACCTGATAAAGATATGTGTTGGTAAAAGTCTGATAATGAATATGCCAAAATACAGTAGTTTTTGAACACTGGAATTTAGAGTTCTTTATATTTGATGTATGTACTTTTCAGTTTTTCTATAATGTACATATATTACATTTACAGTCGGGGAAAAAAAGAAAAATTTAAATAATCTATCCTTTTAAAAATGAACAATATTATCTGCAGGAATGATGTGTCATGAATAAATGAGACACTACCGCAAAGTCAGAAACTAGAATAGTTGTTGACAATCTATGGGTATGTAAATGTCTCCCAGCTTGCCGTTTGCCACTTATGAAATCAGACTGTCTATAACTTTTGAATGTTTCTATAGCTAGTAAAACAGAAATTACTGACAATTATCAAGAAAAAAACCTTCCAGATGCCTATTATTATCCCAAGTAGTTATTTATTTATAAATGTCTGACTAACTAAATACTAGGTACTGAGTATGCCAAAGGCTGGGGAAACAAGACAGAATAAGTAATGCAGAGTTTACAGTCTAACGGGAGAGACAAATGTGAAGCAAATAATTATTTAACCTGAAGCCAGAAAGATTAATGGGTGTTAGCGAAACCAAGTTGAGGGCTGAGTCAGTGCCCTTGGAATTGGGGAGAGCCATGTGACTAATTCTGTCCACTAAAACATGAGCAGGAGTGACATCAGCATTTCCAGGCTAAAGCAGGCTCTCCTTCCCTGACCTTTAACTGAGGAGGCCATGTGTTTAGAGGGTACAGGCCTCAATCACTGAGTCACCACATGGATAGCAGTGGCTCTGGAGGGTCACCTGGGCACACAGCAGACTTTGCATTGATAAGAAATAAATCTTTACTGTGTTCAACTGCAGAGAATGTGGGATTATTTATTTCTAGTATAACCCAACCTATCCTGTCTTAAACAGGGAGTTTAAAGGTCAAAAGTGTGACTGAATCAAGTAAATATACTTTGTTTAGAGAAGGGATGTACATCTAGAAATGAGTGTTAATGACATCCACTGTGTCTGGTATCATTATAACATGGCCCCCGTGGGGACGCTTTCACCAGTGTTATAAGCTGGTGCTCACTCTCCCGTTCTCAAATCTCCCCATGACATGCGTCTGGAACATGTTTTTCCCAGCCCAGTTTGTTTAATTTCTGGTCAGTCCTCCCCAGTTGAGGTTATGTTTGAAGTATACTTCACAGTAGACTGCCACCAATCTCTGACTAGTTCCACAACTCTTTCTTCGAAGATGCCTCTATTCAATGTAAAACTTGCATGTTAATACCCAGCATGAAGTTCTTTTGGTTCACTTTTCTCAAATCCTGTCATCAAATATATTTTTCATGCACAAAACAAACAACACAAAGAGAAGTCACAGAAAAGAAAACTACCATGTTGTAACACACAGACAACTCAACTCAGAATGGTGTTCTGGGGAGCATTTGGGGTGTGCCACACAAGTGTGCACTGCCATGAATGCAGATTACACTCTGCTGAGCTAGTCATCACTGTCTAAACATACGGTAATGGCTAACATTACGCAGGGCTCACCTGTGTTAACAGGTCCGAACCAGAACAGCCACGTCCACCAGTCACACAAAATTGAGATCTGGAAGAACTACCTCCAATTCCAACTTCACAATGTCTTTGGACTCGCATAACATTTCTTTCTTCATTCAGAACTTCAGGTCACTTGTATCAACCCTCAGTTTAAGAAATCAACAACGATCCACAGATTTTTCCCACGTGTGATATTCTAAAACCAAATAATGAACAATAAAAACTGTGCTGTCGGGCTTCCCTGGTGGCGCAGTGGTTGGGAGTCCACCTGCCGATGCAGGGGACACGGGTTTGTGCCCCGGTCCGGGAGGATCCCACATCCCGCGGAGCGGCTGGGCCCGTGAGCCGTGGCCGCTAGGCCTGAGCGTCCGGAGCCTGTGCTCCGCAACGGGAGGGGCCGCAGCAGTGAGGGGCCCGCGTACCACAAAAACAACAAAAAAAACAACTGTGCAGTCATTTCTCCTAATGAGATGCCATTTCAAAATGGAAATTTTCTCCCTTGTTTCTATAAGTTTATAAAGTTCATTTGTTTATATTGTAACAGGTTTCTTTATTTGAAGAGGAGGCTCTCCACATTTTGGAGGACCTACTAAGCTTCAGCTCTGACCTTCCTGCCACAAACCAGGACCCATGAGCCTGACAACTTGTGTGTGCATTCCTCAAGGCCCTGTGGGTCTCTTCTGCTTGAGGTTCCTGGCCTATGGTGGAGAGGTGAACCATATACCAGGTCGAAAATACAATTTCACTTAAGCTTTCAACCCTGAATTTCTTTTTCTCTTTCCTGAGAAAATTATATTTTACTTATTTATGTATTGAACTTTCTGATCAGACTTGTTTCGCTAAAAATTCTCGGTAATACTGTGTTCTCTACCTAACCTCATCTTTATCTTATTCTGTCTTCTCATAAACATTTGTCAGTAAGAGGGAAAACAACATCGAATGATCAACAGATAGAGTTCCAGTAAGTCTAAGTCCATGACAAAAATCAGCTCCAAGGACTTCTGCTAATGACCAAGATGGAATAACAGGAGCTAGATTTACCCTCTTGTCTGAACAACCAAAACGAATGGACAAAATATATGAAACAATAGATTTCCAGATACTGGGCATCAGGCCGTGAAGAACACTGGTCACTGAGAAACGGGAAACAAAGTGAATCCCATGATTGCCTCAGCTTACAGCTTTGAGAGAGTTTTCAGGCCCCAGACAGCATAGAAAAAGAGTCCTGGAGAAGCCTGGCTGACTCTCTGAGTTGAGGAGATAGAGCTAAGAGTCTGAGGAAAATAAGGAGGCTAGAGTTCACAGGACAGAGTATTGGTGATTGCTGCTGGGAAAGAACCACCCAAAAGGATTAGAGCTAACAATAGATGGTGCTCACCCAGGACTGGGAACAGTGCCTATTCCCACTAGCCAGAGAAAAACATCATATTAAGTACAGAGAGCAAAGATAAGGATGATGGCGTATTTCTTATAAGAAAAATGCAAGTGAGAAAACAGTGAAGCAATATCTTAAACTACAAAAATCTGCCAACCTAGAATTCTATACCAAGTAAAATGTCTTTTAAGCACTAAGGTGAAATAAAGACTCTTTAAGATGTACAAAGGCTGAAAAAAAATTCATCACCAACAGACCTGCTCTATAAGAAATGTTAAAGGAAGTTCTTCGGGCAAACACGAGAGGAAAAAAGGGGAAAAAAGAAACATGGAACAAATAGAAAAATGGCAAAATGATAGACTTAAACCTAACTATGTCAATAATCACTTAAATATTAACTGCTAAAACATCCCAGTTAAAAGGCAGAGACTGTCAAATTAGATTCTTTAAATGAAAGGCCCAACTATATGATACCTATCTATCTATCTAGTGCATGCGTGTGCATGTACTGGGTTGGCCAAAAAGTTCTTTGGGGTTTTTCTGTAAGATGTTATGGAAGACCTGAACGCACTTTTTGGTCAACCCATACTTACATTTATAATGAAATAAAAGGAGAGAAAAATAGGTACCATATTAACCCTAATTAAAAGAAAGTTGAAGTGACTGTATTAGTATAAGACACAATAGATTTCAAAGCTAAGAATATTATCAGGAACTTTTTAAAGGTTATTTCATAATAATAAAGGGGCTAACTCATCAAGAAGGCATTAAATATCTAAATTTATGTACCCAATAACAAAATACATAAAGTATAAACTGATAGAACTACAGGAGTAGTAGATAAATCCATAATAGTTGGAGATTTAAATATTCCATACTCAATAGTTGATAAAACAAATATACAAAACATCTGTAAAGACATAGAAGAATTAACATGATCAACCGACTTAACTGATATTTATAAACCACTCCACCTAACAAAAGCAGAATATGCATTCTCTTTAAGTGTGCATGAAAAATTTACCCAAGGTAGACCATATTCTGGGCTATAAAAAATATCTCAACGTGGGCTTCCCTGGTGGCACAGTGGTTGAGAGTTCGCCTGTCGATGCAGGGGACACGGGTTTGTGCCCCGTTCTGGGAAGATCCCACATGCCACGGGGCGGCTGGGCCCGTGAGTCATGGCCGCTGAGCCTGTGCGTCCGGAGCCTGTGCTCCGCAACGGGAGAGGCCACAACAGTGAGAAGCCCATGTACCGCAAAAAAAAAAAAAAATCAACTGAAGTTCTATTTATTAGTAACAAGCAATCCAAATTTTTAAAAAGCAATACCATTTACAATAGCACCAAAAATGTGAAAGAGGGATAAGTCTGGCAAAAGATGTAAAAGACACAATGAAAACTACAAAACATTGCTGAGAGATAAATAATAGAACTCCTAAACACATGAAAGGATAATATCATGTTCTTGGGTTGGAAGACTCAATATTGTTAAGATGCCAATTCTTCTTAAATTGATCTATAGAGTCAATGCAACTCCTATCAAAATCCCAGCAGGCTTTTTTGTGGAAATTGACAAGTTGATTTTAAAGTTCAAATACAAAGTTTAAAGGAAGTATAAAGGAACCAGAACAGCCAAAACAAGTTTGAAAAAAAGCATGAAGTTGGAAGATTCTCATAACCATATTTTAAGACCTAGTATAAAGCTATAGTAATCAAGATGGCATGTTTTGGCATAAAGACAGACAACTACATTAATGGAACAGAATAGAGTCCAGAGATAGACCTGCAAATATACGGAAAACTGATTTCAACACAGATACAAAGGAGAAAGTATAATCTTCTCAACAAATATGCTGAAATAATTGGATACCCATATACAAAAATATGAACTTTGACCCATATATCTCACCATATACAAAAATTAACTCGCGACTTCCCTGGTGGCACGGTGGTTAAGAATCCACCTGCCAATGCAGGGGACATGGGTTCGATCCCTGATCCAGGAAGATCTCACATGCCGCGGAGCAACTAAGTCCATGCGCCACAACTACTGAGCCTGCGCTCTAGAGCCCACGAGCCACAACTACTGAGCCCATGTGCCTGGAGCTCATGCTCCACAACAAGAGGAGACACCTCAATGAGAAGCCCACATACCACAACAAAGTGTAGACCCTGCTCGCCGCAACTAGAGAAAGCCTGCACGCAGCAATGAAGACCCAAAAAATATTAAAAATATTTTTATATTTTTAATATAAAAATATTAAATTAAATTTTAAAAAATTTAAAAATTAAAAAGATAATAAATTAACCCTAATGGGATCATAGATCTAAATGTAAATCTTAACAAGCGTGTGACTTCTAGAAGAAAACAGAGCAAAATATTTGCGACCTTAGGTTAGGCAAAATTTCTTAGCCATAACTACAAAAGTGCAATATTTCTTTAAAAAATAGTTAAATTCTGCTCTTTGAAAGACATCAAGTGAATGAGAAGCCACAGACTGAGAAAAAATATTTGCAAATCGTATATCTGAAAAAGAACCTGCATTCAGGTTATATAAAGAACTCTAACAACCCAATATAAAAATGGGCAAAAGACGTGACTGAACAGACATGTCACCAGAAAAACCCAAAAACCCAAAACAACAACAACCAAAAATACACATGGTAAGTAAGCACAAAGGATGTTCAATATCATTAGTCATTAGGAAAATGCAAATTAAAACCGCAATGAGATACCACCGCACACCTAATAAAGTGGCTAAAATTAAAAACATCGACCATACAAGTGTTGGTGAGTATATGGAGGAATTAGAACTCTCATACACTGCTGATGAAAATATGAAGTGGTACAAACACTTTGGAAAACAGTTTGGCAGTTCCTTAAAAAGCTGAACATATATACCTAACAGATGATGCAACTCTTCCACACTTAGATATTTACTCAATGGAAAACAAAGCATATGTCCGCATAAAGACTGGTACATGAATGTGCACAGCAGCTGATTTGTAATAACAAAAACCTGGAAAACACTCCAATGTCGAAGCACAGGTGATGGATAAACAACTGGTGGTATACCCAAGTAATAAAATACACATCAACGATTAAAAACAAATGAACTACTGACACACAACAACACGGATGAATCTCAAAATATTCATGTTGAATGAACGACTCCAGAGAGAAAAGAATACATACTATATTCCATGTATATTAAGTTCTAGAAAACATCAACTAATCTATAGTTAGAAGAAACAGATCAGAGGTTGCCTGCAGACCCAGTGGTGGAGAGAAACTGAAAAAAAAAGCAGAAAGGAGGTATTACCAAGGGGCATGAGGAACCTTCTGGAAGTGATGGATATTTTCATTATCTTGATTGTGGATTGGTTTATGAGTGTATACACATGTCAAAACTTATCAAATCTCATGCTTTAATTATGTGCATTTTATTGTATGTCAGCTATACCTCCAAAAAGTTGTTAATAAAAATCTTACAAGCTACTGTTCCTCATTGGATGAAATGTACTTTGGGCCACCACCCCAAAACCTTACAAGGCCTATTTTAACTCTTTTCTGTGTTTACAACCCTGAGAGTTTAATTTGGGAAACAAATCTCCACAAACTCTATCTGGCGAGGGCCAAAAATTATCAAGTCTGCTGTCAAAGATAGCCAACCACTGGCTAGGGGCTCAAGATATGAGCTATAGAATCAACACATTAGATTGACCATGATCATTTCTCCAGATGCAGGCCATTCAATCCAAGTTTGCACTTCTGCGAAGCCAGACACCTGCTTCTTATGTGTAGTATCATTGTTTCTCGAATTCTTGCACACATCTCACAAAATGGCACTATTTCACCCAGGGTAATTTGGAATCACAGTGGCCACTTTAGATGAACTCTAGGTATTTCCCAAATTGTCCATCTTAGAGTCATCTTAGAGCAAATGGGCAGTCAATTTCCTAATGTCAAATGTACTGTCTTTTTTGATTGGTATAGAGAAGCTTCTAAGCAAAATTCATTCTGATTCTACAATAGTTTTAATTATAAGGAAAGTACCAAAAAAAACCATAGCTTATTACAGTCTCTCTTTTGATCTAGAGGCAAAGACCTACCTTGCCTCAAGGCTATAGCAGTCACTGCCAAATTCACAGTGCCTGCTGCTGGCACAGTTTCAGGCTCTTTCTTGGAGTTAATGCTACACAGTTTTGGCACTTCAACTGGCTTACATCCTCTAAGATAGTAAGTAAAACTATTTGTAATTTACTTTGTAAATTACTAGCTATTGTTCTAACACTATACCTTGCTGCTTCCTTTCTCAGATGAGGGAAACAGGCACACAACCTGGGGTTACATAATCCACAACACCTCCCTAAAGTTAGACGCCACTTAAGCAAAACTGAAATTTAAGGAAAGAAGTCTAAAATCAATGAGTTTACTTTGAAGTGATATTTTTTAAATCCTGACTTGATGAGGTTTATTCTGAATTAGCAAAATTAAATTTTTCATTACCAGGTAGAAATCAACATTTATAATAGAAAGCAAATTTGGTTATAAAAAAATTTTTAAGTTCAATTTTATGCACAATTAGGTCACAGATAAATTACATCCACTAAAAAGCACTAATTCCTAGTAGGAGGAGGAACCAGGCTCTGGATGATCTCACTCAGACAATGACGGAATGAATGGTACAAGCTCCTAGACAGACTTTCAAACTAGAATTTCAAATAATTCCACTGCAAGGATAAAGGAGGTTATGGTACAAACTGGTTGAAGGCTTTGGGACAGAAATGGGAATTTAAGCCAGAATTCACACCTAAGTTTATTTGCATCTAAACCCAGGCTCTCTTTCTTTCTCTGAAGAGGTAGCCCAGGGTTAGAAATCCAACTCACCAGCTTGGTGTCTGGGCATCATTGCCTCTTATGTAAGAGAGGAGATTGCAGTGATCTTGAAGTACGAGATAGCGTCTGTAAATCTCTGACATTACACATTGCATTTAAAGTTATAACTACTTATTAAGCAGAATGCCAGGTGATACGTGAAGAACCTGAGGAGCCACCAAAAAAAGAGCCTTTCATACCGAATGATCAGCTTTCTGGCCAAGGAGAATTTGCATCCAAATTGGCAGGAAAGAGGCAGCAGGATTTCTGAACTGCCTATACATGACTAGCTGGAAGTCAGAGGAAAGAGTCTTTATACCTGCTTATCCAGCTCCTGTCTACAGTGTGTCATTCCCCACCTAAGGCTCGAAGGTGCTTTGTTCGGACCAGTTCTGAATGCCTACAGAGCTAACGGCCCCACCTTCTGGAGACTATCACTTCACCGACCTCTGCTGGGAAACAAACTAATAGACCTTCCCATGAAGAATATTTCTGGATACTAAATTTATGCATTTTCCTCTGTAGTCTGATCTAATTCTTTTTTTATATTCACCAGTGTTCAATGATTTCCCTTTGATTTATTCTTGTTTTTTACCTTGACTCATGCTTTCAGGCCATTTCACTTACCATCCAGCTTCCCTCCCCTCCATCTCCCCCACAGCCAAAACAAACAAACAAACAAAAACTCTTCAAAAAAGAGTTTTTGGAGTATGCTTCTAAGTAACAGCCTCACTCGAATGTTAGGGCCTCTAAGATTATAAAATCAATACAAATATTTTTCTTTTGAGACAGATTTCATCATTGCATCAGTGAAAGAAATATAAGGTGGTGTTGGATGTTGATTTTTTGAAGATGAAGATGCCTGGGGAGAGGTCTATTTGATGGAAGATGAGTCACATTTGGCAAAGGTTTAAGTGAAACAGCGAGTTTGATAAATCTGTCCAAGGTTTAAGAATATTCAGACACCTTTTCTTCCCAGGAAAATCCCCCACAGATCTCTTCAGGAACAAAAGCTTCTCTACAATGGTTCTAAATGATTCAGACATAACTTCCTGCATATGCCACCGAAGGGATTTCTTTACTTTTAGTAAGACCATTAGCCAGCTTGCCAAATTCTTCAGTATAACAAAATTATAGGCCGTTTCCCTCTTGGGCATGCTGAAATGGTGAAAATTGCCCGGAGAAAACTGAAACCCTGATAATTGATTTTCTTGCTGTTTTCAAAAGACCCAAACCTTTCTACGATTAAATTGAAACTTTTCAGGACAAACACAATCAAAACCATAGGGAATACCTCTCTACATTCTTAGAACAGTTTCACAGCTAAAACCTATACATGACATTTCTTCAGACACAGATTTAGAATTCAGTTATTCTTCTAAAATAGAACTCTTCTTTCTGGGTTTATGCAGAATCAGCTGATTTAACTGTGTTATTCAATTTGTCCTTGGTATCTGGGGTCCGAGAATTAAAGACAGAAAAATAACTGGTAAATATTGTCTGTAAAACAAATGCTTCATGTCACAAACTTGATACCGAAAAATAAATCTCTCTCCCCATCAGTGAACTGCTTCAGACAGAGACTGTTGGCAAAGTGGCCAAAATGTGAGACCTTTAGTTTTCTCATAAAATATAATTCTAAATGATTAGACAGTGCTGTCAATGTAAACATGTGGTGTATATACTTCTAAATCAAGATGCTTTGTGGTTGTCCGCAAGTTACAGATTGGGTTGCCCAATACCATTGTCAGATGATATGTGAAAAAACATGTTAAAGCGTTGAAGGAACATTTTACATATGAAAGTTTTCACTACAGAAACACTGGATGACCTTTTCCAGGATAACCGTACTCCACAAGAATATTTGGGCTATTAAGAGAAGCCTGAATTAGCAAAATTAAATTTTTCATTACCAGGTAGAAATTAACATGTATAATAGATTTCACTCATTAATTTCCTGAACATGATACAATATTTAACCTCTCAATGAATTTGTATGCTCTTCATTCCTAAAGACCTAGATCAGAAAAAGGGGTTCATAAAGAGGCTTTCAAGGCCACTGACCTCGAGCTCTGGCCAGCTCTGCCACCGGAACATCCATGTTCTAACTTAAAGTGGATATTTGTTCTTTTGCCGAGAGCATTCACTCCCCCTCATGGTGGGAACACTATCCCAGTTTTCCTGTGAGTGAGCCGTCTCATCCCCTCTCCACGTGTGTGGGAAAACTCTCTCCACTTTACTCAGGAGTGGGGCCTAGGCCGAACTGCTTGTTTTGCTACTATCCCCCCACCCTACCCCTCACCACTCCTATCAGCAGTGACTGGCTGAAGGATGGGCTGGGCACAGCAACCCAGTCTGGGCCACAGAGAGAGTGTGTGTGGATCCCTAGAATTATGAGGAAGGTACAGGAAGCAATTCTCTCTCTGAAGAATTTTAAAGTAGAGTAATATAAATCTGAATCTGTTGTAAGCCACAGAATAGAGCCTACAAATGGCATCATTTGAGCACAAAATCTAGCAGTACCTAAAATTAGCTCCATTTCATCAAAAGGAACATCAAATACTAAGAGTTCAATCTTCAAATATTTGCAATAAAAAAATCCTAATTGGCATTGGAGCTTCTCCACTGTTCAAGAAACAACATGTTCATTTTGCATCTTAATTAAATCATTATTCAAGACATGTTTTCAAAGGGAACTTTCATTAATCTGAGAGAAAATGACACAACTTAAAAACATAAGTAGCTATATATGTAACTTATAAATTATGTATATAGTTATCAATTTTACAGTTAAATTGGAATGTATTAAATTCAAATATTTAATCTACACTTTCCTTAAAAATATCATGAAGGGTCCTGAATACAGCCAACAGGATCAATAATAAGTATAGATTTAGGGACGTAGTTACCCCTGCTATGGCTTTCACAAGAGCATCTTGAAAGCACAAATTCTAATTCTTACTAACTGAGCTACTTCACTCAGCTTTACAGGCTTATAACAACCTCTCCTCATTCTATAGCTCCAAGAACTTTTCCCGGTCAATACTTTATTTGAACAAACATTTATAGCTGTATGATGAGAGCTACTCAGTCACCTCAAAAAGAATGGAGACTCAAAAGACAAGCTTTTGTTTACAGAATCCTTTAGAAACTATCCTGAGTGACAAGACTCACTCTTTTTTTTTTTTTTTTTTGCGGTACGCGGGCCTCTCACCGTTGTGGCCTCTCCCGTGGCGGAGCACAGGCTCCGGACGCGCAGGCTCAGCGGCCATGGCTCACGGGCCCAGCCCCTCCGCTGCATGTGGGAACTTCCCGGAACAGGGCACGAACCCGTGTCCCCTGCATCGGCAGGCGGACTCTCAACCACTGCGCCACCAGGGAAGCCCTTTTTTGCTTCATTTTAGGGCTCTATTATCATAAGTGATATTTGCGAAGGCCATATTGACCACTGCTTGTCTCTTTTCTAAATAAACTTTATCTTTCTTTTAGATTAGTTCATCGAAAAGCAACAAACGTATACTATCTTAACTCCTTACTGAAAAGTCTTTACAAAATTTTAACATTATCATCTCAGTATCTGTCAAAGGTTGACATAAAAAATGGTCATTCTTAGACCTTTTTGAATCTTCTACAAAATAATATTGAAAGGTACTGCCCACTGTGTTATCAATTGCTCCTCTGTATGGATCCAAGCAAGGAATTTCTCTTGGAAGATAATTCCTGCCTGGAACACAATGTTGGGAATACTGTTTAGTTTTGTTTTGTTCTGACTGAATACATGTTTCTTTTATAATATCTAAAAGGACCTCTAGAATCCATTATGTTTCCTTTCTGGTTTCGTCTACCAGGAAAC
The DNA here is from genome assembly GCF_963455315.2 of Globicephala melas. NCBI lineage: Eukaryota > Metazoa > Chordata > Mammalia > Artiodactyla > Delphinidae > Globicephala > Globicephala melas. The sequence continues at coordinate 64,307,086 of NC_083327.1, read as the reverse complement.
TAAAAAATATATATATATTGCTAAATTTATATTAAATCATATATCTATTATATTACATTAATGATACAATGTTAGATTTCTGTGGAAATAAATTTTTCTCCTTAAAAAATTCTGACCATTCTTTTAAACTTCATATCAATTGCTTTGTCTGATATCTGGGAAATGTCAGTAATATGAAAGTAGACTCAAATCCTATTTAGAAGTAAGGGTAAAATAATGTATTTAAAATATATGTTACCTTCCTAAGTTACACACAGTTAAATTAAAGTTGAAAGAAAGTTATGTATAAGGACTTTTTGATACTAAAGCCAAAAGCACTGTGGAGATGTAGAGTACTGTGGAGGTTCATAAACCATAAAAACATTGGTTTAAGCTTTTTCCTCAAAAAAAAAAAAGATAAAGAAACACAACTTTCAATTAAGTGGTGATTAATAGCAAGTGAGGTAACCTGAAATGAAATGCCACATGTCTTTTGATATTGGTAATCTAAATTTTGTTCTAACTTATTCATTGATTAATTTACACTGTATATATACACTGCCATCTGGGAAAAAATGGTTTCCCTCTCTCAGAGAAATTCAATCCTTTTAACACACATAGAGCTGCAAGAGAGGAAGAGGATACTGCAACCATTCAGTCATTTATTCATTCTTTCAACAAATATTTACTGAGCACCCACTGTGTACTAGGCATTACATTTTCAACCCTATTCTTGTGGAACCTACAACCAAATGGAGGAGACAGTCATTAAACAGACAAAACAAAATTGTTAGATAAATATATCATAACAAAATGATAAGTGCTATGCAGAATTCAAAAACAAAGTGTGAAGAGGAAGAAAAAAGGTAAGATCAGGGGACTGGGGAAAACAATACTGAGGAAATGACATTTATGCTGGATGCTGCAAGAACAGTAAGAGTTAGCCAAGTCTAGGAGGGCGAGAGGGAAAACATTCCTAACAGAGGAAAAAGGGTATGAAAGGGCCAGAGGCAAGGAAATGCCCAGCACATGTGAGGAACTGAAAGACCAGTATGGCTTCAGCTTGAAGAGTGAGGCGAAAAGTGGCAGAAACTTGGTACGGAAATGAACATCTGTTTAAACCGTCAGATCACTCAAACAAATCTAACAATGGGGCGAGAGAGCAATAGATATGGTGGACAGATTGCCCTTAGACTCTCACTCTCAACTGAATTAGAGGTTAATATATGTGCATATGGTACTGATTTTTAATAAAGTGAATTTTTCAAAAAGAGACCAGAAATACATGACCACTTGCTGCTAACTGATGCTGAGCTGTTCTCTCATTAGTTAACAAATATTTATTGTACTAGGGCTGGATGTACAAAGGTGAATGTAATAGATACCTCTCTTGCCCTCATGCAGCCTGCAGTCTAGGAAAGATAGAAATAAACAAGCAGGCAAACACCTGGGACTTTTACATAGGTCAGCAGTGGTAGAGACGGCCATTCCATGGAGGAAGGAGAGGAGAAAGCAGTGGTTAACAATGGCCACAATCATGTGGATGAAGCAGTTGTGAAGACTGGACAGGAGTCCAAGGCTCCAGTGGGCAAAGGAAATATTCCCCAGCCAAGAGACGTGGACTGACAGGTATGGGGGAGAGGCTACTTTGGTGTCACCAGGTCAGCACTGCCAAGGGCAAATCTCTCCTAGTTCTTGACTATATATGATGCTTCACTTTATTTCCTTCATCAGATGGAAATACTACTGACTTAGAGAATCATGCAGCTTAGAGTTTGGGGTCCTTTTAAGACAAAAATTTATGGTTTTTAACTATAATATAAAATGCTTTACAATTAAATGTCAAATTATTTGACTCTGTGTGTTTGTATTTGAGGGAAATTGTGGTTATAAGCAGGCATAAAAATGAACACCCCTGAAAGAATGAGGAAGTAACTATTGCAGTTAGTACACTGTTTCGGTCTCTGACCACAGAGGCAGAGGCTAGAAACAAACTTGATTTACAAAGTAAATATAATTTCTACAGTTGGGTTCAGCCTGTTGTTTTCTTAAAGGAAATATATTTTAGTTTGCACTGTGAAAAACACGAATTAGCATTTTTCAGAACATTAAGAATCAAACACGGTTATCATAAAAGCATAGAAAAAAAGGAACTAATTTTATCTTCCAGCCATAGATGATGTTCAGAATCAAAATGACATGTTACTAATGCTCAGATATCAAATTTGTGGGGCTCTTCTCTTACCCACATATTTCTCCATATCTGTCTCTATTTCAGCAGAAGACAAGACTCCAGCAATGGTTCATCCATGTGATGGGAATATTAATATTCCAGAATTTTCTCTGTGTCACCTGATCAGGAACAACAGCCTCTTAATACTTCCTGACTGTAAAATATGGGCATACATTTGAACTGAAGTCAGGATTTTATTTTTTTCAAAAGAAGTCCTAATCTTTTTTTAAAAAATGTTTTATATTCAAATTTGAGCAATTTTTGTAGAAATTTTCCTTCCAGAAACAGTGGTCAGGGGAGGAGAAATTTCCCCTCTTTCCTCTCTTAGTTCTTTTGGCTGGCAATTAAAATGACATAAGGCAGATTGACAGGAGGAAATCAAATTTATTACATGTGCACGGGGAGTCCACATAAGTATGAAAAATTCCAGAGACAGCAAAGCAGGGTGAGGTACATACATTCTGAACTAAGGAGAAGGGGGCAGGGGTCTGAGGTTTCAAGAGGAAGTAGGGTCATTCACAGGAAGATAAAAACAGTTCATGTTTGGTAAACAAATGTTTGCTGGGCCATCCAAAGACAATGGGACACAGAGAGGACTTGGATCAAATGGGCTCAGCTAGGTTCCTCCCTGTTCACCACACCTAATCTTTACTGTAGTTATGCAAGGTGATAGCTCCTTCCTGGGACAGGCCTCCTGTCTTACATTCTTGTAGGCAGTTAGGGGGAAGTTCAAAGGTTCTTCCTGAGTCTTTTGGGCTTTGCTTGTTTTCTGCTCAAAATAATCCACATGCCAGAGTGGCACATCTTGAGGCGGCCTGCCCTGAGCCCTACCACAATAATAAAAGAAGCAAGGCATTTTATAACTGTGGTCCTGAACTAGTCACAGTACAAAAATAAAAATACACTGAATACACTCCTCAAAACAGAGGCTACTCTCTGTCCCTTGAGCTAGGAAGGAAGCTGAAGGCCAACCTACTAAAAACTTTGGGCCGGAATTTCCAAAAACAAAGCCAAGCTCATGCATTAAGGCTGCATGTTTAACATCAGATGCCAGGATAAGGCGATGGAAGATGGGGACTATAAATCAATGTCAGTATCCTAAAGTGCTTTGCAAGGTCAAAAGTGGAGTTGTAAGACTTAAATAAACAGTAACTTGAATAGAACCCATTTGTATGGAGATGACAGTGGAGGGTGGCTTCCATTTACCTCCTATGCCCTGGGGGCATATTTTGGTTTATGGGACCCTTTCCAAACCCTACAGGCACCAGACTAGACATAGGGTGGGCACAGACCAGAGTAATCCATGCACTATCCCCTGTTGAAAACCAGAGCTGGATCAATTTTGGGAATCAGAGGCTGACTGAGTTAGAAGTGGGGGATGGAGCAGACTGAAAGGAAGCCCTGAGGTAGACTAAGGCCCTTGCAAATTGAAGAGGAAACAGAAATTATGAGTAAGCAGCGGAAGTTGGTAAGTAAGCCTAGAGAGGAAAATTGAGCAGATGTGCAGAGAAAAGATGTGCCTCATGATTCTTGGTGACTTTCCTGTTCATCCCCAGCTCAAGTGTACATGTGTCCTTATTATCATATAAGTAGGTTAAAAAGTAAACACTTTTTCCTCGGATCACTATAATAATCTCTAGAGGTTCCTTGCAAACGAAGAGGCTCTAGTCACACAACAATCCAAATCCCTACTTCATCTTGTGCTGACCAAAAAGGTCAACACTGAGAAAATTATTTTGTGTGTTTAAGTGAAGGAAAATCATAGTCACTGACCCAAAATGAAGCTTCTTAAAGAAAAGACAACTGAAATTACTCCTGATCTCTCACAGAAATCCTGGCTTAGCATTTGAAAATGAAGAGGAGATAAAGGGACCTAGGGAAATGACATCAAAAAAAAAGTTTCTGATTGTCCCAAGAGTCTCTGTCTTGGGACACGCACTGTTCAATGAGCAAATGTTTATGGAGGATTCAGCAGGGGAAAACCTGACAAAAATTCCTGCCCCCATGGAGCACACAGAGAAGAGGAGAAGATGTAGAAAAAACAAAGTAAAACATCCATTATGTTAGATGAGTTCTAAAGAGTAAACAAAGCAAACAACAGAGATATAAAGCTGGGCGTGGGGCACATTGCTATACAGAAGTGTGTGCAGAAAAAATAAAAATTATTCGTAATCACCAACAATAAAGAAATAACTCCTAGTTGCAGAGTGACGTATTTCCTCAAATTTTTCACTTTGTATGTGTATATACACAAAAGCGCTCACATATATACAAATATCATTCTACAAGGACAATTTTTAACTCATCTCTCCCCATGACCTTATATTATGAGCATGTCCCCATGTCCTTAAGAACTTCAAAATATCCCAATTCATAAATATGTAATAATTTTATTTTTCTCCTGTGGGTATTTCAGTTGTTTTCAATTTCTGGTATTATTATAAGTCTGCAATGAACATTCTTTTGGGTGTAAATATCTGCATCCTCTGATTATTTTACTCAGGATAAATTATTAGAAGCAAAAATACTAAGTACTGGGGAATGAATATCTCTAAAGCCTTTCCTTCATTTTGCCATATTGACCTCCAGAAATCTTGATCAATTTTTCCTTACTGCATCAGGAAAGCATTGTTAATAAATTTTCATGGACAATATTATATGAAGGGAACCATACTCCATTCAATATACAGCTTACACAGAGTATATCTAGCTTTGGGCCACTATCTTTAGAGTATCTTTCCCTTCATTTCCTGTTCTTACTTGGAGTGCTTCTGCATTACCCTGTCCTTGATCCATCATTGTACTTTGGAGTAGGAGGCAGATATCTTGTCATTCAGTTCATAGGTTTCCAGATTAAGAAGAGCCACACTTGGACTTGATGTAGAGACCCCTGTGAACCATCCCCTAATGAAGAGACAATCCTACAGCACTCAGACTTACTGGAGTTTGAATTTGATATCATGACTGGCGGGACCTGGGGGATGTCACCCTCAGAAAGGAGCTGAGTGTATTTGGCATGCAGGAAGGAAAGTGGCCTGAATTTAATTACCAGAGAGGTGAACTATGGCGATTATTTGTGCCTGTGGTGGATTTGTACTTCTCCTGGAAGTTAAGCTCATATGACTGGTTTTGGTCAATGAGATGTGGGTAGAAGTGATGGTTCCTTCACTGGCTACAGTTACCCAGAGAAACAAACTCCTGTCTTCCTTTTTAGAAAGTGGTGCTTCCTGAGATCTGCCACTTGTGTCTTCCATCTGTTTGTTCCATGGCATATTCTCCATCTCCCTCAGTAATTATTCCTATTTATTCTCAGTCCTACTCACTCAGAGTAGTGCTTTCTCCTTTAGAAATGAATGTTGATGGTAATTTCTAATATCTTCCACAATTGGCCCTCTTCACGCTACTCATTCTTCCCTATAAACTCAGTACTTCATCAAGGATTCCCGTGAAGATTTCGCTGATCTCAATTGCTTTTGACCATACTTTCATAGAACATGGAGTTTGTAGGATTTCTTTGTTTCTTAAAGATTCATTTTCCTTTCTGACTATATAGTTATAATGTGTTTTTAAATTATTATTTTAAAGATTATTATACAGTTAAATTGAACTTGGGGGGTATGTAAAATTCCATATTCCACAAAGGTTAGCACATATTTACGTAACTACCACCTCAATCAACATACAGAACAGTTCCATCGCCCCCCAAAATTTCCCCTGTGCTATCTTTTTATAGTCACACCCTCCCTACCCTTAACTTCTAGTCTGTTCTCTGTCACCACAGTTTTGTCATTTAGAGACTGTCATATCATTGGAATCACACAGTCTATAAATTTTGAGACTGAATTCTTTCATGCAGCATAACACCTTGAGACTCACCTAAGTGGTTGCATGTTTAACAGTTGGTTCCTTTTTATTGCTGAGTAGTATTCCATTCTATAGCTGTACCAGAGGTTGTTTATCCATTTATCCACTGAAAGACATTTGAGTTGCTTCCAGTATTTGCCATTATGAAGAATTCTACAAACATTCATGTTCAGGTTTTTATTTTGAATGGGTGTTGAATTTTGTCAAAAGTTGTTCTTTTTTTGTATCAATTGATACAGTTATGTTTATTTTTTACACTATTAATATTGTGGATTACATTCATTGGTTTCCAAATATTGAATCAGCCTTGCTTTCCCAGGCCTCATTGCCTGTGGTGTATTATTCTTTTTATATATTACTGGGTTCAACTTGCTAATATTTTTTGGAGAATTTTTATATCTATATTTATGTGGGATATTGACCCATAGTTTTCTCTTTTTTGGGGGATGGAGTGTTGGTATCAGGGTAATGATGATCTTATAAAATGTATTTGGGAGGTATTCTTTCCTCCTTGATTTTCTGGAAGAGATTACATAGCATTCATTCTATTCCTTTAAATATTCAGTGTAATTTGCCAGTGAAATGATCTGAAACCATAGACTTATTTCTCTGAAGGCCTTAAACCTTAAATTCAGTATCTTTAATAGTTATAGAACTGTACAGGTTATGTACTTCATCTTGGGTGAGTTCTGGCAGTTTCTGAATCTCAAAGAATTCATTCATTTCACCCAAATTGTTCAATTTATGTGCGTGGAGCCTTTTTGTAGTGTTCCCCTTTTATCATTATATGTATATTATATATATATAATATCTGCAGGCCCTGTAGTGACATTTTCTGTTTATAGTTTAATACCACTATGATCAGATGTAGACTGTTTTTGCACTTTCTTTATTGCCCTGTATGATTTTCAGAAGTGGAAACATTTGGAACTTTCTTTTGCATTCTTACTAAAACTAAAATATGGGAAAAACTTTCCTCAGACTTGCAGTGCCTCGTCCCTAACCTAGGTCCAAAGATTTAGATTTTAGGTGACAGAGCAACTGTCACCTAAAATGGAAGGAAACTGAGTTTACTGGCAACACTATTTCTGCAGGACTGAAACTGGTAGGTCATAACAAACTAGCAATAAAGGAGATTGTCTCATTCATTGTGTAAATATTCTTTGTGGTTTCCAGAAATTATTTGGGAGCAGAATCCTAAAGAAAGAGTGCATAAGTACAGAATATCACATTAGATTTCAATATTTTTAAGAAGATTTAATTAAAAAAAAGACATAAAGCACTGTATTTAATAATCACCACAAAGTATACATCAGTTCTCTATTATAGCCATAAGCAAAATATTTATAAAGCTGAAGAAGTTTATTTTTTAATCTGATAATCTTTTTTTTTAATCTGATAATCTTTTGACTTTTTACTCACTTAATTGCCATTTTAGTATGCTGTGTTTTGCTAAGCCTTTCTAAATTTGCCCATCACTTCCTGTTACAATTGCTTCTCAAATTCTGCAAATGGCCCTTATTGTCATTCATTAGTTAATGTGAAGTACTCTTCCAAAGGATTTATTTCTTCCCATGTTGCTCCTTTTAAAAAGGAGAAAAGTAAGCTAATAAATCCTGAACAAAGCTGCACTTTCTTAAACCCCCCAAAAAGTTAACTACCTTCTGTGAATTCATCATTTTAGTCTATTCATTTATATAAATTAATATTTGAGGGTATCTCTACATCAATCAATTTTACTGGCAAAACTCTCAGATCTTTTTTTTTTTTTTTTGCCGTACGAGGGCCTCTCTGTTGTGGCCTCTCCCGTTGCAGAGCACAGGCTCCAGATGTGCAGGCTCAGTAGCCATGGCTCACGGGCCCAGCCGCTCTGCGGCATGTGGGATCTTCCTGGACCGGGGCACGAACCTGTGTCCCTTGCATTGGCAGGCGGACTCTCAACCACTGCGCCACCAGGGAAGCCCTCAGATTTTGTTTTTAAAAAATGTCTTTATTAAACTCTCATTTTTGAAGGATATTTTCACTGCTTATAGAATTCTGAGTTGGCAGGTTTTTTCTTAGAGCATGTCAAAAATATCATTCCATTGTCATCCAACTTTCATCTTTTTTTTTCTCCTCAGAGCTGATGTGTTTTATCCTCTGGATGCTTTCATGATTTTCTCTTTGACTTTAATCTTAAGCGGTGCCTAGGTATGCTTTGGTCTTATAGAAATTCTTGAATCTCTGGCTTGATGTCTTGTATCAGTTTTGGAAAATTCTCAGATAATATCTCTTCAATTATTGCTTATCCCCATTCTCTCCCTCTTCTCCTTCTGGGGCTCCAATTACACATATGCAAGAACTACTCTCACCATTTGCCATATATATCTTGTTCTCTTTTGTACTTTTCATCCTTTTTATTTCATACTTTCTACTTAGCAGTTCAGTAATACTCTGCTGTCTAATCTACTGTTAAATTCATTTGATGAAATCTTTTGATAATTGTGTTTATCAACTCCTGAATTCCCATGGACCGTGTTTATAGGTTCCAGTCCTCCGGCAAAATTCTCTTTAATCTATTTTCTTAAATATATTAATCACAACCATTTAAAAGCATCTAATAACTCCAATACATAGATCACCCTAGGGTCTGTTTTTATTGCTTCTTCTCTTTGTTTTTGGCCATTCTGTCCTGTCTCTCAGGATGCCTGACAATTTTTTATTGAATGCCAGGCATGTGTGATGAATTATAAGGGCTCTGGATGATATCTTTCTTTACAGAGGTTGTTGGTTTTTTATTGTTGTTGTTGTTTGTTTTGTTTTTTCTGTAAGACAGAGGAGTTATAGATCACTTTGATCCAATCAGATATAAGATGATTAAACTCCAGGAGGTCTTTGGAAATATCTGAATCCAGTTTTTCTATTTCTTAAACATTGTGAAACTGCCTAACCTTCTAGTTAGCATCTTAGCTTCCACTTTCTGCTTTGTTGCTTATATTCTCACTGTGTGTGTCTTATCAAATACACTTACGGGGAAAACAACTGTAGAATATCAAGCTTACTTATCTGCAATTCCCTTTTCTCCAGGGTCTTGACCCCTAAAGTCTTAGCTACTTTTGTCATACTGAGCTCCAAATTCTGCCTACCCAACTTTGTGAGCCTACCAAAAGTTCTGAGACTTTTCTTTCTGCTTATCTTCACACCTGTGCCACTTTCTTATTGGAAACTGGCTTCACAGGATAATCAATAAAGAACATCAGGTTTACATCAATGTCTTGCTCTTGTTTCTAGGGTTTTATCCTGTTAATCCTAACAGGTTGTCAGTTGTTCTTTGATGCCTCCAAATGCTATTTGGCTTTTTTTGTTTTTAATAAATTTTACTATCTTTTTTTTTTTTTTTTTTTGCGGTACGCGGGCCTCTCACTGCCGCGGCCTCTCCCGTTGCGGAGCACAGGCTCCAGACGCGCAGGCTCAGCGGCCATGGCTCACGGGCCCAGCCACTCCGCGGCATGTGGGATCTTCCCGGACTGCGGCATGAACCCATGTCCCCTGCATTGGCAGGCGGACTCGCAACCACCGCGCCACCAGGGAAGCCCTTTACTATCTTTTTTTAATTGTTCTTGTCAGGGGAAAGGAGTCGATCTGATATAAACTACTCTGCCTAATAAGATTTTTACATTATTCTCTATATTCTTACTAAACATATTTTCTCCCTGTCATTTTTCACTTACTATTTCAACTGAAAGAGATTTTACTATTAATTATATAACGTAGCTTTTTAATTTCTTTCCATTTATTTAAGCCTATAGACTTATATACTGTTTCTTTTTAATCTCTAAACTTCATCTCATAATCCAAATTCTCTGTAAAGTTTCCGTGTCTAAAATAGTACACCCATTATTATCCTTATGATTAAATGACTTATTTCTAAAGTTACAAGAAAGGTATTATGACTTTTAAAAAACTGGCCCACAGATATTTTATTCATGTTGGTATAAATTCTTTTCTTCTATTGTTTATTTTATTTCCATAAAGAATTTCAAATTCCCTTGCCTAGATATCCATCCTTGCTTTTCCCAGTTTTTAATAATATATTCTACTTAAAGAGAATTTGAAACTTAAATTTTTCTGGGATGCTATAAATATTCTACTTCTATGAAATTTGTATTCAAATAATTGTTTCTTTATTACTTCATTCAAATGAGTAATAATCTCAATAAGAGGTATGACAAATAAGTACATGGATGCAGGTGTCATGCAAAGAATGCAAAGACTGTGAATTTTACTCATAATTTACTCTTTCATGCCAGTAATATGTTAAAAAAAATAAAAACTAAAAAAATTACTTTGTATTGTTCCAGGTAAAGTTGAAAAGTTTGAAGTCCCATTTTGAAGGGAAAAAATTCTTATAAATTAATACTACGGCTTCCTGCCACACAGATGTCTTAAAAAATAAGCTTCCAGTTCTGTTTCTATCAGAAATTTACCCTCCCAGCATAAAACTTCCCCATGTCAAACTCTCCTCGGTTGTTTCTGAAAGCACCACTGAGCTCCTTCTCGCATGTGCGCCACAGCTGATCCAGCATGTGGTTCTTTGGGCCCAAACTCCTGGTCAAGGTACACTTTCCTTTCGTCTCTCCTGATCCATGTTCTGAGATCACCATGATGCAGAAGCAGCTACACGCCTTGGATGATGGCCTTTGCTAACACCCAACCAGCCTAGGAGACAGACCCTTCCCTCTCCATGATGCAGCCATGTTCAGACAGCAGCATTTAACAAAACTACCGTAGTTTCTCTGATACAAGATACCAAATGGAAGGGTCTCTTATAAATGCTACCCTCACAGTTCAGTCTCAACTTGCTTTCATGGTCTCCATGGGTGTCCCCAGCCAGCCTGAACAGAGTAAGGGTACGGCTATTCTAACCCCAGGAATGCTCTGCATGTAACTGTGCCTACGGGTCCAGGATCACTTAAGATGAGAAAGAAAGATTGTTTACCTTTCCTCAAGTTTAAGGTCCTAAGATTAGCTCCTCTAGCTCAAGGAGGACTGAAGAAATGTCTCCTTCACAGGAAGTCTAGTCCTCGACCACAGGAGTGTGTTGCATCGCAACCCCAAGAGAACAATGGCACCAGAACAGAACAATGCAGTAATAGCCATCCCAGATTCTGTCTTAACTCCTGGTGACATTTAGGACACAAATAGTCCCATCCGGGTGGAGCTGTAGCAAATCCAGTCCTGTCCTCTTTGACTGTTTTTCCTCCAGCCTGAGGTCAAGATTCTTTCTGGAGGGCCTTCCTTCAGTGCTCTCCAGTTCAGTGCATCCCATGCAAAAAAAAAGGCTAACCGCCACAAATTACTTGTGGAAGAGCATTTGCAGTTTCACAAGGTCATGCAAAAGGTTTGTCAGCAGCAGATTCTAAATTCATTACCCTAGACACCCCACAAAAATTCAGAGTCTCAGAGGCATGGTCCGGGCTTGAATACACCATGCACTTTGTATCACTAGACAGAGCATTCAGCAACAATGTCCTCTGCAGAAAGATCCACCCACAGATGCTTGATTTTCATTTGTATGACTCGATTATCCATTCTAGAGGCTTTATGCAAAATAAAAGAATGGTACGGCCCAGAGATAAGCTGTGCCTCTAATTTAGCAAGCAGAAATGCTGGCTACTTTTTAAGAAGTTTCTTCAGCTTCTACCATGCAAAGTTTCAAAATGCAGCTGGGCCACCTCGTCAACCCGTGTTCCCAATGACACAAGATGCAGGGAAGGCAGAAAGAATACATGGCTGGCTCTGCTCCTCTGGACTTAGCTCTTGACCAACTTATTTAAATCATGATTCCATCAGTTATTACATATCAGTACTCATGTCACCAACATTTCCAATCAGGCCCCAACGAGGGTCCTCCTGCCCAGTGTCACTTGAGCCAGTAGAACGAGACTGAGTTTGGTTCAGAAGCAAAGCAAAGCTTTCTTCCTTGAGCAAAGAAGGAAGAGCAGAGCATGCTCTAGCATATATGCTCTCCAGGACAGGCGCGGGCAGGGCCGCATTATAGGGTTCTCCTCAGCGGGGAGGGGGCAGAGTTCTCCTGGGGTTGGTGCAGGCACGTTGATCACACTCCAGATGACCGCAGGGCCGGTTGCAGCATCTCTGCACACAACTTGCCGCTGCCATCTTGAATTGAGGTGTCCTGGGGGGGAGGGGCTTCTGCACACGGCCCGCTGATCTGACAGGTCTGCGCAGCCCTTCGGCACTAGGAACTCTGGCCTGAAGTGGCGGGTGCAAGACCTCCGCATACAGCACCCTATGAGCAAGTGAAACTAGACTAAGCACGGAGGAAACGAAAAAGGTTAGACGTTTTATTACCCAGATTTTATTTTTATTTCCCGGGAATGTTAATGGGCCTTGCTGATGACACTTACAAAGGTAATAAGACTTGACGATGTCTGGAAGTGAAACAGAATGACATTTTAGTTTCCAGTGCAATGGTAATAAAATTTACCCAAAAAGGAGATATAAATGTCCCATTTAATAATTAAAACTCTTCTTCATTAGGTAGCTGGGTGGCCGGATCTTGGTCTGAAGACTTCATAATTAGGAGGAGAGATAGAATGGCCATTCTCAAACTGCCAGAAATTTACATCTGAGAGGTTGAATTGCAGGGGTAGGAATTTGTAGTTAGAATGGACACCTTCCGTTTGGGGAGGAACACTTTGATGAGCATTTCAAAGTCAAGAACCTATTCATTTCCCTTCAGATATCTCTGATCTCAGTGGCTGGAGGAACCCAGAGGCAAGTGCTTCAGCCTGAGACACTGAGTATTCTGTTTAATAATGTTAAAGATTATCTCACAGGAAGCAGCACATCTCCAATGAAGGATTTTTTACTCCAAATTGACTGTCACTTTCTGGGTCTGAAAAGAAACAAGGTTGGGGGAGGAAGGCGAAGGGGAAGGCTGAACCCAGCATAGGGATCCTAGGGGCACACCTGCCCTTCCTCTGCCTGCACCCTCTGCCCTGGGGCTTTGAATGGCCAGTTCTGTCTGGTCATTTGAGTTTCAGCTCAGATGTCACCTCCGCAAAGAAGGACTTCTTCAACCTCCCTGTGCATGGCAGCTTCTAAGATGGCTTCTCACTGTTACAGTCTTCAAGGAAGGAAAGGAAATTATTTTCAAACGCTTCACTAAAGAAAAAAAATTTACCACAGTTTAAAAATCTTCTCCCTCTTTTGTACACAGGAACGTCATTTTTTATCAGAACCATTCTTAGAAATGTATGGCTCCAAGCAAAATTTCAAGAAGGAATTCCCCTATTGTTTGTTAGGTCAAAATCCAAACCAAACAAACAAACAAAACCGATTTAACTCTTCCCACCTCCTAAGCGTTATAAACGTTGTAACCAAAGAAACTAGCCAGAACTATAGCACCACTTCTGTTTTCAATTTGCTTGCTAGGGCATTTTTGTATTTTCACCCACGCTGTTTAGATCCTTTAAGGAATCAGTGATGAGTTCTAATTTACTAAGAAGTGTGTAATTTGGGCAAGAAGCAGTATTAACTGCTTTCTTTGTACAAGGCAACAGAGTAAGCACCTTTTTGGAGGGGGTTAGTGAAGAGAAATAGACCTTTAAAGAGCTTATAATACAACTGGGAAGGGAACAAGGAGGAAAAGAAATCACCATTTAATGTGCATCTGCGAAGCCCTGTGATGTGTACTTTGTGTACTGTACTGCTTTGAGATCCTGTTGCAAATGATAGAAACTGATTCTGGGACACTTAAAACAGAAAGGAAATTTACAGTTAGCTTACTAAATCTAAGAAATAATGGGGAATCAGGTTTGGGAAATGATAAAGAATCAAGGAAATCTAAACAGAAGAGACTTGGCTTAGAAATACTCTGATTAAGGTTATGCCGCTAAAATCTCTTGCAGTAATACCAGGACTGCTGGAAACTCTCCATCCCACTGGACACTTACCACTACCCCAGAAAATAATCTTTGTTCCCTGCATCACTGCATCACTCCCCAGATTCAAAGTTCCAGTTGGGAGTGTGTTTGGACAAGTTTGTGTCATGTGCTCACTCCTAGCTGTCGCGAAGGAAATGGTCCCCTTTACCTTACTACAGGTACACAGAACCCTGCCCCCAAACAAACTTGATTCACTGATGAATGAGGTTTGAAATGGACAGATTTGGATGTTGGGCAGCCAACAGAATAGCAAGTGTTCACAGCTGTCTACCACTTTGGTTTCCTAATATCTATATGCACCACTCATCCTTTATGTTAAAACAAACTTTACATGTCAAAATAAATCCTCCTTCCTAAGATAATACAATGCTTGGCAAAAGCTTGGAATGTAAAATTTTTAATGGCAGAACCACCATTCCAAAATGTCAAAATAAGTTGGAATAATGAGCCCAACCTATCAGTTTAATAGAGAAACAAGTTAAATCCTTAGGTTCAAAATAGCAATTTAGTTCAAAATACACAAATACAGAACTGGAAAATAATATTTAAAACATATCACATTAAAAACAACCAAAACAAAACACGGGGATTTGAGTTGACTGCAAGTATGGTGAGAGTAAGGCTGCCAGGCAGATGATGACATTTTGACTACAATGATGTGCAGTGCCCAGAAGAAAGGCAGCAAGGGTTCCCTGCTCTCTGCTTCAGTCAGGCCATAAGGTTCTCATTTCTGGACCTTCAAGACAATAGGTAGGAGAAACACAGACAAATTAAAAGAGGAAAACCCGGTGCAGGAAAGGTCTGGAGACTGTGTCATATGAGGAACAGCGGAAGAAAGCAGGAGTTGTTAGATAAAAGGGATACGGTTTTCAGACATTTTAAGGGTTGCCATGCGGAAGTGGTTTGAAATTTATGATCCATCGCTCCACATAACAAATGCTTAGTCAGGGTCTGACAGGAAAACTGTCTCCATGCCTAAACCATGTGGCATTCAAGCATAGTTGCCGGCAGGCAGACCTTTGTACAGCACATCCTTTCACAGAGAATGTCAAGGGCCGTGTCTCTGGAGCATCCCTGAAGTTTGACCCTTCCCATCTGTAAACATGACCTGGACTAAACATCAAAAACATCAGAGAAATGTTTTCCTCTATTTCCACTACATTCTGAAATGGCTATCAGAAGGAGCCTTCAAAGTGGGGGCAGCTCAGCAGTACTGAAATGAGACAGACTTTCCTCTGATCTCTTTGGAAGAAGATACTGCAAGAACCAAATCTGTCTACAACCTTAAGGACTTTATTTACTCATAAAACTCTACTGAGCACTGACTCTGGGCCCGTCACTGTGTTGAGAACACTTAGATAAAAGACACCATCTTTGTTCCCAAGGAACTCACAGTCTAGTGGTGATATGGGTAAATAGATCACTGTAATGAAACTCAATGAAACGTTATAATCATGAATATTTTTCTAGGTAGATCTTATAGTTCCCTACTTGACACTAATATTAATAAATCATTTTGATTCTTTAAGTTTTCCATACTTAATTCTAAATGTTCTGAGGATTAACAGATGCATATTTATTACGAAAGATATCTCCCTTCCTAATTAACTGAGGTTATTTACTATTTAGAGACAGACGGAGGATACAGATAATTCCCAACACCGGAGGATACATGTTCCCAAGAGTTGAAGATACATGCAAACTCTACTAATAGTTATTATGTTAATATTCCATAACTCTGATCAAGGTTATCATCCAGTCCACTTTCCTGGATTTACAGTATCTAATAACTCTCTCATCTACCTATAGGAACCTATAACTGCTATACAGAATGATCCATTTGGTGTGTTTGGGATTTTTAAACTACGTAAATATGTCTTTGACTCTAAAAACTTATAAGCGGATAACAACATAAAACATATAGATGCCTTTCCACTTAATCTTTTTCATAATTGAAATTTTTGTTCCATAATCAGCCCACAGATGTTATGAAACTATTTGTAAATAATTCTTAATACTGAAAAATTTTTAATTCATGAGTTATAATCCATAGCAAATTTCCAATGATTTTCTATCTTAAAATTTGCAGACAAATTGTTCTTAAATAGAGGATTTCAAATACCAATATTTTAAAATAATGATAAGCTGTTAGACCTAATTTCCCTCCAACTTGTAATTTAATACATATACACCACATGCTCAAAAATGTCCAATCTTTCTCAACACATTATTAAAGTAATAAGGAAAACTGGACTACCAGTATCAGAGATGTCACAGTTCTAATGGAAGAGCTAAGGACAGGAGGCAAGCATTCATGGGAACAATTCTACTTTTAAAAATGGGTAAAAAAGGTAAGTCATTTAAAATATTTGTCATGTGAATGCATGATTATGACTTCAAATTGCTATTTAGTTACATTTCATATTGTAGGCTATTAAAACTGCACTTCTGCAGCCCATCGAATGCTAAGTTGACAAAGAAAACAGTATTCACTTTTTTAACAATGGTTTGCACTAAGAAAAAAAGAAAACAAAACAAACCCACCTACCTAAATATGTTAAAAAGAAAAACATAGAGTAAGAAGTGAGATTCTTCCCTTTCAAACGTCCTCCCAGAGCTACCAAATATTTGCATTTATAAATGAATTGATACAAATGTTTACCTTGAGATTAACAAAAAGAGAAACACATGAGGATCACCGGTGAGACTTGGTTTACACAGCTGGACTTGGTTTCTTTTTCACTTGCTTCATCAGAGACCAGACTGACTTCATGTTTAGCCACTCTGCTTTCTGCAGGAGTCTCCTGTAGTTTCTTCATTAGCCACCTCAGGCTTTTCTCTTTTGTTTGCATTTATTTTTATCTGAAGAGCTGTCCTGTCCTGGGCCTTTCCTGGTGTTTTCAACATGCACTTGCAGGCTTGGCTTCTGCTCCTGCGGTTGAATGGACCTCCTTTTTTGCCTTGTGGTAATGTTTGCTTTTTCCACTTACCTAGAACAACATTTGCAGCACTGCATTCTTTCACATTCTTTACATCATTTAAAAACTGATACAAATGAATTGTGGCTACTTCCTGTGGTGTTTTTCTGACTTGTAGGCACAGCATAACAGAATATTCTACTGACAATCCCACCTTGTGTCAGAAAATGCCTCCTGATATATTTAGCATTAGCTAATTTCTATACTCTTTATAGACACAATAAATGAGCCAAGAACACCAAATAAATGACAAGGCTCAGCAGTAATAAATTCTAGTCCCTTCATCTTCTTTCCAAAACTTAATGTAATTTTTTTTTCCATTTGTTCATCATTGGGGAATCACGGCTTTTTAATAGATTAAATGTGTTTAAGTTAACTGGAAGATTTATTATAATTTTTAATGTCACAACTTTGGCCAGCAGTAGCTTCAGTGGCAGATTTTTAGGTAGGTTCCTATGTCTTTTTGGTATGAGTTTATTAATCTTTGAAAGCTTTCTTGCTTTCTGGCACAAGATGATCCAAGCTATCTGGTATATTTCTAAGCCAAGCATAGACTGAGATGTTTCTCCAAGGATCCTTAGTTTCCTTTAGTGAAAAAATACAGAGAGCAAGAACTGGGTGATAGAGTGCAACATGGGGTACCATTGTCCCTAGGTTATTGCAGTATCAAAGGTACAAATTTTTCTTTTAAAGTTTATATCGATATTTCTAATTCTGTTCCAGAATTACAATGTTCCTATGTAATTTGAGGGATTCTATAATTGTAGCACTTTTTCTCTTACACAAGCAAGAATAATTCCTATTTTCCTTACTGAACTAAGAGTTCCAAGATACCCACCCCAAAATCAATATGGATGATAAAGTACTAACGAAAACTCAGTACTTTCTGGGTAGCCGTTTTGTTTTGAGAAGGGATCCCAGGAAGGATGGGATCCTTCCAGCTACTCAGTTATAGGTTCACTCTTCAGCCTTCATTCTCCGTGGCTATGTAGGTACTTGTTCGACAGATAGTTTGCTTCACTTTTTTCAACCGGTTTTTTTTTTTCTTTTTTCTTTTTCTTTTTTTTTTCTTTCTTTTTTTTTTTTCAACTGGTTTTGAGTGAGGTCTTTTGCATCCTCATCACTGCCAGCCCTGCATTGTCAGAAGTAGAAGCTTTGGGTCACTACCCTTCTTGGTTATAATACCGAGTTTTGGAAGAAAGTCCAACAGCTAGTCTAGTTCAGTCTGAAAGGATGGAAAAATTTCCCTATGTGGTCCATTATAACTTACTGCACAATTAAAAGTACAAATTCATTTATCCAAGGGGATGCTGGGCAAATTGATTCTTCCCATTTCTCTTTAATTTCTAGTAATTAAATTAAAATTTAGCTCTCCTAAATTTTGCCCTTATCATAAAACTCTTTAAATGTACCCTGGTCTCTTTCCTAAGCCAAAAGCACTTCCTTGTATATACCACAAAACATTTTCTCATTCCCTTGGCAAACTGATATATCATGGAATGTTGTATTTGTATTAATGAACCTAAGTGATTGTCCCAATGAATACCACTTCCATCCAGCCCGGGCCAGTTCAAAGTGTTTAATTTTCTTCAGGAAGATCAAAGAAAGACCTCACGTGCAAATAACATTACGTGTAAACTCAAGAGTTTTGAAGTTTAGACTAAAAGTCTCTCCTCTGACCCATGATCCAAAATTCATTTATTTTGAATATATCATCTGATAAATTTTCATGTACCAAAAACACATATATCTTTAATTATAGATGACACTGGTGTAGAACTCCAATTTTTCAGTCTTGGACTCCATTTTTCAATCTTCCAGAAACTACTTTAGAATATCAGAAAACAAGCAGAATGCATCAAAATGAGACAGTTCAATAGAAATACTATGTACATTTACATAAGGTAATTGCATATCTTTACTTCAGTTTTTCTGTCACTTATCCTTATAGAGAAAAAACACGACATCACGTTTAATTTACCAGTTCCATTATACAATATAGGTGTGGTTACCCTTTGAAATTTTAACAGGTTTTTAATTTAAAAAACACCAAATTTTGAAATAAATATTATTTAAAAACCCACCAGATTAATTTTTGTTGTTGCTATTTTTCAACCCCTGTTTTTCTATAACTGGGACTTTTACTATTTAGGACAGATTTTCAAACTATCACATTTTCCCCTTCTCAGACTCAGGCCCAAGATTCCGATCTTTTCCATGACCTTATTCTTTTCTTATTTGTACAAAGTTAAATTTCTCTTCTTGAGTTTAAGTCTCTGATATAAAAAAGTATTCATTTAAAACAGCTTAGTTCATATAGTATTTAACTTTATATACATAAATTTATATTGTCATCCTATTTTTTTAGCTAAATATACAAAACACATTCAAGCAAAATATTCCAATTTTACAGATATGCTTCTTACCAATAAAGCCTCATAGTTTCAATTAAGCGTATGGTTTTTGTTTCATTGTTTGCTTGTTGTTGCTTCCCCCCCTCAAAAGATACTCATTCTTTAGATTCTAAGATCTCTGAATTTTACATTTTGAATTTTAAAAACGTTAAATATATTAGTAGCCTGCCAAGTGTGGTTTGTTTTGTCTTGCTTTTCTGTTTCTTGTTTTTCTGTTTTGTTTTTTTAATGCACACACAGTTATTTATGATTATACATATTTAAATATGTACTCTGGGGGGAATTAGTCCATTTTTATCTACACCCTGTGACTCTAAAAGTAAGGTTCAGGCAGTGGAAGTGTTGATTTCTGTGAACAGACTTCTCCTGGCGAGGCCCCTTTTCCCGTTCTGTGTGGGACACTGCAGGACTGCACTTCCTTAGGTGAGGACCCAAACCCATTACTTCTAGGCTGTGCTCTTCTAATCCATGGGGATGTAGTGATCCATCTCAGGGACTTAATCTTATTTCCAGACAATCTATAGAAAACTTCTTTTCACCAATGGGGACCTCATAGGAAGGTAGATTTGGGGCTACGAGTGGAAGTTTACAGCTGGGTTTTCATTACTTTTTAATAATAGTTACATTTTCCCACAAGAAAGTCTTTAAAGAAGTCATCTTTTGCACTTGGTGGCACCATACAGATAGCTGAGAGGATTCCCCTGCATTTTTTCTTCGTGCTTTTAATGACTTTGCAATCTCTCTTGCATATCTGTGGGGAAGGCAGTTAGGAATTTGTCCTTTCAAGGATACCGTGACTGCCTCTGGCCACAGTTCCAGGTTGAGTCTAGGACCATCATACTGCAGAAAACCAGTGGGGCCCACATTTATCTTGTTTGAACAGTGACCCCTGGAGTTAGGCAACATGGCAGCTCTGTCAGGATTCAGCTACGATTTAGGATCATAACTGATAAACAATATTAACTGATTAACATGATTAATTTGGTACAACTCAAATTGATACAGAATGGATTACAAAATGGTTCAAAGATGAATGGAAGAGGTGAGGGCTTCCTTTCCAGTTCCTGAACTTGAATCAAGGCCCGCACATGGTAAATTAATCGAATCTAGGGACAACCAGTCACAAAAGACATTTAGAACAGGAAAGTGTTCTTAAAGACTAGGCAGGCAGATAGACAAACTCAATTAATACTCTGTTTCTAAAATAACAAAGCCTAGGCATCCGTGCAACACAGAGGGAGGTAAGGAGGTGACATAATAAAGAGGATTAAAAAGCAAAGGATCAGAGTTCTAACCATTTGCTCACTCCCTCCTAACCCACTGACCACCTCTGCCTTCTCAGGGTTTCTGTTGTTCCAGATTCTATCAAATTATTGTGGAGAAAAAGACCATACACTCAGAATTTAAAAATAGGTCCATACTCTTTGATAAGAACTGCATTGCAAGAAGGAAGGAAAAGAGTACTCACCGCATCGTAATTAGGTGACCACCACACCCCTGTTTTTTAACACATCAAAATGAAAGGCTTTCCTTTAAACATAATTTCAACTTTAGACCCCTTCTTAGAATTGCTTTGTGATCAACAGCAGAAGTGGAGCCTCATGACACCCAGGTAGGGGAAAGGAGAACTCATGAGCCTTGGAGAAGAAAATCAAAATCAAATCAATCAAAAACTAACACTAGGGGCTTCCCTGGTGGCGCAGTGGTTGAGAATCTGCCTGCTAATGCAGGGGACATCAGTTCGAGCCCTGGTCTGGGAGGATCCCACATGCCGCAGAGCAACTAGGCCCGTGAGTCACAACTACTGAGCCTGCACGTCTGGAGCCTGTGCTCGGCAACAAGAGAGGCCGCGATAGTGAGAGGCCGCGATAGTGAGAGGCCCACGCACGGCGATGAAGAGTAGCCCCCGCTTGCCACAACTAGAGAAAGCCTTCGCACAGAAACGAAGACCCAACACAGCAAAAAAACAAATTAATTAATAAACTCCTAGCCTCAACATCTTAAAAAAAACAAAAAAACAAAAAACTAACACTAAAAGTGTTAGTTACCGAACCTCAAAAAAAAAGCTATTTGAAAGAGATGCCTTTGGCAAACCTTTGAAAGGAGGCACAATGCTCAAATGGCAAAACACCATGGATCTATCATTTTTGGAGAACTGATTCCTTTATTTAACTATTGGCAAGCAGTGCTGTCTTATTAGGAAGGGCTGATTTTTTTTTTTTCATCAAATCTCATCTACCTGAGGATGGATCAGGGTGGCTCTGGACAGGACCTCTGAGTCCAAGGGAGGTGGGAAGATGATCTGTGGGATCCCTTCCCTTGCCAAGATTCTGCAGATGCCACTATAACCATCAAACCCCGGAACAAGGAGGAATGAGAAGAGGGGATGGAGGAAAGAAATACACCTGACAGTCAAGTCCCAGTGCAAAACCACAGGTCCTCAAAGTTGGGAACATCAGCAACTGACATTTCAGTCAGTCTGCATCATTGCCTTCTTGTCATTAATTTTGGTATCTTATGACCAGAGTTCTTTCAAAAGGGATCTATTTCCCAAGTCTCCTGTGGGGAACATGAGCCAGAGGAAGGGGGACACCATGAAGTGACTGTAACCCTGGAGTTCGGGAATTCTGCCCCCAGGGTTATGCTAGAGTAGTCGAATGCCAGCAGGGTTTTCCTGCCAAGCTGCAGCAACAAGCAGACCACTACCCAAAATAGTATCCTAGAACTCGGCTGGATAAACTGTTGGTGACACAGGTTTAGACAGGATGGAGGGGAGAAACATCACCGTGCTTCAGCCATATGGTCTTCCAGCCCCCTTGCCGGCAGGTTAGAACAGTGAAGCCTGTTCTGGAGAATGCCATTGCTGCAGTCCTTGGTGGCCATGAAAACTCAGCTCTACCCTCAGTGCACACATTTCATGTGAACAAGGCAGTACACAGTCCCATGCTCCTGGGTCTCTACTACATTCAGCAATGCAGTAGGGAGGGAGTCTTCAGAGATGAATCCAATATTACTGCGATATGACAGATTTTATTCTGACCTTCCTTGAACAAAATATTGACATGAGCCAAATCTCCCTTGTGGAATGCATGCAGCAAATCTTTTTAATTGAGATTAGAGAATCTGTGTAAAGGAGCTTACTCTAAAATTTATCTGCATTATTTATAAGAAGAAATTCATGATTAAATTGTTATCATGAAAAAATATTTAAGTGTAAATATTTTTACACTTAAGAAGTGGAGTTCTTCTTTCCAAGTGTGGCACCCAATACTTATGCAAATTTCAAATGATTTATTTTATTTGTGAAAGCTACTTCACATTGCCCTTTAACAGAGACAATCCTTGTTTAACTAATTCTCACTTTAAAGTAATAAAACTAAATTCTTTTCATAGGGTGTGAATCATACATTTCACTTCTGGAGACCATCTACACACAGCTAGTACAAATTAAAGAGGTATCACCATAGGAATCGAATATTGTAACTTGCTGCATGGTTTTGTATTCAGACTAATTGAAAATAATCTCTGCTTGACCACAAGCCCACACTTTCTCCTATTCTAGAAACACAAAGGTGATGTCTGCTGAGGAAAACAGAGTGTACAGACTTGCTCCTTACCCCAAGACAAATCTAACCCAGGTCAAGTGTATATATACCATGACCAAGAAATGATAAAATAGATTCTCACACTTAAACTCGATTCTAAACAGCAACAATTTCAAAATGCTATTAGTTCAGAAAATATTAATTCCCATTTCACAGGCTTGTCTTAAATGCATCATTACTGGAATTAGTTAACTTAGTGTTCATTACATAGATCACATTTACTGTGTTAATCTCAGATCAACCGTATAAAATAGTAGTCCCATTTTACAGAGTAAGAAATTAAAGCTGAAGAAATTAAAATAGAGCCTAAGTAAAAGACAGAACTGGAATTCATATGGAGGCTGCCTAATTTGCAGGATTATAGCCATAATTATTATATGATTTCTGCTTCTCTTAAGCCCGTGGTAGAATTCATAAACTCTTATATTTGAAAGAGATCATAAGTGAGTCATTTAATCTAATCCTCCCCCACTGCTCCCACCATGCAGAAATTTCTTCTTCAGAATCTTTAAAAGAAAGAACAACCAGGCTTTATTGGATATTTCCAAAAGTGGAGCTTCTTTCTTTGGAAGATAGTTCATTTCATTGCTGGACTATTAAAATGGTTAAGTAGATCTCCCTGAATCCAAGATGACATTATAAAGATTTTTTTCTGACCTCTTTCTCCTCTAAAACTCACTAGCAAACAAGAACAAGAAACAGAAATAGAAACTCTAACATCAATGAAATCAGAAGAACTGAATCCATAAACCCCAAACCACAATGAATGAGGACTACAACACAAGACATAATGGCAAATGATCCCACAGAAAAAGTGTGCTTGACAGAAACAGGGCTGGATGGCCACAGGAAAGGCAGTGAGAAAGTGAAAAGCAAGCTAATTTGCCTGGTAGACTCTGAAAAGGCTAAAGAATTTCAAGTTAATACTCAGCAAGTGGTGATACTATCAAAAGTAATAGTAAGGCAGGAGACTACAATGGGATCATTTGATGGCTAGTCTTTTGTTTAGTTTCTGTATTTGGTTTTTTAACTAGGAGAACAGTTAAACCGAAGGGTCCCCAACTCCACATCACAAAGTCAAGTAACCTCTCTCCACCTTTTTGGGATACCTGAGGATTGTTCTCTGGAGAAAGTTAACCAAAAAGGTTCTGGACTCAGGGATATGAGGTCCAGAGGAGAACAAGGTGAGAACAAATTATAAAGTGGGAAGGAGGTTAAATACATGAGTCTCCAGATTTAAAAACCCACTAAGCACCCAACACAATCAATGAAAAACGGCCCACATCAAATTTTATTATTGTGAAGCTTCATGATATCAGAGTTAAAGAGTAGATTCTAAGAGGTTCCAGAGAGGAAAAAAGAAATAGATCATACAAAGGACCAGGAATAAAATTTTAAGAAAAAAATCTGAAATGAATAGACAAGGGAATAATGCCTTAAAAACTTTGATAGAGATGTAAAAACGTTTCATCCAAAATTTTTTTTTACATTTTGTAAAAAGGTTTATATCTAACCAATTAATCAAGTAAGTACAAGAGTAGCAAAAAGGCATTTGAGGTGTACAAAGTTTCCCATAAATGCTTTCTCAGGAAGCCAATAGACAATATGTTTCACTAAATGAGGAAGTAAACCAAGAAAGAGGAAGAATGGAAATTAGGAAACATGAGAAAGGTAAAGGGAATTCCCAGGATGACAGCAAAGGAAGTGCTAGGACCACAGCTGTGCAGCAGACCAAGAAAGTTACCAAACTGGACCAGAGCAGGAAGTCAAGGCTCTGAGGGTGTTGGTATGTGGAAGTGATATCTCCAAGAAATATTAGAATGTATAAAATTACCTGATAGATTTGATCTTGGAGGAAATTGCATAGAGAGGTATTTTACAGAGTTCTTGTACAGGTTGGGAAGACAGAGTGTTCTCAATACGAAACAAATAAAAAGAAAAGGTAATCATTAACTCCAGGAAAAACAGAAAATTGCAAAAGAATGGACCTATTATCACAGTGTTCTACCTGATTTAGCACTGAACTTTATTTCAATAATGAAAACATAGATATGAATTAAAAATTGAGATGTAATTTTCTTGAGAAATAAGGAAAGGAAAAGTGGTGTAAATAATTTAAATCTTTACCTATCATTATGGGAAGACAATAGGTAATGTCAAAAACTGATGAGTTGACAGATAGCAATCTAGGCATCTTATTTACAAATGAGGAAGTAAATCACAGAAGCAATATCTGTAATAGTTTAATATTTTTGCCTGGGGAGCTTTGGGGAGCATGGCAAAGTTGGAGGAAGCGATAGTGGGGAGAACAAAGGAATACCGTTTCTCGTGATAAGCTTTTTAGTATCATTTTCAACTATTTTCTTGTAATACTTACATAACAATGTTATTTTCAAAAAATAAATTTATTCCTTACAGTAGCTCCAAGATTGATTTTATATTGGTCTTCCCTGCTGGTGCAGTGGTTGAAAGTCCGCCTGCCGATGCAGGGGACGTGGGTTCGTGCCCCGGTGCGGGAAGATCCCACATGCCGCGGAGCGGCTGGGCCCGTGAGCCATGGCCGATGAGCCTGTGCGTCCGGAGCCTGTGCTCCACAACGGGAGAGGCTACAACAGTGAGAGGCCCGCGTACAGCAAAAAAAAAAAAGATTGATTTTATAATAAAGCACTGAGCTCTACTGATTTGTCTTTTTAGTTGCCTTCTTTGAGCCTCTACCACGTTACAGACAGATTCTTGGGAGCCACTAGTTAGTGTGTTTGTATATTCATTTAATTGTAATTAATATGTACAGGTATACCTCATGTTACTGAGTTTTGCTTTACTGTGCTTCACATATATTGCATTTTTTACAAATTGAAGGTTTGAGGCAACCCTGCATCTAGCAAGTCTATTGGTACCATTTTTTTCTAATAGTATTTGCTCACTTCATGTCTCTGTATCACATTTTGGTAATTCTCCAAATATTTCAAACTTTTTCATTATTATCATATTTCTTATAGCAATCTGTAATTAGTAATCTTTGATGTTATTATTGTAATTTGTTGGAACACCACAAACCACGCTCATATAAGATGTGGAACTTAATGGATAAGTGTTGCTTGTCCACCGACCAGCTGTTTCCCTGTCTCTCCTTCTCCTCAGGCCTCCCTATTCCCTGAGGCATGACAATACTAAAATTAGGCCAAGTAATAACCCTACAATGGCCTCTAAGTAAAAGGAAGAGTCATACATGTCTCACTTTAAATCAAAAGCTAGAAATGACTAGGCTTCGTGAGGAAGCCGTGTTGAAAGCCAAGATAGGCTGAAAGCTAAGTCTCATGCACAAGTTGTGAATGTAAACATTCTTTTTTTTTGTTTTTGCGGTACGCGGGCCTCTCACTGTCGTGGCCTCTCCCGTTGCGGAGCACAGGCTCTGGACGCGCAGGCTCGGCGGCCATGGCTCACGGACCCAGCCGCTTCGCGGCATGTGGGATCTTCCCGGACCGGGGCACGAACCCGTGTCCCCTGCATCGGCAGGCAGACTCCCAATCACTGCACCACCGGGGAAGCCCTGTAAACATTCCTGAAGGAAAGTAAAAGTGCTATTCCAGTGAACACATGAATGATAAGAAAGCAAAACAGCCTTCTCACTGTTAGGGAAAATGTTTTAGTGGTCTGGATAGAAGATCAAACCAGCCACGATATTCCCTTAAGCCAAAGCCTAATCCAGAGCATTAACCCTCTTCAATTCTATGAAGGCTGAGAGAGGTCAGGAAGCTGCAGAAGAGAAGTCTGAATCTAGCGAGGTTGGTTCATGAGGTTTAAGGAAAGAAGCCGTCTCCATCATATAAAAGTATAAGGTGAAGCAGCAAGTCCCTGATATAGAAGCTGCAGCAAGTTATCCAGAAGATCTAGCTAAGATAATTAATGAAGGTGGCAACACTAAACAGATTTTTAGTGTAGACAAAACAGTCTTATATTGGAAGAAGATGCCATCTAGGACTTTCACAGCTAGAGAGGAGGAGTCAATGCTTGGCTTCAAAGCTTCAAAGGACAGGCTGACTCTCTTGTTAGGAAGAGAAGTTGAAACCAATGCTCATTTACCATTCCAAAAATCCTACGGCCCTCAAGAATTATGCTAAATCTACTCTGCCTGTGCTCTATCAGTGGAACAACAAAGCCCGGATGACAGCACATCTATTTACAACATAGTTTACTGAATATTTGAAGCCAACTGTTGAGACCTACTGCCCAGAAAAAAAGACTCCTTTCAAAAGATTACTGTTCATTGACAAAGCACCTGGTCATCCAAGAGCTCTGATGGAGGTGTACTATGAGATTAGTGTTGTTTTCATGACTGCTAACAAAACACCCATTCTTCAGTCCATAGATCAAGGAATTATTTCAACTTTTAAGTCTTATTATTTAAGAAATATATTTTGTAAGGCTATAGCTGCCATAGATAGTGATTTCTCTGATAGATCTGGGTAAAGTAAATTGAAAACTTTCTGGAAAGGATTCACCATTCTAGATACCTTTAAGAACATTCATGATTCATGGGAAGAGGTCAGAATATCAACATTCACTAGAGTTTGGCAGAAGTTGATTCCAGCCCTCATGGATGACTTTGAGGGGTTCAAGACTTCAGTAGAGGAAGTAACTGCAGATGTGAAATAGAATTAGAAGTGGAGTCTGAAGGTGTGACTGAATTGCTGCAATCTCACGGTAAAACCCTTAACATAAGGAGTTGCTTCTTATGTATGAACAAAGAAAGTGTTTTTTTGAGATGGACTCTACTCCTGGTGAAGATGCTGTGAAGACTGTTGAAATGACAGTAAACGATTTAGAATTTTACATAAACTTTGTTCATAAAACAGCAGCAGGGTTGGAGAGGACAGACTCTAATTTTGAAAACTCTACTGTGGGTAAGATGTTATCAAACAGGATTGCATGCTACAGAGAAATCATTTGTGAAAGGAAGAGTTAATCAGTGTGGCAAACTTCACTGTTGTCTTATTTAAGAAATTACCCCAGTGGGCTTCCCTGGTGGCACAGTGGTTGAGAGTCCGCCTGCCGATGCAGGGGACACAGGTTCGTGCCCCGGTCCGGGAAGATCCCACATGCCGCGGAGCGGCTGGGCCCGTGAGCCATGGCACATCCGGAGCCTGTGCTCTGCAACGGGAGAGGCCACAGCGGTGAGAGGCCCGCGTACCGCACAAAAAAAAAAAAAAAAAGAAATTACCCCAGCCACCCCAGCCTTGAGCAGCCACCATCCTGATAAATCAGCAGCCAACACTGAGGCAAAACCCTCTGTCAGCAAAAATATTCCAACTCACTGAAGGCTCAGATGACGGCTAGCATTTTTTATCAAAACAGTATTTTTTAATTAAGCTATGTACACTGGTTTTTTTTAGACATAATGCTATGGCATCCTTAATAGACTACAGTACAGTGTAAACATAACTTTTATATACACTGGGAAACAAAAAAGTTCATGTGACTTTATTTATTGCAATATTAGCTTTATTTTGGTGGTCTGAAACTTAACTCGCAATATATCCAAGGTATGCCTGTGTAAGTCAATTCTGGATTATCTGGGTAGCTGTCATTTCAGTGTTACCATGTATATCGTTCATTTTGTGCCTTCATTATCATGTGTACATCTAGTTAAGTTAGCACCAATTATTTTAATAATTGCAGGAAGATGAGAAAGAGCAATAAATGATGCATTAATATCAAAGGAAGTCCAGTTGAAATTATGGCAGGTCATATGAATGAAACTTATGTAGTAATCTGAATGGACCAAGTGTTGATGAAATTGAGTCATTTCATAAAGCCTATTGTAGAAGAGTGCCAGGAACTCAAAAGGACCAGTAGCCAGTACCATATTCATGTTGCAAGTAGCAATCTGGGCTCAGCAAAATATTATCAGTCACATAAAAGTAATGTTGTTATTCTGAATTGTATTTATTGGTTCTGTAGGGTTTTCTAAATAATATTTTTTAATTGTATCATATAATAACTAAGTATCAGAAGTTTATACCTATTTTTACATCAGTATATATTGGTACAAATAATAATATAATTTGTTTCAGTCATGGTGAGTTCTCTTTCTTCCTTTAAATTAATTTCAACATTAAGTTATTCTGTTAAGAGAATATGTGCATTACTTAAATTTGAGAAGCACTGACTTATTGTTTGTATTTACTGAGAGATCTCTCCGGGCTGGTTTGCTACAATCCAATATGAAATATCACTCACTGTGGCCCTCACCAAGTACTCATTAACTTCGAAGGAAGTACTTTTTCCTCTCACCCATTTTAATTCACCAACTTTATTATCAAATGATGCAGTAAACAGCTTCACTGTCTTCCTCTCTGGAATTTCTTTATCCTGACCTCCACTTACTGGGTACTCATCTATCTATAACCTATGCCTTCCCTGAACTTGGAGAAAGGGGTGAAAAAAAGTTGGAGAGTAGGATTATTTCAGTTTCCTTTTGCTACTATAACAGGTTACCACAAATCTAGTGGCTTATAAACAACACAAATTTCTTCTTTTATAGTTCTGGAGGTCAAAAATCCAAAATGAGTTTCACTGGGCTGAAATCAGGTGTCAGCAGAATTGCGTTCCTTCTGGAGGATCTCAAGAAAAATGTGCTTCCTTGTCTTTCCCAGCTTCTCGGGGGTCCTCACATTTCTTGGCTTGTGTCCCTCCATCACTCTGACCTCTGCTTGGATCATCAAATCTTCTTTTCTGACTCTGACCCTCCTGCTTCCCTCTTTCATTTACAAGGACTCTTGTGATTACAAGGGACCCACCCAAGTAATTCTGGATAGTGTGTCTATCTCAAGATCCTCAACTTGATCACATCTGCAAAGTCTGTTTCACCATGTAACATAGCATATTCACAGGTTCCTGGGACTAGGATGTGGAAGTCTTTCTGGTGGCATGATTCTGCCTAACACAGTGGCTATCAATATGCCCAGCCAGTCCGAAGAGCAGAAACTCTGATGGGGGAACCCAACTTGGAAAAGTGTGGGAACACATTCTCCAGAAAGAGAAGAAAAGGGGAATGGACGTAGGTTAAGAGAAAGAGGCATTATATGGTGAATGAAGAGGAGGTTATTTTTCTGAGGAGGATTAAGGAACAGGTTGAAGGCTTGAGATGGTGGGAAAGACTTGGAAAAGTCACTGTGGAAGGTGGGAAAGCCTGCAACTAAAGAAAAAGCAACTGCTTCCCCAGGGCTTACCTGAGTAAAGGCAGTTACCTGAGTAAGACGTGGTGTCTGAGGTCACGCCAATTAGCATGTACATGAAGATGGCACTAAACCCAGTGCCAAAAGAGCTGTCTAAATTTTTATTTCAAATTTTAGGACAAAACCAAACAATGACATAAGAATTAAAGTGTTTCTACCATCTCCTTTTTGTTATGCCATGTTTCTTCTTTTTCCTTGATTCCTATAAGAAACTTGACACTAATTAAGCTAGCATAAGAAGGTGGTAAAAAAAGAAGATGAATCATAGACCACACTGGAAATAAACCAAGAAATAAGAAAAACTGATCTCTGCCCCGAAGAACAACAATGGTGAAAAACTGCGCTAGCAAAGGGGCTATGTACTGAGAGTTTAAATATTTTTTAAAGGACAAAACATGGAGTCTGATAAGATGTACCAGCTGCTTCTCTTTTCTAAGACATTTGCCCAGGAGACAGCTACTAAAGCTTGAGTGTATTTCTCTCTTGCTGTGTCACAGGATGTTCCTCTCCCCTCCCCACCCCCTCCCTGCTCTCCTGCTGCGTGTGTGTGTGTGTGTTTGGTTTCTCTCTCCCTGGTAAGAACTCAGCCCCCGCCTGTCTCCTGCTGTTGCTGCTGCTTGACTAGCTTGCTGCCTCTTGCCTCTCCTTTCTCTCTCTGCTTAGCACCTTGCCTTCTGGTAAGTATGAAAAACACTCCCCCAAGCCCTGTGAGATGATGTAGGGTGCGGTTTGTGGTGTTCAAAACTTGCAACTTTGAGACTGCCAGTGAACTGTTGAAGAACTTTCCATTGTTTTATTTACAATTAAAATGTGTTGCTCAGGAAGGGATGTGTGTGTGGTAATCTGTTGGGACTGCCAGGACAAGTGAAAAATTCTCTCTCAGAGGAGGCAAAAGATGGGCAATGAAGTTTATAGAAAATAAAACAGAAATAATTCCTTGCTGTAAAACTGATTGATATAGAAAGAGAATTTAAAAGTAACAGAGTTCTTTGTTTTTTTCCTCTTGTGGATTTGTCTTGAGGCTACTTTTAGGAATTGAGTTGTCCTGTGGTTTACAACAACTCAGTTATTCTGTTTTAAAGTAAATGTGGAGCATGAGTTTAAAGGAGATCCATGGACTTAATATTAAAAAAATCAATGATTATGGCCTCTGATGAATGAAGAATAAATCAAATACAAACAAAACGCTTGCATTTAGACTAACCACACTAAAATTCCTATGGACAATCAGTTTTAAATTCATTGCTTTAAAGTTTGGTTTACTTTAGATTTTATTTCATCCTCAGGAGGCTCCCTAACACTTTAAAACCCACATATGGATTTAAACCAATAAATGTTTACTGTTTTCAATTTGATTTAAAAAGTATTCTCTTCCCTTGATTTCCAAAGACGAAGTGCTAAAGGCCAGGGCTCCTTTTAGAAGAGCTTAAAATAACTTCTGGCTGGACAGCAGGTGCCACGTGTCTTTCTCCAAGTTCAGGGGAAGCACAAGTTATATATAGATGTGTGTGCCCAACAAGCAGGGGTCAGGATAAAGAATTCCAGTGATGAAGACAATGAAGCTGTTTACTGCATCGTTTGATAATAAAGATGGTGAATTAAAATAAATGAGAGAAAAAAGTACTTCCTTCAAAGTTAATGAGTATTTGGTGAGGGCCACAGGTAGGTGGCAATGTCTGTACATTGAATTTTCTGTTCTTGTTTGCATTCGAGCATTTGACATTGCCTGCCCTAAGAACCAGAGGAGGAAGCTGCATAGTACATGGAGCAGTATGTTTTAGTTTTCGCTTTCATGCCACCACAACAGCAAAACCTGTGTGTTATTAGGACCCTGTCGTAATTGTATGCTGCTAATTAGCAGCATCACCATTAAATATTATTTACAAATAAAGCGCACCATAACTTAAAGGTCTAAGCCAAAGGTACTGCAACACTAGAAATGGTGATAGCCAGAAACCCTCAGCCCATTCCTCACCCCCTATTTCCAAAGAGCCCATATTACACCTGGATTATTCCCCTAATTCATTCCCTCCCTGCTTTTTAGACATTTCTACTTCTTAAAAAGTATTGTTATCCTAGAGCTCCTTGACTGAGACAAGAAAGTTGCAATCTGTTTTTTTCCTAAAAGAAAGTCAGTTTTTATATCAGAACAAAAAGGTATAGAAACTCAAGGAATTGTTATTATGAGCATCACCATGTTTCCATACAAGTTCATTAGTTAATTTATACCTTTCCTCATTCTCTCTTATTCCAAAAATGAGGCTGGTTTGAACCTCAGAAAATAAAAAGTGTTTTTCTGATTGATAATTACATGTTGCTCATTTGGGAAAAGGAAAATACCAGACAAGCAAGTATCTCCTGTATCCAATATAATAATTCATTTATATTAATGGACTCATACTAATCAATATGGATTAAAATAGAGTTTAGAATGTTATCATTATGAATGATTTTAGTAAGGTCAATGGCTCTTGCATTCAATGTTTTAACTTTGGGGAAAAAAGCACCAATTTAAATTTAAACGTTAAATGTATATATCTATGTATTTATAACGACTGTAAATCTACATAGAATTATATAAGAGAATGGTAACACAAACTGGCTATTCTAAGCAAAATGACAAATATGACCATGAAAAACGGTATCTTGAATTACTCTGTTAACATCAGTAATAGGAGATACTATCGGAATTTAAAGACCAAAACCAAAAATATGCTAATTGTATGACTCGATTTGGAAAGATGCTTCTCACTGTTCCTACTCAACTAATTGCAATATTGACGGTTTGTGGAAGTACATTCATTCTATGTTAGAAACTGTAATTAGTAGGTGCCCATGTGGGAATAGCCTTACCATTTACCTGTAACTGGGTTAACCACATCAACGCTGGCTGTGCTTACCACCAGATACCACTCCCAGTATGGAGACCAATCAGTCTGTACAGCTGTCGGGGGAGCCACAGTCAACACCTGTGGGGGACAGTTCAGTATTGCCCAGTCAAAATGGCCTTGAGAAGCAAGATGATCAGGATTCCTCAACCCCACTCCTAGCACCTGAGGAGGAGGCAGATGTGCAGCCTGAACGGGGAGCCCATGATATCTCTGAAGAACTGAACCGACAACTGGAAGACATCATTAACACGTACGGGTCTGCTGTCAGCACGGCAGGGAAAGAGGGTCCCACCACGGCCAAGGAGCAGCCTGAGAACACAGCACCACCTGACAATGAGGACAGGGCCTGCGAGGAGGCCGCTGAAGAGACGGAGAGAGAACCTCCGGCCTCTGGAGAGCCGCCCACGTCCAAAGAGCCTGTCAGCAATAAAGAGCAAAAACTGGAGAAGAAAATTCTAAAAGGATTAGGCAAGTAGTTACATTCTAATGTATGACTTTTCTTTGAATTATTCCTAAAAAGGGGCACTTCCTCCAATCTTGCTAAGAGCCACATCTCATATCTGGATTTTACCACAATAGCTTCCTTCAGGATCACCAGTACCTTACTGTACATATCCTCAGCCCCTTAGTAGTGTGTTCCATTACTACATATATAAAATATTTTTTAATTTAACAAAGCTCTTCAGAAATGTATTAATTATAGAATGTTGAAAATCTCAGAAAACAATTTTACTCTCATTAGTTCACTGGTTCAGCAAATATTTACTAATGCCTAGTCTTTATGAGGTACACAAAGATAAAAAAGTCTTTGGTTAAGGAGCTCTAGGTCTGGAGAGAAAAATAAACATGTACACTAATTGTTATATAGGATAAGTGCTACAACAGGCACAGGAAAATTGTTAGGAGAGCACGGAGGATTGGTAACACCAAAAATGGCTGTGAAAGAAGGATGAGAGAGTTAATTTTTTAGCTATAAGTGAGAGCATGTTACTGCACATAGGAGCGTCCCTCTGCTTGTCTTGGTGAATTTCACTGAACCACTCACTGCAATCACCACCTCCTATGTGATACATTCCCTGACATGCCCAGGTAGAGTTAGCATCACCTTCCGTCTTTCTCCATGAAATTTTCGGCAGCAATCATTTGTTTATATACCTGCCTCCCAAGCTGGAGGGAAAATCTATTGAGACAGTGGTCCCATCTTACTCGTTTCTGGAAGACAGTGCGGGAGAGTAAAAGATCATGGGCACTGGAGTCAGACTCCAGTGGACAAGTTACGTGTAAACCCCAAAGTATGTCTATGCTGTCATAGGACCTCACTTTGGCACGTGAAACCACTGCTGGCAATGCTTTCAAGAAGGGCTAAAGGACACATTCAGACAGCTACTTTACCTACTTAACATAAAGATGAACCCAGATAACACCAAGTTCTAAAGTGCAAGATTAGAATCACTTTAGTGTTTTGGAACTCTGGGAAACAGAATAAAGTTGCTCTGTGTTACAGAGCTATTTTTTCTTCCCTATCCAAGGCATCTCAGAAATAACCTTTTACATTAGTCATTGTTAAACTTTCTGTAAGATAAAACAAAATCACATCGCAGAGGTGAATGATTTTAAGTATTCCTAACCAGGAAAGTTCTTTGGCTTTATCACTTTGAAACTACTTCTACATAGGAATTCCTATGTGTTATAATGGGGGGATAGGTATGAAGAAAGCAGGGGTGAAGTTAAACATGACCAATTTTGGTTTCTATTCTGTCTTCCATAAGTTATTTCAAAGTCTGTATTAACCGCATACTTACCAAATAATCAAAAAAATTCTTAAAGAAAGAAAAAATTTCACAACTAATTCTGCCACTTTCAATAAGTTACCAAAGTTCAACTGAATGTTTATCAGAACGAATGTTTGTGATCAGAGTGCCCAGGTGGGTCCACTCTAATTACATGTGTATAAGCTGCTGACACTTTCATGCTGTTCCTCTGAACACTATCAGTATATTCTTCTAAACATTGTACTATTTCAGCTATATTATGGGTTAAAACAATTTTTTTTAATTAATTAATTATTTTTGGCTGTGTTGGGTCTTCGTTTCTGTGCAAGGGCTTTCTCTAGTTGCGGCGAGCGGGGGCCACTCTTCATCGCGGTGCGCGGGCCTCTCACCATCGCAGCCTCTCTTGTTGCGGAGCACAGGCTCCAGACACGCAGGCTCAGTAGTTGTGGCTCACGGGCCCAGTTGCTCCGCGGCATGTGGGATCCTCCCAGACCAGGGCCCGAACCCATGTCCCCTGCATTGGCAGGCAGATTCTCAACCACTGCGCCACCAGGGAAGCCCAAAACCATATTTTTAAGCTAATTTAAATATTTTTAAATCATTTCAATTATCTGCAAGTGGTTTTAACAGGTTTCTTGGCTATTTTTCAATTAAATGATACTACACTATGGTCTAGACCAATGATTTCAAACTTACTGTGCATTGGAATCAAATGCAGAATTTGTCAAAAATGCTGTTGCTGAGCAGAGAGATTCAGAATTGGTAGGTCTGGACTGGGGCCAAGGCACCCTGGGTAATTTTGACACAAACAGATTGCGGAAGCAATGGTTCTGATGCTTCAGAAAGTTCTTCCTCCACCCATGTGGAGAAAATATAAAGTGCCGGCTGTGGTCTTCTTTTAGAAACTATTTGAAGCTTTTATAGAATATTAGTATGTCATTCAATCCATACCTGAAGATATATCTTTAGTCTTTGCTTACATATTTGATCAAAGATGAGTCTTTAATTATTGTATGTTTATCAGATAACATTTGCTTTATTGATACATTTGAGATGTATCAATGTTCTCACTCAATAACCCCAAATTTTCCAAAGTATATACTTTGGGATATTTGAGATTTCAGACCAAGCTTGTCTCCTAACTGCCAGAATTCTCTGACCTCTAATATATACAATAGTGAAAAATCTCCAATAGTGATGGGCACAGTTTACAACATTTCCTAAATTTATTGGACCAAAAACACCCATCTTTCACAGAACACCTCTGAATATCTGGGAAATGTCTCTACAACCCAAGCACTCAAGACTTGTTTTTCCTTTACAGGCTGCATATACTCCCACAGTTAACATATTATACACTGGAGCAGCTGGGGGAACACTTTAAAATCTCTTTAGTTGGTGGAGTCACTTTCTCCTTGGCATTGACCAAAACAAAAAACAGACTCCACATTAGACAGCACCATGACATGTCCTCTTAACATCTAAGTGTCCCCCTTCCTTCCCCCACCCCATCTTCCAGCTCACAAGTGTCTTATTAATCTCTTCTCTGTCAGCGTTACGTGGGCTGCACAAGTCCCACGTAGTAAGAAGCATAAAACAATGATAAAATGTAATATCCCTTCTGATATTTAGATCGATAACTGATTGAGTAGGAATTCATAGGTTTGAAGCATAAACCCACGAGAAAAACAAAGCTGATCCACAGGTCCATTCTGAGCTCAGAATCTATCTAGTCAACTCACTGATTTACTGAGAGGGAAATTAAAGCCTAGAGAGTTTTAAAGTCTGCCAAAAAAAAATTATTCAACTAATTGATGTGGTTGTGAGACTAGTCATAAAGAAAGCAAGGTGCAGACCTGAAGTCACTAATAGTACAGGGCCAAAGATATATAAAAATAATTGATACGTTGGTTGAGGAGCATTTAATTGAGCTACAGTTCAGTTAATTGGTTTCATCTTTCCAGTGACAGGTGAGTTTCAGTTCTACCTTCTGAGTAGCATCTTGACTAGGACATTGATTTTCTAAAATCTTTTTGGCCACTGACTTACTCTGCCTTAGAATGGTCACCTTCCCAGGCAGTCTATTTTATAAGATTTTAGCTTGATTTTTTTTCTAGTTTCACTCTGAGAAGGAAATAAACTGTTGCTTTGATATAAATACTAAATTTTCTGGAAGAAATGGTAGAAAACCAGAAGAATTTAGGAGAGAGAGGAATCCACAGAGACTGAAGGGTCTATGAGTAGATTCATAGAGAAGCTCAAACTTAGGCCAGATCCTGAAAGGAAAGGAGGGTTTGGAGGAGTAAGTGAAGTAAGAGAAAAGAAAAATTTGTCTTGGGAAAAATGATGAGTACTTTCTTCTGACCCAAGTTGGGAATGGATGTATTTATTTCTTACTGCTTTTTCTGATATTATTCTTTTTTATTGTAAGGTTTTGCTTTATTTTGTTTTCCCTGGAATAATCTCATTATTAGGCTCAAAGTTGTTTTCTTTTTAAGAAAGTTTTCTTTAGTTATAGCTAAGAAACTGCTAGCACCTTAAACACATAAAGCCGATTTTTCCTCTTGTGTCAGACACTGTCACCAAATGACCCCATTTCCTAAAATTGTAAATTATAGACTTCCTTAGAAGATGAGTGGGTCTCTGTCTATCCCCCTCAACATAATCCCACACAGCACTCTAGTCCAGTGAAACCAATGGAAGTTTACAAATTAAGCTCTCTGACATTACAAAGTTACGTATTCCATACATGCTTGTCTCCAGTTTCTTGGATTTTTTTGTTGAAATCATTTTTGAAGGGCAGACTGATTCATCTGAATGTTAAACTTCTATACAAAATAAGAGAATATGAGAGCAGAAAGACACCTCAGTGAGTGTGACAATTAAAAACAAAAAACACCTGTTCTCATCATTAAAGAAAACAAAAGGGGGAGAAGATACTGAATGTGGAGAGAAAAAGAGGCCCACTGGACTCACTCAAGACACGATAGGGTTTTCTACGTCGATACTCACGCTGAGAGGTATGCTAAGCATACATTAAATGTCACAGGGGAGGGGAAGACCTGCCTTTCCTCTAGCTGATCACAGAGCTGTCTTCTGGACAGCGTTTACCTGACTTACATGATATTAGTGCACAGGTTGGCTTTGTTCCATCATTACCAAGATTTACTAAACACTTGCCGTGGGCCAAACACTGTGTGGGGTCCTGGGCCGAATCTGGCCAACAGTGCAGGCTCTTGCCTTTAGTGGATGATCCTCCAACTCAGGACAGCAGTCAGCATGTGAGCACAAACTGAAGACAGGGTGAGGGGATGGCCTGACCGACACAAGTCTGTCCCTGCTGCTACAGAAATCACTCAAGGCCACGCCTGGTGGCGGCGGAGCGCAGAGCTTACCAGTTTAAAGGCAGCGTTATGCCACAGGCCATATTGGATTGCTGGTGGGGCACCACTCACCCCCACCTTCTCCCCTGTCTCAGACTGTGTCTCTAATCTGAGCTGATTCACTGGGCAAATATAGATGAAACCAGCTGTTAGGAATGAGGTCACTTTCTTCAAAAAAAGTTTCCTTTAATTTCTCTAGGTTTCCCTGGCATCAAAATTCCACATGGGAGTGGAGTGATTTAGAGCAAGTAGACAAACCTTGGATTCAAGCCTTGGCTCTGCCAGTACTGATTATGTAACTTTGGACTTCTCTGGGCTTTCGATTCTTAATCTATAAAATTAACCAGTTGTCTGGGTGCTCTTTGAAGTTCCTTCTAGACCTAAAATTCTTTGATGCAGTTAGAGTTATCAGTTTTAGCAAATGAAAATACAAGCTGCCCAGGGAACTTTGAATTTCAGATAAACAAACCATTATTTTTTACTACGAGTGTGTCCCATGTCCTGTATTTCATCTGGCAATCCTAATTCCATGATATATCTGCCTCTCCAGGATGAAAGCAAAAATTCCAGCGAAGGAGACATGGCTGTTCTTGGGGGAGAGGTTGTCAAAGTTGTTAATATTCTTAAGCAGATTTATATCAGGAAACTTGGGCTCCACTGTATGGTCTGACCTCCCAACCCTGATTAGAAAGGGTGGCTCTCACAGCCACCCTTTCCAAGGGTGGAAAGGGCCAGGTGGAGCCCTGCTCCACCTTGGCCCTACTGTTTGCAAAGATACATTCAGTGGTACATACACGTAGGCCTCAGGGTCTGGCTCCTGCCTACAATGCTCAGCCCAGTGGGCACTGAAAGACAAGATTTCCAGGCATCACAGAAAGGCTAACCAGGCAGTGTGAGCTGAAGAGGACAAAAGGAAGAACAATGGGGAAAGCAAAGAAAGAATCTGAGGCTCACTGTCAAATAATCAGGAACAGATGAGTTTTTAAATGTAGCATAAACTCCAGCTGGAAACAAAATGAAACTGCCAACAGAGATTAAGGCCTGGGTGAGAGAAGGGAAGACCCAGGGAGGCTAAATCTGCAGCCAGAGAGACACAAAAAGGCCTATGAAAAAGGCCCTGCATGTCTTGGGTCCATTTTCTCCATATTTTGACTTTATTCCCCACTTGTTAGGAAATACAATCAGAGTCATTCCACCCAGACGTCATGGAGCAGGCTCCTGCACAGAAACAAGAGAATTGGTTCCCCCCCCCCAACAAAAGAGCAAAGAGGTACTAAAGGAACAAAACCAAAAAAAGGGGCAGCCTAAACTGTCATGTTT
This sequence comes from Globicephala melas, assembly GCF_963455315.2. Classification (NCBI taxonomy): domain Eukaryota; kingdom Metazoa; phylum Chordata; class Mammalia; order Artiodactyla; family Delphinidae; genus Globicephala; species Globicephala melas. The sequence goes on along the minus strand of NC_083327.1, from coordinate 64,267,460 downwards.
CTCTGCTTTGGGCTGGAATTTTAACAGCTCCATGTATTAATGCTGGCTGTTTCACAGTAGTCAGATATTTGGATAGGCTGGTTTGCTTCTTTTCTTAGATAATTAACATGGGGAAGTGGATGATTTATTCTTTCATAAAGTCAGTGTTTTTTATTCTTTTGAATATTTTCAGAATGTTCAAAATCCCTTGGAATATTTAGAACATGGGGGAAGTAACAAGAATGGATTCTGGGGATGAAAATTTGGGGACTACCCTTATAGCAGACATTTATTGAGAATCTACCAGGAGCCTGACACTGTACCACACATTTTTACAAACTTCTCATCTAATCACTTATTCTGCAAAATAGGTATCATTCCTTCATACAGGGGAAAAAAAACAAAATTACATCTGCGGCTCAGACAAGTGAAGTGGCTTGGCCAAGGTTGGATAGCAGCTAACAAGCAGACAACCTGAGATTCTGACTCTTATCATTTGACATCAAGTTCAACACTTATTTTTTAAAATGTCTTTATGGTCTTTGTTTTCTTTTAAGGCAAAGAAGCCAATCTGCTAATGCAAAATCTGAACAAGTTGCAAACTCCTGAGGAAAAGCTTGATTTTTTATTCAAGAAGTATGCTGAATTGGTAAGTTCTTTGATTAGCCCTTTTTGTCAGAAAGATTCAAGCTCTGGTTAGAGCTGAGAAAAGGATGCTGTTAGTTTTTCAGGTATATCATTATAGCTGGTTACCTCAGACAAATCAAAGCCAGAATTCATAAAGGCAGAATTTTTAAAAAAGAAAGAAAGAAATAAAAAGAAACAGGAAAACTGAGGAATAACAGCAAAAGGAAGAAAGAGGATACAGTTGGAGTCTACTCCACCTTCAATTATGTGCATAATTTGGGAGATGGAAGAATCATAATTAAAAATTGTGAATATTTAAAAGTTCTTTTTGCCTTTGCAATAAAACAGAAATACACTAGAATAAAGGCAAACTTTCATCCGGTTCTTGTACACAGATTTTTTGAGGGGGTGGTCCCCTCAAGAAGGCAGAGGGTTAATCCCACCCCTCAGTTTGTGACACATTCTCATTTATTCTTGATGACTTTATTGATTGATTCATTCACTCATTCTCTTTGATCTACATTCTTCTCCTTGTCCCCCACGATGGCAAAGCATTTGACATGGATTGTTTTGTTTCCAGTTATAGGTCCTCCCATGCAGTCTCCCTCTCTATAAGGTAGGACCACTGGCAGGAAGGGAAGCCACTCCCAGACTTCAGAGAATCTGTGAAGTGGATGGTCTCCTCACCAGTACTCTTATAATAGGCCAGTTGGAAGAGAGAGGAGGGTTTAGTGAAGCCAGCCCCCCTAGTTTCAGTGAACCCTCACAAAAACTGGCTAAAGGAGTGGCACCTGAGCTCCGTGCACCACCCCTGAGGTGTACGAGACCCACTGAGGAGATGTGGTGTCCTCTCAAGTGAGGCTGGGCAATGTACCTCTCTCTCATTTCTGCTTCTTTCCCTCATTTTTTTTCCACTTTCTTATTTCTTTTGGAGAAGCAGTGACAGGAAAATGAAACTTAAGCCCCTACACACAACAAAACAATTCCTCCAGGCAGTAGATTGAACTGCCCCTGAAGGCAGATTTACCTTACAGCAAAGAAGCTTAAAGAGTCAGTGCCTCTCACTTGTATGGGCCCCTCTGAGGCCCTGAACATAATTCTCTTTTTTAAATTTTTTCCTTTTTTTTTTTTTTAAAGAAGGTCTCCAAAACTGAGACCCACAAACCCCTCAGGTCTCTGGCTGCATCTTATCCCTACTGATGGAGTAGAGTTTAGTGAGTGACTTGTTTTCCTTCTTTTTTTACTCTAATTTTAGCACTGTGATCCCTATTTATTCTTTCCTTTCTTCCTTGTACCTCGATGCGTCCTGTTATGCTGAATTGTCACGCAACAGACCCAGAGAAATTCTGAAACCCTGAATGACTACTGATTGCTTAACTCTACCAACAATACTTTTATTTTTTAATCACATAAACCACATCACAATAATATAAGGAAAATGCTGAATATACAAGTAAAAATATCTCTAATCCTACAATCTAAAACACAATCGTTGATTTATCTGTCTTCCTTTCCAGTTCTGCCATACATTCAGAGATACCTTTTGTATAACTACCATCATAAGGTGCATATAATTTAGTATCTGTTTTTTTGGCTCATATGACAGACATTTTCCCATGTACTTTGTAGTCTTCATAATTATATTTTGTCAAAGCTATGTAATTTTCCATTAATTGACTTTATCTACTGGTTCTCTAATTTGGGGACATTTAGACTCCTTCCAGTGTTTGTTTTACCAAACATTCATGCAGTGAACATCATCATGCATGAGATCTGTTCGTTCTCTTTTATGATCCCAGGAAAAAGTTTCAGAATTGGGATTACTAAATCAAGCAGTATAAATGCTTTTTTTAATGGCCATATTGTTTTCCAAAAGAATGGCAGAAATTTATAAACCAAGTATTAGTGTATCAATTTTATTGCAACTTGTTTAACATTGGCTGTTAACCACTCATGAGCAATTTCAGTGCCATAAAATGGTAGGTGTCAAATTTAATATTTTTCCCCAAAATCTGGCCCCATCCTCACCTGTCCGTCCTTGCTCTTTTCAATAATTACTACATTGATTTCCCTTTGCCCTTCAATTTACTCACTCATACCAAGGCCATTCATATTTAGTTCCTAGTGCCATGTTCCATACTTGGATGAACCGGGCATCTTTCTAGACTACTACTCTTTATGGTGCTGTAGCCCCACAGCAGATTATCGGGAAAAAACCACTTACCCAGTCTTTCCAAGATTTTCTTCATGAGCCAGGGCTGTTCACCCTGGTCTCCAGGAACTCCCCAAGCCCACTCACTCTCCTAGCCAAGAAGTCAACCCCACAGAGGTTATTTTTCCAGAAATTCTACTCAATTCAAGTCTTACTATACTTTGGCATTTGTATCATACCCTATAGTAAACTGTTAAACTCAAAATATCATTCTAGAAAAAATGAATAGGAGAAAATTGACCCCCAAACACCGTCACATATCCTTTTCAGAAAGGAAAAATTATGAAGAATTTCAATCTTTTACTTGGACACTTAAAAGCTATTTTCCCTGCTCACTGATTCAGATATTAATACGGAGAGTGTCTGAAATACAAGTGTTAACATAGAATAAATCATTAAATTCAAGGCTGTGAATCAAACTGTCACCCTAGCTCACTCATCCTTACAGATTCTAAATCCTGTAATATCATCAACTATTGTATTTACTAATAAATAAGGATAAGTTCATTAATAAATAAGGACACCTCATGACTAAATTAAGAAATGACCTGGAAGAAATATTTTTTGCAAATTTCCTCCATTTAAAAGTAGTTACAACGTTACTACTTGGCATTAATTTTACTTTTTTAACTTAATAGTAAAAAAAAGAGAGAACAAGAGAAATTCCAGATAAAAATCTTATATGCCTGTTAGAATTGTACAGAAGACACATGTCTAAGGGTATTATTAAATCACAAGGCCAGCATTTGACTGAAGTTGACCCAGCTGCAATACGTTTGCTTTCATTCATTAAGAAACCCCATATGCATTCACATAAATCTGAAGTATGGAACAAAATTAGCCACACTCTAAAAAAAAATCGTCAGCAAGTTAAGGGGTTCTATTTAGAGCAAAGCAAGACAGACCTAGCTATATTTCAGATGTGTATGATCCTGCCTTAAAACTGGAACATTTAAATGGCCAGTGAGGTATAGCACAAATCCTCTCTTCCAACTTATGAAACACATGCAAGGTATCCTCCTCCTGATGCTCAGATAAATCCACACATAGGGCAGTGTTCCCCCAAACAGGGGAAGTTTTGCCAACCGTGGGCCAGTAGGCAATGTCTCTGGAGATACTCTGGATGTCACAGTTCGGGGTGCCACTGGCATCCGGTGGGTAGGGGCCGGGGATGCGGCTAAACAGCCTACAATGCTAGGGGACAGCCTCCACAGCAAAGGATGATCTGTCCCCAAATGTCAACAGTGCTAAGGTTGAGAAACCCTGACAAATGGTTTAATCTTCCAAAGGTAAAGTCTGAACCAAAATGGCAATAACAATAATAACAACATATAAATGTCAAGAAAGGACAATAGGTCATGTAAAGTATGAACACAAGTATGAGAAGTTTCACCCCTGTCTAATAACTATGGTGCAACATGAGGTTAGCACGAGAAATATATAATAAAATATAATTGGTTTTCCAACTGAACCTCAAGAAGGATACCAATTTCAATCGATATTTATAGTAATACGGACTTAGTTTTTCCTGATGCTAATTCTCACTAATAAGTAAAAAATGTCCTGAAGTATGAAGACAGAACATCATGTATGAATAGCCCCAGCTTAATCTGGCAAGGGTTTATCACGGACATTTCAGGCTGATGGGAGGGAGGGAGGAAAGGATTAAAATAAGATGTAAACTGAAGAAAGTGTGACAGTCCTGTTCATCTAGTTCAGAAAGAACAAATGCTTTTTCAAGACAGGGTAAGTGAGACATGTATCAGGGCTCACGCTGTGTGTGTATCCATTTGCATCTGGCTCTGCGAGGTACCAGGAGCACCTAGGGTCCAGAAGCACCCAGAGGCTCCCAGGCCTTTTCCTCTTCATTAGCCAAGAAGGTCATTATTAGGATGAGTACCCTCCTGGCCTATGCACCATTCAGGTTCTAAGGGAACTAAGTGCAGCAGAGGAAATGGGTCTGGAAAAAGGCTCCAGCTTGTTCGTGGCCACACTGATCATCAATCTGGGATCCACACTCCTACTACGCTAGTCTCTGGAGGCTGAACCCCCAACTCCCCCCATTCCAACAAGATTTCCATAAAAATGTGTTGCCAAATTTACCAGACAAAAATACAGAACGCCCAGTTAACTTTGCATTTCAGGTAAACCAACAACATTTTTTTTTTAAGTAAAAGTACCTTCCATGCAATACTTTGGATATACTTTTACTAAAAACTTATTCACTATTTATTTGAAATTCAGATTTAACTGGGTGTCCTACATCTTACCTGGCAGCCCTACCTCAGAACTTTAGCATCCCGAGATGCAAAGCCCAGGGGTTCATTGGTTTCATTCTCCATGCCGCCCTTGATTTCGATACTTTAGCTGTGGCTGCTGGAGAAGTGAGAGAAGAGGCCCCACCTGTGCTCAGCAGATACAAGTGTCATGGTTTATTCACCATAAGTACAGAGGGTGAGGGAGATGGGCAGGGAGCAAGGCTTGTTAAGGACACCTGCCATGTGTGCTGTTGGGTTGTGCAGTGGCTATTTCTGAAACTTTGGTGACAGATCATCAATCCTTAAGTAGTCGAGGGGTACATTCTCCGCTCCCCCTTTCTCATAACCACAGACTTCATCTTCTGTCTGCTAGGAAGCTGCTTTTCACTTTCCTTTTAAAAATAGTTACTAAAGCTTGTCTTGAGAAAGAATTGTGAAAACTAAATGTAAACCAAGCAGACACACCACTGACTATCCTCCTAACGCAAGGCATTATCATGAATTCTGAGACATGCTTCTATACTGACTGACTTCATTAGACTCAAGAAAGATAAAACTGTTTCTAGACCACCAAGAAGATCAAAGCAAAAGAGATCAATAATAAGAATGATGAAGGAACAAAACCCATAAATGTTATGCTCTTAAAACCATATCTACAAGTACTGCCAACTTAACATTTATGAAGTTCTTTTGATTCCAGAGGGACAGTGATAATAGCAAAACATTTTCCAAACAACCATACAGCCGTCTTTAGGCGTTTCCTCTTTGGGTCCTTTTCTATCAACTCAACAGAGATCCCTGCCGTTTTCTTTCACATTTGCATCCCCACATCCAGCTGGATGAGCATCGCTCTGAGCAAAGGAAGTTAAAACTCCTACAGAAGAAACAGGCACAGATCCAAAAAGAAAAGGACCAGTTACAAGGTGAACACAGCAAAGCTATCCTTGCACGAAGCAAACTGGAGGGTCTGTGCCGGGAGCTGCAGAGACACAACAAGACACTGAAGGTATGTGTCACCGAGGCCCCACATAACACACCTTCTTGCATGCTCTGTAGGCACAAGCTTCTGCTACTTACGGTAAGGGTGTGAGTTTTAGAATCAGAGAGAATTGGGTTCAAATACTAGCCCTGCCACTTGCTCACCTGTAACTTGCAATAAATTATTTTACCTCCCAAGCCTGTTACCTCATCCATAAAATGAAGATTATACCAACTTTGCTGCGTGGTCAGGGAAAAATTAAATGAGGCCACACATGTAAGGTGCTCACATAGTACCTGATGTGGAGCAGACCTTTAGTAAAATGTGTGCCATTCCTCTTCCTTATGTTGAGTTTGTTTTGTTTTGTTTTTTAAGGTAGGCCTTAGTTCTACTCTTTAAAATACAAATTTATAAAAATTCAACATTTTTTGTACAATAATGAAATCTGCATGACATGAAATAAATTGACACAAAGCTAACTGACAGAATAAGGCAAGATTCAGAGCTAAAATGTCAATGGTCACCTGAAAAAAGAAGCTACTCGAAAAAACAGTGAAGCTCTTCAAGCTTAATTATTCAATCTAAAAATAATAGACTGATCACTTCAGTCAGTCTGCATGGGTTTCATTAATTACAGCGTAAGCCTCTAGCAGTGCGGTTAATTTGATTACACACAGACACTAGCTCCATCCAGTGAAGCAAGATGCAGGGCTCTCCAAGATAATACTGCATGCATCCACAATCCCCTTTCCAGCTGAAGATCCTAAAGCTTTTGACAAACAAGAATTAATTAGATAGCAATATTCTTGTGAGATAGTTATTATTACACGTGTTTAAAAGAAGATACTTTAAGAAACAGAGAGATTAAGATCATCGCTAAGTTTTTACAATGGAGTTAGGAAGAAAAATGGAAGAGGATAATGGCTCCTCATATCCCAAAACTGTTTTCCGATATCTGGGAAATGAGAGGCCAGTGTGATGAACTCTAACTCTCAAATTACGAGTTGTAGGAGATGGGCTTCTGACATCTCTTTAATCATTGCACTGGGACAATCGAAACCCAGGTTATATGGGAATGGGGTCATCATCCTCAACTTCAGATATGTAATCAAGTAATAGCACTCTGTGCTTACATAAATCTCCTGGCTTTCAGTAGCGTTGTATAGTAAGGAGATAAAAGTTAAATTTCCTTTAATGATGTGGATGGAATGATGTGGCTTGATCTCTTTGGACAGCATTCAAAGACAGAATGACGCAAGTGGCAGGAGATCCTGTAGCTATACCCACACACCCTCAGTAATGGCTTCCAGTTATGGAAATGGAATTAATTAGCATTATTATGCCAGGACTTGTGCTGAGTGCTTTTACATACACATTAGGTGTAATGTTCCATAAGTAACAATTAGCTCTAGATCATTTATGTCTTTACTGAATTTTTGTCTTGTTGCTCTATCAATTGCTGAGGGATGGGTGTAAAAAATCTCCTACTATAATTGTGAAATTGCCTACTTCTTTCTTTTAATTACATCAATTTTTGACTATAGGAATCTTCTAGTTCAAGCTATTCATATGTCTATATGTAAATTAATAATTTATTGATTCATTAAATAAACATATACTGAATACCCATGGATTGTGTCCCAGGCACAGCACTGGTTCTAAGATGCACAGTGATGCTTGAAAAGTTTTCTTAGTTATTTCAGATTTTGTCCCTCAATTTTCTTTGCATTATTAATTTTCACTTTGAATTTTGTGCATGATAAAGAAAATTTTATCTCAGACATTGTCCAAATGATTGCATTTTCTTTACCAGTGGACTCAAATTTTATGACTGCAGTACATTTATTTTTCTCTCATTGAAAAACAATGTAATGTAAAATGCAAGACGCCATTCTGTGGGCCAGGATTGGGTGCTATGATGGCTTGACATGTGTTTAATGCCATATTAACAGCCATACCTTCTTTCTCTAGCCAGTGGCCAGTGAAAAACTCAGACTTGCTGGGTAGCATGGGGTGGTCCTTTCATTTACTCATTCATTCATGGATGGAATAGTTATAAATGCAAATGACATTCAGATCATGGAGTATAATTCTACGACTAGGAGGTTGTAGGCTTCTAAACTAATCGGGAACAATAAGGAGACAATCACTATCACATGTATATTCAACTGCTCTTAACAGACGCCAAAATCACTTTTAGTGAAATACATATAGTAAGTGTTAGCATTCAAAGTTCAGGGAAATAACATCTCCAATAGTTAATTTCTTCAGATTAGGAAGTGTAGATTTCTTCTACAATATCCCTAAGAAATTTCCACTCAATAAATGTTTATACTATGAATAAATTATGATTCTGATATCAGGAGTCATATTAGAGTTAGAAAATATGCAAATATTGAAGAAAGGGGATACGTAATGATAAATTAAAATATTTCCAGAGCATGTATTTTCAGCATCAACTTTTATTTTGATCACATTATTCTACTGTAATAATAAAGATTTGCACAATTACTTCTGTTTCAATCGGCATTTCTTTTTAAAAATCCTGTTACATAATTTGATCATGGTAGGCAACTAAATGCAGTATAATTTTACTTGCCAACAATGAAGCAAGCTTTCATAATAACAATTAATCAGAACTAAAGGAATCCTAAAATGTCTGTAACACTTGTCAGCAGTGTCTCTATCTTCGGTATGATGTAGCAAGATTAAGCCCTTTTATTTTAAAAGAATGGGAGGAATAAGTACAACGCAAATAATTCTCAATATAGATATGGGGAAAATTTGGGTACATTGTCAGCAGTTAGCAATGAAGGGGGACTTCTGATTTAGGAGAAAAGAGAACAGCAATGATATAAAAGTTAATTTTCAATTCTTAAATGTTAACAAAGTAGAAGAGGAGAATATTAGATATTTCATTTTAGAGTTAAAGAAGATTTGAAACATAATATTGCTTTCAAATTCAAAATTTACACTGAACATTTCCATTACCCTATGAGACACATGGATGATTGTTCCTTCAAAAAATATCCAGCATAGGGGACTTCCCTGGTGGCGCAGTGGTTAGGAGTCCGCCTGACAATGCAGGGGGTATGGGTTGCGCTCTGGTCTGGGAGGATGCCACATGCCATGGAGCAAGTAAGCCCGTGTGCCAGAACTACTGAGCCTACTGAGCTCTGGAGCCCGCGAGCCACACTACTGAAGCCTGCGCGCCTGGAGCCTGTGCTCCGCAACAAGGGAGGTCACCACAAAGCCCATGCACCGCAACGAAAAGTGGCCCCCGCTCGCCGCAACTAGAGGGAGACCACGTGCAGCCACAGGGAGCCAACACAGCCAAAAATAAATACATAAATTTATATAGATAAAAAAAATATGCAGCATATTTTCTAAGATTTCCTTTTACATTCTTGAATTGCTGTAATTCATCTATGGTTATCTTAGTTTCCTTTTCAAGCTTTTTGATGAAAGTTTTTTTTTTTTAACTAAAAAAAATTTATACTGTGATCACTTATATTTAAAAAACTTGGGCAATACAATTATGTGATTAATATGCCATCATTTTTATAGAGGCATAAGATCTATTGTTCTTCTTTCTATACCAAACCAAAGGAACACATGATAAGTCCCATCAATCAGTAAAACCAAGTGGCCTTTTTTTCCAGGCTACAGCCAAGAGATCAGAACCTTAGGGCTGCATGTCTGTTAGAAATCCCTGCAGTTTATTCACTCAACAGGGGACCCGTTGTCTTTAAAACAAGTCTACTCATCACCAACTATCAAATTCAAGGCCCTTGCTGCACCTGCTCTGAGTGACCGTGTATTCACAGCTAAAACCTTTGCTCAAGCATTTATTTTGGGGCTGAGCAATGTTACCTCTAGAGAGCTGAGGAAAAAACATCCTTCTTACCCTGCACACTAATCTCCTTTCATTGACCAAACCCTGAGTTCTGTAAACCCTGGTGCGTGTAAACCAGCATAACAAGAGTTTGCTTTCTATCCACAGGAGGAAACCCTTCAGAGGGCACGTGAGGAAGAAGAGAAAAGGAAGGAGATCACAAGTCATTTCCAGAGCACACTCACAGATATCCAGGCCCAGATCGAGCAGCAGAGTGAGCGAAATATGAAGCTCTGTCAGGAGAACACTGAGCTCGCAGAGAAACTAAAAAGCATCATTGATCAGTATGAGCTCAGAGAGGAGGTGAGAACCACATCAAACAACTTAGAAGCACTGCATATAAAACCGGATCTGGGTTGTGAAGGTGGGGAACTTGGTTAATGACAAAGTTATGGCCAGCCCTCTCGATTGATTAATATTTAGGATTGGATTTCTTTTACTAGCCAAAATAAAAACAGACGGTATTACAAAGTACCTGGCTGAAAGTCATACAGGATTTCTTCAAAACTGGAATCACTGCAAAGCAAAGGTAACAAATAGAAAGTGGTGGGCCGTGAACACAGTTATTCTTGAAAATAGTATTTCTCAGCCTTTTTGAAACTCTCTACAGAACCAAGAAATACCTCACACACTCCCTCTTAAGAATTACTATGTCACCTTAATTAAAAGTCTGCATTGTATATACCCCACAATCAAATAATATATAAAATATTACTATATAGTAATTATAGTAATAATGGCATTATTATTTATGCTTAGCTTGTGCCAGGCAATGTGCTAAGTATTATACTTTACATACAATATGTCATTTAATTGTCTCAACGATCTTATGCACCAGATGATAACATATTATCCACATTTTATAGATGGGAAGCAGAGGCTACGAGATTCAATCACTTATCCATAGACACAAAAGCCAAAGAGTTTTGTTGTCAATGGTTTACATTAGGGGGACTATAAGGATCTTTTATTATTCCAAAATTAAACTTTAATATTCAATATGTTTTTAAGACTCCAGATGCCCCCTCAGGATTTTGATATATCATATCCCTTTTCCCATCCCACCCAAATTTTAAATATCTGCCTTAAAATGTAATATAACATAGTCAAAGTAGCCCTGTTGGCAACATGCTAAGGTTTTATCAAGAAAAAACCTGAGCCAATAGAAGGTGGTAATAGCAGTCAGGTAAATCAAGAAACTCCTCACAGTAAGCCATAATGCCATGCTACCATTTTATCTTGTCACGAAGACCAATCCTGCTCCGAAGTGGAGGTCCAGGAGAAAACAAAAGGGAAGGAGCTAAAAAGAAAATGTCCATACTCTTCAGAGAGATCTCATATGGGAATGGCCTGGTAGACTAGTTGTATATTCCAAGGATTGGTTCTAGGTAAGGCCCAAGGATGGAATTCCACATGTCCTCTTGCCAGTGGGACCTCCTAATGACCAAGAAATTCTCCACACTGAGGTAAAGTTGGAAGTTTCTCTTCAAGAGGTCAAAAGGCATGGAGGAGGCAGTAGCACATCTGCGTGTCAATTCACCTGTGACCCTCAGCCTCGTCTTGCCCACCAGAGAAACAGAGCTGATGTCAGGGGTTCCTGTTTCAGTCCCAGACCCAAGGCCACAGGCTGTTACCTCAGGGCTTCCTCACCACCCTTTGAGGCAAGCATGTAGAGGAGAATTCACCATGATAAAGTGAATTAATGTTGTGATTAAAAGTGGTTTTATATTCACAGAAAGCACCAAAATACCAAGTGATAGTGCTGTAGCCCTTGCAACATACATCATTGTCTGTGCTGCCTAGCATAATTACTAGCGCCATATCTAATATTTACCAAATTTAGAAAAATACTGTTCGGACCTTTTGGAGTTAGCACTGCTGAACTCTGGCACCTCCACCTTTTGCAGCCACTTTTGTGTAGTGCAAAATGCAGGGGACTCCACCAATTTATGACTTTCATATAAAACCATAAGCGATGCCAATGCATTTATTCTCCTCTTTTTTTTTTAAATCTTAAAACCCAGCGAACACGTGTTTATGTCAACATTACTTTTTTTTTTACATTGTTTTCAGCACCAATAATAAGTCAAGCTTGATAATGTGCACTTTCTTTTTCTTAGCACCTGGACAAAATATTTAAACACAGAGAACTGCAGCAGAAGCTGGTGGATGCAAAACTCGAGCAGGCGCAAGAAATGATGAAGGAAGCAGAGGAGCAACACAAACGTGAAAAGGAATATGTACTTATCACCTGAGTCTGTGTGCTTGTCTGGTCTGCCTTGGGGTCAGAGAACCCCTGAGAATGTTGTTTTTGACAACAGTCATAGAGCACTAGACTGATGGAGAAAGAGCCTAAGCTTCCCTGGAGAATGAAATTGGCTAGCCCAGTAGGAAACACTGTACTACACTGTTTTTTACCTAAAACAGTCATGCATCCATTCACCAAACCTTTTTCAAACACCTTTCATGAGCTATGCACCCTTCTAGGTGCTGGGGTGTAGCGGTGAACAAGAAGGAGAAGGCCACACTCCAGCATGAATCTAACTGGGAAGAGACGCAATAAACAACAAAACAAATAAGGAAGGATAATTTCATATAATAGTAAGTGCTACTAGGGAAATAAGGAGGAACCTCGAATGGGGCAGAAGGAGAGGACCTACTTTAGACTGGGTGATTAGGAAGGCCTACCGAGAGGAGGACGCTTGAGCTGCGCCCTGCCTGATAAGAGGGAGTCAGAGAGGAGGTCTCCAGCAGCAGTGTCTGCAGAAGAGACAAAAATCCTAATGCTGGAACCGGCATGGCATCCTCCAGAAATTGGAAAAGGTCAGGGTGGCAAGAGCAGGCCGACCCATGGGAGAAAATTTCAAAATAAAATTGCAGACGTAAACAGGGGCCAAATTGTATAGCTCTGTAAGCTTGAAATGTAGTTTGGATTTTATTCTAAATGTAATAGGAAAGTACTGGGTAGTTTTAGCAAAGGAAGTGACATGATCTGCTTTGCATCTGTAAAAGCTGAATTTGGCTCGTAGGTGGAGAGTGAACTAAAGAGGGACAAGAAAGCAAGAAGAGAGCTAGGCAGCAATCTGGGCAAGATCTGACGACGGCTTGGACTGGGGAGGTGGCAGTGGAGAAGGAGAGCTGGATGTGGATAAAAGTTATGTTTTTAATGTAAAACCAACAGGCAATGCTTTGAACAGGAAGATGGTGACAGTGAGGAAAGGAAGGAGTCAAGGATGACTCCTGAGTTTTTGGTTTAAGAAACTGAGTGGTGGCTTTTACTGACAACTCATTAACCCCAAACACTCCAAAACAGGTGAGAGAATTGAGGCTCAAAAAGGATATGTGACTTGTTTAAGGTCACACACTACTAAGTGACCGAGATGTGTTGGTCACGTCTCCAGTGTATCTGTCCCCAAAGCCCAAGCTCTGTGATAGTACATCACACTCAGAGATGTGTTTCAGAGGCATGAGTTAAAGCAGTGTCTGTTGCTGGGGAGAGAGAGATTTGACACAGTCAATGGACCAGTTGTTCAAATGTAGCCATTTAACAATTGATCACAAGCTCTGCATTTGCCTAAAATCAGACTATAATCATTTCAATTTGTTAGAATAGGAATTTTTTTAAAACTTCGGTTTTCAAACTTGGCAACAAAAGGATAAATTCTGGAGAACATAACCTGGTGGACGTTGCATAATTTCAAATCAGATGTCCATGTGCTCTTAATAAAAAGATTAATTGATTAAATCCATCTACAACCTAGCTCTCAAAGTAAGAAGTAAAGCATTTATTTATTATTCAGAATCCAAGAAAACGGATACTCCACTGTTGATGTAATTACTCTCAGGTAAGATATGCTTCCTACAGAATATCAGTACCTTTGGTATTTAATATATGAGGCATGAGAGAGGAACAACTAGGCAAAGATTCATGTGAGAGAGACTGGGGGGCAGACACAGAGTGACTCAACCTTAGCAAGAAACTAGCATGCTGCCCTCTTTTCCTTCCCTGATTTAGCAAAACAGCAGGTACAAGTCAAAGAAAGGTAGTCTCCCTCAGTTCTTCAAAGCTAGCGGCTACCTTCCTGGGTTCCAGCTCTGACACTTCTTTTTGAAAGTGATGAAATATCAAGTCAGAGCTGCAGGGGAGGGGAGGGGCCGTTCTTCATTTCAAGAACAGGCAGCCTCCTTCTTCCTTCTTCATCGGGAACCACCCATCACAACAGGGCCCCTGTGGTCAAGCAGGGGCCGGCCATGTACATTGCAGCCACACAGCTCAGATGGCCAGAGGCGGCGCTGCAGGTCTTCCACTCCGCGGCTGCCTCAGACCTCTCTTACAGTGAGTCAATTGCACTTCTATAATAATTGATCCTCACTGCTCACTGGGAGGCATGGAGGGACATATACAACCCCCTTTTACAAATGGAGAGGTCAAGACTAACTTGGATAAGAAAAAAGATGCCTCCAAGTTTTTACAAATAATGATTTTATTATTTTTGGTTCTGATACCAAAAATGAACATTATTTTTTACAACATGAATAAACAAAAAGAAATTTATATCAGCCTATCTTGAAATAAAATAGAAACTTCTTAACTGACAGCCACCTGACTGACTAACCAGGTTATCCATGATGTTCACCGTTCTCTGGAAGCACACTGACAGGTGGCCACAGCATGCTGAATCCTGGGGCTAGTTAGCCACTCTGGAATATCTACCCGTGGTTGCCCATGTTAAGTAAGATAGAGCTTACTAAGAATCGGGTCTTTGCTCCCAAACCTTTTCTTCCCAGTTATCCTTGGTTTTGTATTATGTAAATCAACAGAATGATACATAAACTGATGAAATATGTGTTAAAAGAAAGAGTTGTTTCTAAAAAAAACTATGCTTAATGAGTTGAAAGCCTAGATGTAGGCCAATAGCAAAAAAAAACTGTCAACTTAGATGTGAGCAACTATAAAAGACTGGAAGAAAGTTGTAAAACTCTAGAGAATTATCCAATCAAGCTGCTTTACAAATATCTTAGGTCTTTAGGTTCTAGCAGTATTGTTTTAAAAAAATTATAAATCTTATATGCCATATTATAGATATGATTTTTGTAAAAACAAGCAAAAACCCTCCGAATTCCAATCAGAAGATCCATACCCAAAACAAAGATCACAGCCCTACATCAAAATTGATAAATAAATGAACATACATCTTAAGTTAAAATAACATGTCTTACATATGTATGTGTCATTTTTACGCCTAAAACAACTTTTTCAATTTAACCCATGAGTTCCAGTTCTGATCGTACTTGACATGAGGGCCTTGGTTGTATTTGAAGGGCTGCCTTATAGAAGAGAGGTGAGGCTTGTTTTGTAAACCTTATATAGGATTTGGAGTAATAGGTCAAATTTCTAACCTGGTGTTTCTCAAAGTATAATCCATGGACCACCAATATCCAAACCATCTTGGGTATTTGCTTTAAGTACAGATTCTAATCACGCCCTAATACTTCCTAACTTATTTTCTCTGAGAAGGATTTGCAGTTTAACATGCCCCTGAGGAGATTCCAATGCATACTATGGTGGAGAACAGTGGTCTAATATAAAGGAACAGTTGGGTTTAATATAAAGGAACAGTTGCTCACAACAATGCCCCAGGTGGGAATATTATGGAAATGTTCAAGCAGAGGCTGAATGATAGTTGGCCAGAATTTCTACAGACGGGTCCAGAATTTGGTGGGAGGTTGAATTTTGTGTGATTCATGCTTGAGTTGGAGACTTTTTTCCTCTTTTTTTTTTTTTCCATTGGAATCACTAATTTTTAGTTGAGAATCAAACTTTTTAAACTAGTTGCTTTCTTAGCTTTCTTAGATTCTTTGCAAAGTTCCCCCAAAATTACTTAAGAGGATTACTTAGCAAGTAATTAAGTTTACACACAAGTTACAACAAACGGTAATCTAAATGAGTCTTTCCATGCATTCTCTTCTCACAGTTGCTGAACCAGGCAGCAGAGTGGAAACTTCAGGCCAAAGTGCTGAAGGAACAAGAGACAGTCCTGCAGGCTCAGGTGAAGTAGGGGTACAACAATGCATGGGTGTGCCCTCCTTGCTGTGAACCAAAGGTAGTCAGCAAGAGGCCTTCCATGTGGGAGGGGAAGTAGGGACAGAAGTTGGAAATGAAGAATAACTTCATATTTATTATTTTTAAGTAAAAATAAAAGTACAATGTTATACCTAAGAAAAATAAATGCTCTGCACCAACAACTTCCAGTCAAAAGGTCTGCTGACATATCAATACAAATGAGGGACAACCAGAATAAGCTGGTGGCCAGGTCCTTGCCTACCTGTTCATATGTCCTCTCTCTCCTCCCCCATTAACCTGTCAAGGTAAGGGTAAAATGTAACTGTCCAGATGCACCATCTATAACTGTCAATACTGAAAATGTCCTTACTTGTTTGACATTATTTATAATAAAAGGAAATTAGAAAAATAGAGTCAGCACCCACGTTTTTGTGCTATCAGAGGTTGGCCTTGTCAGTGTCACACGATTAAAGATGGCAGACATCAGAAACCATTTTGATTTGGCTTCGTGATGTTATGTGTATGTTTTGATTAGACTATGGGAATTCGTATTTCAGGCTCAAAAATAAAGCCTCATGCAACAGCTGGCTCTGGAGGAAAGCCAGACCTATCCATCTTTCTGGTGCCCTTGGGGCTCTGCCCCTGCTGGCAAACACTCCCTGTTAGTTTCCAGGAGAGCCATCCTGCCACAGGCCGGGCCACAGAGGGGCTCTAGCTCCCCTGCTGGGAGAAATGCCCAAGTGCTAAAGGGACTGTAAAATCTCACAGAGCAAATTCACAGAAAGCGAGAAAATCAGAAGCCTTCTAAACTGGGCAGCATTAATTTAAGATTTGAATAATTCACTTGTAAATGTTTATGTGCTGACTGCTGAATATTTGTTCATTGTGAAAAAAATTCACTGTATGAATGAACAAGTTCAATGAATACGTGTTCTTTTTTTTTTTTTACGTGTTCATTTTTTAAAAAGGAAAGTAGGAAAAACAAGAAACTTAAAATCACAAATTATACCACTACACAGACAAAAACAAAATAACATTTTGATATCTAACCTTCCTAAAGCACACCTTTCCAATGTGTGTACAAAACCCAATGATGAATTGTTTCCCCCACTAGTAGATCAAAATAGTTTAAAAATATTAATTACATAGAAATACGAACCGTAATTTTTTTTCACTATTAATAGAATCGAAGGACTAAACTCTAAAGTTACAAACTCAAGGTGATCCTTTAGGCAGTCACGGAACACATCATATCATGGTGTGGGGTGGGTGGCAGGCAGTGGCAGTTTTCTAACCAGAGGCAGGCAGGGGGGAAAGGAGGTGTGACCTCACTGTCCAGTGGGGGGGCTGTTGTGGGGGAGAGTCCAGAGAAGCAAGTCAGGGCTTCTGGCTCTATCCCTGTCCCATTCACAGCACAGAGCCTTGAGGGGTACAACAGGCAGTACTTGAAGCTATTCATTGTTCCATCTGTTATAAGCAATCTCTATTCCTCTATGTTAAATGAAGAATAGATTAATACCACTAGACTCTGGGCTAGAGAGTGACTCATTTGGCTGGTATCAGAATCTAGGTCTTTAATGACCTGTGAAATAACATAAAGGTGTGATCCAATTTCCCACCTATACCCACTCAAGTTTGAA
Source organism: Globicephala melas (assembly GCF_963455315.2). Taxonomy (NCBI): domain Eukaryota; kingdom Metazoa; phylum Chordata; class Mammalia; order Artiodactyla; family Delphinidae; genus Globicephala; species Globicephala melas. Next base: position 64,249,806 of record NC_083327.1, on the reverse strand, counting down.
AAAGTATGACCCAGGGTTCTAGACTTGCCAGTGTTCCTCGTTCATCCCTCAATACTGGGTCGAACCCAGGGACCAGGGTCAGAGTCCTGGCTCTTCTACTGTGAAGCTGTCTGATTCTGTGCAGCTCACCTAAACCTCCCTGGACCTAAATTTCCTGGTCTGTAAAATAAGGATGTTGTAACGGATCAATGATCCCAAGCTGGAGTCCTCTGACCTCTGGGAGGCCCATTACTTTTCAGTATTTCCAAAACCTAATAGCACATAAGGCAGCAGCTACTATCTAAAATGTAGTTGTTTCTGACATTATATCAGCTTTTGCTTAGCAGCATGGATGGCAGTTATTCATATGTTTGATTAAGTTTATAGAAGGAAAATGAGTTAATTAACATGTAGTATATGCAGTTTGTTTTCAAGTTATGCACTCAAAACACTTAGCTCAGGGCTTCCCTGGTAGCACAGTGGTTAAGAATCCGCCTGCCAATGCAGGGGACACGGGTTCGAGCCCTGGTCTGGGAAGATCCCACATGCCACGGAGCAACTAAGCCCGTGCACCACAACTACTGAGGCTGCACTCTAGAGCCCACGAGCCACAACTACTGAGCCTGTGTACTGTAACTACTGAAGCTCGCGCCTAGAGCCTGTGCTCTGCAACAAGAGAAGCCACTGCAATGAGAAGCCCGTGCATCGCAACAGAGTATCCCCCGCTCACCACAACTAGAGAAAGCCTGCTCATAGCAACAAAGACCCAACACAGACAAAAATAAAAATAAACTAATTAAAAAACAAAAGAGTAGACACATTCAACAATTAAAAAAAAAAAAAACACTTAGTGCCTGCCCCCATAGTAAGCATAATTAATTCAACTAATATTTATTGAGCATCTAAGTGCTAGGCATGGTTCTAGATGTTAGAAATATAGTACTTAATAAGAGAATCAAAAATCCCTGCCTAATTAAACTCACAATCTAGTGATAAATATTAATTAAAATGCTAACAACTGATTAGTGTATGCGCTAACATTAGTATTATTTCATAGGTAAAGATCCACATAATGATATATGAGACAAAAGAAGTCTTTATTTGAAAAAAAGTTTAAGAACCACTGGAAAAGATGATCTCAAAACCACGTTCAGCTCTAGTTTATGAATGTAGAGAATATCCAGAGCTGAAGAACTCAGCTAAACTAGATAACCCTGCCTCCTCCATCACCTTGCTTTCCATGGCACGTGGCTCTCTCTGTAAGGACCCTCCCTTGTCTATCTCTTTTGTCTTCAAGGCATTTTCAGAACTGCAATAATTACTTAATCATCACGAAGAATACAGAGGCCCCAAATCCCTACGTGTAATAATGTTTAAATGAGCTCCTCTTGAAAAATAACAGCATTGTATTTTTTAAATGTTTAAACCTTGAAAAACAAAGTCTATCACAGATGATCTTGCAAGGCATTCAAACACTTCCTTTGGTTTGACAATTAAAGGAGTTGGATGGGGCTTCCTTGGTGGCGCAGTGGTTGAGAGTCCGCCTGCCGATGCAGGGGACACGGGTTCGTGCCCCGGTCTGGGAAGATCCCACATGCCGCGGAGCGGCTGGGCCCGTGAGCCATGGCCGCTGAGCCTGCGCGTCCGGAGCCTGTGCTCCGCAATGGGAGAGGCCACAACAGTGAGAGGCCCGCATACAGCAAAAAAAAAAAAAAAAAGAAAGAAAGAAAGGAGTCGGATGGTAGGAAGGAGAGGCCTTAGTCTCCATTTCTATGGTCTTAGCAAAGGAAATATCAAGGATAGATTGTGTTTTCCTAGGCGGAAGTCACTTTTCAGTCATAAGACAACATGTTGCCAATCTGGGGCATGATTCTCACTTAGGGAAGAGATGTTTAGCTTTCAATTATACAAACCAAGGCAATAGAGTAAATGTCAGAGATGATCAATGGGATACAATTGTGGCTACAAATAGAGTGTTCATTGGATCGATAAGAATGAAGATGGTAGTAGATGTGGGAAGTCAGCAATACCCACAAAACACAGCAGCACGGACACAAAATACTACCCCAGGGGGAAGATCAGTGAGTCAACTGTTAAAGATGGGTATTCATAGTCTTTAATCTCAGAAGGCCTCACCTTATCTATATAAGATGAAAGGGGATTCCTCTGCAATTACTATTATAATTGGACTAGTTCCCAAACCAAATCTCCCAAGTTGGCTAAGACAATTCCTGGACACGTTTCTGTTTCATATATGCTATGAATGTTTGTAATTAAAATTTGTGCTCAGGTAAAAGAATGTGTGTGCCGCTCCGCCCATTTAAAAGTGAAATGTCAGGGCAACTGTTGTTGTTACTAACCCTAGAATAGTTTGTTTATATTTCTGCCTCTGGTAAAAATACTGAGGAAGACCTCTGGATGTCCCTTCCACGCTTCCCTGAAATACCAAAGTGAAAGAGGGAATATGACACATCAAACATGCATCACGGGCTTCCCTGGTGGCACAGTGGTTGAGAGTCCGCCTGCCGATGCAGGGGACGCGGGTTCGTGCCCCGTTCTGGGAAGATCCCACGTGCCGCGGAGCGGCTGGGCCCGTGAGCCATGGCCGCTGAGCCTGCACGTCCAGAGCCTGTGCTCCGCAACGGGAGAGGCCACAACAGTGAGAGGCCCGCATACCGCAAAAAAAAAAACCAAAAACAAAACAAAACAAAAAAACATGCATCATGTCAGCATAATAGTAAGAGGGAAAATATGACCAAACACATATCCATAAAGTAAACAGGAAGTGTGCATTTTAGTTCGTATCAATAAAGAGTGACAGAGTTGGTTACTTGAGAAAAGTACAGTCCATACAGGTTTTGCCACCTATGACAAAGAGGTCAAATAGGAAGAAAAGCAGACTATTAAAAACAGTCACTAAAAGGAAGAAATGGAGAGCTATCGTTTAACAGGTGTAGAGTTTCAGTTTTGCATGATGAAAAGTTCTGGAAATTGGGGTGTACAACAATGTGAACATACTTAACAATATTGAACTATATACTTAAAATGGCTAAGATGGCAAATCTTATGTTATGTGTATTTTACCCAATTTAAAAGATGAAAAGAGAGAAAAAGTTGATGGTCACTAGAAAAAAGCCAGAAGTGGTAATGAAGTGAGACACTACTCCTTGGAACTCTGGTATATCTGTCTTCTCCATGCCACAAGAAAACATGGGGAAGGGAAACAAAATCTGCTGAATTTATATACCAAAAGAACATTTTGCCCAAAGAATAAGGAGAGAGCTGGCCGGGATGCGTGTGGTTGCCCCCGTTGAGCCTGTCAAGGTTGTGCAGGCGAAATGCACCGCACACGTGCCCACTCCTTCCCTTCCTGTCTGCAGCCTACAACTAGAGAGAGGGTCTAGTTGTGCAGGAGAGGGTCTGGGAGGACCAGCTCAGGAGATCATATCTGCAAACCCCCTGTACTTCTGCTGGAATTACTGAAAAGCTGGAAAAAGAAAGAGGAGAAAGTAAGGAAAAGAAGTTAACAGGAGGCTTGGCCAAAAATACAAATGAATGGATTTTGTGATAGGTGAAGAGGATCAGCTGGGGGTAGCTGTCCCCACCCTATACCACTAGACCATGGGCAGTACAGGCAGCCAGTCCCACAGGAGCTTACACTCAAATTGAGGGACTTGACCTATTCATTCACCCTGAAATCAAGGTTCAGTGGATCTCAGCCAGTACTTTGGGAAAAAATGAAACAATTAAATAGACTATATCAAGAGTGCATTGCATATAATGATCAAGTACAGTTGACACTTGAACAACATGAGTTTGAACTGTGCTGATCTAATTACACGTCGATTTTTTTCAATAGTAAATACTACAGTACTGCAGTATCCAAGGTTGGTTGAATCTGCAGATGGGGAACCGCAGATATGAGCACCCGGGAGTACAGAGGGCTGACTATAAATTATACACAGATTTTGCACTTCATGGAGGATCAGTGTCCCTCACCCCCTGAGTTGTTCAAGGGTCAGCTGTATTGTCTTATGCACTATGTGTGTAAAACCCTAGGGTACCTTCCTGGCCATGAATTCCCTTCTGCCACGTTACCCAGTCTTTTTAAATCTGTATGCCAAAGAATCATGAGAAGAATTTTAGGCCACTAGAGTTACCTCAAGTTTTATCACATATCCACAGAGTTAATGATTGATTTCAAAATGATGGTCAACTGTTGTCTGACTTGGGAAAATCTGTGTCCTATGAAAAGTTTTACGTTATTTTGTTGTTCTTGTGTACTGCAGTAAAACCCTGCTATTCTGAATCATGTGAGAATGAGCCATTCTAGATAAGCAAATTTTCTTGGTTCTAGGGGTTGTTTGATTCCCACACCCTTCCTCTAACTCCCATCCCCAAGACTGGGAACTCTCCAACCTACTGGCTTTCGGTCAGTCACTCTTCTCTGCTTTTGAAAGGACAGTCTCACAAGTACCACCAGCCAGCTGGCGCCCAACTGAGGACTTGAGACTGTTCCAGACAGTCAGAGTACCAAAGTCTCATTTGAAAACGGAAACTTTCCATGTTAGTAAACAAGAATCATCCATATTAAATCTCCACTCACTCAAAATGTGCTATCCTAAAATTATTTTCAAAAGATTTTATTATTGTATCACTGTCAGTAACAATCAAGGATTTATGCACTCTCCTTCCCTATCCTGCCCTATTCCTACCCCAAATACAAGCCTCGGAATTAAGGATGTGGAGGTACAAAGCTTCTCCATACTCCCAGGCTAATCCTTATGATGTTTTATTGGTGCAAATTAGAAAAAGGCATTTCTCCCTCAAGACTCATTATTTCCATCTATAAAAAAATTGGTATCATAAACCGATTTTGTTGAAAAGGGACAACTAACTGCTGTTGGCTAGAACACTGTATTCATAAATACACAAAACCACAATGTCAAAAAGGGAAATGACGATTGCTTATGATAGCACAACCTGCATAATGCAGCAACCCTCGTCCATGTCTGGCCCATACTTGTCTTCATTCTTGCTTCCTTCAAGACCAGGTACAAGGCTCACCTTCTCCACAAAACTGTGGCTCAAATGATCACCTGCCACACTCACCTCCTTCTCTGATCAGTACTTAACTGACTTGGTACTTTGTATTCACTGTCCTATAATCAAGTTGTCTTTGGGATTATCTTCCTGTCAGGAGTGCAGGTCCCTCAAAAACAGGAACTACAGGTTAAATGCTTTTGTACACAGAGTCAGTGCTTATGTTCAATGCTCAAAAAATGTTTGCTGGTAAAAGTTATAATGAAATGGTGATGATGTATTTTATTATTTCATTTTTCTTTAAAGAAGTACTTCAATCATACTCACTGACCTAGGCTGATCTCGTAGTAAAAAGAATTGAACATATCACTAACATTGTATTAAAAATTACCTTATATCATATTTGTTCTCAAACAATAAACAATGACATGTTGTTTTGTTCTGGAAGCATTCTGAAAGCAGTCCTAAAACAAATCTACTCTTTCCCCTGTTTACAGCTTACTGTCTACTCTGAAAGGTTTGAAGAGTTTCAGAGCACACTGGCAAAAAGCAATGAGGTGTTTGCCACCTTCAAACAGGAAATGGAGAAAGTGAGTATTGCTTATCCCCCACGAAATACTGACATCTTCTAGTTCGACACGCAACACTCCTTTGGGTTCATTTTTCTCTTGCTAAGATATTTCAGTGCATTTCATGAAGTAATGAAACATTTATACATGCAAATGAGATTTGGACTGTATTTTTTTTATCGGTAAGTATCTGGTGAATTAGTCTTAGGAAGAGTCTGAAAACACTAGGATACATTTTCACTCTGAGGAAGAATATTTTCATTTTCTAGGCCATGGAGAGGTGTAAAAAGAAAAGATAAGAGCTAGAAATTTAATATTATGTTGTTTATACTGAAATTAAAAACTAATCTTTTAAAGATTAAAAAAATTAATTTTCATACAAATAAGCAAAAGCAGAATGTTAGAGTAGAAAATACCATTTCATAGGATCCTTCTCAGAAGAGAATATATGTAATAAGATATAACGGACAGGGCGTTGAATGAGGAGATGAAGTCTGGGTGTGTTTTTACTCATCAAGTAGCAGTGAACAATTCACTTAACTTCCCCCTTATCTATAAATTAAGAAACGATTTCCCTTGCCTACTTGACAAGATTGTGAAGTTCAAATAAGTTAATGTATTTTTAAGGGTCTTAAACTTTTTAAAAGTCTTTTACAGATATAAGGTGCTAATATTATTGTTGGACATACTGTTTATATTTTGTTTAATTCAGTGTCTTCCCAAAATAAAATCAGCATCAGAACTGTGTTTCTGAACAGGCACTGGCATTAACCCTTTTTAAGTGTAGAAAGCATTCTTTGAAAAAATTTTCATAAACTAATATGATAAATTTCACAATTCATGAGCAAACTTAAAGGGCCAACATTTGTTAAAAGTTACAGCTTTCTCACTCCACAATGGATCCATCCATTTAAAAAAATTTTTTTTAATTACAGAGTTTTAATTTGGAATAAATATTAGAGTAGTAAAAATGCTGTTATTTATTGCAAAATTACATAGTTTTAAGATTGGAATAAATATTAAAGGAGTTTTCTATCTGGAGTTAATTTATAGACTCTTAGCAGAATTAGCAAAAAAATTTGATATGCATATTGCATTTCTTTAGGTGTGGTCCCATGGATTTCATCAAATTCCTAAAGGTGCTGATGACTTTTAAAAGTTTAAGTCAGTTAAGAAATGATCAAAATAAAAAAGCACTCAAGGCTCACATAGCTTCTCTATAGGGCCCAGGGGCCAACTGCCTGGGCCCAGCCTCTAGCCTCCAAGCAGACCCGCCTCAGGCAGGTTAGCATGAAGCAGCCAGTGCCCAGGTGTGGTTCATCCAGGGTAACTGCACCTGAACACACGCCTTGTCCTTCAGGCAAGCAGAGAGGAGGAGGAGCTCCTATAACCAGGAACGTGAGTAGTTTCAGGTCTGAAAAAGCCAGGCTTCATTTTAGTAACTTCTGGATGCCCTACACCCAGCCCGGCCTGGCAACTAGCATGCACTCTGCACATGTTGCATTAAATGAAATAACTCCAGCCCTACTCTTCTGCTAACTCACCTGAATATTACTCCACCTCTCTGAACCTTAGTTTCCCCGTTTATAAAGTGGAAGTGAAAACAGAACCCTCCTTGGGGGACTGTCTCAAGGATGAAAGCAATAACGCATGTAATCACATTCTGTGAATCCTACTGCACTCTACAAATGTGAAGGCTGAGAACATAGAAAGTTGCCTTTGTGTGGCTACTTCTCAGATGTGCCCAGATATTATCAACATTTTAACATCTGAAAAGCCAGGCCGACCTTCTCACTAATAATCTTCCATTCAGTACAGTAAATAATCTAAATTTCAAGCTTATTCTTGGAACTCAATAAGGCTATTTTTATTTTAAGAAAAAGAAAAAGCAATGACAAAACAGAAAGGCCTTAAGTAGTTTTCCTTTCTCCTTAATTGGCTCTGGTGCAAGTAAGTTTGTTCACCACTGACCTAGATGATTCAAAAATAAATCATGACTCTCTCCACTCAGTCATCATTTCTTGACATCGAATTTTTGCTTGCTTCAGCAGCTGGTAATGAAAGGACTTTTCTTGAAGTCACATAGGGAACTGATAGTTTCTTTGATATATTAACTCTTCAGAATTAACATTAAAACACTCATTTTTGTAGACCACTAAGAAAATGAAGAAGCTGGAAAAGGACACAGCCACGTGGAAAGCTCGGTTTGAGAACTGTAACAAAGCTCTGTTGGACATGATTGAAGAGGTGAGGAAGTTTTTCCCCTTGTTCATCTTCCCTTGTCTAGTCAATATATTTATACTCAGAAAATAATTATGGTCTAATACCACAAAATAATTACTTTTGAAAAAGAGCTGAATTTTTCTGGGATGTGGTATATGATATTGTAATAAAAATAATTAGAGCAAACGTCAATTTAGTAATTTAGTCTTAGGTCCAGACTCATAAAGAGTGTTGTGACCCTAAGTCACACGCCTACTTGTTGATTCCAAAGCTGTCCCCAAAGCAGCACCACACCTGCTGGACCGTGAATTCCTTAAAGGCAGGATGAGTGTTTTACCTGTCCTTGAATTTCCCTGGTGCCTGACACAATACAGGCGCAGAATAAATTAATTAGTTGATTTGAACATAACTGAGAGAAGACACTAGCCCAAGCACCCAGGGTATGTGCTATTTTATAGACAGATACAGAGATATATTGTTTAATTCCTCCAACAGGCATTTAAATACTGATATTACATCAGGCTCTGGAGATTCTGAGACCATAAAGGCAAAGATACATGGTCCTTAACCTGAGAGGCAGGGCTTTCAAGTGAAGGCCTCTCCACGTAAAGAAGTGGGGGAAAAAAAGGTACAGAGTAGCACAAAGGTGGGGCTGAAGGAGTAAGATGATTTCATGCACAAACACACCAACATTTCTAGAGGAAAGGAGAATTGAACAGTTCAAGCAGCATCATGAATGAGTGTGTGGTGAGTTTCTCTGGATATAATTACTGTTCTAACAATTCATCCCAAATTGCAACCAATTCCAAAGAGATGTGCTTATTATTCATAAACATAAATCAAACAGTTGCTGGATTAGCATATAGCAGTTTATCTACAGAACAGATAAGGCATTGCTGATGGCCAAGACCCAGTCCATCTCAATCATTTTGTCATAAACTTCTACTTATGCCTTCTAAGTCTTAGAAGCAGGAAATTCATTATAAGATTTTAAAAGCCCTAGACTGAAGCAGAGAGAAGCTTTGCTATCTTTCTTTTCTAAAGAAAAGAATACGTGGCTTAAAATTCTACCAGAGTCTCCAACACAGTACAAAACTAGAAGTGATGTCCCTGACAGAGTATCTGTCCAGCCACCACCCTGTGGTCAGAGCCTGACAGACAAATTCCTGGACAAATGGTTTTGCTTCTCTCCATAGAGCATCCTGGCAATTTTGCTTTTCATGTCGTTTTATAAGTGTGTGTGTGTCTGTTTAAATCACAGAAAGCACTGAGAGCTAAAGAATATGAGTGCTTCGTGATGAAAATTGGAAGGCTAGAGAACCTCTGTCGAGCTTTACAAGAGGAGAGAAACGAACTCTATAAAAAAATTAGAGAAACAAAAATGCCTGAAAAGGATGACCAAGGTCAGCTCACCTCTGACGACGACGAACCGGAGTCAAATACCTCCGTGGGTGAAGAGGCAGATGCGGAGGAAGCCAACAGTGTTCACAATGCTGTGCAAAATCTGACCGCGGCCTTCATGGTCATTCATCGTCCAGAGTCAACCCTCGATGCGTCCAAAGAAATCCAAACAGAAGTCAGCAGTCCTCAAGGGGGCGGCGGCACGGCCCTCAAGGAGCTGGAACAATCCCCTCTGAGCCCAGCATGCCATTCAGGGAGTCCCCTGCAACCCCCAAGTCCTCAGGCTGAGGCGGAGGGAGGCAACGAGGCAGAACCTCCCCTCAGATCAGGGTCAGGAGCACAGGCCCAAGGCAATGGCCCCCCTGCTGCACCACAGGCTGATCCGCAGCCCCGGAAGCCAGAGGCAGCATTTTCCAGCCAGGCGCCGGAGCCTCCGGCAGAAGCGTTTCTACGGGAGATGGAGGCCAACGAGCAGCCCCGGAAGCCAGAGGCAGCATTTTCCAGCCACGCCCCGGAGCCTCCGGCAGAAGCATTTCTACCGGTGATGGAAGCCAACGGGCAGACCCGGAAGCCAGAGGCAGCAGCTTCCGGCCAGGCCCCGGAGCCTCCAGCAGAGGCTTTTCGATGGGTGATGGAGGCAGACGGTCGTGCCACCCCGACCGCAGCGGGAGAGCACGTGCCAGCTGGGGAGTCTAGATGTGAGCCCAGGAGGCAGCCCCCAGCAGCAGCAGCAGCAGCAGAGGGGCTGCCAGGAGGGGCCTCAGCTGGGCCCCCGCTGCCCAAAGTGGCCGACACCAATCTCGAAGGAGTCGACTAAGCCTCCTCTGCCTTCTGAGGCTGTTCTTCCCGACTTTCCATCGTCCTAACAGATTGTCTCCTGAAAGAGGCGTTAAGGGCTGGGGACGTCTAATGGAAGAGACTTATTTAGAATCAAGACATTTTAATATGTTATGCGGAGTACCTTCAGCCTTTGCTATTTGTTCTCAACTTATAACTGATTTGGAGCTTTTCTATTTAACACTAATAGGATAATTTTCTCAAATGGCAACAAAACATACGAGTAGCAAATTTATATTAATTTGCCATTAAGATGGTACTTAATTCAATTTCTTAACAGTAAGATTTGGTGTTTAAAGACTCCCATCACAATATAGAAATACTGAAAATGTGATGCTTTATTTATTTCCATAGAGTTTAATAAGTGCCATAGTAAGTAATGGATGACCAGGTTCCATTTAAACATTATATACATTGTGTGTGTGTATATGTATATGTATGAATATATACATATATGTGCTTATGCACTTATATACACGTGTATATTTTATACACATGTATGCAAATATATATTACACATATATTCTATCATCTCTTTTTGGCTTTCTGTCATGCAGAATATTTAGATGCTTATCAAAAAAATTATCTCTTACTTGCACCTGGGACTACAGTAGACTAATGCTCTGTGAATTAGAAATAGGTTCAGAACACAAATATTAGGCTACATAATGTTGGGTAAAAATAAGTAACCCAATGGTAGGTCAATAAATTCAACCAATGGATTAAATGACAGAACAGGATTGGGTTAGATTGCAAGGCTATACAGAGCACATAGACACAAAGATGGCCAAAAGAGGCCCTAAAAAATGGGGGAACAATCGCAGCAGTAGACTGCTCACCTCTTGCAGCTGCTTCTCCTACACAACTCGGCCCCTTGCCTTGCAACACCCTCATGTGGTGAAGCAGCCCACTCACGCCTTCCTGCAAGGAAAGGGTTGGAAGTGGGAAAGGGAGGTGGGAATAGAGGGATTGAGGGCCCTCAGGCTGAGAGTCTGTGCTCTGGTCCCCGGCTTTTGAGCTAGAGGTCTGGAGAGAGCATATTCACCTGGCCCTGCCAACTCTTCAGTTGCCTCCCTGTTGTCTACCACTCTCTCCAGAGGGTTTCCCCACCACCTCCTGCTGTCACTGCCCTAATCTATATTCTCAAAGCTTCTGCTCCTTCTTTCCAACCCTCTCCTTGGCAGCAGGAAATTACATTCAGCCCTCATCTCAATTATGGCTTAGTAAAAGCTATCATTTTTCCAAAACAAATCCACACAGGGTTTAAATATGAGTGATGAGGCTTGCAAGCCAACACATTTTCTGCTTTGATGAATTCTGTACAGCCAGAAGTTCAAAGCAAAGGACAAGTGGGTCCCTACTCAAAATGACTTGAAAAATAGGTGAGGATTTAGGAGATGCAAAAGCTAGAAACACCTGGGGTTGTCTACATGAGTATTACATTATTACTGCGTGACAAGAATCTCTAATGATACTGACAGCATGAATTACTCTATCTAGAGTAAAGAGAGACTGCAACAAAGAAATAGGAGGGAAGAGAGGGAGCGAGGGAAAAAACAGATCTAACCCAACCCTACCTTAAAAGTTGAACTCAAGTAGAAAAATGGTTTAAAGCAAGATTCTCTACTACTCATCCAAGAAATCATTTTTTAGTGTTGCATGTGGCTGTCTGCTAAAGCACACAAAGTGCTTGTAGGCAGCAACCATATGCTATAAGAATTGTAAACTACATAATATTTGTTTGAAGCAGACAGTGAGGGTAGTAACAAAATGCTAGTCAGGAAAAAAAAAAAATCAGGAAGATAGCAGAACCCATGTATTTTTAAAGGCTTAAAATTTTATAACCACAGGGTATCCAGCCAAATTCAACATTAACTGAAAATCTTAGCTATTTAAACATTCATTTAATTCAGAGCCAAATATGTACTACAGCAATCCAGGAGGGTCTCCTTTCCCATTATTTACAGAGGCTGAACTTCTAAGAATGGGGTAAGATTAGATAATCATAGTAAAGTCTCACTCTGAATGTTTAGCAAGAGAAACAGGCAGGAGAGGAGCCGAAATCCAGTAAATCAAATATTCTAATAAATATTCTAAAAAGTCCATTTTTTTTCAATCCAAAAGCTTTCATAGCAACACGTTACTCACTAGGGTGTATATCTTGGGCAGATTTTCAGATACAATAACTTGCCTGAAATTTGCAAGGCTTAATATAGGCTTTGGAAGAATTATTTTAATATTCAAAGAATGTTTTATTATAGTCCTTTGGCCTTACTAATTATAACAATAACTCATAAGGCCCAAAAGAGTAAGGAATTTCTGTTCTTTATCAAGGTCATATAACTATTTCTAGAGATGCCAAGTCTACTTTCCAGAAACACTGAAGTTATTGGTGTTTTCTAAATTAAATAACTATAATTTATGTATTTACTAAAAAGGCACTTCTCTTCCCAAATGCTGCAGTAGTGGTTTTATTTTAAAATTTTTCACTTATATTTATTTTTACTTATGTTACTTCTATGTTTCAACAATACCTAACAAAGATTGTGGTTATATTCTCTTGGTTGAATTTTTGGTCTATGAGTAGAATGTACATGGAATGAACACTTTGAAAATCTTGGTGTGGATGTGTGCGCACACGTGCGCTCGGTGAGAAAAGAGGGAAGGAGGAAGGGAGAGAGAGAGAATGTGACGGCCCAGGCCTAATGAGATAGCAGAACCCAGGCTCCTCGGCCTGGCCATCCGCTGCTGCAGACCTATCACACTTCAGTTCCAGTCTCCCGTGAGACCATGTTTCCACAAACTTCTCTGGCATGTGCCCTCACAGAAATATTCTGAGGAGTAAGGGAGGGAGTGTAGAAGGTGTCAGCTCATTTTCTCCTTTTTCTACCTGCTTCAAGACTTTTCTCTAACAAGATCGGAAGAGGCCCACTGTTCTGCCTTTTGCTTATTCCCTCTCCCCAACCCATCTTGATCCGGGAGGGGCTTCTGGAACGCAGCATTTCCTAGTATGCTTGGAGAAGAGGGTTGCTTAGCTAGAATGAAAAAAAAAAAGATTAAACCTTGCTTTTTTCATATGGTATAGATACACATTTTTAAAATAGCTCTTTTTTTTAAAAATAATGAAAATATTATGTGTATGTTGCAAAACTGAAGCTGCTTTTCAATAAGACTAAGAGATAGCGAGGAGAGAGATCATTTCAGGAAAATTTCCTTAGCCCCTGCTCTAACCAGTAGTTAAATCCAGTATTTAGAAAAAAATGAAAGTAATTAAAATGTAAAGGATTCACTAAAAGAAGATATGAAATAAAAATGATAACTCTGGTCTCTAAAATTTGTTCCCATCATAAACTGGCAAATAGGATTTAGGAAGTAAGTAGGCAAGTAGAGTATATAGGTTAAATTTTCACAAGGCTTAACTAATTTCCGTTTCTGAACCTGAAAATTAAAGTTATCATTAGATCAACCATGAGAGCATTCCGTGAGAATAGAAACATTCATAAGTGATAGCAATAAAGGTTTTCCTCAACACTGTTCAGTTGTATCCTCAATACCTGAAGTTGCGTCTCCTTGGTGGTATCCCCTGATAGAATTTCCACAAATGCTAGTTACTGATGCATATGTGTGTGAATGTACACACACATATGCACACAACACACATGTATAAAATTTGACACAGATTTAATTCTGTTCCTATAGGTGAGTCTTTACACCTGTATTTTCAAAGGATACCTACTATCATTTTTCCTGACAAGGACAAAGTATAAAAAGGAATCATTTTCTTCATGAATAAGGATATTTGACAGAAACATTTAACTAGCAAAAGCAACCTACAAATTCATCGATCCATGGCAGAAAAACTATTCACAGAAGCTGATTCACTCTATCTAGAGATAAGAAACAAGACAAATCACTTCAGCAGGACAATCAACCTTGGCAAAATCTGAATGCAAGTCCTTCCTGCTGGATATTAGAGCCTCAGACTTTCTATTAACACCGGCGTTGATCCCATTTAATTAACTTATTTATTTGCAATATATGCAAATATTTTTGAATGAATGAATGAACTGTTTAATATTAAAAACTTTTTTTACTCTTTTTTGACCCCAAATTAATTTTTTAATTAAATCCACTTTTTAAAATTTTTATACAGTTTTTAAAGGTTACTTTCCATTTACAGTTATTACAAAATATTGGCTATATTTTATATTTTAACTTTGAATTTTTTTAAGTGGCATATCATAATGTTCAATTACCTCATATCATAATTAAAAGATACCTAGGTGTCAGATTGATTATTTCAGAACTGACAGTCAATGGATGACATAAAAAATAACACAAAACCACCATAACAAGAAAAGCACGAAGACATATGTTAAGAGAGGGGAAGAAAGAAGGAGAGAGAGCTATTATATAAAAGAAAAAATAAAAAGATAAAACTTTAAGACTATTAAGAGCAATAAAGGAAGTGGCACATCAATTGGTGGTCCCTTTTGTGAAAGCAGGATTATAATAAAGGGCAAGAACCATAATGACATTCACACACCTCCACACTGTAATGTCAACTTGGGGAAATTTTTACAAACATGTTTCTCAGTGTTGTTGTTTTATTCTTTCTTCTTGTTTGCCTTTCTTTTAAAATAATAAATGTGGTCTTTTTAGTATTAAAATAATAAAATTATAGAACATTTAGAAAATAGAGAAAAGTGAAGATTTACCCAACTCTATCACCCTAACAACCACTGTCAGCATTCACTATATAATAGTGTATTTTATTTTATTATAAATTTATTTTATTTATTTATTTATTTTTGGCTGCATTGGGTCTTCGTTGCTGCGTACAGGATTTCTCTAGTTGCAGCGAGTGGGGGCCACTCTTCGTTGCAGTGTGTGGGCTTCTCAACGTGGTGGTTTCTCTTGTTGGGGAGCACAGGCTCTAGGCGCGAGGGTTTTAGTAGTTGTGGTGCACCAGCTCAGTAGTTGTGGCACACAGGCTGAGTTGCTCCGTGGCATGTGGGATCTTCCCGGACCAGGGCTTGAACCCTTGTCCCCTGCATTGGCAGACGGACTCTTAACCACTGCGCCACCAGGGAAATCTTATCATAGTGTATTTTAAATTACCTATCTTTTTTATTTAACGTTGTGTTAGTTTGTCTTTGGGGGAAGGTGCAGTAGTTCAAGTGAGAGTAATAGCTGTTAACAGCTGCCAGCTTTGTGCTTTCACACTGTTATTCATATTTTATATGCTTACATGGAAGCATATTATACTATTTTTAGAATAAGCATGACTGTGCAAATACAGATACACAGCACACTTATATGTTGTTTGAAAAAGTTATGCCATGCAATGCACTTAAACGTCCCACTGCACATACACAAATTTCCAAGTAAATCTACTGGACATGGGCTAGAGTAAGACGTCTAAACTTAACACAGCTCAAAAAATTATATAAATATCAGAAACCAACTCTAGAGAAATACAAATGCCTTAAATAACAAAACAAAAAAAAGTCCAACTCCAGTTTATGAAGCAACAGGAAACATATGATAATACCATAAATCATTACATTGGCTAAATAAAGGTCAATGATCTAAAACAAATCTAATCTCTTTAAAGTTAATGAGACAGTTAGTGGCTTTGTTGCTCTAATGAAATGATGGTCACCGTCACTGGCTATAGCATATCTATTAAGTAGGGCAAGGCTAAAAACTGTTGTGACCTGAGATTGTTCTAATAACTACCAGGCAGATGCAACCAACCATGGAATATTCAGGGATCCCATATACTAAGAAAGTCAGAGTTGAAATTTATAGAAATAGTACAACAGGGATGCTTTCATCACATCTAAAGTCACAAGGTTAAACATATGTCAGATTGGAGGACTGGCAGTGTGATAGTATAAGCAAGATTTATTAGAATACAGCTAATGCTCTACCCTAACCAGTATAATTCCTCATAGACTACTGTAATATAGTGTATATTATACGTTAAGACTTGTTTTCTTAAGAGTCTTATCAAGAAGTTATTCCCTGGAATAAAATCAGTCAAGTCCAAAGTGAAAAGTGTAGGATAGCTCTGGTCCACGAATCAGGCTGTTGAGTCCCTTGTCCCTGTTCTGCTACCAACCAGCAGGGTGACTTTGGAGAAATCACTTAATATCTCTGGGCCTCAGTTCACTCATCTATAAAATGACAGCCTTGGATTAGATGAGCTCTAAGGTTCTGACAGCTCCGATTACATTCTCAAAAGACTTAGGAAGTTATGTGGGTTTTCTACTCTCCAGAGAGGGTTTTAGTATAAGAGATCTGCATATCACCTTGGGCATGTCTGTTAGAGGTTAGGCAAGAGGAAAGAGACAAGAAATTACTCTAATAAAAAGTTGTTTTTAATTTTAAAATTTAGACAAAGAAAAGGTTATGGGGTAAATCACAAATTCTTTGATTTTTCTCAATAAATATTGAAGTCTTTCTGTGTGTGAGGTTCTGTGGTCGCCCCTGGTCAGAGCACCAGTCAGAGCTCCCAGTAAGAGCGCTTGGTCATCTGACTCAGGCCTGAGTGTCCCTCCCACTACTTGTCCCACAAATTTCAGCAGCCAAACAGCAGGAAGGAAACTTCTGGGAGCATTTTTATTACAAATGCTACCCAGATCTCCAGGTGAGAAAGTGTGTGTTCCTGGTAGAGAAGGAAGGTTATATGAAATGTGTGTGTGGTTATTTGTGTGTGAATGTATAATGTGTGTGAGTGCGTACCTGTATGTGAGGGCATGTATGAGGATGTATGTGCAACATGTATCAGTGTATGTGTGTAGTTTTGTGCAGGTGTGTGGTATGAATGTAGTTCTATGTGAATGTTTATAATTGTATGTGACTATATTTCTGCATATTAAGTTGACGTGAGCCTACATAAGTGTGTGGCTGTGTGAGAGTTTCTGGCGTGTGCAAGTTAATGGTGTGTGCGCGATGAGGCTGGGAACGGAAAAGCTGAAATACTATAGATGAGGTTTTAGGCATGTGGCTGGCTTGTTTTTCAGAGGATCATGTCTTGTTGCAGATTTCTGTTTGCACAGCTAATCCTTTTTTTGCTTGCAGTGTCACAGGGCTCATTCTTTTTTGGCTGACAATCTGCCTCTGAACAAACATGCAGGTAGGTGAGGCTGTAAGTGGTAGTGGCAGCTATTCATGAAATACATGCATACACCACCAGCCCAAGGTGATGGCCACCACTGACTCACAAGTCCCATCCTCAGGCAAGGCTATGGGTATGTCCGGGGAAATTCACAAAGACCAGCCATAGCTTGAGCAAGGAACATAAGCAGTGGCAGCAGAAAGGCTAACTTTATTCTGGTCTTTCTACATGCAAAAGAAAGTTCTCACGTGGTCACCGTTCCTAACAAAGGCGGCATCCTTGGAGGCAGAGTTATAATCTCCTCTACCAACCCCCTGAATATCAAGAAAGTTTCTCTGAACTAAAAGCCAAGATCCTGCCCAATCTATTTATGCTTTAATCAGTGAGTCAGAGGGTAGCAAACCAGAGTTGATTGCAGATGCTAGCAGCCAGTCAGTCATGCCCATGACTCATCCTTTGCGCAGAGAGATTTTTTGCTCTGATACAATTCATCTCCCCAAAATATCTAGTATTGACGAGCTGTGCTGTCATAGCTAGACCATCTGGCTGCTCCCTTGTCAGTCATTAGAAAATGGATCCAGAAGTCCTCCAATTCAGTCTGGGAGTAATTTAAAGCAATGCCCAAAGGAAAGAGAGTGAGAGTTTTTAAAACAAATTAATTGCCTACCATACAAGTTAACTGATGATCTTCAAAAGTTAAAGGGACATTTTTTTCTTAAATTCCATATATATGTGTTAGCATACGGTATTTGTCTTTTTCTTTCTGACTTACTTCACTCTGTATGACAGACTCTAGGTCTATCCACCTCATTACAAATAGCTCAATTTCGTTTCTCTTTATGGCTGAGTAATATTCCATTGTATATATGTGCCACATCTTCTTTATCCATTCATCCGATGACGGGCACTTAGGTTGTTTCCATCTCCGGGCTATTGTAAATAGAGCTGCAATGAACATTTTGGTACATGACTCTTTTTGAATTTTGGTTTTCTCAGGGTATATGCCCAGTAGTGGGATTGCTGGGTCATATGGTAGTTCTATTTGTAGTTTTTTAAGGAACCTCCATACTGTTCTCCATAGTGGCTGAACCAATTCACATTCCCACCAGCAGTGCAAGAGTGTTCCCTTTTCTCCACACCCTCTCCAGCATTTATTGTTTGTAGATTTTTTGATGATGGCCATTCTGACTGGTGTGAGGTCATGAAGAACCTAGGGGTAAAGCAGGAATAAAGACGCAGACCTCTTAGAGAACGGACTTGAGGTTATGGGGAGGGGGTAGGGTGAGCTGTGACAGGGCGAGAGAGAGTCATGGGCATATACACACTAACAAACGCAGTAAGGTAGATAGCTAGTGGGAAGCAGCCGCATGGCACAGGGATATTGGCTCGGTGCTTTGTGACAGCCTGGAGGGGTGGGATGGGGAGGGTGGGAGGGAGGGAGACGCAACAGGGAAGACATATGGGAACATATGTTTATGTATGACTGATTCACTTTGTTATAAAGCAGAAACTAACACACCATTGTAAAGCAATTATACCCCAATAAAGATGTTAAAAAAAAAAAAAGTTAAAGGGAACAAAACACCTAACCATAAATAAAATTAAAAGACAAGAACAGAATGGGAGAAGATAGTCACAATAAATACAACAAAGCATTAATGTCCAAAATACAAACAGAAAAAAAAAAGAAAAAAAATACAAACAGAAATCATACAAAGCAATAAGACAAACAACTCAGAAGAACGTGGGAGAGACAGTAGGAGCACCCTACCCAGGCACCAGCGATGAGGGAGAGGGGGCATTGTCTATAGAGAATTTTAAAATGGTAATAAGACCAGCTGCAAGCCAGTCTTCTTTTTATCATCATCATGCACAGCAATCCTGAATAGCATCAGTGGTAAAATTGTCCTCCCTGGCAGAGATGATCACTCTTGCTGTGTGCCCCATCCCCCATTTGTACACCACTGGCATGGAATAGGATGGGCAGTTCATAGAAGAAGAAATGCAAATGACCGAAACACATCAGGCCGATAAAAAGTAAAACAATGAGATGCTATCACTTTTGCTCATTAGACTGACAAAAATTTCAATATTGATAATATCAAATATTAGCAAGGATGACGCAAACCAATAGTCATAACCTGTGGGTACAGTATTGGGTGTCTGTCTTTTTCTTGTCCATTTGGGCATTTTGGCAGTGTGCATTACACTTTTTCTAATGTGCAAAAGTAAAAATTATTTAGCAAAGAGTGGACACATGGCTCTTGCCTGCCCGCATCCTTTCTTTGGAGGAAGCACTGTGTCCTGGATACATAGAGTCTAGGTGGGGCCGTCAATCACAGACCCTTAGGCCCCCTCATCCATCCTAGCCTCCGGGGCAGCCTGAAGCACCATCACACTCCATATGGTATTTAGTTCACAGACAGCAGCAGCTCCAGGATTTCCACAGAGGAGGGGGTTTAATCTGCTGTAAAGAGGGGCGGGAGGCTACTTGACATGTCATGAAGTTGCATTTGCTTCATGGCAACCACACTGTTTTTACTCTTATGTTATCTTGGGGTTTGTGGGTACTGAAGCCCCTTGAATTCAGTGTGCCTAAGTTTACCCAGAAGAGCCCAGTGAAATCTACCTCTTGGTTCTTTTTGCTGGAATTCTGTCTACCACGTGAAGATAGTCTTCGTGCAGAATAGTGTCAAGAGGAAGGGAGTGAGGGGCTTCCCTGGTGGCGCAGTGGTTGAGAGTCCGCCTGCCG
Source organism: Globicephala melas (assembly GCF_963455315.2). Taxonomy (NCBI): domain Eukaryota; kingdom Metazoa; phylum Chordata; class Mammalia; order Artiodactyla; family Delphinidae; genus Globicephala; species Globicephala melas. The sequence goes on along the minus strand of NC_083327.1, from coordinate 64,229,876 downwards.
ATGCAGGGGATGCAGGTTTGTGCCCAGATCCGGGAAGATCCCACATGCCGCGGAGCGGCTGGGCCCATGAGCCATGGCCGCTGAGCCTGCGCGTCCGGAGCCTGTGCTCTGCAACAGGAGAGGCCACAACAGTGAGAGGCCCGTGTACCTCAAAAAAAAAAAAAAAAAAAAAAAGAGGAAGGGAGTGGAGTTGCAAGATGAGAGAACAGAAATAATCCTGATAACCATATTTGAGCCCCTGACTCCAGTTGGCCTTTACAGATCAAACATTTCCCTTTTTGTTTAAGAGGGTGTGAGTCAGGTTGCTGCCCATCTGCACTCAGAGAGCCCTGGGAAAGAAGGATGAGGAGAAAGCTGAAATAATTGAAGTGCGGCACACCAAAAAGAAGAGTTTACAATGATAATCATTGAACTTACATCAAAATGTTTTAAAAATCTCATTTTTCTCTTTAATTTCTCAACATATCTTTAAAATCTGTTTATTGCAAAAATACTGAATTAGTACAATGAGAATTCTTTCGTGTAAACTACCACCCAGGTCAAGAAATAAAACACAGCCGAGCGTCCTAGAAGTTCCCTCACCTCCACACCTCCAGAGGGAGCGACCTTCCTGACGTACAGCAACAGGGATTTGTTTTACTTCTGTGTGTATATATGTGTATGTATGCTGTTGTGGTTGTTGGGGTTTTTTACTTTATAAAGGTATTCTTCTGTGTCTTCTTCTGTGATCGAAACTATATATGTGAGATTCATCCATGTTACACACCCATGATTGTAGGAGTAGTTCATTCATTTTCCCTGTCATACAGTAATCTATTATATGACTATTCCACAATTTATTTACCCATTCTAATGCTGGCTGACATTTAAATTGTTTCCAATTATTGGCTGCTACAAATAACTTTGCTGTGACATTTCCTACCTATATACTTAGGAGAGGAATTGTTGGGTTATACGGCATGCGCCTCTTCAGCTGTAGGAGGTACTACCAGATCGTTTTCCAAAGAGATTGTACCAATTATTTCAACCAGTGTATGAGAGCTGCTGTTGCTCTATGTCCTCCTCTTGGTATCATCAGGCAGTTTAATTTTAGCCATTTGGGTGTGTGTAACAGTATCTGATTGTCATTTTAATTTGCCTTTCCTGGATGACTAATGAGGTTGAACATCTTTTCTTATAGTTACTGGCCAAGTGGATGGATATCCTCTTTTTAGACATGCATGATTTTTTTCCCTTTTTTTCCCGTTGGGTCATCTGTCTTTTTCTTGTTCATTTGTAACATTCTCATATTTCTGGAAAGAAATGCTTTATTAATAACTGTAATTGCAAATCAATTCTCCTATTCTGTGGCTCTGTGAATTTTTATTCTTTTAATGATATATTTTGATAAACAGAATTTCTCGATTTTAATGTTGTTCAATTTATCAATATTTTACCTTTTGACAAATACAAGTGTGTCCTCTTTAAGAAACCTTTGTCAACCCCCAAATAATGAAGATATTCTCTCACATTATCTTACAGAAGCTCTGGTGTTTACCAGAATTACCAGTCTACCCAGAATGAATTTTTGAATAAATATTGACATAGGGGGCAGATCAATTTTTTTCTACATAGATAGCCCATTCATCAAGCACCACTTATTTAAGCAAAACATTTTTCTCCATTGCTTTAGTGCTATGTTAGTCATAAATTGAAAGTCCATATGTGGGTGGGTCTTTTTCTAGACTTCTGTTCCACTGATGGATTTGTTCATGCTTGCATGAACACCACATTGTTTTAATTACCATAGCTTTATAATAAGTATTTATAGCTGATAATCTATGTCTTCCTACTTTGTTGTTCTTCAAGGTAGTATTGGCTATTCTTAGTCTTTTATTTCCATGTGTAATTTAGAATCAGCTTATCAATTTACACACACATGTATGTACACATACACACACAGGGATTTTTCATAGGGATTGGATTTAATCTATAAATCAATTTGGGGAGAATTTATATTTTTACCATATTGAGTTTTCCCGTCCATGAATGTAGTAAGTATTTCCATTTATTTCAGTTTTCTTTAAATATTTTCCAATAACGATTTATCATTTTGGGGGTGTTTTTGCTCATTTTTCATTAGGTTTAATTCTAGGTGTTTGGTGTTTTCTGATGATATTGAAAACGACATAGCCAAGTTTTACTTTCTAATTGTTTGTTGATTTTACATAGAAATATAATTTTTTTTACATATTGACCTTGCAGCTAGCAAGGTTATCAAATTCACTAGCTAATTCTAATAGGCCATTTTTAGATGCCTTTGGATTTTCTGAGCACACAATAATGTTATCTACAAATAATGTCATTTATTTCTCACTTTCCATTCATTACACCTTTTATTCATTTTTCTTAAGTTATTGTACTGGTAAGGACCTCTGATAGAATTTGAATATGTCTGGTGATAGCAGTCTTCTTTCTTTAGTTTCTGATCTCAAGGGAACACATATTTCACTATTAAATAGGATGTTTGCTGTTATGACTTCTGTAGACATTTTCTATAAGATTAAGTATGATCCCTTCTATTTCAAGTTTGCTATGAATATTTATTGTGAATAGATATGAATTTTATAAAATGTTTTTTCTGTATCTGTTCAGACAATCATGATTTTTCTTGTTTTCTTCTGTTAATGTGATAGATTACAGTGACTGATTTTCAAATGTTAGGCTAAATTTACATTTTTGGAATAAATTGAACTCCATCATGAAGTAATATCCTTTTTACATTAGTAGATTCGGTTTGCTAATGTTTTGTTTAGGATGTTTGCATCTGTGTTCATGAGAGAGATTGCTTTAACTTTCTCTTCTTATAATGTCCTTGTCATTATGAGCTGGGGAGTGTTCCTTATTTGTCTATTCTTAAGGAGAGTTTGTGTATGTTAAGTGTTCTTCTATCTTTAAATATTAGAATTCTTGGGTTAAGTTATCTGGGTCTGGCGTTTTTTGTGAAAAGGATTTAAATTATGGATTTAATTTTCTTTAATAAATTTTCCCATTGTTTCTATCAGTTACTGAATGCCATATTTTCAAGAAATTAATCCATTGCACCTAAATATTCAAATTTATTGCCACAAATTATTCATGATATCCTCTTAAATTTTTAGAAAATTTTGTAATATCTGTAGTATTTTTCACTTGTGATACGGGTAATTTATGCCTTCTCCCTATGTCTTTTATAAGTCTTATAAGAGGGTTATCAATCATATTGTTCACAGAGCCAACTACTGGCTTTTTGTTTCATCTATTTTATCTTTTTTAATTGCACATTTTGTTTTGTTTCATTAATTTGTGTTAATTTCTTGATGTTTCATTTGCTGTTCTTTTTCTAACTTCGTGAGATAGATGTTTAGATTACTTTCTTCCTTTCTTCTTTTCTAACATATGAACATATGAGTTAAAGACTACTTAAGAATATCTTTAACTGTATTCCACAAGTTTTGATCTATTATATGGATTATCATTCAACATATTTTCTAATTTTCACTAGTTTTTCTTTGACATATGTTTAAAGGTATATTGATTCATTTCTAAACAGAAAATTTTCTATTTATCTTTTCTTAAGCTTTTAATTAATAGTTGAATACTGTTATGGTCATAAACCATATTCTGTAGGATTTAATTCATTTGAAATTTGTTGAAATTCTTTATAGCTCAGCATAGGTCAATTTTTGGTAAATGTTCTGTGTGTAGTTGTTGAGTGCAATGTTCTATATATTCGGTATACAACAGTTTGGTCAATTTTTTTAAAATTAATCAATTAATTTATTTATTTTTGGCTGCATTGGATCTTCATTGCTGCACACAGTCTTTCTCTAGTTGTGGCGAGCGGGGGCCACTCTTCGTTGCAGTGCGCAGGCTTCTCATTGAGGTGGCTTCTCTTGTTGGGGAGCACGGGCTCTAGGCGCGCGGGCTTCAGTAGTTGTGGCACGCAGGCTCAGTAGTTGTGGCTTGCGGGCTGTAGAGCACAGGCTCAGTAGTTGTGGCACACAGGCTTAGTTGCTCCGTGGCATATGGGATCTTCCCAGACCAGGGCTCGAACCTGTGTCCCCTGCATTGGCAGGCAGATTCTTAACCACTGTGCCACCAGGGAAGTCCCAGTTTGGTCAATTTTGTTAATCATGTTGTTCAAATCTTCTTTATCCTGGTTGACTGATCGATTGATTTTTGGTCACTGGTTCTATCAGTTACTGAGAGAGGTATGTTAAAATCTCCTACTATAATTGCAGATTTTCATATTTCTCCGTTTTGTTCTACCAAGCATTACCTTATACATCACCAGGTGTATATAAATTTACAATTGTGATATTCTTATGTTGGAATGACCATTTTCTTATTATGAAATGTCCCTTTTTATCTTTATTAACACTTTTTGCCTTAAAGTCTACTTTATCTGATATATGTACAGGTAAATGAGCTTCTTTTGGTTAATATTTACATGCTATGTCATTTTCCATCCTTTTACTTTCAACTTTCCTGGATTCTTATACTTTGCAACATGCACTTGTGCACAACGTAGAGCTGGGTTTTGTTTTGATTTGGTTTTTTGTTTGTTTATTTGTTTTATTTATTCTGATATTTTTTCTCTTTTAATTAGAATTTTTATTTATTTACATACAATAAGTGATATATATAAAATCAAACTCACCATCTTGCTATTTGTTTTAAATGTGTTCTTTCTGCTTTATGTTTCTTTTTTCCCTTTCTTCTTGTGTCTTCCTTTAGACTATGAATTTTTCTTATTTTTATTATCCCACTTCTCCCTCTTTACCTGGCTATTTTTAATTATACAATGTTGCATTATGTATTTAGTGGTTACCATAGAGATTTCAGCATTCATCTCTGACTATTAAAGTCTAATAAATAGTATTAAATTTACCACTTTCTGGCCAAAGCAGGGCCTTAGTCCAGTTTAACTCCATCTAATCCTTGTCTGCCTTCCCCTGATTCATCTTTCAGTTTATGTTCTCTCTCTTCAACTATATCTAAGCCATTGTGAAACGAATCCATTGAAATCTTAATTTTAGATATTAATTTTCAAGTTTAGATATTCCATCTGATTTCTTACAGTTTCCTGTGCAATTTCTCTCATCATTTCAATTCTTGAACATACTAATCACAATTATTTTAACCTCCATGCCTGATAATTGCAATATTCAAATCTCTTGAGTGTTTCCCCACTCAGTTTTCAGTAATTTTCCCTTGAGGTACACTAGATAATTTTTGTCTGAATGCAGGGCATTTTCTATTAAAAATTTTTGAGATAATTTAAAGCTCTAGATTGTATTATCTTCCTGAAGGGAGTTTATTTTTGCTTCCAACAGGCATTTAACTTGGAACAGATTATCTTACCCAATCATAAATTGAAGTGATTTGAAGTTGGGCTTCTGACTTTTTTTAAAGAGTCTTCTATTTCCTATGGTATAGTAATTTGAGGGTCCCAACCTAAAACCTGAGTGGTGCCAAGACCCTAGATCACTGGCTGTCCCTAAACACCAAGTTTTGCTCTTCGTGCCCCATAAAACTTTTGGAAGCATAGCTTAGCTTCTCAGCCTCTAAGCCACAGCTTGGATATTTGCAAGTGCCTTGAGGGAGAAAACCAGTCCAAATGTCACTTCATTTCTTTTTTTTCTTAAGGGCCTTGTCCCTTCAAATTTTTGCTGTCTGAGTAGCACTCCAGTGCCTTCACACAGGTATTCTATGCATTTTCTCCATCTTTGCTAGTTGTTCTTAGAGGGAAGGTTACCCTGCAACAAGTGATTCCACCCTCACCAGAAGCAGAATTCTCACCCAGCTTGTCTTTTGAGCATCAACTTTATCATCTTGAGATTCTGGAAATTCATCATACTTCCTTTGAGCTCTAAAATTAAATGATGCCCTATGGCTTTCCTTAGAGTTTCTGTTTCTTTAAAGAACCAACTCTAAGGCATCTGTTTTTTTGTTTCAGCTAATATTTTGACCGTTATTATTATCTAATATAATGAAAATATTAAAGATCAACCATAGTTGAAACCAAACAAGTTTTTTCCCACGTGCCAAAGCACCTGAAGCCACAACGGGTCCAGCAGGAATGTGCCACGATAAATGAATAATGCCCACCCTAGAGAGAAGTAGTGGCAGTGTATTTGCCAGGCATTTGTCAGACACAAAGGAGATGATCCACAAGTGGATTCATCTCTCTGAGAAGTTGCTTTGTATCCATTCAAATTTTAAAAGACAGCTACTGCCTCTCTCTTCAAGGTAGACAAGGATTTGCTAACATGGCAGGTACTCATCCCATAAACTGAGACTAGCAAAAACCAGATCCCAATGGCTGATGGTTTCCCATCGTCTTGTATAAGAGTTTAAGTTTGAATTAGATAGGAAGAGGGGGCAAGCCAGCAACTGCAGAGTTTGACATAGAATACAGTTGTCTTAGTTCATTCAGGAAACTATAGCAAAATACCTTAGATTGAGTGGCTTATACACAATATAAATTTATTTCTCACAGCTCTGGAGGCTGGGAAGCCCAAGATCAAGGTGCCACCAGATTCAGTGTCTGGTGAGAGCCTGCTTCCTGGTTGATAGATGGCCATCTTCTCACTGTGTCCTCACCTGGTGGAAGGGGTGAGAAAGCTCTCTGGAGCCTCTTTTCCAAGGGCATTAATACCATTCATGAGGGTTCCACCCTTACGACCTAATCGCCTCTCAAGGGCACCACCTGTAAATACCATCACATTGGGTATTAGGATTTCAACAAAGGAACTTGGAGGGAACACAAACATTCAGTCCATAACATTGCTTGAGACTCAGCTGTCAGAAAATGGAGGGTAATTATGGTGACCACATTTTCTATACCCCAAATAGAGGGAGGCACTGTCTGAGGAGGGCTAATGCTCTTATACTGGCAATAAGACAGAATGCTAGAAATTAAGACTGACCAGAAGCCAGCACATAGGTATAAAAAATATAATTCTGTCACTGGTTCAAGATGCTCTTGATTTTCACTAATTTGGTTCCAAGACAGGACTTTAGAGAGTTGGCCACATTGATGAGATTTTCCAGAACAGAGTTACAGGAGGGAAGAGCCTCCCTGCAACGTGGTCTCAGCCTCCAAGCTGCTCCCGGACTCTCCTACAGGGAACCAGAGAGCAGACTCCTAAGCTGCTTATTTTAGACAGTGGCTTCGCTTCTTGTCTCCAGCCTCACAGATTCCAAAGGCCTTTACTCTGAACCAGCCTGCGAGCAGGGACAGTCAGAAGCGGCTGCCACCGCGCCGATCATGGGTTTGTGCAGCTGCTTGCCCAAGGAGCTGCTTTGAGTTGACCATCTGGACCAAACCCACGGCCTCCGCGCTGGCTGCCGCCGGCTCCGGCACAAAGAGAGCACGAGCGCCACCTACTGAGCACTGCAGATGTAGCCGGCGTCGCGGCTAGCCGGGTCGGCCCGTCACCCAGCCACGGGCCTGAACCACCTTTATACAGAGGTTAAGGTGGCCTCGTCTTCTGCCAGAGTTAGTGATTGTTTACCGTGGTTAGGCTGAAAAAGTCTCAAGAAAGTTTATTTTGCTCTGAACAAACGAAACTAAACTACAGTTGGGATCCAGGCTGTATTCCACTTAAGTGAGCCGTGGGCAAGCCAGCCAGGGCAGAGTTAGACATAGACCAGTTATTAAGGACTCACCCTGAACCAGATGCTGGGTGAGGCACTAGGGACAGAAGGATGAATGATCTACACTAGACCAACAACAGAAAGATGATAAAGCTGTATCTGTACTCCACAACTGGCAAACCCACTCGAGGAGCCCAGCCACAATTCACTCCACAGAGTATATCTCAAAGTATGGAACTGGGGGGAATCCGGGTTTCCCATCTTTCCTTGTGTTCTAAATAACCCCCTGTCACTAAACTTAGATTAAGAAGTCATGATGAAAAAAAAAAAAAAGTCATGATGACTTCTTTTTTGTTTTGTTTTGTTTTTTGAGTTACCAATTAACAAATAAAATATTTGGAATTTTGTTCTCAAAATAACTGTTTTGCAGATGCCCTAAGCATCCTCTTGGCCTGCCTTTCAGAAAATCTTGCCAGGAAAACTCTCAAAGTGCTAAATCCTTTCCCTGTTCACAAACTCCTCTACATGCGCTAATAGGACATTTCTGACAATGATTAGTAAAATACATTTTTAAACGTTTTTAGTGCCTAATGACATCAGGAAATCTTAAAATACAGACAGACATTAGGCTAGTTAGTAAGTAAACACCCTATTAAGTCAAGACCCCAACACACAGTGATGCGGTCACACTTTTGCAGCTGGGCAGCAGAACCTGAACACCCCGGGGGGCCCCTTCCCTACAGAGAGATCCTGGTGTTTTAGCCATGAGGCACAGCCATCATCCGGGCATATTCTAATAAGCTGTACAGGTGAGCCTCCTCCACTGGGAGGAGACCAGGTAAATGCAAATGATAGGAAATGGGCAAAGGAGTGCCCTGTTGGATGCAAGATACGTAGACTTAAGGGAGAAATGAACATTCACAAACTAAAACTTCTTAAGCTACTAGTGTGAGAATTGTATCTGAGGCCCTGCTAAAGTTTCTGGTATTATACTATGATTTTACTTTTGAATACAGTCCAGGTGAGCAATAACTTGAGTATTAGGTATTAAATATTTATGTTAGCTCCTATTTTTACCCATAAAGATTCATTCATCATGTTTTCCATCCATCCCAACCCCCTTCTTTTTGCAAGGTTCTGTGCAAAGTAGTTTTGAAAATGTTTCCATCCGATCATTTTGACTGCTGACCTGATAAAATTTCTTATATGCCTTATTCCTACAATTCAGTTTAGACAGGGCACTTACAGCAACTATCAGCTACTACAAATCCACAGTTAGCCATTAGGTGAGCTGCTGGGAGGACAGGCATACACCACTCTGGACTTCTCTCAGAACCTGCCACAGAACCCTAAGGCTGCTCTGGCCCTCGTTCTTTCCAGAATACCTGCACTGGTCTGAGGACTGGCCTTATGCTTCTCTAGTCTCTTTTTGAGGAGTGCCGACTGGTGGGTACTGGGCAGGACCCAGAGGCTGAGGCTCAGCCTTCATTCATCCTCCTTCCCTCCCTTCCTCTTCCTCCTGCTCCATCCCTCAAGGTCAGCAAGAAAGTATGAACTGTCACCTGACCGAGTCAAAAATGCTCAAGACTTGGGGACAGCCTTGGTGAAAATAGACAGAAAATGAAACAAAACAAAACAAAATAACCGTACATGCTTATACAGGAAGGAAACGTAATACTCCAACTCAGCCTCTTACTCAGAGCTTCAGTGCCCTTCATACCCCCTGCCCAAAAATTGTCATCACATTAAACATCTCCAGTGATGGGAACTTATAACCCCAGAGCAGCTCATTCAGTGTTTAGATGAACTTCCTTATATCAGCCAGAATATGACATAATAATACTAGTTAACTTGTTAGATATTCAATTTTGTATATATAATATTTTTTATTCTCCTCAATAAAGCAGTGAGGAAGATACTAATATGGTCCTATTCTACAGATGAGAGAAATGGAGCTTAGAGAGGTTACATAACCTGCCCAAATTCATCCAAAAAGGAAGATTCAGTGCAGGATTTGAACACAGGCTGTCTGACTCCAGAACCCCTCTAAATTATTGAGTTTGCATAGCATAACGATTCCTGCTTCCTCTAACGTCCACTAATTTAGTCTTTGGTTTACCCCTTGGGCCATGAGGGCAACTCCTTCCTCTTCCTCATGTTAGCCTTGATGTTCAGCGTAGAGGAGGTACTGTCCCTTCTCCTAGCTAATTACCCAGGTCCTTCAACGTGCCTCGTAGGGCATGATTTTCATTTCCCTCATTTTCCAGGCCCTCTAATCTCAGATGCTCTATTTGGTCTATGTCCCTCTGAAATGTGTTACTCAGACCCAGCATAACCATATCCTTGATGTGGTAGGACCAGTGCATGGTATAAAGACGTGACCACTGCCTGTACTCTAGACTAGCACCATCCAACACAACTTTCTGCAATGACAGAAATGTTCTACAGCTGCACCGTCTCACTCAGTAACTACCAGCCTCCCTGGGCTAGTAGGTGCTTGAAATGTGGTTACTGAAACCAAAGAACTAAAATTTGTGTTTTATTTTATTTAACTAATTTTATTTTGCACAGCCCGGTTTGTTAAATGGATACCTTGTGGAGAGTGTAGTTCTAGATTCCACATTTCTGCATCACATCCTAATCCATGTTGAGTCAAATGTTCCCAATAAGTATGTCATCTCCATCATAACATGTAGCTGGCTTTTGGGACCCTGCACACATTTTACATTTATTTTTGACAGATGTCTCCTCGCGATCATTCCAGCTGTCAACTTAAAGAAAAACACACAACATAAGAGTTGTAAGTTTAAGTTCTATTCTGGGTCTTGCTGAGGAGTATAGCCCAGGAGACAGTCTTTCAGTAGCTCTGAGGGAACTGCTCTGAAGACGCGAGAGAGAAACCAGTTTATATATGATTTTTGGCAAGGGAATACGTTCAGTCAAGCATACATCTTGGTAAAAGGCTACTACTGCTAATCACAAAGAATCAATATCTCACGTTAATGATTTTAGTGCTTTTCTATGTATGGGAAGATGCAAGAATCTGGGTTCATTCAAATTCTTCCTGAGATATGCATCTAACTGCCTAAGGGGCCTTCTTGTCCAAAGCACAGAGGGCCTCACCCTGTCATCATCTTAACTTCTTCTCAGGGTGCCTTGTCAGTTAGCAACTGCAGCTGGTTATGACTTAACCCTTGTAGAACTGGGTGCTGAGTAATGCAGACGGAAGCAGTGTTGCTAACCAGCTGACCTTAAAATAGGGAAATTATTCTGAATTATTGGGTGGGCCCAATGTACTCACAAAGGTCCTTAAAAGTGGAAGAGGGAGGTAGAAAATGATGTTGGAGTGATGCAATATTAGGAGGACTCAACTCACCATTGCGGACTTTGAAAATGGAGGGAGTGGGCCTTGAGCCAAGGAATGTGGACAGCCTCTAGAAGCTGGAAGGGCAAGGAAACAGTTCCTCCTCTGGAGCCCCCAGAAAAGAATGCAGCCCAGGCAACACCTTGATTTTAGCCCAGCGAAACCTGTGTCAGGCTTCAGACCTACAGAACCGTAAGCTAATAAATTTATGTTGTTTGAAGATGCTAAGTTTGTGGTCATTTGTTATATCAGTGATGGAAAACTAATGCAAGTGGAAACACATTGGTAAGTTAGAGAAATAGCAAGGAAACATCACTGAAACAAAGTAAACAAGGGAAGGAGTGGTAACATATGCACTAGAGAAGTAACTGGGGGCCAGACCATGTAGTTTCTTGTTGGCCAGTCTAAGAATTTTGACTTTTACTCTAAGAGAAAGGCGGAAGCATTACACAGTTTCAGGTGGGACTGTTATGCTGAAAATTCACTGAGAGGGCAAGGCAGAAGCAGTAAGAGGGACTGGAGGGCTACTGCAACGAGCTGAGCAAGAAACAATGACTTTGTCTCTTGACAGTGACATTGACAATGACCAAGCAGCAGCACTGGGCTGTGTGAAGTGATTGGATTCCAAACATATTTCAATGGCTGAGTCGACAGTACTTTCTAAAATATTGGATATAGAATATGCAGAAGAAGAGCCCAGCATGATCCCAAGGATCTTGATCTAAGCAACTGGAGTTGCCAGTAACTAAAACGGAGAGGGATGTGGGAGGAGCAGTTTTGGAGGGAAAGATCAGAAACTCGGTGTGGGACATGTGAAGCCTGAAATGTCTAATAGACAATTTGGCTAGATTGTATTGTTCGACATCATTCTCTCCCTTTCAGCTGATGGAGTATACTTCCCTATTTTATTGACTTTGGTCTTGGCCATCAAAAATCCCCACCTACCCTTTCATTCCTGCTCTCTGCTACAAGAGAATAGACCAGACCAGACAGAGGTGGTGCCTTCAGACTGGTACCTAGAATGAGAAGACAGAGAAGATCCAGCTATGGAACAAGGGAAAAATCTGAACCCAACCTATAGCCTGGAGCTGAGATGCAGCTGAACTACAAACCCACGAGCAAGAAATAATGTGTGTCAGTGTAAAAGCCACTGAAATGTGGGATTCATTTGTTTTTGAACTAATGCAGCCTAGAGTTAAGGGAAGAAGTCTAGGCTAGATATGTAATGTAGGTATCCTCACTATATGGTTAGCATTTAAAGTCAGGAGACAGGATGAGACCACGAGTATAGACAGAACAAAGAAGAGGGTCGAAGAGTGACCACTGGGTACTTCACGGTTAAGTGAGTGGGGAGATGAAAAGAGCCAGGTGGGGAAGGATTGAGAGGAAGCTAGCCAGTAAGGTAAGAGGAAAAACTGGAACCTGTGGCATGGTGCCCTGACAAAGGGAGTGAACGCTGTATTAAATGCTCATAATTTAAGTACAGTGAGGGCTGAGAAATGTCCACTAGCTTTAATATATGGAGGTCACCGATGAACTTCGCAATAGTCTTAATGGAGTGATCAAATGAAAACATCACTCTTTGTGATCCTGGTCACCTATTTATTCATTCATTCAATAACTACTCAGAGCACCTACTCTGTGACAAAGCACTATTCTAGACATTTGGCATTTACCAGCAAAACAGACACCCACACCCACCCCAGAAAAATACATGCCCTTAAGGGGCTTAGATTTTATTAGAGACACACACAATAAACAATAAGCATAATAAATAAGACAGAAGGTGAAGACTGCTATTAAAAAATAGTGCAGGAAAAGGGAAATCAGGGATGCCAGAGGATTGCTGTTTAAATAGGGGGGTCAGGGTAGGCTTTGTAAAGGTGACATTTGATTAATAGCTGTAAAGAGCTTTCTGAGCTAAAACTATACTCCAAGATTTTATTTCCCTCAATGTCCTTAGTTTACATCCCTCAGCTGACATTAAGTAATCAAGTATATCTACAAGACCTGTGACTTTAAAGGAGTCCCCAGATGTTAATTAGTTGAATAAATAAACCAGGAGTAAAAACCAGGATTCAGCCTCCACTTATTTCACTGTTACTCAGGATAATCCAATTAGTACCGTGATCTATCAGAACCACTCAACAAAGAAAACTCATCTTGGATTAAGTCTTATGAAGGTTCATAAGAGATTATCAACTCAAAAAAAAAGCCATTAATGATAGATTATCAAAAACTGAATTACGGGGACTTCCCTGGTGGCGCAGCGGTTAAGAATTCACCTGCCGATGCAAGGGACACGGGTTGGAGCCCTGGTCCGGGAGGATCCCACATGTCACAAAGCAACTAAGGCTGTGTGACACAACTACTGAAGCCTGGGTGCCTAGAGCCTGTGCTCCACAACAAGAGAAGCCACTGCAATGAGAAGCCCGCACACAGCAACGAAGAGTACCCCCCTCGCCCCCGCTCTCAACTAGAGAAAGCCTGTGCGCAGCAACAAGGACCCAACGCAGCCAAAATTTAATTAATTAATTAATTAAAAATTAAAAAGAAAACTGAATTACGTGTACGTTTAGCTACTCATAGAAGAGGCTTAGTTAAGCAGACTTGCTAAATAAGAACACCAGCATTAGGAAGTTACTTTCACATGACACAGACCTGAAATTAAACTTGGTGTTTCACATGAGGCAGGCAAGGGCCAACAGCCAGTTTCCATTCTGTCTGGGGAACATGCCCTTGATTGCTCATTCAAGACTGTTGATGTCTGAACCACACACACTCCATGGGGCTCCCGGGTACACCTCCCTCCTAGGAGAACCAAAAATGCATAATAAGTAACAGAATCATTTCACGCAAGGTTTCATTTCACACAAGATTTCCAGTCTTAAATTCTTTATTGAAATATATGACCCAGTGCTAGGGGCCAATCCTCAGGAACCTGTACATTAAGGTTTTTCATGGTGGAGAGGAAAGAGTTGTGTTGAAAAAGTCTAGTCCAGCAAGGTCCAACAGAACTTTCTCCAATGAGGCAAAAGTTTTACAATTGGCCCAGCCCAGTATGATAGCCACTGCCACACATGGCTATGGAGAACTTAAAATAGTGCAACTTGGGAAGGGGATTTTTATTTTAAATATTTTAAAATTTAATTAGAATGGCCACTTGTGGCTCTTGGCCACTGGACAGGATGGGACGGCTCTGAAGCCCTCGATTCTAAGTGATGCTTGTATCTGTTTCCCTTTCTATAGGAGGCGGATTGACAAAGAGGAATTTTAAGGTGACTTCTATTTCTGACATTCTCTAATTCTGAGTTTTTCATCGTAACCACTTAAACAATCATAAACATGATCGCCTTTCTTCTAAATATGTGAGAGATGAAGTGACTTTTTACCAATGCCCCAGAATAAATGTCAGTTCTTATGACCTAGGTATTTCTTTCCTTTTAATGTTTTGATATTTGATTTTCTAAAAGGAATTCCCAAAGGAGCAGGCATCAAAAACACAAAACCAGGGAGCACAGGATACTGTGTGCTATGGTATAACATGTGAAAAGAAAAACTCTTCGAATTCTCCCACAACTAGCTCTTTCGTGTCTCTGGCATGCAGAGCTGCTAGTACATTCAACTGTTCATTTAGTTGATGGGTAAGGCTCTGTCCTGGGCATTATGAATACAAGATGTTGAAAACAGAGGGCCGGCCCTCAGGGCATAATCAGAGTGGTATCTGCCTGGAATCCTATCACATGGTTTCCAGAGCACAACAGTCTAGCATCATCTCTGTACCCCACATCTGGGCAACTTCATAACAATAAGAGCATCCTTGTTAAATGCTGACACTGCAATCGTATAAAGCTCTGTTTTCATCTGGCTCTGCCCTCCCCGCTCCTGCACCCCCTGACAGCTGCAGAGACAGTATTGTTTTTGAAGAGTTGAAAGCCTACTTCCTTGGCCCACATTAGAAATCTGACCCGGAAGTGTATACTTTCAAAATGAGCACATCTTCACAAGCAGACCATTTACTTCAAGACATTTCTGATTTTCTTTCTTTGGGGTTTAATGATAAATTTGGAATTCTTTACATTCATAATTAGTATCTTGTTAATTAAAATTATATGTAAACCAAGAAAACTAGTAGTACCAAAGTACTTGTTCCAATCTCAAAATAGAAGTTCTAAAAGAAAAAACTTCAACTTGACTATCTTAAACATCATTCTTCTTAGATAAAATCATCTCTTTTGAATTTTAGCAATTTTGAATACACTTTCTTCCATAGCTTAGATGATTTGCTAGAGATATTTTCTTAAAACTTTCAACTAGTGCAAATCCAAATATGCACATCAGCTTTAAGAGAAATCATAAACTTTTTAGCAACAGAAACAATATGCCTGTCACCTCCTTTGCAATGTTTTTACCTCGAAAGCTATAATAAAACATTAGTACTTCTTACACTAAGCATCATATAAATGCTTAAAGTTAAAATCCCAATTTCAAAAGAATAAGAACCAGAGCCTATATCCCGCCTACACAGACACCAGATTAAAGACATCTGGAACATCACTGCAATTCCAACACAATTCTTCAAAAAGCTCTTGCTTCCCTGCACACAAAATGCTACATATGCATTAATAAACCTGATAAAAATGTAAGCAAGAGACATGCCAGGAGTGAAATTTCTCTTTCAGAATGTTTTCAATCTAATAAAATTCTTATTAATTGAAAAACGCAAACCTTGTAAGTCAAACGCTTTGTTAGAACTTCAATTCATTATTTTAAAAAGGATCTACATTTACAATTTCATTTCAGTGTTAAGGTAATCACAGATGAACTCAGTAATTTTGAGCAAGAAGTATTTTAGTTGTACATACCTCGAGGAGTCTTGTCACCTCTCACGGAATACCACCACTTCAAAAGTAGAATTCAGCAGAGTTTTCAAAAGATGTTCACAGCTATTGAAGGTGATCAGCCTTCTGAACAAATAATCATGACTCCTTTTGTCTCCTATGCCTGCACATAGTATGTGCTCAATAAATGCTGAATTGACTAGCATTTAGCATGTCAAGAATGACATGTGAAAGATTTATTTTAGTGAGAAAGTCACAGATGTTTAACACCAAAAGTTAAAGGCAGGGATAGATGCTTTTTTTTTTTTTTTTTTGCCATGCGGCATCCAAGATCTTAGTTCCCTGACCAGGGATCAAACCTGCACCCCTGAAGTGGAAGCATGGAGTCTTAACCACTGGACAACCAGAAAAGTCCCAGATGCTATTTTTTTTTAACATCTTTATTGGAGTATAATTGCTTTATGATGGTGTGTTAGTTTCTGCTTTATAACAAAGTGAATCAGCTATACAAATACACATATCCCCATATCTCCTCCCTCTTGCATCTCCCACCCACCCTCTCTATCCCACCCATCTAGGTGGACACAAAGCACTGAGCTGATCTCCCTGTGTTATGTGGCTGCTTCCCACTAGCTTTCTATTTTACATTTGGTAGTATATATAAGTCCATGCCACTCTCTCACTTTGTCCCAGCTTACCCTTCCCCCTCCCCATGTCCTCAAGTCCATTCTCTATGTCTATATTCCTGTCCTGTCCCTAGGTTCTTCATAACCATCTTTTTTTTTTTGGATTCCATACATATGTGTTAGCATATAGTTTTTTTTTTTTCACTTTCTGACTTACGTCACTCTGTATGACAGACTCTAGGTCCATCCACCTCACTACAAATAACGCAATTTCGTTTCTTTTTATGGCTGAATAATATTCCATTGTATATATGCGCCACGTCTTCTTTATCCAGTCATCTGTCGATGAACACTTAGGTTGCTTCCATGTCCTGGTTATTGTAAATAGAGCTACAACGAACACTGTGGTACATGACTCTTTTTTTTTTTGGCGGTACACGGGCCTCTCACTGTTGTGGCCTCTCCCGTTGCGGAGCACAAGCTCCGGACACGCAGGCTCAGCGGCCATGGCTCACGGGCCCAGCAGCTCCGCGGCATGTGGGATCTTCCCAGACTGGGGCACGAACCCGTGTCCCCTGCATCGGCAGGCGGACTCTCAACCACTGCGCCACCAGGGAAGCCCCATGACTCTTTTTGAATGATGATTTTGTCAGGGTATATGCCCAGTACTGGGATTGCTGGGTCATACGGTAGTTCTATTTTTAGTTTTTTAAGGAACCTCCATAGTGGCTGTATCAACTTACATTCCCGCCAACAGTGCAAGAGGGTTCCCTTTTCTCCACACCCTCTCCAGCATTTATTGTTTGTAGATTTTTTGATGATGGCCATTCTGACTGGTGTGAGGTGATACCTCACTGTAGTTTTGATTTGCATTTCTCTAATGATTAGTGATGTTGAGCATTCTTTCATGTGTTTGTTGGCAATCTGTATATCTTCTTTGGAGAAATGTCTATTTAGGTCTTCTGCCCATTTTTGGATTGGGTTGTTTGTTTTTTTGATATTGAGCTGCATGAGCTGCTTGTAAATTTTGGAGATTAATCCTTTGTCAGTTGCTTCATTTGCAAATATTTTCTCCCATTCTGAGGGTTGTCTTCATCTTGCTTATGGTTTCCTTTGCTGTGCAAAAGCTTTTAAGTTTCATTAGGTCCCATTTGTTTTTGTTTTTATTTCCATTTCTCTAGGAGGTGGGTCAAAAAGGATCTTGCTGTGATTTATGTCATAGAGTGTCCTGCCTATGTTTTCCTCTAAGAGTTTTATAGTGTCTGGCCTTATATTTAGGTCTTTAATCCATTTTGAGTTTATTTTTGTGTGTGGTGTTAGGGAGTGTTCTCATTTCATATTTTTTTAAAGTAGAAGCAAATGGAGTCATTACTGACTTGCTCACTTTAATAACCTCTTGTGTCTATTTCTCATTAGAGTTTATAAATTCATGAAGCTATTAATTCATTAAACCTCACTCTAAGAATGCTAGAAAGTTGGTATTTACGTTTTCCTGTTGTAACAGAAAGCACGATTCCAAAGGTTAAGTGATGGGCCTGAGTGTGTGAGAGGCACAATTTAAACCCAGGCTTCCTGCCTCTGAAGCCAGGTTACTGGCCCTGGTCGGCTGAGTGAGTTCAGATGCCTGTCAGGGGTTAACGACCCTGCAGCATGTCAGCAGGTGCATTGCAACTTGGATCCCTCAAGCTGCATCGGGCCAGTAGAGGCAAACACCAGTACCGAAGGGCATCATCCTGGCCAGCACTGGGTGACCATGATCTGTTTCCGTCACATTCCAAGTGTTAGCATTTGCAAGTGATGTTCACTGCACCAAGTCTGGAGTGTGGATGCCAGCCTCCATGGGCAAACTTCAGATGAAAAATACAATCCCTATAGCACAACTGGTAGGCCGGTTTGTTTTCACCATGAAGGGGAAAAAATGGATCATTTTCCAGCCCAAGAAGGCGTAGGTCCTAGTTTGAAGCTACACCCAAGTGGGAAAAAGCAAACATGGGTTTCATAAAATTTCTAACCCACCTTATTAAATCAGATTTCATCTGTTTATTAGTCCCACAACCTCCTGACTCCCTTCGCAGCTCACTGAGGCCTGGTTTTAGCTCGCTTCACACACCCACTGATTTCAGCTGTGTGAAGGAATACCGACACTTCAAAAGTAGAATTCAGCAAATGTTTTTAAAAGATGTTCACAGCTATTGAAGATGATCTGCCTTCTGAACAAGTAAGGCTGCTCTCAAAAGAAGTTCTTTTATGAGTCTGACAAAGTGTGCAATTCCTCCCCTGGTATTAAAGAACTCTCTAGATTTTCAGAAGCCCCTTAGGAAGAAGCCTCCTGGGAAGCATCCTGAGATTATCAACTTGTTGGCGATTGCGCGACCTTCAGCCCTGCTTGCCAATGTGTGTGTTGTTCAGCCACTTTCCTCATCTGTAAAATAAACGGATTGAGTCAATCTCTAAGGTCCTTCCTGCCCTAATGTTATAAAGATGGTTTCTGAAATAACACACATGATCAAAATTAGGCACATTTTTAGCACTTACTACATGCCAGGATAAGTGCTAAAGCACTTTATTGCACTAAGCACTTTATTTACATTACTTCACTTAAACCTTAATAATACCCCTATCCCCAGGCAGAGACTCTTAATACTTACAGCTGAGGAAAGTCAGCATTAGCATGCTTGAGCAGTAGAATCTTCCTCAATCAACTTTTCCTTAGCCAATCCAGCAAATGCACTGACTCCAATTCATTTTGTAAAACTGCACTGCGATGAATGCCTTCAGTACAGTGGATGCTAGCGGCTGGTAGCTTCTAGTAGGCAGGGTCTGCATACAGTTTCCCCCTGCAAAGCTGTGTGCTTACCAAAAGTTACTCATGTTTGTTCCCAACCTTGTTTATGCCAGTTACACTTGGCACTGCAATAATGTAATTTAATAAAAATAGTACATAAACCACTGACATATAATTATATAAAGAAAATACTATTTCAGTAACTCAGTAGGATGCTTTGGAACGATAGGACAAATCATACACACACAAAAACACTGTTGAGTTAAACATAGGAGATAATACAGTAAAAGATTAGGGGACAGAAATCCCCAAAGTCTAGAGAGTTGGTAAATTTACACTGTTTCTCATATGTCTTTAAGTTCTTATTCCATTTTGAAGAGAACGAGATGGGGGGTTTCTTAGATAATGCATCACAAAAGGAGATTTTGCAAGAAAGGCAGCATGGCCCTACAAGTGCAGGAATCACACATGAAAACTAACAAAAGAAGCAAATCTGTCCAATGAATGTGTATTCCTGATTTAAATAAAATGTTTATGGTACGTAAGTCATTGGGGGTGGGACTTCTTTATGGAGGGGTATAATTAATGTAATAAACTACACATATTTGAAGTATACAGTAAGTTTTGACATATATATAAGAAACCATCCTCATAATCAAGATTATGAACACATTTGTCACCCCCCAAATTTCCTCATGCCCCTTTGTAATCATTTTCTCTACACTCCCCCATTAATATTCCTCCGCCCATCCCCAGGCAAAATTGATCTGCCAATACAGGTTCATTTGCCTTTCCTGAAGTTCCACATAAATGGAATCTTGTAGTATAGACTTCCCACACCCATCCCGGCTTCTTCCTCTTCAGTGTAATTATTTTGTGACTCATCCCTGTTGCTTGTATCAATAGTTTGTTCCCTTTTATTGCTGAGTAGTATTCTACAGTACAGGTATCCCATATTTTGTTCATCCATTCTCCTGTTGATAGACATTTGTGCTGTTTCTGTTTGGGGCTATTACAAATAAAGCTGTCAGAAACATTCATAAACAAGTCTTTTTGTGGACATGCTTTCATTTCTCTTGGGTAAATACAGAGAAGTGGAATAGCTGGGACACAAAATAGGTATATGTTTAACTTTTTTTGTTTTTTACATCTTTATTGGAGTATAATTGCTTTACAATGGTGTGTTAGTTTCTGCTTTATAACAAAGTGAATCAGTTATACATATACATATGTTCCCATATCTTTTCCCTCTTGCGTCTCCCTCCCTCCCACCCTCCCTATCCCACCCCTCTAGGTGGTCACAAAACACCGAGCTGATCTCCCTGTGCCATGCGGCTGCTTCCCACTAGCTATCTGTTTTATGTTGGTAGTGTATATATGTCCATGCCACTCTCTCACTTTGTCCCAGCTCACCCTTCCCCCTCCCCATATCCTCAAGTCCGTTCTCCAGTAGGTCTGCGTCTTTATTCCTGTCTTACCTCTAGGTTCTTCATGACATTTTTTTTTCTCTTAAATTCCATATATATGTGTCAGCATACGGTATTTGTCTTTCTGACTTACTTCACTCTGTATGACAGACTCTAGGTCCATCCACCTCATTACAAATAGCTCAATTTTGTTTCTTTTAATGGCTGAGTTATGTTTAACTTTTTAAGAAACTGCCGAACTGTTTTCCATCAGCAGTGTATGTTTCTTACTTTGCTTACATCTTTGCCAGCAATTGGTATTCTTTTCTTTAAGTCATTCCAATGGGTGTGTAGTGGTATTTCATTGTGGTTTTAACTTGCATTTCCCTAATAACTAATGATGGTGAGTACCTAACAATGTGTTTGTCACCTTCATTTTTTTGGCAAAGTGTTCAAATATGTTGCACTTTTTTTTAAAATGGGTCATTTGTTTTGTTACTACACTTTAGGAGTTTTTCATTATTTTCTGGATACAAGTCCTTTTCTTCCAGTCTGTGGCTTGTCTTTTTATTTTCCTAACAATGTCTTTTGAGAAGCTCTTAATTTTAGTAAAATTCAATTTATCCATTTTTTAGATTTTACATTTAGATCTATGATCCACTTTTAATTTTTTTTAATGAGGTATGAGTGTGGATCCAGGTTTGGTTTTCACAAGTGGTTATCAAATTTTCCAGCTCCATTTGTTACATTATCTTCTCTTCATCGAATTCTTTTTACACCTTTGTCAAAAATTAACCCATATATGTAAGTGTGGTTTACTTCTGGACTCTATCCTTCCATTGATCAACTTGTCTAT
Organism: Globicephala melas; assembly: GCF_963455315.2. Classification (NCBI taxonomy): domain Eukaryota; kingdom Metazoa; phylum Chordata; class Mammalia; order Artiodactyla; family Delphinidae; genus Globicephala; species Globicephala melas. The sequence goes on along the minus strand of NC_083327.1, from coordinate 64,208,375 downwards.
GTCTGTGCCAACTGGAGGAATCTACTCTTTTTAACTTTTTTTTTTAAGGTTTTTTTTGATGTGGACCATCGTTAAAATCTTTATTGAATTTGTTACAATATTGCTTCTGTTTTATGTTTTGGCTTTTTGGCCCCAAGGCACGTGGGATCTTAGCTCCCCAACCAGTGATCGAACCCGCACCCCCTGCACTGGAAGGTGAAGTCTTAACCACTGGATTGCCAGGGAAGTCCGTAACTAACTTTTTTGATTTACTGACCAACTCATGTCTAGGTTTGTCAGGTGGCTTTTACCGTATTCCAATGGTTAAGAAACTTGATACAACAGGAGAGGCAGGAGAAAGGACAAGATAGGAAAGAGAGATGGGTGGGTACAAAAAAGATAAAACAGAGATATCACAACAGGTAAAAGGAAAATGATTAGGAAAAGCAGACACTTTCAAAAAATGGCTTTTTCCCAACTCTGCCATCACCAAAGACCACCCCCACCTAATACAACTCTATCTTGTTTTGAAAGGTTACCTCTGTAAAATAAACAACATTTATTAGGTATTAATTCATTTATGTTCTCATATATTATTCATCAAAGGCATATACTACTGCCAGTGTTTCTGAGCAGTATGAGATAACCAAGGTTGCTACAACTCCTGCCAAAAATAAACTGACCTTTTAGATATTCTGTGCAGCTGTGACAGGCAATGTCCTGATCTCCTTTAAGCTTTCTGAATTATTCACAATAGCCCCCGGGACTACCACCATCTCACTCTCAGCCCAAACTACTTTCTTCTTAGAGCCATGAGGCTCTGGAGCTTCAGACAAACCCTAGTCTAGGGGCTTCCCCTGGCTTTACTTTCTTCATCAACCACTTGCTGTGTCATCAGAGTTTCAGAAAAATATGTGATTCGTTAATGTGATGCAAATAACAAGAAAGTGTAAGGCACTGATTGCCAACCCATGGTTTTGCAATAACTAGGAATATCACTAATTATTAGCTCAAGAGATAACCCCTACACCATGAAAAATTTTAATTGTCTCAGACATGTAACCAGCACTACAAATAAATAGTGACCAGGTTTAGCAACTCAAAAAAGTCTGAAATACCAGAGCTTCAGACAGAAGAGTACTGAAGAGAAACTCAAAGTGAAACACACCAAGGGCAACTGTTTGAAAAGTTTGAAAAGGAAAACTCTGCCCCAATTGGGTTGTCAGATCCGACAGCCTGACAGGGTTGAATCCAGAAACATCTCAAAGTCAGATCCCAAAGTGAACAGAATGATGGATTCTTAGTGTAGATTGTTAAAATGTCACCTTACACTAAGACGCAGTTCTCAAGCAATGACTGATCTTAACAAAAGGGAATAGAAGTCAACAAATGAATGCACAAAAAATGAGGTAAAAGACACAACTATTGATTTCAAATATTATTTCTCCCTTTTAGAAGTTAGAAGTGTTCCATTTGTTTTCTTCTTTCTAAAAACAGGGGTGCTTTCAAATGTGCTCACCCTCACGCAAGGGTCTCAGCAAGGCCCCTCAGAATTAATTCCACCGGGGCTGCTGAAGCAAGGGCTACTGTACCTTTTACATCCAGTGCCTTGTAAAAACAAACCCAAAGTTCTCAACCAAAAACAAAGTACCTGGGCTTCCCTGGTGGCGCAGTGGTTTAGAGTCCGCCTGCCGATGCAGGCGACACGGGTTCATGCCCCGGTCCGGGAAGATCCCACATGCCGCGGAGTGGCTGGGCCCGTAAGCCATGGCCACTGAGCCTGCGCGTCCGGAGCCTGTGCTCGGCAACGGGAGAGGCCGCAACAGTGAGAGGCCCGCGTACCGCAAAAAAAAAAAAAAAAAAATACCCTCCCGCTGATGTCATTTTGAGGACTAGGAGAAGGAATCCAGACTTAATTCCCAGTCAGCCGTGAACTACACGGACTTATTTATATAGATTTAAGTTCTCTGGGCCTCAGTTTAACTCTACAATGAGTACAATAGTCAATACGATTTAAACACACAAATGAATGTAACAAAACAGAGAACCAACTAGTGGTTACCATCGGGGAGAGGGAGGGGGGAGGGGCAAGATGGGGGAAGGGATTAAGAGGTACAAACTACTATGTATAAAATATATAAACTACAAGGATATATGGTATAGCACAGGGAATACTGCCAATATTTTACAATAATTTTAAATGGCGTATAATCTATAAAAATATAGAATCACTGTTGCACACCTGAAACTAATATAATGCTATAAATCAACTATACTTCAATTAAAAAAAATACACACACACACACACACACACACTATGTGAATACGACAAAAAACACAGTCCCTGCTTTAAATTCTGGTATCTCTAACTCTATGGCTTTATGGCTATGAGTTTTCTATAATACTTTGAGGCTTGTGAGAAATGCAATTAGTTCCAAACTTGACTTTCAGATATGATCTAAACTTTCAAACAAGTGTATCAGAACCACTTGGCATGGTGTCCATCACCAGGAAACAGTGCTATAAGGGCAGATTCCATTTGGACACTGACAAATGTAATCAATGTTTTTACTGAACACCATGAGACAAAGTACTTTGCTTATTTTTACAATGTTTTTGCTGTCCCTGAGGCTTAGCAATACCAAATCGAGCTTATATAAAGTGATTATCACAGTGCTAAAGGCTGCCATTAGAAGAAAAGTATTCTTTAAAAATACATTATTTCTAGTACATCTATACAACACTTTACTATCTTCAAAGATATTTCACATTCAGTAGATAACATTTATCCTGTGTATAGAGAGCTGAAAGAACATGAAAAGAACAAAAGCTCAAGAAAAGCTTTTTTTCTTCCAAAATTTAACTCTTTACTAGAGAAACAGCCTATATAATTAGCAATCTAATTGCTGCTAAATTGAAGTCAAAACAATATAAGCAAGGTTTAAAGAAATGGAAACCACTAAGAACAAATAAGATTTTCTTCCATTAAACTTAATTCTTAATAATCACTGCTTAACTTTGGTTTTTTTCTATAATAGTAAGAACTGTATTTTCTTTTCAATTGCAAAGGAATTTTGTTGATATAAATTACACTATCACAAGTGTAATATCCCAAGTCGTTAAGGCTTTAAATGAAATAAAATTTACGCCTCAGATGTCTGTAGTAAATAATGGTAAGACAGGCTGGGAATCCACTGGAGACTCTTTCTTCAACCATGTTTCCTGTGTTCTTATGACTTTGTGGATTTCAATCCATTGGCTGAGTATAATACCTGAAATGAAGGGGATGAGGAAATTTGAAAGATAAGCTAAACTAGATCACAGTGCAAGTCAGCAAGAAGTTTAACAGCAACTCAGTTCTCATTTTCTTATAATGAAGAAGGATATAATCCAGTCTTTTTATTATGAAAACTGTTACAGGCCTAGAAGCAACAACAACAAAGTGTACTTAGTCAATAGGATTCCCTATAACCAGAACAATAATTGTGGATTATCCACATGGAACCACCTTTGTTATACAGAATGCTTATTTTGTTGCAAAGGGAATTTACACGTGGTACATCACTTTCAAACAGCATAAAAAGTTCGTAGTTTTTATTAGCTGCAGTAGTGACTTTGAAGTGGCTACCTGAATAGTGGTCAAACCCTCAGAATGTCTTCTCTACTACCTTTTCTTATCAAACAATCCCAAGTTCAAAAACCTGGAATCCCAACAAAAAATAAAGTGACACACTAAAGAGAGAATACAATGTTAGTTTCTGAAATTTTATTATTTTTAATACATACATTTCACAAACAGAAACCTTCTAACACCACACAATTCCATAACCAAATGTTTCAATTTTATCAACATTCTTTAACTATTTACACTGTCTTCCCTCAACAAAAGTGCAATCCAAGACATTTGACAAGAAATCTTCACTGATAAGAATACATTTTTGAGCTGGTGTTAATGATGCCCATTCATTATATTTTCTTGCAATTACCTGGAATAATAATAAAGTCAACAGGACACAGAGATGAGCTGGGTTAGGCAGCATCCTTTTATAGGAAACAAAACACTGAACAAGAGCACTTTCTCCTCACCTCCTCCCCAACCTCCAACTAAAATTACCCAACAGCTGCTACCATGAGACTAAAGAGAACAGCAACCTGGAGTTACTGACCTGGGCACAGGAGGAGAGACTGCATGTTAAGCATTGATCTTACAGGACAAAACAAAAGATTTCAGCAAGTCAGTTTGGGTGATCTAATAAGTTACGTTATCAGTTTAATCTGTTAGTTTTAGGACTTAAACACCTAATAATATTTTCCTGATGAGTTAATTTCCCCCCAGACAGATACGAAAATACTTTTTACTCAGAAAATGAATGAGCTTCTTCTACAAAAACTGGGAATTAAAGACTGTTTGGGGAAAGCTCTTTCTTAATTACAATGGGATAATTCACCCCACTCCCGAACTTCACAGCAAATGTCTATCTTTTAAGGTGTAAACCCAGTATATCAACTGCTTCAAGCGCAACCAGAAGAGAGTGAAGAACTGAGCTGGCCTGAGAAGAAGAAGATGAGATGCTCAGAAACAGTCTTCCCATTAAACTAAAGCAGGTGATTTTATTTGTTCAAGGTATAACTCTTAAAACTAAAACAAGTTAAAGCAGATAAAAATCACTTATTAGTCACTCATGAGCAGGTTCATGTTACTGAACACTGTATCAGACAAACAGAAAGTGGATCTCTTGGGTGACTAATACCCTTTAATATCCAAACCACAACAAAAAGAATCATCTTTTCTGATATATTCCAATTCCTATCAAGGTACTCAGAGCAAAGTACTTTGAGAAAGTGTGGAGAACATATTAAGGTCAGCAGTTTCCAAAATGAAATTTAGTCTTCACATGGCTGCATACTCAATTACATTTTATTCTCAAATCAGCCAAATTTTCCATTTTAGACAAGAACGCAATGCCTTAAAGGCAAAAGATACTCTTGGATATGATACCTGTGCCTCTCCTTTTATATCAATTCAGCAACCATAGAATCCTAACTTAATCATCAAAATAAAGGCCCAAAGCAAATTTTACTCACTTACAGTGAAACTTCCTCATACTTATTTCTCAGAGTAGACAACAATATGAGGAGAAAATAGTGAACGCATCAGACGCTACACTTGCAGAAGCTATAGGCTGAGGAGCTTGATGAACGTGATCTACACGTAAACTTGAAGCTTCAGAACAACAATACAAGCAGGTTTCTCTTTAGAAATTGAGGTGGGTTAAAGAACAAATATTTTACTATTCATTTTAAATTCAGAAATAAAATCCAATGGTACTCTGAAGACAAGAGAAACTCACCAAGTTTTATAACTGGGTACGTGAGAGAATCAATAGCGAAACAGCTAGTTCAGTTACAGCTTTGTGTATTAAACATAAATTTGCAAGGGATGTGTCCTATAGACCTCTTTTCCTTGCATCAAATACTGTGAAAGCAATGACAATTTGCTGCTTCTTACAGACATTCAGCATTTCCTCTCACTGTGATACTCTTCAGATCATCAAACATCAAACTGGATGTTGTCAGCCGAATTACAATCATGCAAACCGAAAGATAAAGAATATTAGTCAATCTCTCACAGTCAGCTGTGTTCTTTCTAACAAAACATCAAATATTCCATGTAGCAGAACTGAAACTCACTTGCAATGATGCCTGAACACTTCTGAGAGGAAAAACAACTGTTTTTCTGAGGAAAAAAAAATGGTATAAACGAAATAATAGAAAATATTCACATAACCCCAAATTTAGCTGCCCATAAAAGGATCATATTTTCAACATTCTTTTAGCATATATGTGTATTATAGTTGAAATTATCAAATTCATTTTTGAGAACTCATATTCCAATCCCAGTTCTCTAAAGGTATGGGGTGTCAGTCTACTTAAATCAGAAAGCTCTAATAAACAGAAGGCTGGGACTTTGGAAAGCTCAATGCTCTGACCAATCAAGTTCTGTAAAGTATCATCTTCTTCACCAATGGTAAGGTATCATGGAGATCTTCAGAATAATCTATTTTCAAACATATTGTTGTGCATTATAATCAGTGATATCCCAAAATGAAACACTTTAAAAAGAAATACTAAAATTATTCTTTTCCTCAAAGGTTCACAAATAATTTTTTCCTTTCCTTCGTAGGGCAAAATCTTTGATTTGGGAAACGCAGCGTTAACGGGGTAAAATGCAGCCATAAGCAATTTGGGGGGAAGGCAAGTACGGCAATTGGTTCTGAAACTCACCAGTCCGGGTCTGTGGCTGTGAGATTTACCTGTGAGAAGGATCTGACGTCAAATGGCACTTCGACAGTGCAAGCTGTATAAATCAGTACCGCTCAAATCATGTTATTCTTGGATTCTCCTTAAGAGCTTGTTTGACCAACTTCAAAGACACAGTTCAGATGACAGCGTTCTGCCTGTTTGCCCTCTTGAGTCAGTCTGCATCATTTCCAAATTCATTTAGCATATTCTCTTTGTTATAGGTCAGCTTACCTAAAAATATATACTTTCATATGCCTTATAATTTGGATATTATTTTCAGTATGAAAACTGGCTGCTAAACTACAACAGGGATAGAATCAGGGCTCATGTCCACCTTCCAATGATCTGTCAGTGAGGGGAAACTGCAGGCCAGCATGCACTGCGGAACACCAAACCAAGGTGGACAAACACACCATCAGCTCTCCAGGCACAGATTACATTCACTTGTCACATGTTTTTCCCAAGGCCCAGAGAAGATCTAAAAGTGGGTCTTTAGACAGTTAACATTTTAGTAAGAGTTTCTTCCCAACTCCTACCGTGCTCTCAGTTTACGACCACATAATCCCTTTCCTAGATTCACCCCATCTTCCCCACCACCCTAAAAGCTGCCCGAGAGACTCTTAGTGATAGTTAACCGCTCCCCCAAGCTCACAGGAGTACCGGCTGGGCTCTGGTCATGACCACAGACTAACACTCGGGAGTCAAGAGAAGGCAAGGGGCAGCCCCCCTTTTAGTGGCACACATACACAAAGGAACTCTCCTTTCAATTAGAAAAGAAATGAATGTCACGGAAGGCTTCCCTAGAAAAGATATGTAATAAAGTAATAATATCAATAAAATAGCTATTACTAAAGCAAAGCTTTCATCAATAAGCTTCGAGAACTTTGAAGGAGGAAAATGGCTTCACGAAATGGTAGTCCAGGTTGCCACAGTGTGGACACTGCTGGACATTGCTGTACTCGGAGAAGTACTGCATCCCAATCCGCACGTCGATCACTGGCTTCCCGCAGTGCTTACAGTTCAGGCGGGCCTGGGGGGGGGAACACAAGATGCCGTGAGCCACAGTACCCCTCTACCTCCCAGCGCTGCCAACGTCAAACCAACGAAAACGTGAGACTGCTCTACCTGGGAAACTGATAAAGAGTTTAGTAAAGCATCCCTTTTATTACCCAAAACAGGGTACGCAGAGCATCAGATAAGCATGAGATATAGCCTGACAGATTAATGACTCTTCTCTCCCGATGTGCAGCACTGCTAGTAATTACTACTACTGGTGGGAAGAAAATTCTCAACTTGTACTACCTAAACTTCTCCGGTAAAGTTCCCCTAACAATTGGAAATCTCTACCCCCTGGATTTTAAAAAGTGACTGAAACCAACTTCCCTCATCCAAATCTGCATGAAATTTCTTTGAAGACTTTTTTTGTTTATTTTAAAAATCCATATACATTTTTCATTCTACTGGTTACTACATTTCTGCTTTCTTTGGGGTAAAAATAAAATTTCCCTAAAATACTCTAGTAAAATTGAGGATCCAGGAATAAGGGCCACCTTTACCCTGAGGCTTCTGGAACCTGCGAGCACACCGTACCTTTATTCATGCCCCAGCCTCCCTCTAACAGCACAAGACCCAAGCTTTCAGCAATAGGTCCAAGGACTTCAGTGAATAACCAGAAATTATAACAGACTCTCAATTCAGACTCATTCTAAAAAGGTAAGAGAGAAGTATCATCTCATTTTGTCCTCAAAACGCTCCTGTAGGTAGGTAGTAGTACATGAATTTTAGATGATGGAACTAAGGCACATGGTGATAAAGCAGAAAGGCTGAGATCTGAACCACAGTAGCTTACTCCAGAGCCTGCCCTCTTAGCCATTACACGGACTACCTTTCTGTAACCTGAGAAAAACGCCCTTTTAACTGACTAATCTCTCTGAACAATATTAAAAGTGAGATTCTAAGCAAACCGCTCTCTTTAACCTATTACTCCTTTCTAATGATGAATCCCTGCTTACTTTGGTCTCGAAGTCTTATCGGAAGACACTCCTTGATGCCTTAATAGTGTCTAACACTTGCACCTTCTCAGTGAACATAGTTAATTGATATGTTTTTAAGCCAAAAGTAATCAAACCTGTTTTCCATTTCAGGAAGGGGCCAAAAAGGAAGTGTTTGGGCTTAAATTGTTTTAAGGAAGAAATATATAGTGAGGAACAGCAGGCTGGGTGTGGCAGGATGCCATTCTGCTTTTCTCCCTGAAGATGAGGAAATAACCCCAGTGCCTTTCAGTGGTGGAGTAGAAAGAGCACCAGACTGGGAGTGACAGAGGCTGTGGTCACGGCTGTGACACGTGTGGGTAGACCTGGGAAAAACATTCTAATTGTTTAGGCCTCCACTGTACGTGGAAAATACGAGTCTTTTCCAGTGCTAACACTCTATGAGTTACAGGCCCACACATCCTTGCACTTCCTTACTTCTTTAAAAGATAACCCTGTCTGGTGTGTGTGGGAGAGGCATCCCTTCCTTTTGTTCCTCTCATTTCAAGAGCTGGCATCGAGGAACAGTGGGTATTATAAAATGCTACAGTGAATAACTAAAAGACGGTGATATCTCACTTCCAAGGCTAAGTTTTAAATGGAAATGTGGTCCATGTATGAGAATAGCGTAAAGGAGTCAATCCTATCTGGAATCAAACGACAGGCTACAGATGGCCATTCAGGTCTCTCACGACCATATTTCTCTTCTAAGATCACTAGTACAGACACAGCATAGCTGAAATACCAACTGTGCCAACCTTTTAATTCAACCAACACAGCTTATCTTCTGAATAAACTAATAATGGTAAGGATATTCTCTTTATAAAAGTCAAACCATAATGCTAAAGATATAAAACTGTGTAATAAAACTAATGAAATGTTTATCAGGTATTTATATTAAAGACTTAGCCACTTAAGAGGGAAGGAAAATACCTCTCCAATCCATGAATATCAAAGAATTATATAACAAGTGTTTTCTTTTCCAAAGCACTTGGAAATAAATCAAGATACTTCCAAGGATTTTGTTTTGTCTCCTGTGTTTCTATGGACTTATGTAAGGCATTTTCCAATGTTAATACTTCCCTCTTTTCCTCATGACAGCTAAAGTTCAGATGCTTTCTTAGCATCAGAAGATGCCCCCCCTTAGCAGAGCTTTAAGGACTACAAATCTTTCAAGTCAACCTCAAACACCTGACAGGGCAGGCAGTTCCTGGATAACTGCACTGTCCCACAGAAAGGAAACAAAAAGAAAATCCTGTCTATTAAAGAAAGTGAAACTTTCTTCTTTCCTTTTAAATGACAACTTTTTCTTACTAGAAACTATGTTAATCATATAAAACATTAAAAAATATAAGTAAGCAAAAAGAAAACTAAAGGAACCACTCAGCACCCCACAACCCAGAGACAACCTCTGGTAATAGGCTAGCGGGTTCCTTTTCATGTTCACTTTTTACAAATGGAAGCATGTTATTCTGCCATTTAAAGGCGGCTTTTTTTGACTTAAAATACTGAAGATATTTCCCACATAATTACAAGATCCCTTTTAATAACTGCCTAGTATTCCAGTAACAGCAGCACCGTGCTGCAGTAAATCAACCGTCACTGCTGGACTCTGGGGAGTCGCACGGCTGCTCACTCCTGAAGCATGTTCTCCACACCCTCCCACCTCCTCCAACATAACCGCAGTGCTGCCTCTAACTCCTCTGCATTCATCTGGGGACAGAAGCCTGAGAGCACCCACTACTCGCTCTGAGGGGTAAATACCAACCTGACAACATGGAGAGGCGGCCAGGATGTCATAGGTGTACATGGTGCCCAGCTGGTGCCAGCTGCCATCCCACCGCGACTTACACTTGATGCAGATGATCTTGTGAACCCCTTCCAGGCAGTCCACGCACACTGCGTACAGATGCATGAGCCTCCCTGTACACAGAAGACACGATGCTGAGAGTGGCTGGCCAAGAAATCACCTTTTGTCACCAAAGGGGATTAAAACAATGGCTCATCTAACAGTTATAAGCAAAACTTTATCATTTGAATAAATATATAAAACAAAATAGATGATATTTATCATATATTCCCAAGTTGTCCTTTTACAATAATGATGGATTACTAACTATTGTCAATGGGACACATACTTTAAGTTCAATCTTATTAAATACCTGCTTCAATTCATTTTTCTGAAAAGTGCTGCCAGGTTTATAATACAGACGTCCAAACTCAAAATGACCAAGCCACAGATGCTCAAAAGCAGCTGTGATCATGCAGGACTTTCTGCTCAGAGATCTACTGTGGATTATGGAGGCTGAACCAGCAATGTTGGTCTGTGTTCATGGGCTCTCATCCATCAACAAGTCCCATCATGAAAAAGTCCAAAGTCTGTCTTGGTATTGGTAGCCCAGAATTACACCATAGTCAGAATTAACATGTTAACTGTTCTTGTCTCCAAAATTGCTCATCCATCACCACATCCAATTTAGGAACCAGAATTATATCTTACTTGTGTGTGTTTTGTTTTTCTTTTCAAAGGAGTTCAATGTCTTGTTATTTACTGGGCTCCTGAAAGTCATAAGCCCATTCCTCCACTATTTATCAATATCTAACGCTTGTAAAGGAAAGATGTCACGCTAGTTTATATGGAAGGGTTCAGGTTCAAATCGGGGAAAAGCTGGAATGTCCAGCATCTGTCTGGGCAATGTGTAACAACAATAACACTGCTCTCTATGTGGGGATCGGGGTCCCACTGTGATAAAAAACTACCAGCGGCAGAATACATACTCCTAAGTGACTTCTTATTCAGAGTGTGCTGCTCGTTGCCACCAGCCAGACCATGCTCTTCATATTTTCAGTGGTTAAGGACCAGCCTGCTCCTTACACATTAGAAAGGGGTATACAGTACTCACAGGGAAATCTTTCATTTCATTCATTTACGAGACTCTCTCTCCCTCTCCCTGAGGGCAGGAACTATGCCCTCCTTGAAGGCTCAGTGTCTTGCACAATATCTGGAACGCGGAAAGCACTCCGTAATTGTACATTACATGAATGGATGAGATATATTAACAGCCTAAGACGTTAAAACCTTGGAGGTCTCTATGCCAAAACATGGGAAGGGTGACAAGAGCTTCTTACAATACTGCCCACCTCTGTTGTAGGGCACTGAAACTAAAACAATCTCACACTCAGAGTGGCCTGGGGCATTTCAGGATGTCATTTCAATATCTAGCAGCCACTGGAAAAGGCTTCATTTCCAATCTCCGTCCTAGACGGAGTTCTCAAACACTGCAGATCTCAAACATTCAAAGACATCAAGGTGGCTGCTAAGAAGGGTGGGGACAGGGACAGACGGAGAAGTCACATGTTGGTAGCAATGACCATGATGATGAAGTTGACAGGGAACTTTCACTGAGTGCTTACCAAGGATCTGACACTGTGCTAGGAGGCTACGTGAATCCTTTCATTTAACCCTCACAACCAACCCTCTAAAGTAGGCGTTACTGTTATTCCCACTTCAGATAGGAGGAACTGAAGCTTAGAGAGCTGGAATAGCTTGCCCGAGCTCAAAAAGATAATAAATAGCAAAGTCCAGACTTGTCTGACTCAACCTCCAGGCTACATCACGGGAATTCCTGGCTGGAAATTTGTTTCAGTTACTGTTATATATTGTCCTAAATACTGAGAATTTAAAATTTCTAAATTCTAGGGTTGTGAGTTCAAACAAAAAGCAGATTTCTGAGAGAATAATTACCTATGGTTCTAAGTGGTAAAGAACTATTGTACCAAAAGAAATTCCTAACTCGATCAACCTTAATAAATCATTAAAACCAAACAAGAACATCTTCTTCTGGAAAAATGAGGGAAGAGAGGCTGGAGCTGGAGGCTGGGGAGGGCACTGAGGGGGAAAGGGCCGAGAGCAAGGGAATGACGATCCACACGGCCCACCACTGGAAATTACACATTATTTCAGCAGCGTGTAATCAACTGCAGCCTGGAATCCTGTGGCCTGGAATGTGCCTTCCTACTGGAACTGAAAATGCTTTAAGGAATACATGGTTGAAACTCTGTGATGGAAGAAGTTATTGACACTGGCTTGTTATAAAAGAAGATGGCATGGACTTCGAGATGTGGCAATAAAAACACGGACATATGCCAAGGCCCCACTTACGGCATTGACTTGTCTGGTGCTGATAAAACAACCAGATCCTCAGATTTTATCGTCAACAGTTAAACTTCTCAAGACTTCTGTAGTGCACACCTAACGCATCCATTATCTATTTGGATAATGTGTGTATGTACTTAGGTGTGTACACACACACACACACACACACAGAATTTTTAGGCCTGTCCAATTTTTACCTTTCTCCATCCACTCTGATGGGTACCCTTAAGATCTGGTCCTGGGCTCTGTCATATACTCCTCCTTTTCTTTCTCTTTTCTCCCCATTCAAGGCCTCTTCCACTCTTTTACCCACTAATTTTATAAAATAAGCTTCAGTGTTCATCCTAAATATTTATTTCTAATAGCGCTTGTGAAAGACACCTCCACTCAAAAGTTCCAACATCTCTTCAAACCCAATACACACAAGTACCCCATCTTCCTTCTTCTAAGATCAGGTCCCTTCCCCAACTTTCTCTTCTCCTGTTCGTGACAATACTGTTTACCTGGTCTAGAGCCAAAGCGAGCCAACAAGGACGCATCTTTATCCCGTAGAGTAAAGCTGTCTCCAAAGCTGTGATCTTCCCTTTAATATAATCTCTTACAGCTGTTCCCACCTTTCAATTCCCACCATCACCACCCAGCTGTCTCTCTTCTCCTTGCATCTAGAATACAGATTTCAGTTTCAACTGTGTAGCTTCCACCCCTTTAAAACAACTTTTCCCCCAAGCAACCATTGGCTTTAAAAAAAAAAAATTGTTAAACCCTTCAATTCATCAATATGGCAAAGCTCTTTGTTATGGCTTGAAAGGACCCACAATCTGCTCTCCACCTACCTTACTCATTTCCTACTCTAGAACCTCTGCTCCAACCAGATGGTGCTCTTCGGTTCTCTCACTGTCTCCTGACCTTTTTATGAACAACTATTCCTTTGCTTACATTACTCCTTATCAACAAACCCCCAGTGTAGTTAGACCGTGTACTTATCAAAGTCCAGTGCCCCTCTTGACATCTGCCTTCACATTACCTCCTTTGACTACCCAGGCCAAAGTGTCCCCTTCCTCTTTGGAAACGATAGGTTGCTTCACGTACATAATATCCAGGCGATACCAGTTCCAAAGGTGGTACTAGTGCCTTAGGCCTGGTAAAGTTAGTTACACTTTCGCAAATGCATCTTATATCCTAAGATTATAGACTGATGAGTGGCAAGGACTGATAGTACCCAGTACAAGTATGCAATTCATAAGTTTGATTGATTGGTGAACAGATTAAATGAAAAGGATTTGTCCATCATGAATAGAAAAAGGACAACTCTCCTCTCATGTACCCTGTACCCTTGTACCCTCATTCATCTTCATAAAGAATATTTCCAATCATAAAATGGTGAAGTGAAGATGTTTCCATCTACTTCCCTCTAAAATTATCCCCACGTAGTATAAAGTACAAGTAACAAAATACAAATTCCATCTTCCATGAAACTATGAGGTACTTGCAAACCTGAATATGAGATCAGAAATTAGATGGAGAAGTAATAAATGGTTTAGCTCTGAAACTGGAAAACAAGCACAGGGGAGGTTGAGATGAGGTGCTGAAAGAGAAAGCGTGGGGTATAACAAATTACTAAATAACCACACATTCTATACAACTTTTTTCATCAAGAAGCAGAGTCTGTTGAATCATCCCCTGAATCTGGGATAGCCTTACAACTTTATTTTTGAAGAACAGAATGTGATGGAAGTGATGTTACTCAGTCCCAAGCTTAAGCCTCAAGAGAGAGAGGCCAGCAGCTCCATTCTCACCATCTTTAATGCTATCCTGAGAACACCATGTGAAAAAGCCCAGGCTAGTCTACCGGCAGATGAAAGGATATATAAACAGGGATAAGCCATTCTAGCGGAGGCTCCCAAGGCCAACCAGACTGTCAACTGCTAGACATGTGTGAGAGGCCATCCTAACCAACCAACTCATAGAATTGTGAGAAATTATAAATCATCACTGTTTTACACCACTAAGTTTTAGAGTGGCTTGCCCTATAACAAAGGCTAAAAGACACAGGACAGTAGGCAAAACTCTAGAAAATGAATGAGACCACCCCTCGCAAATTCAGCTCCCTTCCCCTGCTGAGAAAGATGAAACAGAAACAGCATGCATGAAACAAGAGCAGGATGCTATTAAAAAGAACTTTTGGAAATTACAAATATAATAGATAACAGAAAATCTTAAACTCAGTAAAAATACTGGAATATAAAATCAGAGAAATCTTCCAGAAAGCAGAATAAAGATAAAGAGATGAACAGGGCCAAAAATATACATAATAAAGGATCTCCCCCCTCCTCAAAAAAAAAAAAAAAAAAAGGATCAATCTAAGAGGTCCAACATCTGATTAACTGTTCTACAGAGAAGAAAGAAAGAAAGGAGGGAAGGAAGGAAAGAAGGGAGGGAGGGAGGGAAGGAAGGAAGGAAGGAAGGAAAGAAGAAAGAAAGAAAGAAAGAAAGAAAAAATGAAAATGGGAGGAAATCATCAAAGAAATAAATCAAAAGAAAATTTCCCCAAATTGAAGACTATAAGTTTACAAAATCAAAAAGCCAAGAAAGCATCCTGCCCAACAAATGGAAAAAAAGACATCATGGTGAAACTTCAGAATACTAGAGAAAATCTAAAAACCTTTGGAGGATGGGAAGGAGAAAAAAAGGGCCAGGAATAAGAATAATATTAGATTTCTCAGTAGCAACACTGGAAGACAGGAGACAGTGAAGTAATGCCTTCAAAATTCCAAAGGGAAAATAATTATAACTTGGAAGACTATGGGAAAATATTCCAAAGGGAAAATAATTATAACTTGGAAGTGTGAAGATAGAATCAAGATACTACCAGACTTTCAAAAACTCAAAACATCTATTCCCATGCTTCCTTTCTCAGAAAGCTCCTAGGGGATGCTTCTTAACAAACTGAGGAAATTTACCAAGAAAAAAGAGAGTATGGGATCTAGGCAACAGAAGATAAAAAATAGGAAAGAGATGAAAGAATTCCTAGAAGGACAGCTATGTAGTACAGCAGGCATTAAGTGCAGCAGGACAGACAGGAGCAGGAAGATGAAAGGCTCCATGAAAGAAATTTCTAGAAAATAATTCATAAAAATGTTTGACAGGTATGTGGACATGTTTTTGAAAGGTGGTTTGTAGAGCTGCTGGAGAGTTAGAAGCACCAGCCAAAGCTTCAAAAAAAAGGCTAAGCAAATGAAAATGTGAAGCAATTATTAACTTTGATAAAAACAAAAGGAGTCCCAGAACATACAGTTCTCTAAATAGGAAATACATCTATACTTCTTGGCTCAGCACTAAATATTTATATACTCATAGTAACAAAATCATTAAGGATTTAACTAAGAATTGTGATGGATTATCCTGAGAGAAAGGGGAAGATGCAAGAAAGCATGAACCATCATCCACCTTAAAAGTAAATCTAGAGGTAATATGTAAAATCGGAGAATGAAGATAGCAGCTTTAAAATTATGATGGTAAAAACCTGAAGAATCAGTTAAGATTTGAAAGTGTCTCACTCTGAGAAGTGAGACAGCAGGGGTGGGTGGGAAGAAGATAGGTGGGGATATATCATTTTTACTATAGGCTTTTTAAAGCACACTTTTAAAGTTATAAACGGGTTATATGTCATGGATCCCATATTTATATAAATTCAGTAGTTTTACATGAATTGACAGATTTCTCTGTCAACTGACCCACCCCATTATTCATTTTCTGGCTGAAATGTCCCAGTCTTTGTACGTCATCCACAGCGCTAATAGTAAGAAGCTCCCCACGCCTCTCCACCAGGGTAATATCTGAGCTTTCATTTTCCTTTTGCTGCTATCAAGAAAGTCTCACCTTTCATACATTTCAAGATTAATTCAACTAATCTAAAAACACATTGACCCTTCCCTCGCTGTGTTATGTTTACAAGGATCAGAGAGAATACACAGCTTGCTGGGCACAGTAACATAGGTTTCAAAGGCACCTACTTTATAGCAAGTGAAACATTTTTATGCAACTCCTTCTCTAAAGTTCCTCCCAATTATGAAAAACTATACACCTGAATCCTCTCTTCAAATTACAGCAAGACAGAAACATAAAATTACCCACCAGGACCACTGTACTTGGTATAGTGTGACATCAGAGGAAAGGACACCACCTCACTGGGCAGAGCTGAAACATTCAAAAGTTAGCTAGCTCCTGACTAGAACAAAAACACGTCATCAGTTAAAATTAAGCCCCAACAGAGCCATCCCTTCTTGTTGGCTTTTCACTTCTCACAAACAGAAAACAGGCAAGGTGAGCGAACACCTGTACCTTGGAGGTGACAGGGAACATCGTATTCGATCTCATCGTGTCTCGAGGGGCTTAAGAACAGAGTTCCGTCCACCAGCGGGAACTGCTCGAACACCGGGAGTGCCCGGTGGCACAGGGCACAGTTCACCACGTTCCTGTGGCTGGCGCTGAGGGCCGCGAGGATGAACTTCCGCAGATCCTCGCCCTGGCCCATCTGGGCATCGTCCTCCACCCGCACGTGGAAAGTGTTCAGCTTGTGCCGGGGGATGTGAGTGAGGAGCTCGGACAGGTCCAGGCGCCGCAGGAACTGCACGGGCGCGTCGAAGTGGCCCCCCCTGTGAACTGACAACCCGGCCGGACTGTAGTCAAAGTGGGCGTTTCGGAACACGTGGCCCCCCGCCAGGGCCTTTTTGTGAGGCTCCAGGTGGATGGCGTTCTTTAGGAACTCCCCGAGGTACCTGGAGGAGCGGGGGCCGCTGAAGTGGGCGGGGGAGAGGATGGAGTAGCCGGTGGGCGGGGACTGGCCCGGGGAGCCGCAGGGGGAGCGCGCCCCGTAGGCTGCGGCCCCGCCGCCCTTCTCCTGGGAGTTCTGCCGGTCCATGGAATGCCGGCGGGGCAGGTCGTGGCTCAGGCCTTTCTGGGGCTTGGTGGGCGGCCGGCACTTCTTGGCCTCCTCCGCCACCTCACCGGGGGGCCTCCCGGTGTTCCTCTCCGACCCCGACTTCTTCTTTTTCTCATCCTGCATCCGCTTCACCTGGTACCAGTCCGTGTCCTTCTTCAAGTGGCCCTGGCCGCAGCGGCAGGAGCAGAAGCGGAAGGCCAGGTCGTAGCCCTTCTTGGTCCACATGTTCTGGCGGCACTGCTTCTCGTTCCAGCTGCGGGCCCGGCCGATGCAGTTGAACTGGACCAGGATGCTGCTCTCCCACTCGTAGAAGCACTGCAGGTGCATCCAGGTGCTGTGAGGGCAGTGCTCGTTGTTGCACACCACCTTCTGGTAGTCGTCCTTCTCCAGGTCAACCGGCCTCCCGAAGCTGCAGATCAGCGGCGTGGCACAAGGGGCTTCTGGGGAGAAACAGAGAGAGAGAGAGAAAGTCAGCTAGCGGTCTGTGGGATTCCAGCCCACGGCCAAGTGTGAGGTCAAAGCTACCATCCCACCTTAGCCCATTCACGCCAAAGGTACGATTTTTCTGGTGTGGAGATTTCTACTACTGGAATAACACCAGACAGGATTCAAAAACATTCACCATTTTCTTCTGGTGTGATGTTGTACCAAGGGAATTTATTTTCTGATTATCCGTTCTCTGCTGAAAAACATACCAGTAAGCTTCAAAAAGTCCAAATCCTTCACAGTGCAATTAGCCATATGTCAGTACTTGTAACAGTGTAGTATGAGGTCTTCCTGAGACGTGGGTGTAATGAAAGGCAGTTTCAGGGTTTTTTTAAAAATGAATCACTCCTGGGGCTTCCCTGGTGGCATAGCAGTTAAGATTCCGCCTGCCAATGTAGGGGACACGGGTTCCAGCCCTGGTCCAGGAAGATCCCACATGCTGCAGAGCAACTAAGCCCGTGCGCCACAACTACTGAGCCTGCGCCCTAGAGCCCGCGAGCCGCAACTACTGAGCCTATGCGCCTAGAGCCCGTGCTCCGCAACAGAGAAGCCACTGCAATGAGAAGTGCAAGCACCGCAACGAAGAGTAGCCCCCACTTGCCACAACTAGAGAAAAGCCCGCGCACAGCAACAAAGGCCCAGTGCAGCCAAAAATAAAATAAATAAAATGAAATTTTTTTTAAAAACCCACACCATTCACTTTATAAAAACAAACACACAAAATGAATCACTCCAGTGAACTAGGAAATATGATGGAGCCACTGAACCAACAAGTTCAGGTGGTAGCTCCAAAAGGGCCCTCGAAACACTATCACGGGATTTAGTTTACACTGAATACCACAGAGAAAAGAAGACAGACTCGCCTCATATAATACAACATGCCACCAAACGAAGCGGCAGAGATGATGGGACCCACAAAGCCTATGGCTATGTTACAAATCATCCCCTTCAGTGTCGGATTCCAGGAACTTAGCAAAATGGCCTAAACTGACCTGTCTATCCCCGTGATCACCGTGGCTTCCCCATCTACCTCCCGGGTGTCACACGCTTAATCTTCACTTCTCCAAACCCCAACCGTCCAGTGTAGCAATTCACAGCATGGACTCTGCAACCAGACTACCTCGGTTAGAACCCCAGCAGTACCACTGATGAGCTGTGTGCTCAGTGAACAAGTTACTTTACTTCTCTTTGTGTCAGCTTCCTCTGTAAAAAATGCAGGTAACAACTGAATGTACCTTATATGGCTCTTAAAAGGATGAAATATACAGATACACAGGTGGTGCTTAGAGCAGGGACTGGCACGTAGTAAACCTCTTCCCCTTCCTCCCAGTCTTCAAGGCCCATCTCTAGATGCCAGGACTCCCCTCTTCCCTTGCATCCTGATCTCCCCACCCCCAGGAAGGTTCTGGACTGAACCTTACTTGAGTCCCCACTGTGGTTGGTCCCCACCGGGTGATGACTCAGGAAAGGACGCCTGTTACTCAGCTTTGTGCTCCTGGCACCACTGGGCTCATGCCTTGCACACATCCAGTGCTGAATAAAGGTGCATCGAAAAGACACTGGCACATGAAACCCACACATGACAAGCAGAGCAGAAGGAAGAGAGAGGGCTGTAATCCTAGGCAGAAAGACTAGCGCAGGGAAGCACACTGAAAAGTAGAAGAGTGGTATGTATACTGGGCAAATTAACTGTAGTCACCTGAAATGTAGACACCTTTAGTATCTTAAAATGTTAGTCAATTAAACAAAGTTCAGTTGCTTTTATCTTTAATCCTTCAGAGGAACAGCCTCAAAGGCAGTGACTCTGTAATGCAATGGCAATAATCAAAGTGATATTAACCCAGGACTAAGGAAATCAAATTTAAAGAATGACCTAGCAGTACCTTTGTATTCACGATACCCCAAATTTTAAATTTTAAATGCTGAGATGGACTTGATATTTCTTTTAAAAGTATTTTCACATTTCACACACTAGGTGTTTAGAAAGTAAGTAAATGAATAACGTCATGCCTCTTTTTCAAATTCCTAAGTCTTACAATTTACAGAAACATACAGGAAACTTTTTTTTTTTTTTTTTTGCGGTACGTGGGCCCCTCACTGTTGTGGCTTCTCCCACTGCGGAACACAGGCTCCTGATGCTCAGGCTCAGCGGCCATGGCTCACGGGCCTAGCCGCTCCGCGGCATGTGGGATCTTCCTGGACCGGAACACGAACCCGTGTCTCCTGCATCGGCAGGTGGACTCTCAACCACTGCGCCACCAGGGAAGCCCAACGTTTTTTTAACTGTAAAAAACAGGACTGGTGGCATTCAAAAATCACACCTATAACAAATTAGCCATATTATAGAAATGTATTTGATTGTTTCCTGAAAGCTGTTTCTAAATTTACAAAGTTCCTAGCTCTTAAGAATAGCAGGCCCACAAAGGTATAAATGGAGTACAAACACCTGATACAACCAAACCTTTAAGGGGGAAGTGGAAAGAAGGGAATCCCACATTCAGTGAGGTCCTCTGTTACACACCTCCCCTGGGACATTAGTCTGGGCTGTGATAGCTTGACTAACAAGCAAAATGAGAAAAGGTTCCTTTATACAAAGTCAGCATGGTTTTAAAAAATGTATAGGAGGGCTTCCCTGGTGGCGCAGCGGTTGAGAGTCCACCTGCCAATGCAGGGGACGCGGGTTCGTGCCCCGGTCCAGGAAGATCCCACATGCTGCGGAGCGGCTGGGCCCGTGAGCCATGGCCGCTGAGCCTGCGCGTCCGGAGCCTGTGCTCCGCAACGGGAGAGGCCACAACAGTGAGAGGCCCGCGTACCGCAAAAAAAAAAAAAAAAAAAAAAAATGTATAGGAACACTCCAGTACCTGTTTCTACGGCTTCACCGCCAAATATTCCATACTCAGCTTGTATTTCTCCCTGCCCAAGTGAAAATAATCAGGGCTCACCTTATTCTGGGCAAAAATCTCAAGTAGTTTCAAGTCTGGACAATAAGATAATGAGGCTGACGTCACTTGGGCAATGTCTGTCACTCTCTTTCTCATCCTGTATCCTTCCTCCCCACTCAGGCCTCGGTCCTCCCCCACCCAGTAAAAGGGAAGGACCTGACTGTAGTCATTTACACTGGCTGCCCAACAAACCCAAAGCCCCTGACACACTCATCCACGCTAACAGGAACCCCCCAAAGCAGACACTGCCATTTTCAGCTTCTCAACTGTGAAATTTACTGTTTTCACCACTCTTAAAGTAGTTTCAGGCATCACAAGAAGATGGGGAGTTCGGCGGGGTGGAGGGGCGAGGAGGGCCTTCTGAAGTCACATGAGGCTTCCTAGACAAAGCCTAAGGTAGGGACTCGCTCATTTTCATCATTGTAAACCCACTACCGTGAAGATTGTATCGTGCCTAACAAACGTCTTGTTGAAGGCAAGTACGGCCCAGTCGGATTTAGGACTCTGCAGCGACTGGGTGCTGGAGGAGGGGCAGGGGAGGAAGGTGGCCACTGGGGAGTACAGCCCACTGCTCCGCCCCTGAGTCGCAGCAGGCCTTCTAGACTCAGCACAGGATTCTCTCTGGGGCAGAGCCTGGCCCTCACCCTCACTTCCTCAGACTTACCATAATCTATTCTACCCTCCTTTGGCATCCAGCTACCAAGTGCAAACTTTAGGGTTTCTGAACAACTATTTTACGACAGGGATCTGTTCCATACAGTAATTCTTCTTACATGGGAACACATCCCCTTGTTTGCAGAGCAAGTTCCCCTCCGGGTATGACGGTTCTGACCAGAGGGTCCTCATCGCTGAGCTTCCTGCAAGGCCAGAGCATGGTGACTGCGGATACCGACTCTGGAGCCAGCCAGCCAGCCTGCATCGACTCTCAGCTCTAAACTTGTTAGTTTTAAGACCTTTGACTAGTCACTTAACCTCCCTGCGCTTCTATCTTCTCAGCTGTAAAATGGCAGAAATAAGAGCGAGCACCTACCTGAAAGGGTTGCCATGAAAATCAAAGGAGTTATTAAGGCAGTTTGAACAGTGTCCAGCACATAATGAGCACCAGTTAAATGTAAGCAATTATTATTAACAGCTTTATCACTTTATATTACCTGACGGAAAAACCAAAGGACTTTGAAAGTGTTTAGAGCAAAGCTACAACCAGGAAGTGACCGTCCTCCTTTCTCCGTCTGTAAATAAGTGCAAGAAATGTTCTGCTTCCCTACAACGAACAAAGCAGGGTGGTGTGCGTAAAATAATTCACTAAATATCTACTGACAAGTTTTAAAGAAGAAGGAAAATTAACTTCTTCTAACCCCTTAAAGATTTTCTACTCAGTGTCAGACAAATAAGTATCTTGCTATGTGTATTTTTCAACCTAAACAATCTTTTCCAAGCTTGGATAACAGGGATTCATAAAAGGCATGGCTGTATTTGATTCATGAGATGTGTTCCTAAAGAACTCACATAATTCAAGACTGATTATCCCCTAGTCTGGGGGTAGAGTGTGGGGAAATGCATCCTCAGAATGCATAAATCTGCAGCCGTGTGCTGTATTTTTGCTTTACTGGTGCTTTTTAATATCAGCATTACCTCTAATATTTCTCAGTTGTGCCTCATAAATTGACAGCATGGCATATCATAGTGTTTTATCACATTTCTGTTCCAAAGTTACAGATTTTCAGGATGTTTTTCAGCACCAGTATTAGCATACTTGGATATTTTGAAAGCTATAATAAAGGTTTAAATTATAAGTTAATTTTAAAATCATAACACAAATGTCACCAAAATCCATGAAAAAGTTCTATAAACAACAAGAGTTCACATAATATTGCCAAGGGTTAGTAGGTATTTCTCTTTAAAAGAAAAGGTAATGACATTGGGTAACAAAGCATTTTTATAATTCAGTTGACCTGCTGGCTTTGAAAATATGAGATGGCTTGATGCATAACTTGGGGGAATGTGTCTGTTGAAATTTTCCATATAATGTGAAGCTTTTATTATTATTTATGTGTCATTAGTTGAAATTTGCATAATTCAGTTCGCATATAATGGGATCACACTGTACTAGGAAATAAATTAGCAGCCTGCCTTCTCTCCTGCTTGGAGATTTAGATCTTGAGCGCGCTGTATCAGGGAGAACTACACAGCACCCTAGCATTTCATGTACTGCATGCACTCACCCTGAAGGAGACGTCGGTCCAAGAGCCCTCGGAACCAAACCACAATACCATAGGATGGGAACAGAACTCCAGATTAAGTATATGTGTATGTGCACTAGTGTGTGCATGTGTGCCTGTATGTGTGCACGCATATAACTGCAAAGAGACTGCCCAGTTGTTAAACTATCCCACTGTCAAAGACTCCAGAAAAGACCTCACGTCATCCTCAAGTACTATAATCCAAATTTAAAGCATTTTCCTTGCTTCTCTGAAACACTCTAGAACCTGATTTTGATTATCCTTGTCAGTGGCCTCCCCTTTACCTGCACAAATACTCAAAATATGGCCATAATCAAAACTCCTACATCATATTTTTTACATGTAATTCCCATTTTACCACCTAAGTTATAAGCACAGTGTGCTCAAAACGTTGACCTACTTCTCTCTTGATGCACCCAGAATGGTGCCTGGAGACCAAAGGCCACAGTGGAGTTGGCCCCTCCCCTTGCCTCTGGATTCCCAAAGCCCTCAGCTAAAGACAAATGGCTTCACCTCCCCTCAGTCTGTCCAACAGGTAAAACATATGGCTGCATGATTAACTGGCAACATGGGTTATCTGCAGACCAGGTACCTGTCAAAGAATACGATCCATAACTCACTGCTGTTCAATGTCTTCCAAAAGCTCAACTGAGAGAAACAATTTTTAAGAAAGAGTCCATAGATGATGTCCACATATTCCTCTAGATCAGAGTTCCAGTGGGGTGGTCTGGCCTGCAGTGCCTTATTAAACCAGTACAGGGTTTTTTGTTATGAAGTGTTAAGTGCATTTTAGATGTATCATGCCCTCTCTGGGTCATCCAGGCCTCCACTCCAGCCCCATTCATATACTTACTCATATGCCAGGACCCTAGATTCATTTGGGTGCGTGAGCCCTGCGTTAGATAAAAGCTATCCCTTAGTTAAGCCAGGTGTCCCAGAGTTGGTTACTTGGACCACATTGTTTTATTCCCTGGACAGGCTGTTTTGAATGACGTGAGCAGGCCTAATAAATTTGTTTTATTTATGAAGGGACATTGTCATGGACATTGCTCAGTATTTTATAACATCTTATAAGTCACTGGTTTTGTTTTGCTTCATTTGTTAATCTGATGGACACTGTAGTGCAGGCCACTTCTTCTGTTTGCCTCTTTCCTCTGTGTGCTACAAATCTGAAAGCCACATTTGTGACCTACCTCTTGTAAAGCCTCAAGACGTCCTTTATTTTTCCCAACAGTATCATCTCTATTACTAATATTCTCACTTATTTATTATTTCTTATAGTATTACATGTATTTTTGAAAGCCACTTTATTTTTAGAAGAAGGAGGCTATAAATGATCAAAACAAAAATCCGTTCCCCACCTCTCCTCATAACCTTCAAACCAGCTTTGCCTAATACGTGTCAAAATTTGGACTTGATGGGGGCCCAGGTGTTCCCCTCCCTTCTCACTTTCCAAAGTCGGCCATAGCAGGGTGCAAAGTGAGAGGGGAGGCCAGTGCTGACCCACGACCCCGGGAGCCCCACAGACATAGCACCTTCAGGAAAGGCTGCCCCCTCTGCCTTGCCTGCGGCACAAGCGGTGGGTCCTGGAGCCACTCTGCTCATCGGCTCCGTGCCTCTCCCCCATCCCACAGCCCATGCCTCTCACCCACTTCCCCTGGGCCCAGCTTCCCACTCTGCTATTCACACCCAGGCCTCTACTGTTCCCAGCCCACCTGGCTTCTCTCAGACACATCTCGGGCTGGCTCTGCCAGCCAACCTGGCCCCTCTGGCCTCCTTGCCCCACCTGGACCGTGCAGGTGCCTCCCCCATCACCTGCTCCCAGCCTCACTGGTGAAATTATACATGGTGAAGTGGGCTCAGACTCCCCCCCAACTCCACCCCGCCTTGTCTTCTTCTGGGGGTGTGTGGAGGGGGGTCTCTCTCCTGGGCTCTAACCCACAAAGTCTAGACTCTTCCGGGCATTGTCATCCTCATGTGGGCCCAGTCTTGCCTCCGCTTAGCTCTTCCCAACAGCAGCCTAATTACCTCCCCTTCTCCCCTTCTCCCCCCTCACCTAGCAAACCCAGGAATTCAGTTCTGGAAAATATGAAAAGGAGAATCCCATGTTCACTGCAGAGACTAGCTCTAAGGGGAGAGGCAGAAAAGA
This sequence comes from Globicephala melas, assembly GCF_963455315.2. Lineage (NCBI taxonomy): Eukaryota > Metazoa > Chordata > Mammalia > Artiodactyla > Delphinidae > Globicephala > Globicephala melas. The sequence goes on along the minus strand of NC_083327.1, from coordinate 64,183,148 downwards.
GAGCAATGAACTGAGAAATTGCAAGTATTACAGATGTGGCCACACAATCTGAACCTGCTGCAGGGTCACATCACCACTGACAACTACAAGAATCCAACCAACCCCATCTTCCTAGGATGGCTACTGAAAAAACGCCAATGTAAAAACTTAATAGCAAGAATAGCAGATTACTGTAGTCATCTCGATTTTATTAATGGCATTAGCAGTTATAATGACAACTTGTTTTAATCATAAAAGTCATATTCATTGGTAAACTAATCATAGATACATGTACTCACATATAAGAATATAAGAAAAAATAAGTTTATACCAGGTGCCAAGTGAAATAAGGCACATGTGGTCATATATATGTGTACATGAGCATATCTATGAATAACTAGATATCACCTTATCAATGTAATTTCATACACATGCACGTGTACACACGCACACGCCTACTCTAGATGCAATATTATTTCCACAGTGAACAACAACAAAAGACCCTTGCTTTTGCTAACCAAGTTCTTAAACGGTTAAATTTGAACCTCGAGATCCACAGTAAACCCATCCTTTTGGCAATTACAATTGCCAGTAAACAACTGTTTGCTTTATGGGTTGCCCTTCCTCATGTCACTCTTTGAATACTGGCCAGCTCAGCATTAGCCACGGCAGGAATCTGTCAACACCTTTTGGAATTCTGACCACATTCTCTAAGATATTAATCATCCCTTGCCCCCCTGCTTAGCATCAAAGCAAATTCAGTGAACATCTTCTCCTTGCAGTGACACAGGGCTTTGAAGCTTGCGGGTCCAGCAGGTTTGCTTCATCTTTTTTACAGACACTGGAACAAAAAAGAAGGATGAAAAATATAGAAAAATATACACAAATGAGTATTTGGAACCAGGATATATTGTTCCACTCTGTGCACAGATGTGATGCCATCAGCATTTCTGCTTTCCTCCTTCTGCTCCTGGAATGAATCAGGGAACATCAATACAGTGCACGACAACCCTGAATTTCTTCCATCGTCGCAATTGATCATGAAAATGGTAAAGGTTTTTCATCTGCAAATATTATGGATTTGAGGCCAGATTTTTTTAATCAGCATATCCTGATAAGTAGACTTAACACCAGTTTACTAGGTCTGACACACTAAAATCTTCTGAATCTTTACTATAAAGAAGTCAAATACAGGATAATATGAGTATTTGACTACAGGTCTCTAGAGATCTGGACATCTGCAAAACAGTACAATAGTTATATTCTCAAAATGCTGTAAAAACTCAAACTATACAGATAAACTTCATATAGGAACTATTTCTAAGTGATCTGGTCTCTGAATAAGTCAGTTTTCTTAGCAGGTTTATTATACATAATTACCTAAAGAAAGAGCCTTCAAATTTTCCAGGATACTAATAAACACTCATTTGGGCAAATGTATGGCTTCTTTTAGTAGCTATCATTTAATAAAGACCCTGTTTTAGAAGACGTAATAAAAACACCAGGGTTTGTCTTAGGGTTAAACACTTAACTGCAGAAGAAAGAAAATACATGGGGTCTCTGAAAATCAGCTAATAACAAGTCAATTCAAATAACGTTTTTAAACACCTGTTATGTGCCCCGTTCAGAGTCTAACATAGAGGCTGCAAGTGTTGAATAAATTTGTAAGCCATACTTTCCTATATCTTTGAGTATCTTATACTTTTTTGTTGAAAACTGGACACTTTAAATAACATAAAGTGGCAACTCAAAATCAGATTCTCTCTCCTTGCAGGATATGCTTCTGTTGTTGTTACTGCTGTTTGTTTAGTGACGTTTAATTCTGTAAAGTCTCTATTTTTCGTCACGTGTAGCCCCTGAAGTTTCTGCTCAGTTAGCTTAGTGGTCAGCTAATAACTGGACAGAGACTTCCTTAAATGCCCTAAACCAATAAGTGTCCCATCCTTCGCCAAGGGGCTGTGTGTGTGTTGGGCAAGCCTTCAATGCTTCAACAGTTTACAACCTTTCTTAGCCTTTACTCTCTGCTTACTCAGAGCCTCAAGGTCAGCCAGAGGTGAGAATGAGGGCCTCCTCAAGTCTTTCCTGGACATGCTCAGAGCGCTGCCATGTGCACAGTCCTCTAGAGCACCAGGAATACACCAGAGCTTCTCAAAGTCCCTGACGGACCTCCTACTTCCAAGACATTCTTTTTAAGTTTTTTGACCCATTTCTTGTTTGCTCCAACTGGTATCACTGCTGCAGGCAGTTGCAATGATAAATAATTGCTGCTGAGTGTTTTCAGCAGACAGCCTAAGAGGGCTTAGAACACTGGGTGACCTCTGAGCCAGGTCAAATGGTGAGAGTTCCCTAGGGCTAGGGCTTTTGGGGAAGCTCCAAACCTGTCCTTCTCCCTCTAGTGACTACGAGGTTGCTTGTTTTAAAGCTACCATGCATACTACTATATAAAAAATAAACAACAAGGTCCTACTGAATAGCACAGGGAACTATATTCACTATCTTGTTAACAACCTATAATGGAAAAGAATCTGAAAAGTATATACATATACACACATACATACGTATGTGTGTGTGTATATATATATATACACACACACATAGACACACACACACACATATATACAGCAGAGTGATTCAGGTGTCACTCTGCTGTATACCTGCAACTAACACAACATTGTGAATCAACTATACTTCAAATATATATATAACTTTTAAAAAACAAAGCTACCACAGAGCTAGGGAGAAGGAATGGGAAAATAAAGCAAGTTAATAGAAAACAAAATTCACTGTTCTTACTACAATTCAATCATTTCCCCAAATAAACACTCCTAGGATTACTGCAAGCCTTTAGTTAATTTCTAGAATTTTGAAAAGTTGATTTTGATCATTTTTGCCAGTGTTCTCATTGTTTCTATGGAAAGGCAATTTCTAGATGTCCTTCTTCTGTCATTCCAGAAGTGCTTCTTAATATAGATTTAAGTTTAAATACATATTTTGTTACAGAAAAATGATAAGATGATCAATAAGAGAGTTTCAAGCAGGACGATACTCTTTCTTCAGATCAGACAGATTCTGGGTAAGAATTTAAAAATAAAGAAAAATGTAAAATTTCTGACCATTATCTTTTAAATGGCTGATAATGGTTAGCAAGTTACTATGATATTTGGATTCTGTTTAAATACATTAAAATGACACCATTTACAATAAACTGGAGACTGTATCCTCTGCATTTACTTAAACCTTTTAAAAAACTGGGTGTGACAGTATTAATATGCAAAAGAAACTTTGTTTTCTCAAATTCTTTTAGAGGATACACAAGCAAAAAAGTTTTATCACCACCTTCAAGTCAGCCTTCTAAAAATTACACTTTGACGACATCATACACACATTCAGGAACCTCGGAAACTCCCAGACTGAAGCCCCATGTCCTTTGGCTATGATCAAGGAGCTCCAAAACTAGGTCCCCAGGCTGGATCTCCCACCTGGTCACCCACCACGCCCTCGCCCCAAGCCTCTGCTTCAGCTGCCATCCCTCCCTGTGGGGCAGTGCAGAGTGCAGATCAGAAAGGGAAGGAGTGGACCCGGACCACTGTGCCCACACCATACCTCAAACTCACCAGGGGGTTAAAACTCATTTCTTGATTAATTGGTGAGTATTTGAAGTGAAAACTAAAAAAGTTTTAAAGTAAATGTTCTCAAATATTTTGAGATCTTTCTCTACTAAAAATTTTTAAAAGACTCTTAAGTCCTGTACAAAAGGGAAGCTAATACTTTCAAAACATTTTGTCAACTTGTTTTAATTAGTATGGGAGCTATAGTAAAGCTCACTTAAGCATATCTGTCTTAACCTCTGATTTAGTTTATCCTCCCTTATGTTATTTTAGTGTGTGAGACTGTTCCAAAGAGGGTAGCAAGTTGAGTACAAGGAGATTACATTCAGTTAAACATGTTTTTATGCTTTGAGTAGGATTTAAACACAAGGCTTTTCACTCAGACAAACTCAGACAAATCTATCCAAATAAACATGGAAGCCTCACATTCTCCCTCAACCAAAAAACAACACAACAATGTGCTCTTCAACTATATTTAACAACTTGGGGTTTTAACATTCTCTTAATATGTTGGATTTATTCTTCTAGACTCACTCTTTTCTTACATTCAGTTAAACTCACAAGCCTACCCAGCCTCAAGTTCAAACTAAACAGAAAGCTACAGCCTTCTCTTTTACCCATTTTTAAATTTCCATTCTGGCTCCAACACTCTGACATCAGTAAGAAATCTGTATAAATAATGACTTTAAAGTAGAAAATTCATATTTTTCTTGTCTACCAAAGGCCATGTCAAGACCTAAAAGGACATGGACCCAAAATATGTCTGGTTTAGGCTGAATATCAGGATGAAGATAATGGTTTCATAGTTCTCCCTGAATGTCTCTTAAAAATACCAACTAGGGCTTCCCTGGTGGCGCAGTGGTTGAGAGTCCGCCTGCCGATGCAGGGGACACAGGTTCGTGCCCCGGTCCGGGAAGATCCCACATGCCGCGGAGCGGCTGGGCCCGTGAGCCATGGCCGCTGAGCCTGCACGTCCGGAACCTGTGCTCCGCAACGGGAGAGGCCACAACAGTGAGGGGCCCACGTACCGCAAAAACAAAACAAAACAAAATACCAGAATAGAAATAAGACAATCCCTTGGTTCAGATTCTACAAACACGTCCTGAGCCCACAAGAGGATTCTTTAGTGATCTGCCCAAGTCATTCAGCTGGTAAGGGGCCTTCCCTCTTCCATTCCCACCCACACTGCACACAGATCAATAAAGAACACAGAGCCAGTTTATAAGGAGAGGAGGCAGTGACCAACAGCTTTGTGTAACCAGATCATAGTAAGTAGTTCTATAATTTGGAATAGTGTCTCATTCAAAATTATAGAACTGCTTACTATGATCTGGTTACACAAAAGTTTATTCAATATGGTCAGTGTCCATATTAATCCTCAGAATTATTTAAAGACTAGGTCTACAGAAAGTCAAGTTAAAGAAGCAAGTGCTTAGGGCTTCCCTGGTGGCGCAGTGGTTAAGAATCAGCCTGCCAATGCAGGGTACACGGGTTCGAGCCCTGGTCCGGGAAGATCCCACATGCCGCGGAGCAACTAAGCCCATGCGCCACAACTACTGAGCCTGTGCTCCGGAGCTCACGAGCCACAACTACTGAAGCCCGCACTCCTAGAGCCCGTGCTCCGCAACAAGAGAAGCCACGGCAATGAGAAGCCCGTGCACCGCAATGAAGAGTAGCCCCCACTCGCCGCAACTAGAGAAAGCCCACATGCAGCAATGAAGACCCAACACAGCCAAAAATAAAATAAATGAAATAAATACATTTATTTAAAAAAGCAAGTGTTTACACCCAATTACAATATAAAGGTTTCCCAATCTTTGCACTCCTTAAAAACAAAGATAGACAATGAGGTAAATCTACTCTAGCTAACAGAACTGCTAATTTCAAAAAATAAATAAATAAATAAACCATGAGCAAAGGCTTACTCGTTTCTTAATGAGAATAAAGCAACTTTTTTTGGAAAGCATGTAAAGAAACGACACTCTATCAGGATGGAGACTATCGAATAGGGCAGCAGAAAGAGCACTGATGTTGAGAAACAGAAGCTCAACCTGCTTCTCCTGAATCCTGTTTGGGTCAACATGCCAACCCCCAAGAGGATTTTTAGGGTTACTACTGTATGTAAATCAATAAACCCCCAGCACAACATGGTTAAATTCATTTCCGTACTCTATCTGTACCCTAAACTAAACTAAATCCTTACACTCCTTTGTTTTCCACGTGCCTTTTCTGTCCTGCTGAACTCCCTGAAAAATATACTCTTTCAGCTCCCCTGCCTTCCCATCAAAATAAACCTGGGAAAATACTTTATAGCAGTGGTCCCCAACCTTTTTGGCACCAGGGACCAGTTTCCTGGAAGACAATTTTTCCATAGATGGTGGGGGGGACTGGTTCAGGCGATAATGCGAGCGATGGGGAGCAATGGGGAGCGGCAGGTGAAGCTTTGCTCACTCATCCACCGCTCACCTCCTGCTGCACGGCCCAGTTCCTAACAGGCCGGGACTGATACCAGTCCACGGCCCGGAGTTTGGGGACCCCTGCTTTACAGCAATCCTTCCCACACTGGCCGTCCCTCTGCTGTGATCTAGGGAGAAAAGACAAAACTTTTGCCCGTGGGCCACACCACTCAGCCTATTTCTAAAATGATGCATCAGCAACCAACAAGCAACTTATAGAATCTGTTGCAACAAGGAAAGACTTGTCAAAGGAGAGGCGTGTCTAAGTCTTATACAGACCTCAGTAAAAGTGAAAATGAAACTCAAAAATAAATTATGTCTATGTCCAAGCCCAGTAGTTCACCATATATACACACTCAACACAGCTGATATAATATGACTTGTTTTCAGGAGAGCATGCCATAAAAGTTCCTACTGCAGAGGAAGCTCGACGTTTAGAGCCCAGTGATATATTAAGCCAATGATGTCATTATAACTAGACATTCATTCCTTTTCCAATTACTAACTTTTGTGGAACACAGATATAATTTCATAGTATGACTATTTTCAAAGACTCAAAACTATTCATTTCTAGGCTTCCCTGGAGGCACAGTGGTTAAGAATCCACTTGCCAATGCAGGCGACACGGGTTCAAGCCCTGGTCCGGGAAGATCCCACATGCCACGGAGCAACTAAGCCCATGCACCACAGCTACTAAGCCTGCACTCTAGAGCCTGCGAGCCACAACTACTGAGCCCGCAAACCTAGAGCCCGTGCTCCACAAGAGAAGCCGCCTCAATGAGAAGCCCGAGCACCTCAACAAAGAGTAGCCCCAGCTCACCGCAACTAAAGAAAGCCTGCACGCAGCAACTAAGACCCAACGCAGCCAAAAATAAAATAAAATAAATAAATTTATTAAAAAACACGATTCATTTCTAAACTATTCATTTCTAAACTCATTTATAAAAGAGTTACCAAAAATATCCAGAAGGGATTCCCTGGTGGCACAGTGGTTGAGAATCTGCCTGCCAATGCAGGGGACAGGGGTTCGAGCCCTGGTCTGGGAAGGTCCCACATGCCGCGGAGCAACTGGGCCCGTGAGCCACAACTACTGAGCCTGCGCATCTGGAGCCTGTGCTCCGCAACAAGAGAGGCCGCGTTAGTGAGAGGCCCGCGCACTGCGATGAAGAGTGGCCCCACCTCGCCGCGACTAGAGAAAGCCCTCGCACAGAAACGAAGACCCAACACAGCCAAAAATATCGAGAAATTTGTCTTTTGCCATAAGAGAATTTGTCCAGTTAAATATAGTTCTATTAAAATATATAAATATATACAAATGTATATGATTATATTGCATATGAATTCTAAACAGTTTTTCCAAATCTGTCAAGAGAAAAACATTTCAAATTAATTCTTTAAAAATTCTTCCAAGTCATCTTTAGATCACATATCTCATGGAACATTAAAAAATAAATTATGAGGAAAACTGATATATTCCAAAGTCAAAAATTTCAAATCTGACTATCTCAAAGAGGAGGCTTGTTTTTAATCGACCAAATCCCAAGAAAAACAATGATTTTAAAAAACACATCCATACATTTACATAAACACACTGATACAGATACATACCCAGTATCACGTGCCTGAAGAAGTTATTTTGATAAAATCCATAATACGGTTTGGTACATTCACAATTCTTTAAACATTTAAAACGCAAAATGTGAAAGGGAGGTAAGGAAACAACTGAAAGTCTTAAGTAAGCATTCCACGTGCTTTTACAACACAAACTCCCACTCCATAGGACCCTAGAGGCAGATAAAGAGCAGAAAGGCCTGAAGTGAACGCAGATACAAACTAAAGAAAGTGTGATTACAGATACAGGCACACCAGTGTAAATCATGAAGTACAACAGGCCAAGAGTAAGGCTCTGTTAATCAAATGGTTAACATCACAATACAGTCTGCGGTTATAATGAAACCTGGGGACAGATGATTCACAGATCACAACAAAACCATACACAAGTCAGCTCTCCTCAGGCTGGTGAAAGCATCCTCCCAAAGGCTTCAGCCTCCACAGTCCTTCCCCACAGTGGGGTCAGAAACTCTAGAAGGAGCTCACTCAAGGAGCTGGGCTTGCCCTGAGACCAGCAGGTGAGCACTGCATATTCTCTGGGAAAATCCACATAGCGAGAGCTCCCAGACCTGAACTTGTAGAGAAACTAAAGGCTCCCCCAAGGAAGCAGAATAAGGATTTTGGAAGAGTAACATTCACTTCAAACTCTGTGGGGCAAAGCCCAGGTTGGCCCTGGGTTCTTTCAACAAATCGGAGTGTGCATTCATCACTAAGGGAAGCAGCCACACCACCACATGACAAACAAAAAACAAACACCCAACTAGAAAACACTAAAAAAACCCCAAATCATGACACAACCATTTGCTTTTTCAAACAGATCTATGGTTTTTTTGCAAAGAGTTAGTCACAAACAATAACATGTTATCCTCGTTTTCCACAGATAAGAATAGTTGGGGTCAGAAAGGTTCATCAGCCTTGCAAAATGGCAGACCTCAAGCTATGACCTGTGTCTCTCAAATCTCACACTCTTTAAACAAGCAATGCGTTTGGGAACCTCTTCCAAGCCACAGACATTTGAGAAGCACAGGGCAGACTGGATCAGCGTGACACACAGGGTGCAAATAAACTCTTGGTTCAATTCAGTACCACATTCTCATTTTACTAACACAGAAATGTAATTTCAGCACAAGTGCCAGAAAGACAAAAGTGAGAACTTTCTTATGATTCAGGATTTAAGTTCATTATCACAAGGAAGTTATGGGTAATTTAGCCTTAAGAGGCCTCAGTTTGTAGCAGAGGCGATAAGTAAATAACAAGCCTTTATCTACAAGTTTCAAAGTCCTTGGAACTGGCTCGAATAAAAACCGCAGGGGATTTTAGGAATGCGCAGGAAATGACAGGTGTTGAGCACAGGAGCTTCAGCTGTCAACCAGACAGCAGTGGTCAGGGAGTAGGTCAAGGAGGGCGGCAGGAACTGTAACCAATTCCGAGAAACAGAGCTTTGCAAATTAAATACAAAAAGGAAACAGACCCTCACAAATGTAACAGCATTACTGTGCACTGATACCCAAATGAACTCAGTCACTACCCTGACGCCAGGCCCAAACTGCTTTTCCTACAAGTAATTTCACAGACAACTTTCTCCACTCTCCCCTTTCTCTTGAGGTTCTATCTCTATGTGGATGTTCTGTGATCATACAAAATTGTAACATGTCTAATCAGCAACACCTTAAACAAGGCAAAAAGATAAACAATAAGCCAGGGGAAACATATGTCAAAAAGTATCCTAAATATAAAATGACCTTGTTTAGAACAATAAGAATACAACTATCCCATCAGTAAAATGGACAAAAATCACAAACGGAAAAAATACAAATGAATCATATACATATAAAAAGACATTCATTTGGCTGGCAATCCAATAAATGCAGATAAAAATTACAGCGAGATGTGATTTTTCATCTATCTGATTGGCAAAGGTGAAAATGGCTATCAGAATCCCTGTGCAAGGGTGAGAAGAAAGAAGCACTCCATGCAGGGCCAGCGTTAGTGGAAACAGGGAAACCCTTTCTGGAAAGCGGTTTGGCAACATGTATCAAAGCCTTGAAAGTCACACGCCTGCTGACCAGTGATCTCACTTCTAGGACTGTAGCCTAAAGAAGATAATCGCATCCTCACTATGAACTGTGATCCATTAAGAACAGGAAGTGTCAGTTCAAATGTTCACTATCGCCACAATCCCAAGACCAGGAAGTCCTCGTGTCATAACGAGAAGGATCAGATTGACAGGAGCATACGACCAGGAGCGTACGACGTGTCAGCTAAGTGCTTCCTTGGTCAAGTGTTTTCATGTTTCACAAATTCAATTTCAGTTCAAGTACCAGAATAATAAGCATGAGGCCTTCTAAAAGTAATTTAAATAGCCCTATTGCCTCCTTAATGGTTTTATACTAAATTTAAGCCCTCTACTTAAATACTTGTTCATTATTCATACACATGTCTGCGTATCAGTCAAGATGGAGCCAGTATCACATAGGATCCAACTGCCACAGCAGGGTCAGGCACATCTCTCGGACACGAGTGTGCCTTTTCTGCAAAAAGGGAAGGAGGCTTCCCTGGAGCTCAATGCCACCATCCTCCAATGCAGACCGCAGACGGCTAGGTGTCCCGCTTGGCTTCCAGTCAGCACTCCATAAAGGGAGTCAGCATCATCACTGTTCCTGTCGCTGGCAACAGCTTCTCCTCCTTCCTATGGGTCCATGGGTTCTGTAGCCCCAACACACCTACCATCCAGGTATCTTACCTAATTTCCTACTGAACTGCAACACATCGTCGGCATTTGTAAAACTAAATGCCTAATACAGTGGAATCATATCATTATAGGGCTAACGTTAACTCCAACATATAAGCACTGCCCAATAAGAACAGATCTGAGGAGTTGGGAACAGAAGAATTCTTGGAGCTGCCCTGTGTATCAGACGTGCTTGCTTCTGCCTCTACCGCGGAAGCATGCTTCCCGTTTCCCAGTGTCAGGCTCTCTCCATGGCTTCTGGCAGCACTGTGTCTGTTCGTTAACAACAGTCACCAAGCATCCCAGACTCAGCCTCTCAGATTACAGACTGCACCTGCTGCCAATCAAAAATAGCCAGACCTTGGGCTTCCCTGGTGGTGCAGTGGTTGACAGTCTGCCTGCCGATGCAGGGGACACGGGTTCGTGCCCCGGTCCGGGAAGATCCCACATGCCGCGGAGCAGCTGGGCCCGTGAGCCATGGCCACTGAGCCTGCGCGTCCGGAGCCTGTGCTCCGCAACCGAGAGGCCACAACAGTGAGAGGCCCGCGTACCGCAAAAAACAAACAAACAAACAAAAATAGCCAGACCTTGATTCCCCCCATACCCCAGTCTCCATTTCTGCCCAGACACTGAGGTTTGTCAGGCATAACAAGTAATGTGTCACTTTAATAAGAAGTTATGTTGTAATACTACAGTTCTACTAAATATTATATTGACATAGTCATCACACAGGAGTGCTCATTTAGAAACCTAAAACAGTTTGTGATTTAGTTTCAACACTAGCATCAAAAGACTCTCCTGAGATGCTTTTATAACTTGAAGGGACATCATCTAAGATATCAAACCTATGCTAACCCCTGGGAAAAACATCCATTTTTTAAGTGAGGGAGACAAATATCTCCGTCACTTATAGGAGCAACTTGATACCCTGCTAACTTTTGCCTACAGTCATTCTATCAGTTTTATAAAGGCATATGCCTTAAGGCCATCTATTTCTAATAAATTTCCAATAAAGTGAAAAATAGAAATCCGGATTTATGACACTATCTTTTGCTATCTATCTGTAACTGGTATTACAGGGGTGATACTGAACTGCAACAAATTTTGAAGGGGTCCAGAATATGCCAGTGTGGGCTAAAAATTATTTTGAACTTAAGGCATTTGAGTTCCTGAAATCGCTTATCTGCCTAAAAGCAAAGCCTCTCAAAAGAACTCAATTGTCATAAAGCCCCTCCCAAAAAGCAACCTGGGAAGACTGACTTTTACCACCAGAGATAACTCTCCACACCACACCTAAACAGACATTGTCACGAAACTATCATCACCCATCTATTCTCTTAGGGCCCATTTATCTTTTCAAAAAGTCATTTGTGGGCTTCCCTGGTGGTGCAGTGGTTGAGAGTCCGCCTGCCGATGCAGGGGACACAGGTTCGTGCCCCGGTCCAGGAAGATTCCACATGCCGCGGAGCGCCTGGGCCCGTGAGCCATGGCCACTGAGCCTGCGCGTCTGGAGCCTGTGCTCCACAACGGGAGAGGCCACAACAGAGGCCCGCGTACCAGAAAAAAAAAAAAAAAGTCATTTGTTTTCTATAGGTGTCCTTTCTCCCCCTCTCCTACTCTAAGAAGCCACTCATTTTCCTAGAAGTGCCCTTCTCCCCTCCCCTTCACCTATGAAGATGGTATATAAGCCACAAATTATAACCACCCCTTTGAGTCACATTTCTTCTGTGAGTAAATCTGTCTTTTCTCTTGCTGCTCTGTCTTTTGTCAGTTTAATTTGCAGGCCCCAAATCCATAAGCCTAAGAGGGTAAAGTTTTTCCTCCCTGACAATTTAATTCAGTGAAATACACTGCACTATATGTGCATATGAGAACCATGCTAACATTTTTATTAATTATTCTAAACAGTTATAAGATTAACAGTTAACACTTCATTTTTAGGTTTTCCTCTTCCTTCACTTTTCTTTAAATTTCCTCTTAATATCTTTCATTTCTAATTCTTATTGTTTTCAAGTATTATCCTCTTAAGTATAATTTAGCAGAAATAATTTGTTTTTTCTTTCTACTTCTGATAAATCAGAACATATAATTATTAAGTATTAAAAATGCTACTTATTTTTTGCCAGTTTATAAAAACCTCTCAAATACAATCAAGCTAAAGCATCCTGTTGATTAAATAAAGCAAGTTACTATTTCACCAACCACTGTGAAGTGAAAGCCTTCTGAAACACACAGATTTAAAACACATAGTCAGGGCTTCCCTGGTGGCGCAGTGGTTGAGAGTCCGCCTGCCGATGCAGGGGACACGGGTTCGTGCCCCGGTCTGGGAGGATCCCACATACCACGGAGCGGCTAGACCCGTGAGCCATGGCCGCTGAGCCTGCGTCCCGAGCCTGTGCTCCGCAACGGGAGAGGCCACAACCGTGAAAGGCCCGCGTACACGCCAAAACAAAACAAAACAAACAAACAAAAAAAACACATAGTCACTTTGTAGAAAACAATGACATCCCCCCTCACCAGTTTATCATTTGTTTCTGTTTTTTTTTTTTTGCGGTAGTACGCGGGCCTCTCACTGTTGTGGCCCCTCCCGTTGCGGAGCACAGGCTCCGGACGCACAGGCTCAGCGACCGTGGCTCATGGGCCCAGCCACTCCGCGGCATGTGGGATCCTCCTGGACCGGGGCACGAGCCCGTGTCCCCTGCATCGGCAGGCGGACTCTCAACCACTGTGCCACCAGGGAAGCCCCAGTTTATCGTTTTAAAACTGATTCGATGAGGATAAAAATAAAATGACAAAGATAATTAGTCCAACCTGGCACAGAGACAGATACTCTTCTACCAAGATATGAAAAATAAACCACAGGGACAGCCCCTCCCTCCAGAGAAAGTCCTTCTGTTCAGATGGCCCCAAGTCCTCCCTTGGCGTTAGGTTCTCTGAAGTTCACCTCAATTAGCTAACCTCCCATGGCTCGCAAAGCATCAGGATGCTGGTGCCCACAAATTAGGACGGACTTTCCAAACAGCAGCCTTGGGTGCTGTGACACTTTCATCTTGCTGTGCAGAAAGGCAGTGTGTGCAGTGTGCCCACTACTTTACTGAAAAATCACAATCAACAGTCTGCAACAAGTTGTACCACCAAACCTTGATTAGCTGTATTAAAAGGAAGATTGCCAAAAGATACTCATTCTGTTAAAATATACAATAACTTTACAAGCTTGCCAACAACGTATGATTATCCCCCCTTGCAGGCTCAGCTGACCATGCCTTTGCTTATAAACCTCAGGGATGGTTCTGCACTGGTGACGAAAACATCCAGATTTGACTGTCTGGCCCCACTCCCTTTCCAGTCCCATGTCCTACCACCGTACCTCAAACCAGCCACAGACTCCTGGCAGCAACCAGAACTCAAGGCTCTTTCCCACCACCTCCTGCTGAAACATCCTTCCTCTGCTTTCAGAGCTACTGCGTCTCTTCCTGCAGCACTCAGCTCAAATGTCCCCTCTTCCAGGAAACGAGTCCTTTCTTCCACTGGGCACCCATAACTCATTATCACACCTCCCGATGTTTGTATGTCTCTGTCCCAGCTCCACCATAAGCCCAGGGGGGTGCAGATTCTGAGGCCTCCAAGTATAATTCGACATTACACTTCCAGTCATAGAAGACAGTAGGCACATAATAAATGTTTAGTAAATGCATGAGTGCATACATGAACAAAATAGTGAATGAGCAAACGAAAGCACAAGCTAATGAATGAACTTTCAAGTTGTTACCTGGGGAGAGAGGAGGGTCTTTTGTTTACTTCTCAATAATATTAAGCCCCGGCTCATCCCGAAAGAACACCCTCAGTGCCTCACCTCCTCTGAGCTACCCTTCACTTCCACGTGCTCAGTTCACTTGCCCCTGTCCTCAGACACAATCCCCAGCTTTAATCCAGTATGTGACCAGCTCACAAGCTCCTGCTCTTTATTCCACAGCTGCCCTTGTGTAGTACACGCAATAACCTACTTGCACTTATTTCCATAAAGACTCCCAACTAGACCGTAAGCCCCCGGGCCCAATTCTTCTGTCCTTGTAATGCCAGAGCCTGACACAGTGCCTGACAAATAGCAGGCACTCAAAACATATGAGATGGATAAATAAATGAATGAAGAAAGGAAGAGGAAACTGTTCTCACACTATGTTTTTAACTTTTTCCTTTTGGCTAAATCATCTGATTTTTCAAGGTAAACTATGATCAGAGAGAGATGATGAGGGAAGAAGAGAAGACCCTGTATAGTCAAATCAATGCCTGAATAAGAACCTGTATGATACCACAGTCTTTTTCTATATTAACACAGAAACCATCTTACTGTCTCTCAGTGTCTGTTTTCAACAGGATAGTTTAACAAGCTTTGTAATTGGATAAGGCTGAACAAATCACAAAACTTATAAAAGATATTGTTGATAGTGTCCATATCTGCCAGACCCTATGCCAAGATCTTTCATATACACTGTTTTTCTTAATCTGCAAAAATATTCCAAAGGGTTGCATTTACAAAATGAAGGCTGAGAGAGGTTAAGTCACTTGCCCCAAAGTCACTCTGCCAGTAAGTTGTGGCACCTTGGGTTACACCTAGGTCTATTGAAACAGCATGCTTTTTGACTAAAACTTTAAAAATTCTAGGCCTTACTTCTTAAGATTAGAATAATGGTGCAGACAGAATTTCAAAGGCTTATGCTTTCATCTTCACTAACTATCACCAGTTGCTAAAATGTCATTCACCATTATTAGGTACTTTGTTGAATCCTTGTGAGCCAGCAAATCACTAGAGAGCACAGGGGAAATAAATGCAGCCTTCGAAAAGCGTGGCAGCATCTGCTCCAGGCTCTTGATCCACATGGGGCCTTCCTACTGCTGCTACATTTGGGGGTATCAGCAATTCTCCAGCATGCCTTTAAAACAATAAGAACTAGGAACTGAAGAGGCTGTGGGGAAAGGGCACTCTGGCCACAGCCCTTCCACAGGGCAATCTGTAAGCATGTATTCATTAAAAGTCATAAAAATGTGCATATTCTTTGACACAGCAAGTCTACAGGTAAGAATTTATCTTAAAGAAGTAACTGAATAATGCCCAGAGATGTACAAATAAGAACTTAAAGATCAAACAACAGCAGAATGATCAGTTTATCCAAGATGCAGACATAAGATGGCATATGAGGCAATCATTAAAAATAGTGATGCACCTGCATTTACCGCTCTGCTAAAATGTCCACAAAATATTACACGTGTTAAAAGCAGATTATAAAATATATGATCTGATCTTTTTTTTCCCTGAAAACTGTATATGTACTTTTAAAAGTCTGTAAGAAAAAAATTTAAAAGGCTATAAGAATATGTATCACAATGGTGATCTAAGTGGTAGGATTACATGCTTGACTAGAAAGTCAAAGAGAACTTTGCCTACCTTCTCTATTTAAAAAAAATTTTTTTCCACTACACCCATTCTATTACTGGCAAAATAATAAAATAACGAAATATTTTTAATTAAATCAACTCCTTAAAAATTCCAAGGAGCTGGTGATCAAAATCAATCAACACAGACCTTTTTTCCTAAAGTCTTCCTTTTGATACCTTCAAACTCTTTAAATTGTACATAGCTAACAGCCTGCAGTAAGTTCATAGGAGGATTAAGCTGCAAGATATTTCCCACTTTATCTCCTGTTTTCAATTCTCTATGGAATGATATATATTCTTGGACTTATAAGAAAGCTGACATTGAAGGCTCAGGTCCTGTAACAAGTAAAAAGAGAAAGAGTAAGGACTGTGCATAAGACACCATTAGCAGAGCATGGAATGGTTCTTACTATAATATACAAAGTACACAACATGAAGCTTTGATGGATGAGGGAATATTTTCTACCAATCTCCATTACAAAGGTGGATTTCAAAAGACAAGGTCTAAAGCCAGCAGATATTTTTAAAGACATAAAAAACTAACTTTTAAATAAGGTAAGAAAACTCCAAGAGGACAATGGTGTTCTATATATCTTAGACCCTCAAATAAATATTCCTTGATTTTAAAATAAATAGCAGGCAAACATTCTGCATTTTCCTTCTGATGGATATAGGTAATTTAAATGTAGTAAAGAGGGACTTCCCTGGTTAAGAATTCGCCTGCCAATGCAGGGGACACGGGTTTGAGCCCTGGTCCGGGATGATCCCACATGCCGCGGAGCAACTAAGCTCGTGCGCCACAACTACTGAGCTGGCGCGCCACAACTACTAAAACCCTTGCGCCTAGATCCCATGCTCTGCAACAAGAGAAGCCATGGCAATGAGAAGCCCGCGCACCACCGTGGAGTAGCCCCGGCTCGCTGCAACTAGAGAAAGCCCGCAGCAACGAAGACCCGACGCAGCCGTAAGTAAATAAATAAAATAAAGAAACTTTAAAAATAAATAAATAAATGTAGTAAACATTTAAGTAAACACCTGAAAAGAGAAACTATTTAAAATATAATACAAACCTAGGACTATAAAAGTGTGTTTGATGGCCTAAGTATGAGAAAAATACAATTCGTGTTTACGGGGAAGAGGTGGCACTCCAAAAATCTATTTGTAAGCAGACGTATGAAATTCAGAACACATTTTCCATCAAAACAATGTTACTGTATTATGATGGTTACCTCCTGGCCTGTTCTGCGAAGATTTAGTCGCTCCTGAGAACTATTTGTCCCACGCCTGCATTTTAGGTGAATGGCACTAGTGGTCTGAGTGAAGAACCTAATATGACCAGCAGCTCTCCTTCACTCACTGCTGAAGGCTCTCAGCTCCCTCTGCACGGAGGCCCTCTAGCTAAGAGATGCCACCCCCCAGGTCACTCCCTCTTCTCCAGCTAAGAGATGCCAACCCCCAGGTCACTC
Organism: Globicephala melas; assembly: GCF_963455315.2. Classification (NCBI taxonomy): domain Eukaryota; kingdom Metazoa; phylum Chordata; class Mammalia; order Artiodactyla; family Delphinidae; genus Globicephala; species Globicephala melas. Next base: position 64,165,864 of record NC_083327.1, on the reverse strand, counting down.
ACCAGTCCATGGCGGGGGAGGGGGAGGAGGGCCCGCCCTCATGCCTCAAGGTAAGATAACTCTGCAGGACCATCCTAGCTCCAGAGCTACCTGTAATCACTGCATCACAGTTCAACTCCTCCCTCTGCCCGGCCCTGCTTCCCTCACTCCCCCACCAGTAACGATTCCAAGAACACATTCAGTAAACCTCTGGCAGGTAAATCTTTGTCTCAAACGCTATTTCCAGAATCTAAGACAAGTGGCTACCCCTTAGCAAGCTCATATCATATAAGTCAGTCACTGTGTGTGTGTGTATATATATGTATATATATATGTGTGTGTGGGTATATATGTATATGTAAATAATACATAATAGATATAGATATCTTGTTATGTATGTATGGGTAGGTACTATAATCCCATTTTAAATATGCAGAAACTGAGGCTCAGAGAAGTCAAATGACTTGCCCCAGATCACAGAGCAAGTAATTTGAGGAGCCAGGTCTACTGAATGCAAGGTCAATCACCAGGTAAACTGACTCCATCTACTACAAAGAACTGTTGAATGAATGAAGGCAAACTCAGCAGCCCAGGGGTTCTGGTGGCAGTCAGGAATGAGTGGAGTGGTGAACCATGGTCATCCATAAAACAGGAATTTATAAAAGGACTTGGGATCCAGGCCCATTAAAAAGTAGATACTACGACCAAGGTTCATATATTTTTAGGCCTCAAGCAAAAAAGCAGTGGCCTAATGGAACCAGAATTCCAGAATGAAACTACGCGGGTATAACCCACTGCATGATTACTAGATCCTAAAAATAATGACTGGCAAGTCTTGTCCACCTACAATCAAAATGCTGCAGTATGTGCAGACAGGTGTTTACTATATCGGAAGAGGACAGCGCTTTTACTCCAGTCCCCGCAGAAATCTTCATAAACCTTCATATCTAAAAACAAAATAAACCTTCATATCTAAAATAAAGCTTCATTTCTAAAAATACTAATAAATTTCTTTTTAGGGCTATAAAGTCCCTACAATTGACATGCAACTTACCCAAGGAGCACAACTGCAACTAGTTCAACTCCTTCAATTACAACCCCGCCCTGGCTTCCCCAAGCTTTCCCTAACTAGCAAATCTTTTTTTATAGAATCAGTAGTTATTTATAACTACTGACTAACAGTGAAAAACTAAGAACTAATATTATCCTACCCTGGTGTCCATGCTGCCCAAGAACCACAAGACATAAAACCATTCTATAAACTCCATACAACTACAAACAAACACTATTAACTTTAGGTGAAGTCATTAAGTTTGCATGTTTGCAGATGCAGATCACAACTGACTCGAACAGTGAGAACAAACTGTTTAAAAGATTAATAGAATGTAGATTTACTACACCCTTGGAATAACTGTTTGATTGGTAATATTTATAATCACAAAATCTAATGTCACAGCTAAATAAAATATTGAAATATACTTGGAAATACCATAATAGTTGATTAATGTCATTTTTAAATTTAAAAATAATTGGGCCTTATCAGTTGATTCTGAGAGCTTGCACATATCAGTTGCCCCTTCCTTTAAAAATTCACCAATGGCACCTCTCCCACCCCTACATTATAAAGCACAGCTTTAAACAGCAAAAAACAAACAACAGAAAAAAGCATTTATAATTTCCTTATTTACCAATTTTGCACACAGGAGGCCTCAGCATCTATGTTAATTGTCATCAACTGCAGTGAAAGGTTCTTCAAATTAAGGTGCATCATTCACTGAGACTTCACACCAGGTCAGAACCAAGAATTTGGCAACATAAAATTCAACTCACTGCTCTAACATAACTCAAGTTTGTACCTTCTCTAACTGTAATTACTGCAGTGTTTGCCCCATTTCTTCCTTCCCCCCCACCCCATTCATTTAATAAAACAAGCTCCAAATCAGAAATACATACCTTCACACAGATATATACAGAACTGCTAAATATACCTTAGATTGCCACTTCAGAGGAGAGCAGTAATAGGGACACCATAACCAGTAGCTTAATGTTTACGAATGAGGAGACACCACCAGCCCGAGAAAAACACTTCCTCACACCGCCTTAAAGTGGCCTAATCTTTTGGAGAAAGAAGAAGAGGAAACAGTCAACCTGAAGCTTCCACTCGGACAATAAAACAGCAGGGTAAGCCAGAAACACCCTGGGAATACCAGACCCATGCAGATGTCCTCTCTTGATTGCCACCTCTCCTTTAATACTTAACACAGCACTTGTAACACAGTAAATGTTTAATATTTTTTGAATGAGTGAATGATAGCTATCATTCACTGATCACTTACTTTTCTTGAGAAACTTTACTAAGCTTGTTACAAATGTAACAAGCCTTTAAAACAAGTACTGGGGGCTGGGTAGGGAAGGGACACTCTGAGCCTCACAACCTTATGAGGGAGCCAATACAATGAGTATATAATTCTTTTCCCCAATTTTACAGGTGAGGACATTGAGGCTCAGAAAAACCATCCTTCCCAAGATGACAAGACTCTAAATGTCTGAGCCAGGAGTCTGTCTTCTTTCCTTTTGCCACATCAATACCAAAATGAAGTTTAGAGCGAGGAAAACAAAAGAACATGGAGAATACAGTCTGGCCAAAAGTTGTATTTTCAAACATTCACAAATGGGATGTTTCTGGAAAAAAAAAACAAAACTTCCCATTTCAAAATTGCAGAGACACAGCCAATGGGGCCTAAGGTTCTGCTCCTAACAGGCTACCTTTAATCTCCTCTGTTCAGATCACTGTCAGGTTCTTCTACGTGCAGGTAACCTGTTTAAAAAGTGAGTGATCTGCGTAAAGAATGGCTTCAAAAGCTGAAACCTACAAGTTAAAAGCCAGATATAAAGAACCTAATCTCCCTTCATTAAAATACACCTATATTCCCTGTCCTGAAAAACTGCCTGACCAGAGGAATTCAAAGAACAGTCCAACTCCGAAAAAGTGTTTGCCCGAAAAAGTGTTTGCCCTATAACTAAAATTATGTCTCTGCAGTGACAACAGCAATCCTGTTACATCTTCACTATTCCTTAAATGCACCCTCAAAAGGTGCATTCAGGCACTACCTAAGATTATTAGGCTTCCTTCTAAAAATGTGAAGCAGAATTAAATAGAGGATGATTTTTTTTTTAACTCCGGGCTGAGAACGGAAGTCAAGTTCAGATTCTCTTCCTTCCTCAAGCGAGCAAGAGAATTAAAGAGCACACCCCCACCCCCAGCGACACACACACACCCTACAGAAAAAATGTCTTGGGGCCTCTTCACCTGTGGCAATCGACACAACAAGCCTCGGTTTTCTGGGATTTTAGGCTCTCCTTCACTCTAGGGAGGGGAAGGCGGGTGGGTGAGGGGAGCAGAGGCAAGATGGAACTGGTGCCTAAGTTTTCAATCGGACCATTCTTCTCAACTTGGGCAGCTCTTTTTTTCCTTCCTTCCTTCTTTCCTTCCTTCCTTCCTGCCTGCCTTCCTTCCATCCTTCCTCCCTCCCTTCCTCCCTTCCTTCCTCTCTCTCTCCCCGGTCCGGGGCACACGCTCGGCTTTGCCAGCGCGGGCACGAAGGGCAGGGCCCGAGCGGAGCGCCGCCGCAGCCAGGCACCCAGGAGTCCCTTGGAGTCTGGGGCGCAGGCTGCACGGGGCGCGCGACCTGTGCGCCGCGCGGACACCGAGCCGGGGCCGCCGATCGATCGCCGCCGCCGGGCGTGGGGACCGGGAAGGGGCAGCCGCGGCGGGGCGGAGGGGCGGGGTGAGCACTTCCTGACTCTCGCATTGTCCACGCATCGCCCGCGCCACCCAGGGCCCCGCCGACGCGCCGTCCCCGTCGGCGAGTAAGTTGGCGCTCGCCCCTCCGGCCCCGTCTTACCGTTCTTGGCGTCACCAGCGGCTGCAGTCCCCGCGGCGGCCGCCGCGGCCGCGGCGCCGGGCCCCGCGCCTCCCGCGCCCGCCGCGCCCCCGGTGCCCGGCACGCCCGCCGCCGCCGCTCCGCAGCCGGCCGCCGCCGCCAGGGCCCCCCCGGCCACCGCGCCCGCCGCGCCCGCCGCTGCCAGGGCGCCGGCTCCATTTTCCTGCTCGTCCCCGCTGCTGTTGGCGCGCTTGTTTTTGCGGCCGCCTTTACTGTTTTTGGGGTTGGGCATCTCGCGAGTGTCCAGGTGCCCCGCGTCGGCGAAGGCGGCTCCCAGCGGCTCGGCGCCCGGTCCGGGAGGCCGAGAACGGAGGGCGCGGGCCGGTGGCTCCTCTGGCGCCCGTCTAGCCGCGCGGCCCGCGCCGCGCCATCCCGGCCGCCGCGCCCTCCCCGGCTTCCTGGAGCCGGCGCGCGGCCACCCGAGGCTCGCAGCCGCGCGGGCGCCGCGGGCTCGGGGCGCAAGCTAGACGCTCCCGAGCCGGAGGGAAAAGGCGGGTCTCGGGCTTGTTTTGATTCGGCTTCGCTGACACGCTCTGGCCCCGCCTCCTCCCGTGACGACACTGGGGATTCGGCCTGGCCGCGCCCACCAGGTGACCTCACGGTAGCCCGGCCCGCCCGCGTGACGTCACGCCCCGCGCTGAGCCGGCCACCTTGGAGTGACGTCATCGGGGCGCCCTCGCTCCCGGGGCCCTGCTGCACCCCGGCGCCTGCGGACCGACCTTCCTGAAATGGCCCCGAACGCCAATTCAATGGCATCTGGAGTTAGTCGGGGGCCTCCTGACCTTCATGCAACTGAGGCTTAGAACAATATGGTCTGGGAAAAATAGGCGGGCAACCAGAACAGGAATGGAAAGCAGAGGTTTTCTAATTAATCATCCATCGAAAGGCTTTGCCATTCAGAAACAATCGTAGATTCAGAAATTAAAGAAATAGAGTTGAGTTCCTAGACAATGGGAGAGCACAGCAGAGTCCGTGAATGGAAGGCCGTAACAGCCTAGTGGTGAAACCGCTCTCTCAAACAGGACCCACCATTCAGGGATGTTACTGAACATCGCAGGTAGTTCCTGGAGGTAGTGCCTGGAGGGGAAACCCAATCCCCTTGGATAGGACTGAGTTGTCCTGAAAGATAGGTGGCCACCGTTGTGAGCAGGTGGAGATTAGAAGGTGACACCTGTGATAAGGGGCAGGTGGACTTGAGGGGCAGGGGACCCTGGGAAGAGTTTCACATGGTCTCTTTTTCTGCAGCTCTTTTTCTGCTTTATGGAAAACCAGCTCTTTCCCAACCCTCCGGTCTCAGCTCAAACACATCACTTCCTTCATGATGATATAACTGACACACCTCCCCAGAAGAGCTATCAGAAGTATCACCTCATCCATCTCTAATTATGTTGTCAAAGTATAAGTTTACTTATTTCCTGTCTATCTGCTTCTCAAATGAAAGCTCCATAGGTAGGAGATTTTATGTGTCTTGGGCACCCCAGCGGACAGCTAGCATATATTTGTTGAGTGCATAAATTAAGTACTCTCCCCATAAACTATGGAGCGAAAACTATGTTAGCTGACAATTTACAGTTCTCCCTTCCTATGTAGTGTGATCTTCTTTAATTAACTCAGCTCTCCAGTAAAGAATCTTAGGCTGTGTTCTGAAGCATAAAGAGGTAGACAGGGAGGTACCCGCAGAGACTCTGACTGGGAACTCTGGGCATTTATAGCATGTATAGCATTTATAGCAGAGTCTGTTCCAGAGCCTGGAGCTACAGGAAAGAGCACTGGATACTCAGGAGCAATTGGTGGTTGGACTTTTCAGTAGGGAAGTGATGAATCTTTTAATTCCCTAATTTTGTTTGAGGAAAGTGACTCTTTATAGAGGGCCACCTCATAGTTATAATAGATATTTTGTGCCTATACTTTCATGTCTATTTCTCTCCCACCCCAACTCCCCTAAGCACTAGAAGAGCCGGGATTGTCTATCTTTCTAACTAATTCTGCAGAGTCTAGCATAAAGCCTGACCCACAGTTAGTGTTGAATAAAATTTTGTTGAATGGAGGATACCTAAAGCATTCTTCTTCTGGATATATTTTTCTGAACCTTAAAGTCTCAGCTAAATCATCAATTCTCTAGGAAGCCTTCTCTGATACCCCAAAGTTAGATTCATCCCCATGTGCTCCCTGTACCTTGCCCACCACAAGAGCTTGCACACACAGTATTGAAATTGCCTATTTACTTGTCTCTTGTCTGGGCCCCCACTGGACTATAAGCTCTGTGATGGCAGAAGCTGTTTGTCTTAGTCTTCACTATATCCATGGTACCTAATGCGGTGCATGGTACACAGTAGGTATTTAATGAATGCATGACAAATACATGAATAACTAAATGGACAAATGCTTTGAAGGTAGTAGATGCAGCAGGATTTGGTGGCCACTTGGACGTGAGGGATGAAGGAGAGAGTTAAGAAATTCCGAATACTAGAGGAAAGGATGATGGTAGTTAATGAAAGGAAGACTTCAAGGGGAGGGTATTGGTGCTGTGGAGAAATGTAGTGAGTTAATGTGGGCCACTGGACTTAGATTAATTTCATTACTGATATCCCTCACTAGACATGGCTGAGAGATCTCAAAATATTTTGGTAACTTTGGCTTTGACTTTTTTTTTCTTTAAGTGTTTTGAGTTTTGGTTTTTTCTTTAACGGTGAGGATGAAGAAGCTTTAAAGTACAGGAAAATTTAGATAATTCTTTTCTTGAATAAGCGCATTGCTCTCATGCCATATTTAATCAGAGTAATCGTGCATGTACCCTGCAGACAGACATTCCCACCAGCTGCCTCCCACCTCTACATAACTGAGACTTCAGAATTGGAAACTTTCCCACAAAAATATCATAATTGGCTCAAAGCACACAGACACCCAGCCAGTTGCTGTTCTTGTTCATTGTGTAAGCCACCTCCTTCTCATTCAAACTGAAACAAAATGAAAAGGAGGAAGGAGAAGCGGGCCACTTCTTCCATGCCCAACCTTGCTAGTCTATTTTTAGCCTTAGTCAAATTTGACACACAGGCAATAGTTCTGATTTTATTGCAACAACAAAGAAAATGTACTAAATTCAAGATGTTAAAAACAAAACTTAAGTACAGTTAAAAGATTCCATTTTCTACTTTGCATAAAACATGCGGAATTTCACAGGAATCCTACTGTTCTAGCCCTTTTATCTTTCCCTTTTCCCCACCATTTCTGAAGGAGAAAGAGAGGGAGGAGGGAGGGAGGGACGGAGGAAGGACAGAAAGAAAAGAAAGAGAGAACCAGGTTAAAAAGCACAAGATGGAAGAGATGTCACAAAGCCCTCCCCTCAGATGCTTCCGGGGGAAGAACTCTAGGAAAACTGAGGAAGCCACTGAGCTCTGTAGAGCCACACTTGGCTTCTCTTTCTTTAATTTCCCTGATCAACTCATGTGCTCTGAAATGAACTTCAGAAAAATCGTACCTCTACCCAAGCTTTCCTTTCTCCAAACATCATCACTCGCTCCATCACCCAGGTCTTTGCAAAATTCAATAAAACACAGCAACAAATTAAGGTCACCGAAAGTAAACAATTTACACCCTGGAGAAAAGGAACAAGCTAATCTTCAGGGCTGGATGAGACTAAGTGGTCATTGTTTCAATGTTCTTATTCTGTTTGGTTTTTTTGTTTGAAATTTGTCCCTGTCTTCTGAACTCTCAGGGTGAACTAACTCATCTGGGCCAGAGTTAGCTTGATCTGCTAACATCACTTTAAGTAAATATAGCTTGAACAATGTATATTATCTCTTTGCACCAGTTTCTTCCTCTGGAAGTAGCTTCTCCTTTGCCCACAGGTTTACTTTGAGGAATAATGATAATTGTGATTACAAAGAACTTTGACAAAAATGGAATACTAATATAAATAATAATATGGATTATTAAATGTCATAGATCTGCTCTCCTATTAGGTCATTCCCAATTATCAACAGTAATTTTTTCTCAAATATGTCCCCTCAAAATCTCTGTTCAGGCCTTTAGTTTGACTTTTACATTATTTCCATAATATACAAAAGCAGTCACATAAAAGGTCAGAATTCTGCTCTCAGTGACCCCTGTACTGGTTGCTGACTCCACTTCAGTGACTTCTTTGCTCATACTGTTGTCGCAACTCAGCATTAACACTGTCTTGGACCCCAGTAATCTAAACAGGATGCTCCTTTCAAGGAATAGGTCAAGTATAATCGTTTGCAAGACAGATTTCCCTGGACTCATACCACCCCATACTCTCATTTTCCACCTCTGTGTGCCTACCACCTGGCTCCACCAATGTCTTCCAAACTGTGGGTCATATTCTCCTGACAGGTTTTAAAATTAATTCAGAGGGTTTCTCTAAGGATTTTTTGTAAATTGGAATAGAAGAGAAAATATCAGAATGCATTGCATATAGAAATTAAGTATTGTTTTGTAAAACATACATATTATTTTGTAAAATTTAGTTTTACACACACACAAACCCAAACAAATATATATATATATATATATATATATATACTGAGTCATGATGTAAAGTCCATTTCTCATTGTGGGTGCAGACAAATGAACAATGACAACAAAAAAGTCTGAAAGTCACTTGCTATACCATACCATGAAGTATCAGATTTTATACAGGCTCTCTTTCCAAGGTCTTCTCACCACAGGGAGAGCATTTTCTCTCTCCCATTATATTTTAAATTCTCTGAAGATAGGCACCATATCTCATCTTTTATATTTCCTCCGATGAGCCTACCATCAAGAGTGCTTTGCTTGCAAGTACAACAAACACATATGAAACAAACAAAAAAAATTAATCACCTATTAACCTGAATGGAAACACTTCTTTTCTCATACAGTGGTCCCCTCAGGTCCCCAGGAGATAGGTTAGCAGAGGCTAGCATTGTCAAAGAAGTCTTCATTGGAAAGTGTTGAAGATCAGCCTTTTTAAAAGGCATGAAAGCAAGAATAAGTATGGAGCATACAAAGGGAAGAGAGGAAGGTGTAGACACTCTAGTGTTTGTCAGGTGGAGCTGGAACAATCAGATCACAATGGGCCCAGTGCAGCAGTGGACACACAGCTGGTTACAGACCAAACCTTGATAACTGCTAAGAAAGCTAGAACTCACCCGCCCTCTTTCCTTCCCTTACTTTCTTTTTCCCCAATAGTACTTAATTACTATGCTACTTTTTTTTTATTTTTATTTTTATTACTTTTTATTTTTATTACTATATGATATAGTAATACTATATGATATATTTTTTATTACTTTTTTATATATTTTTATTTTTATTACTATATGATATATTTTAATGTTTATTTACTTTGTTTACTGTCTTTCCTCACTAGAATGTAGATTTCAAGAGGGTGAGGATGTCTCTGTTGAATCCTCAGGGCCTAAAACAGTGCCCCGCAGATAGTAAGTGTTCGACACATATTTGTGGAATAAAAGAACATATAGAAGAACACCAGAAAAGAATAGTTCAAACCAGAGGTCAAGTGGGGGAAGAAAGAGTCTTCTAAAACCATAGTACTATGTTCTTGGTAGACATAACATCCTTCTCCCGTAGCTAGTGTAATATTTAATCCAAAGGAGACTAGCTTTTGTATAGCAAGGAGCCCTATGACAGCCATATCTTCTTCAGCAATTGCAGTGACCACGCTAATATCACTTTCGACACCTTATATCTCCTCCCAAACTGGCACTGAAAATTCCAAGACTCTTTCATCACCTAGATTTCATCTTCAAGATCCTCTTTGTTTCTTCCCAATTAAATCAGTATTTTTCTACACTGCCACCCTAAAGCACGATTTCACCACTATGCTTTTGTCTCTCCTTCAACTGTCTACAAGGTTTGATTTAAATAATACAGCATTGGTCTTCTCTAAATACCTCTTTTAATACTGCACTAGTTCTATTGCTGCCTACCAAATTACCCCACAATTTAGCAGCTCAGAACAACAAACATGCATTATTTCAGTTTCTGCATCAGGAATCTAGGCATGGCTTAGCTGGGTCCTCAGGCTCAGAGTGTCTCACGAGGCTCCAGTCCAGGTGTCAGCAGGGATGCAGTCCTGTCAAGTCAAAGCTTATCTGGGGGGAGGATCGCTCCTGAGGTTGTTGGCAGGATTCAATTCCTCAGGGCTGCTGGCCCGAGGCCTCTCTCATTTCCTTGTCATGTGAGTCCCCACAGAGGGCAGCAGCTTCATCCGAGTGAGCAAGTGAGACAGCAGGAGAGAGTAAACAAGACAGAAACCAGTCTCTTGCAACTTAATCTCAGAAGTAACATCCATCATCTTTGCTGCACTCTGTTCCTTAAAAGCAAGTCCCTGGTTCAGCCCACGCTCAGGAGGAGAGGATCACACAAGGACATGAATACCAGGAGATGGGGATCATTGAAAACCATCTGAGAAGTTGCCCACAAGTATGTTAATATATTGCTTGCAATCCAAATTCTAATTCCTAAGGGCTTCAAGTTTAGTTTATAAGACAAGAGGGGTGGATTGTGGTAATCACTTCATAATGTATACGTATATCCAAACATCGGTCTCTGTACACTGTAAATATAAACAATTTTTATTTGCAATATGACAAAAAGAGTGAGAAAAGGTACTGACTTGTTCTGGTTCTTTCTTTTTAAATTACTGTTTCAACTAATCAATCTTTGATGACTAAATTTCACGAATTTAAAACTTTTGCAAAATGATTTTTGTTTAAACTGTTTCAGTCGTCTTATTCAAAACACTACTGACGGGGCTTCCCTGGTGGCACAATGGTTGAGAGTCTGCCTGCCGATGCAGGGGACACGGGTTCGTGCCCCAGTCTGGGGAGTTCCCACATGCAGCGGAGGGGCTGGGCCCGTGAGCCATGGCCGCTGAGCCTGCGCGTCCGGAGCCTGTGCTCTGCAACGGGAGAGGCCACAGCAGTGAGAGGCCTGCGAACCACAAAAAAAATAAAAACCCACTACTGATGTTTAGAACAAACACACAGTATAGTACATTATTGGATCCGAATGCCTGCTTCAAGGACACAACTTTTTTAAGTGCTAAGGTTACTGCGTGCCTGTTTCCGGAGTTAATTTTGATTGATCTTAAATAGAATTCTCTCTCAAGATTCCTCTTCCTCCTTTATTTCCACTTAGAACAATTTCTACCAAGGGTATCCTGAGAAACACTGCTTATGAAAGATGTGCCTCTATTTCTATGGTTAAATAAGTGTAAGAAACACTGCATGTTTTATGAGTCATGATATACATTGCTATAGTAAAGACCCTAAGACGTCCAGCAGTAAAGAAACCTGCTTACTCCTAACTTAGAATTTCCCAAGTCTATACAACCTATAAATTCCTTTACATGTAATACCGTTAACATCCTGTAAAACTAGAGTTCTGCTAAATAGTTTTTTGGGAAAATAGTGCCTTTGAGCAAAAAATAACTACTTCTAGCATTAGCATTCAAGTGAATAAATACAATGGTGAAAATTCAAATGAAAGGTAGACAATGGATCCCTCTTGTATGCAACCAGTTCTTTGGAAAATGTCTTGGGAAAGATCTTTAAAAACTCTATAAACTCCAGCTGTTATAATGATAAGGATGCATTAAGTACTAATTCTAAATTATGTAAAACAGCTGAACATTCACGATACTGCTTCCATTTTCAGAAATGTATTTATGCTATCATTATTCCATTGAAGAACAAAACAATTAGTGTCCACAGCCTACTAAGGACTACTTTTTTTTCCAATGGGGAGACATTTTTACCAATATTACAACCAGAAGTAGCGTCCAACTTTTGTTCAGAACTTTTGCTATAATAAATACTCTAGAATCTGAAAATAAATCTCCTGTACCCTCTGAGGATGATAACAGTTCTTTTCTTTGCCATCACATGAAGAATCAGTTTCACCTTTAGTCCAGTTATAAGGGTTGTTATGTATGTTGCTGGAGTTAATTTTGCTTAATAGTGAATAGAATTCTCTCTCAAGATTTCCTTTCCTTCTGCAGAATATTCATTCTGAGTGCTTGAATGTAAATATGGTACTGCATGTATTGAACATGACCACAAGTTTGCTACTCCTCTCTTCAAGAGGCCAAGTCTATTTCCCTCCCCTTGAGTCTGACTTGGCCTTGTGACTTGCTTTGGCCAATTAAAAATGTAGCAAAACTGATGTTGCTGCAGTTCCCATCCCAGCGTTTGCTCATCCTCTCTTAAAGCCAGACATTATGCTGTGAAGGAGCCTGAGCTAGACTGTGGAATGATGAGAGTCCAATGGAGGAGGTGACAAAGACTCTTTGCTTTTGACCAACCTTGAATCAGACTCCTCAGGGTCCTCTTGTTGATTAGGCCAGTTTATCAAAAATATCCCACCCTTAGTATCTTATTGCCCTGGCCTGCCCTCAGCAAGAATCCTATCAAGTTGGTTTAGCCAGACTCTCCCTACCCCTGATGTTTTCTCTCAGTAATTTTCCATCCACTGACCCCCACCGAGCTCTGCGGCTATAAACTCCTAGTTTTTCTTGTTGTGTTTGGAGTTGAGCTCAATCTCTCTCCCCTTGTAGTAGTCCCCCTGAATGAAGTCTGCCTAACCATCTTAAACAAGTTTCAGGAATACATTTTTCCTTAACAAAGGATCTTGGACAGCTGGAAGATAAGAAGCTGTCTTCCAGCCTCAGCTAAGCTCCTAGCTCAATGGTTCTCAGCCTGAGCAGTTTTGCCCCCAGGGGCATTTTTGGTTGTCACTTCTAGCATCTGGTAGGTAGAGGCCAAGGATGTGGTTAATCCTGCAATGCACGGGACAGCCTCCACAACAAAGAATTATCCCAGCCCCAAATGTACTGCCAAGGTTGAGAAATCCTATCCTAGCTGAATGCAGCCGTGTGAGTCACCACAGCTTCACCATATAGAGCGGATTGTCCAGATGAGCCCGTTCAAGCCACAGGATTGTGAGAAATGGTACCTAGCTGCTGTTCTAAGCAGCTCTTGGGGTAGTTTCAATGCTGTGCTCTTGTTTAACCACTGAGGAGGGGAAGGGAAGGAGTCCTGACTTGCAGTGTTTGCACCTGCCCAAGGTATAAATGCTCCTACCATGGCCAAGTTCAGGCTGCCAACATGAGCCACTGAACACAAGGCTATAAAGAGGCGTGACAGTTGGCTCTGTGAATCAGTAGGACTTGGTTAGACTGTCATAGGCAACTGAGGTAACATATGTAAAACGTCCTTTTATATCTGAATTCTAGGCAGGGGCTTTCCCATGTTCCGTTGACCACCTAGTCAGGGGTCTCTACTTATGTACTGTCTGTGATCACATTTCTATCAGAAGCTTCTTGAAATGCCGAGACATTGATTCCAGTATTTCTGGCTTGTGCCATTTTTTACACCATTAAAACTGTCAAATTGGGTTTAGTCAAGAGGCTCCCACAGAGGATCACAGCATGGGCTCCACTCCAAAGTAATGCCACAGCACTCTCAAATCTGTAGTCCTGAGGCGAACGGTCTGATTTGGAATAAAATATTGCTCTCCCTAAACTGTGGGTTTTCTTTGTGAAATGTAACTTCTGAACAATAACTAGAGGATCCAGGCTAAAGTGGAAGCAGGGGTGGGGAGACAACCACCTAGGCCAGCTTTGGGCCCATGCTAAGGCATGCTTTTGTTCAGAAAAAAAAAATTTTTTTTGGCCACTTGGCTTGCAGTATCTTAGTTCCCTGACCAAGGATCGAACCCTGGCCCCTGGCAGTCAAAGAGTGCAGTCCTAACCACTGGACCACCAGGGAACTCCCCAGAAAAAAAAAATTTTTTCCCAGATAGATGGAATTGCTTCTAGCACATAAGCCCAAAACATTCTTTGTTATTTCCTAGAGCACCCATTCGTCAGGTTTCAGGGGACACTGGATTTAGGTTCTATTAAGTGTTATTAGAGCTGTGTGGTTAGGAGACTATGCACAGAGCCAAACTTCCCAGGTTTCAGGCTTGGCTTACTAGCTGTGTGACCTTCGGCAACATATCTGTGAAATAGGGATAATAATGGTATCTATTTCAGAGTTAAGACAGATAATTTTTGTGTAGTGCCCAGCACATAGTAAGCTCTCAATAAACAATAGCTATTATTTTTATTAGCAGGAACATTTGAAGTTTATATTCACTGTTGCTACTCAAAGGCCCTCCTTTTAACTGTAAATGCTATTTAACATTCTACTTTTTTAACTGTAAACAAGTTTTTTTTTTTTCTAAAAGCAGTGCTGGTTCTAGGTCAAGGATAAACTGTTTTCAGCACACAACTTTAGTCTCATCCAAGAACAAACCACACACTACTTCCTGTTGTGTGCAAATACGGGTACCTTAAAGAGACAGTCAAAACCAGGGACACACACGGATGCGAAGATTGCAACAGAGTGCACTCTGGTGTACACAGCTGGCAGCCAGAATGGGAGAAGATAATAAGAAGCAATAGTTTCTTTGCCCAAGAGTTTGAAGTTGATTTGTGTGGGTATAAGAAGTTATTGCAAGTTACTAGATTAAAAAATAATGCAATGAAAACAGTATTTTTGGAAGAATAGTCTGACATTCAATAACATTCAGGACTGATAGGATAGAAAAAGTGGTGACTCAGAAGCCAGCAGAAAATCTACTGTATCATTTTGGGGATGAGATCATGAGAGTTTGGGATTAGGAGGTCAACGGGGAAACCAGAGGAAAGGATGTACATGACAGACATTTTGAAGGAAGAAATCATAGGCCCTAAAGACAAAAATCTTTGACCTTAAAGAAAGGCAATCTCATCACTATCTTATTTGATTTAGATGGATACCATGAATTTCAATACCCACAAATAAATTGGTAGCACATTCCATTCTGGGAAAGCCCATAAGGGTAAAAAGGAACCCAATATTTACCCTATTGGTTTTTTGCTTTTTTTTTTTTTTTTTTTTTGCGGTACGCGGGCCTCTCACTGTTGTGGCCTCTCCCGTTGCGGAGCACAGGCTCCGGACGCGCAGGCTCAGCGGCCATGGCTCACGGGCCCAGCCGCTCCGCGGCATGTGGGATCTTCCCGGACCGGGGCACGAGCCCGTGTCCCCTGCATCGGCAGGCGGACCCTCAACCACTGCGCCACCAGGGAGGCCCGGTTTGTTTGCTTTTAAAGAACAAAATTAATTTACTATTAATCAAGATTTGAAAGCTCTAGTTAACACTGGGCATTTTGCCACTAAAAGATGCTGCCCAGTGAGCTAGATATCTTTTGTACCAACTCTGGATTAAGCCAACAATCCTGGGTTCAATGGTTTCTCAAGACATTTTTAGGTTTCAGTCTGAGATGAAAGAAGTGCCAGACATTTCCTGCCCAGCCTCCTAGGTGACTCTGTTTCCTAACCTAGTATCCAAAGAAGTAGATGTAACTACTCAACATGTATTTTTCTGGTACCAATTTTATGCAAAGCTCTGTAATAGATGGCTAGCAAGCACCGTTCATTTATAAGTCACGAAGGTGTCATGACCATAGCATGAACAGGTTAAACAGAAGGAACTTTAGATTTGCTCCGTCTATTTACCTTTAACTCATGTGTGGGATATCTTCTGACTTCTTGTCTATAGGTGACAATTTGATTCACAGTCTTTTCCCTTTGTCTTACCACAGAAGAGAAAACAGGCATGGATCAAATTACCAGCTGATTCTTTTCTATTTTATAATGACAACTGCATTTGGTTTATTTTCAAAATATTTACTGAGCATATAATGAAGGTCTGTGCCACATCCAACTGCAGTGATGAAGAAACAAACCCAGTCCACTCTAAAGGAGTTCAGAGCCTGGTGAGAGAAGGCCACAGATAATGTCCTTATTCTCATGTCTTTCTTCAAAAGGACTTACAGAGAACAAAGAGATGTGCAACATAAGAAAATGAAGTATATTAGAAGAAAATGAGAAAGATAGGGCAAAGGGAAAGCAATGATGGGATCATACAATAGAGGTGGACTAATACACAAAATAAATACAATGAAGGGGCTTCCCTGGTGGCGCAGTGGTTGAGAGTCCGCCTGCCGATGCAGGGGACACGGGTTCGTGCCCTGGTCCGGGAAGATCCCACATGCCGCGGAGCGGTTGGGCCCGTGAACCATGGCCGCTGAGCCTGCGTGTCCGGAGCCTGTACTCCGCAACGGGAGAGGCCACAGCCGTGAGAGGTCCGCGTACCGAAAAAAAAAAAAAAAAAAAATACAATGAAGGCCTACATGTATTTGCTAAGGATCCACTAGGAATTTGGCTCTAAGCTTTTTAGCAATCTCTGTAAAAGAAGAAACATGGTCAGTCACACAATCCACAGCTTCCACCAGATAAAAGCGGAATAACTACTCAAGAAAAATATAGCTAGTCCTGATATAAGGCCAAACAATCAAACCCCCAAGGATCCTACAAATGCAATACTATTGATATCCTGAAGAGCATCCTCAATAATATCCTTGTAGTGAAGGAGTGGGGCTATTTCTTATAGCACATCTCAGTGTGAGCTGATGTCTTATCATCAAAGTCCAGTTCAGTAAAAGCAATTTTACATGGTTTTGCCTAAGCAGAAAAATTCATTATAATGTGATAGAAATATGCATAAAGTTCTATGGGAGAACAGAGGGGACACAACTGCAATTTCATTGTTCAAACCGTTGGAGCGTGGGACTTCCCTGGTGGAGCAGTGGATAAGACTCCGTGCTCCCAATGCAGGGGGCCTGGGTTTGGTCCCTGGTCGGGAAACTAGATGCTACATGCATGCCGCAACTAAGAGTTAGAATGCCACAACTAAGGAGCCCTCATGCCACAACTAAGGAGGCCGCATGCCACTCCTAAGGAGTCCAGCTGCCAAAACTAAGACCTGGTGCAACCAAGTAAAAAACCCCCCAAAAAACTGCTAGAGCAGATGTCATTATTGAGGAGAGATTCTGGGAACTTCTATTCAGTTTCCAAAGGAAATATGCAAGTTTTGCTGCAAACACCTAACCTTCTTAAAACTCGAATTTTTATTATGGATGCAATATTGTTTTAAAAGGGCATTCTCACCATGGCAAAATTCACATTAAAAAATCAAGACACTTTCAATTGAAAGATTCTCATTTTCTCTACAGGGTACATATCTCAGCTCACCTTTAATATTAAATATAATGAACAATAAATTGAGGGGAAAAAAAGAGTCTACTAACCTGAGGGGTGGGTGCCCATAGAATCGATGAGAGGTTAGAGTTATATCAAGTTTATAGTAGGTTCCCCCGGAAACCCAAGACCACAAAACAAAGGGGGTTCTTGGGAGATGAGTTCTGATTCCATGTTAAACTGCATTTAAAAAAAAATGATATGGTCAGGAGTTAGATTTCTACCTGATAATAGAAAAAGAAAGGACACACAGAAAAAGAGGTTGTCAACATAATTCACACATCTGGTATCAAAGAGTCTTAAATTGCTAATCCACTTAATGAAAAGGGGTGACAAGATTTGTCTTGAAGGGAAAGAAAAGCAAAAAGAATGTAAATGCTTCTATGGTTGGTTTTATGAAGGAAGTATTTTTCTTCAATATTCAAAGAGGTGTGAAAGGGAAGTGGCATTTTCCAGCTCTTTGTACCATGACCAGCTTCCTCATCAACAGGTTCAGGGCAGCCTGGGTGAACCAGTCAAGTGAGTGACAGCAGGGTCTCCATAGCTCGGTGATTGAGACTAACACCAGATAGCAAAGGATAACGTTAAATCCCCACAGATAAAAAGGCACAAAACGAGAATGATTGGCACAGATGAGAAATCTACTTGCCCAACACCAGTCAAAGAGCACTGAGAACCATTTGCACTGATGCTCTATCTCCCAGTACCTGTGATTAGCTGCTGAGATTACAAAACAATATTTAAGATCTTCACCCAGCAGTGCTTTCGATACTAAGGTTGACAACATTGTGTGCGTGACAGAAATAAAAACCGAGTATTTCAAATCCATCTGCCACCCTGTAAAGAGGGTGGATCACTCAGCTTAAGAATCTTTTGTCTGCTGAGCACAAATGAAGTCATCCTTGGTACTACAGACACTTGGAGACAGTATTAAGTGATGGGTGAGGAGGCGTGGGCGTGAGATCTATTTCTAAGCAGAGAGAGGGGAAAGGTGGGCGGGAAGGAAACTAGGAGGGTAGGAAGCTGGAGGTGTTATGAAAGGGAGGGAAGAGGAAACACAGGGTGCTAGCGACGCATCAACTGGCGGGAGCGAGAGGGAGAGATCTGGGGGAGAAAAGAGATTTGAGGAAGGAGACTCGCCTCTTCGAGGAAATGTTTTGCCCTGTAACCAACTGCCCCAGTCACCATATACGCGTATATCACAATGTAAAACCTCGTGTAAAATACCAGCCTCTCAACACTGGCTTCCGGGGTGGATTTTCTTTGGGGGAACCAAAAGTCATGTTTGATCCTACTTCACAGCTGGAGTGGGTCGAGAATAGAGGCGGCCCCGAGAGGACAGGCACATCCATCCAGTGTATTTTCCTAACTCTGTGACGAGCCAATAAAAATCATTGAAAGCCTGCAGCCATCTTTGTCTCCACATCACTCTTCCCACTTCATCCACTGAGTGTCCAGATCCTGTAGATTCTGCCTCTCCAGTCTCCCACAAGTAGACCTCCTTCCTTTCTATTCCCACCACCATTTCCCCTGTATAACCTTCCCTGACTTCTGGCAGGGCTCAATCTCTCCCAGCCCTCAATACCCGCCACCCTTTTCTGTAATTCACTTCCCCCTTGGATCTGTTCTAACTTATATTTTGAATTATTGATATTTAGGCAGACACTGACTCTCTGAGTACACCGGTAGCTATATGAGAGCTGCGTTCTCCTCAACTTTATAGATTTGACAAATAGTGTTTAGGAAATCTTCGTGAAAGCAAGGGAGAGAGAAGGAAAGGGGAATGAAAAGGGAAGTAGAAAGGGATGGAATAAAATGAAAGGGGAGAGAAGGAAGGGAGTGGAAGAAATTCAGTAGCATCTTTTTATCTGGGGTATGTAATAGGTCTTCCGTACAAGTTTAATTTTGTTTCTTCTCAAAATAATCTTTTCCGTGCTTTTTCTTTTTTCATAACCGCATCCCTATTTTATTTGGAATAGGTGACTCACACAGCATTTATACATATTCAAATGCCAGTGTTTAGCCCCACATTTCCCTCTTACCCTAATACCTCTTCTACTTTGATTTTCTTTACAATCAATGTTCTTTATTCTTCAGATAGTAGAAAAATAGACTAAAAAGTTTGGAGGCTGTTCTAAATAATTTTATTCTACTGTATACTTCATTTATCCTTTCTGAGTATCAGAGGTATTTCATGAGGGCCAGTATGTTATATATTTCTAAAATGATTATTTTTCTCATTTCTCTGGCTCAGAGAAATCTGACAAGAACCTCTGCAGCTGCACTGGTTATAGTCTCAGACTGATCCCCAGCCAGGTGCAAGGACAATGGCTGTTTATTAATATACCCCAGGCCAGCTGTTGTCTTAACATGTGCAATACCCAGGCCCTGGGGATGAGGACTCTATTTTATCTGCAGCCTCCCCCTTTTTGGTAAGGAATAAACTTTGCTATCGGTTTTGAAATAGCTTCTAATAAGTTAAAAGAAATAAATTTTTTTATGCAATATATTTTTCACCCAAAGCACCAATGATAGACCCTAATGTCTGCTGTGAAATGATGAGTGAAATGATGTATGTGATTTCACTCGAGTCTGCCATGGAAATCAATCCTCCATGAAAGTACCCTATAATCGGGTATAATTGAACATAATGAACAGGTAAAACATGAAACAGAAGAACACATTGGCAGGTAATATGTAAGAGGACCAAGCGAATACTCGTAAAAGGGAGACAAGACAATATAGGTGATATTTCAGTTTTTAAAACTACTAACAAAGTTCTCTAAGGAACCCCCAAAATAGCGAGAGGGGCTCCAGCTTGCAAATAGGCCATACTCTCCATTCTGTCACTTTTAAGTTTGTGCCTTATTCATAAATACTTGATCATCATCATTCATAAATACTTATCATCTAAAATCAGAAAGGCGGCAGAAACTAAAGTATTCTGTGTCAGATTTATTTTATCCAAAGTCATACAATCTTACATTGGGAAGAGACCTTGCAATCTGAACTCCCGTTGAGCCCTGGAATTCCTTCTACCAAGTCCTGAAGCAGATGATCATTTAGCCTTAGACTGACTCCAAACTTGCTTCATCATTTAGCCTTAACTTGAACTCTTCCCATGACAGTGAGCTAAGGCAGGCTACTTCATTATTGGAGATTTGTGTTTCCCAGAAATTTCCTTCGTATGTTAAGGTGAATCTTGCTTCCTTATAATTTCTCTCGATTGATCATAGTTTTGCTCTCTGGAAGATTCTATGTTATCATTTGTGGAGAAACCCTTGAGTAGATAGAGTGACAATTTAAGATATCCTAGGTCTGAAGAGTAGACAACTAAGAGAGGTGAAATAAGATACATACTTATATATCCAACGATGCCTTTGGATCAAAGTAAATAGCATAGCTCGTTATTCCAACTTACATTCACAGTACATAGTGTATACAGTTAAGATTTAAAGGTATGTCACCCTCAAGTACAATGTGATACCTTCTCTAACTAGACTCAGTCGTCATCCCTCAATTTGTTATATTGTTCCAATTTCTGTGATCTCCCCAGCCTAAAATCAAGCAGGTGAAAGGCTTTGGGAATGAGAGACATAGGAAAATAATTTTTCCAAGTATTTTTTTCCCTGAAAGTATTCGGGAATGGCATTTCTTTTTGCTTAGTTTTTAGCCCAATGAACTTGATGTTAAAATTTGTCACATATAAACAGAGAGGCCTTGGGAGACATCTGCATCACTCCAGACTCAGGCAAAACTACAGACTTTGCAAACAACACCTTGAAACTCTACCACTTCCCCTGCTTCTGAGGTTAAAAGCAAGCGCTTGCCCTCATTACTCTAGTTAAGATCTTATCTTCTGTTGTTTTTCTTCCTCTGATAGGCTGCCCTGGGCACAGTAGAAAAGTGCTTTGATATTTGCTTTCCTCCAGGCTCAAACTAAAAGAAGACCATCAGGAAAATACACTGGCACTCACACATACACACGCACGCGCCCGCGCCGCGCGCACACAGCATTAGTCTATGCATTTCTAACTTTCCTTCCTCATTTGTGATGGGTAAATCACCATGTCCTCTGCTTTGGGTTTTTATAACCATAACTTCATAAAAGAGATTTGTTCACTTCAAGTAATTAACTTTTTCTTCCTCTAAACAAATTTCGAAAGGGATATATTTTCAACACTGTAGATTAGTTCTCTCATAAGTTACTAATATGTTGAATTCCTTTTGAACAACAACGGAGCATATATTTCTATCATATGCTTCAAAGAATATAGCAGACTGAGTTCTAGAAAGCAGGAGTGCTTTCTAGAAATGGATACATTTTTTAAACCAAATGGCCAAATTAAGCCAGATTATGCTGGGAATCTGAGATATTTAAAGATCATTAGAATTGACAGAATAAAGAAATACCTATTTAGGGCTTCCCTGGTGGCGCAGTGGTTGAGAGTCCGCCTGCCGATGCAGGGGACACGGGTTCGTGCCCCGGTCCGGAAGGATCCCACATGCCAAGGAGCGGCTGGGCCCGTGAGCCATGGCCGCTGAGCCTGCGCATCTGGAGCCTGTGCTCCGCAACGGGAGAGGCCACAACAGTGAGAGGCCCGCGTATCGCAAAAAAAAAAGAAATACCTATTTAAATGCAAAATAATTCTTTTTCTCTTTACCTTTTTAAGGTCAGTGAAAGAGAGTTCTCACAATTTTACAACTGTTAAAAAAATTAAACTATATAACATCTACTTTCATAAATATTTATCCAGTTTAGTCTTAAAAAACAAGCCAGGAGGCAGTACTTTCCACATGTTTGCAAGTAAGGAAATAGGCTGAGGAACGAAGAGCTGAGACAGCCTCAACATCCCAGGAGCCAAACTTGGCGTCTCATGACCTCAGAGCCCAGGTGTGTCCACTACAGCATCACTATTCTACTGATCTGTGGGTTCACTTTGGTCTGCTATTCCAAATAAAGAAGACCCTTGCATTTGCTTTCTAAATAGTTATATTCCAAACATCGTTAGCTTAGTAAATCTTGAAAATTTTCAGATGATTCTTTATTCATGGACTAAGCCAGGTCCTTTGCAGGAGATTTCCAAAAATAAAAAATAAATTGGAACAGATGAACTAAAAGACAAGTTTTAATTTTAAAACTAGTAATTCTAGGGACTTCCCTGGCAGTCCAGTGGTTAAGACTCCAAGCTTCCACTGCAGGGGGCACAAATTCAATTCCTGATTGGGGAACTAAGATCCCGCAGGCCGCACAGCATGGCCAAAAAATAAATAAATAAAATAGTAATTCTATGAGATTACACACAGACACACATCAAAGCAAGAAACAAACATATACTTAAATAGACAAATTAGGGTATGTGAGAATCCTGCTTTATGCAAGACAGACAAACATTAAAATGACCTGGAATTTTCAAAAAATAAACTGTGAGAGCCTCACCCTCAGAAATTATGATTTAATTAGCCTGGCAAAGAGCTCCCAAATTAAAAGTTTTTCTTAAACTTCTTAAAAAGAACTTCTTTAAAGGTCCCTGGGTCATTCTAATGTGCAGCCAGGACTGTGTCTGTGGGGAATTTGGAGAATGGAAGCCAGGCAGAGGACAGTTCATACTTTCTCTTCTTGAGAGTCAACACTTCTGCTTGTATTAAAGAGATTGTGGTGATAAATACCACAAGAGGCATCCACTGGTATTAGTCTTGGAAGGCTTTTAAAGGAGATGAGGCTTAAGCAGAATTTTGAAAGAGAACAGAGTGTAATTTTACTATGAGAATAGAGGAGCCCACATTAGGTCAGGGAGTTAGACGTGTAAGAGTGAATTATGTTCAGAGCTGAAACAGAGCTTTTAACTGAGAACAATTAAGGAATACCAAGAAACCCATGATCAAAACTTTGTTTCTTCTAGGCACTCAGTAAATAGTAATTAAATTTCATTGTAATTGAATTGAAATCATCTTAATGGAAGATCATTAAGTGGCTCAGATTAAGTTCTATATTTATCACTGTGTCCCTGTGTCTGTTTAATCCTGGATCTGCTCTCAGAGATTCAGAAATATTATGACCCAAGGATCATTCTCTTCACTCTCCCTTCCTACTGCATATTACCTTTATTTGAATGGAAATGCATACTCGTAGTAACATCTCCTTATTTTCAGCAGACCAAATGTTACCCTGACCCCACTCAATTAAAGATAATTCTGAGATAATATAAAATTTCCCATTATCCCAAACATAGTGGGTAGCTCTTAAGGTCCTATGATGATGGTCCCATGACCATGGGGGGAAATGGATTATGTTAATATTTCACTAAAACATTTCCGCTGAACTTTAGAATCTAATAATACCGTTAGAGTTATACCTAGTTCCTTGTTAAAAATTGTAAAATATTTCTCATCCTGTTTTAAATGTTACTTTTGTTTCCAAGAGAGGGTAGAGCAAAATAAGGATAGTTTGTGAGGTATATAAAGAAACTATTCACTGGCTAATTAACTGAGAGTGAAATTTTAATGAGACTTGCTTGAAAATCCAACACGACCTTCCTGTACCATCTTTCCTTGAGGACCATGCCATCAACGCTTAAAGATCAGTACCTGTAGCTTCAATAGCAAACATAGCAGCAGCTGTCATCAACAGGTAGCAAGACATGGCAGGATTAAACAGAGCATCCTTATCTTCAGGTGGAAACATGGCATAAGGTATGCTGGACATTAATAGGATCTGTGGGAATGGTGTAATATCTGACCTTGCAAAATATTGAAAGAGTCACAGGCTGTCTTTGAGGCCACTACCCCTCAATCATAAGTTTATTCATTCACCCATTCATTCATTCAGCAAACACTGAGACTGCACTATGTGCAAGACACTGAATAGGCCAGGCTACTGTCTGCTCTCACAGGGCTTCGTGGGGGAAAACTGTCAATAAACAAGTAAGCAGATTTAAAATTATAATTAGAAATTGAAAAATAAATATCGTGAAGGCAATAAACAGCGGGTAACATAAGCGACTAATGAGAGGGCACCAGCCCTGCACACAGTCAGGAGAAGGAATTTAAGCAGAGGGAAGATTCTAGATGAGGCTGGATGGTAAGAAGCTCAAGGCCAGGTTGTACGGGAACTCTTTTCTGTTCGGCCCGGATCCTCTCTGCTGCCCAAGAACACCTTCTGCAGGATCCAAACCGAGTTGGTGCCTCACTGTCTCCTTTGTGAGAACTATTCTGCAGTAGATTCAGCCTTGTATTGTGCATACGCACATGCGTGTATGCGTGTGTATGTGTTGGGGGAGATGTTGCTAGCATAATTCAGGTTTTGAAATAAAGTTAATTATTTTTTTTCTCCCGCAGTTATAAACTTAATTTTTCAAGAAATCTACATGGGCAATTACTGTTGAGTATTGCTCATCTGAAGAGCCCAAACTTATGGACAGTGAGAAAGCTACCCCAGTGAGACCTCTGAATCCTCTAATTTGCTGAGTTTGGGGGGTGATTTGGGGTGGGGCAGGGAATAGGAGTGCTATAACAAGAGCTTAAAAGGCGGTGATGCATGTCCGCTAGTTAGGGAGTATCTCAAGGGAACTGATGTAAAAAGTCAGTTGTGATGGCTACACCATTTAGCTTTGATGTTCTCAACCATTTGAACCTAATATCTACTTTTGATAAATATAAAAAGCTCATATACTCTGTTATGGAGTGAATTGTGTCCCCTCCACCACCCCGCCCCCAAAATATGTTGAATTCCTAATACCCAGTATCTGCAAATGTGACCTTATTTGGAAACGGGGTATTGGCAGATGCTCAAGATGAGGTCATTAGGGTGGGCCCTAGACTAATATGACTATATCTTCATAAAAAGGGGAAATTTGGACACAGACACAGTCACACAGGGTGAACGCCATATGAAGATGATGGCAGAAATCAGGGTGATGCAGCTACAAGTCCAGAAATGCCAAAGATCGCCAGCAAACCATTAGAAACCACGTGGGAGGTACAGAACAGGTTCTCCCTCAAAACAGCCAAACCTGCTGACACCTTGATCTTGTACTTCTAGCCTCTAGAACTGCAAGACAATGAATTTCTGTTGTTTTAAGCAACCCAGTTTGTAATACTTTGTTATGGCAGCCCTAGCAAAACTAATACACAAGACTTTCCATATTTTACCTCTTTATTTTTAAATAATTATAGATTCATAGGAAGTTACTTTTCCATTTATTTTGAAATTTCAAAGAGACTTGTAGGAATGTGTATAGGTTTATCAAAAGTAGATGTTGGGTTTAAAAGTTTCAAAACTTCAAAGCTAAAGGGTGTAGCCACCACAACTGACTTTTTACATAGGTTCCCATGAGCTGCTCCCTAACTTGCTGACATGCTTTTCAAAAATATGTATCATAGCCCACCCATTCCTGGGCTGATATCCATCATGGTAAGAGAATATGTATCCCACCTTCACACTGCACAGGTGAGAATCACTATTCTAGCTTCTCTGAATTATTGGGTGGGCCAAAAAGTGCGTTCGGTTTTTAAGTAAAAATAAAAGAAACATTTTTCATTTTCACCAACAACTTTATTGAACAACATATTCACCCTTTTGTTCCACTACCTTCTGCCATTTTTCAGGCAACTTCATAATTCCATCTTCCAAAAACCTTTCATCTTTTTGAGCAAAGAACTGTTCCAGGTGCCTTTTACAGTCTTCCAGGGAATTAGAATTTTTTCCATTAAGAGAATTTTATAAAGACCAAAATAAATGGAAATCCGAAGGTTGATTTCCAGTGTATGGAGAAGCACCTTCTCCATACACTGCACAAATCTTTTTTTGTGTTTCAGTTGCATTTTTACCTTTCTTGAAATAATAAAACATAGTATGCCAAAGATGTAGCTTTTTTTCTTCCATCTTCAGTATTAAAATGGCTACACAAAAATTCACTAATTTTGATGTCTTTTTTAAAATGCATGCTGATATGACAGCTGTCACGTACAATCTAACAGAATTGTTTCGAATGAAGTTAAAGACAACTATGTGTGACTAGAGCCATCTTACGGAAAAAACCAAACAAAACTTTTGGCCAACCCAATATATAGGAGTAGGGAGGGAAGGCCTGGGTGCCAGCCAGACCTCTTCTCAACCCCAGAGGAGATCTCCACCAAGATATAATATTGGGGGGAGGTAGTAGAATGCTATACAATGCCCCCCCTGAAACCTCCACCTGGTGATGTCCAGAAAATACTCCAATAGCAGGCTGGACAATTATTTCCATCCTTAGGCATGAGTATCTGGGAAACCACCAACTTAACAGAGGAATGGGAACCAGGAAGACCAGGAATGGAGACCAGGAAGATCTTTATACCGTCTTGGCCCCAATCCTAATATGCTATGGAGTGACGGAGTTTCATCTTGTCTTGGAACTAAAGTTAGTTATAGGTAACGTATCAGCTTCCTGGGCGCAGTGGGGGGTGGGGGTGGGGTGGTCATAACAAAGTACCACAAACCAGGTGGCTTAAAACAACATAAATATATTGTCTCACTGTTCTGGAGGCTAGAAGTCCAAAATCAAGGTGTTGGCAGAACTTGTTCTTTCTGAGGTCTCTGAGGGAGAATCTGTTCCATGCTGCTCTCCTACCTTCTGGTAGTATGAAGCTTGTAGATACATCCCTCCAACCCTCTCTCTTCACGTGGCATTCTCCCTGTGTGATTGTGTCTGTGTCCAAATTTCCCCAAGTCATAAGAACTGTAATATGAACACCAGTCATATTCGGCCATGACCTCATCTTAACTTGATCTTCTGCAAAGACCCCATTTCCAAATAAGGTCATATTCACAGGTACTGGAAATTAGGATTTCAACATGTTTTGGATAAAGCATGTAATTCAACCCATAACAGGTATCAACCCGGCTCTTTATACTGTGAGAGACAAAAAAGTGTCTATCAGTAAGGTTCTCAGATCAGGACCTGATCCCGCAGGATCAACTACTCAACCATTGGGAAGAAGCTACCATGAGGATGAATACTGTCAGTGGGCTCCCCCTACTGGAAGAGTCAATGATATGTTCAAACCACTTTCATCCAGCTGCATTTGTACCTGTGACTCCAGGTAAAATTAGCCAATAATTTTCCTTTCTTGTTCAGTCCTTAGATTCAAGGTTACATTATTCTCATAACATGAATTGGAAGATTGTCCCTACTTAACTATTCTTTGGAATATCATGTATAAGATGAAAACTATCTGTTCTGTTGCTTGAAGATTCAGTAAACTTGCTTATAAAACCATTTTGGCCTTACGATGTTTAGTTTTGTTTATAGGCAGGTTTTTTTAAACTGCTGATTCTCTTTCTGTTTGTGTGTATGTGTGTCTGTCTATCTCTTTCTCATTCCCTGCTTTATTTTTTAATTTTATTTATTTTTTATAAATTTATTTATTTATTTATTTATTTTTGCCTGCGTTGGGTCTTCGCTGCTGCGCGTGGGCTTTCTCTAGCTGCAGTGAGCGGGGGCTACTCTTCGTTGCGGTGCGTGGGCTTCTCATTTCGGTGGCTTCTCTTGTTGTGGAGCACAGGCTCTAGGTGCGTGGGCTTCAGTAGTTGTGGCACATGAGCTCAGTAGTTGTGGCTAGCGGGCTCTAGAGCTCAGGCTCAGCAGCTGTGGCGCACGGGCTTAGCTGCTCCGTGGCATGTGGGATCTTCCGAGACCAGGGCTCGAACCCGTGTCCCCTGCATTGGCAGGCGGATTCTTAACCAGTGTGCCACCAGGGAAGCCCTCCCTGCTTTATTTTGAATGAATTTGGTTTTATACATTGTCCTTTATTCTTCAACTAGTTTGGAAGTCTTACTTTATATTCCTATTACTTTACTTTCACTTTACTTCTTCTTAAATGTTAACATGCTATGGCAGGTTCTGGTCAAGCTTGTTGTACCTAATTGTTCTTCAACTTTGAAACCCAGGAGACAACTGATTGCATAGCCTACACATTATTACACAACTTCTGTACCTAGAACCAGATGTTCAACGACATAACTATATAAAGGCAGCTTTTGAAACCATAATAGCTAATTATGTTGAAATTTGAAAAACTGGGGGTACAAGAAGCTTGATAAACATTGCTTTACCTGAAACAGGCAGAATTCTATTACCCAGTTCAAACCTGTCTGTGAAGCCTTTGGGAAGACTCAAGAAGCCACGCTCACTGAATATATCTTCGTGTCTCATGTTCTCTGTTATGCTTAGAGCTTATCACAGTAAAATGTACCTGGTACACAATTTATTTGTCAAAGTGCTCACTTTCATCAAGACCTAGAATCAGTCCTCAGCAGAACTAATCTGCCTGGATACTTAACAAAGTCTAAGTACCAGAACTTAGAATACAACACTCTAAAAAAATCCTCCCATCTATCTCACTTACAAACTATTCTCTAGAATTTAGTTTTAACTTGTTTTTAACTCCATAAATAGACATTATTATTTGTTTTACAGACTTATTTTATAATCTTTTTCATATTTCATTTCATTTTTCATCTTGCATTTCAAATTCCTGAGGGCATGTTTGTTGTATCTACTGACTCTCACTCATGGTAGATCATCTCTCTGTTTGTTTTGTGACATTCTGTGTATGTTAGTGACCTTGTTTCACCGGGTTTTATCCTGTGGGAATCCCATCCAGCCTGGGTTGTAGGGCAGTGTCTCCAAGGAAGTTTTGTGTTTTTCTCTGCTCTGACAGGAGATCAATTTTTATGCTAAGTTCTAGATTAGGAGGTTCATGTACCATACAGATGGTGAGCAAAGAAGCAGATAATAGTAGACATAGAATGTAATAAATGATAAAGAAAGCCTTACAAATTAGATGTGAAGAAAATAATTTTTTTTAAGTAACCCTGGAAACACAAAGAGTGCAAGAATGACTGCAAATTAAAATAAAACTATCTAGGAGGTATGTGGCGGCATAGACCAGAATGGAATGCAGAATATGACAAAACAATCTAACTATATTACAAATATATGAAACAACCTCACTGAAGGAGGTTGGGGCCAGAAGTGGAGGGAGGCACAAACTTTGGAAACGAGTGGAGTCTGTAAAACTAAAGGCAAAAGAAACTGTATATAGACACTACTCTAGCTGATAAAGCTGTTTCCCACAAAATTTGATTTAACAATTCTGCTACTGCTATACATGTATACTGAATTTAAACAATTAAGTAAAAGGATGGCGGGTGGTGGCACCCTGATTTCTCACTGTTGCAGTGAGAGATTACAGATAAGCAAGGAGAGGTACCTAGAATGATGCACGTGTTAATGGATTAAAGTCGGAGACGGTATAAATTTATGTTTAACTTCATATAGATGTAGATGGTTACATATAGAAATATGTATAAATATGAGTATATACATGGGTTATTATACACATATATATGTCCTTGCACAATTCTCTCTACTTCTGTATATGCTTACAATTTTTCCATAGTATAAAGTTAAAATAAAAGTTTCACCTTACTAAAAATGACTGCACATTTTTAACACAGATGCCATATCTGTGAAATTGGATAAGTTTTGTTTGTTTATTTGTTTAATAAAATCCATTTGTGGAGGTGCTATTGTGGAATATTACTCTGATACTCAGCAAATAAAAATATAAGTTTGTAAAACCTTCATGGAAAGCAGTTATGTGTATCTATGTATAATGTATATTTTTATAAATATATATATATGCATATATATATATGCATACACACACAGACTTAGAAAGGTCTCGTGTACTTAAACTTTTAGGTTAAGATGGCAGACTGAGTGCATCTTTATCATCATTTTATCCCATATCCCACTGAACTGTATAAAAGATACATGGAAAAGAATACATGAAAGAGTGCAACTAGCTGTCTAGAAAGTTTAAAGAACTGGGAGAGAGTATAAAATCAAATTGACAAAGAAACTAGAATTAAGGACATGTAACAAAATAGGAATTGGATTGGAGAAGTATGCTACTCTCTGAGAACCTACTGGAAGACTAATAGAACTCCAAGCTTAGAGTAAGAAAATGCAGTGAGCTAGAATAAATCATGGGGCAATCATCATGATAATTACTTAAAAACTTGGAATATCTAGGCCAGCTTTCTCTACATGTATCTCTCTTCCTCTCTTAATCCTCTTCCCTGGAATATTTGGCCCTAGAATAACAACTCTTTAAAATAAGTAAGATTTTGTGTCATGGGCCAAAGAGAAACATAGAATAAGCCTGCTTTGAACCCATATGACTCATATGGAAGACTTTCACACCCAGGAGAGAAATTCACTGAACACTTCCCACACTGTCTTGGCCCCTAAATGAAATTTGCTTCATCTGACAGTTGATGTTGTTCTAAGTCCAACTGCCTGAGTCCCTCCAAAGGCTCTTATGATTCATGAAGAGAAGCTTAGTATTGGTATAACCTACAGAGAACCCTACAATCAGCCCTTCTATTTGGGGGACAGTCTGCTATGGAAAGAGATTCACAGTTGCTAGGCAAACACAAGCAGACACCCTGAATGATCAACCATGTTCCTTATGACAAACAGAAACAGAAATCACCAGACATTTGAGGCATGTAAAGGTTAGGTCAAAATGAAAAAACAGCAAGCTTATCCCAGAAGAACCCAAGGTAATATAGGAAAAAGAAGATAAGGTTGAGGACACCTTTTTCAATATAGATTTAAAAGATTGATGAAGATGATAGAAAAGCAACATAGATAATATATCTAGTTGAGTAAGAGGTGTTTCAGAAGTAACAAACATCAAGAGTAGAAAGAAACGTCTAAGAGATTAAATATAAAATGATTTCCCTGAACTGAAATATGGAAGCATCATGTCAAAAGGACCACTAAGTATCAAGCAGGGTAAATGAAAAAAGACACAGGGAGGTGGCCAGCTGCTGCATTCTTTCATCAGGAAAGAACTGACTGTTCATCTGCCTGGAGTGCAATTAGCTGACAGTCTCCAGATGTTGGAGCCTTTAAGATCTATTTTTTAGCTTTCAAGCAGAGCCTTTGCCCTTCCCAAGTAGTCCCCAGCCAATGAATGCACATGGCACAATTTTTTTTCTTTTTTCTTTTTGGCCTCACCGTGTGGCATGGGAGATCTTAGTTCCCCAACCAGAGATCAAACCTTAGCCCCCTGCAGTAGAAGTGCAGAGTCTTAGCCACTGGACCACCAGGGAAGTCCCTAATAGACACCTTGGTTTCAGAGCCCCTTGCTGGGTTGGCCAAGGCTTGGTTCAACCTGTCAGATGACAATCTCACTCCTTTAGTTTCATAAGGATCAGATCCGTATCGTGATCCAAATATTCTCCCTGACCAATTCTTCTTCCTCCTCATTATATTTTTCCTAAGCATTACACCCTAATAAGTCTCTTATACTCAAAACACTTTCTCAGCTTCTGGGCATGTATCTGGAGAAAACTCTAAATCAAAAAGATACATGCACCCCAATGTTCATAGCAGCACTATTTACAGTAGCCAAGACATGGAAGCAACCTAAATGTCCATTGACAGATGAAGGGATAAAGAAGATGTGGTACATATATACAATGGAATACTACTCAGCCATAGAAAAGAATGAAGTAATGCCATTTGCACAAACATGGATGGACCAAGAGGTGATCATAGTAAGTGAAGTAAGTCAGAAAGAGAAAGGCAAATATTTGATATCACTTATATGTAGAATCTAAAATATGACACAAATAAACTTATTTACAAAACAGAAACAGACTCACAAATTCACAGTTACCAAACGTGGAAGAGGGGGGATAAATTAGGAGTTTGGAGTTAGCAGATACATACTACTATATATAAAAGAGATAAACAACAAAGTCCTACTTATAGCACAGGGAACTATATTCAATATCTTGTAATAAACTATAATGGAAAAGAATCTGAAAAGAATATATATATAAACTGAATCACTTTTCTGTATACCAGAAAGTAACAAAACATTGTAAATCAACTATACTCCAATTTAAAAGAAAAATTTTAAACAAAAAAACCAAAAATCACTTTCTCAGGTCTGTTTCTCAGAGGACACAACTGAAAAAGCTACACAACTGATCATGAAATTTCTTTTTCTTTTTGTTAATTTTATTTTTTTCCCTAAATATAGTAAAGAGTGTTTATTAGAAAACAATAGCAAATATATTGAACAAATAAAAATATCAAAGGCATTTTCTCAAAAATCAAGACTCAGGGGGCTTCCCTGGTGGTGCAGTGGTTGAGAGTCTGCCTGCTGATGCAAGGGACATGGGTTCGTGCCCCGGTCCGGGAGGATCCCACATGCCGCAGAGTGGCTGGGCCTGTGAGCCATGGCCGCTGAGCCTGCGCGTCCAGAGCCTGTGCTCCGCAACGGGAGAGGCCGCAACAGTGAGAGGCCCGCGTACTGCAAAAATAAAAAATCAAGACTCAGAAAGGATGATCATCCTTGCTACTGTTACTTTGTTTTTGCAATAAGAAAAAATTATCAGTGATGTAATAATGTAAACGAAGAGATAAAACTATCATCATTTACATAATATGATCAAAACTGGGCAAGTAAAAAGACTCACTTAAAAATAGAGACAATATGGGGGCTTCCCTGGTGGCACAGTGGTTGAGAGTCCGCCTGCCGATGCAGGGGACACGGGTTCGTGCCCTGGTCCGGGAGGATCCCACATGCCACGGAGCAACTAGGCCTGTGTGCCATGGCCGCTGAGCCTGCGCGTCCGGAGCCTGTGCTCCGCAACGGGAGAGGCCGCAGCGGGGAGAGGCCCGCGTACCGCAAAAAAAAAAAAAAAAAAAGGGTAAAAAAAAAATAGAGACAATAAAATAGTTCAGTGAGGTGTCAATACAAAGTAAATATTAAATAATGAGTAATTTATCTTTTTAAATTTTAATTTTATTTATTTATTTTTTATACAGCAGGTTTTTATTAGCTATCTATTTTATACATATTAGGGTATATATGTCGATCCCAATCTCCCAATTCATCCCACTACCACCAACATCCCCCCACTTTCCCGCCTTGGTGTCCATACATTTGTTCTCTACATCTGTGTCTCTATTTCCACCTCACAAACTGGTTCATCTGTACCACTTTTCTAGATTCCACATATATGCATTAATATACGATATTTGTTTTTCTCTTTCTGACTTACTTCATTCTGTATGACAGTCTCTAGGTCCATCCACATCTCTATAAATGAC
Organism: Globicephala melas; assembly: GCF_963455315.2. Lineage (NCBI taxonomy): Eukaryota > Metazoa > Chordata > Mammalia > Artiodactyla > Delphinidae > Globicephala > Globicephala melas. The sequence goes on along the minus strand of NC_083327.1, from coordinate 64,132,603 downwards.
CCAATTTCGTTCCTTTTTATGGCTGAGTAATATTCCATTGTATATATGTTCCAAATCTTCTTTATCCATTCATCTGTTGATGGGCATTTAGGTTGCTTCCATGACCTGGCTCTTGTAAATAGTGCTGCAATGAACATTGGGGTGCGTGTGTCTTTTTGAATTATGGTTTTCTCTGGGTATATGCCCAGTAGTGGGATTGCTGGGTCATATGGTAATTCTATTTTCAGTTTTTTAAGGAACCTCCATACTGTTCTCCATTGTGGCTGTACCAATTTACCTTCCCACCAACAGTGCAAGAGGGTTCCCTTTTCTCCACACATTCTCCAGCATTGGTTGTTTGTAGATTTTCTGATGATGCCCATTCTAACCGGTGTGAGGTGATACCTCACACTGTAGTTTTGATTTGCATTTCTCTAATAATTAGTGATGTTGAGCAGCTTTTCATATGCTTCTTGGCCATCTGTATATCTTCTTTCAAGAGATGTCTATTTAGGTCTTCTGCCCATTTTTTGACTGGGTTGCTTGTTTTCTTAATATTGAGCTGTATGAATTGTTTCTATATTTTGGAGATTAATCCTTTGTCCATGGATTCATTTGCAAATATTTGCTCCCATTCTGAGTGTTGTCTTTGCATATAGTTTATAGTTTCCTTTGCTGTCCAAAAGCTTTGAAGTTTCATTAGGTCCCATTTGTTTATTTTTATTTTTATTTCCATTACTCTAGGAGGTGGGTCAAAGAAGATCTTGCTGTGATTTATGTCAAAGAGTGTTCTTCCTATGTTTTCCTCTAAGTGTTTTATAGTGGTCAGTCTTACATTTAGGTTTTTAATCTATTTTGAGTTCATTTTTGTGTATGGTGTTAGGGAGTGTTCTAATTTCATTCTCTTACATGTAGCTGTCCAGTTTTCCTAGCACCACTTACTGAAGTGACTGTCTTTTCTCCATTGTATGTCCTTGCCTCGTTTGTCATAGATTACTTGACCATAGGTGCATGGCTTTATCTCTGGGCTCTCTATCCTGTTTCATTGACGTATGTTTCTGTTTTTGTGCCAGTACCATATTGTCTTGATTACTGTAGCTTTGTAGTATCGTCTGAAGTCAGGGAGTCTGATTCCTCCAGCTCCATTTTTTTCCCTCAAGATTGCTTTGGATATTTGGGGTCATTTGTGTCTCCATACAAATTTTAAGATATTTTGTTCTAGTTCTGTAAAAAATGCCATTGGTAATTTGATAGGGACTGCATTGAATCTGTAGATTGCTTTGGGTAGTATAGTCATTTTCACAATATTGATTATTCTAATCCAAGAACATGGTATATCTCTCCATCTGTTTGTGTCATCCTTGATTTCTTTCACCAGTGTCTTATAGATTCCTGAGTACAGGTCTTTTACCTCCTTAGGTAGGTTTATTCCTAGGTATTTTATTCTTTTTGTTGCAATGGTGAATGGGATTGTTTCCTTAATTTCTCTTTCTGATCATTCATTGTTAGTGTATAGGAATGCAAGAGATTTCTGTGCATTAATTTTGTATCCTGCAACTTTACCAAATTCATTGATTAGCTCTAGTAGTTTTCTGGTGGCATCTTTAGGATTCTCTATGTATAGTATCATGTCATCTGCAAACAGTGACAGTTTTACTTCTTCTTTTCTGATTTGGATTCCTTTTATTTTTTTTTCTTCTCTGATTGCCATGGCTAGGACTTCCAAAACTATGTTGAATAAGAGTGGTGAGAGTGGGCAACCTTGTCTTGTTCCTGATCTTAGTAGAAATGGATTCATTTTTTCACCATTGAGAATGATGTTTGCTGTGGGTTTGACGTATATGGCCTTTATTATGTTGAGGTAGATTTCCTCTATGCCCACTTTCTGGAGAGTTTTTATCATAAATGGGTGTTGAATTTTGTCAAAAGCTTTTTCTGCATCTATTGAGATGATCATATGGTTTTTCTCCTTCAATTTGTTAATATGGTGCATCACATTGATTTATTTGTGTATATTGAAGAATCCTTGCATCCCTGGGATAAATTCCACTTGATCATGGTGTATGGTTCTTTTAATGTGTTGTTGGATTCTGTTTGCTCGTATTTTGTTGAGGATTTTTGCATCTATATACATCAGTGATATTGGTCTGTAATTTTCTTTTTTGTGTAGTATCTCTGTCCGCTTTTGGTATCAGGGTGATGGTGGCCTCATAGAATGAGTTTGGGAGTGTTCCTTCCTCTGCAGTTTTTTGGAAGAGTTTGAGAAGGATAGGTGTTAGCTCTTCTCCAAATGTTTGAAAGAAATCACCTGTGAAGCCATCTGGTCCTGGACTTTTGTTTGTTGGAAGATTTTTAATCACAGTTTCATTACTTGTGATTGGTCTGTTCATGTTTTCTATCTCTTCCTGGTTCTGTCTTGGAAGCTTATATCTTTCTAAGAATCTGTCCATTTCTTCCAGGTTGTCCATTTTATTGGCATAGAGTTACTTGTAGTAGTCTCTTAGGATGCTTTGTATTTCTGTGGTGTGTGTTGTAACTTCTCCTTTTTCATTTCTAATTTTATTGATTTGAGTCCCCTCCCTGATTTTCTTGATGAGTCTGGCTAAAGGTTTCTCAATTATGTTTATCTTCACAAAGAACCATCTTTTAGTTTTATTGATCTTTGCTATTATTTTCTTTGTTTCTATTTCATATATTTCTGCTCTGATTGTTATGAATTCTTTCCTTCTACTAACTTTGGGTTTTGTTTGTTCTTTCTCTAGTTCCTTTAGGTGTAAGGTTAGGTTGTTTGTTTGAGATTTTTCTTGTTTCTTGAGGTAGGCTTGTATTGCTATAAACTTCCGTCTTAGAACTGCTTTTGCTGCATCCCAGAGGTTTTGGATTGTCCTGTTTTCGTTGTCATTTGTCTCTAGGTATTTTTTGATTTCCTCAGTGATCTCTTGGTTATTTAGTAATGTACTGTTTAACCTCCATGTGTTTCTGTTTTTTATGTTTTTTTTCCCTGTAATTCATTTCTAATCTCATAGCTCTGTTGTCAGAAAAGATGCTTGGTATGATTTCATTTTTCTTAAAAATATCAAAGCTTGATTTGTGACCCAAGATGTGATCTATCCTGGAGAATGTTTCGTGTGCACTTGAGAAGAAAGTGTAATCTGCTGTTTTGGGATGGAATGTCCTATAAATATCAATTAAATCTATCTGGTCTATTGTGTCATTTAAAGCCTGTGTTTCCTTATTAATTTTCTGTTTGGATGATCTGTCCATTGGTATAAGTGAAGTGTTAAACTCCCCCACTATTATTGTGTTACTGTCGATTTCCTCTTTTATAGCTGTTAGCAATTGCCTTATGTATTGAGGTGCTCCTATGTTGCGTGCACATATATTTATAATTGTTATAACTTCTTCTTGGATTGATCCCTTGATCATTATGCAGTGTCCTTCCTTATCTCTTGTAACATTCTCTATTTTAAAGTCTATTTTATTCTGATATGAGTATTGCTACTCCAGCTTTCTTCTGATTTCCATTTGCATGGAATATCTTTTTCCATCCCCTCACTTTCAGTCTGTATGTGTCCCTAGGTCTGAAGTGGGTCTCTTGTAGACAGCATATAGATGGGTCTTGTTTTTGTATCCATTCAGCGAGCCTGTGTCTTTTGGTTGGAGCATTTAATCCACTCACATTTGAGGTAATTATCGATATGTATTTTCCTGTGACCATTTTCTTAATTGTTTTGGGTTTGTTTTTGTAGGTCCTTTTCTTCTCTTGTGTTTCCCACCTAGAGAAGTTCCTTTAGCATTTGTTGTAGAGCTGGTTTGGTGGTGCTGAATTCTCTTAGCTTTTGCTTGTCTGTAAAGCTTTTGATTTCTCCATCAAATCTGAATGAGATCCTTTCTGGATAGAGTAATCTTAGTTGTAGATTCTTCCCTTTCATCACTTTAAATATATCATGCCACTCCCTTCTGGCTTATAGAGCTGCTGCTGAGAAATCATCTGTTAACCTTATGGGAGTCCCCTTTTATGTTATTTGTCATTTTTCCCTGGTTGCTTTCAATAATTTTTCTTTGTCTTTAATTTTTGTCAATTTGTTTACTATGTGTCTCGGTGTGTTTCTCCTTGCATTTATCCTACCTGGGACTCTCTGCACTTCCTGGACTTGGGTGACTATTTCCTTCCCCATGTTAAGGAAGTTTTGGATTATAAGCTCTTCAAATATTTTCTTGGGTCCTTTCTCTCTCTCTTCTCCTTCTGGGACCCCTATAATGCGAATGTTTGTGCATTTACTGTTGTCCCAGAAGTCTCTTAGGCTGTCTTCATTTCTTTTCATTCTTTTTTCTTTATTCTGTTCCATGGCAGTGAATTCCACCATTCTGTCTTCCAGGTCACTTATCTGTTCTTCTGCCTCAGTTATTCTGTTATTGATTCCTTCTAGTGTATTTTTCATGTCAGTTAATGCATTGTTCATCTCTGTTTGTTTGTCCTTTAATTCTTCTAGGTGTTTTATCTTTAATTCTTCTAGGTCTTTGTTAAACATTCCTTGCATCTTCTCCATCTTTGCCTCCATTCTTTTTCTGAGGTCCTGGATCATCTTGACTATCATGATTTTGAGTTCTTTTTCTGGAAGTTTGCCTATCTATCTTCACTTCATTTAGTTGTTTTTCTAGGGTTTTATCTTGTTCTTTCATCTGGTACATAGCCCTCTGCCTTTTCATTTTGTCTATCTTTCTGTGAATGTGGTTTTTGTTCCACAAGCTGCAGGACTGTAGTTCTTCTTGCTTCTGCTGTCTGCCCTGTGGTGGATGAAGCTATCTAAGAGGCTTGTGCAAGCTTCCTGATGTGGGTGACTTGTGGTGGGTAGAGCTGGGTGTTGCTCTGGTGAGGAGAGCTCAGTAAAACTTTAATCCTCTTGTCTACTGATGGGTGGGGCTGGGTTCCCTCCCTGTTGGTCTGAAGCGAACCAACACCAGAGCCTACAGGCTCTCTGGTGGGGCTAATGGCCAACTCCAGGAGGGTTCATACCAAGGAGTACTTCCCAGAACTTCTGCTGCCAGTGTCCTTCTCCCTGTCGTGAGCCACAGTCACCCCCTGCCTCTGCAGGAGACCCTCCAACACTAGCAGGTATGTCCAGTTCAGTCTCACTTCTGGGGTCACCACTCCCTCCCCTGTGTCCTGATGCACACACTACTTTGTGCATTCCCTCAAATGCAAAGTGGAGTGGAGTCTCCACCTCCCGCAGTCCGGTTGTAATCTCGTAATCAAATTCTGCCAGGCATCAAAGTCTGATTCTCTAGGAATTCATCCTCCTGTTGCCAGACCTCAAGATTGGGAAGCCTGACATGGGGCTCAGAACCTTCACTCTAGTGGATGGACCTCTGTGGTGTTAGTGTTCTCCAGTTTGCGAGTCACCAACTCAGCGACCATGGGATTTGATTTTATTGTGATTGCACCCCTCCTACCATCTCATTGTGGCTTCTCGCCTGTCCTTGGACATGGGGCATCTTTTCTGGTGAATTCCAGTGTCCTCCTTTTGATGATTGTTCAGCAGTTAGCTGTGATTCTGGTGCTCTTGCAAGAGGGAGTGAGTACATGTCCTTCTACTCTGCCATCTTGATCAATCATGAAATTTTTGATCTTAAATTTTTTTAGTTCCAAAAACATATTAGAAAACAGAAGAATGAGAATCATATTGGCATCAGACTTATCAGCTGCTAGACAGGGTGTTTAAATAATAAAACACTTTCCACAAACATTTAAGGATAACAGATTTTATGGCTATACCATAGCTCTATATTCAAACTATATGATTCAAAGGGGAAAATGATACACATCTATAAAATCAAAAAGCTTGCTTTCCACATACAATTTTTGAAAAAAATTCTTAAAGATTTTTCTCCAGAGAAAATTTAAAATAAATAATAATAGAAGGGTGTTATTATTTAAATCTATTTTGTTTACAAGTAACAGGAATCTATGTGAACTAGCTTAGACAAAAGGGCAAGTTATTATAGGAATGCAAAACTATTTTTCAAAATCTATCTTAGATTGAGTCCCCTAGAAATCAAAGCCTGATGCAAAAGCTTATGTGCTTCTATTTAATTAGAGCATGCAAGCCTGGGAGGAGTGAGGGGAAAGGAAGCCATAAGGGAAGGAAGGAGAGCCAAACGAGGGTATGTTACTAAGCTGGTAGTCCCTTGGTGTCTAAAGAGTGATCTGGCAGGAGTATCTATTTTCCAGGAGGCTATGTGGATGACTGAATATCAGAACAGTCTATTCAACAGCTCCTGACTCCATTGGACAATGGTTTGCCCCACAAAGAGGTGACTTCTCTGCACTTCCGGCTGGTACCGTCATAAATGGGCACGACACAGATCCTGAAATTTCCCATGCTGCAGGTCCAAAAGGGAAGCCCCAGGAAGGAGCTAAGAGGAAGAAAGTGAGAGCCAAGCTGTGCAGACATGCAGCAGGCCCTGTCTGGTTGTGCCTAAGTGAAGTTAGAACTCACCCAGAGCTACTTGCTTATTGGTATAAACAATTGTTCAAAGACTCCAGAGACAGGCGGGGCTGAAAGGATCTGAAGTGCACTTTAGAGGTTGTCTGATACAGAGTCCAGGAGTAGAGATGTAGTTGGACCTCTGCAACAGACTAGAAACAGTGACTGGGACCCAGGAGGAACATTGCTGCCCCTGTTACCATTTCTCTTTTTCTTCTCTCTGTAGGTCAGCTTTATTCTCTTTGACCACAGATGGACTTTCTCAGAAATGAAGGGCAATTGAAAATACATGAGAGAATAGCCTTAAACAAACCAAAGATGATGAGAAGTATGTTTAAGTCAACTCTCTGAACCTAAGTTTCCAAAAAATCAAACAAGCAAATAAATAACTAAAAGGGACACATAGTTTAACTAGGTAGGAAGGCACTTATTATAAAGTATCAATAATTCTAAATTAATGTATAAAATGTATTGCCATCCCAATCTCCATTGTAATGGAATTTGGAGTAGGATCTTAAAATGATTCTGATTTTTAGCTAGAGAAAGAGTTTAACTTTTAAAAATGAAAATCAATGGTAATATGAAGAAATTAGACTTTCCAGCTATTAAAATATATCTAATTATACTTGCTTCATCACAAGAATAAATAGACCATGAGAGATCAATGTACAAAATAATTTATCAAGAATGTCCCTGGTCATTATGCAGACATTAAAATCAAAGTTATTAAGCTGATACTGAATCTGACAATACCTCAGTCTGGGGCTGTCATAGTTTTTTACCTTGTGCTTTTACTAATCTAAGTCTTTGGCATTTAGGAATTTCTCATTCTTCCTTGTAAACACAAGAAAGCATTAAAAATCTTATTTATCTGAATCCATTCTCCATGGTGAGAAGTGAATTTATAACCTCTTCACTCAAGAGGGAAGCCAACAGCCAAACTGAGCCTTGAACCTCCTAATTCAACTCTAACTTTCTCAGGGAATGGAGCTTATATCTCAGTTTTGGTCAGAGGTCCACCAGAGTCAACCGTAGCTTGAGTGACAAAGTCATGTATAAGAATATGGCTGTTCCCACTGTGACCTTGTGGATTGAGCAAGTAAAGAGGAGATATTCCCAGAAAAGCAAGAAGTAGCAGAGAAACTTGTAAAGCTTAGAGTTAAGTTGAAATGATTGTCAACAATGTGATTTCACAGTTCAAAGCAATTACTAAGAAAGAATTTCTAAGATAATAGAAGCATAATACTGATCATCAGGAAACAGAAGTGCAGGTGATTGCAATAAGAGATGGTTTATTTGTTTGGAAGGGAAGCTATGTATATTAATTACTTCTTAATAGAAAATTATGAGCTAAATCCCCTGTATTTCATACATACTTTATAGTAAGCAATCATTACATTTGCAATTTTTAAAAAATAATAAGGATACAAATGTTCATATTCTATGATCCAGTTATTTTACTGGTAGGAATGTATCATGAGAAATAATTTTGAAATGCAAACAGACATGCACAGGATGTTATTATTTATTTATAAGCATAAAAATTGAAAATAACTTAAATGTCCAAATTATGGAGAAATTATTTTAAATAACTATTGATATATTCATAGAACATATGTTACTAAATCATTACAATGATGTTCCCAAGGGTTGTTAATAATGAAAAAGGTTTTTAGACTAAGCTAAAAAAAAAACTAAATATGAAATTGTATAAACTCAAATAAGTGGAAAGAAAATGAATTTTGTGATGCCAGAAAACACATCAAAATCCTAGTTCGAGAGTCAGGACAACAAATGATGTCAGCAGTTCTTGGGGTTTGGGGGAGTCTTTCTCTAGAGGAAGAAATGAGAGAGAAGTTATCCCTACAAAATGACAGATCCATGTACAAAACAGATAGCCAAGGATATCTTTGGCCTTATGTAGACTTTGAAATTCACATTCCTAAGCCAATACTGAATCTGAGGTCAACCAACTGGGTGCATGAAGATCACACCTTCAGGACTGGAGCGCTCATTTTCCTAGTGGCTTGGAATATTAGCAGCTGGTGGCTCTCAGATGAGTGGCTCTCCATGAGTTGCCATCAGCCAGACAGAGCCACCTGACCCAATGACTGAATAATGGGTCAAATGAAACAACTCTGAAGGCTTTTCTAGTTCCAGAGCTCCCCACAGCATCAGCTGCCTCCCTCTGCCCAAGCCTACTTTCTTCACTCTCCTCACACGTGATACCAAGAGCACTCCCCAATAAACTTTCCACATACAAATATTTATCTCCAGTGTATGACACTAACACAGAGGAAAGCATATAGGATCCTAATATAGGATAATAGGATCCTGATTACCATGTTCAAGGCCATGGATCCAACCCTTAGACTTCTTGGTTATATGAGCTAATAAATTTCCTCTTTACTTAAGCTCTTTGGTGTGGGGTTCCTGTCACTTTCACCAAAAGAGACTTGACTAATGATAGCACCTTGGATACAAGTCTCAGAAATAATCTAGTGTGATCAGCAGAGGAATGCTTATACATTATTCAGCAAATATTATGGAGCCTCTGCTCATCTATTTCTTGCCAGGTTCAGTTCTAGGCACTGGGAATACAGAAGTGTGTAATTCAATGTCCCTGTTCTCAGAAGGCTAACATTTAAGTGGGGAGAAGAGAAAATAAGCAAATAAGAAAATAAACATAGTGTAGAACTTTGAGAAAAGGCTACCCATCCACAGTTGGCCCTAAGGGATTAGAGTGCCACAGAGATTGGCTCTATTAAGTTGGCCATTCCCAGGTTCTGTACCTATGCCAAAATGTCTCCCTGGAGAGCTACTGTGGCCTATTGAGAATCATCTACAGGAACTAGTAGGGGCCTTGCAATCAACACGCTACCCTCCAGTGCTCCTCTGACCAAGGCTTAACCAGGCAACTCTGGAGACTGCTACATCAGATCTTGACATTCTGGAAAATCTGTCTCTACGGACTTCACCTCAGTCTGCCGTTCTTAGATCATTCCAAGTGTCTTATGTGAATTATTTCATTTAGCACTCAAAACAACCCTGTGAGGTGGGTATGACCATCTTAATTGACAAGTAAGAAATCTAAGTCATAGAGAGAATAAGCAATTCCTCCACATTCATACCACCACTGAGTGGTTCTGAGCCCAGTCAGTCTGACTCCAGAGAACTTAGGGCCCCTTTGGAAGCCTGCACAACCTGGCAAATCTTGGCCCAGGGGTCATAACTTTCAGGGTGACTGTCAGAACCGTATCTTGGTCTGTGTTTCTTGGCAAGGTCAAAATCATGAGAAAAGGGATTAACATTTACTGGGCACCTACCTAGTTCCAAATACTTTCCATGTGTAAGGTCATTTAATCTTATAAAACAAACCACCCTGCAAGGTTACCATCAGAGTCCCCATTTTTCTCATGAGGAATTAATGCCAGCACAGGTTAACAATATGTCCACAGCTCTAAATAGTGCTAGAGATGGATTTCAGACCTGGATCTGACTGACTCCAAAATATACACTCTTATTATGATTACAATTGCACCATGGTACTTTCCAAGTCGACAGCCATCTGGATCCACTGAAGTTTAGTTGTTTACTTTGACTCAGCTTCCTCTGAATGCAGCTGATGTTACTGAAACATCAGATGTTATTGAAACATCTGAACAGGATTCTTTATCTTGAGAATTGAGAACATTAATTGAGAGGAATCCAGGCTACACTATAGATGTGCCAAGTTTTTAACGTGGACATATATTTGTGTTCTGTTACCAATAAGGAGTAATACACAGGCATGGTTTCCATGTGATCAACACAAACTTTCTCATCAAAGGACTGGTGAGTGTGTCCAGACACAGATGGGTATGAACACAGCCTCAGTCCTAGTCAAGGTCCTCAGCCTTGCCCTCTCCTGTATTCTAGGCTTGACCTGGCCAGATTACTCTGTCTTTGGCAGTAGTCAGGACTTTGCAGGATTTTCCTCAAATATCCTTAGGCCTTTTGCCTTTTCTCAGGTGACCACTGTTACTTCAATGTTTTTATCTTGTACCTCCTATCACCGTGGAATTCATGTCCATTCACAACAATACCAACCCTATCCCTGAGAACTAGACTCTCGGTGAGGTCCCAAAGCTAGGACTCCTGATTTGATCTGTGATTCTTTATCCTTCGCTCTGCCTTCTCAAAAACTGTGATTTCTCTCTGCTCACCAGCCCCCAAAGACAATCTCCCAAGAGGACATGTCTTGGCTGCAAGACCTCAAGATCAGTAAGTAACCTCTGTCTGGCCCTCCTCACCCTCTGGTCCACTCGTCCCACCAGCCTCAGTAAGCCTTTGCTCTTTCCCTGGGTGCTGCTACGGCTCACTCGACTTCTCAGCTCCAAAGGCTCCTGTGTCTTCCAGAACCTTGGGTCCCCGCTCACACCTTCCTGGGAAGAGCAACTTCTACCATCCCTGTCATTTTTGGAGGGGAGGATTAAGTTCCTTAGGAATAGATGACTCCTTTCTCTAGAGTTGCTTCCTAGATCTCCTTTGAAAAAATCTCTCTTCTTCCACAGCTTCAGGGCAAGAAACAAAAAGATCTTTACTTAATATGCAGACCTTGCAACTAGCCTTCCAACCACCATCCCTGCGGAGAGCCCTTTTCCATGCTTGAAAAATTCTTTTACTTTTTCATGCTCTACCCCCTTGCATATGGGTTATACATTTTTATCACAACATTATAAACTATTTAATGTATCTTTTAATATATTTAACATCATTACAGTGGACTAAAGGAGCTGCTGCTACTTCTTAAGAATTAAGGTTAACTGCCAAATGTAGACTTGAACTTCAGGGCTGATAGTAAACACCATTTTCTTGTTATTTTGCCATGAGATATCTATAAGTGCTCTGATAATAACATATCAGTATATGTGTATTCTTAATGCTATTTCCTCCAAAAATGAACATTTAAAAAATTTAAACATAATTCCTGTCCATTACAATTTCACAATGTGGTTTGTAATTGTTCTCTGAGAATAAAAGAAATAGCTTTTACTTAATGAGATTTACTATGTGCCATGTTCTGCACTAAGCATCTCACAGACGTTACCTCATTTAATCCCTCAACAACACTAAGAGTCTGGTATGATCGTAATGATTCCCAATGAGTTAACTGAAGGTCAGACGAGTTAAATAGCTCTAGCAGAGTCTCAGAACTAGGCCACAGT